>NC_083328.1:18113552-19313552 GCF_963455315.2 Globicephala melas
CCAAGAATATTTCTTGAAATCTTTCTCTTTGGAGAAAAATAAGACCTACAAATGTTTAAGGCCACTGCTGTGGACTGAATTGTGTGCCCCCCAAATCCCTATGTTGAAAACATAACCCCTAATGCGACTGTATTTGGAGAAAGGGCCTTTCTGGAGATAATTAGGGTTAAATGAGGTCCTGATCTGATAGGATTCGTGTCCTTATAAGCAGACACCAGAGCACCTGCTCTCTCTTTCCTTGTCTCTCTCTCTCTTTCTCTCTCTCTCTCTCTCTCTCTCTCTGTCTCTCTCTCTCTCTGCCATGTGAGTACAGAGCGAGAAGGGAGCCATCTATAGGCCAGGAAGAGAAGAACTCTCATCAGGAACCAAACGGACTGGCATCTTGAGCTGGGATTTCTAGCCTCCAGAGCTGTGCAAAACTAAATTCCTGTTGTTTAAGCTCCCCAGTCTATGGTATTTTGTTATGGCAGCTTGAGCAGACTAAGACAGCTATATACCAGAGTATTCAGTATTCTTACTTACGGAGAGATCCAGCGGCCTGAAACAAAGGATGGGTCCTCCTCTATGTCAAGGTAAACATGTCCAATGGGCAGCTGATAAACTCCTGGGTTGACTCTCTGAGGGCCTACTTCCCCGGGCTGTGGTCTAGTAAGTTGCCATCTGCCTCTACACTTTTTACTATGTTGTATAGAAAAGATACAGAGCCCTTCCTAAGAAGTTTAACTGGTATCTCCAGGCCTCTGATGTTCTCTTCTATCTGCTGAGACCAGAATTAGTGGAGTCTTCGTAACACTTCTGTCAGGTACCCAAGAATCCTTTCTATCTTTTTGTGGGCATGATTTTCTACAGAGTCTGGAACAGTACACAAAAGTCCTATCTGGGTGTGCTCCACTACACTGTGGCAAAAGCAAGTAAAAGAAGAAATGGATTTTACATGCGAGGAAATGAGGCTCAGAGAGGTTATTTAACTCATTCAAGTAAGTGGTAAGACAAAGACAGGGAGTCTAAGCCCATGCACAGTCTTAATCACCACTCATTGTTGGAAATGAGGTATAGTGTAAGAAAATAAAAATCACCCTCCATCCCATAACCCAAAGATAATCATAATTGTTAACATCCTAGTTTATTTTTCTCCATTTTCACAAATTGGGATCATACCATATAAATTCTGTATTCATCTTTCACTTAATCTAATATCATAAATACTTCCTATGACATTAAATATTTTTTCTAAAACATGAAAGAAAGAGAACTGGATGGAAGTTTCTTTTTCAGCGATATGTATAAATACTTTTGTCTTCCATTTGATGAAGAGAATCTAGTACAAAAGTCTGGAAACTGATGCATGTTGATGATCAAGGGCCATGTTTTATCTGTGGACACATACCTTGGGAAATCACCATAAAACAAATCTTTTTCTGAAGAGGGCAGGATCATATGTAAAACCTGTACACAGGCCTAAATCTCATTCATTAGACGTCATCACCCTCCGCTATGATTGCCATTGTGTTTCTGATGAGAGGACATATTCCCCAGCCTTAAAGAGCACCTACATGCCACAGACTAACTGGATGGTTGGCTTGACTTCATGTGTTAACATCACTCTTCCCTCATCTGAAAACAGACATCAATTGAGACCAAACTACACCAAAATCCAGCCTGAAGTGGAAGGGAGAGAACAGAAGTCTGTCATCCACAACAGTACAGGGATTTCCATCTAGCTGCACCCCTACCATGTAAGATGGTCTTGCATACTTCAGTATTCTCTTATGTTCAGTAAAATACTCATAGTTTTCAAGAACAGAATAATAAACTTTTTTATTGTCAGTTGGGTTTTCTGTTACTTGCAGTTAAATACACTATCAATTAATACAGACAATTAGGACCTTTCTTATTTTCTCAAAGGAGACCCCACCTCCACTCAACCAATCTCAGCTACTCCTGATTTTCTCCATTGTGGATTTCTAGGATCCCCAGAATATAGACCTATTTGACTAGAATAAGAAATCCATGAGAAAAGGGCCCAGAGTAATGCCTGCCACGGGCAGGTGCTCACTGGTGTTTACTCAAGGAAAGGTGTTCCCTGACCCCTTCCACCAGAGTTTCTGATTCCTTGATTGAGACTCATCCATCCCTTCATCAACTACCTCTCCATCCTCCATCCTTAGCGGGACTCCTGAGAGAAGTGAAGGGAGGCTGAGGCTGAGGAAGGAGAAAGCCCACTGACCTCGGAACCGGAGGAACTGAGGGTCCAGTTACCAGCTACTCTATGACCTTGGGAAAGTTGCTTGATTCTATTGAGTCCCTTCTACTAAGTGATAATGATGGTCATTAATAATCACTGAACTGATTAATTCAATGATACTCACTGAATTGATGACTCAGTGATGAATATTGTGATATTCTGCCAAATACCCTCTTCGGGGCTAACACTCTTCCCCTGGGGCTGCTGGGGATATTGGCTGTCGATCGCTCTGCTCTCCACACCAGGAAACTGCCTGCCTTGCTGAGATTATGCCCCTTCTCTGCGGTGGCCCCAGCCCATGAGTGGCTGATGTGCAGACAGAAAGAAGCAGCCCCCTTGCGTCAGTTAGGGATAACTCTGAAGGCCATCGCACTGCTGAGTTCCCTGTGGGAGCTTCTGAGTCCTCAGCTGCAGCCACGTGGCAGGTCAGTTTCCCTTTCCGCCCAATCCTGCCATCCCAGCTTCCTCACAGGTCTGTCTCCAGAGATGAATCCTGAGTAAACCTTCTGCAATTCTCCATTTCAGAGTCTGTTTCCAGGGAACCAGATCTAAAACGATGCTGATGACGGTGAGGATAATAATGATAGTTTATCCAACAGGACTGTGGGAGTCTGGGATGAGATGAGTGTCGACGGTGCTCAGAGTTGCCGCTGTCCAATACGTGAGCATTAAATCTGAATCAGAAGCGTTTCTTCAGCAGAAAAAAAATTGATTCCCTAGAGAGTCATTGGGTGTGATTTATTTCTCCTTACGATGTCGTCCCAAGGGGACATCCATTAGTCTTTCTTTTCTGGTCGTTGCTGTCCTGGGTCCCCAGGGGGAGTTATTCCACTGGGTGCGGCCGTACCCTATAATATGTTCCAAGTCCTTGGCGTTCTGTATGCTGTGAACGTTTCGCTCCCTCTGGGCTCTTCCATCAGAATTCATCCCCACAAGCTACCGACATCCCCTAGCACCTCCTCTCTTAACTTCCAAGAGAGCTAATCCCCTGTCTAGTGCTTTATCTGTCTATTGAGAAATGCCCAGAGAAACCTGTCCATCTAAACAGAATATAGTGCAGGAAATCACATGAGACCTCGCTGTCATTCACCAAACACTGCAGGCAGTAAAATTCTAATACCACACTGATTCTTTTACTGTAATGAGGATAGAAATTGATACAATATCAATCCATCCTTAGTGCAGTGTTAAGATTCTCCTAAAATACTACTCTGAACTCCAACTCTGGGGAAATCCCCTGCTAACCTACTCAAAACTGTCCTAGAATCAGCCTTAGATTGTTCAGAATTTTTAGTCTGATGATACCAAGAGAGAATTGTGGCTCTTAAAAAAATTATTGAGATCTTGAAATAGAAGCTCCTAGAAAATTCAGTAATGGAAGAGGGACTGATGGGATAGAAATGCAGATTGACAACTTGAGACATCGCCCGTGTGAGGGAATGTTGGTCTATATTTATTATTTTCCCCTGATAGCGTCTTCAGGCCTCCCTGCCAAAGAAGAGCTCAGTTACAGCTCCAGAAAAAAAGTACACAATTAAGGATAGAACCTGGTTGGAGGGCAGGTAGATGGTGATAGGAAAAAGAACACACTTCCAGGCAAGGTGGAGTAAATGGAAAGACGTCCAGGAGAGTGGCACTGACGTGATTGCAGACAGATTCACATTTCGTAGAAGAACCTGAGATAATAACCAGGAGGAGGTGGCGGAGTGCAATGGTGCCCACTTGACACCAGTCCTTTTTCTCTATTGTTTCAGGAAGGTTGATTTTGATCAAATAGCAAAGCCCACAGCTCCAGGGAACACATCATATCGCAAAGATAGTCAAGGCAATCTGTGGTTGGTGAATTGTTTTAGGGTAGGCTTGTAATGAGCCTATTGAATGAAAGAGAAAAGCTGCTGAAATGAAAGACATTCCTCCATAGAAGGAGCGAGGCAATCCCTATGACCCTGCTAATTCCACTCCTAGTTTATTGCAACACGTGTGCCTATAATATATAGTCACCAAAATATGCGTATGGGGAGTCACAGCAGCACTTTCCATGATCTACGAAACTTGGAGGCAATTCAGATACCCATAAACAATAGAGTAAATAAGTTCTAGTATATTTATGCAATGGAACACTTCACAGCAATAACAATGAACAAAATATATCTACTCTCAACAAAGTAGATGAACTAAGTAGCAAAAGAAGACACTTGCCTAAAAGGACAGGCTGTGTGATTCCATTTATATAAAGTTTTTTTTAAAAAGGCAAACTTTATCTGTGGTGTTTGAAGTCAGGTTAGTGATTTACTTTGGTAGCAGCTGGGATTGGAAAGTGGCCAAGGGTACTTCTAGGTCCTGCTGATATGTTGTATCATGGTTTGGGTACTTTGTTTCATGCCTGGATTTACTCTGTGAAAAGTCATCCAGTGCACACTCTGGATTTATGCACTGTTTGTATATTTCAGTGAAAATTTATATTTAAAGTTAAAAGAGATGGGGACTGTGGGGAGAACACTTTATTACTGCTACCCATCCCCTTGCTTCCTGCTTTGATGCTGTCATGTGAAGAGGCAATGGCTGGAGCAGTGACAGCCATTTCATAACCACAAGGAAACAGTCATAACGATGAAAACCCGATATGCCAAAGACTGTGGAGCAGAAAGATTAACAGCTCCACTCCTGGATGGTATGTCCGAGCTATGGTATTATCCCTGGCACTGCCTACCTCTGGACTGGGATTTAAGAGGAGAATAAACATCTTTCTGGTTCAAGCCACATTGTTGTGTTTTCTGTTACTTGTAGCCCAAGGAAGTCTAATTGATTCTGAGAGTGGAAGATGTATTATACAAACCCCTGTAGGAAAAAGGGTCTTGGAAGGATCAGAAAGAGGTTTGGGGCAGTAGCTTTGTAATCTGGGCTCTAAATCCAATTGATACTGGGCTTGGAGGGAAATGAAGGGAATACTGAGATTCAGCAGTGATATCTCTTTCAGACTGAATAATAATTCTCCAGCATGATCCTCACTCAAACCAAGTTCTTTGTAGTGTTGAGGCTATGGCTGGACTTGTTGTCTTTGTCAGAACTGGCTCAGAAACTGGGATAAAACCTCCAAGGGGGAGGAAAGGACATCAGTGACAGTCGTTGGGAGACGCTTAGAGAGCCAGGGTCTACGCACAAAGCCACAGTTTCTCTTGCTTTTGGTGTTAGGTTTCATTTCCTTTTCACCTCAGAAGTGAGATTGTGTTTTTAAAAACCCAAGTCTCTTTACTCTTCATCTTCATCCCAGAAAATCCCAACCACCATTTATGAGTCCATTGCTTGGCAGAAGTTCCCCTCCGAAGATCTTATCAGAAGCTTACAAAGGCAGGTCACCCTCCCTTCCCGGGCTTTTGAGCAAAGGAAGCTCCTTTCCCTGCTGACCTGATAAGTAAGCTCCCAGAGCATAAGAAAGGAGGGGAACCTGCAGACATGGCTGAACCCTGATGTCACAGCCCTGCTGAGCTACAAAGACTTTCCCCTTCCACCTCTCTTGGAGAGAGCAGGTCAGCCACGGGTTCCTGTGTAAATCTTTTTTTTTTTTTGTGGTACGCGGGCCTCTCACAGTTGTGGCCTCTCTCCTCACAGAGCACAGGCTCCAGATGCGCAGGCTCAGCAGCCATGGCTCACGGGCCCAGCCGCTCCGCGGCATGTGGGATCCTCCCGGACCGGGGCACGAACCCGTGTCCCCTGCATCGGCAGGCGGACTCTTAACCACTGCGCCACCAGGGAAGCCCCCTGTGTAAATCTTATGTGATAATGACCCATGGTTCAAATTGGGCTCCAGCAACAGCCAGGAGGCAGAATTTGCAAAGAAGTGTGATGGTCACTGTCCATGGGAAGATGGCAGCTACAAGGTCACCTGATGTCCTGTCGCCTCCACCCTGCTCATCCTCTCCTAAACACAACCTTCCTGTCACCAAGCTAGGTTCATGCACAGCAATGGGCACCAGACTTGGAGACCTTAAGAAGTCAGAAGGTCCATCCTCCCTCCAAGAATGACCTCAGTACCCATCACAAGGCACAATGTGGATGATGACATCAATTTCAATAGCACACACCATGTGCTAGCCTTCTCATTATGGCATGCATTGCTCACAACCTTCCTTTTATTATCTCTTATTTACAGAGGCAACATTCGATGTTATGGCCTAACTTTCTCAAAGTCACATAATTAGTGGCAAAGCTGGGATGTAAGGCTGGAAAGCAGAAATGGTGGCAGCAGCAACACTGGGAGTGTTGACCTGCTTCTGGGCCATTTACGTGTGAGGAGTTGAGAAATTTCTTCCTCTTTTAATCATGCAGTCCCTACCTGGAAAATAAGGGCTCTAAATAAGGCCCTTATTCGGAAACTTTTTAGTTCAATCTCCTAGAAACCAATGATCTGATCATGAAGAGTGTGCCCAGGACGACACAGAGGGGAGTGTAGAGTGTTCAAATAGGGAGATCAGAAAGTCAATAGGAAGCTTAGGGTCAAGAAAGAAACTTGCATCCACTAGGTGTGTTATGGCCTGAACTGTGTCCCCGCTTCCCCTCCCAATTTATATGATGAAATCCCATTCCTCAGTTACTTAAATGTGACTGTATTTGAAGACAGGATCATTAAGTAGATAATTAAGGTGAAATGAAATCATATGGGTGGGCCCTAGCCCAGTACGACTAGAGAATTTGCAAGAAGCGCAGATTAGAAAACAGACAACACAGACCGAGGGAAGACCATGTGAAGACACAGTGAGAAGGCTGCCGTCTGCAAGCCAAGGAGAGAGGCCTCAAGCAGAAGCAAACCTACCAGCACTTTGATCTTAGACTTCCAGCCTCCAAAACTGAGAGAAAATAAATTTCTATTAAGCTCCCAAGTGTATGGTATTTTGTTATGGCAGGCCCAAAAGACTAATACAAGATGCTACTAGATGTTGGGAAATACCAAACACCTTAGATATATTGTCTCACATATTGTACCTGTTTAGTTATCCTCAGCCTTCATCATGCATCAGAATCACCTGGGGCATTAAAAAGTGCGTATGTTTAAGCCTTACTCCCAAAGGCTATCCTTCCCAGGTGATCCTAATGTGCAGCTAGGATATAGAATCATCTCCCCGGATCATTGAGTTATTGTCTTTTCTTACCATTCAGATCTGGGCTCAAGGGTCATGGCCACAGGGAGCCCCACCACACACCCCATGACCACCCCATCCAGGGCAGTCCCTCTCTCTCCAAATATTGTTTCATTTTCTTCATCCCACTAATCACTCTGTAAAATGATCTTTGACTTATATGTCTACTCCTCTCTCTCTCTCTAGAAATACAGTTAAGTCCCCTACATACGAATGAGTTCTGTTCAGAGAGCGTGTTTGTAAGTTCAATTTGTTCTTAAGTCCAGCAAAGTTAGCCTAGGTACCCAACTAACACAATCAGCTATACAGTACTGTACTGTAATAGGTTTATAATACTTTTCACACAAATAATACATAAAAGACAAACAAAAAAATAAAGAAAACACTTTTAATCTTACAGTACAGTACCTTGAAAAGTACAGCAGTGCAGTACAACAGCTGGCATACAGGGGCTGGCACTGACTGAACAGGCAAGAAGAGTTACAGACTGGAGGAGGGAGAGGAGGTGGGAGACGGTAGAGCTGAAGGATCGTCAGCAATAGGAGACGGAGGGCGAGCTGCAATGTCACTCACACCTGACGCTGATGGCACAGGGTCTGGTTCCTTGCTGGATTCAATTCTATCTACCCTCCTGAAAAACCGATCCAGGGATGTCTGGGAAGTAGTTCTTTTTTTCTCCTCATGGATGACAAGGTAGCACCAGATTGCATGCTGAACGGCTGCTGCAACCTTCATGTACCATTCTACGTCCGGATCCTGTGCCTCAAAAAATAACAGTGCCGGGCTTCCCTGGTAGCGCAGTGGTTGGGAGTCCTCCTGCCGATGCAGGGGACACGGGTTCGTGCCCTGGTCCGGGAAGATCCCACATGCCGCAGAGCGGCTGGGCCCATGAGCCATGGCCGCTGAGTCTGCGCGTCCGGAGCCTGTGCTCCGCAACGGGAGAGGCCACAGCAGTGAGAGGTCCGTGTACCACAAAAAAAAAAAAAAAAAAAATCAGCCTCATCTCCACTCCATCACCGGCCACTGAAGAGGCTGGGTTCCTCACAGCCACCCTCAGCTGTGAGGGAGAGACTGATGGTCCCTAAAGTCCCATCTCGTTATCCTAGGGGCCAAATTGGGGCCCAGTGAAAGGATAACTGGCTCATAAATCAACTCCACTAATTTTGCAACTGCACAGGGCAGAGACTCTGACCAAAGGCCCGCCGATGAGGCTTCTTGGCACCCTCCTATCTGAGCTGACGGTAATTCTCGGAAGATAAATCAAGCTCTTCCGGAGCGCCCAGAAGCCATTTGCTATAATGTGATGAAACCGTCTTGAGTGAGTGCCTGATGAACTAATGGGTCTGTTAAGCACAGTTCATTGTGCTTCTCCGTTCACAGGCGGTGTGCACTGGTCAGCAGCAGAGGTGTCTGGAAGGCTGGTGGCAGATAAATCTGGACGAAAGCAGTGGGCAGGTGCACGCACATTTGCGCATGAAGCCACATCTGCAGTTGGCCTGTGCCTCTGCAGACACATGCATCTGTGCATGCAAGCATGAGAGAACATATGTAGGCATGCGGTACGTGCATGTTTGTGAACAGGGATTGCTGAGCAGTACGCCTGTACGATTACACCAGTCCCCGCAGGCCTGTTTTATTATACAATGTGTGTCCACACTCTAAGGCATGTTCATAGGAGTTACTCAATAAATACTGGTTGTTCTAATGAATAATAAAGACTATTTACTACTACTACTACTACTAATACTAATAATAACAATAATTATAATAAACAGAGAGAGCAAAGCCTTTCTAGACAGCATGAGAAAGTCAAATATTCTCAAAGCCATTAGCTAGCTAAAGGTGTCTGGGAAGAGCATTTTTCTTCTCTGAGCCTCAGTTCCTACCTGTCAAAGGAAGGCTTCAATTAGCCTAACGAGCAGGAAGTTGAGAGAGTTGATGCCTACAAGCCTCTTTTCCTGTAAGAGGCAAGGCCATTCCTTGAGAAGGGGTCCGCTGGAGGATCATGGAAGGAGATTTGAGTACAGGTGGCTAAATCTTGGTGGATTTTCCCAAGATAAATAAGAAGGCGAGATGGCCCAGGTCAACAATAGGATTCCCGAGATGCTCTGGGTACCTGGAGAAAATTTCCCTCTAGGGATTTGGTGGGTGGGGGCACCATCCTGCATTCTCAGGTGCCTTTGTAGGTCGACAGAACAGACAGGAACATGGGGCAGTGAGGATGCCAGGGGAGGGTGGTTAAGTGATGACCCTCAGGGTCCAGACTGAACGCAGTAGGAAGCCAGATCAGGAGCAGAGAGAAAGGAGGGGCCTAGGAGCTTTCAACCAGCTGGTGAAGCAGAATCAGCACGAAGAAGTGAGGAAGCTGTTTGGACGAAAGGCTGTGGTCAGGGAAGTCAGAGACGACTATTTCAGGGGGTGGGGCTGGTGGGGATGATGATGGGCAAGACCACAGTGAAGGTGGGGTGAAGGTGGACGTCACTGAAGAAGAGGAGGGGTTAGAGATGGGGGGCTGGGACAGCGACTGGTTCTCTTCGGGGGAAGTGGAGATCTTGCAACTCTTTGATAACCTTATAAACATTACAGTCATTTTCCCTGCGGAAATGCCATTCTTTCACATAAGCTGCAAAGACCTCTGAAGCTCCTGGACCAGCTGGAATCCTGATGCGTAGGATACTGGCTGGCTGGCTGATCCCAGCGCAGCGAAGGCGGGGCTCAGAGGGGAGGGGGAGACTGGGAAGCAGGGTCCAAGTCCTCGTTGAAGGCAAGGCAGCGATGAGCAGTTGAAGTGACAAGGAGGCAGAGGACGCTGCCTCGGGGCCTGTGGCTGAGACGCCCGGCTGGTTGGCCTCACGGTTTGGAGTGTAGCTCTGACACAGAGTTTTCCTGGTGGAATTATGAAGAAGCACTCTTGGGCCTGACTTCGTTACAGCTGCCAGCTCTTGGTCCGTGGGTATCAGATAGGAAGATGAGAATCACGAAGATGGTCCCAGGATCTCTTTCCCGCAGCTGCTGCCTCTTCTCTTTTTATGTTTTTGAGCATGACTTCTTTCTTTCTTTCTTTTTTTTTTTAATTCCTGTTACTTCTATTCCAAGATCTTCCTCCAGCTGTCTGTCTGCCACCTCAGGGTGCTTTGGTGTCCTTATCCAGCTCCCACAGCAGGGCTCCCAGCCTTCCCCCCTTTCCTGGGGGCTCTGAGCATCCCTCCCTCTAGGAACTCCTTTTCCTTCACCTCCTACCTGGGGGACCATGTGGCTGCACTCACAGCTTCAAATCCTTCTGCGCTCCTACCCCACCAGGCTTCTGTTTATCCCCCGCTTCCCAGAGCATATCCAGACACACTTCAGAATCTACAGAAACGGACAGTGGTTCATTTTTCCTCTCACTGTTTCCAGCAGTGCGAAGCTGCTCAGTGGGGCTGACCAGTGGGTCAGAAAATCCACATATTGGTCCTTCACCAATGACCCCCAGGAGCACAACACAGGGCACTGCTCTACCACCGACCTTGCCACAGAAAGCAGATAAACAAGCCTTGGCCACTGAATGCACAGCATCAGTGCCTGTTACCCACCATCCTGGATTTCCCTGCCGCACTGTCAGAGACCCTAATCCCAAGGGCTTGAGGGGCCAAGAGCTGAAACAGACAAGAAGAACAAGCCAGGAATCTGTGGGCGCCACTGAGCCAGGGCTGGAAAAACATTTTTTGAATCTGAAAAACTTTTTATCAGCCAAAAAGTGAGGATGAGGAAGTGCTTGGGTTTCTTGTTTTGTCCCAAGAGGATGTTGAGGATCCAAAGATGAATCATGAACCCCCAGTGGTTCAGACAACTCTCCCGGGAGCCCCTACCTTTGCCACCACTACTTTACACACTGCTGACACCCGGAACATGTCATTCTGTATTATAATTGCCTGTTGACCAGTCAGTTTCCTCATTAGACCCCAATCTCCTGTTGGGAATGTATTTTTTTCCACTGTTGTACCTTCTGCATCCAACACAGGGTCTGCTGTATAGCAGGCTCTCAGTGAGTGTTTGTTGATTGAATAATGGAAGGCAGCTATGCTCACCACTATACCACCAATGCTATTGATTGACTAACGAACGGAACAAATGATGAAGGCTCTAATCCATAATTCATATCCTGCTGATGCATTCAGGAAGAATTCTGTGTTATGGGCCACTTCGTTTAAAACCTGCAAATGGCTAGAATTTAGTTGTAAGAGAATGGTCAACATTGCTCCCAATTAGAATTTATTCAGTATCTACTATATGCCAAGTTCAAGGTGCTGAATTGCACAGTAAGTAGACCAAAGTTTGGAGCATATAAGGGCTCTGTTTGGGGAAATGGTGGAACATTTGCAAAGTTTATCTCAAGAACTTCAAGGGAAGTCTGAATTCCAAGTCTGAATTTCCACGACATCAGACCCAAGGCTGCCATACAGGCCTGATCTGGAGTGCCTGAATTGTAAAACCCAGCTTGGATTAAAAACTTGCACCATAGTCTCCAACCTAATATGAAATTTTAGGCCTTTTTCTTCCTGGAGAAATGTTTTTTAATTTTTCCCCACCATATCTTGAATGCAGAAGTCAAGGAAAGTGAAGTTGAAAGACAGCTTTACAAAACAATAGGGGCATTTCTGCCACCTTGCAATGTAAAGATAGAGCCAATCAGGATGATAAGACCAGGGGGATCACTGCCACTTTCTCAGTTTACATAGCAAGGGATAGTGTCAGAATCAAGGAGGTGTTCTTCTCGGCAATTTCCTTTTGTTACTCCTGGTTGAGGATCATCAGGGGCTGCTGGGAAGAGGTCAGGATTAACAGGGCTGAGTGGCAAATACTCTGTACCTCATACAGAAGCAAATGGGGGATTAGTTCAAGATCAAGGCACAGGCTGACACCTGATAGTCAGGCATGAGGAACAGAGGTTTCAGGACCATTGATTCCAGCGCAAGGCCAAGACACAACAAAGAGATGAGTCACAATGGAGAACAATAGAAAAGCGGGCTTGATGTGATAGATGAGTGCCTGCAATTTGGAGTCAGGTTGACCTGAGATGGAATCCTTGCTCCATGTCACTCTTGCTGTGAAAACCCTGGTCGTTTTCATAACATCACTCATAAAATGGATATAAACACATTTGCCATGAGAACTAAACGCAATCTGTATGGGAAAATGCCTGGTTTATTCATTCCTTCATTCAACATAGTTGCGATCAAGGATGATAAATAGCATTTGTTGGGTGCTTACTATGCACCAGGTAATGTTGAAAGCACTTAATATGTACTAACTCTTTCAGTCCTTAGAATAACCCTATGAAGTAAGAATGACTATCATTATCACCTTTTTACAAATGAGAATAGTGAGGCACAGAGAGGTTCATCAACAGAAGGAAGGTCACACAGCAAGTGAACTTCACACCTACAATTTGAACTGAGGACAGCTGGCCGTGGAGGCCATGTTCTTTTTTTTTTTTTAATTGAAGTATAGTTGATTTACAGTATTGTGTTAGTTTCAGGTGTACAGCAAAGTGACTTGGTTATACATATGTATGTATATATCTACTTTCTTTTTCTATTCTTTTCCATTACAGTTTATTATAAGATATTGAATACAGTTCCCTGTTCTATACAGTAAATCCTTGTTTATCTATTTTATATATTGGTAGTGGGCATCTGTTAATCCTATACTCCCAATTTATGCCTCTCCCCATTTCCCTTTGGTAACCATAAGTTTGTTTTCTATGTCTGTGTGTCTGTTTCTGTTTTGTAAATAAGGTCACATTCTTTTTTTTTTTTTTTTTTTTTTTGCGGTACGCGGGCCTCTCACTGTTGTGGCCTCTCCCGTTGCGGAGCACAGGCTCCGGACGCGCAGGCTCAGCGGCCATGGCTCACGGGCCCAGTCGCTCCGCGGCATGTGGGATCCTCCCAGACCGGGGCACGAACCCGCGTCCCCTACATTGGCAGGCGGACTCTCAACCACTGCGCCACCACGGAAGCCCCAATAAGGCCACATTCTTAACCACTATGCTTACTAATGATGGGAATGACTCTAGGCATAGGAGATATAGTAGTGCATAACACCACCAAGACCCCTGTTCTTATAGTATTAACATTACAGTGGGAGAGAGAGATAGTAAAGAGAATAAATAATAAAGAGAATAATTGCAGGTAATGGTGAGAGCCATAAAGAAAATCAGCCAGGCTGATGTGATTGGTAACAAGAAGGGCTACTTCTGATAAGTCAGCTTCTCTGAGTAAATAATATTTGAGTTGAGTTGAGATTCCAATGATTAGAAAAAGCCAACTGGATGATGACTTAGAAGAAAAGTGTCCCAAACAAAAGGAACAGCAGGCATGAAGTCCCCAAAATGGGAACAAGCTAAGAAATATCAAGAAACAAAAGAAAATAACTATCCTAATACTTGGGAAGTGACATTTCATTGTGGTTTTGATTTGCATTTCCTTGATGATTAGTGATGCTGAGCATCTTTTCATGTACCCATTGGCCATTTTTATGTCTTCTCTGGAGAAGTGTCTATTCGAATTCTGTTGGTGAGGATATGGAGAAATTGGAATCCTTGTACGCTATTGGAGGGACTGCAACATGGCGTAGCCACTATGGAAAACAGGATGGATTTTCCTCGAAAAATAAAAATAAATGGAAATACTGTATGATCCAGCAATCCCAATTCTAGGCATTTATCCAAAAGAATTGAAATCAAGGTCTCAAAGAGATAGCAGCACTCCCATGTTCATTGCAGCACTATGTACCATAGCCAAGATGTGGAAACAACCTAAGGGTCCATCAACAGAGGAATGAATAAGGAAACTGTGTTATATATATATGATGGAATATTAGCCTTCGAAAGGGAGGAAATTCTGCCATATGCAACAACATGGATGAACCTTGGGGACGCTATGCTAAGTGAAATAAGCCAGTCCTAGAAGATAAATACCGCATGATTCTACTTATATGAGGTGTCTAAAACACTCAAATTTATAGAATAAGAGAGCAAAATAGTGATTGCTTGGGGGTTGGGGAAGGGGCAGCGAGGAGTTGCTAGTCAGTAAATATAAAGTTTGAGTTATGCAAGATGAATAAGTTCTAGAGATCCCCTGTATGACATTGTGCCTATAGTCAACAATGTTGAATTGTACACTTAAAAAATGTTCATGGGTAGATCTCATGCTAAGTGTTGCTATCACTCTATATATAACGGGAAAAGAAACAGAAAGAAGCTGAACTGTAGTGCGCAAGGGGAGCTACAGTAAGTTAAGAAAAAGGAGAGAAAACAGTGGTCAGATCAAGTAGGTCAGTTCAAGAAGCTGGATGGTCAGGATAAGAAGCTGGGTTTTTCTGAATGCAAAGGAAACGCCACTTGAATAGTCTTTAAAAGAGAAAAGAATAATATGATGCTGCTTTTAAAAGATCGCTCTGTCAGATGTGTCAAGAATGGATCAAACTCCTTCCTGGCAGAAATTAAGCACTCACTAAACATACATTCCTTCCACAGGCTGGGAGACGCCTGGAGAAAAGAATAGTAAGCTAATACTAAGTGCAGTAAGTGTGCCACTCAAAGCCCTTTCTCCTCCTATAAACAACTGCAGGGAAAAAAGGACTTTGAGACTATTTTGTTTGGCTTTGTGCTTCAGACAGGATGCCTCGTAGAGAAATGAGGTTTGTCCTTTGCCAAGCTCTATCCTCTGTTCAGAAACCTCTTTCCTTGTCCGTTGTGGCCTTGTGTGGTATGTATCTTCTAATGTGACCCAAACTAGCAAGTCCTTTCAGAGCAATATTCATACATCAGTACCCGAAGAGGAGCAATCAGTTTGGCAGAGGGCAAAGGCAGTAAGTTTATGCCCGCTGACCAGTCAAGGCATCTCTAATCAAAAGAATCTTTCCTCAGATTGGCTGCTGAGACATTAATCCCTAATTCTGATGTCTGAAACTGTTTTCTTCTTACTCTGGACCAGGAGGACTGACTCATTCTCTTGGTTGCCAAAAACAAAGATGACAAAACCAAATTTCTTGTCTTTAAAGAAAGACAGGCTTTGGATTTAATAGGAAACAATGCATTTCAACAGGAAAACAAGGCATGTTAGTGATGGTCAACCCAAAGGTGCTGGACATTCCATTTCATGTACAGCATCTTCACACCATTTTCTTTTCTCTCATTTTTGAGTAGCTGCCTACAGACCCAGAACTGGACCTCGTAAAGGTCAGAGTTCAGTTATGTGCTCAGAAGCCACACACAGATATTTGTTCTTCAAACAAGTGTCCCTCAAAATGTCTCTGGGTCTCTCAATTTCATAATGTCCATGCAGTATGGGTTTCAAGACCATGACTGGCTGGAGTCCTGACTGGTAAGAGAGTCCATAAATGGCTACCTCTGCAAACCTGGATGATGTCACAAGCCTAAAAGTGGTAGCAAAAAGCTGGTAACAGAAAGTAGGTACTGAAGGTCAGTGCAGGTCACCTGGTGAACCAGGTGAAACAAAAGCGTTGTGCAAAACCCTGTTTCTATGCTCAAAACCATTACATTTCTGGATGAAATAATTTCAAATAAATAAAATACAGCCTGATGCCCAAGTCCAGAAGGGTGATCCTCAGGTAATCTAGAGATGATGAGGGACCATACGAGTTCAGGGGAGAGTGGGATCTGAACCTCTGAGGCTGAGATGTTGATACTCTCAGAGAAACTGTAGTCCAGGTGGCAGTCTCTGTGCGTTGCAAGGAGTAGGAATGGGGACCCTTGAATACATGAGGGTCCCAGGAGAGATGCTAAGTCTATAAAAACGGAGGAGAAACTACCTTCCAGCCCCAGGACATGAGTGTCTTCCCAGGTCGCTGAGAGAAAGTAGTTATTCATAAAGCGTTAGGACCATGGATGTGCATGGGATGTAGACGACAAACCTGAGTTCTAAATCCTCACACAGAGGAGAAACTCCAAGCTATAAAATTAATGTAAAAGCTAGCCAGGAACTAGGGAATCTCTGGCAGAGGCAACTCTGAAACCAGACTGTGGCATTCCTCCCAAATGTGCATGTGCACAGCTCCTGGAGGTGACAGCTCCTACTGACAGTGGGATCATGGGCAAAAATTACAAAATAAACTATATTAAAAACTACATAAGGACTAGGAGAATTTACTTCCAAAGAGAATACTTGCTGAAGGAACTTCTAAACGCTATGATCTAGCAAGAAGAAAATTGAATCCAGGTGAAAGAAGGCTGATGCAAGAAGCAATATGGGGCTTCCCTGGTGGCGCAGTGGTTGAGAGTCCGCCTGCCGATGCAGGGGACACGGGTTCGTGCCCCGGTCCGGGAAGATCCCACATGCCGCGGAGCGGCTGGGCCCGTGAGCCATGGCCGCTGAGCCTGAGCGTCCGGAGCCTGCGCTCCGCAACGGGAGAGGCCACAACAGTGAGAGGCCCGCGTACTGCAAAAAAAAAAAAAAAAAAAGAAGCAATATGGAGCAAAGAAACAGAACTGAAGGGATAGAAGAAAGTAAAGTAAATATGGTCCCTTCTTGGCCAGACAATTGACAAGTTAGCAAGTGAACACAGATCTGGCTTGGGGATGCTCCCAGACAGATGGGGAGTATCATAGGAAGAAAGAGGGGCTACATTTCCAGCTACATTTTCTCTCCTACCCTGGACAGCTGGCTGCCCACTGTCTCTGGAGCCAGGAGCTGATCCTGGTTTTCTAGCTACAAAGTTTACTCACGGCATCAAAGGTTAAGTGTGTTTGCACCAGGGTGAGGAGACAGAAGAAGAAAGCCAGCTTTCCTCAACCAGTGCAGCCTTCCGATGCATGGCTTGACCCACACACCTGCTCCTCCAAGTAGAACCAACTTCATCATTGTGTTTGGCCCATTAAGAAGCTTAAGGAAGTCAAGAGGCTTTTTCTTTTTTCTTGTTTTTCATGGCAATATCTGCTGACCTAAGCATGGCCTCCTGTGTAGCACCCATGAGCCAGCGATGGCAATGGTAGAAAAATCACATGATGTCAGCACTCACGTATGCATTTGGATGTGAACATGTTGGCAAATTACAGCCTGTCACTCTCAAATGAGTGAACTGAGATGGAAATGTCAATTTGAGCAGATGCCTTTCTTGCATTTTCTCTACAATTTAGGGAGGTGGCACGAATATCATAAAGTACATGCCTAATGGATGAGTTTGAAATTCAATAGTGAAAGGGGGAAGAGGTTGAAAGAGGGTGATAAAAGGATTTTTATGAGCAGTAAACGTGGGCTGGGTAAGAGGAATAACACGGACTAGCGAGATCAGCTCTTCTCCTTCATTTAGGGAAGATGCCATGAAAACGACCAGAGCTTGATTTCGAAAGCAGCCTAGCCGGAATACAAGAGAGATCTTAGCAACAGGAACATGTCTGCAGGAAGCTCCCCGTGAGTTAACAATGTGTCATGGCTGCTGGAGCTACTCCAGGGATCTTGAGAGCAGAAGCAAGTCTCAAACACAGCAACATGTCGGATGTCTGCAGAGGGGACCATGGTACCTGGTGAGGATAAAGTCCTGTTGGGTCCCTTTCGAGTCCTATGATATTAAGACTTAAGAGAAATCAATTTCTGTGCTTTAAGCTCCTCAAAGTAAAGAAACTGGGTTCTATTTACAGTTTCTAGCAAGCAAAGCATAAAACAGCAACGTTGTTTATTTTCTGAAAAGTGTTCTTTCTCCCTGCCATGGGCCCCAGGCATGTGGAGCAAAATATAAACACCAAAAGACAGCACAGTAAACGAGCACTGTGTTAAGGACCTTGATTCTCTCTGGTTCCAGTTCAAGAGGTGGGAGGTTCGCTGCAGGGGTCCCTGAGAACCTTAGAGGTAAGTTCTCAGATTTCATCACTATTTTCTGCCCAGGAAAGCAAAAGGTTTGGGTCAAGTTTACAAGAGGCGACTATGAAAGGGATTTGGGGTGAGCTATATTGGACACCCAGATAAAGGGCAGAAGATACTTTAAATCATTTTGACCCTCATTTCTCTCCTTTTTTCCCCTTCCGGGCAGTGTTTCCACGGCTTCCAAGCATCCTATCTTAGCCTCTCTTTTATGGACTTTGACAGCCCCGAAATAATTTGAGCTGGAAGCTTTTATCTTTCCCCATTTGATGTGAGAGTTGGTAAGACATAAAGAATAAAAACTGCAGCTCACATTTATTGAACACTTACTAGGAACCAGGGATTGGCCTATTTAATCGTCACAGTCTTTGAGAGAAGTACTAACAGTTATCCATATCGGTTTTTGAAACTCAGACTCATAGACTCAGCAAGAGGTTGAGCAGACAGACTGTGGAAATGTAGGCTTATCTATTACTCCCTAAGGTGTCCCATCTAAACGGCACGCTGACGGCCGAGTTGATTGGAATGACAACTGCAACTCTTTTGTCAGCAGGTGACAAAAACCGTAAAAAGATGATTCAGTCATGACATGAAACCTTGGAGCAGAAATACTGATGAATTTAAAGGAAGGTTTTGTTACCAACCAGGGTTCTTGGTTAGAAATTGATAAGAGGCCAGACAAGATATTCAGGCAAGGGTCTACTGGGACTCGTGGAGTGAGTGAGCAAAAGCAAGTAACAGATGCCCTTGCTTTCTGAGAGGGGGCAAGCTGGTTCCTTATATGGGGGGAGGTAGGGGCGGGTTCAGGAGTCGGGCCAGAGGCGTGGCTTAGGTGGTCTGCCCAGCCCCTTGGTGGTGCTGTGTGCAGGGTGCATGCACAGGACCCTGTTTTTGCTCCCAGCTTCTCAGAAGTGGCAGCTGGGTTTTGGTCTTTTTGTATCTTGTTATTCATAATTTGCCCCAACTACGCATGCATGCAGTTACTTTTAGTCCCATATAGTTTCTTTGTATTTTGTTGCTTGAGGAGAAGTTTGTCCAGGTGCAAGCACTGAGGCAAAGGGTCCCAGGTCCCAGGTCCCAGCCTGTCTCAGTTTCATTTCCAAGGTATCTCTGCCCTTACCTAATGATGTCCCCTGCTAGGAATAAGGTACGGATTACCTCAGCACCCATGACAAACTTTTCAAATAAAAATTAATATACTTCATTTTTTAGCATAGTTTTAGTTTCACAGAAAAATTGAACAGATAGTACAGAGAGTTCTATATACAGACCCCATCTCCACTCTGCCATTTCAGCGCATAATTTCCCCTACTACGAACATCTTGCATTTGTGTGTTGCATTTGTTACAACTACTACACATTATTATTTACTAAAGTCCTTAGTTTACATTAAGGTTCTTTCTTTGTGTTGTACACTTCTATGAGTTTTGACAGGTGCATGACATGTACCCACCATTATGGTATCATGCAGAAAAGTTTCATCACCCAAAAAATTTCCTGTGCTTTGTCTTTTCATCCCTCTCTACCCTCCCCCCAAACCTCTGGCAGCCACTGATCTTTTTACTGTCTCTACAGTTTTGTCTTTTTCCAAAATGTCATCTAGTTAGAATCATATAGTAGGTTTTCCAGACTGGCTTTTTCCACTGAGAAAAAAAATGCATTTAAAGTTCTTCCATGTCTTTTCAGGGTTTGACAGTTTACTTCTTTTTATTGCTGAATAATATTCTATTATACAGATATATCACAGATTGTTCATTCACTTATTGAAGAGCATCTTGGTTGCTTCCAGATTTTGGTTATTATAAATAAAGCTGCTATAAAGCGGTGTGCATGGTTTTTTGCATACGTAAGTTTTCAACTATTTTGGGTAAATACCTAGGAGCATAACTGCTGCATCATATGGTAAGGCTATGTTCAGCTTTGTAAGAAAACTCCATTCTGTGTTCCAAAGTCACTGTACCACTTAATATTCCCATCAGCAATGAATAGTCCTTCCTGTTGCTCTGCATCTTTGTCAGCATTTGGTATTGTCGGTTTTTTCCTTTTTGGATTTTAGTCATTCTAACAGTTGTGTAATAATACCTCATTGTCGTCTTAATTTGCAATTCCCTAACATACGATGTTGAACGTATTTTCATATGCTTATTTGCCTTTTGAATATCTTTTATGGAGAGGTATGTGTCAGATCTTTTGCCCTTTTTTTTTTTAAATTGGATTGTTAGTTTTCTTAATGTTGAGTTCCAAGAACTCTTTGTATATTTTGGGTAAATTCTTTACCAGATATGTGTTTTGCAGGTATGTCCTCCCAACCTGTGGCTTGTCTCTTCAATGTCTTAAGAGTATCTTTCTCAGAGAAAAGTTCTTGATTTTAATAAGGTCCAACATATCAATTTTTTTCTTTTATAGAGTGTGCTTTTTGTGTTATATCTAAAAACTTATCAACAATCCCAAGGCCACCTAGATTCTCTCCTGTTACCTTCTAGAAATTTTGTGACTTGCAATTTACATTTAAGATCTATTTCAAATTAAATTAATCTTTGTGAAGATTTTTTTAAACATACAGATTTCCAAATGTTTCAGCACCATTTGTTTGAAAGGCTATACGTTCCCTGTTAAAGTATCTCTGCTCGTTTGTCAAAGATCAGTTGGCTATATTTGTGGGGGTCTATTTCTGGCTTCTCTATTCTAGTCTATTGATCATTTGCCTGTACTTTCATCAATACCGTGTGTCATAATTGTTGCAAGTTTATACTAAGTCTTAAAGTCAGGTGGTGTCAGTCCTCTGGCTCTGTTCTTCTTCAGTGTTGTGCTAAATACTCTGTGTCTTTTGCATTTCCATACAAACTTTAGAATCAGTTTGTCAATATCTACAAAATAGCTTAGTCAGATTTTGATTGTGATTGCTTTGAATCTATAGATTAAGTTGGGAAGAATTCGTATGTTAACACT
Organism: Globicephala melas; assembly: GCF_963455315.2. Taxonomy (NCBI): domain Eukaryota; kingdom Metazoa; phylum Chordata; class Mammalia; order Artiodactyla; family Delphinidae; genus Globicephala; species Globicephala melas. Next base: position 18,134,741 of record NC_083328.1, read on the forward strand.
ACTGAGTCTTCTTATTATAAATATGAAATGTCTCTTCATTTGGTTAGCTCTTCTTGATTTTTTCATCAGAGTTTCATGGTTTTCCTCATACAGATTCTATATATATTTGGCTAGAATTATGCCTAGGTGTTGTTTGTATGGTTTTTCTTTTTCTTTTTTTTTTTTTTTTTTTTTTTGGTGCTGATACAACATTGTTTTTTTTTTTTTTTTTGCGGTACGCGGGCCTCTCACTGTTGTGGCCTCTCCCATTGTGGAGCACAGGCTCCGGATGCACAGGCTCAGCGGCCATGGCTCACGGGCCCAGCCGCTCCGTGGCATGTGGGATCTTCCCAGACTGGGGCACGAACCCGTGTCCCCTGCATCGGCAGGCGGACTCTCAACCACTGCGCCACCAGGGAAGCCCTGTATTTTGTTTTTAATTTCAAATTCCAATTGTTAATTTCTGGTATCCAGGGAAATTGACATTTATGTATTAATCTCATATCCTATAACCTGGCTATAACTGCTTATTAGTTCCAGAAATTTTTGTTGATTCTTTGGGATATTCTACCAAGACAACCATGTCGTCTGCAAACAAAGATAGTTTTATTTCTTCCTCCCTACACATTTTATTTCCCTTTCTTGTGTTACTGCATTAGCTAGAATTTCCAGTACATTGTTGAATAGGAGTGGTGACAGGGGACATCATTGCCTAGTTCCTAAACTGAAGGAGAAGGCATATTCTTTTTCACCATTAAGTATGACTTTTTAGATAATTTTTTTATCAAGTTGAAGTTTTCTGAGAGTTTTTATTATAAATGGGTATTGGATTTTGTCAAATGCTTTTTCTCTTTTTATTGATATGATCATACGATTCTTCTTTTTTTACCTGTTGATATGATAGATTACATTGCTTGAGTTTCAATGTTGAACCACCCTTGTAAACCTGGAATAAATCCTACAGGGTCATAGTGTATAATTATAATTTCATATATTACTGGATTCTAGTTTCTAATGTGTTGTTGAGGATTTTCACATCTATGTTCATGAGACTGATGTGTAGTTTTCCTTTCTTATAATGACTTCACCTGGGATTTGTATTAAAGTAATGCTGGCCTCATAGAATGAGTTAGGAGGTTTCTCTCTACCTTTATCTTTTGGAATGTATTGTAGAGAATAGCTAGCATTTCTTCCTTTAAATGTTTGGTAGCATTCACCAGTGAAATCATCTGTGCCTGGTTCTTTCTTTTTAAGGAGATTGTTAATAATAATTTCAATTTATTTAATAGATGTAGGCCTATTTAGATTATCTATTTTTCCTTGCATGTGCTTTGATGGTTTATGTCTTTCAAGGAATTTATGTAATCAAATTTGGAGGCATAGAGATATTTATAATATTTATTTACTACCCTTTTAATGTTTCTGGGATCAGTAGTGATGTCCCCTCTTTCATTTCTGATATTAGCAATTTGTGTCTTCTCTATTTTTTCTTGGTTACACTGACTAGAGGTCTACCAATTTCACTGACCTTTTCAAAAACCTGCTGTTGGTTTCATTGCCTTTCTCTATTGATTTCCTTGTTTTCAATTTTATTAATTTCTGCTCTTTCATCATTTACTTCTTTCTATTTGCTTTAGGTTTGAATTGCTCTTCTTTATCTAGTTTTTTAAGATGGAAGTTTAGACTATTGACCTTTGATCTTTTTTCCTTTCTAAAGTGTACATTCCATGCTGTATATCGTCCTCTACACCGGCTGGGGGTGGGGGTTAGGGGACAGGGAAGTCCCTACCCCCAGCTTTCTTGGCTGGATTCTGATACTGATTCTGCTTTTGCTAACATTACAGACAATTTCAAAAATAGAAAAATTCAGCTATAATCCCACTTTCCTAAAATAACTGCTGTTACTTTTTGGTTAGCTTTCAGTATACTTCCTTTCATTTTTCATCCTTTGTCATATCTTTTTTTTAAAATTGTGATAGATACACGAAACATAACACTTACCACTGTAACCATTTTAAGGTGTAAAATTCAGGGACGTTACATTCACAGTGTTGTGCAACCATCATCAGTATCCTGTTTCAGAACATTTTCATCACCCCAGAAAGAAGTCCCGTATCCATGAGCAGTCATTCTCCCTTCTCCCCTTACTCTAGCCCCCACCAACCACGATGTCCATCTGTCTGTCTCTACTAATTTGCTTATTCTGGTTACTTCATGCTGAGTGGCATGTTTTTAAGCTAAGTTTATTTCTAGTGTATAAGGGTATCTAATTTATTTTTTAACTTATTATTATACTTCACATAGTCTTCCATATAATCAGTGTAATCATTACGTTTGGTGCTGCATAATATGCTACCGAGAAAATGTCATAGCTGACTTAATCCTTTCTTATTTTGGGTTTGTTGCAAAATGTCTTTTTTGGGGGCTGGGGGGTTGCTGCTCTAGCTAACACCACAATGAACTTCTTCATGCATATAGTTCCTTTCCAGGTTGTAGTTCTTTCCTTGGATTTGATTTCCGTATGCAGAATTCCTGGATGGAGGCATGAAGCATTATGGTATTCTCTAAGCCGTCTTTTAACATCTCCAATTTACTTTTCAATAGGGTTATATTAATTTTCAATATTACTGGCTATATCTGAGGTACCTGTTTCATCATACCCTTGCCAGAGTGGCCACAAATATTTTTCTCTGAGTCTCCTTGGCTTGTGACATACGACTTTGAAAACAAAGATGTTTTAAGCTCCTCCATTCCCTCACCACTGGCAGAGTGATTTTCTCCAAAAAACTGGCATATTAAGCCAGATAACATTTCCAATTTATTGCTCCCGTGAAAGTGGCTGCAGGATAAGAACAAATACAGTCTGTGTTCAATCTATTCAATTAGAACAGAACAAGGAATTTATTTCAACGCACACAAATCAGCATATCCCATTCTGGTTGAATCCCATTTAGCATTTATGTAAGCTTAATTAAATCACCAATGGGGTTTCTTACAAGGAGAACGGCCTTCAGGAAATATGCTTGCTAAATACTCTTCAATAATGGTTGGGGAGTGTAATAAATAAGTGATACGTGCTGGTCCTCAGAGTTCCTTACATCTCCTCCAAGTTTCAGATCTCTGCTAGAGCTCTGAGCTTGTAAACAAAGGAGTTAAAGCTGGGGTGGGGGGCAAGAGAGCATTGTGCAGCTAGATTTATAAGCACCGAGCTCTCTGCCAGCCGTTTCGGGAGTAAGCATACCTTCTAACACAGGGCTATTCTTACATAAACAACCCAGCTCTCAACAAAGTGGAGGGTCAAAAGGACAAATATCATATGATATCCCTTATATGTGGAATCTAGAACAATGGTACAGATGAACTTATTTACAAAGCAGAAATAGAGATACAAATGTAGAAAACAATCTTATGGTTACCAGGGGGGAAAGCGGGGTAGGGATAAATTGGGAGATTGGGGTTGACATATACACACTACCATATATAAAATAGATAACTAATAAGGACCTACTGTATAGCACAGGGAACTCTACTCAATACTCTGTAATGACCTATATGGGAGAAGAATCTCAAAAAGAATGGATATAGGTATATGTATAACTGATTCACTTTGCCATACAGCAGAAAGTAACACAACATTGTAAATCAACTATACTCCAAAAAAAATTTTTTTTAAAAAGACGCTATTGAAATCCAAGTTCTAACCACCTCCTGCAAGTTACTCATCAGTATGTATGCACAGTGCACGCATTAATAAAATTCTGTCTTTCTCTTATTAAAAAAAAACAATAACAAAGTACATGGTCAGGCAGGAGACAGGGAGAAGGAGGCCATTTGCCTGCTCGGAGTCTACCACCTGGCTTCCTCTGCATCCAAGTGCACTTTCCAAATGCTCCCTACCTCTCCCTCTTCTCTGTCTCTCTGTCTCTCTCTCTCTCCAGTTAGGAAGTACCCAGTACAAAGTGGTAAATGATACTACTTATGGGTGACAAGATCCCTGTGTTTCCAACCACCCAAGCCAGGATGGTATCATTCTGAGGAGTTCAGGCACATTGATGGCCTTGATCATTCTTGATCAGCTGAGCATCTCACTACCTTTCAAGTATGCGGCTAAGATTGTCATGGACTCCTTGGGTCACAATCAAGGAGGGAGATACTGTAATTGCCTCCATTTTACAGAGGAAGAAGCAGGATAAGAGAAGTTAAGGAATGGGAGTTAAACCCAGACCTTTCCTGTCTGGTATCTGAGGTCAATTTTTTAACTACTATCTTAAACCCAGATTATGGAGAAGAGAAACCTAAGGATGCCTTTCCCAAGAGCATGTGCCTCTTGTATGGAGCCCCAGGAAGGCACCAACATAATTTCCCATGAGCGTTCTCTTCTGATAAATCATGGGTTTCTGTGTCTTAAAGCATCTAGGAGAAGCCTGCAGCTAATTAGACCTGAGGGTGAGATCTAACATATTAACAGATAGGCAGAAAAAGAGGAGTTTTTTCTTTTAATTATGCTTCTATTAGTCACATCTTGTCTCCCTAATTTCTTTTTCTTGAATTCCCAGGCTCCAAGATTTTGATGTCTATTTGGGGGAAATTACTATAAATAGATCCCATCCCAATAAGGCTGAAATGGCCTTGGAAGCACCTCATCCATCCCCTTCCATTTACAGATGAGGACCGCAGAAGGGAAGTCATCTTGCCAGGATCACACAGAGCCAGAGCCAGCCCCTTGGTTTTTATATCCTCAGCTCCATGCTCCCTGCAGGAGATCAATGTCATTTATCTTCTCTTTGAAAAACAGAGGATGGTGTTTCCCGGGAAGGATGAGTTCCAACTCCAGTGATCCTTATTTACAAAGATGCTAACTCCATTTGCTTTGCTTTGCAGGTCTCAGGTGGTGATGATGTGGTAGATTAATAGCCTCTTTGAATATGAAGACATGAATTGGGCAGCAGCTGAGTGTACTAGAAAATAAATTTGAGAGTTGAAGGCTAGGGTTGGGACTCTGGTTCTACCACTTGCTACTTGTTTGATCTGGAAGAGCTCTATAATCTCACTATGCCTACACTATTCACCATGGTACCCTAGGTGTCTATGGCAGAGCCTGACACATATTAGGCGACAACACCATACATTCAAACATAACTCATCCTTTTAAAAATGTCATTGAATGATTGTCATCATGGTCTGTGTATCTGGCTGCCTGACTCAACTTTATGCTAAATCTGTGACCCTAGGAAATAAGTTAATAATTCAGAACCTCCGTTTTATTGTCTGGAAAATAAGAGCAATAATAGGATCCACTCCAAAGAGCTGTTGAGAGTGCGGGCATAAAACCTGGTACCTAGCAAACTCTTGATTATCTTTCTATGTACATGTAGGGAGAGGTGGAAAGAGGTGGAGACGCAAGTTCAGAAGGGACCCTATTTTGAATGACCTTGAATGTTACACTGTGGAATTGAAATTTTTCTTATGAACATCAGATTTTATGGAACTAATTCCAAATTGTGCAAGTCTTGGGAAGCTTGTTTCTACCATGCTAGAAATGTGTCCATGACAAGCATATCAGAAAGGCTTCCTTCCCTCCTTCCTTCCATTCTTCATTCTCCTTCTCCCTTTTCTTCTTTCCTTTTCCAGCTTGGACATCAGATGGCAGGTCTCATTTGCAAACTTTTCCCTTTTGGTTGCCAAATCCCCAACTAGCTGCCCCTCCCAGAAGCAAATTACCTAACCCTGAGTGGGTGGTGAACACAGGGAGAAGTTTAAATCCATCCCACTTGGCAGAAAAGCAAAAGCCCCAAATCTTATTATAATCTCCTGTTCTCTCTCATTCTGTTCCTCGCCACCAAGGTAGTTGGAACCTCTGTCTTCAGCCTCCTCCTCTCATCCTGTCTGATTCATGTGTTGATGTCTCGATTCTGAGCCAGCTGCTGCAATGAACTGCAATATCAAAGGCAGGATTTATTAGCAGCAGAAGCATCTGTCAGGAGAAAGTAGGAGAGGCTGAGGAATACTCCACAGGAAGAGAGATGGGCCGAGCTCAGACTGAACCATGAGTGAGGCCGTTGTACACTGTTATTTACTACTAATAAAAAATAACCTATGTGCTAAGTGCTTTTAAACACATTAGCTTTGATTTTCTTAATATCCCTATGAAGTGTGTATTATTATTCCTATTTTATAGATGAGGAAACTGAGATTCAGAGGTATTAGTGGCTTGCCCGACTTTGGATATCTAGTCATTGATAAAGCTAGGGTTTAAACGTAGGTCTGAGGGAGTATAAAGTCTGTGCCCTTAACCTGAACTTTCTCCCATTCGAAGACCCTCACCTAAGAGGAAAAGAAATGAGGGACTATTCTTTGCACATTCTCAGGGTTAGAACGGGGCTCCCATATTAAGACACGTGGAGAAATGTGTGAGGATTGGCATGTGATTTATGCAGGAAGCAGGGAGAGTGCACTGGCTGGCATTAGGCAGAAGACTTACCCTATAGGTCAGAGCAGGTACTGAGAAACTCAGTCTGGCTGCAAATACTGACCTCAGGGGTGCAAGTAAGCAACTGAAGTCTGGTGTTAAGGCATAAACTTAATTTCAATCGTCTGAGATTGTAGCAGACCCTAGTAATACAGAGGTTAGGTGAGCAGGTAATCCCACCTGGTGACTCAGTTCTGGGAATAGGAGTAAAAGATCAGACTCCGGCCCTGGTAAGGAAGGCTGGCTAGAGGCAGGCAGAGCAAAGAAGTCAGCACCTTGGACAGCGAAGGAGGCCCTGGGGTAACCGGTAAAACCTAGGGGCAGGGCTCAATCACGTTCAGGGCCATTCCTGCACCGAACAAAAAGGAATCAAGGATGCCATCCATGTACTTGAGCAGTTAATCCACAATCTACCAGCAGAAAATTGCAATGTAGCATGATAAGTGGTAGCTATCATGGGGAAGCATGTATTCCCATGAAGGTGCAACTATATCTCAGTTTGAAGTGGTGATATCAAAGAAGTCTTCATGGAATGAGTGCACGTTGCCATCTCAGCCAAAGGAAGAAAGCGGTGGGAGGTAGAGGGAAGTCTGAGCAGAAGGGGCAGCAGAGACAAAGACTTGAAGGTGGGAAACTGCCTGATGCATAATGACAATCAAGAGTTAGATTACCATGACTGGAGGGTGAAATGCAGATGGGGTGAGAAGAGAGAGGAGTTTGGAAAGATAGAGAAGCAAAACCTAAAAGAGCTTTGAAAACCCTGATGAGGAGTTTGGGAAATTATAAATACCAAGGAACCCTGGATGTCTGGCTTTTCTTTCAAAAAGAGAAGAAAAGATCTGGCAACACCTGGACCCATGTTGCTATATAACTTGGAGCTGAAGAATAGCTGTCCCATTTAGGATGTTGAATGTATTCCAATTTCCCGTACCTTCCTTCTTCATGCTCTAGCAGGCCTTGGTAGAACAGCTGAGTTTTATTTTGAGTATTTATTTCAAGCAGGAGAGTGACATGATCTTATCTTTACAAATATCACCCTGACTTCTTGAGGAAGGAGAGATTGAAGGGAGAATTATCAATTAGCTATCAACATTCTATAGGTGGAAGATAATGGTGACCTGAATCATGATGATGGTGGACATGGAGAAAAGGATGGATGTATGGATAGATAGATAGATAGATAGATAGATAGATAGATAGATACAAGGAAGGAGGAAGGGAGAAAGAGAAGGAGAGGGAGAGAGAGAGTTTTTAAGGAATCATCTCACTCATAATTGCGGAGGCTGGCAAGTGCAAAATCTGCAGGGTAGACCAGCAAGCTGAAGATTCAGAGAAAAGTTGCAGTTCAAGTCCAAAAGCAAATTGGCAGAATTCCCTTCTCCTCATGAGAGGTCAGACTTTTTTCTACTAAGGTCTTCAACTGATTGGATTAAGCCCACCCACATTGTGGAAGGTTCATTTCTTTACTTAAAATCTACTGACTTAAATGTTAATTTCATCTCAAAAATATTTTCACAGAAATGTCTAGAATAATGTTTGACCAAATACCTGGTTACTACTGCCCAGTCAGGCTGATACATAAAATTTACCATCACAGAGAGGAATTGTTCAAGTTTGTTAATATCAAAACACCTATTAGAGATTCAAGAGTGAGTATCAAATCTTGCCTGCCACCTGCTTTGGTAAATAAAGTTTTATTGACATACGATCACATCTATTTATTTATGTATTGCCCATGGCTGCTTTCATGCTACAATGACAGAGTTGGGTATTTGTGACAGAAACCATATGGCTTGCAAAATTGAAAATATTTACTATCTGGCCCTTTATAGGAAAAGTGTGCTGTCTCCTGAGATAGACAATTAAAGATATGTGTCTGGAACTCAACTTTCAAGTCTGCATTGGAGACAGGAAGGTAGAAGGAGTGTGGATTGGAAACGGCATGTGTATCTGGACAGGTTTCTGAGGAGTCCTAACGTTTAGAGGTCAAGCAGAGGAGTGTGGTTGCAGAAAGGAATATGAAAAGAGGTAGCCAGTGAGGTTGAAGGAAAACCAGAAGAATGTGGTGTTACAACAGCTCAGAGAGGAAGAAATCTCCAGAAGGAGATAAGCTATGTCAAATTCTCCCTAAATGCAAAGTAAGGTGGGGACCCCTGGACTTGGCAACATGGTGGGGAGGGGGACATTGATGATTTTTGAATCATGTCAATGAAGTTGTGAAAAGGAAACTAGACTGAAATAAAATGAAAAGCAAATGAGACATGGGGAAGTTGATCTATCAAGAATAGACAATGTTTTCAGGAAGTTTTGCCATAAAGTAGAGAAATAAGATGTTACAGGAAGGGGGTCATGGATTTAAAATTAAATATTTTTGTTAAACTCTAACATATATAGAAGATAGCATAAATCATAGGTGTGCAGATCAAACATTTTACACAAAGTGAACATACCTATGTAACAACTACTCAGATCATAAAACAGAATATTACCAGCAGCTCAGAAGCCATCTATTAAAGACTGTATGTTTGTGCCTCCCCAAAATTCATATGCTGAAACCCCAACCTCCAATGTGATGGTGTTTGGAGAGAAGGCCTTTGGTATGTAATTAGGACATGAGGATGGAGTCCTCGTGATGGGATTCTTGTCCTTATAAGAAGAATAAGAAGAGAGCTTCCGGGGCTTCCCTGGTGGCGCAATGGTTGAGAGTCCGCCTGCCGATGCAGGGGACACGGGTTCGTGCCCCAGTCCGGGAAGATACCACATGCCGCGGAGTGGCTGGGCCCGTGAGCCATGGCTGCTGAGCCTGCGCTTCCGGAGCCTGTGCTCTGCAACGGGAGAGGCCACAACCGTGAGAGGTCCACGTACCGCAAAAAAAAAAAAAGAGAGAGAGAGAGCTTCCTTCTTTCCCTGCAAGGAAACAAGGAGAAGATAGCCACCTACAAGCTAAGAAGAGGGCCTACCAGAATGCAACCATTCTGGCACCCTGATCTTGGACTTCCAGAAATATGAGAAGTATATTTCTGTTGTTTAAACCATGTAGTCTGTGGTATTTTGTTATGGCAGCCAGGGCAGAATAAGATGCCTTCCTTGGACACCCTACAGTCTCTGGTGTGATCTGCTCTAGAGATGAACTTTCAGGTTTTGTTTGCTTGATGAAGTCTTTATTTCACCTTCATTTTTGAAGGAGATTTTCACAAGGATTATATTCTTTTCTTTCAGCATTCAGAATAAATCATTACATTTTCTTCTACATTCCACCATTTCGGTTGGGAATCGAACCATCAGTTTTACTGTTATCCTTTTAATACAACCTACCCCTACACCCTCTTCTAGCTGCTTTTACAATTTCCCCTTTGTGTTTGGTTTTTGCAGTTCTCTACAATGTGCTTACATGTGTTTGGGTTTTATGTTTGTTTGTTATCCTGCCTGGAGTTTGTAGTGATTCCTGAATCTATAGGTTTCATCTATTTTGAAAAAATCTATTTTCACTCTATTCTCTCTGTGTGTCTCTATCTCTCTTTCTTTCCTCTCCTTATGAGATTCCAATTACACAAATGTGAAATAATTTCATTTTGTCCAATATGTCTCTCAAACTCTTTTTATTTTGAGTCTTTTTCCTTTCTTCTTAATACAGTCTGAATTATTTTTTATAAAGTCCTGTTTTCCAGGTCAATGATTTTTTTCTTAATTTGTTATTAAACCCAACCATTGAATTTTTAAACTTGATTTATTTTCTTTCTTATTTTTTGATTTTTAATTTAATATATATTTCAATTCTCTGGTAAAATTCTCCACCTTCTCACCTATTCAATTAAACATATGGATCAGAATTATTTTAGCATCTATGCCCCAAAAGTCCAATACCTGAATCATCTATGGGTTGTTCCTATTATAGTTCTCCTTGGTTCCATTTCTTTATGTGCTTGGTAATTTTTTATTGTATGCTGGACATTGTACATGAAAAATTGTATGTCTATGAATGATGTTATTTTCCTCCATAGTATTTATTTTAGCTACTGTAAGACAGATTGAGATAGATCATCTTAATCCGATCAGGTATTGAGGTAATTTAAGGCTGGGTTTCAGACTACATAAGGTCCTATATCTAGTTTACCTTTATTCCCAAGGTATAGCCCTTTAGAAGTACCTACTAGACTCCTGAGTGTTTTCAGGGCCCTGAAAACAAAAGCCTTGCTTAGATTCTAAGCCTCTTAATAGCAATTCTTATTCAGGTTCTTAATCTTATCCTGTGATGCTTATGAATTGGCAAATGCCTTTGGGGAGAAACTGCCACAGAGTTTTAGGCTTACCTCTCACTGGCATCTTGGCCCCTCAATTTCTGGCTGCTTTAGTAACTTAGAATCCCAATTTTCATTTTCCTAGTCCCAAGAGACTGCCAGAAGTCTGTTTTCTGTTACTTTTTGCTCCAGTTCTTGACATCCTGACTCTTTGTAATTAACAAATATTTTTATTATGGTAAAACATATACAGCATAAAATTTACCATTTTAACCATTTTAAAGTATACAGTTCAGTGTATTAAATACACTCACATTGTTGTGTAACCATTACCACTATCCATCTCCAGAAATTTTTTTATTATCCCAAGCTGAAATTCTATATCCCTTAAACGTTAACTCCCCATTCCTCCATTCAGCCCTGTTTCCTCCAACTTAACAGGAGGAAAGTCTGAGTAAGCAGGTATGAGTAGATTAGTGGTGAGGTAGTGAACAATTTCCTCCATTAACTTTTATTTTCCCAAAACATATGAAGTCATATCATTGTGAGAGAATAGAATAGGCTGCATGGGGAATGAGAATGAAGCGTCTGAAGAGAGAAGAGAAATGATGAAACAGTCCTCTTGAGGATAGGAAGTAGTCTTACTCAAGAAGCACTGTAGGGTGGTAGAGCATCCACGTGAGGTGTGTGGTCATGAATTTTAAGTGGAACTGGTTGCTCTGCCTGTTTGATTTTTTTCCTCAGTGATGTTTAGCTAGTTAGAGGAGTTTAGCCATCTTAATGAGATGAAAGGAGAGAGAGAGAGAGAGAGAAGGGAGTTTCACTGTTTTCAAGGGAGTAATTATAAAAGTGAGTCATGAAATCTAAGCTGGATAAGGAGACAAGCAAAGATAGAAGATTGATGAACGGTGGAAAGATAATAGGGGTAATGAAACAGAGGGTTGTGAACAAGGAAGAATTGTTGTGTTGAAGATTCTGCCATAGATGAGCAGGAATATTGAGTGATGGTTTAAGACTGAGTTCTTTTAAATATATTTTAGATGTGCAGAAAGGATAGCATTACTGGTAGTACAAAGTTCAGGGTATGAACACTGGAGTGGGTGATAGAGGTGGAATAGAACAAAAGGTGGTTGGAGGAGAGTAGGTCAAAGAACCAAGTGACTTAGTCATATGAATTTTTTGGCCACCAAGAATGAGAAGAACAATTGGGGTAGGAAGAAAGATTGTGAGCCAGGAGCTAATAGACTCAGTGAATAAAGAAATCCAAGGGGTCTCTGCCTCCAATTTTAGACATACTTCATTTTCTCTCTCTCTCTCTCTCTCTCTTTCTCTCTCTCTCGATCTCACTCTCCTCAACTCTGTCACAAGGCATCCAATGACCAGTAGATCAAACCTCCTACCCTTTAAAATAGACTTATGCCACCCTGAGATAATCCTCAGAAATTTATCTGGATTTCCATGTGCCTCACTTTGAGAAGAGATTCTATGTACTGGCAAAGCCAACATTAAATTACTTTGGGAATCTAGTTTGTACCTACTGAAGTTCTCCCTAATTAAAAAAAATCTATGAAGGCCTGGAGAGAAAGTAACTACACAGGAAATGTGGAGTTCCTCCCCATTATCCATTTATCTTATTGAGAAGTAGCTATGTTGTTTGGGTGGAATTGACTCTACTCAGGTTAATCAGCCTAATGTCGTTCCCTTTGGACATGATTGCCTTAGTGTTAGGCAAGGAAACTAAGGTCTAGCGACCAGAGTGAAGCTCAGAACTTCTTATGGTTGGGAAAGAGGAGCTTTCTCAGGATCTGATACGAATTCCAGACCTGCTTCAGCTATTTGACTACCATGAGGACAAAGTTGAGAGGGCAAGGCTGGAGGATGACAGAAATTGGAGAAGAATGCTGATCCAACAATTCCTGAAGCCTAATGACCCTAGACTTCTTTTTCTTTTTATGAACCCATAAAATTCTGCCTGTATTTAATCCAGTTTGTTTAGGTTTTCAGTAAATTGCACCTGAAAGGATCCTTACTAATACAGAAATATTTGACATGCCCCCTTCTTCACTTTTACCAAATATAGCTGAATTCAGAGCATCTTCAAGATGGATAATCATATTTAACCAAGGCTGAATCATGACCAAGGTACACACTGATAAGCTCATGTTCTGTTTTCTGCCATGCTTTTGGCAAAAGTTCTCCAATGGGAGTTCTCCAGTAAAATAACTGAATGCTGAGTGACCTGAAGATTTAATTTGATTTCAGATGCACCTGTTCTCATGAATGTCACTCTGGCATGGCCACAGAGGCTGGTTTCAGGCAAGGAGCAGATATTGTGCAAACACACTTGCCGCCATCACAGAGGTTCTTCTCTGCATATGCAAGCTTCCTCCAACATTATTTTTTCTTCAGGCCTATGCTCCTTGATATTGGAGCTGATTTAAGCTGCTGGATCGTGAAATATAGCTTTGCTCTGATGCCTTGAGGGAGCTCAGTGGAGAGACCGCTGGCAGCTGACTAGGTCAGAAATGCAGCCCTATCAGACATGCCTATTGACAATCTAATTTGAAAGCCAAGAGTTTCCCTTGCCTATTAGGCTGCTCTAGTTGGCCTTATCACTGTACACACCTAATGAGGAAAGAGACTCATAAAGTGTTCGTAGAAGAACAGTACTTCCTTCTAAACTGGCTACTGAGCTTGTTGTTGCATAAAGTACCATCTGATTTACCTACTGGAGGGAAAGTTGATGTTAAAACAGCTGCAGGATCTAGGGAAGGAAACAGCCTAACTAGACCCTTCTTTAGAAACCTGGGCTTATTGGACTAAGGAGCTAGCGGGACCCAGGATAGAATGTGTAATCCTCTTTGCCAGTGTTTTACTTAATAAAAAATGAGTTTTAGCTTCTGATTTCCTCATCTCCGTTTGGCTGCCATTGTTTTTACAACTTCAACATGCAGAATAGACCTTCTCAGAAGCTAAGACGTCAGATGAGGAATACATCAGCATCTCCATTTGCATCATTTGCCTCGAAATAGTATTTTAGACATATGTCTATCTTACAGATCGGGAGGCTAAAGCTGTAAACTTATCCAAAGTTATAGAGCTAATAAATGTTGCAGCTGAAATTTAACCTGAGCCCTCCTGATAGCAAACTCTTTCCCCTTTACCAGAGGTTCTCAACCCTGGCTGCACATTGGAATCACCTGGGCACCCTTTTAAAAATTACCAGTAAAGAGATCCTACCCAAGTTTCCACCCAGTTCATCAGAATATTTTGGATTGGGGCTTGGACATCAATATTTTATAGGATCTTACCAGATGAGCTTAAGTTGCTGCTGGAGATGAGAAAAACAGGGCTATCGCAGAGAATCTCAAACTTTAATATGCATATAAATCATGGGGGATTAGTGTTAAAATGCAGATCCTGATTCAGTAGGTCTGGGCGTTGGGCCTGAGATGCTACACTTAATTGATCTGCATTGAGAAAACCACCAGCATGTGCAACTTTCTACAAACTTGCCTGCTATAAGAAGAGTGGGTTCCTTGGCCTGATCTCCAGGCGTTCCCTGTGAATTACAATCAATGGGAGGTGAACCTGAGAATCCATATTTTTAGCAAGTATCACAGGTCCTCTTTTGATCAAGTAAGATTTAAAAATAAACACTAGGTATGAAACAAAATGACCCCGGGAATGTTTAAAGAAAATATTTTTTGCTTTTCTTTGGGTTTGAAATGAATCTTATCTTTCTTGCTGAATCTTGGAAATTTGCACTGCATCTTCTAAAACTTGAAAGCTAAACTTTGGTTAGTGTTAGGTCCCTGCTATTAATTATAGCCATTGTTTGTCTCAAGGTTCTTGGGACTTGTTTCCTCCATTTATAAAGTGAGGGTTGTCCCACTACTCAGCCTCTAAGAATGTTTCTATACCATATTATAGGAAGAAGGTTAGTGAAGTAGACTCCTGTTGTTTGCCTCCCTGGAAACTCTTCCACGTACTTCGAGAAGCAGTCCTTGTTTTCATTTAAGGGTTTTTCTCTTCTCCCACTCTCTGACCCAGCTTCCGGAGTTGATCCATGTATTAGTGAGAGTTCTCCAGAGAAACAAAGAGAGAGGGAGAGAGACAGATGGAGAAAGAGAGACAGAGACAGAGACAGAGAGAGAAAAAGAGAAACAGAGAGAGAGAGAGATGTGTTAATGAGAAATTGGCTCATATGATCATAGAGGCTGAGAATTCCCATGATCTGTCATCTGCAAGATGGAGACACAGGAAAGCCAGTGGTATAATTCCAGTCTTAGTATGAAAGCCTGAGAACCAGGGGAGCTGATGGTATAGATCCCAACCCGAGGGCAGAAAATGGCATGCGATGTCTCAGCTCAAGTAGTGAGGTAGAAATGGGTGCTTGCTCCTTTTTCCACCTTTTGTTCTATTCAGGCCTCAATGGATTGGAGATGCCCACTCACATTGGGGAGGGCCATCTACTTCACTGAGTCCAATTCAAATGCTAAATGTTCAGGAAGCACCCTCACAGACACACCCATAAACAAAGGGCAGTCAAGGTGACACATGAAATTAACCATCACACCATAGCACACAAACTAGACCTAAGTCAATCAATGTATCCCACGCCCTTGGCCCACGATTGTTTCAAGAATGGGCATGTGAATAGGTTTGTGACCCAAATAGAGTAAAACAAAACAAAGAAATAGAGTCTTTTGCTTCTGGGAGAGAAACAAGTCCTCTTTCCCCATTGGGACTGAACCTGATTACCTGTGAAGAGGGGCTGCTGTATTCATTTTGCTTTCTGAAAGAAAGTTTGGGTCACTGAGCTTGAGAATGAAACCAACATAATAACAAAACTGAAACTTCAACAAAGACAACCAAATCCTGGATATATTGCTTAGTCCCTGGATCCAGCTATGCCTGAAGACATCCCCTGCTGATTTCTACTGTGTGAGCCAATTTGGATTTTGTGCAAGCCAGTTTGGATTGATTGCCCTTTCTTGGAATCAAAGCACAGTTTCCTGGTGTAGTTAGTATTTAGAAGGTGACTTGGGTGTACACCACAAGAATATGGAAACTGACCTCAAAGAATATACATAAAAACTGGTACATGAGCAGAAAAGGCTACCCCCATTGAATATTTTTCACCACTTAATAAGGCAGTAGGAAAGAAGAGTGTGGTTTGCAAAGGTAACTGTCTTACATAATAAGAGACAATTTCCTTTATCCATCATTAGAATATCTGAAAAATTCAGAGAACTCTCCCTAGGACTGTACCTTCTCACTTACATCCTCATCAGACCCTTTAGTGGTCACCCAGTGAGCTCAAAGACTAAAATTTTTGGTATTTTTTGAAAGATTCATCACAATTTTTACAAATAATAAAACCTAGCATATAATGTTTGATCAGTTATTAGTAAGGACAAAAACGTTCTTTTCCACTAGAGCAGTGGTTCTCAGTCAGGGGTTATTTTGCCCCCAGGAGACATTTGGCAATATCTAGAGATACCGTGGGCTTTCACACTGTGGGAGGGGGTGCTGCTGGCATCTAGTGGACCAGGATTGCTAAGAGTGTTGCTAAATATTCTATCCTCTACAAGAAAGCCTTCAAACACAGAACTATTTAGCCCCAAATTACAACAGTGCTGAGGGTGTGGACGCTCAGTCAGCTAGAGGTCTGATTATGCTTGCAATCTTGCACCTACATTAATCATGGTTGAATCAGCATAGGAGAGGTTCAATATCCAAATTTGTTACCACTTTCTACCAAATTAGAGAATCCCAGTGCACTATTAAAGATTGCTGAAAATAATATAAAATATTTAGTAGCTTTGTCGTATAGTGAGGAGATACATTGACTGTAAATAGACCAAAAAAGCTATTCAGGAGCCAAGGAAAATCAGGATACTAGCTACTTTCTCTGATCCTTATGCCTTTGGTTAGCTATCTTTCATGGTACTTGCCTTTTGTCTTTACCTGTCCCAGTCCTCTCTCCTGTTGGCTAGCCAATTGCTTCCATATTTCTGAGGCCAATTGGTGTGGGTAATGACCACAACAAAGGCACAGGTAACACAGCCACCCTTAGTTCTCAAGGATCTCAAAAACAGCTCATCAGTAGGCATGACTTAGAAATAACAATTCTTTCCATTTGTATAGATCTTTCGTGTCATCAAAGTGTGTTCACATACATAGTTTTAGCTGGTCTGTGGCGTAGCTTTGTTAAGGAAGATAAGATGGGTGCCATTAGTCTGAATCTAAAGGTAAGGAGATACAGGATCAGTGTTTCAGCTACTTCCCTGACGTCACACAGCTGTTAATAGGAAGAACCAGGTATATAGCCTGGTTTCTGTGACTTCTCTCTCATCTTATTTTTAAAAAGATGTTTCCTTGTTTTGATTTAAATTAGGAAAGAGTTTATGTTCTGATTAACTAACAGAGCAATGAAAGAACTTGAAGAAACACTTAAAACTCTCTTCATTTCCAATTTCTGAAGCAATGGTTCTCAACCCTGGCTATGTATTAGAACTATATGGGGATATTTTTAAAATGTAATGCTAGAAATTCATCCCCAAGGGTACAGGAGTGGTCTGGATTAGGCTATAGACATCAAGGTTTTTCAAAAGTCTTCCAGGAACTAAAAAAAATGTAGTTGAGCTAAGTAACTTTGGAAAATGGTATTTTGATCAGAAACTGTAAGGCTAAAGACAAAAAGAAGTTTACATAAACACTGAACTCTATTTTTTAAAGTGTTTATCATAGGGATATGATTACCAGTTCTCAAAGTACTTTCATCTACACTAGAGTTGAACAAATAAGTAAATGAATGGTAGATAAGGGGATCCAAATATTTCACTATCAGTGAAAGAAATTATAAATAAGCAAGGAGGAAAGGGGAGAATGAATCCTGAGGTATTGGAATAGAGACAGAAACATTGGTATGAACTTGTATTTAATTTTCGAAATATTATGTGTACATATATAATTATATATTGCACATAATTATTATATATATACTACATATAGGTATTATATACATATATATGGAAAGAGAGAGAAAAAAGAGAAATAACTATAGATATATATGTATACATGGGTTATGTACATATATTTCCTAGTTCTGCTTGCTAAGAGACCCCAGAAACAGTGACACCTCTGCAGCAATGAGAAAACCCCGCCCAGATCTCCATTTCTAAATATCATCCTTCTTGGAGAAATAACTGATTCTAAGGCTGGGGCAGGTACTATACAAGATGAGATTGGAATATCTTACAGTTCCAGAAAGTAAAGAAATGCTCAAAAAACAAAGGTAGGGACACGCCAAAGGGACACACGAGCAAACCAGAAAAAACTCTCAATGGCCAAGGCTGGAACACCTTGAGTAACAAAGTCATAGGGTATTAAATTACAAGCCAAAGTATAAAACAAATATACACAAATCCATACTGATATAAATAAATGACTGAATCTATAAATAAATAGGAGAGAAGAGGGCACCTTCAAGATGGTGGAGGAGTAAGACGTGGAGATCACCTTCCTCCCCACAAATACATCAAAACTACATCTACACGTGGAACAACTTCTACAGAACACCTACTGAACGCTGGCAGAAGACCTCAGACTTCCCAAAAGGCAAGAAAGGCCCCACGTACCTGGGTAGGGCCAAAGAAAAACAGAGGCAAAATAATAGGGATGGGACCTGAACCTCGGGGAGGGAGCTGTGAAGGAGGAAAAGCTTCCTTACACTAGGAAGCCCCTTAACTGGTGGAGACTGGGGGGGTGAGCAGGGGGGAAGCTTCGGAGCCACAGAGGAAAGCGCAGCAGCAGGGGTGCGGAGGGCAAAGCAGAGAGATTCCCGCACAGAGGATCGGTGCCGACCGGCACTCACCAGCCTGAGAGGCTTCTCTGCTCAACCGCCGGGGTGGGCGGAGGCTGGGAGCTGAGGCTCGGGCTTCGGTCGGAGCGCAGGCAGAGGACTGGGGTTGGCGGCATGAACACAGCCTGAAGTGGGCTAGTGCGCCACAGCTAGCCGGGAGGGAGTCTGGGAAAAAGTCTGGAACTGCCTAAGAGGCAAGAGATCATTGTTTTGGGGTGTGCAAGGAGAGGGGATTCAGAGCACCACCTAAAAGAGCTCCAGAGAAGGGCGGGAGCCGTGGCTATCAGCGCGGACCCCAGAGACGGGCATGAGACGCTAAGGCTGCTGCTGCCGCCACCAAGAAGCCCGTGTGCGAACACAGGTCACTCTCCACACCTCACCTCCCCAGAGCCTGTGCAGCCGCCACGGCCAGGGTCCCATGATCCAGGGACAACTTCCCCGGGAGAACACACGGCACACCTCAGGCTGGTGCAATGTCACGCCGGCCTCTGCCGCCTCAGGCCCGCCCCGCATTCCTCCCTCCCCCAGGCCTGAGTGAGCCAACACCTCCTAATCAGGCGCTCCTTCAACCCCGTCTTGTCTGAGCAAAGAACAGATGCCCTCAGGCGACCTACACACAGAGGCGGGGCCAAATCCAAAGCTGAGCCCCAGGAGCTATGCGAATGAAGAAGAGAAAGGGAAATTTCTCCCAGCAGCCTCAGGAGCAGCGGATTAAATCTCCACAGTCAACCGGATGTACCCTGCATCGGTGGAATTCCTGAATAGACAACGAATCATCCCAAATTGAGGAGGTGGACTTTGGGAGCAACTGTAGACTTGGGGTTTACTTTCTGCATCTAATTTGTTTCTGCTTTTATGTTTATCTTAGTTTAGTATTTAGAGTTTATTATCACTGGTAGATTTGTTTATTGATTTGGTTGCTCTCTTCCTTTTTTTAATTTTTTTTACATATATATATGTTTTTCCTTTTTCTCTTTTTGTGAGTGTGTATGTGTCTGCTTCTTTGTATGATTTTGTCTGTATAGCTTTGCTTTTGCCATTTGTCCTAGGGTTCTGACTGTCCTTTTTTTTTTTTTTTTTTTTTTAGTATAGTTTTTAGCACTCATTGGTGGGATTGAGTTTTAGTTTGGTTGCTCTCTTCTTTCTTTCCCTCTTTCTTTTTTTAATACTTTTTTTATTTTTAATGATTTTTTTCTATTTTAATAACTTTATTTTATTTTTCTTTCTTTCTTCTTTCTTTTTCTCCCTTTTCTTCTGAGCTGTGTGGCTGACAGGGTCTTGGTGCTCTGGACGGGTGTCAAGCCTGAGCCTCTGAGGTAGGAGAGCCTAATTCAGGACACTGGTCCACCAGAGACCTCCTGGCCCCAAGTAATATCAAATGGTGAAAGCTCTCCCAGAGATCTCCATCTCAATGCCAAGACCCAGCTCCACTCAATGACCAGCAAGCTACAGTGCTGGACACCCTATGCCAAACAACTAGGAAGACAAGAACACAAACCCACCCATTAGTAGAGAAGCTGCTTAAAATCATAATAAGTTCACAGGAACCCCAAAACACACCACTAGACATGGTCCTGCCCACCAGAAAGATAAGATCCAGCCTCATCCACCAGAACACAGGCACCAGTCCCCTCCACCAGGGAGCCTACACAACCCACTGAGCCAACCTTACCCACTGGGAGCAGACACCAAAAACAATGGGAACTACAAACCGGCAGCCTGCAAAAAGGAGAACCCAAACACAGTAAGTTAAGCAAAATGAGAAGATAGAGAAATACATAGCAGATGAAGGAGCAAGGTAAAAACCCACCAGACCAAACAAATGAAGGGGAAATAGGCAGTCTACCTGAAAAAGAATTCAGAGTAATGATACTACAGATGATCCAAAATCTTGGGAATAGAATGGAGAAAATACAAGAAATGTTTAACAAGGACCTAGAAGAACTAAAGAACAAAAAACAATGATGAACAACACAATAAATGAAACTAAAAATTCTCTAGAAGGAATCAATAGCAGAGTAACTGAGGCAGAAGAACGGATAAGTGACCTGGAAGATAAAATAGTGGAAATAACTACCACAAGATAACTACCATAAGGTGCCACAAGATCAATCAATGTGATAAACCATATTAACAAATTGAAAGAGAAAAACCATATGATCATCTCAATAGATGCAGAATAAGCTTTTGGCGAAACTCAACACCCATTTATGATAAAAAGCCTCCAGAAAGTAGGCATAGAGGGGACTTACCTCAACATAATAAAGGCCATAAATGACAAACCAACAGCCAACATCATTCTCAGTGGTGAAAAACTGAAACCATTTCCTCTAAGATCAGGAACAAGACAAGGTTGCCCACTCTCACCACTATTATTCAGCACAGTTTTGGAAGTTTTAGCCATAGCAATCAGAAAAGAAAAAGAAATAAAAGGAATCCAAATAGGAAAAGAAGAAGTAAAACTGTCACTGTCATCCTAAAGATGCTACCAGAAAACTACTAGAGCTAATAATCAATGAATTTGGTAAACTAGCAGGATACAAAATTGATGCACAGAAATCTCTTGCATTCCTATACACTGATGAAAAATCTGAAAGAGAAATTAAGGAAACATTCCCATTTGCCATTGCAGCAAACAGAACAAAATATCTAGGAATAAACCTACCTAAGGAGACAAAAGACCTGTATACAGAAAACTCTAAGACACTGATGAAAGAAATAAGATAATAAAAACAGATGGAGAGATATACCATATTCTTGGATTGGAAGAATCAACATTCTGAAAATGACTATACTACCCAAAGCAATCTACAGATTCAATGCAATCCCTATCAAACTACCACTGGCATTTTTCACAGAACTAGAACAAAAAAATTCACAATTTGTATGGAAACACAAAAGACCCTGAAAACAAAAGCAGTCTTGAGAAAGAAAAACGGAGCTGGAGGAGTCAGGTTCCCTGACTTCAGACTATACTACAAAACTACAGTAATCAAGACAGTATGGTACTGGCACAAAAACAGAAATATAGCTCAATGGAACAGGATAGAAAGCCCAGAGATAAACCCATGCACATATGGGCAAGTTATCTTTGATAAAGGAGGTAAGAATATACAATGGAGAAAATACAGCCTCTTCAAAAAGTGGTGCTGGGAAAACTGGACAGCTACATGTAAAAGAATGAAATTAGAGCACTCCCTGACACCATACAGAAAAATAAACTCAAAATGGATTGAAGACCTAAATGTAAAGCCAGACACTATAAAACTCTTAGAGGTAACATAGCAGAACATTCCATGAGATAAATCACAGCAAGATCCTTTTTGACCCACCTCCTAGCAAAATGGAAATAAAAACAAAAATTAACAAATGGGACCTAATGAAACTTAAAAGCTTTTGCACAGCAAAGGAAATCATAAACAAGACAAAAAGACAACCCTCAGAATGGGAGAAAATATTTGCAAATTTAGCAACTGACAAAGGATTAATCTCCAAAATATACAAGCAGCTCATGCAGCTCAATATCAAAAAAAGCAAACAACCCAATCCAAAAATGGGCAGAAGACCTAAACAGACATTTCTCCAAAGAAGATATACAGATTGCCAATAAACACATGTAAGGAAGCTGAACATCACTGATCATTAGAGAAATGCAAGTCAAAACTACAATGAGGTATCACCTCACACCAGTCAGAATGGCCATCATCAAAAAATCTACAAACAATAAATGCTGGAGAGGGTGCGGAGAAAAGGGAACCCTCTTGCACTGTTGGTGAGTATGTAAATTGACATAGCCACTATGGAAAACAGTGTGGAAGTTCCTTAAAAAACTAAAAACAGAACCACCATATGACCCAGCAGTCCCACTACTGGGCACATACCCTGAGAAAACCATAATTCAAAAAGAGTCATGTACCACAATGTTCATTGTAGCACTATTTACAATACCCAAGACATGGAAGCAACCTAACTGTCCATCGACAGATGAATGGATAAAGAAGATGTGGCACATATATACAATTGAATATTACTCAGCCATAAAAAGAAATGAAATAGATTTATTTGTAGTGAGGTGGATGGACCTAGAATCTGTCATACAGAGTGAAGTAAGTCAGAAAGAGTAAAACAAATATCCTATGCTAACACATATATATGGAATCTAAAAAAAAAAAAATTGTTCTGACGAACCTAAGGACAGGACAGGAATAAAGACTCAGATGTAGAGAATGGACTTGAGGATACATGGAGCATGGAGGGTAAGCTGGGTCGAAGTGAGAGAGTAGTATTTACATATATACACTACCAAATGTAAAATAGATAGCTAGTGGGAATCAGCTGCATCACACAAGGAAATCAGCTCGGTGCTTTGTGACCACCTAGAGGGGTGGGATAGGGAGGGTGGGAGGGATACCAAGAGGGAGGAGATATGGGGATGTACGTATATGTATAGCTGATTCACTTTGTTATACAGCAGAAACTAGCACACCATTGTAAAGCAATTATACTCCAGTAAATATGTTAAAAAACTAGTAAGTTATCAGCTAAAAAAGAAAAAATAGAAGAGACAAATCATCCTCACAGAATAATTCTGAATATATATATGTTTTTTCCCCTGACCCAGAAGGTGGAACTTAAACCTCTCCCCATCAAATGTGGGGTGGACTTAGTGACTCACTTCCAAGAAATAGAGTATAGAAGGGGAAAAGTAGTAACTTAAGAGTGGAGAGCCCTGGCAGACAGCATCTTAACCCAGCGATCAAGGTTAACATCACCAGTGACTGTTGGTGGTGTATGGTGAGAAGGGCACATCACCTCTGGCATTATTTCCCAAAGTCCATAGCCTCCTTCTAATCATAGAAAAACATCAAACAAACCCCAATTGAGGGACATGCAATAAAATACCTGACCAGGACTCTTCAAAGCTGTCAAGGTCAGGAAAAATAAGGAGAGACTGAGAAACTAACATAGACCAGAGGAGACTAAGATATGATGACTAAAGCAACGTGGTATCCTGAATTGGGTCCTGGAACAGCCAAAGGACATTAGTGGAAAAAAAATAAAGTCTGGAGTTAGTTAAGAGTAATACTCTAATGTTGATTCTTTAGTTTTGACAAATGTACCATTGTTACCCAAGATATTAACAATAGGGGAAACTGTGTGAAGGAGATGCAGGATAATCTGTACTATCTTTGCAGAAAACTTTCTGTACAATCTAAAATTATTCCAAAATTAAGTCAAAGTTTACTTAAAATATGTAATTTCCCAGTATTAAAGTTCATAGTTGCCCTGGGGGAAAATTTCCCCTGTTATTCCTAACATTCAGCCAGTGTTGAGAACCATCTTCCCAACAATACTTCAGAAGGTAATCTTCCTACATACTGTATGATATCGCTTTATGTGGAATCTAAAAAATACAACAAACTAGTGCATGTAGCATAAAAGAAGCAGACTCACAGAGAACAAAATAGTGGTTACCAGTGGTTGGGGGGTGATGCCAATAAGGGATGAGGGAGTGGAAGGTACAAACTATTGGGTGGAGGATAGGCTCAAGGATGTATTGTACCACCTGGGGAATATAGGCAATATTTTGTAATAGCTGTAAATGGAAAGTAACCTCTAAAATTGTATAAAAACTTAAAAAAAATTTTTTTTAAGTTTAAGAAATGGTAATCTTCCACACCAGTCCATTAGTGTATACATTCAAACACCTAAAAATATACTTACTTTGAAAATCATCAATGTTTGCTTTAAATAGATCACACTAAACACATTTCTTTGCAAGTTCTTCTCATTTAGTTGCATCATGTCCCATAATCACATGCATATGCCACCACTTAGCAGACCATTCTTTTCTTGATACATATTTAGTGTGTCACACTCTGTTTTCAGTATGTCCCACTGTCTTATTCCATAAACTATGTCCGTGATGTTGATGTTAATGCTTTGGGCTAGTATTTTCACGGATGGTTTTGTGATCCCTCCCTGACAAAAGGTAAATTTTCTCTTTTTGTCTGTTGCAAATCCTTTTCTGTTCCCAACGGAACAATGGCACATTCTGAAGGGTTGCCCACATCTCTGCTTTTGGATTCACTCTTTGCCCTCTCAAGCCCTCATCTGAAAAACCATTGTCCCCTGTGCACTGAGGCAAGAGGCATTGTGCGTTGCTCGGCAACATAGGGGCAGTGAGAATGAAAAATAGGTGAGTGGCGATCGGTCAGAAGCATGCTCACAGGGCAGGAGGATGGGATGAAGGGAAATTAAGACCAGGACCAGAGAAGGCGGTGGACGGGTCCAGACACTATGTCCCAGGGGAAGCACTCTTTTCTCCTTTCTTTACCTGGCTGACTCAGGGATGGTTACAAGATGTAAATCAGATCCAACCCCTCCCTATTCCATGCTATTCGAACTCGTCTATGATTTTCATTTTCACTTGGAACAAAATATAACCTCCATACTGTGACCTCAAGGACTTGTATTTTCTGCTTCTCCTGCTACTTCTCGGGCTTCACATCACGCCTTTTTCTCACTTGCCTTACTCCCGACACTCTGGTCACCTGTCAGTTCATGGAGGGCGCCCATCTCTGTCCCACCTCAATGCCTTTCTACTTGGGTTTCCTTGAGTATTTGAATGATTGGCACCATCTCATCTCTCACTTCTCACCTCTGTGGTCAGCCCTACAGACAAGACTTATCTCACCACCCTATCCTAGTATTCCTGTTAGTGTGCAGTATTGCACCTTGTGTATTCCGGTCCTAGCACGTTTCATAATCTGCGAAGTCCTCTATTTTACATGCCTTTTCTTCCCTAGAGTGAAGTTCCATGAGAGCAGAGACCTGATTATCTGGTTCATCTCTGTATCCCTAGCGTCTGACACATAGTAGATACTCAATAAATATTTTAGTGAATGGATAAACAAATGTGTAAATAAATGTGACATGTCTGAGATATTTCCCTATTTGTAAGCTAACAAATTAGCCTGTTTTTGTTTCATAGGTGTTGGTAAAGACAAAGACTCCCGGGCCAGAGATGAAGGAAAGTTTATCACTTGCAGCAATACCGATAGCCGGCGTATCAGCGTACGTAATGGTTCCCTGAGCCCCGATTTCCACAGGGTGATGCAGCGAACATAAGATGACATCTGCACAAGCATAGGATGCATTACAGGAAAGGAATCTGTGCTTAGGAAAGCTGAATCTTTTATAACAAGCAGTAAACGTGCCTGCTGAAAGCAAACCTATTCTACACTCTAGAGGGAGACACTCTACCTTCCAAGGCTGATTACAAACATCCTTGAAAAGATAGTCCAGTATAAAGTCAGTCCCTTTGCTCTCATGACATACAGAAAAGCAAGAGATCCATGAAGACTCGTCTCCTTTGGCTAGTACCTCCCCATTTCCCCCTCCACCCAGATTTTGGCAACCACCACTTTACTCTCTGCTTCTGTGAGTTTGACTATTTTAGATTCATTGTATTCAGTGGTACCATATAGTATTTGTCCTTCTGTGTCTGGCTTATTTCATTTAACATAATGTCCTCCAGGTTCAGCCATGTTGTCACA
Organism: Globicephala melas; assembly: GCF_963455315.2. NCBI lineage: Eukaryota > Metazoa > Chordata > Mammalia > Artiodactyla > Delphinidae > Globicephala > Globicephala melas. The sequence continues at coordinate 18,160,856 of NC_083328.1, forward strand.
AATGACAGGATTTCCTCAATAAGAAGGTTAAACAAAGAATTGCCTCTTAATAGAAAGAATGGATATTTCATTTCAGGGTTTAGGACCCATTTATCCTGATTTATTTAAACAGACCTGGCACAGTAATAATTATTTCAGACTTGAGTATTTCCCAAATAGCCTTGCATATCCTGTAGAATTCTCACAGCAGGTGTGGAGGTGGAATGCAGTCTCCTAACCTCAGAGATGGGAACGGAGTGCTTTGCAAAGCAGCAGGATCCAAACATATGGTCTAGAATTCAAGGTGAAGTTCTTGGGAGGCAGGTGGACAATAGCTAATATAAAGTAGGGAAGACCAACGTGGACATTTGACTCTGTGAACTGGGCAATCACAGAGTTATGAAGCTCTGTGAGGATGCGGACAGCATTCATCTGGCTCATCCTTGTGTCCCCAGCACCCCGTACTGTACCTGCCTATAGAAATCTCTCCTTAACTATTTGTTGAATTAAGGACTGGATATTGAAATGAATGAATAAACCAGACGGGAAGGTTTTGGTTTTTTTCTAAACAAGCATGTAGTTTTTATCGTGGGGAAAGGGGTCCCCTATCCTGGAAATCTCAACAGCTACAGCTTGTCTCCTGATTCCCAGGCTTTGATGTGGAGAACAAGAATTAATATCCCATTTTTTCTACCTTTTCCTGAGAACCAAAACAAACAAACAAAAAACAACAGCAAAAAAACCCCCCTAAACTTGGCCTTTAGTAGGCTTGGCTGGGTGGAAGTGAAACTGTAGGCACAAAGGCTACTAGGTTAAGTCGGTTAACTGTTATGGCAGGTTAGGGAGAAGCACTCGTATTTCTACCCGTAGATTGGCAAGCACTTTTTAAACATTTACTTATGAAAACTGGTGGTGAGGCTATGAAGAAAGTGACTTTCAAGTACTGCTGTTAAGAAAGTAATTTGGCAATATCTGTTAAAACCAGCAATGCTCTAAGTGATTCCATTATTGCTACCTGCCCTGGAGACACACATGCATATGTACTGCAGCATTACTTACTTTAGTGAAAAGGTAGGAACAACCTAATATCCATTAGCAGGGGAATAGTTAAATAAAATAGAATAAAGTGGTATAGAGCTATGAAATGCGATATTTTTGAATGAAAAAAAAATCATCTCAAGAATGATAACAAAAAAAAACCACACACACAAAAAGAGAATGATACAGAATGATAACATTGATTTAAGACACAGAGAGATTCTATTGTATTTATTTGTTGTATTATTATTGTTATTTATTGTATTCTATTTGTATACATGTAACAGATACTTCCCAAGCTGAAGGTAACCACTACCTTTGGGTATGGGAAGAAGAGACAGTGATTGGGTTGGTGATCAAAGGTGACGTTACCTTAATATGAAAAAAAATAACTTACTGGGAGAATGAATATATGTGCAATGTAGAAGAGCAGTTAACTAGGGGCATCATCTTATTTAAATTTGACTATTTGAGTCCTGTCTTTGCCACTTACTAGCTGTGTGACCTTAGGCACATTGGTTAACCTCTCTGTGCCCCATTTTCCTCATCTATAACATGGGATCATAATAATATCTGCATCATAGGGCATTAAGGAGATTTCAAGTGTTATTGAAAATACTTAGAAAGGTGCCTAGCACATAGTAAGCCATCAATAAATGTTAGCTATTAATATGTTACTCATATAATTAAAATCAATTTAAAATATTATTCAAGATATAAAGGAAGGAAAGAAGAAAAGAAGGAAAGAAGAGTTTATGTTGCTCTTTCCAAAGTAAAGACAGACTTTGATCAAAAGAGTGTGTTTACAAAACAAAATGTCCTCTTGAATCATCTGGAAATGTCATCCTCTTCCTCCCACAATTGAGGTAATTATCGCGGCTGGGAGCTATTTCTTTAACACATACCCAATCATGATGTGGCAGCCCAAGAGTTCAGAGACGGGAAAATGTCTTTCTCTCTCTCTCCCTCTCTCTCTCTCTTTTTCTTTTTAACATAATCTAAATTTAACAAGCCCATTAAAGCAAATGTTTCAAGTCGACATTGAACTGATTACAATATTTAATAAATCCTACCCCCAAAGGAGGGCTTTTAACTGCCAGCCAGGAATCAAAGTTGTACTATATTCATCCCTTTTGTGCCAAGATCTTGTGGGAGTGTGAGATGGGGAACCCCCTTTGTGCTCCATCAAAGCAAGGGAAGTAATTATGATCACCTTTAAAAGTGCCATTTATAGTTCCCAATTCACTTCATAATGCTTGAGAGAGCTGGAATCCAGCTTCCCCCCGCCCACCCCCACAGCAGAGTAAGACACTATTTCAACGGGGAGGAAAAATCTCATCCTTCTGAGACGCTAAAACATGGCCAAGGATGTCTAGTTCTCACCCTGGGTATGTGACATGGGGGGTACAACCTCACCTTCCTGGACTTGACTCAGCTCTAAAACAAAAGGATTTGACCAAATGAGGATTTGCTTTGCTAATTTATGCTTCTGTGATTACAGTTCCAGAGTCACTGCCCTTTTCTAAGGGACTGGGGGGAGGACAAATTTCCCATGAAATTGATTCACGGCCTTCTGTTTCCCATGTGCAGATTATCTTCCTACACACTGAGGTCTGTGTTAAAGTTCAACTGCCTTCCTGCTGGGGTCTGCAAGGGGGAAGCTTGGTTCATTCGCATGGCAGGTGGATTGGGGTCTCCCCATTCTGGAAAGGTCTTTCCTGCTATGAGGAAGAGGGGAACCTGCAGACTGGAAATAAAAATGGTGGCAGTGGATCCCAAACATATCCGGGACTGTCCTGGAGAAGAATTGCATCTCTCAGTTTGTCTGTCTCTCAAAGCACCCGAGGATATAAGTATCGCCAAGCCTCTGTGTATCTGGGTCTCTGACTCTTGCCTACATCTTTTTTGGATGAGGCCCAATCCTCCCAGGCGTGTATCTGTCTGTATACCTGCAGCTTTTTTTTTATCTCCCAAGGGGCAGCTCTTTTGCTGTTCCTTGGGGGCATGTGTCCCTTGGGTGTTGGCACCTCAGTCTGTCTCTCCATTTCCTTCTCTTTCCTGTATTTTTTTCTTTGGGGTTTGAAATTTCCTGACCTTTGTGGCTCATGGCTTATGTTTAAACTAGTTGGGGCTTTTAAAGGTTCAAATTTTACAGCCAGATAAAAGAAAAAGTCAGCCTCTGAAAATCCCAGTGCAAGGCACCAGCCCAAGGGTAAGTGCCCTTGACAGCCAGCATTCACTGCCTTAGGGGAATCCTTCTTCCCTCAGAGACCCTCAGCCAGCAGGCCTGATGGGAGATACTAAGATGAATCAGCCTAGCCCCAGGTTCCCCAGGGGAAGGGAGAGAAAGCCAGAGAGCTATGCATCATCTGTGTTTTCCTGCCTCGTGTCTGTGGGCTGCTTAGAAAACAGTCCAGGGAGGTCCCTATATCAGATGGGCTGACGACCTCACGCCCCTCTGGTTCCCAGGGAAATCACGCTTCGGTCGATCATAGGATTTTCTTGGAACACTAGCCTGGGCATAAATACACAGCAGAAAGGCGTATGCCCTCCTGCAAGATGCACGGTATGTTCCGGGGGCTGTCAGCCAAGCTGATCTCTCCTTCCCATCCCTCCTCCAGCACCCGGCTGCTCAGGGAGGGGCAGGAGGCTGAGACACAGAAGGACCGTGCCTGCTCAAGCCACGTGTCCTTCAATTAGCCATTACTGCGTTGTTCCTGCCAGCTTCACCCCCAGGTCTGAGGCTACATGAGGGCACAATCTGGTTTGTACAACAGGATCTAACATGAGGCTTGGCGTGCAGTCAGGAAAAATATCTATTTGCTCGATGTGTAAAAGGTGGTTTAGGTCCCCAGAGAGAAGCAGAAGGAGGTCTCAATCCAATCGGAAGATTTTACAGCCGCCCTCTCCCCACTTTTCCTACCAGGGCTGCATCCTCCATACTCTCTGCATTTTTCTTCTTCAAAAAAGCAAAATGATACGTAAGAAATAAGTAAAATGGCTGCTTCCAAGGAGGAGCTGGGACACATGAGGGGCGGAAAGGAGACTTAATTTAACCTGTATAATCTTTGATTTAAAACAATCATATACAGGAATTGTCTTATCAGATATTAAGATAAGTTTAAATTTTGAATACAAAATATAATACTAGGCATGGAAAGCATTTTAAAAGTACAGCTATATCCAATGACAATGAAGTTTCCCATCTACCCTTCTGTGGCAGAATAATGGTCCCAAGAGATGTTCATTTCCTACTCTCTGCAACCTGTGAATGTGTCACCTTACCCGGCAAAAGGAACTCTCCTGGGCTTCCCTGGTGGCACAGTGGTTGAAAGTCCGCCTGCCGATGCAGGGGACGCAGGTTCGTGCCCCGGTCCGGGAAGATCCCACATGCCATGGAGCAGCTGGGCCCGTGAGCCATGGCCACTGAGCCTGCGCGTCCAGAGCCCTGCAACGGGAGAGGCCACAACAGTGAGAGGCCCACGTACCGCAAAAAAAAAAAAAAAAAAAGGACCTCTCCTGATGTGATTAAGCTCAGGATTTTGAGTTGGGAAGATTGTGCTGGATTCTCCAGATGGATCCAGTGTAATCACAACAGTCCTTTTAAGAGGGAAGAAGCAGGGTGACAGTCAGAGTCAGGAAAAGAGAGGTGACCACAGAAACAGAGGTAGAGAGGTGACCACAGAAACAGAGGTAGAGAGATGCAGGACCATGAGCAAAGGAATATGGCAGAGTCTCTAGAGGATGGAAAAGGCAAGGAAATAGGTTCTGCCCTAGAGCTTCCAGAAGGGATGTGGCCCTGACCACCCATTTGAGGACTTCTGACATCCAGAACTGTAAGATAAAGGGTGTTGTTTTAAACCACTGAGTGAGTGATGATTTGTTAAAACAACAGTAGGAAACTAATACAATCTCTGACTTCTTAGTTCCCCTTCCCAGAGGCAATTTTCTCCTCCCTGTTCTTTTGTCTCCTTCAAGAAACAATATACAGCTGACCCTTGAACAATGTAGTGGTTAGGGGCTCCAGCTCCCCTGTGCAGTTGAAAATACACGTATAACTGCAGTCAGCCCTCCTACCCAAAATTCTGCATCCGTGGATTCAACCAACTTCAGATCATATAGTACTACAGTAGGTATTGAGTGAAAAGAATCTGTGTATAAGCTCAAACCTGTGTTGTTCAAGGGTCAGCAACATACACACACACACACACACACACACACACACACACACACACATATATATAAATTACTATATTGCAAAATATATATACATACACACAAGCATATATGTGATAGATACGTAAATGCAGAGAGGGAAATGGATATATAAATACATAGGTAACATAGATAATGTATATGTCATATCTATAAAATATAAAAGATACTAAGAATATGTGCATAGGTATGTACGTATATTTGCTTTCTTCACCTGCTTTTCTCTCCTAACACTGTATCTTGGAGACCTTTCAATACCAGTGCACACGGATATGCTTTATTCCTCCAAATAAATAAATATTTCAATGAAAAATATCAAGAAATTTCTTGAGACATAGTGTGTTTTGATTTCTTGATTCTAGCTACACTGTCCTGCTTCCTAGGTGCCCCTCCTTTAGTTCCCTGAAGGACTTTATTGATAATTTAGTGGGTGGTGAGAGAGGGGAAGAAAGCTGTCTTGTTTCTGATATTCTATCCACTTCTCTCTGCCCCCCCTTCTCATAGCTGGTACCTCCTTCTAAAAGGCCAGAGGCACTTGTGTACGTAGTGCCTGGACACAGGGCACTTATCCCATAGACGGATTTAGTCCATTTGGAAATTACCAGCCCCCAAAACACTCACGTCTCTGGAACCAGGGAGTCCTGGGTTCAAATTCTGGCTGAACACTTACTAGGGGTGTGAACTTGCCCTGCTGTTTCACCTTCAAAGACAGTCTCTGAGTACATCAGTTTCATCTCTTAGTGGAATATCAAATTAAATGAGACATCACAAATAAAGCACCCAGCACCATGCCTGTGTTGGGGGTCCCCAAGACTGCCTTCAGTTTTCAGGATTCTCTAGAAAAACTCAGAAAATCTGTTATATTCACAGTTATGGTTTATGACAGTGAAAGGATACATATTAAAATCAGCAAAAGAAATAGACACATAGGGTAAAGTCCTTCCATTTGTGTTCTCCATAAGGAGAGAGCTTAATGCTCCCAGCAATGTCATATGACAACATGTGTGAAGTATTGCCAACCAAGGAAGCTCACGCAAACCTTGGTGTCCAGAGTTTTTATCAGGGGTCGGTCACATAGGATGGAGCAGCCCCCACCTCAATGTCAAATTGACACAGCATGCTCCAAAGTCCCAGGCATGAAAAACATGATAATTTTTCCTACATCACATTGTTAGCATAAACAACCTGGCATGACCCAGAGTTCAGATATACAAAGATGCTCTTATTGGAGAGAATATTTCAAGGATATTCACAGGTCATCTTCCAGGAGCTGGTCAACGACAGGAAAATCTTTGGAACGTGCAGGCTTTGGGCAAATCACGTCTGCTGAGTTAAACTTTCCTGCACAATGGCTATCACAGTAAATAAATAAAGGTTTGTTTCTCTCTTCAAAACCCTCCCTTTGAGGGGGATGGCGGAGGAGTAAGACGTGTAGATCACCTTCCTCCCCACAGATACATCAAAAATACATCTACATGTGGAACAACTCCTACAGAACACCTACTGAACGCTGACGGAAGACCTCGGATCTCCCAAAAGGCATAAAAATCCCCATGTACCTGGGTAGGGCAAAAGAAAAAAGAAAAAACAGAGACAAAAGAATAGTGATGGGACCTGCACCAGCGGGAGGGAGCTGTGAAGGAGGAAAGGTTTCCACACACTAGGAAGTCCCTTCACTGGCAGAGATGGGGGTGGGAGGGGGCAGGGAAGCTTCAGAGCCACAGAGGAGAGCGCAGCAACAGAGGTGCAGAGGGCAAAGTGGAGAGATTCCTGCACAGAGGATTGGTGCCGACCAGCACTCACGAGCCCAAGAGGTTTGTCTGCTCCCATGCCGGGGCGGGCGGGGGCTGGGAGCTGAGGCTCGGGCTTTGGTCGGATCCCAGGGAGAGGACTGGGGTTGGCGGCATGAACACAACCTGAAGAGGGCTAGTGCACCACGGCTAGCTGGGACGGAGTCCGGGAATAACTCTGGACCTGCCTATGAAGCAAGAGACCATTGTTTCAGGGTGCACGAGGAGAGGGGATTCCTTCCCTGTCTGCCCGCAGAAGGCAGAGCACCGCCTAAATGAGCTCCAGAGACAGGCGTGAGTCACGGCTATCAGCTCAGACCCCAGAGACGGGCATGAAAGGCTAATGCTGCTGCCGCTGTCATCAAGAATCTTGTGTGTGAGCACAGGTCACTCTCCACACCTCCCCTCCCGAGAGCCTGTGCCTCCCGCCACTGCCAGTGTCCCGTGATCCAGGGACAACTTCCCCGGGAGAACACATGGCACGCCTCAGGCTGTTGCAATGTCACGCCAGCCTCTGCAGCTGCAGGCTCACCCTGCATTCTGTACCCTTCCCTCCCCACAGCCTGAGTGAGCCAGAGCCCCCTAATCAGCCTCTCTGTTAACCCTGTCCTCTCTTGGTGGGGAACAGACACCCTCAGGCGACCTACACACAGAGGTGGGGCCAAATCCAAATCTGAACCCCAGGAGCTGTGCGAACGAAGAAGAGAAAGGGAAATCTCTCCCAGCAGCCTCAGGAGCAGCGGATTAAAGCTCCACAATCAACTTGATGTACCCTGTATCTGTGGAATACCTGAAAATACAACAAATCATCCAAAAACTGAGGCGGTGGACTTTGGGTGCAACTGTAAATTGGGGTTTGCTGTCTGCAACTGATTTCTTTCTGATTTTTTATGTTTATCATAGTAGTTTTTAGTGTTTGTTATCATTGGTGGATTTGTTTACTGGTTTGGTTGCTCGCTTTTTAAAAAATTTTTTTATTATCATTTTATTTATTTATTTAATAATTACTTTTTTAATTAAAAAAAAATTTTTTTTTCTTCCTTTTCTTCTAAGCCATGTGGCTGACAGGGTCTTGGTGCTATGGCCTGGTGTCAGGCCTGAGCCTCTGAAGTGGGAGAGGTGAGTTCAGGACATTGGACCACCGGATACCTCCCGGCCCCAAGTAATATCAATTGGCAAGACGTCTCCCAGAGATCTCCATCTCAACACTAAGACCCAGCTCCACCCAACGGCCAGCAGGCTCCAGCAATGGGTGCCACATGCCACACAACTAGCAAAACAGGAACACAACTCCACTCATTAGCAGAGAGGCTGCCGAAAATCATACTAAGTTCACAGACACCCCCAAACACATCACCAGATGTGGTCCTTCCCACAAGAAAAAAAGATCCAGGCCAACCCACCAGAACATAGGCACCAGTCCCCTAATCAGGAAGCCTACACAAGCCACTGAACCAACCTCATCCACTGGGGGCAGACGCCAAAAACAATGGGAACTACGAACCTGCAGGCTGCAAAAAGGAGAATGCAAACACAGTAAGTTAAACAAAATGAGAAGACAGAAAAATATGCAGCAGATGAAAGAGCAAGGTAAGCACCCACCAGACCAAACAAATGAAGAGGAAATAGGCAATCTACCTGAAAAAAATTCAGAGTAATGATAGTAAACATGATCCAAAATCTTGGAAATAGAATGGAGAAAATACAAGAAACATTTAACAAGGAACTAGAAGAACTAAAGCGCAAATAAACAATGATGAACAACACAATAAATGAAATTAAAAATTCTCTAGAAAGAATCAATAGCAGAATAACTGAGGCAGAAGAATGGATAAGTGACCTGGAAGATAAAATAGTGGAAATAACTACCACAGAGCAGAATAAAGATAAAATAGTGGAAATAACTACCACAGAGCAGAATAAAGAAAAAATAATGAAAAGAATCGAGGACAGTCTCAGAGACTTCTGGGACAACATTAAACACAACAACATTCAAATTACAGGGGTCCCAGAAGAAGAAGAGAAAAAGAAAGGTTTTAGAAGATATTGGAAGAGATTATAGTTGAAAACTTCCCTAACATGGGTAAGGAAATAGTCAATCAAGTCCAGGAAGTGCAGAGAGTCCCATACAGGATAAATCCATGGAGAAACACACCAAGACACATATTAATCAAGCTATCAAAAATTAAATACAAAGAAAAATATTAAAAGCAGCAAGGGAAAAACAACAAATAACACACAAGGGAATCCCCATAAGGTTAACAGCTGATCTTTCAGCAGAAACTGTGCAAGCCATCAGGGAGTAACAGGACATTTTTAAAGTGATGAAAGGGAAAAACCTACAACCAAGATTACTCTACCCAGCAAGGATCTCATTCAGATTCGATGGAGAAATCAAAACCTTTACAGACAAGCAAAAGCTAAGAGAATTCAGCACCACAAAACCAGCTTTACAACAAATGCTAAAAGAACATCTCTAGGCAGGAAACACAAGAGAAGGAAAAGACATGCAAAAACAAACCCAAAACAATTAAGAAAATGGTAATAGGAACATACATATTGATAATTACCTTAAATGTAAATGGATTAAATGCTCCAACCAAAAGACATAAACTGGCTGAATGGATACAAAAACAAGACCTGTATATATGCTGTCTACAAGAGACCCACTTCAGATCTAGGGATACATACAGACTGAAAGTGAGGGGATGGAAAAAGATATTCCATGAAAATGGAAATCAAAAGAAAGCTGGAGTAGCAAGTCTCATATCAGAAAAAATAGACTTTAAAATAAAGACTATTACAAGAGACAAAGAAGGACACTACATAATGATGAAGGGATCAATCCAAGAAGAAGATATAAAAATTGTAAATATTTATTCACCCAACATAGGAGCACCTCAATACATAAAGCAAATGCTAACAGCCATAAAAGGGGAAATCAGCAGTAACACATTAATAGTAGAGGGTTTTAACACCCCACTTTCACCAATGGACAGATCATCCAAAATGAAAATAAATAAAGAGACAGAAGCTTTAAATGAAACATTAAAGAAGATGGACTTAACTAATATTTATAGGACATTCCATCCAAACAAACAAGAATACACTTTCTTCACAAGTGCTCATGGAACATTCTCCAGGATAGATCATATCTTGGGTCACAAATCAAGCCTTGGTAGATTTAAGAAAATTAAAATCATATCAAGTATCTTTTCCAACCACAATGCTATGAGACTAGATATCAATTACAGGGAAAAAATCTGTAAAAAATACAAACACATGGAGACCAAACAATACACTACTAAAAAACCAAGAGATCACTGAAGAAATCAAAGAGGAAATTAAAAAATACCTAGAAACAAATGAAAATAAAAACACAATGACCCAAAACCTATGGGATGCAGCAAAAGCAGTTCTAAGAGGGAAGTTTATAGCAATACAATCCTACCTCAAGAAACAAGAAACATCTCAAAGGAACAACATAATCTTACACCTAAAGCAAATAGAGAAAGAAGAACAAAAAAACCCAAAGTTAGCAGAAGGAAAGAAATCATAAAGATCAGATCAGAAATAAATGAAAAAGAAATGAAAGAAACAATAGCATAGATCAATAAAACTAAAAGATTGTTCTTTGAGAAGATAAACAAAATTGATAAATCATTAGGTGGACTCATCAAGAAAAAGAGTGAAAAGACTCAAATCAACAGAATTAGAAATGAAAAAGGAGAAGTAACAACTGACACTGAAAAAATACAAAATATCATGAGAGAGTACTACAAGCAACTTTATGCCAATAAAATGGACAACCTGGAAGAAATGGACAAATTCTTAGAAAAGCACAACCTTCCGAGACTGAACCCGGAAGAAATAGAAAATATAAACAGCCCAATCACAAGCACTGAAATTTAAATCATGATTAAAAATCTTCCAACAAACAAAAGCCCAGGACCAGATGTCTTCACAGGCGAATTCTATCAAACATTTAGAGAAGAGCTAACACCTATCCTTCTCAAACTCTTCCAAAATATAGCAGAGGGAGGAACACTCCCAAACTAATTCTATGAGGCCACCATCACTCTGATACCAAAACCAGAAAAAGATGTCCCCAAAAAATAAAACTACAGGCCAATATCACTAATGAACATAGATGAAAAATCCTCAACAAAATACTAGCAAACAGAATCCAACAGCACATTAAAAGGATCATACACCATGATCAAGTGGGGTTTATACCAGGAATGCAAGGATTCTTCAATAGACACAAATCAATCAATGTGATAAACCATATTAACAAATTGAAGGAGAAAAACCATATGATCATCTCAATAGATGCAGAAAAACTTTCGACAAAAATCAACACCCATTTATGATAAAAACCCTCCAGAAAGTAGGAATAGAGGGAACTTATCTCAACATAATAAAGGCCACATATGATGAACCCACAGCCAACATCATTCTCAATGGTGAAAAACTGAAACCATTTCCTCTAAGATCAGGAACAAGACAAGGTTGTCCACTCTCACCACTATTGTTCAACATAGTTTTGGAAGTTTTATCCATGGCAATCAGAGAAGAAAAAGAAATAAAAGCAATCCAAATCGGAAAAGAAGTTAAGCTGTCACTGTTTGCAGATGACATGATACTATACATAGAGAATCCTAATGATGCTACCAGAAAACTACTAGAGCTAATCAATGAATTTAGTAAAGTAGCAAGATACAAAATTAATGCACAGAAATCTCTTGCATTCCTATACACTAATGATGAAAAATCTGAAAGAGAAATTAAGGAAACACTCCCATTTGCCATTGCAACAAACAGAATAAAATACCTAGGAATAAACATACCTAAGGAGACAAAAGACTTGTATGCAGAAAACTCTAAGACACTGATGAAAGAAATTAAAGATGATACAAACAGATGGAGAGATATACCATATTCTTGGATTGGAAGAATCAACATTCTGAAAATGACTATACTACCCAAAGTAATCTACAGATTCAATGCAATCCCTATCAAGCTACCACTGGCTTTTTTCACAGAACTAGAACAAAAAAATTCATAATTTGTATGGAAACACAAAAGACCCTGAAAACAAAAGCAATCTTGAGAAAGAAAAATGGAGCTGGAGGAATCAGGTTCCCTGACTTCAGACTATACTACAAAACTACAGTAATCAAGACAGTATGGTACTGGCACAAAAACAGAAATATAGCTCAATGGAACAGGATAGAAAGCCCAGAGATAAACCCACACACATATGGTCACCTTATCTTTGATAAAGGAGGCAAGAACGTACAGTGGAGAAAAGACAGCCTCTTCAATAAGTGGTGTTGGGAAAACTGGAGAGCTACATGTAAAAGAATGAAATTAGAACACTCCCTAACACCATACACAAAAATATGCTCAAAATGGATTAAAGACCCAAATGTAAGGCCAGAAACTATCAAACTCTTAGAGGAAAACATAGGCAGAACACTCTATGACATACAGCAAGATCCTTTTTGACCCACCTCCTAGAGAAATGGAAATAAAAACAAAAATTAACAAATGGGACCTAATGAAACTTAAAAGCTTTTGCACAGCAAAGGAAATCATAAACAAGACAAAAAGACAACCCTCAGAATGGGAGAAAATATTTGCAAATTTAGCAACTGACAAAGGATTAATCTCCAAAATATACAAGCAGCTCATGCAGCTCAATATCAAAAAAAGCAAACAACCCAATCCAAAAATGGGCAGAAGACCTAAACAGACATTTCTCCAACGAAGATATACAGATTACCAATAAATAAATGTAAGGATGCTCAACATCACTGATCATCAGAGAAATGCAAATCAAAACTACAATGAGGTATCACCTCACACCAGTCAGAATGGCCATCATCAAAAAATCTACAAACAATAAATACTGGAGAGGGTGTTGAGAAAAGGGAACCCTCTTGCACTATTGGTGGGTATGTAAAGTGACATAGCCACTATGGAAAACAGTGTGGAGGTTCCTTAAAAAGCTACAAATAGAACTACCATATGACCCAGCAGTCCCACTACTGGGCACATACCCTGAGAAACCAAAAGAGTCATGTACCACAATGTTCATTGTAGCACTATTTACAATACCCAGGACATGGAAGCAACTTAATTGTCCATTGACAGATGAATGGATAAAGAAAATGTGGCACATTTATACAACTGAATATTACTCAGCCATAAAAAGAAATGAAATAAAGTTATTTGTAGTGAGGTGGATGGACCTAGAAGCTGTCATACAGAGTGAAGTAAGTCAGAAAGAGTAAAACAAATATCGTACGTTAACACATATATATGGAGTCTAAGAAATAACATAAAATTGTTCTGACGAACCTAAGGGCAGGACAGGAATAAAGACTCAGATATAGAGAATGGACTTGAGGATACGGGGAGGGTGGAGGGTACGCTGGGTCGAAGTGAGAGAGTAGCATTGACATATATACACTACCAAATGTAAAATAGATAGCTAGTGGGAATCAACTGCATCACACAGGGAAATCAGCTCGGTGCTTTGTGACCACATAGAGTAGTGAGATAGGGAGGGTGGAAGGGAGATGCAAGAGGGTGGAGATATGGGCATATATGCATACATATAGCTGATTCAATTTGTTATACAGAAGAAACTAACACAACATTGTAAAGCAATTATACTCCAATAAAGATGTTAAAAAAAAAGACAACACAAACCCTCCCTTCCTTCCAACTCAAACAAGACACCAAGCTCTGTCTTTGTGTGAAGCATTTTGTTCAGCATCACCCTACTTGAACTTCACAATGATTTTCAATGGTATCACTTGGTTTCCTATTTTACAGAAGATGAAACCAAGCCCAGAGAGGTTAAGTAATTTATTTAACATCACGCTTTCGCTGTGTTCAGGGAGAGGATTCAAGTCAAGACTCTGACAACACAGCCTATACTATAATCATTTCTGCTTCACCCACATTTACTAAAATGGGGACCAAAAAGAGATGACTGACTTGGCGATTTGCATGGATGCCCAGCAAAAAATGAAATTTTTAAAAATCTTTTTCTTAAATATCACTTCCCCAAGAAAGACTTCTGTGGATCCTCAAACTTAATTCAATCTACTTGTCAGCACCATCACAAGCAATTTGTACTAAGGACAATCAGGAAGAAATGGAGACTTAAGTAATGAGAGGAAGTGGATGAAGACAGGGTATCTCATTTGCTGCCACAGGCTAGTGGACACCCTGTCCTTGACCAAGAGGATGGGCACCACTTCCCCTGCCAACTGTCAAGGAGGCTCATCCTAGACAAACACCCGATTGCTCTCATGACGGGGGAAGTAGCAGACTACGTTTGTAAGAAAGGCATTTTCTGAGGGAGAAAGGGCATGACATTTGTACAGTCTTTTAAATCATTATTTTAAATGTTAAGTGTTTCAATTTCTTGGACCGTGGACAAATTCCCAAATCACACTATTATTTAAAGCTTGCACAGTGGTGCATTTTATTGCTTCTTTGAAGTGTACAGGAAAACTGTAATAACAATTATTTAAAATTCATAATAGCTATTTTCCTAATATGTATTATAAGTTGCTTGAAAGCAAGAATCATTTCTGACTTATTCATCATTATATTATCAATGTCCACAACAATGCCCAGCATGTAACAGACTTTCAACAAATGCTTGATGAATAAGTACATGAATAAATTAATACAGTGTAATAAGAAGTGTGTTCTCCTTAAGGATAGTTTCTTACACCCTTTGGGAGGGCTGACCACTTAGGGATAAAATATTGTTTTATCAGGATAGGCAGAAGTGTATATGGACTGAATTGTGTTTCCCCAGAATTCTTATGGTCAAGCCCTAATCCCCAGTGTGACTGTATTTAGAGATAGGATCTTCATGGAGGTAATTTAGGTTAAATGAGGTCATAAGTATAGAGCTTTGATCCCATAGAATTAATGCACTTGTAAGAGGAGACCCCAGAGAATTCTGTCTCTCTCTCTCCACCACGTGAGGACACAGTTAGAAAGTGGCCATCTCCAAGCAAGGAAGAGAGCTCTCACCAGAAACATTTGCCGGCACCTTAATCTTGGACTGCCCAACTTCTAGAATTTTAAGAAAATAAGTTCTGTTGTCTAAGCCACTCGGTCTGTGTTATTTTGTTACAGCAGCCTGAGCAGACTAATACAAAGGCTGCAGAGGTTAAGGGCACCTGCCCAGAAACCAGATTTGCCTGAGTTCATTCCCCATTTCTGCAACTTACTACCTCTGTAAGATTCATCTTATTAATGATCCTTTCTGTGCCTCTATTTCCCCATCCATATGATGAAGATTATAAAATTAATCTATCTCTCAATGTTTTGACGATTAAAGAGCTTATTGTTACAATGGAAAGGCTTAGAACAGAGCTGGAACATGGTATGAGCTATATGAATGAGATGGGCTGTTTCCAAAGATGGCCAGAGCAAGGTCTCATTTCACATGCTTTTCTGCAATGAGAGCTCACCACTCGCTCATGAAGAAAGAGGTGGAGTCCATGGTCCCTTTGCTTAAATATGGGTTTTCCCCATGACCTGCTTGGACCAATACAATGGGGTAGGAGAAAGCTGTGTAACTTCAGGCTTTGAAAGATCACCTTCCGTCTTCATCTCTTGGAACACAGCTTTTTGGAACTCGGTCACTATGCTGTGAGGAAGCTAAATGGTCCATGAGGAGGCACAAATGCAAGAAAACCAAGACCCCAGCTCACATCCCCAGATGAGCTCCAAATGGCATCTGACACCAATTGTCAGCCATGTGAGTGAGGTCATCTTGGACCTCTTAGCTTTCCCAGAACATCAACTAACACCATTTGAAGCAGGAATACCACCACCAACAAACCCACAAAGTCATGAAAGTAATAAAGTGTTATTGTTTTAAGACATAAAATTTGGGGTGGACTTAACATAACAAAAGGTAACCCAAACAAAACTTAATACCAAAAGCTGTGTCCTGTGTAACAAAAACCTAAAACATGTGGCACTAGCTTTGGGATTAGAAAACAGCATAGGCTGAAGGGCAGGGAGGAGACTGTTAATAAAGGCTGGAAAGGCAGTGATAAAATTGTTGTTGGAGGTTTGGGTAAAGGAGACCCGTGCTAGGTAATAGCACAGCATTTGGCAACACTTTTATCTACAGCAAGATGAGACATAAAAGGCATACTGAATACACTTATGAATCTGATTAAGGAGATTTTCTGAATAATATTGAAATTACCAAATGGCTTTTTTTTTCAGCTGCCTATGATAAAGTATGGGGGAAACGATGATCTAAAGAAGGAAATGGTCAATATTCAAGCAGAAATTAGAGAAAATATTCTCAACCTAGGACTTGCAGGTTTAAAAACTAAAATTGTTTCTATTTCTCAGGTTCTCTATGGAGTTAAAGAGTCTCAAAGTAAAAAAAAAAAAAATCTTGTGGTAAAGATCAAATCTAGGATATTGCCACTAAAACAGAGCCTCGGGTCAAGATCAAGTAAAGGATTTGGCTGTAACATTCGTTGTTAAAGCCTCAGAAAAATATAAAGAGGTATGTCCCAGACCCCACCACCAGACAAAAGGACTTCAAATAATGTTGTACTGCAGGATCTTGACTACATCCCAAAGTAGAGAGACATCTTTCCCATAGAGATCTGTGAGGGTGTTTTTTGTCTGGTAGTGTGAACCTCAACAAGATTCATAAAAAACAACACAGTTTTATAGAGAATTGCATTAATGGGAGTGACACCAGCTTGAACCAAAGAGTCAAAGACAATTCAAAATGGAAAAAAAAAAAAAAAACCTCTGGGCCCCCAAATTTCTATGAGTAGGGAGTAAGTGTAGACAGAAACTCAGCTATAAAATTTTCTAATGGAAAAGAAAAAAGTTACACAGAAGGAAAAGTCCAGAGGTCAGAGACCAGAGCTAAAAGTTACTGAGAATGATTCCAGGAAGCAGAAATGGATCCTAATCAATCCACATCCTCTGCCTGCAGAGCAGGGAGAAGTGGCAACATGCACACTGGATTTCAGAAATGCTATGGCCCAGTGGTTACCATGAGCCTCCCAGTCAGGCTGCTTTTGTTGTTCTATTTGCTGAGCTTGTGGAAGCAGATAGATTGTCTCTTTGGCTCATAGGCCTCTTCATCTGAGGAACTATATCCAAGGAACTGAACCCAAAGATCCTCATTTGGATTTAGGTGACAAGATCTTGAACCTTGAAGCTGAGCCTGATGCCATAATGAGATGGGAATATTAGTGGTCTTTGGAGGAAATGAATACAGTTTGCATGCCAGAGGAACACTAATTGTGGCCATAGGGTGGACTGTGCTGGATCTTGTTTCTAATAGCTCCAGCCATGCTTTCATTCCACATGCCCTTTGCAATGTGATCTTAAGGATGTTGTGACAGTGACAAATCAGAAACAACCTAAGTGTCCAACATCAGGGGATGGGCAAATTGTGGTTACAGGGCATTAAAATAATGTAATAGTTGAATATTTAACAACATAGGGCAAATAATTCTCACGACAAAATTTTTAAATAAAAAAGGCAGAGTACAAAATAAGTGTATATATATTATAATAATACAATATATATTATATATGTATATATATATATGTGTGTGTGTGTATATATGTATATATTTATATATGTAAAACCCCAAAAGTAAAGAACATTATCATTACCTCCTAAGTGGGATAGTGGTAATTTTTGTTTGCTTTTTTACTTATTTGCATTCTCTAAAAATGAAATTTGCAAATTTGGGATGTATATATTTTTACTTTTTCATAATTATATATACACATACACACAGCAACACCGTGACACTGTCATGTCTCCTGGATTCTTGGATTTCAGAGCTCATCTCCTTTCTAATGAAAATTCTGAGGGGTCAGGTATGTAAATTCCATCATTGAGCCTCAGTTTCCTCATCTGCAAAATCCAAGCTGACCCTGTGACCATTTATAATCAGTGGAGTGTGGTGGGAGAGGACCATGCAACTTGCAAGGCTGGACCTGAAGGGGGCTGCAGCCTCCACCCATATCTATTGGAATGCTGACCGGGGAGAGGCCCACATGGAGGAGAACAGAGACCGAAGTGGCAGCTGAACTCCCAGACAGCATCCAACACCAACTGCTCACAGTATCCATGAGGCCATTTTTGAACTTCTAGTTTTCCTGTGCTGGCCCATCGTCACCTGAAGCAGAGGAACCATCTAATCAAATCCCAGAACTGTGAGACATTATAAGTTGCTGTTTTATGTAACTATGTTTTGGTGTAAGTTATTACACAGCAACAGGTAACCAAAATAAAGAGTGCTTATTTTTACTCTGATTTTTAAAAAAATATATTTCCATGTTGTTTCATTTTTCCTTGCCTTGGGTCAGGCTCATACTGGATTCAGTGGAGAAATGGGCACTCAGTATGTTCAGTTGTCACTCAATCTTTGCTTGCAGTGAAGCAGCTCTGCAAATCACCTCTTACACAGCCTGCTGGAACCCAAATTGAGTCACAGATTGAGAGACGCAAGGATGACACAGATACCTGTCAGAGGATATGATAAAGTTTAACAAGGATGAATGCAAGGCCCTGAATTTGTATGAAGAAACCAGCTGCCCAAGGACATGTGGCTTAGCAGAAACGCACATTTAAAAACTCAACTTTTTTTTTTCCTTTTTTTTTGCATTAAGTTTATAAGTACTGCAAGAGTGATGAGGCTGCCAAAAAATTGGAGGCGATTGTAGACTCTCTTAATAGAAGTAAAGCACCCAGAATAAGGATGGCTATGCACTTACCGTAATGGGGTCGGACCACATGTAAAAGATTCAGTGTTGCCCAAAGCACTGGAAAAGTGAGATGGACAAACTTGAGTAAATTCAGGGGAGAGTGGCAAGACAGTACTCAAGGAGACACATATTACTCTCAATTTTAAAAATCTTTTTTTTAACATTATTGGATTATAATTGCTTTTCAATGTTGTGTTAGTTTCTGCTGTATAGCAAAGTGAATCAGTTATATGTATACATATATCCCCATATCCCCTCCTTCTTGCACATCCCTCCCACCCTCCCTACCCCACCCCTCTAGGTGGTGACAAAGCACCGAGCTGATCTCCCTGTGCTATGTGGCTACTTCCCACAAGCTAGCTATCTATTTTACATTTGGTAGTGTATATATGTCCATGCCACTCTCTCACTTCGACCCAGTTTACCTTCCCCCTCCCTGTGTTCTCAAGTCCATTCTCTACATCTGCGTCTTTATTCCCGTTCTGCCCCTAGACTCAAATCTAAAAACATATCTTGAATTAATGAGTGTGTAGATGAATAGTTCAATGAATAAGGGAGTAAATGGTAAACATTTTAAGGTAGCAACACCATGTCCTGGTTTCATCTATGTGTTGAACAAATACTTACTAAACAGATACTGAATTCTGAGCATTCTTCTAAGCATTAGAGAGAACAGTGAGCTTCCTGCCATCTTGTACCTTGTATTTCAGATGAAACCAAGTAAACGAACAAGATAATTTGGGAGTTATGTGTTAGGAAGCAAATAAATAGGGTTGATTGGGTAGAAAACGTCTGTGGTATCAAAAAATGTTCATTTTTGGTTATTCAAAGAAAGCTTCTCTAAGGAAATGACATTTGAAATGAGATTTAACGAATAAGAAAGTTGTGCAACAGAATTGAGAAGTATCTTTCTAGACAGCAGGAACAGAAAGTAGAAATATCCTCTATCAGGGACAAGTTGGAATGTTAAAATTAAAAGAGAGGAAAAGCCAGTGTGGTTGGAGCATAAAGAGAAGAGGAAAGTGGTGTGAGCTAAGATTAATCGGGTGGGCATGTCCATCCTGAACTCACATGTTGTCCCACTGTCTCCAGAGTATTGTTGACCCTGCCATATTTGGGGACTTGCAGTCAGCTTTGGGGCTTGACTAATACCTAGAAGATATAAGGAAAGGGACTAGAGAAGTAGCCATAGGAATATTCTAGTTCCCATAGGAGCCATAGTCAGCTCTCTGGAAGGCTGGCAGGTAGAATTTGGGTAGGAATAGTGTCAGGCTTTATTCGTCCCCAAGAGGTAACACTGTGATATCAGTTGATGGAAACTACAGGGGTTGTTCAGCTCAGCCAAGCTGATAGGTATATGCACATACACATCTCTAGACAGGTAGGTAGAGATAGAGATGGAACAGTAACAAAAACATTAGGGGAATTTACCGTTTTGTGCTGATACGGGGGTGGGATCTTCAGGCACCACTTGATCCAGGGATCAAGTGCTAATGGGAAGATTTGCTTTTACCCACTTCTTGGCTCTGAGTAGTTTCATCATCAGCCTCTACAAGGTGGCCTTTGTCAGTTCCAGACTTGCATCCTTCAAAGGTCAACTACAAAGTGAAGATAGCATCACATCCCCCAGCAGTTCAAACGATTGTCATGTCTGAATGCCTCTGTTCTCAATCGCATGCTCATCCCTGAGCTAGTTACTGAGGTCAGAGAATGGGGCACACTATTACCTCAATCACGGGCCTGAGGGTAGAGTGGGTTGACTCCCCAAAAAGAATGAATTCAGGGTATTATCAGAAGTAGGGTGAGAGTATTTGGAACAGGAATAACAGAGCTCCATTGCACCGTTGCTTCTCAAACATTAATATACACAAGAATCACCTGGGGATTGGTTAAAATGAAGATTCTATTTCATTAGGTCTGTGATAGGGCTTGAAATTGGCATCTGTAATAAACTCCAGATAAATCCAATACTGCCGGTCCAGGGACCACACTTTGAGTACCAAGCCATTATAACGTATGTTACTGCATCCCAGAGGCTGGCTGATAACCATTCCTAATAATAGTAAGTGGTTGGACTAAGCAGGGAGGGAGATTCTGCTTCAACACAACATATTATCAGCCACTACTCACCACTGCAATAAAGACCTTGGCTTTCACTTCCAGAGGGAGCCTGTCTCTTCCTTGCCTGATGGAGGCATAGATAGAAAGGTGGTCAGATATATACAAAGTGTAGTAGGAGCCCCTGGGGCTGCTCAGTCATATTCAGGGTACGTGAGGACAGATAAAGATGTCCCTGTTACCTGGATGCCTTTGTATAGAAGCCTGCATTCCTCAGTATTTACACAATTCACCATTTGGATCAGAGAAACGGCCAGAGCTGTTCTTTGTATTCTATGAGCGAGATTCATTGGAGAAAACCAGAGGTCAACGTAGAGTCATATAATTTCATGGTTGAAGACTTTAGCCCATACTGCATACTTCTCAGATAAGGTGTTTATTGATGTAGGGGAAATTTGAACTTTGTTGGACAAAGGAGACCAAAGTCTTTTCCTTTCTAAATACCATGTTAGTCTTTTAGCCAAAGGCTTACAGTCAGTCTTCTGTGTCTGGGTTTTAAAGAGTGTAGGATTTGGGAGGTATCTGACATGAGAGAATCATTGAGCCTTATAGAACATGTCTACAACTGGATCAACTGTTCCAAGTTTTATGCCAGACAATCAATAGCTGATTCAATCAGGATTTTAGCTATAACAAGGAATGGTTATATGTTTGTCATTAGGGGCATTTGATTCATCTTTTCATAGTTGATCCAATATTGGATTCAGATATTGGCCACAATGATTATCAAGCAGGTAAATAAAACAAACACACACAAAAAATTTAGTATTCTTCAAGAAGTTGTGATTATGCCACAGGATTGCGATATGACTTGTAATAGTAATTTCAGCCACATTTCACAGAGAGACAAAATATTGCTCAGCAAGGCCAAGGAAACTTGAGTTCATGGTATGGGGTAGAAGTTGAGTTTCAAAGCCATGTATCCCAACTTCTTTGTACATCTGCATGGCCTGAAATCAATCTCCCTTGTTACAATAAATTTGAAATGATGAGGATTTATTTCTAAAGTATTTTACTTCATGTCATTTAATCATTTGATTTTTAAGTTCATCCATGTGTTCCTGTATTACGTTCCAAAATGAAACCAAATCTATAATGCAAAAAGTAATCAGGAATATATGAGTATTTTCCTTGACTGAATGGACTTCCCATGAGGACAGAGAAAGTAGGTCTTGCCCAACATGGATCTCTATCATCTAGCACAGTGTCTGGCACATAGGGGGCATTTGACTCTATTATTAAATGGATGATATAATAGATCACTGGATTAAAATATCTAGAAAGACATGTTTTTCCTCTCACAGAGTTGAATCTCTGGTGGGAAGATAAAATTGTATAAGGAAGTGAAAATATGTGTGCAAAGAAACAGAGGCATAAAATTGCCTGGTGTGTTTCAAAACAGGCAAAGATTTTGATACAAATAATGTGATGAATGACATGGTGGGGAAAGGTGAGAAGTTAAGTAGGAAAATGGGAGGGGAGCAGATTATGATATTTATTTGCCACACCTTTTCAGTTGCAAGTGGCAAAACCCAATTAAAATTGGTTTAAGCATAAAATAAATTATATTGGCATATGTAACTGAAAACTCCAGAATATCTGGATCAGGCATAGTTAGATATAGATGTTCAAATGATGTCATTAAATATATATATATATTTTGTTTGTTTGTTTGTTTTGGTTTTGGTGGTTTTTTTGCGGTACGCGGGCCTCTCACCGTTGTGGCCTCTCCCACTGTGGAGCACAGGCTCCGGACGCGCAGGCTCAGCGGCCATGGCTCATGGGCCAGCATATCTTAATTCGGATTGCTGGCAATCAGACTGTGTAACTACAGACACTATGTTTGAAGTTATTCTGATGGTAATCTCTAAAAATCTAAATAATAAGCTGCTATCACATATACAATCAAATGCCAAAACCCTCACCTCCCAGAGAGATTCTTCAGTTTTAGAGGTTAATACTCTAGCTTCTGTCTGGGGGGGTACATTCTTCTTATGAATCAGGAGTAGGGTTAAGGGTACAGTAGGGGGAATAGTAAGCTATTCTAGGCTGACTCAGCAAAGGGTCCTCAATCATTTGCCTTAAATTTGGCCACTCTTCTCAGTTCTCTTCTCTATATTAGCCAACTGTGCTGGGAGTAGGTAATTGAGTGAAATGGTGTCAACTCAGTTTTGAAAAATAGAATTTCACTCCTTTCTTTCTCCCTCTGGTGCTGGCACAATATCAATCCTGAAGGGTGTGTCCCCAGCAGATTGACAGATGGACACAGCTTACTTTTAGTATCCTTTGCCTCCCTATCAGCTTCCTTACTGGTCCAGGGGCCCTGAACAATGTCAACATAACTGATCCTATCCCAGGGAAAGATGAGTTGTGGATGGTAAAGATATTTTCCACACTCACAACATAGAACATACGTCCTTTCCCTGCAAGTTCTTCCTATTCTAGCTACTTAGAAAACCCTTGCTCATACCTTCTTGACCTGACACAAATGTTAATTCTCCTTGGGAAATCTTCAGCACCACTAATCTCCCTCTTTCTTCATTCCAAATTCCCCTTTATATCTTCCTTCTATTAAAGCCCTTAACACTTTTTACTATGATAGCTTATTCCTTTCTCTGCCACCCCAAGATATTATTACATTTTCCAAGGAAAAGATTATGCCATTCATCTCTTCATTCTCTGCGATTATCACAAAGTTTTTCCCATAGTAGATATTCAGTCACAGGGGCTTCTCCGGTTCACTGAATAGAGGAAAGCTAATTGGCCCATATGGGGGAATAAACGTGTGACATTGGCTTTATCTCCCTGAGCTTGGAGACAAGATTTGCATGCTTTTGTTGTCCTGGGTCAAGGGAACCACATGCACTTCAAAGTATGGGGGGTTGAATACAGGGATATTTGACAATACACCTCTTTAGTTAGATAAAGGGGACCTATTCATATACTGTGGGAAGGGAATCATTGAAGCTCCTGGCCCCTTTGTCTTTGACAATAGTCTTTCTGAGCAGCAGAAAAAGAGAGCCTCTGAGAAGGTGATTCATGTGAGCGCCTGCTGGGGACTTCAAATTGATCTTGGCAAAGAAAATGTCATTTCTCTGCCTGACCCTTGGTTTCAGAGAGAAATATGGAAAGGAGAGTTTCAAACAGACTGAAGAGGATACACGAGATTATTTTCAAGGAAGACAGTAAGACCATCTGAGGGTTAAAACAAATGCATTCATCAACTCAGTAATTAAAGTTCATTTCCATACTACATTGCCTCCACAATGAGTTGCCTTGTTGATTGTTATCATCTTCAACAATGACACACCTGACCCTCTATGGGACTTTTATTCGTTGTTTCATGTATTAATAGCATACATACTATTTGCCTGACACTGTCCTCGGTTTTGAGGAAGTAGAAATAAATCAGACATGGTCCCAACCCTGAAGAAGCTTGTATTCTAGTGGAGAAACATATATAAAAACATGAAATTATCATCTACTGTCAGAAATGTTCTAATAGAGATAACAATGAAACATACTGGTGAAACAGAAAAAAGAATTCACTTTTTTTGTCACTTTGTTCATTCAAGACATGTATATTAGCAATGAACATGTGGTATACCAGGCTGTGGGGTTACAGCAGTGAAAAGAACTAGTCGCTATTTTGAAAGGTCTCTGAGCTGATAAACACTTGGATTGCTCAGAGATCTGAAGAGATAACAGTGTGGCTAGAACTTAGTGGTCAAAGGCAGAGTGACATAAAATGAAGTTGCAGAGCTGGGTCACAATCATGAAGGGCTTTATAGGAAATGCTAAGAAGTTAGTTTTTCATGTTTCTTTTTTTCTAGATGAAGGTAAACGGGGAGTAACAAAATATGATTTATATTTTTCCATGATCATTCTGGCTGCCAAGTGAAGAATGGATTTGGGGTGGTTGAGGGTAAAAGAAAGTTGAGATTTGAAGCAGAGAGATCAGTTGGGAAGTTGCTGTAGTCATTTAGGTGAGAAATTATGGCACATTAGACTTGGATATGGCAGTAAAGATGGAGAGAAGATGGGTGGGAAGGCATTCTTCAGACATACAATAAGGCAGGGATGAGCAAGAAGAATCCAGGAAAAGGGGGAAATGTGTAAAAAATATGGAAGCAAGAAACAGTTCAGGGAACTTTATCTTTTCCTGAGTCACCAATAAGGGTATAATCACACCAGAAACATCACAGCCACCATCACCATAATCATCATCACCAGCTACCCTCACTACCCATCATCATCATCACCACCAACCACAATCATCACCATTATCTTCGCAACCATAATCATCATCATCACTACCATTATCACCATCACCTTCATGTCTTCAATCTGAGTAACCATCATCGTGAACAATAATTTGTAAGGCACAATAGTTTTAGTTTAAAAATGAATTTTCATCAGCATGAATTCATTTGAATTTCTCAAGTTGGCTCATCAATTTTGAGTTCCCAATCTCTAAATGCAACTTCCTTATATGAAACCTCTTTCCCCACCACCCATTCCTTGTCACTGGATGTTCAGTTCCTACACACCTCTCCATTGTCCTAAAGTCTTTTATCTCTCTATCTTCTTGTGCCTTCCTTCCTAGTTTTATCACTTGCTCTGACATTCCAAAGTTGTCCTTTACAGCCCTGTAGGTTTAATCATTTGTTTGATATCACGTACACACTAACAAGTTCTTAAACTTGGATTACACAAGTATTCAATTTTTCTGATTATGAACATCACAAAATCTTGAAGAAGGAATCATAATTCAAGTTTGCTTATTTAATCCCCTTAGGAAATAACTTACACTTTTCAAATCAGCCCCACACCATCCAAGCCCCAATATCATCTTTTTTTTTTTATTCTTTATTGGAGTATAATTGCTTTACAATGGTGTGTTTGTTTCTGCTTTATAACAAAGTGAATCAGTTATATATATACATATGTCCCCATATCTCTTCCCTCTTGTGTCTCCTTCCCTCCCACCCTCCCTATCCCACCCCTGTACGTGGTCACAAAGCACCGAGCTGATCTCCCTGTGCTATGCGGCTGCTTCCCTCTAGCTATCTATTTTACGTTTGGTAGTGCACTGTTGGTGGGAATGTAAATTGATACAGCCAGTATGGAGAACAGTATGGAGGTTCCTTAAAAAACTAAAAATAGAACTACCATACAAACCAGCAATCCAACTACTGGGCATATACCCTGAGAAAACCATAATTCAAAAAGAGTCAAGTACCAAAATGTTCATTGCAGTTCTATTTACAATAGCCAGGACATGGAAGCAACCTAAGTGTCCATCAACAGATGAATGGATAAAGAAGATGTGGCACATATATTCAATGGAATATTACTCAGCCATAAAAATAAATGAAATTGAGTTACTTGTAGTGAGGTGGATAGACCTAGAGTCTGTCATACAGAGTGAAGTAAGTCAGAAAGGGAAAAACAAATACCGTATGCTAACACATATATATGGAATCTAAGAAAAAAAAAAAAGGTCATGAAGAACCTAGGGGCAAGATTGGAATAAAGACGCAGACCTACTAGAGAATGGACTTGAGGATATGGGGAGGGGGAAGGGTAAGCTGTGACAAAGTGAGAGAGTGGCATGGACATATATACACTACCCAATATCATCTTGATCCCTCTCTATTCAGAAGTCAGCTCCATGGAGAAAATGGGAAGAAAGGTTCTAAAGAATGTTAAACACGTAATATGCACCAATACCTTTCTTATTCATTACAAACAGAAGTCCTGGGGCAGGACGGTATGGGTTTGAACTTTAGTTTAGCCACTTCCTAACTTTGTGAGTTTGGAGAAGTTAATTTGACTCTTTTATACTTTAACAACATCATTTCTGAAATGGGAACAGTAACAGTAACCCTGCCTCATTGGGTTTACATAGAGGTAAAAATGGACATAAAAGTTTAAAGGGTACATACATATACAGTGGAACAGTACCTTGCACATACTCAGCATGTAATAAGGTTCTGTTGCTAGAATATTGGGATACAATTTTTAATTCCTTTTCACAAGTGAGTAACTGAGGTTCCAAAAGTTGACACCCTTTGTTCCATGTTCCCCACAGCCTGTGATGTTGCCATTACGCATGCATGTGTGGTGCATGGTAAATGAGTATTTACTCATTCCTTATGGATGCCTTTAATCCTTTGCTTGAACACCAGTGATATCACTGTCTCTAGGTCAACTATGTCCTTACTATACAAAACTCTGAATAGTAGAACGTACTCCTTATACCTGAAGGACTTTCATTAACATGGTGAATGTGTCTTTCTTTGACCCCCAAAGACCAACAGGTGGAAGTTACTAGAAACTAATTTCAGAAGAACAGGAGGCGGGGAAGTAGTATTTCTAAGACTAGTTCTTCCCAGTTGCTGTCTGTCATTTCCAGCGTTTAAATATGAAATCATCTAAAAGAAGTGAGAGAAAGGATAGGAAGCACAGAGCCAAAAATGTGTCATAAAAGCCAGGTAGACCTAAGCGAATTATTGGAAGATGAGGTACATAGCTGAACAGGTGCCAGACAACCTACAGAGTTAAGGGTAAAGAGCAGAGGACTATATGACTTTGCAAAAGTCATTGGACCTCTCTTAAACCCAGTAAAATGCAAATAAACAAAATAAAATCACATGTAATTAGATAGAATATATCCAACCTATGCATTTAAAAACTGTTCACATTTTACTTATTTTTATTTTTACATCTTTGCCATAGTGTACATGAACAGCCCCTTGCCGCCTTCTTTTTTTTACCAACTTTATTGAGGTGTGATTGACATTTGAAAAGCAGTATGTATTTAATGTATACAAATCAATGAGTTTAGGGATAAGTATACACCCATGAAACCATAACCACCATCAAAGCCAGAAACATATCCATCTCCTCCTAAATGTTCCTCCTGCCTGTTTAATCATTATGATTATGATTATCGTTATTGTTAGTATTTTTTTTAGTGGTAAGAATGCTTAGCATAAGATCTACTCTCTTAGAAATTTTTTTTTTTTGCGGTACGTGGGCCTCTCACTGTTGTGGCCTCTCCCGTTGCGGAGCACAGGCTCCGGACGCGCAGGCTCAGCAGCCATGGCTCACGGGCGCAGCCGCTCCGCGGCACGTGGGATCTTCCCAGACCGGGGTACGAACCCGTGTCCTCTGCATCGGCAGGCGGACTCTCAACCACTGCGCCACCAGGGAAGCCCAGAAAATTTAAGTATGTAATACAGTATTGTTAGCTATAGACACTGTACTGTATATTAGCTCTCCAGTATTTGTTATCTTGCACAACGGAAACCTTGTACCCTTTGACCATTCACCTCAATATTTCCCCATTTCCCCAGCCCATGACAATGACCATGCTGCTCTCTGCTACTTTAGATTCCACATATAAGTGAGATGATGCTGTATTAGTCTTTCCATGTCCAGCTTATTTCATTTAGCATCATGTCCTCCAGATACATCCATGTTGTCACAAATATCTCTGCCTACTTCTTGGCACCCCTATTATTCTGCTCGTCTCTCACTAAACCCCACTGATATGGTTTTCATTTTTTCTTTGAAAATGTCTAGCTTCTCCATGCTTCAGAGCCTTTGCATTTGTTCTTCTCTCTATCTTGAACTCTTTTTCTCCGCCTCCCCTGGCTGGCTCCTTCTCGTCACTCAGGTCTCAGATGAAGACTGTCCCAATCATCTGCCCTCCATATTTCCCCATTCCTTTCCTTCACTGCACTCCTAGAAACCTGTAAGTCCTTTATTCCCTTATTTGCTTAGCCACTAAACACTCTTTTCCTTTGGAGCAGCGGTCCCCAACCTTTTTGGCATCAGGGACTGGTTTCGTGGAAGACAATTTTTCCATGGGGGGGCTGGGGATGGTTCAGGCGGTAATGCAAGCGATGGGGAGCGATGGGGAGCGGCAGATGAAGCTTCGCTTGCTCACCTGCCGCTCACCTCCTGCTGTGCGGCCTGGCTCCTAACAGGCCGTGGACTGCTACCAGTCCACGTCCCGGGGGTTGGGAACCCCTGATGAAGAATGTGAATTTTATGAGGACAAGGTCATTTTACATTTACTTTCTCACAGCCTGTCCACCTCCTATTATGGAATCTTGCACACAGTGAAATCGTAATATATAGTAAAAATAAGAATAATAAAGACTAATGGAGTCCTTACACCTCCATGATTCTAAGTGGTTTTCACATATTAAAAAATTTACCCTCACCGTAATCCAAGGAGTTTGTTGTTATCATTATTATTCCTACTTTATAGATGAGATAGTAAGCTCAGAGAAGTCAAATATCTTCCCCAAAGTCACACTGCCACAGAGTGCCAGAGCTGGAATTCTGCCTCAAGAAGTTTAGTTCTAGAGCCCAAGCTCTTAGCTACTCTCCACATTCTTACCCACAATTGTCTTGATATTAGGAATGAATGAATGAATGAATGAATGATTATCCTCAGGATGATTGGGGGTCCTAAGACTCAGATGGTCTTTTCTGACTTCCCAGCCACATTTGCATGGGCTGGAAAAACTCATTAAAAGGAATTGGCCTGGGGAGGGTCAGGCACCGAGTGGTCTCAAGGCTTCCGGGTCCGTTTATTTTTCTAGGGAGGCACACCCACCATGACAAGCTGACTCATCAGGGCCAAATCAACACTGTGTGATGGGAGGATTACGATTCTTGCAGCTGTTGTTGCATTATTAATGACTAGGGTTAGTCCTTGGGGGCTTGACTATTTACAAAGTGTTAAATTCAGAGTTGCCATGGGAAATTCTCGGACCTTCTCCTTACCCTCTGAAGAAGTATGGGAGCAGAGCCAGAAACTGCTCCCAGACTTTCTTCTTGTTCCTTTTGCCTTCTAGATAGTCTTTAAACACAACAAGATTCAAGGACCGTGTGAGTTTTTGTGTCCATATGTGGGAGGGTCCGCTTTGTCACCTTTCACAATTGTTTCCTAAATGTTTCCAGAACACAGGTCTGAATGTTGTGAATGGCCCCGGAAAAAATGATCTCCTTTCACTTTCAGGTCTTAGCAATTTTATTCCAATAGTGTCATCAATATTGATTATGTGTCTACTCTATGCATAATGATAATACTAATAACCTGTATTTATACAGTCCATGTAAACCCTCAAGTTTGCAAGGAAACTTGAAGGTCATCAACTCTAACACAGCAGTCCCCCCACTCCCCTGACATTTACTATCAGCATTGATTTTATCTTTTTCAATCCTCACAACCATGGAAGGTAAGTTAGATTTTTGATCCTTCTTTTAAGATGGAGGGAGGCAGCAGGAATGACTTACCCAAGGTCACACCGGCATAAATGACAGAGCTGCCTGTAAAGTGACATGTTGTGATAGACATGAAAATTTGCTGACTCTACCAGGTATGTATTGGTTAGCTTTTGCTATGTAACAAACCTTCCCTAAACTTAGTGGCTTAAAACAAGTCTTTCAGTTACCATGGGTTGGCAAATTAGACTGAGATCAATGGGGTGTCTCTTTGGGTCTCACTTGGGCTCATTCGGGCATCTGTGGTCAGCTACTGGGTAGCTGAGAGTTGCTGGCCCACGATGGACTCATCTGAGATGGTTCATCTCTAACAGTCTCACCTTCAGCAACCTAGCCGAGGCTTTCATTGATGACTGGTAGAGTCCCAATAGGGGAAATAAGCTGCAAAATCTCTTTTCGCCTAGGCTCAGAACTGGTATAGCATTGCTTCTGTCACATTCTATTAGCCTAAGCAAGTCACAAGACCAGCCCAGATTCAAGGGAAGGGTTACAAACCCCACCTCTTGATGGGGCTGCAAAGTCCTCTATTGAAAGGTTATAAAAACAGGGAAGGAAGGCACCTATGACCTTTTTTAAAAAAACATCTACAGGGTATTACAAAAAAATCTTTTTTAATTTTTAAAAGACATAATCCTTACATGCAGGACATTTATAGTCCAAAGATTTGATACCTTTGAGCACAAATATATAAAAATAACTCACATATAAAGGTTGAATTTAATGTATATGAATATACCTTAATAAAAAATGAAAAAAAGCCTTAGAGACAGATCCTTCTCATCTATAAATATATTAATATTTATTTCACTAGAAAACTAGTGTTTTAATGTACCAACACCTATTAGCCCAGTTGGAAAAATGTCAGTGGTTTCTTATTCTCTTCTCATAAGGGGCTAAAGCCATCAACTTTGGAATGCTAGTGAGTTTTGTACTGTTCTACTCAACTCATGACTAATTTTTTTCAAAAACAAA
The DNA here is from genome assembly GCF_963455315.2 of Globicephala melas. NCBI lineage: Eukaryota > Metazoa > Chordata > Mammalia > Artiodactyla > Delphinidae > Globicephala > Globicephala melas. The sequence goes on from NC_083328.1 coordinate 18,192,082, forward strand.
AGCTGTAAGATCTCTGTTTGCATATGTATGTCTGTTTGTGTATGTGTATATATATGTATGTCTGTTTGTGTATGTGTATATATATGTATGTCTGTGTATGTGCATATATATGTATGTCTGTTTGTGTATATATATGTATGTCTGTGTATGTGTATATATATGTATGTCTGTGTATGTGTATATATATGTATGTCTGTTTGTGTATATATATGTATGTCTGTGTATGTGTATATATGTATGTCTGTGTATGTGTATATATATGTATGTCTGTGTATATATATGTATGTCTGTTTGTGTATGTGTATATATATGTCTGTCTGTGTATGTGTATATATATGTATGTCTGTTTGTGTATATATATGTATGTCTGTGTATGTGTATATATATGTATGTCTGTTTGTGTATGTGTATATATATGTATGTCTGCATATGTATGTATGTGTATATATATGTATGTTTTAGATGTGTGACATTTTTCTACCTCTGGGTGGTATTACCAAAATTAATTTATAAAGAGCTGTATTTAATTGGTTTAGAACTAAACACTTATAAGTATTCCTAAAGTTCTCAGAAATATAATGAAAACTAACCCAAATGCTTTTCATGAGGTTTACATGGGCTGGGAAAATACTAATTATTAAAGCTTATTTAAATTTGTTGGTTTAATTAAAATAGGCATGTCTTAGAGTTATCAACATTAAATTAAAAACTTTTATTCCACCTGGGTTTACTAGGCAAGTAAGCTCATGCAATCTCTCTTACGAAATCTGTCAGCAAGAAAAATATATTGGTATGATAAAATTTTCATATCATAATTGTTAAAAACAAATAAATTATACAGATATAAGTAAGATGAGAGTTTTTAGGTGCAATAATTATGATTTATGATATGTGTACTTAAAAATAGCTTTCAAAATCTTTTGGTAAGTTGACACTTTAGGATTTTGCTAAGTTAAATTAATGATGAAAACTTATTGATATCTAGATCATTTTCAAATAAGATAAAATACTGAACATTAATTACTGAATATAAGTTTATCTACTTTTGGCTTCCTATTACAGAGGAACCAAAAGATAAATTTGGGTTTGTTAGTAAACATGTCTTGTGCTTTATTGAAAAGGTGTACTATGAGAAACATATGTGTCTAGAAATTCTTTTAAAAATACTTATGAGTCTGCCTTTGCCTCCCCCCCATCATCTTTTGTCTTTAGCTGAAAATGGTATTTAAGGTGATGGCTTTGGCCGTTTGGGGAATTACTGTTTTTCTGGGTATCTCCCATGTATACATGTTATTAAACTTTCATTTGTTTTTCCCCTGTTAATCTGTCTGGTATTACAGGAGTGTCGCAGCCAAGAACCTAGAAGGTTAGATGGAAAATTATTTTTCCTCCTCTACATTTCTAATGTAGCTGGATTCCTATTGGGTTTGGTCAAAGGCAGGCACTGGCAGGATATGGGATAGCAAGGAGAAAGGAGACATGGAACGTTCCTCCCTTTCTACTCTGTGCAGATGGTTTCTGGGGCAGGAGCTGTCTACCTTCCATGGTTTCAGCTCTTCCCAGGCACATCCTCATGGTTCCAGCTTCTGCCAGGTGCCCCTTCTTTCTACCTCTCTGGCGCAGAGTTGGCAGCAATCTCTGGGTCACCTTATTATCTTATGTTTGGTCTCATCATCTCTTTCATCTGGGTAAATAATTCCCTCCATTACATTCTTTCTGTTTTAAATACTTGAAGTCATTTCTCTCTTCCTGCTTAAATACAGACTGATAATTGTATCACCATCCCGGAAATTTTTGTGACCCTCAGTTTGAAAAACACGGATCTGATTCTCGACTCCTAGTTCGTCATGAATTCACGTGTGCAGTCTTGGCCATGGCAATAAATAGCACAGTTTTCTCAGTTGTAAGGCAAAGGTGTTCAGAGGAGTGATCACTAAGGGCTGCTATCATGCTAGAAGCCTCCTTGCAGGGCTTGGACGCATTTTTTCATCATTAGTCTTACGAACACGTATCTGCATTCTCCTCACCACCGGCATCTGATTGTGTGGTTTCTCTAGGTGGCTGAGCCAATTACGAAATACGCTGAGCTGGATCCAGGCGGTGGAAAATGAGTGGAGTGGCTGAGCAAGGTGGAGACAGCCCGCTCCTCCCATGCCTTGGGGAACACCAGACAGCCAGAGCATCCTCGCCCCACACATACGAGGCCTGCCCCACACTTGGAGGCGTTGCCGGCTCTTCACTCAGCCACCCTAAGGCACAGAGCCAGCAGCCCTGCTGGTTCCGTGAACATCACACGTTGAAAAGCCTAGAAATAGGAACACTCCCCTGTCTGAGTTAATTAAGATTTCAGCCTCCAGCAGATGCTACTGTCACTGTGGAAAAAGAAAAAAAAAAAAACCAGTTTTCTTTTTCCCGAGCTCTTCCTTCTCTTCATGTAGATATGTTCCCTTGAGACACTAATGGAAGGAACACTGATTCTGACTCAGTTTTCACAGACCATCATAGCAACCATGGACCACCTATAATCATAAAAACAACATTAACAACAATAATAATACTAGCCATCACTTCCTAAATGTTTTCTATGTTCCAGGCACCTTGTCAGGTACATTCAAACTTAACACCTCATTTAATCCTCTCTCTACAACCTAAAAACTAAATAAATTCCATGTTCCACATTTTCAGCAGAAACTGATCTTAGGAGTAGTTATGTCACTGCTGAAATGCCTGTCACCTTACCAAGTAGAATTTTCCAGACCCACCTTGTCTGAAATAAAATGCACTCCATACAGGCACACATACACAGATGTATTTTCACCTCATCTGCTTTACTTGTTGTCATAATTCTCATCACCACCCAACATCTATGTTCATTTTTTATCATCCGTCTTTTCCTATTAGAATGTAGATTCTGAGAATAGAGTCTATTATTTTCACTCTTTGTATCTCCAGCGTCTAGAACAGCAACTGACACAGAGTAGGTGCTTGATAAATATCTGTTGTATTGTTGCAGGAAGGGGGACCTCTTCCAGGGCCCGAGAGTGGGCTCTTGTCTAACACTCAGAAATGAATTGTCCGAGGAGACACACGTGCTGACAAGGCAAGAGACTTTATTGGGAAGGGGCGCCCGGGAGGAGAGCAGCAGGTAAGGGAACCCAGGAGGACTGCTCTGCCATGTGGCTCAGTCTTGGGTGTTACGGTGATGGGGTTCGTTTCCAAGTTGTCTCTAGCCAATCATTCTGACTCAGGGTCCTTCCTGGTGGCGAGCCCATCGCTCAGCCCAGATGGATTCCAGGGAGAAGGATTCCGGAAGTTTGGCAGGACATATGGGCTGGCGCCTCCTCTCTCCTTTTGACCTTCCCCAAATTCTTCAGGTGGTGGTAGCTTGTTAGTTCCACAATCCATACCAGGACCTCCTGTTGTAAGATAACACATGCAAGTGGTGACTATCGTGTCTGGCCAGGGCAGGTGGTATCGGTCAGTGGTTCCCCCTAACAGTATCAACACATTAAACGATACACTCATGTCCCTCAGAGCATTTATTATTATCTGGAATGATTTTCATTATTTATATGATGACAGTGACCATCTGTCTCCCTGAACTGGGATGTTAGATCCAGGAGATCAGAGGCCTTTTTGTCCTTTTGGCTCGCTACTGTATTCCTTGTGCTTAAAACAGTGCTTTCCACCCAGCGGGTGGTCAATAAATGTCTTTTCAGGACCCAGAGCTGATAAGGAAGGGAACTGGCATTGAGCTCCTTGCTCTCCTTGATTCCAAATGCCCTGTTTTTGTCCTCCAGCATCAGATTAGTCCTCAGATTTCTTGTATCACAAACATCCCTGCAACCTGAAAGAGAAGATGCCAGCTCCATGCCCTTCCTGCCAGAGAACTCCAGAAAGTGAGATCTATTCACATAGACCCTTCTTGACCTTTCCTTGGCCTCCTTGACCTTTCATGAGTTCCAAAGACATCGTCTGTCTTCCCTTCCACCACCTGGGCACAGCTATGGAAACAGGGCCCAGATGGGGAGACTGGGATGTGAATCACAACAAACATCATTGTCTCCCAGCTTTCGAGTGCTGAGAAGGTCAGTGGAGGGACTGCCTGGAGTATTAGGCAGAGAAGAATGAGTCCAGGCATATGCCTGATAGGATAAATAAGGAAGAGAGCTGTTAGTTTATTCAGAAACATTCACCGAGCACTGACTCAGTGATAGGTCTTATTCCAAGTGCTAGAGATCAGTAGGTGAAAAGGAAGATATCATTGTCCCTAATTTCATGGAACTCGAATCTCCCCACTGTGCCCAAGGTCCCAAAGCCAGGACCTTAATGCAAAGCACCTGGTCTCCAAGTCCATGCATTTCCATATTATGTAGATGGGGGAGCACATGTACATACTTTTGGAGCAATAGTACAACTTGAGGATCAGAAAGGCTAAAAGATGTATGCAACTTCACACAGCAAATCAGTGCCTAATCCAACTTCACAAATACCAGGTGTGGTCCTACTGAGCTAACACTGCAGACCTAGGGCAGAATGAGGCAGGCGTGGTACCTCGAGGAGAAAACAAGTCACCTCTCCTCTCTTCTCCTTTATACTCACTGAACTAAAGCAATTCATTTAAGGGGTTCTGTCCTTGACAATCAGGGACATGTCTACCGCTTTATTCTCTGTTGGAAATGGGAGTGGCCCATTAAGTGGGTATTCACATTCAAAGCTTTATTTTTTTTTTTATCAAAGCTTTTTTTAGTGCCTTGATCTTGACATACTATCTCAGAGTGCTGCTGCCCTAGTCAATGCTGCATTTCCCCATAAATCAAAGAGGCCAGGATCACTCCTCAGGAAGAGGTCCCTCTTCTGGGAATCTCAACGCCCACTCCTCCTCTTCTTAAGCTGAAGCCCACTTTCATGGCCCCCCAGACCTCAGTTCAGATCAACCCTAAAGTTCATTCAGGTCATGGTCTCTTTCTTCCAGGTTCCAGGACTTAGACTCTGTAAAGCCTACATGGCTTCATCACACCCTGGGATCCTCCTCTAAGTCAGGCTTGACTCACTCTCCCCATTTTACAGGTAAGTGAACTCAGGAGCCCTGCAGTTTCCTGGATGATCTAAGGTCAGACATCCAAGAAGCTGGACAATGATTCTAACCCGTATTTGCTTTATCCTAAAAGTGCTGACCAGAGCCAAGTGTAATGATAAAAGCCCCCTACATCTTTTTTCAAAATTAAACTTTTGCGATATTTGTAGAGTCACATACAGTTGTAAGAAATAACACAAAGAAGATCCCATACATGCTTGACTCAGTTTCTCCCAGTGGTAACATCTTGCAAAATAAATAGTGCGATGACACAGCCAGAATATTGACATTCCACAGTCAGGATACAGAACATTCCCATCACCACAGAAATCCCTCACGTTGCTCTTTTAAAGCCACATCCACTGTTCCCCCAACCTTGACCCCTTCCTTATCCTCTGGCAACCACCAATCAATCTGGTCTCCATTTATGCAAAGCTGTCATTTCAAGAATATTATACAAATGAAATCCTTTGTTTCATGATTTTCTCTATTTTTTCTGCTTTTAATTAACCAATCTGTGCTTTTTATCTTTATTATTTTCTTTTTCTGCTCTTTTAAGGTTTATTTTGCTTTTCTTTTCCTGAATTCTTGAGGTGGGAGTTTATTGATTTGAGGCTTTTCCATTTTTTCTAATGTATGCATTTAATGCTATAAATTTCCCTCAGTACTACTTTAGCTGTTTTCCACAATTTTTGATATGTTTTATTTTCATTATCATTCCATTCAATTTATTTTTGTTTCTGTTGAAACCTTCTCTTTGATCCATGGATTATTTAAAATTGTCCTGTTTATTTTCAAACTGTTCAGAAATTTTTTGATATTTTCCTGTAACTGACTTCCAGCTTGATTCCCTTGTGATCAGAAAACATAGTCTGTGGTTATTTGAGTATTTTTACGAATTCCATTTTGATTTATCTGTCGTGCTTTTGAGAGTATCTCCTTGTGTGGCTTTTTTAGTGATTGGTCTCGATATTACCTTTCATATACAAAATTTATCACAGTTTTCTAATGTTGTTATTTTACCAATTCAAGTGAAATCTTACTTTCTCTATCCTCTCCACTTATAATATAATCATCTTAAATGTTTCCTTTACATATATTTAAAACCACATCAGTAGGGCTTCCCTGGTGGTGCAGTGGTTGAGAGTCCGCCTGCCGATGCAGGGGACACAGGTTCGTGCCCCGGTCCAGGAAGATCCCACATGCCGCGGAGCGGCTGGGCCCGTGAGCCATGGCCGCTGAGCCTGCACGTCCGGAGCCTGTGCTCCGCAACGGGAGAGGCCACAACAGTGAGAGGCCCGCACAACACACACACAAAAAAAAAAAAACAAAAAACACATCAGTGTTATAATTTTCTCTTCCATCAACAAATAAAATTTTGAAAACTCAAGAAGAGAAGGAAAATCTATTATATTTACCCAAATTTTTGTTTACTACCTTCTTTCTTTCTTCCTGATAGTCCAAGATTCTTTATTTTACAGTTTTCTTTCTGTTTAGAGACCTTCTTTTAAAAGTGTTTAGAAATCTTCCTTTTTTAGGCAGATCTGCTGATAACAAATTCTCTTAGTTACCCTTCATCTGAGAATGTCTGGATTTCTCCTTCATTCCTGAACGACAGTTTCACTAGTTAAAATTTTGAGTTGACAATTATTTTCTTTCAGCTTGAAAGACAATGTTGTGCCACTTCCTTCTGTTCTCCCTGTCTGATGAGAAATCCTCTGTGATTCAAATTATTTTCTCCTATAGAATAAGGAGGCATTTCTCTCTGCTGTCAATATCTTTCCTTTGCTTTTAGCATTCAGAACTTTGTGATTTTTCTTGGTGTGATTCCTTTGGATTTATCCTATTTGGGATTCACAGATCAGCTTTTTGAATCTATAGGTTCATACCTTTTGCCAAAAATAGGAAGTTTTCAGCCATTATTTCTTCAAGTGCTTCTTTGGCCCCATCTTCTTGTCCTCTTCGTCTGGGACTTTCATGACATATATTAGAACCTTTGTTAAAGCCCCACTAGCCCTTGAGGACCTGTTCATTTTGTTTAGTCATTTTTCTCTGTGACTCAGACTTGGTCATTTCTCTTGTTCTGTCTTCCAGTTCACTGATTCTTTTTTCCTCTCCATTCTGCTGTTGAGTCCATTCATTGGGCTCTTTAGTTCAATTACTCTTTTTTTCAGATCTAAAATTTCCTTTTAGTTCTACTTTAGAGCATCTGTTTCTTTGCTGAGAGTTTCTTTTGTGTGTGTGTGTGTGTTCATGATATGTTTGCAATTTGCTCATTGAAGCATTTTTTTGTGACGACTACTTTAAAATCTTTCTCAGATAATTCTAACCTCTTTGTCATTTTCATACTGGCATTGATTGATTGTCTTTTTTCATTTAAGTTGAAATTTTCTTGGTTCTTAGAGTCATGAGTGATTTTAATTGAAACCTGGACATTTTGGGTATTATGTTATGAGAGTCTCTACATCTTATCTGGACTTCCTGCACCAGCTGGCTTTCTGTGACACTGCTTCTGCAGGGGAAGGGGCTCACCACCTCCTTACTGCTGGGTGGGGACAGAAGTCCAAGTTCCTCACTGAATCTCTGTGGATAGCCAAGTGGGGGATGGACTCGACTATTGCTGGTACCTCCCTGGCTGAGAGGGGCAGATGTGCCTTGTTGTTGCTTCCCAGTGTTCACCACTGACACCACAGGGTGTGGCCTCACTGCTGGGCAATGGTGTAAGCCCTGACACCACCGCAATGGGGAGAGAATCAGAGTCAGAAAAGGAGATGTGAGAATGGAAACAGAGGTTGGAGTGATGTGATTACTGGCACTGAAGGTGGAAGATGGAAGAGGTCCGTCAGCTCGGGAATCCAACAGCCTCTAGAAGCTGCAAAGGCAAGGAAACACAACTCTGCCAACACCTTGATTTTAGCCCAGAATTTTAAGATAATAAATTTGCATTGTTTGAAGCCACCAAATTTGTGGTAATTTGTTACCGCAGCAACAGGAAACTAATACAGTGCAAATTGCTGATATCTAATAGGCAAGATTAACAAGATTATGATGAAGACTGAATGCATTCATTTATTCAAGTTATTAACTACCTACTATGTGCCAGGCACAGTCTTAGGTGTGGGAAGATGACAGAGTGGGTGGATTTAAACGTGAATTGAAGGTTTCTCTGCCCTCAAGACATTCACAGTAAGGAGGCATTGCACCCATAGACAATGGTCACATGATGCAATGATTATCAGTGTTTGTGGAGAAGTGGAATCTACCAAGATTTTTGGGCAAAGAGAGAATTCATCTTTGCCCAGCACTTATTCCCTTATCAAATATTCTGCTTATAAGCTGATTTAAACCAGATTTGAAGGAACTTCTGGAAGTGTCCTGGTACTGTGACCCAGAAACCAACAACAATGCATCAGAACCACAGTACAACTCCTGCTTGTTTTCAGTCCTGGTTCCTACATCCAGTTGATCTTGAGCACATTCTAGGATGATAATAGGAGCATTTACTTTTCAGGGCCGTTATGAAAACTAAATGAGTCAGTTTGTGTAAGCACTTAGAACAGTACATGACATATATTAAATGGAATATATAAGATTGCTAAATTAAAAGAAAAAATCCTGAGTCAGACCCCAAATCAGAATTTCTGGGAGCAGTGCTTGGAAATCTGCATTTTAACCTCTTGCATACTCAAGATGGGGAACTGCTGTGCTAGCCTACTCCATCTCGCCCCTCCAAGCAAGGTAAGCATTCAACCACTCCACATGCTTTTTTGTTTTTGTTGTGTTTTCTAGAGAAAGCCTTTACGAAGCTTACTCTGTCAACATTTTCTTTCCCAGACTCATGAACTTTCTTGCAACCTGGGCCCAAACTTCATCTGTTGCAAATTTACCCATTTTTATAAATGCCAGAAGTTGGCTCTTTATAAGGAAAGATCAATGAGAATTATCTGTATGTTCACTGTGCCCACTTAATCATTTATTCACTCATTCACTCATCCAGCAGCTATTTAATGAGTCACACCCTGTGCCAGATACATGTGTGTGCATGCAAGTGTGGGGTGTGTGTATGTGTGTAATTACATTTATTCTGGAGGAGGCAAAATCTTTAATAGTAAAAAAGAAGTCAACCAATCAAATGTACATGTGAGGGTACAGAGAAAAAGGTATTCCAGGCAGCCAAAGACAGTCTTTCATTGAGAAAACTCTCCAGCCTCAACTTTTCTCTCCTACGGGTGAAGAGAAAAACTGTGCCTTATCCCTCCATTCAGCACTGCAATGCAGGGCATGACAAGGCTATACTCATAGAGGCAATAGTGGCTGTGGCACCTGAGGAAACAGAGATTCCATATCAAAATTCATTTATGGTGCAGGGAGGAGCTGCACGGAGGAGGCTAGCATCAACAGGAGGTAGCAGGCCAAAGTTCAGGGAGTCCCAGCCGTGCACCAAGGTGGCTAACATCATGGCGCTGGGAGACAGACAGACTTGGGTTCAGACCCTGATTCTGCCAACTACTGGCTGTGTGGACTTGCGTGACTCCTCAGTAAAATACAGACATATAGTCAATATAGCAAAATACAATAGAAGTAAAATTGTACTTCCCCTAAGGGATCTGGGAGGATTGCTGACATAACACTTATAAATATTTAGCCCAACCCCTGGCACATTGTTATTTAAAGAAAAGTAGTTGTTAATATTGGTGTGTTTGGGGTTGATCATGGTAGAGCTGGGTATTTTTGTTTATATCTGTTTTGTTTTTATTTTTTGTTTATTATCAGAGTAATGAATGTAATACAAGTTCATTAGCAGATAAGAAAATACTAACTGCTTATGTTTCTCCTTAGCCCCTTTACCTGGCCACCTAAGGTACCTCTGCAGCCCACCTAGGACTCCACTGACACAGCTAAAAACCAATAATGCAGGCAAATGAGGCCTTCATGATTGGCTCAAGAAGACTCTGAAGTCTTTTAAATAAGTCTCTCCCTCTCTCCTGTCCTATTAGGATGGGGTGGCCTAAGAGCCTCATGATGGAACTTACTTAGGAGGTAACTGTCCTTCCAATCCAACTCTTGATCCTGGTTCTTGGACAAGGAGTTTCTAGGGATTGGGTAGAATGTAAAGGTGCTGCTTGACCTGTCTCCATAGAGCCTTCAGTGCAAGGGGAGCCTTTCCCTGTCAAGTCCTGGAGGATGCATAAGGCCTTTCTAGAGCTCTATAAAACACCAGCAGTTTATAAACGGTGGTCTCGGAGGCTGTTGAGTGCCATCGTTTCCCATTCTTCACATCTGCTCCATTCTGTCTGTACTACACAGGATGCCGATCATTAGAACCTATTAGGGCAGCAAAATACTCTCAAGGAAGTCATGCAACAAGTGATCACTGAGCACCTACCATGTATCATTTTCTTAATAGATAAATAATGATGGGTGGGAATTAACCAAAAGCAGCAAACCTTTCTAGAGAACACCATGTGAATATGTAAAGATCAGAGAGGAAGCATAGTGTAAAATTAAGGTCAAGGACCAGAGCCAGAGCATTTAGCTCAAATCCTAGCTTGGCCACCCACTACCTGGGTGACCTTAGGATGCTGACAACCTCCATGTGACTCATCCTCCTCCTCTATCAACATGCACCACGTTATTATTATGAAAGAACAGTGTATATTTCACAAGGGTGTTGTGAAGACCAAATGAAGCTCCCTTTGGCATCTACATGTTTGATTTTATAAACTCTGCTGGCGAATGCCCTGACACAAGATACCTCTGGCAACGTTGCACTTGTTTCCAAAAGTTTTAATAACACGGACACCCGTAGGTTCCTGAGCCTCAGGCTTGGGGAGAGAAGAAAAGAAGGCAAAGAATTACAGAAGGTAAGAAGAAACAGCTCTTGGAGTCTATTAAGGAGTCTCCACATATAGCAAAGAAATAGGTATTTGGAAAAAGAAGAAATCAATGTGCTGACTGAATCACTCGATCGGTTCACTCACTTACTAGTGCACAGCCTTGGCTCCTGTCATTTGGGAGGAGAATGGATTTTTATTGCTTAATTCCCTGTAAGTGAAGGACTAGTGAATTGTAAAATCCTGTTGCTTAACATGTAACGTTAAGTATTGAACTAGCAAAAAAAAAAAAAAAAAAAAAATCGATTCCAGGTTTGGTTGCTGATTAGTTTTTCTCAGGGAATTGAGAGTAAAATGCCATTATTATTCTTCTCTTTAATTCATAAAACACTGTGCATGAGGCACCTAAGCAAATGCTTGCTATCATAGAGCACAGTTCGTACTCAGTGGCCAGCATGTTACAGACCCTTCACGGGCTCCCTTATGATATGATGCCAGCAGCTTCTCTGGGTGAGCCAGAGTTCTGGAGAAGAGTGCTCCTCAGTGTGGATGTGCAGAGATTCCACTGCTTTGGAGAAATTCCAGCTTCTGGGGCGCTCTCCTTTGAGCATCAGTCCCCTGCTGTCCCCAGTCTCAATTAACTGCGTGTCTGACCACCTTACCCAGGCATTCAGGGCAATAAAACTTCTACCTCCACCTGCAGATGGTGTCTACAATTAGTTTGTCTCCATAAACCCTGCATTGCCGTACTGGGAATGTCTGACCCCCGTCTGCCCATGGACCTGCAGTCCAGCTGTGAGGCAGCCTTCTCAAGTCTACTTGATGTGATCAACTCTTTGTTTCTTATTCAGCCATCCACATCGAGAAGGCAGAAATCAATATTTCTATGATATTATTTATTTTCATTTGTTTACATTGATACAGCAATGATTTGGGGCTAAAGAAAATATACCATAGGCCAAATTCAGTCACAGTTTTGTGACTTTTGAGATAAGACATCCTACAACCCAAGAGCTCCCTTCCTTCTACCACTGACTCTTCCCTATTCTTGAAGTATTTCTTCCATAAGTTTACTGATTAATTTCATTTTTTGAGAGAGTCTACCTTTCCAGGTCTCTCTTTTTAAAATTGCTTGTATAATTTCTAAGTTACTATAGCCACATTGCTGCTTGTGCTAGTCTGTTCTAGAGAATCCTTCTCTTTCCTCCTTTCCTTCTTTTTCCAAAAAAAATATTTAAGTGCTGAGTATGTCCCAGACACTGAGTTTGAAAAATGAGTCAGAAAGCAAACTTTCATCCTGAAAAACTCACAGACAAGTGGAGTAGATGGACAGACTATCAGGGCATTATGATACAGCATGATAAGCAAGATAGGATTGAAAACCAGAAAAGGAATCTTCAACACTACCCTAGGCAGGGCAAAAAAGGCTTTGCAGAGAAGGTAACATTTGAGGTGAGTCCTGACAGATGAGAGGGAGGAGAAAAACAAAGGTTGAAAAAAGGTCATTCAGGAAGGTAAGATGCATTCAAGAGATTGCAACTCACTCATCATGAGATATGACATAGAAATTGGCAGGAGACAAGGGAAGTAGGCAGCGCCCAGCTCAGAAGGGTCTTGTTCTCCACACAGAGATCTGTTTTTGATCCTACCTGCCAATGGTAGGGCCATCTGTAGGTTCCTAAGCTGAAAATGAACATGTTCTTAAGCTGAAAATGAGCATGGTTTGCTTTTAAGAAAGTTCCTTCTGGCAGCAACATGAAGAATGGTTTGAAGGAAGGGGAGAGACTGGAGGCAGGTAGACAAGGTAAGAAATAACGAGGGTGATCTGAACCACGACAGCAGCAGTAGGGATGAAGAAGAGGCAATAGATAAGAGATGAATTTAGGAGGAAGAGCATCCTCCCAGTGTGTAGCAACTGCCCCAATTCAGGCTGTCTTCCCTTCTCACCTGGACCACTGCAGCAGCCTCCTTAGTCATCTCTGCTTCTAGTCTCTCCCTCTCCAATCTGTCTTCTACCAGAAAGGTTATTCTAAGAATCAGTACTTTAAAAACTGTTTACTTCCTATCAGCTATAACAGTGGCTCTCAAGGGAGTAGAGGCGGGTATTTTGTCCCCAAGATAACATTTAACAACATCTGGAGATTTGTTTTCACAACTGGAGGCGGGGGGTTGCTACTGCCATCTAATGAATAGACATCTAGGATGTTGCTAAACATCCTACAATGCACAGGACAGCCTCCTAAAACAGACTCATCTGGCCCAAAATGTCAATGGTGCTGAGATACCCTGAGCTGTAGTATAAAATCCCAAGCTCTCAGTATGCTATGATACAGTCCCAACTTACTTCTTTCTCTCCAGCCTCATTTAATTTCCAAGGAACTTCTTAACATCTCTGTGCCCTTGCTCATGCTCTATGCTTTACCTGGAATGTCTTACTTCTCTACCTGAGGAATTTGCTCTCTTCTTCCAAGGTCTGTTTCAGATAGCCTCCTCTCTGAGATCTTTCCAGTTTCCTTTGGACAGTGTTAATATCTACCTTCCTACACCCCTGAGACATAGTCCTATGATAGGACAGCTTCCCCTTTTTTTATTTTTCCTATTTAAAAAAAATTATATTAAAATTTTCAGATTACAAAAATACGTTGATTGAAATAATACAATATAAAATTGTATCTATGAAAATCCAGCATTTCCGTTTTCCCACTTCCTATGTTTTTTTCTCCCCATTACCCCCCAGCCCCTCAACGTGATAGAATGTACGCGACTCTTCTTCTAAGTCATACAACTATACATCACCTTATGTATGCATATAAGGGGTTTTCTTTGCTCTTTATTTATGCATTACTATGCAACTTGGATTTTGTGCTTGACAACCTTACGAGTCAATAGATATAAATATAATCTTTTTACTAATTTATTTATGCATATATATGCACATATATGTAACAAACCAAAAAGGGATCATATCATAAGTGGGGAGTTCTATTCGTCTATTACAATGATTTTTGGGGGGCCCACTCCAAAAATCCCATAACCAGGTAACCTGTGCTAACAAAACAGCTGTAAATTCTTCTCTTTCTCTATTTCATGTAACTATTTGCAAACTTACACACACACATGCGCACACGCACACACACCTTTTTTGTCATTATTAGCTTAATAAAAATAGTGTCATAGGAAACACATCTCTTTGCCTTTTGTTTCTTACTCAACAATACCTCGTAGAAATTCTTCTAACTCTTATAGCTATAATTCATTCTTTTAAGCAGCTGCAAAATATTCTAATATATAGATTTTTCAACTCTTTTTTGTCATTGGCACTTATTTTTGCCACCCTATGCAATGTTGCTATAAACATCCTGGTATATGTGTCCTAATGTATTGATGTTTTTAATACTAAGGGTTGTATTTCCAGAAGTGGAATTGCTAGGTTGAATAGCATGTGTACTTTTAATTTTAAGAGACATTGCCATTTTACTTTCTAAAAGGACTGTAAAAATTTATACTTCCTTCAGTAACTTTTGGGACAAGAATTTTCCCCTTATGCCCACCAGGAATAAGTGTTAAATTTTCCAATTTTTTTTCCAAACTCTTGAGAGCAGAAAGATATTTTGTTGTTACATTGATTTAAATTTTCTGACTGTGAATGAGTCTGAACCCCGACCTCACATCACATAAAAAAAATAAATTCCATATCCCTGCCAAGACTGTACAGGAATATTCTTAACAATATTATTCAAAATAGCAAAAAACTCTCCATCAACTGGAAAATCAACCGACTTATAAATAAAATCTAAATTAAAATATTAGAAAACAATTGAAGAGACTACACTTACAAATTCTTAAGATAATAAAGCCTTATGAATTGGGACAGGATACACAGAGACTACGGAAGGATATATAGGCAATGTGACTGAATATAATTTTATGATGTTTATATGTCAAAACATATTTTAAACAGAGTCAAAAGACAAATATAGATTTGAGGGACATTTTTAATAGAGATGATATGAAATGGCTAAAAATCTATAACAGTCCATGAGCTCTTACATGTTGAAATAAAGAGGCCAGTAATAATAGAAATATTGACAATGCCTATCAAATCACAGAAGAGCAAATCCAAGTGGCCAGGGAAAAAAAGGAATTTTAGTTAACCATAAAGTGAGTACATGATTATTGTGAAAAAATGAAATCAATAAACAGTACAGAAGTATCTAGAATGAAAAGTTAATCACCTCCTGTATGAGACAGAGTGTTGACAGGAAGCAGAAGACCTGCTCGAGGGGTTTAACTAGAGAGAGTTAAATGAAGGTGCAGTAGGAAGAGGCGTGGGCAGGGAAAAGGAAATCAACAAGGGGTGGTGAAATACTAAGTCCCACCAGCAGCAAGAAGCTCGTGATGCCCAGGTTGAAAGTGGCCCGGAAAGAGTTTCTAGATCAACAGTTGGACCTGTGGAATCACAGCCATCTGTCAGACAGAAGCTGTGACCACAGAGGGATGGCAGGCTCTGCCAGAACCACAGCAAGGCAGGCAGGGAGTGGGGGAGGACACACACCCCTTCCCCTCTCTCCTCCTGACCTCTGATATAATGTCGCTGACGTCCATTAGCTGAAACCAACTGGAAAATAAAGGGCAAAGGAGTCCTAAGAATCCAGCGTGTAGAGGCCAACCTCTTGAGGCACAGAGTAGGACAGGAAAGGGTGGAGATGAGTCAGGAGAGAGAGGCAAACAGAAAAACTAGCTTCCTTCTTACCACTAACCCTAATGCCCAGAGATAGAATAATGATTACTGATGGTTTGGGATTTATTCTACTAGCATGTTTTCTATGCACATTCTTATCACCCAAAGCTAATATATTTGATATTTAAATAACTTTAGTGGATCCGTAAAGAAAGAAATGAGGAATATACAATAGAAAAGGAGCATAAATTAATTGTTCACAAATGAAGAAATACATATGGATAATACAAGGCTAAAAGAATCATCTTATTTTGCAACCAAATACATGCAAATTAAAACAACAACAAAATGCCATTATTCATCTATCAAATTGACAAAGAGTAAAATTGTATATGGAATGCCTCTTGTTGTCAAGAGTGAGATAATACGTTCACTGATGGTAGGAGAATAAACTGACTTATCCTTTCTTGAGGGTAATTTGGCAAGACATATCAAAAGGCTTATGAGGGCTTCCCTGGTGGCGCAGTGGTTGAGAGTCTGCCTGCCGATGCAGGGGACACGGGTTCGTGCCCCGGTCCGGGAAGATCCCACGTGCCGTGGAGCGGCTGGGCCCGTGAGCCATGGCCGCTGAGCCTGCGCGTCCAGAGCCTGTGCTCCGCAGCGGGAGAGGCCACAACAGTGCAAGGCCCGCGTACAGCAAAAAAAAAAAAAAAAAAAAAAAAAAGGCTTATGAAAGTGTTTATGTTCTCTCCCCTAGTAATTCTGCTTGCAGGAATTTATCCAAAGGAAATATTCAGAAATGTACATGTGATATTATCACAGCATTATTTACAATAGTGATTTTTTTTAAATATAAATATTCACAGTAAGAGATTTGTGAATAAATTATGGTATGGACATACAATGAAATATTATACAGCCATTAAAATCATGTTGTAGAGAATATTTCGTGACACAAGATAATGCATATGGTATTTCATTAAGCAAAATAATCTGAATGAAAGCCAGGATATATTGTATATTCCATAACCTTAATTTTATAAAAAACAAAAAGTGTGTGTGTGTATGTATACATATGTAGTTCCAGTTTGTACCTACTCAAGGTAGCTACTATTGTGTTGGCCAAAACGTTCGTTTGGGTTTTTCCGTAACATCTTGGCCAACCCAGTATCTATCTATCTGTATAGAGATACAGATACTTACATCTGTTATATCTGTATCTGCACATAGAGAGAGGAAGGCTAGACACTAGAGGGAAATATACTGAATATTGATAGAGGTTCTACCTGTGGGGTAAATATACTTTATTTTCCACAGTGAACATATTCTATTAAATATGTAAATTTTGTGGAGACAGGCATAGGTATTCCACCAGTCAAGTCATCTTCTATTTGGCCATATGCAACAGCCACTTCTCCTTCATATGTCCACTGAGTTGATAAGTATGTTAAATTCCCAAATAAGATGTATAAAATTCCTAGAATTTGAAGAAGAAATGTCAGTGTTCTTCCAAATACATTAGGATGTCAAGCTCTATGAGGTTAACTCCTTGCGTGATTTTCCTATTGATGCAAAAATAGTTGGATTTTTAAAAATCTATATTCTGGAAGAGGAAATAAAATCATCCTTTTGCATGTAATTCAACCTCAGAGTTCTGTGTACTTCTGCCTCTCTAAACTGTGATTGCTAATGGATGAACTGTCTCTAACAAAAAGGATTTGTGGGAGAGAACTTGGATGAGAGCATCTCTCTGTGAAACTGCCTTTAACTTTGTGGGTCTCAGTTTGTAAGGACTCAAGAAGGCTGTGTGCTACCACACATACATGGAGGAGACCGTATCTCCCAGGCTGGTGTGGCATGTTCCACACAAGGCAAAGTTTTCCATCAAAACGTATTTATTGCTACTATGCTAGAGTCAAGTAGAAAGTTAAAGTTCCTTCAAAAAGAGAATCTAGTCATTAGGGTGACAGAGTTCCTACCATATATATTTCGAGACCCCAACGACTGATCATGGTCAAGTGGGCACCAATGACTAATCTAAGTATTACAAAGGCTTCTTTCTGGCCAGTGAAGTGTTGGAGCATGGGAATCGGTGGGTGGGACTGAGAACCGGCATCTTTAGACTTCCAGGGCAGCTGGAGAATTGAGCTGGGCCAATCAGAGCAAAACCCACAAACACCAGGTTTGGAAAATGGAGCCATTGAAACGACTATAGGCCTGGGAAGCAGAGTAGCTCTCGCGCTTCATGAGCTGAGCCGCATGACCTACTTCTGTGGGAGGGCCACATGCCCAGCACCTGTCTTCATCCACATCTGGTTTCCCTGCAGCCATTCTTGGGCACCTGACAGCTTACACCCTGGAGCTGGTGGGTGAGAAGACCGACAACAGTAGAAATAGATGTGTCCCCGCAAAACATGTGCATACGGTGATGCACAACCCCCAGCTTAGCCACTAACCTGGGAATGTGACCATCTCACAGGTTAATAAAATGCCTTGATCAAGGGAGAGCTACTGATGCTTGGGTCCCATACCCTGGTGTGAGTCTGTCCGTACTAAAATGTCTCACAGGTGAGGGAGCCCCAGTGTTCTGCTATCAGCAAATGCAATTAAAGTTTAAATCAATGGATGTTCATTTGATTCCTCTTAGTTTCAATCATTTTGAGTTGGAGGTATCTGTAAGACATTCAAGCATATATAACCCATGATAGTTGGAGATATAGAAGGTAATGCTCATGATTTCAGAGAGGGGCAGATTCTAATGGTGACAGTGCAGGGAGTGGCCCTGGGTGGAGATAGCTAGCTGAGGTGAAGGGACACAGAAGACTTCCTCATTGACTTTAAGGAAGTCAAGTCCCTGTGAAGTCATGATGGTGGCTTGGGGCTTCCTTGGCATGTAGAGTCTCAGAGTAATGGTAATAATTGGGGTGGAGCTGAAGACCATGACTGAGGCACCAAAGTCTTTATTCACCTTAGGGAATGTCTAAAGGTGAGATGGCAGTGTGGGTGGCGGTGGAGAGGATGACACAGCAGTTGGTGTGAACTTAAATGGGACAGAAGCTTTTACATAAAGATTGAAGAGTGATAGGAGAAACAACAAAAAATATATCAAGAAGGGGAAAAACAAAGGAAGAAAAAAAACACCCCTAATCTTACAACCCAAAAAAACTATGACTTGTCTTATATCCATCCATCCACTTTCCTAAATACATTGGCTTTTTTTTCAAAAGTGGATTCAACAATATATCATTAGCATCTTTCTGTAGCAATGCTTGAAGAGTTACCATTTTAGTTATTTCTGTTAAATGAATTTACTTTCATTATTTTCAATAATTTCTTAGTGTTGAAACATCACCATGTTTTTTTTAATCTGAAAAATATTGCTGTGATAAGAACAAATTGTAAAACAACCCCCTTCACTTCCTTAAAAAGAATAAAAATCCATTCACAACCAGACACTGTCGTTGAACACTCTTGGGTCTTACAGGTGGAGTCTCGGCTGTTACGGATGCTGTAGTTTATAAGCTCTCACTGGCACTATAGACTCTCTGTCACTCAGGCCCAGAGATCATTCTCCTTGATGTGACTCCCTTCTTTCCAAGGTATTACTTTTCCGAGAATAATCTAAAAATACCCCCCCATCCCCTAAGCTTTGGCAAGATAGTATCTGTGTGTCATTTTTCTCCTTTTATGCAGTTTAGTTAACAAACTTGAATGCTTACTGTGTGCCAACGTTCAAAGAATTTTACAAATTTACTAATGTATCCTCACAACAACTCTATAATGTACATTTTAAGTATGGGGAAACGAAGGCTCAGAGAGGTTACTTTGCCCAAATTACCCAGATAAAAAGTGGCAGAATGGAGATAACAAGGCAGCAAGGTTCTTTTCCCTTCCACATAATTTTGTTGATGGAAAAGAGTGAAAGCTATTGTACAAAGGTAGCATAAACTGTACGCTCCGAAATGTGTGTGGGGTGTGTGTGCATGTGCACGCTTGCAGAAGAGAGTAATTTTTTTGAACCTATGAGAACCCCTTCATCCTTATTTTCTTGAATGAAATAATCACCAGCCAAGACAGTGATGGAATCTAAGGGGCCAGCAAGCTGTAACTTTTACAGTCTTGCTTCATATAAAGGAACCACATTCTTTCTGTTACAGTGTCTGAACTTATTAGGACGTAACCTTTCAAACCTGAGAGAAAAGGTCAATTTTAACTAGAGAACAAAAGAGGTGTCTGCATTTGAGGGGGGGCAGACTTTCACAGCCTCAGCTTCCCCAGTTTTTCCCCACCTCAGGGATGTTGAAAATTCAGCCGTGTTTGTAGGAATCCAATTACTCCTGCAGATTACACAGAGATTATCAAAGTTATAAACAGCAGAATATTTGCAGAGATCAATGGAGTACAACAAGGCTCACATTTAATGGGAGAAATAAAAGGACGGGAGCTTCCGCAGCCAGTGACTGAGGAGTATAATGTCACATCATCAGGCTGAAGGTGAAGATGTAATTGAAATCAACATAATAGCACGATGTTCTTCAGCTCTCCTGCACTTTGAGAGCGCAATTCTGATTTCATAGCTGAGCAATTCATTTGTCTTAAACAGCGCACGATTAGGAGGGTGTTTTTATTATGTTGCCTTTCCATGAGGTTTGAATTCGGTAAGATAGTGGCAAATTAGGTCGCCTTTCAGCAAACCAGATGATGACAGATTGTTTGCAAAACCTCTGCATCCTCATATTCCCAGCCAGAGATTTAGGAGCTGAAGCCAGATGCAGGATTCTACAGCGGTGAGAGGAATGGGCTCTGATGCTGGAGAGATGTGGCCTCTGGGCTACATTCCCCCACATGCTCGTTGGGTGACCTTAAGCAAGTCACTTGACATCTAGTTGTAGGCCACCTCTTCTGTAAAATTGTGTCTTTCTGGGAATTAAGTGAGATAACATATTATGGGCTCATAGCCGTCATTCATCGACATTATCTAACACTTGTGCCAATATGATTTATCAAACTCATCCTCCACGACACCTCTTCCAGGAAGCCTTTCTTAATACCCAAAGGCAGAAAAGATTTTCCCACTCTGAGTTCTCTTTGCGCTTAATTTTTTATTAACAATTTTATTGAGACGTGGTTTACATACCATAAAATTAATTGGAGTTTTGTGTAATTTAACGGTTTTTAAAAACTTACTGAGTTGTGAAATCAACACCATAATCCAACTTTAAAACAGTTTTATCATCCCAATAATATTCCTCATGCCTGTTTAGAGTTAATCTCCCTCCCACGCACAGACCCATGGTATGTCCGCACAACAAAATACTATTCAGCAGTAAAAAGGAACATGATACTGATACGTGCAACAACCCGCAAGAACCTTGAAAACATAATGCTAAGTGACACACACACACACACACACATTGTATGATTCCAATTATATAAAATGTCCAGAAAGAGGTTTTCCATTTTACCCTCTTTTGACCTTTGATTACTTTGAGTCCCTTTTTCCTTTTAACTGACTTGAAGGAGGGAAGTCAAATTCATCACTATTTCCCCCACGACACCTAATGAAATGTCTTGTAAAGTGCTCAACTAATTTTTAACATCTGTTGAAAAGTTAGATCAACAGGAAACCAGCTAAGCTTTGTTACCTATAGAAGCAGCGTTAGCGCTGAATTTATGGGTATATCCTTTTAACATCAAGAAGGAGCACTGCTTTTCCACCGAAGGTCACCTCCTGGAGGAAGGACTAATAGTGGGACTATTAACCCAGCAGCTGGAAACTATGCCTATTTCTTGGGGTACCACTGCTGTTGATAGCTACCATTTCTGGAGCTCTTCCCACGTATCAGGAAGCGTTGGGTGATTTCCCTTCTGTTTTAACTCTTATGACAGCCTATGAGGTAGGTATTCTTACTGTTATTACTGTTCCCATATTGCTGGTGAGGAAAGTAAGGTTTAGAGAGGTTAAAGAACCTGCCCCAAATCACACAGTCAATAGGTATGGAGACAGACAGACATGACTTAACCAACTACAGCAGCTGTTGTTTCCTTAACTCCCCACAAAAAGGTAAGAAAATGGTGCCGGACTAGTCACAATGGCCAAGACATGGAAACAATGGCATACTACTCGGCCATAAAAAAGAATGAAACAATGCCATTTGCAGCAACATGGATGGACCTCGAGATGATCATACTAAGTGAGCTAAGTCAGAAGGAGAAAGACAAATACCATATGAAACCGCTTCTATGTGGAATCTAAAATATGGCACAAATGAACTTATCTACAAAACACACTCAGAGACATAGAGAACAGACTTGTGGTTGCCAAGGAGGAGGGGGAGTGGGGGAGGGATGGAGTGGGAGTTTGGGATTAGCAGAAGCAAAATATTACATATAGAATGGATAAACAACAAGGTCCTACTGTAGAGCACAGGGAACTATATTCAGTATTCTGTGATAACCATAATGGAAAAGAATATGAAAAAGAATGTATATCTATGTATAACTGAACCACTTTGCTGTACAGCAGAAATTAATACAGCATTGTAAATCAACTATACTTGAATAAAATATTTTTTAAATGCAAAACAAAAAAAGAAAGAAAGAAAATGGTACTAGAAAAAGCACTTCCCCAGAATTAAAATTCTATCCATGACTTATTGGTAAAAAAACAAACACAAACCAAAAAACAATAGTAATATCTAATGCTTATATAGTGTTTACCATGAGCAGGCATTATTCTAATGCTTTACAAATATTAGCTGTTTAATCCTCATGGCAACTCTGTGAGATGAACACTGCTATTATCTGTACTTTAAAGATAAGGAAACTTAGGCACAGAGACGTTAAATCACTTGCCCAAGTTCTGATCTCTAGGAAATGAGAGCATTGAGGTTTGAACCCAGGCAGTCTGGTTCTAAAGTGTGTGTCCTATCTTGTCCCCTTAAATAATAAGCACTTCAGGAGTGGCATTCACACCCCTTGTTCCTCAATCCAAGCACAGGGCATGACCCCATATAGACAATGAATACTTGGGAAATTTTCCTAGAAAAACATTGTGAAAGGGCAACTATTCACATGGGAGGGAATGAAGACGGCATCCTCTGGGCATCCCTATGTAGAGCCTAGAGGGCTGAACTGAGTCCAGTGGGTGGGAAAGGATGTGTTGATCCTAGAGATCAGGAGACTCAGTTTCTACATTTAGTCTTGGCACTAACTTGCTCTTCATCCTTCATTTACCATTCTTTTATTCAACACATGTTAATTCAGCACCTACTATGTTCCAGGCACTGATCTAGGTCCTGGGGATACAGTCGTGTGCAAGACAGACCTGATCTCTGCTACTTGCAAAGGAAGAACAAACAATAATTTAGTAATCACAAGGGTGATGAAGGTTATGAGAGGGCAAATATATGATGACTAGAGGGTGAAAGCAAGTGAACCTCCCTGGCCAAGGGCTCCAACAAAGTCCTTCATGAGGAAGTGGCTTTCAGATGAGGTCTTAAGGAGAGCAAAAGAGGGTCAGAGTGAAGATGAGGGGAGTGTGGTCCAAGCTCAGAAAATCAAAGGGACCTCATGCCAGGTCTAATTGTTTATGTCCTATTAACAATACTGCTGGTCATTAAGTGGAACCCTAAAAAAAAGATGGTGCATGTGTTTATTCTGTGAAAAAAAGAAGAAATAAAGGATCTTTTGTTTATTATCTGCACATACAAATATTAAAAAGCTGCAAATCACAGTAATTAAGACCTTCATGGACTTGGGCTTGAATTTCGTCTCTTAATGTTAACCACTTTTCTTCTCTGAACTCCTTTATGGCAACTGCAATCTAGAAGCCGGGTTAGAACGGTATGGTTTCTTCCAGTTTGGTAATTTAGAAAATCTCATGTCTCTAACTAATCACTTAACTACAGCCAGTGAGGTCTCTCCTGTATCCACAGCTCAGATTTCATTCTCCCCCTGCTGCTCTAAAATCACTTTGTGATTTTAGATATTTTATCTAAATTGGCTATAATTCTAAGCAACATCTAGGCACTAAAGTGTTGTTTGTAGGTCAGGCCTCCATCCTGAAGCAACATGGTGCCTAATCAGTAGAGCCATCACCTGTAATTCCCTAATGGCCTTATCTTCTATAATTCCCACCACATTGCAATAGATTCTGGAATAAGGACAGAAATTACATGAATATAGATAGATACAGATATAGATATAGGCTATATACTCATACATACATATATATATATATATCTCCATACACACACGTATATATATTGACATTACATGTGTAAAATGAGAAATATATGTAGGCTTATTATAGAGTTAATAAACCACTTGAATTTTTCAGCCATTCTGTCTGCGAGATCTAACCATGTTTTGGAAGTGGATCAGATGAGGCTTAGACAATGGCAAGAGATGTAGAGACGCTCATTTATCTTTCAAAGAAGCCTAGAGGGCTATGACCCCAAGCTGTTGGTTGTTCATGGTCACCTGGAAGTTTCCAAATTACTCACACAAATGTGTTTGGACCATGGAAATCTTCATCTATAGTTCAGCAAGCAAGACACTTGGGACTTGGGATACTCAAAGCCAGCCAAGAAGTAGAGCCAGGCTCTGGGTTATTGTACAATAACAAAGGGTCCGGGCCAATAACGGAAGCACAGGAAGTAGGACCTGACCCTTGGGTGAAAAGCTCCAGGTAAGTTGGCTGATTTTCAGAATTGCAATTCATTCTTTGCAGAGAGAGAGAGAAAGCTTAGACACAAATGGTGAGAGAAGAGTCCAGATAGTAAAGCAGACCACACAGGGACCTTGCAGGAGACTATGTCTCAGAAGCTATGTGGATACAGTTCCTCTCCATGTCTGCAAATACCAGTTCTCTACCATAAAAAAAGTGAAAAAATAAATCAACAACTGAAAACATGAATAACCAAGGAAGAATCCACATCATCTACAAATCAAATAGAAAAAGAAAAAAACTACACAATAGAAAAATGAACTTTGAAAGGGAAGGAAATAGGAATAGCCCATAAATGTACTATTTTAACATCATTATTAATCAGGAAATTTATTGAGATAACTTTCTACCTCATGAGACTAGCAACATTGAAAAAAGAAGTCTAATATTATCATGCATGTTGAGGATGTGGAACAATAGGACTTCTCGTTCATGGCTAGTGGGCGTGTAAACTGTTACACCCACTTAGGAAAGGGTCTATCCTTACACGATAGAGTTAAACATGCATACTGTCAAGGCCGAGCAATTCCATTTGTAGGTGTACATTCTAGAGAAACTTTTGCATATGTGTACTGGGAGACAAGTTCAATAACGCTCTACAGCAGCAGCATTTGTAATAACAAAAGAATAAATATTCCAAGCGCCCATCTTCAAAGGAATGTATATATAAATTAAGGTGCATTTGTACAGTAGAATGCTATGCAGCAATCAGAGTGAATGAATTGCAAAGCAGCACGCATAGATCTTAAATTATAATTTTAAGCATAAAAAGTAAGTTGTAAAAGAATGCATTCCCTATGATTCTTTGTATATTATCTAAAACAGGCAAAAGCAGTGTTTGGGAAGGCATACCTCTGTGGAAAATCTATAAAGTAAAGCAAAGAAAGAATAACAGAAAATCTGAAGCGCATTTTCCTCTAAAAAGGAAAAAAAGAGGTGATCAGAAAGGGACACAGGGATGACTTTCATAGTTCTGATAATGTTTAACATTCTATTTCTCAAGCGAAGTCATAGATACATAGGTATTTGTTTAAATGTTATTTGAAAATACACACATCCTTCCCATGTACTTGTATAAAAAGATATATTTAATAAGTAAAAGATAATTTAAAATGAAATACAGTTATGAGGCAGTAAGACTATTTCCAAACTGTCATCAAGATGGCTGTTGTATAGTACCTGCCAAGGAAGGAGATTGGCTTAAAAATGTATAATTGGCTTAAAAATGTATCTCATAATAACAAC
Organism: Globicephala melas; assembly: GCF_963455315.2. Taxonomy (NCBI): domain Eukaryota; kingdom Metazoa; phylum Chordata; class Mammalia; order Artiodactyla; family Delphinidae; genus Globicephala; species Globicephala melas. Next base: position 18,217,650 of record NC_083328.1, read on the forward strand.
CAGAAGAAGATGGACAAGGTGAGATTTATCCCACAGTGTTATGTGGACATCTAGCAATTCCTTTTTTTTTTTTTTTTTTTTTTTTTTTTTTGGTACACGGTCTTCTCACTGTTGTGGCCTCTTCCGTTGCGGAGCACAGGCTCCGGATGCGCAGGCTCAGCGGCCATGGCTCACGGGCCCAGCCCCTCCGCGGCATGTGGGATCTTCCCAGAGCGGGGCACGAACCCGTGTCCCCTGCATCGGCAGGCGGATTCTCAACCACTGCGCCACCAGGGAAGCCCCAGCAATTCCTTCATAGTTATGAGTTTTCTAGGACAATTTTCCAAATCCAATATTTGCTGATAGTGGTAGGAAGACTATTCCTACTATAATCCAGCCACTTTCCTAAGTGTCTGTATAAAAATTATTTCCTTTAATCTTCACAATAACCTAATAGGGTAGGTACTAATACTAGACATATTTTACCCTTGAGGACACTGAAACTAAGATGTTTGTTTAAAACGAAGAAGCTATAAAGTGGTAGAGGCTGAACTAAACTAGATAACATTTGGACCCAAGTTCTTTGGTCTAAATCATGCTAAACTGTCTCTTTGAGTTTCATATGATTGTATTTAAACATAAGAACCTGAGTTCAAAAGTTTCCATTTACGGGCTTTCCTGGTGGCGCAGTGGTTGAGAGTCCGCCTGCTGATGAAGGGGACGCGGGTTCGTGCCCCGGTCCGGGAGGATCCCACGTGCCGCGGAGCGGCTGGGCCCGTGAGCTGTGGCCGCTGGGCCTGTGCGTCTGGAGCCTGTGCTCCGCAGCGGGGGAGGCCACAGCAGTGAGAGGCCCGCGTACCGCAAAAAAAAAAAAAAAAAAAAAAAGGAAGAAAAGTTTCCATTTACTCCTGTTTTTTTTCCCCAAAGGAATAGATGCATCCACCCTCCTCTCTTTTGAATGTCTTACTTTAAGCGCTAGCTATATATTTCATAGAGCACGAAGTGATGAATTTTGGTATATGATTCTACTCATGTTTCCTCTGTCTTTGATGGTAATTCTGAGCTATAATGTGAAAGGCAGACTGAGAGAGGCCTCCTGGGATTTCTTCTAACAATCTATTAATAAAGCTATTATTATGAATAATAAATTTCTCTTTATTAGCTTTTCATTTGCCAAAACTTTTTTTTGCCTTATTTAGAAGATTTAAGAAATAAGTTTTTGGCCCCCTAAGTAATTACTTTTATTTCTAAGAATTTAATCTAAGAAATATCCAGACAAGTGTTTTATGGTGTCATTTTCAGTTGTCCAGCATCCATTCCCTTTTTTCTGATTGAAGCCCTTGGATTTTTCTTTGGGAAATGATTCTTTCTCTTTGTGATTTTGGTAGGACTGTAAATAAAGATGCCATGTGTTCTCTTGGCCAAACAGTGGGCATGGAACAAGGTAAACCTTATGGACCCTCTTACCCAGACTTCAGTGGAGGTGACTCAAGGTCAGAAAATAGTTGAAGTTGATTCATGTCCATGGTAGTGACCTGAATAGACTTTCCATTAGCTTCTGGTACTTGGGTCTTCAGAGCTTCCCAGATACATCTCCTTTCTGATGTCTAGTCATTTCGCTTGTGATTCAATTTCGTAACTTACCTCAATCATTCCAGTAAATTCTTTCTCCCTTCAAGCTAGCCATGATTGACTTCTGTTCCTTAAAACTGAAGGATCCTGGTTGAACTATTATCCAAAAATGTATTACAAGACACTTATCATTGTATTGTTCATAATAGTGAAAAAAGAGGAAATGTCTACAACACGAGAATAGTTTACATAAATAAGGATTTATTCAAATAATGAAGTGTTCTACAACTATTCAAATTAGTGATGTAGTTTTATATTTACTGACTTGAAAAATGTTTGCAACATATTGTTAAGTGAAAAAGCAAGTTACAGAACAGTATTTATGATACGATTCATTATACAATATCATTATACACCAACCTATTAATAGTGATCACTCCTGGGTAGTGGGGTTATGAATGTTGTATTGCTAAACTGTATTTGCTAGTTTTTCTTCAATGTATTTGCAACTCTCAAGAGAAAAAATGTATTATTTTAATTTATGCTCATGAACAAATACATTTTTCTGGAGGAATTTTTAAGCTACATATCTAAGAAATAAAAATGAGAATCCCAAATATACTATTCCTAAGCGTTTCAATAAAGCACTACCATTTTTCATGGGACAGATTTCTGCTCCATATTTTTTGCAGCCTAAGTGATGGGCCAAATCAAAAACAATGAAAAGAACTTGAGAGAAAAGTATCAATGGCTTAAAGAAGGGAAAGAAACTACTGGTCAGCCTTATCACAAATCATAGTATGATTAGTTATACTTTAAAAACGCGTCAGAGTTGTATAGTGGGAAAATCACTGAACTGGAGTCAAAAGAAATGGGTTTCACCCCAGATCTGTCACTAACTAGCTCCATATCACTGGGCAAGTCACTTAACCTTTTAGTCCTGCTCATACATAAAATGAGAGGCAGAAGCAGATTATCTCTCTAGAGTCTAAGATTCCTCAATTTATAAAAGGGTATAGAACTCATTTCCGTGTTCAACCTGTTGCATTATTTGTCTAGCATCTCCTCTGGTTATAGCACCTGTTGTTGAAGTGGGAAGCCAATCTCAAACCATCAGGTGTTTAATAAATCAGACATAGTAAGTTTGTTCTGGCTAACGGAGAGTCAGTGGTTGGTTCAGATATCACTGTGCACCAGGGACCTTTCCAGGATGGATTGGGAAAGAGGTACTTTCTTTCTACTAGAATGGATTAAAACTGCAAGATAGTTTCCCTTGAAGTCATCTTTGCCACCAGAAGAGGAGACCATGGATGAAAATTATACCCACAGAGAGGAAAGTAAGTCAATATGAGAAGAAAGAGAAAACCCTCATATTATCACTTGAACAACTGAATCCAGCCATTCCCGAAATCATTATGATAGCTAATCAATTAACTTCCCTTTTAGAAAGCTTAAGCCCGTTTAAATTGGGTTGCTGTGATGGTTAATTTTTTATGACAACTTGACTGGGCTAAGGGATGCCTTGATAGCTGGTGAAACATTATTTCTGGGTGTGTCTGTGAGGGTGTATCCAGAAGAGATTCCCATTTGAATTGGTGAACTGAGTAAAGCAGATTGCCCTCCCAATGTGGGTGGGCAATATCCAATTCACTGAGGGCCCACATAGAATAAAACGTGGAGGAAGGGTGAAGTCGCTCTCTCTCTCTGCTTGAGTTGAGACACCCATCTTCTCTTCTCCTGCCCTGGGACAGTGATGCTCCTGGTTTCAGATTCAGGTGGAGACTTACATCACCAGTCCTAGCCTCTGCCCTCCTCCTCCTTGCCATTCCAGGCCTTACACCATGAGCTTTCCTGGATCTCCAGCTTGCAAATGGCAGACCATGGGACTTCTCAGACTCCATAACCACGTGAGCCAATTCCTGTAATTAACTAATTAATTAATTAATTATCCTATTGGCTTCATTTCTCTGGAGAACCCTGATACCGTTGCCATTGCTAGAAACCAAAAGGGTCCTATCTTCTACTATCTCTTTCTAGGTTGATAAACTTCTTTATGGAGTAAAACTGCATAACATTTATTCTAAAAGTCAAATCTATAACAAAAAACCTACCTGCATAGGGAGTCACAAGTTTCATCCTCATTGTCACAAAAATCTGGGAAGGTAGTTATTATTATCTTCATTTTAAGGACAAGGAATGTGAGGGGTTTTTTTAAATATAAATTTATTTATTTTTGGCTGTGTTGGGTCTCCGTTGCTGCGCGAGGGCTTTCTCTAGTTGCAGTGAGCGGGGGCTACTCTTCATTACTGTGCGCACTGCAGTGGCTTCTCTTGCTGCAGGGCACAGGCTCTAGGCATGTGGGCTTCAGTAGTTGTGGCACGTGGGCTCAGTAGCTGTGGCTCGCAGGCTCTAGTAGTTGTGGCACACTGGCTTTGTTGTTCCGCAGCATGTGGGATCTTCCCGGACCAGGGCTCGAACCTGTGTCCCCTGCATTGCCAGGCAGATTCTTAACCACTGTGCCACCAGGGAAGTCCCTTCCTCTCCATTTTACATAAGAGTGATAAACTTCCATTTTTTTAAGCTACTTTTTTTAGTCTCTCTCACTTGCTGCCAAACATAATTCAAAGCGATCCTGTTTATTTGATGGAACTATTGACATATAGAACTGTAAGATTTTAGAGCTGGAAGGAAGTTTTCAAGGCCTTAAGTCCTATATTCACATTTCAGAAGTGGGGACCTTAAGTCTTTAAAAGAGGGGACTGTTCTTTTAAAGGTGAATCAATAATCATTTTAGTTATCTCTTTGCTTGATAAATGCCCTTACGTTTTAATCCAATGGCATAAATTTCTTGGCACCCAAACTTCTCTGATTATTTAGCCAGTTTGATTTCAATTTTCTTAAGGAATCAATAGGAATAATTGAAAAATAAAACATGAGGTTTTTATTTCATATATTCATGAATTTGGATCCCAATTGTATCTACTTTTTGACTCCAGAACTTCCTGGTCCTTACTCAGTTCAATTACTTGTACATTTCAGCTGATAACACTTACTTTATAAAATTTTAAGAAGATGATATAATGAGTTGATGTCTACGAAACACCAGTGTCAAAAACATAGCAGGAGCTCAATCAATATAATTTTATTCTTTCATATGGGGAACACAGCCTCACTCCACAGTTTGGACAGTGTGGTGTGATGTAATAAATATTTATCTGGACACAACCTGGGTTTTATTCTATTACCCCATCCACTGAGTATTTGATTTTTAACAATACTTAACTTATTAAACCCTTATTTTTCAAGATGCAAAATTAGTTTCATTGTATATCATATAGGTGGTGACAATGATTAGATATAATTTGTCCAAAGACTCTGATATATAGTAGGTGTTCACTAAATAGAAGCTATTATTAATGCTGCAGTTCCACTGCTACTCCTGGCAACATACATTTCTTAATATAACAGAAGTTTCTCTGGATTCACTGCAGTAATGAGAGGAAAACTAAGAATAGTCTGACTTTGGGGTCTTCAAACATTTTTATTATTCTTACTGAAAGACATGATGGGATAACTCAAGTCCTTTTTAAGTACATTTAGAGGTACATTTAGAAAAAATGATAAATAATTTAAATTAACTTGCCTCTTTTGGTTATAAATGAGGGAAACCCCAATGAACACTGACGTGAGCACCACACACCCCAAAATGTACTGTCTATGTAATTGAGAAGCCTCGGCCATGGTTCAATGTACATATTTAATCTGCATATTTAATTAATATGTACATATTTAATGATGCCATCATGCACGTGCTCTCTCCCGCCCTCCTCCTACTCATAGCTCTGCCTTCATCTATTTCAGCATTTTTACTAGTTGAGTTACCCCCACAAGATGGCAAAGATGTCCACCAGTAGCTATAAGCTTACATCCTATCAGCTTAGCCACCTATGAAAAAGAGAATGTCACTTTCCCACCAGTGTTTGAAAATTAAATTAGTAGAGAAGAAGTAGATTATGAAGGGCTTTGTGTGCATATCAAGGATTTTGGCTTCATCATGAAAGCCATAGGGAACCATTGAAAATTTCCAAGTTGGAAATATTCTCTCTCCATAATAGACAATGTAAGAGGGTAGCAAGAGTAAAAGCATGGAGATGAGTTTGGAAAGTAGTTGCAGAAGTTTAGGTGGGTCATTAGATCATGAACTATAATGATGGCAACAGAGACAGAGAGGAGAATTCTGAATCAAGAAATCGTTTTGAGGTCAAATTGATAAGATATGGCTACTTCTATGGGGAGGAGAAGTAGAAAGAGTGATTCAGGGTATTTCTAAGTTGAGCAAATTAGATCTTAGCGGAGTTACTTGAAACTGGTAATCTAAGAAGAATGTCGGTAGGAGGAAGTGAGGAGTTCAATGGACAACTTGAGTATGACCTGTCTCCACAAGTAGAGATGCTCGTAATTGGAAAGATGTCCAGAGCATTGTAGAACTGTGGAGACCAGAGATACAGTGTGAAAAAGAATTGAGGACGATTCACAGAGGCACACTTCAAGTGGGTAATGGACAAATTAGAACAAATTCAGGGCAGGAAGCCATGATGATGAGGTGCCTGAGTTATCATCCAGTGGCCAGGTATTTTATCTGTCTGTTTCTTATTATTATGGTGAATAATTAAAGTATTTCAATGAGTGCAGGGCTTTCTCAGCAGTACTAAATACTCAATGAAAGGAAATTGTTATTAAGAATCAAAGAAGGAGGCTTCCCTGGTGGCGCAGTGGTTGAGAGTCTGCCTGCCGATGCAGGGGACACGGGTTCGTGTCCCGGTCCTGGAGGATCCCACGTGCCGTGGAGCGGCTGGGCCCGTGAGCCATGGCCACTGAGCCTGCGCGTCCAGAGCCTGTGCTCCGCAACGGGAGAGGCCACAACAGTGAGAGGCCCGCGTACCGCAAAAAAAAAAAAAAAAAAAAAAAAAGAAGAAGAATCAAAGAAGGAAAGAGTTGCTTGGCTCTAAAAAACAAATAATATGGCAGCTGGTAACGGATCAAGCGATGCACTAATGCATGTACATGTATATCAAATCCTCCTGTTGTACACCTTAAATATATTATATATTATATTATATAATATATTATATATATTATATTATATATATAATGTATTATATATTATATTATATATATTATAATTTTGTCAATTATACTTCAATTAAGCTGGAGAATTATCTTAAAAGTCATTAAAACTATTTCCAAGGGATAGAAAAAGAACTTTTCTGCCTACAAAAAAATGCACCCTGAGAACACTCCCCACAACTTAAATAACCCTGCTCATGCCCTTTGGGATTTTGTAGAAATACATTTCAAAGGTAAAAGAAAAGCAATAGCTAACAATGTGCATTAGACCCAGAGAAAATTGAAAAATATAACGTCAACTGTCCTCTATTTGCAACTGAATACCTTCTGCATAAGCCTAGTGAGGCTCGTCAGGCTAATGAAATTTGGGACTTGGTCGCATTTCTATAGAAAATGAATTGGAGATGAGACTCACAGAAATTTTAGTACTGGGAAATGCCTTAGAGATGTTTGGTACAACCCACTTACTTTATAAATGTGAAAGTGAAACCCAGAGAAGTCAAATGACATCCTCAAACCCTGGAAGCTCGTTTTAGTAAAAGAGTAACTGCTAGAACCAAGTCAACTTGGAGATGTCTGTTCTCTTTCACTCTGTAGAAAATACACCGCTGCGGTTGGTGCCGATCTGCAGGAATGGGATACCCTTCCAATGCGGGTCACACATGAAAAAGAAGATAATGATTTGATCTATTTGTAAAGGGTTAGCTTTCCTTTCCTCAGTTGGCAGAGAAATATGAAGCATTCAAGTTTTCTCTAAAAATCAGTAATAGGAAACACTCTTTTCGTAAGCAAGCATTTAAGAACCTGTTTGGGCCCCTGAGAAAGGCAGAGACCAAACAGAGAAGACAGAAGATCAGAGAGAGGAAAAGATACATGTTAGGATGTAATAAGGAATAGGAAAGGTAGAAGAGGAAGAGGGGGAAAAGTAAGAAAAGAAGTAGAAAAGACCAATAAGAGAAGACAGGAAGTAATAGAAAGAAAAACTCAAACGGAAACAATCCCAATATTAGGAAGAAAGTGAACAGATAAGGTGAAGCATACTCCAGAATCAGAGAAAGAGCACATTGGTGTACGAGGTGCACTTACTGGATCCTGTAATATTGTATGAAGAGTTATTGCTTGGCCATACATTAGAGAAATGACATTAGAGAAAATCATGGCCAGTTAATACTATCCTTTGGACAGTATTTTCTATTTATCATTAAGAACAACAGTATCTACCATTTTTAAAGCTCCTACTGTGTACCAGGTGCTCTACAAGGGTCAGTGCTAACCTTCAGAATATGTGAGTATTATCATGTTTCCTGACAGAAAGCGAAGGTCTTTAGAAGTAACTTGCCCAAGTTCACCAGGAAACAGCTTTTTTCTTTTCATTTAAAAGTGTTGTTATATGAGGAATAAGGCTAGTTTCTCCCCAAATAAATCAAGAAGATTTTACAAGTTGTAAAGTAAGAACTTTGATTTTAGAAATCCTTTTGTTCTGTAATTCAGCACCAAAAACAATTCTCAGAACATTCTGAGCATTCAAACCACATTTGTTGAATGAATAAGTAAGTGGACGGCTGGGTGGATCCACCCACCAGTATTTGTTGAGAATTATGCCTCCCATACTGGACACTGAAGATACAGAGGTGACTAGATATGTAAGCAATTATAAGATATTTTGATGAAAGTTGAGGCTGTAATTAGAAAACCCGAGTAAACCAAACAAAGACGCAGTTTCTAGGATCCTAGACCCTGAATTGTAATTTCTTGGAGGTGGGAGGATTAGTAACCTGTAGTGTAAAAACTTCCCCAGGTGACTCTTATACACATTATTGTTGAGAACCATCACTAGGTTCAGGGTTTCTTAAATTTGCCCAAAGATAATATCCCCGAAGGATAAGCATACAAGTCCAGGGTCCCAGCCCAGACCAAGAGAATCAGAATATCTTGGGTTACTGTCTGTGTCTTCCTTTGCTGGTCAGCTAGGACTTGCTGGGTATGTGATAAATTGCAGAAAACGAATAACAAAATTGTAGGGGTGAGTATTGTCCAGTGTACTGAGGACAGCCCTGGTTGCGATTTTCTTCTTCAAGATGACGCCTGAACAAGAATTCCTAATGTAATTACCGTAATCATTAATTAGAAACTTTCTCTCTGCAGGCCACTGGGCTTAGATCATTCATTCAGACAGCATCTCATTACATTCTCACCACGACAGGAGGAGGTCAACATTCTTAGCATACTCTTGTTAGAAATGGGGAAAGCGAGGCTCCAAGAACTTGAGAAACATGTCCAAGGTCACCCAGCTAGGTCTGAGAGAGCCAGAATTCAAATCCAGGTCTGCCTAGCTGGAACTCTCCATCAGCAATTACTATGATCCTTTATCAACCACATTTTTGTTTATTCTGCTCCCAGCCTCTCACCTGCCTGGATTTCCAAATTTTCCCTGGTTGCCATACAACAAGCCTCCCCAGGAAACTTTTTCCCCCAGGCTAACTATGACCTTTAGCTCTTGATAAGATGTGCAAAGGTATCTCTGCTTTGGGGTGAAGCTAGACTAACAGCGGAAATTGGGAGGCTAATTAGGAAGTTGTAGGATCATAGGTAAGTTTTGTAACTGCAGACAAGCCCTCGGTTATTTAATCTGTCAAATAGGGATATTGAAGTATACCTTGCTAGGCTGTTGTGGGAATGAACCAAATAACATAAATAAAGAAACTTGCACATGTCCGTCAAGGCTCTGACAGATATTAATTCCCTCCCCTTCTCCGACTGCTGGAGCTGACCTTTGCACTACATCTGAGTGGCAGAAAGTTCTATTGTCACCAGGAATTAGCTTGTGAGTGCAAGAAGACTCAGGCTCATAGAATGCTTTCAGATCTATTTTAAGGGCATTCAAGACAATGACCTTCCTCTCATCCATCTATATCCCCGCCCCCATCACAGTGCCTGGGGCTGTGTCTGGCATATAACAAGTATCAAATGGGTATTTGAATGAAAGACTTTCCTATGAAAACACGGCAAGCCTGGTCACGTTCACCATCTATCTTAAGTCTCCTTGCAAGTGTGGAGAGTTTAGCCTAGAGGCTTAAAGCATGGAGGCTAGAGTCAGACCACTTGGGATTAAACCCTTTCTCCTCCACTTACTATCTGTGTGACCTGGAGGAAGTTACATAACGCCTCTGTGTCTCAGTTTCCTCACCTGTAAAATGGGGATGAGAAACCAACCAACATCATAGTGTTGTCATGACAACATAGTGAATAAAGTGTTTAGAACAGTGCCTGGCAGATGGTACATGTGATAAAAAGTCAGTTATTATCATTGTTATAATCATCCCATCTTATGGATGAGAAAGCTAAGGCTCAAATGATTTGTCTGCAGTCGTGAAGTAGCTCTGTGGCATGACTGCTGTCTTGGACATCTAGCCATAGGCTCCGGCCATTAATGGGGGCCTCTCAAGTTTTCCCTTGGGATTGGAGAAGTGCTGCGGAGGGTGGAAGGCAGGAAAGGAAAGCAAAAGTCAAGCATTTTCCAGAAGGGATCAGCTTACCCCTTATCCCTGGGGAGCTTATAGCTCTCCCCATCTTCCTCGACCTCCTACCCCCATACGTACATTTCAAGCTGCTATTCTCATAGTCTGCAAGCAACGGGATGCCAAACACCCATTGAAAGAAATGCCCTGCACTAAGGGCCCATGGTCTCAGCACAGCTTTATTAAAAACTAAGTCGCAAATTATAACACTCACCGGGGAAGACTTGCTTTCCTCCCAATTACAGTTAATAGAAGAAAATTAATGTAGCGATTAATGTGGCTGTTCTTACAGCCCAATGTAATATGTGCAGGGACACAGCTCCCATTATAACCACGGCCTGATGACAGAACCAGGGCCTAGAGCTTAGCAAAGTTTTGCTTTGCCTGTGTTTAAACTCTCAGGTCATAACTTACTTAAGAAACACACAAAAGAAGAGATTATTTAACATTTTAGAGGTTCCCATGAGTCATAAATCATTTTCACACGTGCCATATTTGTTGAAAAGGACAGACACATTCAATTTTATAGTATATTAAACTTCATCTAATTTGAACGTAAGAACAGGCCAGCAAAATAAATGACCAATTTCTGAAGCAGAAATTACCATTTGGTTGGTGCCATTACAGAGCTGCTGGTATTTTATCATGTTCTTAACATAACATTGCTTGTCTAGCGATGCATAGTTATAATGCTATTCAAAATTAGAAGGCGGTGAAAGAGAAGTGCATGCGTTTTTTTTTAACAGGTGTCATTTGTCAGATGTTATTCAGAGGGCTTTGTGCTGATGATAATATGCAGATTAAAGGAGAAGCAAATGGGGAAAAAGGAGCCGCCAGGAGGAAAGAAGTCCCCTCTCTTGGGCTTCTAGGAGCTCCAGCTGTCAGGGAGAGAGCGATGGCCAGGTGGCCACAGCCCCCAAACACAGATAACAGTAATTAATTTGCCCTGACAACGTCCAGGGAAAGGAAGTTGGTGGTGTTCGACAAAAAGAAAAATGCCACCCGGAATTCCAATGTGGGGTCTTAGCCTGTAGAGTAACAACTGTAATAACCACTGGCAGGTTGCCGGGTCATCTATGAAACGTTTCACATCCATTAACAGGCTGGATGGGCAAAGAAAGCCCCAGAGGTCGTCACCTTGTTCCCTGATTAAACCTGTGTTAGAGGGGATTAGACCTAGGGTTGATAAAGTAAAGGAACTTGCTGGAGTGGTCACAGGTAGAAAAGGCAGAGCAGGGATGCAAAACCAGGCTGATCAGCCTCTATTTATCAATTTAGCCATTCATTCGACAAATGGTAAGCTGCCAGGCTCTGTGCCAGGTGTATGAATAATACAGAGCTTGGACCCCGACTCTCTGGAAAGCTCATGGTCTAAGGAGCCCTAAGCTGAGCACATGAGTTAAATGAATGGATTTGGAATTAAACTGCCTGGGTTTGAATCCCAGTTTGTCACTTAAAAACTGTGTGACCTTAAGCAGATTACTTAACCTCTCTGTGACTCACTTTTCTTCTCTGTAAAGAGGACACACTAGTAGCACCTATAGCACAGACTCATGAAAGTGAAATCAGTTAAGCTGCACCTGGACAGCGCCCAGCTCACTGTCACTTATTATCTGCTTTACGCCCAACCTGTAAATTCTCTGTCACTGGCTAGTCCAAGTCACCATCATCTCTCACCAGGAGTTCTCTGCCTCTGACCTGGTCGTCCAGGCTCCTTGGTCAATTTTGCATAGAAACCCCCCCAGGGGAAATCTGTGGAGAGAAAATCCAATCATGCTGTGCCTTCTTCCCATTTCCCTTTGGATGAAGTTCAAACTCCTTATCCTGGCTAAAAAAAGGTCTCCACAATCAGACCCCTGTCCACCTCTCCAACATCTTTCTCTCACTACCCACCCTCTCTAATCTATTCTGCTCTCCACCATACTGAATGACTAACCACTCCAGAGTTTTCTAACCCGTCTCCCATTTCTTTGACTTTGCAAAAGACAATCTCTCTTCCTAAAAGTCTCATTCATGTTTAAGCTTAAAGAGCCCCTCCTCTGGAAAGCCAACCCTCATGCTCAAGACTAGCTGAGATGCTGCCATCTTTGCTCCCTGAATTTGGTTCCTGGACCCAATTCCGTGTGTGGGGGAAAGCTTCCTCATACCAACCAGCAATTCTCAGATACCACCAGGGCGTCCAAGAATTCAACTCAATGCAACTCAGTTCTGACGCTATTTACCCAGAGATAGAATCAGATTCCACAGGTTAAGGGCTCAGCCCCACAAGACCACCCTCAACTTCAGATGCCGATCGCCAGCCCAGGTTGTCACCTGTAATTGATCCCCTCCCTGGGTTCTATTAATTTGCTAGAACAGCTCACAATACTCAGGAAACCCATTTACTCACTAGATCATCAATTTATTACAAAGGATATTAAATGATATAAATCAACAGCCAGATGAAGAGATACACAGGGTGAGGTCCTGAACAAAGGAGCCTCTGTCCTCATGGATCTTGGGACTTGATACAGTGGCACTGAGGCAGGAGATAGACGGGCCCCAGGCTGAGCAGCTGGAGTTTGTCCCCCGTGGAAGAGCTGAGCCCCGCCCACATAAAAGACAGAGACCACATACTTCTCATTCTCAAGGTCAAGGAGACCTTCCCGAGTATACATGTGCAGAAAGCCTCCTTGGAGGTCAAAAAGGGAGCGATGTCAACCTTCCCATAGGCCTCTTCACTAGAACCCATCTTGGCTAAGAGATGTGCACGCACGCATGGGAGGATCCTGAGATAAACCAGATACGGACTCAGAACCAGGCAAAGCAAGATGATTGGCCAAAGGAAACCTGGAAGAAATGCCCCATAAAAGTGATACAAACTACCACGAGGGCGCAACTTCCTCTCTGAGTCCACCCATGTATCTATGTATCCACACGTACTCTTTTCCCTCCTAATAAACACTTTACTTGTTTCACTACTTTCCATTTCTTTGTGGAAATTCATTTTCTGCAAAGCCGAAGGGCCAGAGGCCTTGTCACTGGCCACTGTTCCTGGTGGTCTAGTGGCTCTCACTGAAGCAGACTGACTTCAGTCTCTGGCTGGGGAAATGAAATCATGCTTCAAGCCACTGCAGGCCGAGGCCACTTGAGATCAGCACATGGAAGGGCTCTGGTTTCCCAACCTGGAAATTCTCAGAACCCCTGCTTTTGGGTGTTTATGGAGGCTTCATTATATAGGCATGATTTGATTAACTCATTGGCCGTTGGTGATTGTTTCAACATCTAACCCCTCTCCCCTCCCTGGAATTCAGGGGGTGGGACTGAGACTTCCAATGCTCTATTCACAGTTGGTTCCCTTGGCAACTAGCCTCCAACCTCAGGTGCTTTCCAAAAGTCACCTTCATGACATAAACCCAGCTGTGGAAAGGGCCTTGTTATGAATAACAAAACACCCATTTCACTTTTATGGCTCTGAAGTGTTTTCAGGAACTGAGGACAAGAGACCAAATATGATAATAAAAGATGCTCTTGTTGCTCTTATCATTCAGGAAATTCCAAGGGTTTTGGGAGCTGTGAGCCAGGAACTGTGGATGAAAACCAAACACATATGAGAAATATATTTTGGTCATCTGAATGACCAAATAAGTGTATTTCTCACAAACCACAATACCACACTCCCATGGCACCTTGTGTGTCCCTTATCATAGCTCTTCTTATACCATAATAAAATTATTGGCTGTCTTGTTTATTCCTCCCAATGGAGTATGCGTATCAATAGAGTCGGGACTGTGTCTTTCAAATTCTCCGCTTATATCCCAAGTACCAAGCACAGGACCTGGCACAGAGAAAGTTTGCAATATTTATTCGTTGAGTAAATGATTGAATAAATGAGACCCAGCAGCCTCTGAGCTTGGACCTTGACCTCATCCTCTGTAACACCCACAGTAAGGTGAGAAGGGGCTCAGGGCTTGTGCTGTGTGCCAAGGTGTGCCAGGCTGAATCAGGGGTCCCTGCAAGCCTCGGATTTACGCCTCCCAGATCACATAAATCATCAGCGGCAATCTGGCTCCCAAGATGGGGAACCTCCTAAGCTCAGAGCTCTCTGCAAAGGAGCCACTGGAATTAGGCATAAATCCACTTCTTGATTGAATAAGCAAACACCCCACTGCTCACAATGATTTACTAAATTACAGTGAACAATGGTAGGCTTGGGAGATGCAAGCGTGGACCTGCTTAGCAAGCAGACCTCCTCTAACCATATGGCTTCCTCTGCCTCTGCCCCTCTATGGTACCACCTGTGACTTCTCTCCACCTGCTCGGTACAATCAACATTCATGGAGTCCCCACATCTTGCCAGGTTAGGTGCTTACACATGTATTAGCTCATGTAAGTAAGTTTAATCTATCCAACAACCCCAGAAATTTGGTATCATTTTTTTCTCCCATTTTTCAGGTGAGGGAACTGAGGTTCAGAGAGGTTAAGAAACACCCAGTATCATACAGCTAGTAAGAGGCACAGCTGAGATTCAACCTGCAAAATATCCGTCAACAAGCCCAAGAATAAGTCTACTGCAGACCAGATTCTCTGTTGTAGTGTTTCTTCTTTTCGTCCATAAATACCTCTTTCCACTTCCTTTTTTTATGCTTTTTCTTTTACTTTTTTTTTCCAGCTTTACTGAAGTGTCATTGCTATACAAAACACTGCATATAATTAATGTGTACATTTTGAAGAGTTTGGACATATATACAGTGGTGTTACCAATACCACAGTCAAGGTAATAAAAATATCCATCACCTCCCAAAGTTCCCTTTATTGTTTTTGATTGTTTGGGTTGTCTGTTTGTTTTTGGTGGTAAGAACACTTAAAATGAGATCTACCTCCAACACATTTTTAAACGCACAGTACCCTATTATTAACTATCTGCACTATGTTGTACAGCAGATCTCTGGAACTTTCCCATCTGTATAACTATAACTTTATATCCTTTGAACAATAACCTCCCATATTCCCTCCCCTATCCCCCCATAACCACCATTCTATTGGCTACTTCTTAATGTTAGATTATTTTAGATGTCTTATATAAGAGGAATCATGCAGTATCTGTCCTTCTGTGACTGACTTATTTCACTTAGCGTGATGTCTTCCAGGTCCATCATGTTGTTGTTTTTCTTTCTCTTCTACCTGCATGAGTCAGGATAGGGTAGGGTATGCTGAAGTGACAATACCCCATATCTCAATGGCTTAAGAGAACAGAAGCTTTTCTGTTTTTTGTTCAACCTCCACATTTAATATAGTCAAGCTCCAAGTCTTTACTCCTCATAGACACTCAGGCACTTAGGCTGACAGTCTCTGCCCTTCTGTAGGGCATCGTTTGGAACGCAGGGTCATCTTGATCACTTGACAGGAAAATAGAGAGAATGGAAAGTTTAGCACGGGCGATTGATGGCTTTGACTGAGAGGTCCACCTGACCCTTCTGCTTCCAAGCCACTTGATAGGACATAATTAGTCATGTGGTCCCACATCCCCACAACAAGATGCAGAAGTACAGTCTTCCATGTGTTCTAAAGGATATAACATTTTATTGATGAGTACTGCATCACAGGCTTCTCCCCCTCTTCTTGTTCTCATTCACTTACAGAGGTGAAACCAAGCACACATGATCCCTGCACTCAGGAAGCTTACTTTATGATTAGGGACACATATATTAATTCAATAAGTGTGCAAGTAAACCAGCGTCCAGTTCTGTGAAAGATAAACGAACGGCTTTATGAAAATCTATAACAGAAGTGTGATCTAATCTGGCAATAAGGGAAAGCTTTTGTTCAAGTGAAATTTTTGATGGCAAGCCACAGAATCCAACTCTGGCCAAATTAAATAGAGAAGGAATGTAATCAGCGGCTATTGGGTAGATCACAGAAGTGAATCTACACAAGCCCTGATTCTTTCAATTTGAAATCTGGGACACGTACTTTTGTTTGGCGAAATAATGTCTCTTTTGTGGCTCAAAGAAATTCTGGAAACAAAAGTATCTGGCTTCTACAGATGCCAAAAAAGAGTGACAAGTGTCCATTGCAGCTACTCTGAGAAAGTAATAGTGGAGCTGAGATTTAAGGGAATAACAGGATCTAACAAAAGGAATAGGAAAGGGAGCAATAATCGTATACTTTCCTGTTCCCATCTAAAAAATACAATTACATACAAAAGTAGAGAAGATAATATAAAGAAACTCCATGTACCCATCACTTTGCTTCAACAATAATGAACCCCACATGGTTTCATTTATACCCTCATCCACTTTTCCCTGCCTATGTATAATTATAATATACCTACATATCCCAGACACCATGCAAATAGTTTATTTGTATATATATTATTTATTTTGATATCTTTATTGGAGTATAATTGCTTTACAGTGTTGTGTTAGTTTCTGCTGTACAGCAAAGTGAAACAGCTATATGTATACATATATCCCCATATCCCCTCCCTCTTGAGCCTCCCTCCCACCCTCCCGATCCCACCCTTCTACGTCATCACAATGTATATATAGTTATTAAAAAATAACAACTTATTTAGGAAAACAACATAACCCTGATGCAATTATCACACCTAAATACACAATAATTATTTGTTATCACCAAATACCCAAGTAGCATTTACATTTCCTTGATTGTCTCAAAAATTGTTATTCAGTGCAATTGATCTGACTCCAAATGAAGTCCATATCTTGTGACTGATTGACATGTCTCTTATCTCTCTTTTAAGATGTGGGTCTATCCTCTATATATTTTCCTTGTAATTGATAAGAAGGCGTTGACACAAAGTCAGATATAGGCATAGATACGAAAATTACCTAGACATAGTTATAGGCAAAAACATAAATATAGACAGCTAGAAAAAAAACTGAGTCACATGTTCCCATAGTTTGAATTATGCCAATTCTTCCTCTATCTCTTGTATTTCCTATAAATTTGTGTAGACCCAGATGCTTGATCAGATTCAATTTCAAGTTTTTGGAAGTACACATCATGGGAGATGCGTACTTCCATTAGAAGGCACGTCATTTTTGGTTGTCTTCATTTTTATCACGTCATTGCTAATCAATGACTAGACCAATTATTTCATTAGGGATTGCAAAATGGTGATGTTTGTGTTATACTATATCTTCTTTGTTCATTAGGCGGGATGCAGAGTTAATATAGGAAATTCGGGATAAATGCTTAATTCTTCCCTTTATTTACCAGTTTTCAAAACAATGAATTGGTTCTTCAGCATTTTCCAATAGTAAACAATAGGTTGTTTATTTTTTTAGAATCATAATGAACTCATGAATTTAAAAATACTTGATGCAATTTAATTTATTGTTTTTTTGCTCTAGTGGTCCCATTTTTGGCCAAAGGGATCTTATCATGTTGGTTTCTGAGTCCTTGTCTCAACCCTACAACTCTCTGATAGCTCTCTTGCTTTCTAGAAAAACAATATACTTCAGGCTTATATTGCACATTTTCTACCATACTCCTGGATTTAGCTATTTTGCCAATCAGCCTTGGCTGCTCTGAGTGAGAAATGGTATTTAGAGATAATAATATGAGCAGTAGAAGTATTCATTGCCAATGAGTTGGTCATTGTTTCTAGGCCTTTTCAGTGGGCTCCCTTCATACTTATTCATCCTCTTCTTCCAGACCTTCTTGACATCAAAGACCATGAGCTTTTACCACTATGAAAGCAGCTCTTTTGCCCCTTTTCCATTTGCCCATTTCTGTTCCCCTGTAACCTTAAAAGAACCTAATTATAGGAATGAGATCACTAGGCAATTTAACCTAACTCTTGACTTATGCTGTCCTGAATGCACACCATGCCTCGTCTAACCTGTTGATTCTTTTCCCAGAAAAAATAAAGTAAGAATGAAGAATGAAGTAGTTAGAGAATGCTTAGCCCTCTACCCTCAACAGCCCCCTAAGGAATCCTGCAGGCAGATCACCCAGGCAAGATAACATCAGAAGAGAGAGTCAGCCAGTCTGCGTGCAGTGGAGATTGGTGCAGGACCGAACTTCTTGCCTCCGTGACTCACTGAGATTCTTCCCCCCATTTTTTTCCTTTAAAAAGTGTCATGGCTGAGCAGAATCTTGGGAATTGGTCTCTGGACACAAGCCTACCTTCTCCCCAGATTGCCAGCCTTTCTGATTGAAGCATCTTTCCTTTCTACTGCATTTGCCTCGTGAATTATTGGCTTTTGAGCGGTGAGCAGACAAACCTGGCTTCAGTAACAACTGCTTGTTGCTGGAGTCTAAGCAACAGTCAGTAGCAAATGTAAAGGCTGGTGGTGAAGACATTGCAGGTGGCCAACCATCGAAAGCAGACCCCCCCGCTTCCCCGGCCAAAGGATTCATTCCTCTTGAGTTGACAAGAAGTTTGAGCACAGTGTCCTTCTTCTACCAAGCAGGGGGCTGGGGGGAGAGCCAGGAAAAGCCTCAAGTCCCTGGTTGGGAAGTAAGTCATTCCTCAGCTCTTCTCTGCACCTCTACCTCCTGATCCAACCCTCCCTCATCACTCGCAAAGCTATTATGGCAACCTCAGAACTCTTTTTCCTGAAGTCTATAATCAAAGTTCCAGCCACCGTAGCTGTTTTAAAGTATCAGTGAGATCCTACCTCTCCTTTACACAAAACTCTCCAAAGGTTCCTCCTCTTTCCCAAAGTAAAAGCCAAAATCCTCGCAGTGACATATAGGGCTGCTCCTTGTCAGTGTCACCACCTCTCTGGGACTTGTTGGACTGCTGTATCCCAAGTGCCAGCCGTGTCGAAGACACTCAACAAACGTTTGTCTAGTGAAGAGTAAATGAGGCAGAAGTCCCTTGCAGGGCAGTACGCTGAGATTGACATGATAGGAAATGGCTCTCAATGATCCCTGCCTCCTGGCGTTCACAGCTTTGTATAATCTCTTCCCCTTGAGTGTGGGTGAGACCTGTGACTTAATTCTAACCGTTAGAATAGGGCAAGGGTGATAGAATGTATGTGATTATGTGTATATGATTATGTACTAAGATTGTAGTGTTCATCTTGCTGAGGTCTCTCTCTCACACCCTGTTGGCTTTGAATGAGCAAGTTGCCATATTGTGGGCTACCTATGTTGAGAGGCTCACGTGCCAGGAACTGAAGGCAGCCTCCAGCAATAAACTGGCTTATAATCAGTCTTATAATCATAAGGAATTGCCATATTCCAACAAAGGCAGTGCGTTGCTGATTGCAGCCCCAGCTGACACCTTGACTACAGCATTATAAGCATCGTTATGAGTGGAGGTCATAGCTAAGTCATGCCTGGCTCACAGAACTATAAGATAATAAGTGTGTGTTGCTTTCAACCACTAAATTTTTGATAATGTGGGTGCAGGAATAGAAACTAACACAAACAGGCTAATACTCATGGTCTGTTATCCATCACATGGAAGATTCTAGGTCTAAGATAGTGTATCAGTTAGCTTTTGTTGTGTAACTAGCCATTGCAATAACTCAGTGGCTTAAAACGACAGCATAGTTAGTTTATGACTCTAGCTTAACTGTGGTTTAACAGTTAACCCAAGGGTTTCTTGTGGTCTGGGCCAACAGGATCCATCTCTGCTCAACTCTCCCATGCATCTTTGGGTAGCTAGCATTCAATCATATTTTGAGCTCCTACAATGAACCAGGACTTATAATTAATTCTTCCATTTATACAAACCACTCTCTCATTCTGATGCATAATCTTTTTTATACAACTAGCACAAACATACCTAAGCCCACGCGTGCGTGCACACACGCACACATCTTATTCTTTTAGACCCCCTTATCTTTTTACATTTTCTTTCATGTTAGTCAAGTGAATCTTAAATAAAAGAAGCCTTTCAAAATTGCTACTCGCATCCAAACTAGCTCTGTGGAAGAGAAGAAAGCACTTGCCACACAAAACGTTCTGGAAACCAGGCTTCCGGGGGT
Organism: Globicephala melas; assembly: GCF_963455315.2. Lineage (NCBI taxonomy): Eukaryota > Metazoa > Chordata > Mammalia > Artiodactyla > Delphinidae > Globicephala > Globicephala melas. Next base: position 18,237,796 of record NC_083328.1, read on the forward strand.
AAAGGTAGGGTGTCCACTGTCGGCCACAGAGGAGTCTGTGCTATGTCCCTTTTCATGGGAATCTGAAGAAGAGATAAGATTTTAGTAGGATCTTCAACTTTTAATTTTCTCTGGAAGAATTGAAGTTCTGGTTTCCCACGAGAATTTTGTGATGGAAGTAAGTATTGGGATTACTTGAATGAATTAATTCACTCAACAGAGAGGCATTCATCCTACATGCCAGGCACTGTGCTGGGTGCTTACCGTGGGTAGTGGGCAGAGATCTGCCCTTATGATGCTTATTCTCTGGTGAAGTGAGATGGGTGTTTCATAAGTCAACACATAGATGTATCAATATAAGACACTTTTAGAGTTCAGTAAGTGTTATTTTGGACATAAAGTAGGGTAAAGGGGTAGAGTGTGACAAAGGGAGACGCTAGTGTGGTTGCTTTCTATAGGGGGTTCTTTCTGTGTTTCTCAACCCTACCCAGAACCCATCTGTGAAGAAAGGCAGCCCAAGCAAGGAGACTTAGATCTCTCACGCAAGTGGGAACCATGGTGAGAAGAATGGCAAAGGTGAAACAGATACAGCTAAGACATGTGCCTAAACAAAGCCCAAAGTCACGGATCAAAATTTGGGGATGATGGGGGCTTGGGAAACAGAGGAATCCCAACAGAGATTGTCAATCCTGGCTTCCTATTGGAATCACCGGGGAACAATTTTTTTTTAACCTCTTTTTGATGTGGACCATTTTTTAAAAGTCTTTATTGAATTTGTTACACTATTGCTTCTGTTCTATGTTTTTTTGTCCATGAAGCATGTGGGATCCCAGCTCCCTGACCAGGGATCAAACCCGCACCCCCTGCACTGGAAGGTGAAGTCCTAACCACTGGACCACCAGGGAAGTCCCTCACTGGGGAACTTTAAAACATAACAATATTTGAGCTCCCGGCCCCAGTGAATCTGACGCCATTGGTCTCAAGTGGGACCAGGGCATCAGCCTGTAATAAAGGCTCCCCTGGGGATCTTAATAGGAAGCCACGGACGAGAACCACTGGGTCAAGGACCACCCCAAAGTTTTCATCTCTCTTGCTACAATCCACGTGAAATTCTGAATTCTCAGCTTGCTTCCCACACCCTTTTCTTAATTATCCTGTTGTTGATCTTGTTTCCCTGACTCCAGCAGTGACTGACTCCAGAGTTCTAGCCTCTTCTCTCAGGAAGTTGTCCCTGTCTACTGCAGCCTGATGATCCCAGCTTTCATGCATAATGTAACGCAGGAAGAATCACAGCATGAAGGAAGAATGCAAATTCTGGTGTCACAGAGGAAGAATGCAACAACGTGATGGAAAAGCCAGCAGGGGAATTCAAAAGATGCAGTGCTATAAAGAAATGTGGTATAGGGACAACAAGGCTACCTATGTCAAAGACCCTGGACTAGAGTAGCTTAATCCAGTACAGTGGTTCTCGACGTGAGATCCCCAGACCAGCAGCATCACCGTCACCTGGGAACTTGTTAGAAATACAGACTTCATACCTCTTTGAAGCTACTGAATTCGAATCTCTGTGTGGGGAAGGGGGGAGTACAGGAATCTGTGTTTTAGCCAGCCTCCGGATAATTCTCAGGCGAACCCAAGATTGAGAACCATTGTCCTAGTGGATATGCAAAATGATGGCCATGCGAACAATTAAATTATTCTTTGAGAAGCTGATGCATGTATGATGCCTGTTAAACAGATTTCCACCAACCCATCTTCAGTCTACAGCCCCGTGGGTGTGACAAAGATTCTCTCCTATTTACTTGACCTATTCTCGGTTCTTCTGTTCATTCATAAGAAATTACTGAGCACTGGCTTCATCCTGAGTGCACAGTGCCTGCCCTCTCTTAGTGGGGGAGAGCTGTGAACAAATCGTGACAACACAGAGTGCAGGAGTCCATAGACCTCGACCATGTCTTTGAAGCCCAGCAAAGGGAGGAGCTGCCTGGAGCACCTACAAGATTCCCAGAGAAAGTCTGCTTGATCTGTGTCTTGCAAGGGGGCAATCATTCCCAAGACTCAGAGTGGGGCCCAGGAGCCCAGGCAGCAAAGGGCAGAGACAGAAAAGAACATTGCATCTCAAGGCACAGAAGGCCCCTCGAATGTCAAATGTGGCCAATTTCAGAAATGGAATGAGGAGGCCTGAATGCTGGGATCTGGTGTACACAAGAAAATGCTTTTAATCAAGATTCTGCTGCAGTTGAATTTTGCACAGGGAAAGTATAGACTTTTCAGTCTGGGCTCACCCTCTCCTACCATCGGATCCTTCAGTAAAACCTGTCAGTTCCTGAGATCAATATTTCTGTTTCTTCTCCTCAGCCTGTCTCCCAGTTTCTCTTATCACGATGCTTCAAACAGGGCCTGTATCTTTCTCAGCTCGCACCTGTCAGCGCTTGCTAGAGAGAGGTAAGAGTCTGTTATGGAAAGTGGGCCAAGGCCTCAGAGGTGCCTTTCTTGCAGTGTGTGTGTGTGGGGAGGGTGGCGTGCACACGTGCACAACTTTGGAGCAGAAAGAAGAGGCCATGACAATTCCAGGGACTGTCATCATGGCACATTTCAGGGCAAGAAAGCCACTTAAAAATTATCTTTCTGTTGTAAGGAAGAAAAAAAATATATATTTATATAAGAATGTTTATATATGTATAACTGAATCATTTTGCTCTACAGCAGAAATTAACACAACATTGTAAATCAATGATACTTCAATAAAAAATTAAAAAATATAAATAGTGAAGGTAAAAACAAGGAAGTGACCCCAGAGAGTTCAGTGATTTCTCAAAGTCACACAGCAATACTCATGTGGGTAGACAGCACGGAGTAATCAGATGTTCCCAAATTTAACTGCCTATTAAAAAGTCCAGGGAAGCTTTTAAAAGCAGATAGATTGTGAACACCCCTCACACTGGTGGAACTAAAAGTTTTTAGAGAATCTGTGTTTTTTATAAAGCTACCTAGATATTCTAGGAAGAGCCTAGAGCCTGAGCTCCATGATATGGGAGAAAAAGCAAAGGTCTCGGCATGTGATTTATTAGCATTATTTTCATTCCAAGTTCTTAATTCATACTGGCAAAAGCCAAAACAGGGATTTATTCTTCATGAAACTAATTCCAGGATTAACGGTTTCAGGCATGGCTGGATCCAGGCGCTTTGAATAATGTCATCTGCAATCTCTCTTCATCTCTCAGCTCTGCTTCATTCTCAGCTAGGTTCTTCCCACCAGTGGCAAAAATAGTCACTAATGTCTCAGAGTTTGCATTTTATCTTTTTAATGACTCTGGCAGAACAAGAGCATCTCTTTTACAACTCCGTCAAAATTATCTGGATTATTGCCCTGCCAGTCTATGCCATGTGCCCATCCCTAAATCAACCACTGTATTGGAGAAATGCTCTGATTAGCCTGGCCTAAACCACATGCCCAACCCTGGATCCAAAAATTTGTGGAACGAGTCCTGCATGATATTCACTACGCGTGGGTCCAAATTTGGGGGCCATAAGTGCTAGAAAGGGGACTAGAACTCAAGGTTCCTGAGTAGGGTCTTCCATTACAATACAAGGAGGGGGCAAGATGCTTAAATATCATCTTCTATCATCATCACGTAAGACCCTGCATTAGCTCTAATGTTGTCTGAGTGATTGACTCCTGGCCCCTTTAAATAGACACAAACACACACCTCAGAAAATCCCAGCTTTAGATGCAGTCTCCTCTCCTTGTTTGAAACAGATCACTGGTGGCTCCCCACTCTCCATTCTGTCCCATGTTGCCGTTTCAGCTGGACACACTCCCAGCATCCCTTGCAGCTATGGGTGGTCATGTGACAGTAAACTAGCCACTGCTAAACTGATTGGGCAGAGGATCCCCTCATCTCTGACATCCTCCTTATGAGATGGGAGAAGGACAGAAATGGGGCAGCTGATCTAAACCACAGAGGAAGCTTCGTGTTTAGGGTGGCAATTCAACCTGCTCACCACCTGTACCCCTGGACTGTTCTGTGAGAGAGAAATGAAACTCCCTTTTGTTTAAGACACTTTAACTTTGAGTTTCTCTATTATAGCAGCTCAGCCTTATCCTAACTAATAAGCCATCCTTGTAATTCATCCAAATCATCTCCCTTTAGCCACTTCCGACCTACTGATCTCCATTCCATCCTTCCTGGATTTTCTAATCCACTGACAGTTTCTTTATCTTAGCTCACAATGTGCCTTAGGAGCCTAGCATTGTAGGTTCATTTTCCAGATGGGAAAAATAAGGACCAAAGTCATATGACCTTTTAGTGTTGGAGTGAGGAACAGAACATAGATCCTCTGCCACCAGCTAGTTCTTGGAATTCAGAATTCATTCCTAAATAACTTCTAAATAACTTCAGCTCAAGAGATGTCACGTCCATGTCTGGGACATTCTCATGAGAATGTCAGGACTCTTCAAAACACAAATAAAAATCTCTCCCTATTTAATACATGGGAAAATGAGACCCCAAGACAAAATCAGCTGATTTATCTAATGTTCCCTTTTGAGGCTTTTCCACACAGTGATTTAGAGCAAGGGGTTCATCAGCTGGGCCCAAGGGGTTTCATGAGTGAGAAAAGAAGAGAAGGAAAGAGGGGAGGAGAGGGAAGGTGAGGGAGGGAGTGGGGAGAGGAGGAGAGCAGAATAAGAGAAGGCGATTACAGATAACATTGTAGTGAAAAATCTTTGTACATATAGATTTTTTTCTTTTCTTGAATTACATCTAGACAATTTTTTGAGGACTTACATATTGGTATATATATGTGTGTACATGTGTTGTATGTATATATATATGCATGTATATGTGTATATGTTGTGTGTTTGTGTGTGTATATATATATGTGTGTGTATATATATAAATATGCTTTTAACTTTACTTTCTTAAAGGAGGGTATTCATTTCTATTGCTTTTTACATATTATTTAAAATGTATTTTAGTATCCATAAGCAGTGTGTCTGTGTAAGTATGTGTGTGTGCGTATGTGTACACACACACACACACACACACACACACACACACAGGTAAACCACAAAGGTGACTAATTGGATTATTTCCCTTCTATTGAGAAAGAACCTTTGTCTCCTATGTTTCATTACAGTTTATTTTTCCTGTCCTAATGACAATGATGATCATAAAACCCACAACAACCATAATAAATTAGATTGATTGAAAGCTTACTGACACATATTAGGTTCAATGCCAAGTTCTTTTTAGGCCTTTTTACATCCAATCAGGGAGGTATAATTATTCATTCCAGTGTAAAAATCTAGAGACTGAAGCAAATAGAAGATGAGTAACTTACCAAGTTGGCAAGGATAGAGCCAGAATAGGACCCCATATCTGAGGTGAAAGCTCTACTACGGGAAACAAAGAATAAAAACCAGAAAAAGCTTTGACCAGGTTTTTCCCAGACAGACAATTCTGCAGATGCCTAGGCCCATGTGATGCTTACCTGGAATGCTTTTATGAAGCCAGTACCTCCTCTCCCAGAGGGTACTCCCTAAGTAATTAAGGGGGTAACACATATCTTCTTCCATAATGGGGTACCCTCTGTTTGTATGCCCTGGGCATAAGCTACTTTCTTGGTTATCCCTATTCCCACTGTTTTTTATCATCTGAAGTATTGGAAGGATATAGCACAGTAGTCTTCCAATTTCAGCTATTTCTTGCATATCACCAGCATGATTTGGCATAACTGTGCACTATCTGTACTATAATAGTAATATAGCATGTTAATTAAATTATTTTATATTAATTGATATTAATACACTGTGAATGCTACTTATTGAATGCTTATCAAGTGCTAACCATGTATTAACTCACTTCGTATTGAATATAATTCTATACGGTAAGTACTACCCATGCCCACTTCTCAAATGCAGAAACTAGAGGCACAGAGAGTTTAAGTCGCTTGTCAGAGGTCACAGGGCCGGTACATGGTAGAGCCTCCCTTTTAATTTTTAGACCCAACTATAATAATCTACCTATATTTGTCCTAATCCAAATAAACTTTTTTCTTTTTGAATGACCTATCTCTCTTAGTCTCACACTAAACTCAAGATCCATGAACCACAGTTTTGATAGGTTGGTTACATATTTTTTCTAAAACACATGAAAATAAACACATAGTTATTACAATAAAAATGATCTCCATAAAGTCAGCTCACCCGCCTGCAGAAGCGTGAGTGCCCACTTTAGAAAATTCTGATGAGCAGAGAGACCCCCCAACTTTGCCTTAATATCCTGCATTGAAACCCTGACCCTTCCACCTACTGGGTGAATGAATATGGTGGTCTCTTCACCTTCTTGTACTTGAGGTTCCCTGAAGCTTTTCTTCTGTAAAATGGGAATTGGAGCACGTACCTCTGTGAGTGGGGACGAGGAGGGATAATATTTATATGAGAAACATGAAAGCAGCCAATACCATGCTTAGCACAGAGTGATTTTAAAAAAATACTAGCATATTTAGTACCTGTTCTGTGCCCAGAAGTAAGGAAGGTATATATATGCCTTTTGAATACACACACACACACACACATGCACACACACACACACACACACACACACAAACATACATTCAAATCCTCAATCTCATAACAGACCTGCAAGATACACATTGCTATTTTAAAAACAGAAAAATAGAATCTGGGAAGCTAAGAAACTCATCCATAATGACACAGCCGGTAAGTGAGGTAGTCAGGACTTGAATCTGAGTCTGCTTGTATCCAGAGATTGTATTCTTTATTATTTCCAAATTGCATTCCATTCATCCTTTATATATTTTTTCAACATCACAGATGGGCATAATTGAGCTGTGTTCCAGACACCAAACTAGGCACTGAACTGAAAATAAGAAGATATGGGGCTTCCCTGGTGGCGCAGTGGTTGAGAGTCTGCCTGCCAATGCAGGGGACACGGGTTCGTGCCCCTGTCTGGGAAGATCCCACATGCCGCGTAGCGGCGGGGCCTGTGAGCCATGGCCGCTGAGCCTGCGCGTCCAGAGCCTGTGCTCCGCAAGGGGAGAGGCCACAACAGGGAGAGGCCACAACAGTGAGAGGCCCGCGTACCGCAAAAAAAAAAAAAAAAAGAAGATATGTACTTTGCCGTTGAGGAGTGCAAAATTTGATGCCTGAGACAGAAGTTTAATCAAATAATCACAGTTCTGGGTGGTAAGTCCACAGGATGTTTTGGGGCCCAGAATTGACAGCTGGGCTATCAGAACTGGACAGAGACAGGAGCTGGGGAAACATTACTCAGGGTTCTTTTAGCTGTTTGCTTCCTAGGCTGGAAATCAGATGGTCTTTACTGGGGTGGGGAGAAAGGGCAGTTAGGGGTCTCTTCCAGCTGATGGAGGCAGGACCTAGTGCAGGTGGCGGGCGCCGGCATCACCAGCTCTGTTCCTGCTTATCATCTAACTGAGGGAAATGCATTCAGCTAATGTTATAATGCTGGTCACCTGCCTGGGGAGAAGCAGCTTCAGCCCAGAGAACAGAATGTTGCAGTCTTTCCGGTCCACTCAACAAACATTCACTGCAGGCTTCCATGAGCCTGGCCCTGTGCCGGACCTGGGGTCTCAGAGATGCTCTGGGGTCTTGGAGGAAAATGTAGCACAGCCAAAACTGAAGCTGCAGTGTTATCTGGGGTCAGGTTATAAAGGTCCTGAGTGCCAGACCGTGGAGTAGGGGGCATATCTTCTAGGTAATGGGAGCTCTGAAAGGCTGTTAAACAGAAAGAGGCAGCATCTCTATGCTTTGCAAAGACCATTCTGGGAGAATCTTGGAAAATGGAGACACATGGTTGGAAGCCCAGGGGTCAGGGAACTCAGACCTGGCAAGTTCACCTGTTTCAATACTTCCAAAAACCAACAAAGTTGGAAAGAGACCAGATTCACATTTTCTTTACTCTGAGGAAGAACTAGAAGTTGAAAAATATGGTTGGAAAAAGTCAGGTCTTTCTCCAGTTGCAAATGGTAGAGATCCAATCCCAACGGACCGCAGCCAAAAGAGACTGTCTTTGTTCATGTATCTAAAATGTGCAGGGATAATTCAGCCTTGGGCAAAGCATCATCTAAGGCTCAGACAATGTCTTCAGGAATCTGACTGTGTCAGCGCTATCTTCCTCTGCATTAGACCTATTTTAGGCAAACCTTTTCCTCATGTTGACGAGATGGTTGCCAGTAGCTCCAGACCCACCATTATCTCTGAACTTCCAGCAGAAAGAGGGATTCTGTTCCCTAGTGTCTCAAAGACAGCTTTCAGAACTAAGTGTCATTGGTATAGTCAGCCCACCTAAACCTAAATATTCTGGGAGAATGGGTGAAAAATGGTTACCAAAGGAAAATCAGAGTAGTGGTTTTTTGTTTGTTTGGATTTTTTGTTTACTTAAAGAAAAGAAAAATGGATCCTAAGTGAGCAAAATCAATAGATGCAACACTATAATAATGCCCATATTCTATTGATAAGATGGTTCTAAGTCAGTGATTCTCAACCAGGACAATATTGCCCATCCCCGGAGGACCTGGGGCAATGTCTGAAGATAGTTTTGGTTATCACAGTCTGGGGAGAGAGGTGTCACTAGCATTTAGAGAGTAGAGACCAAGGATGCTGCTAAACATTGAACGATGTACAGCACAGGCCCCTGCAACTTATCCAGCTCAGTAAGCTTGAGGAGTAATAGGATATTAACTAAAACTATCACTCCATGAGATAGTTATTATCGCAAAGGGGGAAAGAGTAACTTTACACTGAACAAACCTGGCAGACTCAGCCTTAACCACATGATTAAACCATTAGGGAGATGAGTAGACATCACGTGCCTCTGTGCCTTGGATTCGTGCACTGAGAAGAACACAATGGTCCTTGGGTAGCATTTCTGCCAAAAGTGCAAAGCCTGAATCTAACCATGAGGAAACATCAAACAAACCAAAATTCGAGGACATTCTATATAATAATGGACAGGTACTCTTCAACAATGTCAATGACATGAGCCAAAAGAAAGACCGAGAAACAGTTCCCAGTGAAAAGAGACTGGATTTAATGTACAATCCAGGATTTTCTTACTGTAAAGACATTTGGCGGATAATTGATGGAATCTGACTACTAAGGCTTGTACTTAAACAATATTATTGCATCAGTGTTAATTTCCTCATTTTGTAAAAGATTAAACAATAAATAAGGAGGGGAAAAAGTAAGTTGTAGAATATATACATGTGTGTGTGTATATATACGTTTGTATGTGTGTATATATATATATATATACATACACACACATATATCATTCTTTAAAAAAATACAAATGTATAGAGATAAATTTTCTAAGCACAAAATAAAGGTGAGAAGCATCAAAAAGAGTCATCCAGCCTGAAATATCAACAATGCTGAGACTGAAAAGCCCTGGGATAAGCGATAAAGTGCCTTGGAACATAGAGAGCTCCCCAGCAGGAAAGGTAACCAAGCAGAACCTGCTTGGCCATTCGTCTGGCAATGCTGCATTAAGGATTTAAGGTCTGATGAAAGGTCAGACTACATCAGAATGTCTCATCTCTTAGCTCCTCTTTGGCATGGCATACAGGCTGCAGGGATCCTGCAGGTGGCAGGTAACATATAAGTCATAAGCCTATGCTTATTTAAACTACACATTATCCTCTGCTCTCGCTTATACACGAATACAGATTGGTTCTTCCTCATGAAGGAAAGCATCTCACCAACCAAACTTGGGAATCACTGACTTATTTTTATAAGGCGCCTCTAGTCCTGACATATGATTATGTGAGACATTGAGGCCTTAAAAAATGAAAGCAATTTTGGGGGGACAAGCTTAACAAGGGGAGACTGCAGGCCCTTAGAATTCATTCACTTATTTATTCATATATTCCTTCAGCAAAAAGTTTAGCAGCACTATTCTAGGTGCTGGGAAAAAATAGGAAATAAGATATATTTACCCAACTCTCATGAATATCCAGGTTTGATAGGAGAAGAACACAAACAAATAGAACAGTAATTATAAAATAGCACTAGGAGTATTTTGATAAAATTGTATAGAATGTGCTCTGGAAGCACAGAGTAGTGTTTGCTGAGCCCAACTTGGGTTCAGGGAAGGCTTTCAGGGAGGTGACATTTAAGCTGAAGGATATGAAGGAGGTATCCAGGGGGAGTGAGGGAGAAGGGCCAGGCAGAGGAAGCAGCATGAGAAATGGCTTGGAGGTAAGAAAGATCCCAGTGGTAAGCCTTTGCCACCTTCCAAGTCGGCACCACCATGCGCTAGGCTGGGAAGAAGAAGGTGCTGGATTTTCTAGCTCTTTGGGTGAACTGGCCAAGAATCCAGTTTGGGGCCTGACCCATCTGTCTTGATGTTTCCAGCTCTCCAGAAGTGAATAATTTCCCACTTGCTTCTGGGGTGACATTTTTCCTCCCAAACCATGATCTGTAAAATTAGACGTCTCCAGCAGCAATGTTCTCTGAAGGGAAGACTGCGTGCTCTGAGCCCAGGCTGCAAGATGTGTGTGTGTTTCTGTTTTCTGCCAGGAGAGCTGGACGGAACCCAGACACAGCAATTGCCAGAGACATTTGGGAGGAAATAGAGTGTGTGAAAGACACTGGGTTTTCATACGGGAAAGGCTTACATCTTTGATGCCTTGGGTATGAGAACATTCAGAAGGCTAGTGAGGGGTTGAACTAATAATAAAAGAGAATCCTGCATATTTAAGAATTTTAATATGGCAAACAAGACCCTTGATGATCCAGCTTCTCTTTGCTTCTTCATCCTCCTGTCATGTCACTTTCACTGCCCCCAGACACACTGAAATCCTTTTACTTCCTTTAAGCCACCATTTTCAAAGGGACTTCCTTTAAGTCCCTCATTTTCAAGCCTTACTCTCCCTGTGCCAGGAATAATGGAAGATTCTTCCTCTGTGACTTTACCAAACCAAATGTCCTCAGCTCAAACAGCCTTTTCTGGCCTAGCCTACCTCTCAAAAGGATATTATGTTTTATATGTTCATCTGTAGTACACTTACTTATCCCAGTGCCATCTTTATTATATAGCACTACAATGGCTTTTAAATTTGTCCATCTATCCTTGTATGTGTAACTTGCTCTCCACACATACCTGGCAAGTAATAGAGTGCCTTATATACACTTCCAATAAATATTTGATGAATAAATGAGTGATTGAATTAGATGTGGAAGAAAATTTAGAGCTGATGAAAAGCACACCCTCATCTTCCACAGGAGAAACTGAAGTCTTGGAGGTAGTAAGTGAAAACCAGGATTCGGTGTCAGCCTTCCTTGTTTCCACCAAGGCCAGGCCAATTTCCACTGCAAAACTCTAAATTGGGTATGAGATAAGTGCCCCCAGGGAATTACCACTTTTTGTTTGTTTGTTTGTTTGTTTTACTTTTGGGAGCAAGGGGCAGGGCAGTGTCTAATAATGGAAATTTGAGGCCGAGGTTGGGTAATAAAGACCTGAATAATTTACCGTGGGTGCACCGGTATGGAACCTTCCTTCGAGGACCAGGCATCTAGCTCTCTGCCTCTGTTGGCCTTTGACATTCATGACCCTACCATCCCCACTCGATCCCGAATAGGAGCCCCAGTGACTCCACCCATGAGATCCACCCTCCTCCCTAGGGACAGAAACCACTGGCAGTGTCAGCACTTGGCTTTTCCATCTAGAATCCCTCACCTTCCCTCATCTTAGACCCTACTTTTTATGCCTAGAAATCTGGACATGGGGCAGTAAGAATGTTTATGTAAAGCCTCCTTTCTAGAACAGAAATAAACAGGAATTGCATTAGTGTTTTGCAGAGAAACAGAATCAATTGGATATATATGTATATATTTATTTACGTATATAAACTATATACACATATTTTATATAGACATACTATATAAAGACATACATAGATACATATAAAGAAGATAGATTAATCATTTGATCGATTGATTACGAAGGCTGAGAAGTCCATACCCAAGAGAGCCAATGGTATTGTTCCAAGTCCAAGTGCCTGAGAAGCAGGAGAGATTCTTCTGGCATAAAGTTCAGTCTGAGTCTGATCTTGTGTTTCCCAAGGCAGAAGACCAGCCTTGTGCCAGCCCCAATATAAGCAGAGAAATGTATATTATAAACTTAACAATTGGTTATAAAGGAGCTCAGCCTAGTTGGATAAGATGAACTGGACTGGGTAGTAACTTTGGGAGATACAGAGAAAAAGCCCATTGAAAACTAGACGGAGGAGTCTAGCTGACCCAATCCACACTAAAGGGCCACGCAGTGCAGGTTCTTTAGCACCAGATGCCAAGGGACCGTGAGTGGCAGTGACGGGCATCCATTCTGGGCTAAAGCAATTCACGGTTGGTGTGTATCCTCAATACGTCCCTTTCCTTCATGTAGTATATTTGTGGCCTACATTTTACACATGGTGTCGCTACATAATAGTGGAGGATCACCTGACCCACATTACATTTCCCTCCACAATTTGTTATAAAATATTTCAAAAATACAGAAAGTTTGGAAGAATTGTACAGTGAACACCCATATACCTATCATTAACATCTTATTATACTTACTTTATCACACATATCGATCCTCTATCATCATTTAATCCATCCATCACCTATCTGTTTTTTGAAACTGCATCTGATTTAATAAGAACAATTAATAAACCTCGGTGGGGCTGAGCCACTGAGAGTTCACGTTTTTCTGTCGCATCAGTCAACCTCAATTATTCTGACTACTACACATGATCCATTCCTGAAATCAACCATTTTCTGAAGAGTTTAGATACTCAACAAGCTATGGAAGTTTCTCAGAGATGGATGTCCAGCCTGATCTAGCTGTATCTAAAAGAATGGACAGAATTTAACAGGTAGGAAAGTAGGAAGCTCTATATATCCATGGTCCTTGCAAATAAGGTCTAAGGGGTAAGGAAACTTTTCTGCATGAGGGCTAATCAAGCAAAAAGAATAATAAATACATTTATCAAAAGAAATTATTTCATGGTATAAGAAAATTCAGTGTAAATCTCCTTTATCATTTATTTAGCCCTCCCCCATCTTTGAAAGGTTTTTATACTCATTTTGCCATGAAAATGTTTTTATTGAGGTAAAATTCACATAACACACAATTAATCTTTTTAAAGTGTGGAATTCAGGAGTACTTAGTGTGTTCACAATGTTGTGCAACCATCAGCTTTCTCTACTTTCAAAATATGTTCATCACCCATAAAAAATCCTATATTCATTAATTACTTCTCACTCTCCCCTCCCCTTCACCCTGTAACTTCTAAGCTGCTTTTTCTCTGTGGCTTTGCCTAAGGGTTTAATACCTAGAATCTGTAAAGAACTGTTACAACTCAGCAACAAAAAGACAAACAATCCAGTTTTTTAAATGGGAAAACAACTTGAATAGACATTTCTCCAAAGACATACAAATGGCCAACGAGCACATGCAAAGATGTGCAGCATCATTGATTAAGGAAACACAAACCATGGTGAGATACAACATCACACCCCCTACAATGTCTTTAATTTAAAAAAAAAAAAAAGAAAAATAAGAAGTGTTTATGAAGATATGGAGAAATAAAAACTTTTGTACATTGCTGGTGGGAGTATAAAATGGTGCAGCTACTGTAGAAAACAGTTTGGCAGCTCCTCAAAACATCAGACATAGGTTTACTATGTGACGCAACACTTCCGCTCCTAAGTATAGACTCAGGAGAAATGAAAATATATGTCCACACAGAAACTTGCACATGAATTTTTATAGTAACATTATTCATAATAACCAAACTGTGGAAACAACCCAAATGTCCATCAATGGATGGATGGATGGATGGATAAACAAATTATTGAATGTTTTCTTTTTCTTTTTCTTTTTTTTTTTTTTTGTGGTACGCGGGCCTCTCACTGCTGTGGCCTCTCCCGTTGCGGAGCACAGGCTCTGGACGCACAGGCTCAGCGGCCATGGCTCACAGGCCCAGCCGCTCCGCGGCATGTGGGATCTTCCCGGACCGGGGCACGAACCCGTGTCCCCTGCATCGGCAGGCGGACTCTCAACCACTGCGCCACCAGGGAAGCCCGAATATTTTCATTTTTAAAGATAAATCTCAGAAGCTGTTTTTCTTTTATTTATCTTCCCTTGACTGACTCTGTGATTCTCAGATACTTAACTGCAGAATAAGGTTTGTTCCACCATAACTTTCAATATTGCATTATTTTGAAGTAAAGTATATATTTCCAATTGCAAGTAAAGCAAATAGCAATGCTTTTAACACTCACAAAGATGTACTCCTCAATACACGTTCATTGAAATTTCCTTTCATTCGTTACATATCTATTATTGGTATTAACCATAAGAACATATTGAGAAAATAACCCTCATCAGTCTTCCTATATCAGAACAGAATCACTCTTTGCTTTTCCCAGTAGATTTTTAAATTATAAGATGGAACTTAGAGACCACCAATCCGTGTATATCTGAGACTTAGTTATGCTTCTCAGGTCCTGCATAATCTAGTGCCTTACTAGACTACAAACGAGTCTATAAACCAGTCTATAAACTCATCTTGTTTCTCTCTACCCCTTGATCAAAATACTCCAGTCACTCTGGGTTCCTGGGTTAATACAAGCTCAATTTCAAGTCCTTTGCATCTGCCAGCAATATTTTTCCTCTTGCAAGTTCCATGGTTTCCTTTCTTTATTCAGGTGTCAGCTCACTTTTGAAGTCAAGGAATCCTTCCCTGACTGCCTTCTCTGCTGTGGCCTCCAATCTGGTTCACTTTCTTTCACATTCTTATGTTTAATTCCTTATAAGAAATTTGGCACTCTCTCCAGTTACCTTGTATATTCATTTGTTTCCTTTATTTTATACGTCTCCATAATAGAATGCGTGTTCCATGGGGACAACAAACTCCTTTCACTGGTCTATCCTCAGTGTCATAATAGTTTCTGCCATACAGTGAGCTCCCAATAAATATTTGTTTAATCAGTGAGATAATTAGGCTACCACTCCTAATTCTAGAAGGCTTTTCAAAAGAGATGACATTTGATCTGAGCCTTTACAGTAGAGTAGAATTTGTTGTATATGAACAATTGCAGAATCCAGAGAAAACCATAATTTGAAAGGATACATGCATCCCAGTGTTCATTGAAGCACTATTTACAATAGCCAGGACATGGAAGCAACCTAAATGTCCATCGACAGAGGAGTGGATAAAGAAGATGTGATACGTATACACAATGGGATATTACTTAGCCATAAAAAGAATGAAATAATGTCATTTGCAGTGACATGGATGGGCCTAAAAATTGTCATACTGAGTGAAGTAAGTCAGACAAAGAAAGACAAATATATGATATTGCTTATATGTGGAATATAAAAAATGGTAAAAATGAACCTATTTACAAGACAGAAATAGAATCACAGATGTAGAAAACAAGCTCATGGTTACCAAGGAGAAAAGGGAGGGAGGGATAAATTGGGAGGCTGGGATTGACATATACACACTATTATATATAAAATAGATAACTAATAAGAACCTACTGTATAGCACAGGGAACTCCATTCAATACTCTGTAATGACCTATATGGGAATAGAATCTAAAAAAGAGTGGATATACGTACAGTATACGTATAATTGATTCACTTTGCTGTACAGCAGAAACTAACACAGCAGTGTAAATCAACTGTACTCCAATAAAAATTAATTTATTAAAAAAAAAGAACAATTGCAAAGACCCAGAGGAGGAAATGAGCATTGATGGGTGTGTGGAGAGGCACTCTCTCCAACCACCTTTAGTATAACAATTACCATGTGCCAAGCAGTGTGCTAAGTGCTTTACCAACATCACCTCATTTAATCCTCACAACAATCTTACAAATATGGCAATATTGTCATTATATTTTCTAAATGAAACAAATTCTCAGATTGAAAAAAGCACTTGAATAAAGGATCCAGTGGTTATGTGTTGGGGTGCTCTTAGGTACTGTGCCTTACTGATGTAGTGAGTAGGAGGAGTGGGAGATAACTGGAAAGTAGGGGGAATTCGTGGTTGAAGTCTTCGTACTCCAAGATAAGAAATCTGGATCCATTTCTATCAGGAATTAGGGATCCTTCTAAGGTAAGGGAAACATAACCAGATTTGCGTATTAGTCATATCACTGTCCAGTGTGAAGACGGATATGAGGGGGCAGAGATAAAGTTAAGACGTAAAGAAATTAGAAAGTTTAGGAGAGAAAGAAGATCGTTTTGTCCAAAATAGTGGTAGTGGAGGTACAGAGGAGAGCAGGGATTTCTGTGATTTGGGGGAGAGGGTTTAGACCCATGAAGAGGGTTCAATAGCTAGTTGGATAAATAGGGAAATGATCTCCCTAAGAGGGAAAAATAAAGATGCTCAGCCTCTAAGAATCAGACTTTAGCACACAGCTGGAGTAGTACATGCAGGTCTAGTTACTCTCTCTTCGTGAAAGGCAGAGCCAAGCTGTCACAGGTCCAGAGGAGTCTGCCAGCCCTGTTATTTCAACTCAGTGAGAGGAGCCATACACCCCTTTGCTCAAGACACACTCCGTCCTCTGCCTCACTTCCCACACTAATTAGTCATAGCGTCCAGCCTCTTCTCCCTCCACCTAAATCTCCTAAATCCTTCTACACATCACAGTTTCCATGCCACCGCCATAGACGGACACGATCGCCTCCTGCCCAGACAGAGGGGTTCTCGCATCCTCTCTTGATGCACTTGAAATGAATGCCTTTCAAGAGTTTCCAAATGTTCTTACCTCAGATCCATAAGATGATAAACAAGGACCTGCATGATCTCTGCATTTAACTCTGCCTACCTCTCCAGCTAATCTTGATTTTTGTATATTTTGGTAGAATTTCAAATTTATAGAAAAGTTGTATGAACGCCCATATTTTCACTTAGATTGATCACTTATTTCCATTTTGCCCTATTTGAATTACATTTTCTCTAGATAGATAGATGATAGCTAGCTAGCTAGCTAGATAGGTGTTAGATAATATAGAATTATTTTTTCTGAGAAATGGTGTGCTTTTTCAGTGTGTATCTCTCAGAACAAAAGCATTCTCTTACGTGTCCAGTTATCAAAATCAAACATTTTAACACTGCAATACAATACTATTGTATTGTATTGTATTGTATACAATACAACACTGCAATGCAATACTATTATCTAATCCTCAGCCATATGCAAAATTTGTCAATTCTCCCAATATATCTTTTTAAGCTATTTTTATTTTCTAGTCCAGGATCTAATCCAGAATAAGGCATGGGATTCAGTTGTCATGTCTTTTTTTGTCTCTTTTAATCAAGAACAGTTCCATGCCTTTGTCTTTTTCTATCCTGACATTTTTGAAGCCTGCAGGTCAGTTATTTTGTAGAATGTCCTTGATTTTGAGTTTGCCTGATGTCTCCTCATGACTGGATCAGAGTTAAGAATTTTTTCAGAACTCTGCAGAAGTGTTGTGTTTTTCTCAGTACATCATATCATCAGGAGGCCCGTCATGTCAGGTTGCCCCAGTATCTGCAATGCTAACATCGATCAACTGGTTAAATTTGTATCACTAAGTTTCTCTACCTATAAAGTTTCTATTTTCCCCTTTTTTAAATTAATAAGCATCTTGTGAGAAAGTATATAAATATCGCATGTCTCATCAAATTTTAGCCACAAATTTTATAATTCATTGATAATCTTCTAACGTCATCATTCCTTCTATATTTATTAGTTGTATTTTCTGTAAGGAGGAGCTGCCCTTTCTTCTAGTGTTTATTTAGATATTTATTCATCAACTTATGACAGAGATGATTCACTGATTTTTATTTCATTTGATGGATTAGAATCCATTTCTATCACCATTTATCTTGATGATCAAATTGTCCCTTATTTGGCCAGGGGGTGGCCGTTTATTTATTTATTTATTCATTCATTTATTTTATTGAAGTATAGTTGATTTACAATGTTGTGTTAGTTTCAGGTATACAGCACAATGATTCAGATATATATATATATATATATATATAGTTTTCCAGATTATTTTCCCTTATACGTTATTACAAAATATTTAGTATAGTTCCCTGTGCTATACAGTAGGTCCTTTTTGGTTATCTATTTTATATATAGTATATGTTAACATATGTGTATATGTTAATCCTAACTCCCCTTTGGTAATACTCCTGGGCATATATCCAGAGAAAACGCTAATTTGAAGAAACATATGCACCCCAAAGTTCATAACAGCACTGTTTACAATAGCCAAGACATGGAAGCAACCTAAATGTCCACTGACAGGTGAAATGGATAAAGAATATGCGGTACATATATATATAATGGAATATTACTCAGCCATAAAAATGAATGAAATAATGCCATTTGTGGTAACATGAACGGACCTAGAGATTATTATACTAAGTGAAGTAAGCCAGACAAAGATAAATATAATATGATATCGCTTATATGTTGAATCTAAAAAAAAAGATACAAATGAACTTATTTAGAAAATAGAAATAGACCTACAGATATAGGAGGTGGCCCTTCAGGTTGGTTCCTTGACCTTTCAATATGTCCCTATCTTTCTGAGCAAGTTATCACTTGTAAGGCACAAGATGTTCCAGCCTAGCCAATCCTATACTTCTCTCTAAGAAAATCTCTTATCCAGTCATACTGGCCTTTTTTCCATTCTTTAAGTAGTACAAGCTCTTCTTTCTGCATTAGGGCTTTGGGGCACGTTTGTCCAGCTATCTACATAGTTTTTCCTCCCATATGTTTACCAGATACATAGTAAGAGTACAACAAATGTAGCTGACCAAATGAATAAAAATGTGAAATAAGGAAGCAGATTTCTATTTGAGTTCAGAAGACGAAAATATGGACGCATGAGTAGCAATTACAGTGTCAGGATTCTACTTAGTGTAACAAGGAACTTGGGAATGTATTCAAGCAGTTACTTTTGACCTTTTGCCAGTAATGTCACAGAGAGAAACCTTGCTCTATAGAAAGGAGTGGACCAGATGGGCTCTGATGTTTCTTCTGATTCTAAGAACCTGTTTCTGGTATTCTAGAAAATATTCTTGGGCAGACATTTCTAATATATCTGAGAACCCAGCATGTGGGTGGATTTCTAACCTTCCTTTTCTCCTAGCATTTTCACTAAGATTCCTGGGCAGTTTGATGATTTCAGTTGCAGATTTTCCCATCAAGGTTGTCATCAGTTAAGAGGAGTTAACAAGCATACTCAGGAAGAATTCAGTTATAGCAATTTATTCTTTCCAACTTTAGAAGGCATAATTACATGCCTTTCAACATGCAGGAGGGATCCAATCACTTTTTGCCCTAGGAATCAGGGTGGTACAGAGGAAGGGCAACTGAACTAGTGATGAACAAAGTGGGTTTGTCTTACAGATTCCACGTCTGCTGGTTAAGGTTTTGGGCTGGTTTAAGATGAGAATCCTAGCTTAACTATCCAAGAAGTGTGGGAAATTTATAATGCTCCAACTCAGTAAACCTCAATTTCCTCATCTACAAAATGGGAAAATAAAGCCTATCTATCAGGAATGCTGTAAGGATTAAGAGATAATATTGGTGAATTAATTGGCAAAGAGCAAGGCTCATAGTAAGGGCTAAATACATAATGATTGCTATTGTTATATAAAAGACCTTAAGCAAGTTGCTTAAGCTCTTCGAATCTTACTCTCTGCATCTATTACACTGAATGATAATTACAAGTCAGCCCTCCATATCCGCGGATTCCACACCCGCGGATTCAACCAACCTCGGATCAGAACCAGCAGATAAAGAGTGCCGACTGCACTCTACCATTTTATGTAAGGGACTTGAGCATCTCCAGATTTTGGTGTCCACAGGGGTCGTGGAACCAATTCCTCGTGGACACACAGGAACAACTTATCTTACAGGGTTTTTTTTATTAAGTTTTCACTGCACTAGGGCATGTTTGAGTTTCGAGCATACAGACAAGTTCTAAGTAAATGCTCTGAAATTTTTGTTAAAATTTAATCTGATATATAGAGACTTATACAAGAGTTTAGAGTTTAGCAATATGATTTTTTTAATCAAATTCTCAGACCAAAGTTTGCCAAAGTTTGGCAAAATATATTTTTTTCCATGCAGCCTTTACCTTTACAAATTTGCACCAGCCAGGACTTAATTGAAAAATACCTCTTTCTATTTGGTTTCCAAAATACAAAAGTAGCTTAAAAGGCTGTGACATTTTCAAATATTTCTCGTCTCACTGAGAAAATATTTTTCAATGCAAAATGCTTTGGGCTTCTTAGTTTTACTAATGAGACTGTATGGATGACAAGAATTGCTTTGGGGACAAGTCCAGGTTGACTTGTTCTAATCAACTCCTTTTTTATTTCCTGGTCTTACTCTGTCCACACACAGTGCCCTGGATAAGTCACCAGACAACTTGCAATTAGACTTTGGGTTCTGTATAGTGTGGTTGCCGTATGTACTGCGGGTGTGAAATAGTCCTCTCCTCCTGTACATCATTTCACATGATTCATCACCCCCCTGAAATGTCCATCCTCATTGCCACTCTACTCGTGCCCGTTCTCCTGTAAAACTCCTACTCTGGTTTCAAATCGAAGCTCAAACAATTAACAGTCTCTCCATGGTTTATCAAACTTGGAAAGGTGTTTCAAGTAACCTGTTTGAACGGGCAGGAGAGACTAGTAGAATTTCCAAGAATAGTGATAGACCTGTATTGGGAGGAGGGAAAGAGGAAAATTTTGTGTTGGGGCGGTGGCCCAAGAAAACAAACTCACCATCTACACAATGAAAGGTCAAAAAAAAATCTGAAGTTGATAAAAAAAAATAATACAATGAGTGTATTACCTTAAAATATGGTAAATACCACCAAAAGAGCTAACAATGATAATGATTAAATGTGGAGACAAAAAGTGGGGGGAATGATTCAACAAAGACTCTTGCATTATTTTATACGTTTAAAAATCCATATTCCTATACTGTTCTGATATGATAAATTAAATTAAATCATTTTTCTCATGTCCCTGGGTAAGTCATTCCTGAGTGACTCTGGAATCCCCGGATACAACAACACATTGTTTATAATTATGTTTGTTTGTTTGTTTTTCGGTACACAGGCCTCTCACTGTTGTGGCCTCTCCCGTTGCGGGGCACAGGCTCCGGACGCGCAGGCTCAGCGGCCATGGCTCACGGGCCCAGCGGCCATGGCTCACGGGCCCAGCCGCTCCGCGGCACGTGGGATATTCCCGGACCGGGGACACGGCCAGGGAAGCCCTATAATTATGTTTTTATATTTAACTCTTTTATCAAACTGTGAGTGCCTCATTGGCAGGTACTGTACCTTGGTTAACTCAGTTGCCTTAATGGGTCCAGCACATAGTAAGTACACAGGAAAAGGTTGCTGAATGAATTCCAGAGAACTGGGGTTATGAAAAGGAACTAAAACTGACATGAAGCTTTCATTTAGAAGTTAATTAAATCATCCTATTAGTGAATATGTAATAGCAAACTGATTATAATGCTCTGATGAATAAGTACACAGTTCTAGGAAACCGTGAAACAAAGGACCTGAGTTAGGCTAGTGAGAATGACAGGGGTGGTCAGGGAGGTCTTAAAGAAATAACGTCTGTGCGGAAAACTGGCATTAATGGGTCAAAATAAATCAACTGTAGTCACTTGTAAGAAGGGAACAAAGGAATAGCCACTAATTCAGGCTTTACATTCTGCTCTTTTTGCAACTGAATGTTTTGGGACAGAAAAAAGGTGTTTTCAGCCAGATGTTTTCTGAGTTCAAGCCAGAGACAGATTCAGGAGCCAACATTTTTGGAAGAGAAAGGGGCTGTCATAGGAAACGGTGTGAAGCATTCATCGAAAGGGGTAGGGAAATGGTGTTTACTGCTCAATACGTTGTGATTTCTCCCATTAGAAAAATAAGTTTTGATGCTTCTTCTACTGCCATATTCTGTCCTATTTCTTTGGTCTCCTTGGCAGTAAAATATATAGTGTTCTACATTTTCTATCTCTAATTCTTCTCTTCCCTTTCTCTCTTAAACTTGCTCCATAAAAACTGCTCTTTTTTAGGTCAATAGTGACCTCCAGGTTGCCAAATCCTGGGATAAATGATTAGCCTTATTAACCCTGAGCCCTCAGGAGCGCTTCACATCATCATTCTTGCTTTCTCCCAGATATCCTTTCTTCACTTGACTTTCCTGGAGTTTCTCCTATCTCATTGGTTCTCCTTCTCAGTTTCTTTTGTAGATCCTCATCTTCCTTAACCCCTTATTGCTGGAGTGCCAAGAACTCAGTCCTCGGACCTATTCTCTTCTCTAGTTACACAAACCTCTTGGGTTTCATTCAATCTCATGACTATTCCTAGTGACTCCCAGTTTTGTATTTCCAACCCAGAATTCACTCCTAATCTTCAGACACATAAATGGGGCTGCTTAATCAGTATTTCTGCTAGGATGCCCAAGAGACATCTCAAACTTACCATGTCCAAAGCTAAATGCTTGGCATACCCAAATCCTGCTGCAAACACCACCTTTCCCAGCTCCCGTGAAGGCATCTCCCACCGGTTATCAGTGTGGAGGACAATAAACGTTCATCCTTATCTAACATCCCTATCTAAACACTGATGGATTATGAACTGAAATGTAAAAGATAAAGCTATAAAATGTCTAGAACGAAACAGGAAAAAAGATCTTTGTGATCTTGTGTTAGACAAGGATGTCTTAGATAGAGCACAGGAACTCAAAATCTTATCTCTGGCAGCAATAATTTCAAGGAACCGCTTATGTTGCAATCACTCAACAAAAACACTTTCTAATTGGGGTTCCCAGAAAGCTGAATAAGCAGTTAGGGATGAGATACAAAGGGGGTATCGTCAGAAGGCTTTAAAGAAAACATCAGCGCCATCCAGATGTCCTTACCAACTTCATCCTCCCTGAAGGTAGAACTAAGACTCCTCGGGGTTAATCTTGGCTCTAGAGCTGATGTTCTTTTCACAATTATCCATTCAGTTCAATTAAACAAATACTTAAATCTGCCAGTGTAGTGCTGGTACTGTGCCAAACAGGGATGAGCAAGCATCAGAATCACCTAGAGAACTGGTTAAAACATAAATTGCTAGAGCACCTCAGACTTCCTGATAATGGAGCTCTTGGAGGGCTCCGTTTGCAATTCCAGCACGTTCCTCTGTGATACTGACGGTGTTGCTCCTAGTCTGGGGATTTCACTTTCAGATCCACTGCTTTAAGCTAAGGAATCTGGCATTAAAGTTGCAGTTTTTTTTTAAATGAAAAGTGCTATTTCAAGAAAAATAAACGTATATAATTTTTTTAAAAAAAGAGCTTGTGATTTCTCGTTCGACCAGTGGTGTGCTCGAGCCAGCTTCTGCTGGCTTGCAAGAGCTGATCTGTGGCTTGAAATCCACTATGATGGGAATAATTCCACCAGAGAAACTGACAAACTCTATAAATGAGGAGTCATTTTTATTTCCTAGAGAGCTCCTTGTTGACATTGACCAACATGCTGTTGAATCAGACACACCTATCCAAGTTCAAATGCTAGTTTTCCTGTACCTGTTAATATGTGAACCCTTTAGCAAGGCACTTAACATCACTAAGCCTCAGTTTCCCCATCTGCAAACAGGAGCGCCTACCTCTACAGGATTGTTGTAAAGATTAGCTGATAATAACATTAAGCATTTAGCACATGGCACATTTTCTGTGCCCATAATGGAGCTATTATTTTATTATTAGTGAGCAGACTGCATTGTAAATGCACAACGGAGATACAGTCCGACACATGCCCCCTTAGGAGGATTGGCAGAGTGACATCAGGGTGGTACAAAAGAAGGCTCTAACTTCCAGATCGGAAGGGGATGGTCAGGGACATCTTTCTTTATCATTTCTTTAGAATCCAGCAGGATGCATGTATGGGGGAGGGGGAAGGGAGGGACCCAAGAGCCTGGCTATCATAGAGGAACCTTATGAAATTAGATAGTTAGACTTGATTCCTACACAGTGAAATCCAGGTTCTGCACATCATTAAATAAGTGTCAGCTTCAGTTTGTCATCCTTGATCACATCGAGAGCCCTGTTCCTGTTAGCCTAGACTTCATAGCTGATTGCTGTGGCTTTACGGCTGTCTGCTGAAGGCTTTAATAATGAAAAGGAGTGGGGTTTATGCAATACTTTACAGTTTGCACAGAATTTTTGCTTTCGTATCTTATTTCATTTTCACAAACAATATGATGAGAAATATAGGTTTATTTGTTCATTTGCCTATTTATTCAGAGACTATTCCCTTGGTGCCCACACTGTGCCAGACACTATAAAGAACACTTAAGATACTGTAGAACACAATAGATAGGGTCCTCGCACTCACGGAAAGTGTGGATTTAACCCACTCGTCCTTCGTTTCCTAGTTTAATTACTATTGGGAAAATAAAATGTGAGCTCATAATTAGGAAACTCATGTGTCTGAGAAAGTGACGTTTACCCTGATACCTAAAAGGATGAAGGGGAATTAGCCAATGATGTTGGGTAGGAGATAAGGAAGAGGACCCCATGCTCGGGGAGAACTTTGTACCAAGGAAGCAGCAGAAACTGGGGCTGTCAATGATGTAAAAAAAAAAAGGGCAGTGTGGCTAGAGATCAGGAAGCAAAAAGGAAATGCATGACATGCGGCTGAGAAAAGCGCCACGGTATGATTACACAGGGCCTTACAAGCCAGGCTAAGGATCTGGGTCTTTTTCCTAAGAGAATTAAAGATTCTAAGCAGGGAAGTGACATGATCAGATTTGCATCTTTTAAAACTCTCTGTAGATAAGGGAAACATCTGAGACAAAGACTGGAAGGATATTCTGCAAGACTTGTTGATTCTTTGGAGGTAGACGGTGAGAGAGAGGGTAAGGTCGAAGACGAGTTTTGGGTTTTAGATGTGAAAGTCTGGGTGGGCGGGATGCTCTGTTATGGAGATTAACACTGGGGAAGATCAGCTTGGGAAACTGGAGGTGCTGAGGAGGAACTGGGACCATGTGAGATATCTAGGTGGTGACCTCAAGCCATCAGAGATATCTGGGAATGGACCTCAGAGGAAAGATCTGGGCTAGAATGATAAGCGTCCAGAGTTTATCAGCAAATATTTGGGGGGGGGGGCAAAAAGTTCGTTCGGGTTCTCCACACCATCTTATGGAAAAACCCAAACTAAACTTCTGGCTAACCCAATAGATGACAGTTAAAGCCATGGATGTAAATGCTCTCAACTGGGGGCAGGGAGGCCGTGGGAAGAAACAGGGTCTGGGATGCTGCCCTAAGTAATGACAATGAAAGAACTGGACAAGGAGAGTCAGGGAAGACAGAGGAACATGGTGGGGAGTGTGACGAGAAATAAGCCAAAGAAAGACAATTTTTCTAGAAAAAGAAAGTGGTCAGTAGTCCATATCAGCTAAGCTGTAAGCAGTAAGTGAAGCCAGGAATGGAAAGAGCTCCTTGGACCTATAGCCAAACAGAGTAATTAGTGACCTCAGGGAGGAATCTTCTGGGGGATTGCGGAAGGCAGCGTCCAGATTGGAGGAGGTGGGTGGCAAATGAAGGTGAAGGAGGGGAGTCAGTGAATTTACTGAGACTTTTCCTGTGAGTTGTTCGCCGTGAAGAGGAAGCAAGAGAAATTTAGCTGCTAGAGTGAGATTTAGGAGACATTTTTGTCTTACATTTCCATTTTGTGCCCGTTACGATGCCTTTCTGCATCTGTATCAAGTAACAATGGCAAATTGATCATTCAGTGAATTGAATTTCTTTTTTCTTTACAGTTTGATATTAGGCTAATTTCAGTAAATTGACCTAGAGCCAAATTCAGAAGTCCATGTCAATAAAAAACATCAACTTTTGAGTACTTTCTACATGGCAGGCTCCCTCCTGGGTCAGTAGTACTCTATGTTGCCACATTTAACTCCTCACAAATCACTGGCAAATAGGTCGTTTTCGTCTCAATTTACCAGCCAGGAGACCGAGGCACAGGAAGGGTCTGTAACTTGCCTAAGGTCACCCAGCTGGTAAGGGATGGAGTCTGAATTCAAGTTGGACCTGCCTGGCACCAAGGCCAGGGCTCTTCATTGCCAAGCCTGGGCTTGCTTCCAGCGCATGGGAAAGGTCTGGAATACCACACCAAAAACGGTCATCCTTAACTGTAAGCAGCAAGGAACTCCTTTAGATCCTAGAGTGAGAGTGTGATCTTAGAAAGCCATTATTTAAGGCTTTTCTCAGATACCTGGGAAGGGTGGGCTTATATTGGGGAGGTCTTCCTTCTTCTTCTCACCTTGACTTAAATATACTATTTCATCTCTCAGATTTCAGTGTAATTGTCTCTTTGTCACTAAGTGGGAGATTTCCCTTTATGGATGTGGAGTTCCATAGCTCCGTGCTTCACTTCTTTTCAGCACTCACAGTTTTCATGGGATGTTGGGATGAGTAACATCTAACCTCTCCACCCCCATTAGAAGGTGAGATGTATGAAGTCAGGAACCGGGAAGCCTTCCTTTGCTCTAGCACATTACACGGTCCTTGGAACATATTAGTGCTCAATAAACGTTTGTTGAATTAACATGTTGTGGGAGCATCTCACCAGGGTCTCAGGGATGGGATTGTAGCTCCATCACAACATCTACCCTCATTCTGGATACCCTACAATGCTGAGAGTGCAGGATGTGAGTTCCCTGGGGAGCAGACAGTCACAGGGATGGAAAGGAGGAGGTTGGTTCAGGCACTTAGGTCTCGAGATCTGTCTTAGTGAATCAAAGAGGCCAAATAGCTTAGCCATGCTTTAATCCCCCTGCTGGGGACCCTGGCTGATGAAATTGGCCTCTGGATCAAAAGGACATTGAACTGGATAATAATAATCAGATATTTCTGCTCTGCTTTTTTTTTTTTTTTTTTGCGGTACGCGGGCCTCTCACTGCTGCGGCCTCTCCCGTTGCGGAGCACAGGCTCCGGACGCGCAGGCTCAGCGACCATGGCTCAGGGCCCAGCCGCTCTGCGGTATGTGGGATCTTCGCGGACAGGGGCACGAGCCCGCGTCCCCTGCATCGGCAGGCGGACTCTCAACCACTGCGCCACCAGGGAAGCCCCTCTGCTCTGCTTTTTAATTGGAAGGGCCTTTGGTGTATTTGGCAGGCTATGGACAGATGTCAAATCAGGCTTGCTTGTCCATAGTTGGGTTGGGGATCAGGGGACACCATGACCAGGATGTCCGAGTCAGCTCTTCAGCCATCTTAGAATTCTCCCTGGCCCCCCATCCCCTCCCTCTGCCTTCCTCTACACATGTGCACAAGCTCATAATTATGGAGTCTTCCTCATAAATCTCTCCCTAATTCATCCTCGCTTCTCCAATCCCATTGCCTTAGTTCAGGATTTCACTCTTTCTTACCTAGGGTTTCATTTCAACCTGCCATTGGCATCACCTGCCATCCCTTCACGCAGCAGGCATGATCTTTGTCAAACACCAATCTGCTCATGTCACTCCTCTTAGAAAGCACATCAGCGGCTCTCCATTGCCCTTAGGATAGAGTGCAAGCTCTCTAGACAGGCAACAAAGTCTCCCCACAATCTAGTTCCATCAGATCCCTCCCACTCCATCTCTGACCATTTCTCTTAAGGAGGACTTTTGCTTTAGTCATGATGTACCTGGCCTCTCCTGATCGTGTACCCTGTGAATATATTCAAGTCACCATGCCTACGAAAAAGTCACTTCCTCCACCTAGAAAGCCAGGTCCACATGGTAAAGTCCTGGTGACTTTTCAGGGCTGAAATCATTTATCCCCTTTGCCCAGTCATCCCCCAAACCTTAGGATAATTCAGTTGTATTCAGCTGATAGTTAGACGATAATCCATTGTCGGTGAACCCCGTGAACCTTATGCAATGATCTCAGAGCTCTTAACACCTTCTGTTGTATTTATCTGCATGTCTGCCTCCCCACTGGACTGTGGGAAACTTGGAGAGGTTCAGGGTAATATAGCCAAGAGGTTCAGAATTCAGGCTATGGTCTCATAAAGTTCTAAGTCTAAATCCTGGTTATGTCGCAGTGTGACCCTGGGGGATTTATTTAACTCTCTGCACTTGAGATATTTTTAATCTGTAAAATGGGCACAATAGCTACCAACTTGTGTTCTTCTTATGATACGGATTGAGTACTGAATGCTTAGCAACATCAACTGATGGCTTTATCAGACAGCACATAAAGTGTAGAGAGATAATCAGATGAAAATGTTAATCAAAGACACATTTCATGTCCTTTCATCTTCTCATCTCAACAATACAGTGCTATTAAAGGAGGTATAAAATACTGGGGAATGAATGAGGTAAGCTTTCATAGGGAGATGTGGAGACCAGGAGACACACCCATTTCTTCTATCTGTACTCACAGGCTAGAATTTCACCACCCAGCTTTGAGTTCTTCTAAGCACAGAGGTTGGAAAGAGATTTGACATTTTCCTAAGCAACCGTCATTGAACCCTGTCTGTGCTCCAGGTTACTGTGCTGTATGCCTTCACGTGTGAGCCAGATGTGAGCATTTCCCATTTTTAAACAAGAAAACTGATGCAGTGAAGGTAAGTCAGTAAGTAGCACTGGAAGGGCTTGAACCAAGATCTGCCTGATTCCAGGTTCCAAACTCCAACTTCTGTAGTCAGCAGCGGCAGCAGCATTATTCCCAACTAGAAAGTTCTCCCAGGTTTCCCAGGCAGCCCTGGCATTTCTTTGCAGAAAAAGATTCAGAGGATCGTCCATTATGCCAATGCTGTTGCTTTGAAACATAAATAGTCGCTCACTGTGGAACTGTTTGTTATGAGGAATGTGCAGACTGGAGAGAAGTGAGACATAAAACCATTATTTCACGCAGAAAGACATTGCCAAAAGGATAGAATTACTTACTATATTAATTCTGTCCTTCAGCCCCCAGCTCATCTCTCTGCATAATGACTTAGTCACAGAATGTATTGTTGGCAACATTTGGGGACATTTCCACTATGATTTTTGAAGAAATTGAATCATCTAAGACTTCCCGTTCTATTCCCTTTCGCTCTAACTACCTCCTCTCTCTTCTGCTGGTCTGTCAACACTTCTTCCTCTATCCCACCCTATTTCACCCTATGTGCAATCCCTATTTCTTCCCACCCACCTCCTTTCCTTCTACTACTCACTCATATGCACTTCTTACTTCCCTTTCTCTTCCGCCAAACCCCTCTGTCAACCCTCCATTTCTTCTCTCTCATTTTCCATCTGTTGAATGTCATCTTCTACAACAGGCTGGAGGAGCTGACAGTGGAAATTCCACACTAGTCTTAAAAATGGTACTATGGGGAGAGTGCATATAGGGCGTCATTTAGAATCATTGTCTAGAAGCATCCTATAGAATCACCCTCTGGATTCAACCCATAGATCCGTCATGTAGAGCTATCATAGAGAGCAATCCTATAAAACCACCAGATAGAACCATCACATAGCATCTCAGAATTAGAATGACAAGGATTAAGACAGTGGGGAGGTAAACAACATCTGTTTACCCCTGTGTTTATGTTTCCATGAATCATTCTTAATCCAAATCATACTTAATGGCAGAACATGATAGGCATTTCCAATTCAGTTAGAAATCCGATAGCTTTCATTTGATGTAGTTGGATGGATCTGCTATGGAGTGTGAAGCTGGACTGAGAAAAACAGAGTTAAATCCACAATATTCCAACTTGGACGATGTTTGCTGTCTTGTGGTCTCACTTCAAAAGATTTATGGGCTAACTGTACCAGGTGCATAGAGAGTTGTCATGTGGAAGAGGAATTTTCTTCATGGTCTAGTATGATCGTGATTATCTAAGGCTGTTCTACAATTTCTTTTAAATTAACACCAATTCTTACCATCACAGGTTGAACACCTGCTGTGTTGGGCACTGCTCCGGGAGCTCTAAATTTACCAGCTCATTTAACCCTCACAGCATCTGTGAGAGGCAGGGGTGAGCACGTCTGGTTCAAAAATGAGCTGAGGGGGCTTCCCTGGTGGCGTAGTGGTTGAGGGTCTGCCTGCCGATGCAGGGAACACGGGTTCGTGTCCCGGTCCGGGAAGATCCCACATGCCGCGGAGCGGCTGGGCCCGTGAGCCATGGCCGCTGAGCCTGCGCGTCCGGAGCCTGTGCTCCGCGACGGGAGAGGCCACAACAGTGAGAGGCCCGCGTACCGAAAAAAAAAAAAAAAAGAGCCGAGGAAGTTCGGAGAGGTGGAGGAATCTCCCCTATATTACAGTGCTGTGGAATATAAATAGTAGTTATAACTGTTGCAAGGTGGGCACGAAGTGCTCAAGATCAGTACACAATTGCTACAAATATTTACCGAGAGCTCATAAATGCAGGCTGAGAAAACTGAGACTTGCTATGTGTTTCTTTGGAAGAATAATATTTTAAAACTATTAACTCTCCTAATTTATGAGTGTAAACAATTTAAAGCCAAATCTGAGTAATTTTTCACATCTTAACAGAGTTATTCTTAAATTTAAAAAATAAACATCCTGGAGCAGCTAGAAAAATATTAATAAGCAGTGAGAAGAGTGTATGTTAGTGTAAACTAATAAACTAATATACTAATATAATAATGTAATGATATGCTAATGAATAATATGTCTATAAATTATAATATTAATAAAATTAATATACTTGTTTCAAACGTTATGGGAACTGGCTCAAGAATGGGTAGTTTGATCAAAGAAAACGCAGAGATAGCTCAAGAAGAGACCAATATATATATAAATGTACAAGATGATAAATATGGCATTTTCCATCAGCAAGAGTAGGGAGAATCTTATTCTATATATGGTCAACCCACTATTCACTTATAAAAATGACAGTAGTAAGAAGAGGAAAAAAGAGAAGCAGAAAGGAGACGTTGAATGGTTACTTGAAGGTATAAAACAAAATAAATAAGTGGATTAAAGCACTGTAATGTTACAAGCAAAGGAAGAGAAGAAGGGAGGAAGGAAATAAGGAAAGAAACTAAAAATAATGAAAGATACTCTACGTAACCAAACTTGGTATAGAAAGGAAGACTTCTTTAGAATAACTCGAAAAGAAAAAATAAAGGAATATATCGATAGATATGATTACCTTAAATATTTTCATATAAAGTATTTATATCAAAAATATGATAAAACTGAAAGGCCAATTACAAACTGTGAAAAAGGTTTTGTCAACTATGTAACAGAAATAGTCTAGTTAAGTTTTTTAATGTTTATGTCTATTCTATTACTATTTATGTAACACAAATAGAATATTCTAACTCTGCAGACCTCTTAGAAATCACTAAGAAATGACACGTGCCCTGAGAGGAAAATGGGCAAAAGGTATGAACTAGCTGTTTCCAGGAAAAAAAAAAATCCAAATACTTAATAAACATGGAGTGTTGGATTCCTAGCAGTTAAAAAAAAAAGGGAAGAAAAAGATTGTGAACTATGTTTCACTCAACTTGGGAGTGAATGAAAACCATTGTTGATGAGAGTGTGGGGTAAAAAACATGCTCATACAATAATGAGAATAGGCAACGGGCTAAAATGCTATGACTTTTTTTATTATTGAAGATATTATGGGTTTATGTATCAAAAGCCTTAGGAAACATGCATAACAATAAACAATATGCATGATCCAACCCAATGATTCTCCTAGAAAACATATTTCAAATAAGCAACCAGAGGTATACTACAATATGTGTGAGGATGAAGATGTCTCCAGGTAAGAATACAGATATTCATAGCAACCTGCGGTAGGCAGCTTCTAACATGACTTTCAATTACTCTGTCTTCTGGTATGTACACCCTTGCGTTACCCCACTGCACTTAGCCACTTGCTTCTATAACAAATAGAATATGGGAAAATGATGGGCTGTGTCTTCTGTGATTAAGTTACAAAGACTGATTTCTGTCTTGCTGGCGCTGCCTTCTCTCTCTCTCTCTCTCTTTTTTTTTTTTTTAATAAATTTATTCTATTTATTTATTTTTGGCTGCATTGGGTCTTCGTTGCTATGCACCGGCTTTCTCTAGCTGTGGTGAGCGGGGGCTACTCTTCGTTGCGATGCGCAGGCTTCTCATTGCAGTGCTTCTCCTGTTGCGTGTAGAGCACGGGCTCTAGGCATGCGGGCTTCAGTAGTCGTGGCACGCGGGCTCAGTAGTTGTGGCTCGCGGGCTCTAGAGCGCAGGCTCATAGCGTACGGGCTTAGTTGCTCTGCGGCATGTGGGATCTTCCCGGACCAGGGCTCGAACCCGTGTCCCCTGCATTGGCAGGCTGATTCTTAACCACTGCGCCACCAGGGAGGTCCCTCCCTTCTCTCATGATTGCTCTGACAAAGTAAGATGCCAGGCTGTGAGGTATCCCCTGCAGAGGTCCATGTGGAACAGGACCGAGGGGGGCCTCCAGCCAATGGTCAGTGAGGAACTGAGGCACTCAGACCACCAACTCGCAAAGAACTGAATCCTGCCACCAACCACGTGTGTGGTCTAGGAAGTGGATCCTTCCCAGATGAGCCTTTAGATATGATCAAGGCTGCAGCCAAGGAATCGGGGTTCCTTGATTACAGCCTGTGAGACACCCAGCTAAACTATGCTCGGATTCTTGAGCACAGAAACTGTGAGATAATAAATGTAGTTTTAGGCCACTAAATTTGAGAATAAATGGGCCCTTGGAAGAAGCTGATCAGACAATTTAAAGACACAGGTTTCCGAAATTCCTCCCAACTGAATTTAATCTCTTCTCCCTCTCCAGGCTCTCCCTTCTCTATCTCAGGCAACTTTGACCAGTATGAGAGTTTCTCATTGGCAACTGGGACCTGGAGTCATTATCATGAACCAAAGCATAGAGCTGGCCTTCAAGGCGCAGCACCTCCCAGCCCACGTGAGTTTGTTGGCATCTGTCTGCGGTAGATGCTTTGTAATCCAGCCCCACTGTGCCTCCCGTGGAGCTCTGCAATGGACATTGGTCACTACGTGTAACTGGACTTCTAGGTCATTCTCTCTGTCATGCAGCTAATTAGCCCAATGGCCAAGGCTCTTCTCCTAGTCTGCTTAATACTGACTATTGCTATAATAACTGACAATTATTAAGCACTTGCTCTGTGATAAGAGCATGGTAGACATAATCCCATTTAATCCTCTCCACAAATGTGTGAGGTAGGTATGGCTATGAGAAAACTGGGGTTCAGGGTGGGCTGAACTCATTTAGTGTCATAAAATCATGAAGTGTCAGGATTGAGATATGAGCCCAGATCTCCTTGGTTTCAGGACTTTTTATTTGCCTTTCCCCAAGAAATCACATTTTGATTTCCTCACTTTTTTTCCTCCTCCCTTCCTATCTCATAGTATCTGATTTGGGGCGCTTCTTGGTTTTTGGAAACACATTGAGCAGAACTGTTTCCTGACCCATACAGCCTCTCTAACCTTGCAATGCTAGCCTCTGAAACTGAATCTACCGCTCACCCCAACACTACTCCACTCAGGCCTTGCCTTCCTTCTCCCTCATCCATGCTACCCCTGCTATGAAATGATGGAGGCCGATTGCAATGCAAACTGTAAAGTGATGAGTACATGAGGGTGACCCTATGGAGGATATGGGACACTCAAATCTTCTGCTCTGGGCCTGGGGCCCTGTGTATAGCTTGTTGTGCAGTGAACAACCTATACAGCATATGAGGTGGCCCTGCGTCCCTTATTGTAGGTTTCAGGGTCAAAAATCCATTGGTTTCCCGGCCAAACCTAGGCTGCATAGCAGAATCACCTGACATCAGAGAGAGAGAGAGAGAGACATCCCCAAGTCTCACTCCAGACCCAGAGAATGGAAATTGGAGAGCAGAACGTAATCTTTATTTTTCATAAGCATCTCATAGAATTCTTAAGAAGCCTCTCTATGGTCAGACGTTTCCTTTTCCTAAATGGATTATGTCTATAGCACCATTCAGGTGATTATACAGGTGAAACCCAGGTCCTAGGGCTGTTTGCCCAGGAGATGAATTTCCAAGTCTCTCCTGCATCGTCCAGCCTTCATCACAGAGGATGGAATTCCAGGCATGGTTAATGAATCTGTGGGAGGTTGTGTGAAAGAATGTGGCATTTTATAATTGGAGGTTGCCCACTGAGCCGTCTATTGGCTTTACCCCTAAGCTGATCTTGTTTGTGAGCCCAGGCAGGCCTCAATGATTTAATCCATGTAACTCAGAGACTGTAATAGTGTACTAAAGCTATGTTACAGGCTTAATTGTGTTCCCTCAAAATTCATCTTAAAGTCTTTACTCCCGGGCTTCCCTGGTGGCGCAGTGGTTGAGAGTCTGCCTGCCGATGCAGGGGACACGGGTTCGTGCCCCGGTCCGGGAAGATCCCACATACCGCGGAGCGGCTGGGCCCGTGAGCCATGGCCGCTGAGCCTGCACGTCCGGAGCCTGTGCTCCGCAAAGGGAGAGGCCACAACAGTGAGAGGCCTGCGTACCACACACACAAAAAAAGTCTTTACTCCCATAAACCTCAGAGTGTGACTATATGTGCAGATAGGGCCTTCAATGTGGTGATTAGGTTAAACTCCAATATGACTGGTGTCCTTATAAGAAAAGGAAAAGACACCAGGGATGCAGCCACACAGAAATGACCATGTGCAGAGGCAACAAGAAGGTGGTCAGTTGCAAGCCAAGGAGAGAGGTCCCAGAGGAAACCAAACTTTCTTGTTTAAGATACCCCATCTCTGTGGATGGACCTAGAGATTGTCATACAGAGTGAAGTAAGTCAGAAAGAGAAAAACAAAGATCGTATAATATCACTTCTATGCGGAATCTAGAAGAACGGTACAGGTGAACTTATTTGCAAAGCAGAAATAGAGTCACAGATGTAGAGAACAAACTTATGGTTACCAAGCGGGGAGGGGGGTGGGATGAACTGGGAGATTGCGATTGACATATATGCACTACTATGTATAAAATAGGTAACTAATGAGAACCTGCTGTATAGCACAGGGAACACAGTGCTCTGTGGTGCCCTAAATGGGAAGGAAATCTAAAAAAGAGTGGATATATGTATACGTATAACTGATTCACTTTGCTGTACAGCAGTAACTAACACAACATGGTAAAGCAACTATACTCCAATTAAAAACAAAAGGAGACCCCGTCTCTTATTCTTTATTAGGGCAGCCTGTGTTCGTCTGCTAGGACTGCCATAACAAAATGCAACGGACTGCCATTTCTTTCTGTGTCTGTGTCCTCTTCTTATGAGGACACCAGTCATATTGGATTAGGGCCCACCCAGAGGACCTTATTTACCTTAATCACTTCTTTAAAGACCCTATCTCCAAATACAATGACATTGTGAGGTACTGGGGCTTAGGACTTCCACATATGACTTTGGGGTCGGGGGTGGGGACACAATCCAGCCCATAACAGAGACCTTAAGAAAGACAAGGAGAGAGAGAAGAACACTGCTTCTCTGGATGACGTGCTTTGGGCCAAACCTGCACTGGGTGCATCCGATCCTTACAAAAGCGCTGGGAGGTAAACCACATGGTCTCCCTTTTAAAGGTGAAAGAGCCGAGGCCTGGAGAGTAAACATCCAGTCACCACCCCCAGCCCCAGGTGGGAAGGGAAGGGAAGGGCTTGTGGGGTATGAATTTCTTCTCAGTGTAGCCCTGGGTCACCTAACCCGCCTCTTTTCTAGCCGTTCACAGCTCCCAACCAGAACCAATTTTTGCAGAATTGGCCAGTCACAACTGGGATGCTAATGGGACCAGGCTCTTAGGCTTGTGGGGGCATGAGATTGCCATGCAGAGCACTCAGCAAAGTGCTCAGACCTGGCAGATGCTCTAAGCAGTGACGGCTCTGCTCATCACGACGATTATTTTGTTGCCTTGAAAACTTTTGAGTGCAAGAGAAAGAGGCTATCGAACTGGTGATTTTAGCATCTACTTCTAGGTACCTCGGCCAACACCTGGAAACTGAGCTAGGGATGTTTTCACACACATTAGCAGCCCTGGGAAGGAAGAATCATTATTATCTTCCAGGTAGAGATACCCCTAAGGAGGCCCAGCTGAAAACGCAGAAGCCCAGGCTTTGTCAGCTCACTTGAATGGGCTCATCTAAATAGAACTGAACACCAGCCTCAGCCACTGCCTCAGCCCTACCCCCACACATCATCGTGCTCCACAGCCCTGGAGATGGTCAATCACAGCCAGTCTCTTCTCAGCCAAAGAACACACAACCTTATCCTCTGTCCCACCTAGACTCTCCTTCCAATTTTCGCTAGTCAAAGCTTCCTGGTCTTAAAAGTTCATCCCTGCAGCTCCGTTCCTGGATCTGCTCTAGGTCCCTGAGGAATCTTCCATATTGAAGGGTAGAGGAGAAATATCTAATGGTTATGCCTAGGGTGGACCTTTCACGTCCTGTATGCTTTACTGCTCCTAACTAGTGTTATGAGGAGGCAGTGTATTGGTCCAGACTTTAGGGATGACTGAGGTCATAAAAATGTTCAGTAACTTGCCAAGGTCACCCTACCACTAAGGGACAAACCCAAGCCAGACTGACTTCATCTTTCCAGGTGTATATATATATACATATATATATTACATACATATGTATGTGTATATATATATATATATATTTCTTTTTTTTTTTCTGTATTTGATTCTTAAGCCTCCAACCAATTTTACCAATAAGGAAATTGAGAGTGATTTGGTGACATGCTAAGCTCAGTTAGCTCCCAAGATGGAGCTGAGATTGGAAACTAGTTCTTCTAAGTCCAATGGTCCAATCAAGGGTCATTTATTTATTCAACATAAATGAACTGAGCTAAAACATAGAAGCGACCCCAATGTCCATCCATGGATGACTAGATAAGCAAAATGCGTTCGATACACACAACAGAACATCCTCCTATCTTAAAAAGAAAGGACATTCTGACGTATGCTGCGACGTGGATGAACCTTGAGGACATTATGCCAAATGAAACAAGCCAGTCGCGAAAGGACACTCTCCGTATGACTCCACTTGTATGAGGCACATAGAGACAGAAAAGAGAAGGGTGGCTGCCAGAGGCTGGCGGAAGCGGGCAGTGGTGAGTTACTATTTAATGGGCCCAGAGTTTCAGTTTTATAAGTGGAAAAGAGCTACGGAGATGGATGGCTGTGATGTGTGCACAATATTATGAGTGCATTTAATACCATGGAACTGTACCCTTAAAAATGGTCTAGATGGTACATTTTATGTTATGTGTATTTACCAGAATTAAAATATCAGGAAAAAACTTGGACTGAGCACCTGCTGTGTACAAGGTAGCCTACGAGTCAATGAGAATTCAGTCTCATCCCTGCCTATCTAGTGGCAGGGGATGGGGGCGATGTACAGTTAACAATAAATGTAACATGAATACTCTGGGTCATATGTTACTAGGTAGGAAAAGTTAAAAGGTACGTTAAATGGGAAAAATGGTGGCCATTTTAAATGAGTGAGGAGGTAACCTTTGAGCAAAGACTTGAAGGAGGAAGAGGAATGAGGCTGTGGTTACCTGGGAGAGAAGCATCCCAGACAGAGCGAAGACAGAGAATGAACATGGCGGCCGAGCACGCTGGCTTCATACACAGCAATAAGGTCAACATGGGTGAGGCACAGGCAGTGGTAGGAGATGATGACAGAGAGGAAGATGAGTCATGGAAACCACTGGAGGGACTTGGCTTTCTAACATGAGAAATACAGGAAAGCCCACAGTCACAGACTAAATTGTCCCCACGGCCCAGGCTGGTGATGTCACCCCAGGATGGCTCAGGTAGGCAAACAAGTGTGTCTGCCTCTTGTGAATGGGGCAGCCCCTACTCACTTTCATTCCAGATGTCCCCAAAGGAGAAGGCAAGCCTGATGTTGTCTGCTCTGCTTTTCAATAGAAGCCAGAAATCTGGACTTTTACATGAAGCTTCCTGACTTTTTAAAAATATTAGCAATGAGTTCCATTGTGTCAAAGCACCACATCTCCCCCCAAGAAGCCTCTGATTATAGAATTGTAACAAATTGACCCAGTTTGAGGCCTGTGCATTATACCAGGTTGCCATGTGATCCTACGTCACCAGGCCTGTCTGATAGATGTTGAGGCATTAGGAAGAATCAGGCCATTATATTCATTACCTGTATTCAGACATGAGATTTAACCTCTATCAGTGCAGTTACCTCTTTGTGTTGCAATGATCTGTGTATATGTCTGTTTCTCTTACTAATTTGTGAGCTAGTCAAGGCCAGACACTGAGTTTTCCTTGGCTTTGAACCCCTAGAAGAAGGCTACACACATAATAGGAGTCCAGTAAATATTTATTGAATAAAGCTGTAATGGTGAATGGGTAAAAATAGCTTGCATATGTATTGAGGACAGAAGGAAAAGAAAAGACACGAAAGTAAAATGTGGATTGTGTTAGAGGTTGGCATTTAAGGAAGTTATTTTCTTTTGTTTTCCAAACTCCCCATACTCTTATTATATTGATTTTGTAACTGTTAATGGGAGAAAACGTTTTAACAAAAAAAAATCGGTTGGTCTTCTAGGCCTCTCCTTTCAGAGATGCTCTTGTTGGGATACAAACCCTGTTGGGGAGAATTCCCTGCAATATCCCACTTGCTGGCCCCAAGCACTTGCTCACATCACTGAGCTCAGAACCAATCCAACATTATAGTTGGACATATGGGAATCCACACGATAGGCTTGATATCTTCTCTATACCAAAGAGCCAATCCAGCCCAGCCCAGACAATTCCCGCTAAATTTCCAGGGTCTTTCTAAGAAAGGTTGTATTTAAGAAATGCTGGTGTTTCTGCAGTGAGGACAAACATGGAGGGAAGCAGGGTCTTGGTGATGGGACAAAATAGATGACATGTTGACCTCACAGGTCATGTGTAACAGGTGTGTGTAGTGGTGTGGGAATTCAATTCAGCAGCCAGGGCACAGCACAACAGAAGCCAAGTGACAATTGAACACTGGGGACCAGATGCATAGTGAACGTCCATCCACTCCTTGCTCTGGCTACCACTCCATGTACTCCATTTTGGAAACAAAATGTGATTTGGGTATTTGCAAATGGTGCCCGAGTAGGCAAATGTGCTCTGCATGGGGTGGGGGGTAGGGGTGTCCATGTGGGCTCTGGTGTGTGCACAAAACACTGGCATATTAGGCAGGGGAATCGATCAGTCCTAACTGGAAGCACCTATTACAGAATCTCTGTCCTGTGGATTAAGCCAACAGAGTGGAGAGGAAAATGGAACCAACTGGCTATGATGGATTCTGGTACTAAAGATCTACCTCCAGGGTCTGACTGCTCCAGGGTCTGACTACAGAGAATAAAGAAACTGATAGCCAAGTGAAAACTTGGCCATCATCTTTATGAAAACCCAATCCCTCCTTGACCCCCTTCCCTCCAGAGGGAGGCCCTCTGGAGAGCATGGATTGAGCCTGACCCTAGGGTAGAGGTTACCAATTCTATTCCTCATGCTTTGGGATGATGCTCTTCTGTACAGCAGACCCAGAGTTGACCCAAGGTTGAATGGAAGAAGCTGGGGAACAGAGCCATCTCCTCCTCCATATCTTCCCTCTAAGCACAGGCAGGTCCAAGAGATCAAGGTCCAAGGTACACATGAGCAGTGACCAAACCTACAGGCAAACATTGTCCAACACATACCATGTTCTCATCAATTATAGTGGCTACTCTACCTCCCGTGGGGAAGAACAAGAAAGATGGGTAGAAGCTCTCCTTACAACCTTTCTTGGAAGGTTAGAAGCTTTGACAAAAGTCTCCCTTTCTGTAGAAACACAAAAATGAGTAGGAACATACCTACTATGGATTAGACAATTTCCTCTGTCTAATCCTCTATAAGACTGCTACCATGGATTGAGCCCTTTCCAGTGCTCTAGGCATCTTTCCATATATTCACTCATTTAACCCTCCCAACAACCTTATGAGGTAACTAAGACGAGATGAGGCACAGGGAGGCCAAATGATGCAGCTAGTAAGTGACCGAGTCAGACTAAGAACCCAAAGGCATCACACCAGAGTATGGACTCTGAACCTCTGCTCTGGAGCTGATGCAAGCAACATTACACCAGCCCTTTGTCCCGGTTTGATAGCTAAGGAACTTGAGGTTTGCCCATGATGTCAAAGAAAGCTGGGTCTAAACTCCATGCCTGCCTGAACCTAGAGCGTGTTCAATTACACCACGAAAGAGCTGCTGCATATAAGCAGTTATAAAGGCCCCCAAGTCTTGTATCTGATGGGCAGATAGCAACTCACCTGAGGAGATCCCACAATTCCAGTTGAGCCAATGCATCAT
This sequence comes from Globicephala melas, assembly GCF_963455315.2. NCBI lineage: Eukaryota > Metazoa > Chordata > Mammalia > Artiodactyla > Delphinidae > Globicephala > Globicephala melas. The sequence continues at coordinate 18,278,195 of NC_083328.1, forward strand.
GGTTCTGACCCGTTATTTAATCCTAAACTCCAGTCAACTGAACGCACACGAGACAAGAGGAAGGCAGAGGTTACTGTGCTCCCTACCTCTCTGGTCTGGAAGGTCTGAGTTTGCAGCTGGCGAGGGTGAAGGCTGTAACCGTCATCCCTGGTTGCACATTAGAACCACCTGGGATAAATTTTTAAAAACATTTTTTAAAAGTTCCAGTGTAATTGATCTGAAGTACAGTCCTGGCATAAAGGTGTTTTCGTTTTATTTTAAGTTCCCTAGGGGATTCTAATGTGTAGCCATAGTAGAGAAACACTGGGCTGGGAAACACACCCCAAGCTGACAATTAGAATTAAAATCTTCCCCTAAACTAACCTTCATCTTAGACACCTGGGATCTGACTGAGCAATGACACTTGAAATGGAAACAATCTGCCATTATTTATGGAGTTTAATTTCAGTTCGTGATCCTAATGCTGGGTCTGTGAGGAGGGCTTGGGGAGGGGAACTTGCAGGGGTGGGAAGGTGAAATTGAAGGATGAGGCCATACAGATGGGACAAGAACCAGCAATTCACTGCCCTTGTTTGGTAAACACACCCAGTGCTTAATGGTGCCTAATGGTGCCTGTAATTGATGTCTAAAGTTATTTAAAAGTAAATTTACTAGAAAATAATTAGCAATTTTATAGTTCACTACTTCCTCATTTTGGGGATAAAAATTTTTTCAATGGTTTTATCAGGCACCACAATACAACAGTGCTGTGAAATCAGTTGCCCAAAGTGGAGGTAGACATGGGTCCCCTAAAGAGATAAATACGTTTAAAAAAATGTTTGATTAGCTATTTTCATTCATTGGAATGTAAGCCTATTTTCCCCTCCACTATCACTCCCCACCATGCCAATCTCCCGTTTGAATCTGTAATAAATTATCCTTAATCAACAACAAGGGAAAGTTATAGGAAGGCAGCTTGGGGATGGCTTAGATTTGACCTTGGGAGTCCTTAACCTTAGCAGTGGGAGTGGAGAAGAAAACTGTTCTCTCATTAGGCCAGATACATCTTTCCTTAATGAGCTTGCAGGAATATTCATTACAATACATTAGCTCATCTCTTCCTCTTTCTGCCCAGCTAGCCCAGGGCTACAAGGAGAGACGGAATGATAGAAATAAATTTACTAAAGATTTTATTGAAGATCTACTGAAGAGGGCTTCCCTGGTGGCGCAGCGGTTGAGAGTCTGCCTGCCGATGCAGGGGACACGGGTTCGTGCCCCGGTCCGGAAGGATCCCACATGCCGCGGAGCGGCTGGGCCCGTGAGCCATGGCCGCTGGGCCTGCGCGTCCGGAGCCTGTGCTCCGCAACGGGAGAGGCCACAGCAGTGAGAGGTCCGCATACCGCAAAAAAACAAAAAAGATTTACTAAAGAATTTGCTTGGACTTCTCTTTCTGGAGCCCTCTGCTCACAGCCAATGGGGAAAGGAATTGCTGTTGTTTTCAGTTCAGACAGAGGCTCTCAGTGGCTTTTACAAACTGTCTGCAGATGATCACCAGTTTCCACATCTGTGAAATGGGTAAGACAGTCGTTCCTCTGCTTGTTCATGGCTCAGCAGCATCAGCGACCTTGGAAGTTTGTTAGAAACGCAGAATTTCAGGCTCCTCCTCAAAACTACCCAAAAAGAATCTCTAGGGGTGTGAAGCTAGATACTAGTGTTTTCGTAAGTTTTCAGGTACTTCTTACGCATGCTTGAGTTTAAGAACCAGTGCTTTACAGGAGTGCTGTGAACAGCAAATGAGATAAGTGAAAATATACTCTGGAAAAAAACTGGAAGATGCTAACAAGATTCTGGGTATTACTGTTTCTCTTCATATTATTAAATGTAAATGTCACAAAAATATTAAGAGGTATAGGCCTAGAAGACTCATCCTGTAGCTTCATCAAAATTCTCTATCGGTGATGTTAAATCTTGAGCCTTTTGGAGGCAGACATATGGAAGACAGAAAGCAGGCTGATGGAAGTCTCTAAGGACATATGGGGAGTGGGGTGAAGTAGGGACCCACACCCTTCCTAGGAGCACTCCAGTTCTGTTTCAAAACAATAGAATTGTGCAGGCCAGATAGAACAGTTCTGCAAACTGAATTTGGTCTGGGGACTAATGATATGCATGGTACAAAAGTTTGGAATGCCCAAGAAAAATGTGTCCCCAATATCCCTTTTATTACTTTTCTTCAATTTTTGATATTATAGAAATTAATTGTTTAAGAGTCTAGTGGAAGTCACTCCAAAAGGTTCTGCCTCATATTAGCTTTCCCGATCATTTATAAATTTATAATTTTATTTTCACATGGCTGTTGGTTAGCTGTGTTTCACTGAACATTTTCATTTTTGGATATCAGTTGTTAGAAAGATAGCTAAATGTGACACCTTCTTACTGAATATCTGGGGTCTATAACTGTGTGTTTACATATGACTTATTTCTTCATCTAGAAAAATATTTTGGCTGCAATATTACCTTCTTGTAGCATCAATACTGTGCTTGAAATGTGAACTAAACTCTTTTAAAATATTTTTCCCTATATTAAAATCCACTACAATATAACATAGCCATTAAGAATATGAGTTTTACAAGAGAAAAAGACAACATGGGAGAAAATATTTGCAAATGAAGCAACTGACAAAGGATTAATCTCCAAAATATATAAGCAGCTCATGCAGCTCAGTCTCAAAAAAACAAACAACCCAATCCAAAAATGGGCAGAAGACCTAAATAGACATTTCTCCAAAGAAGATATACAGACTGCCAACAAACACATGAAAGAATGCTCAACATCATTAATCATTAGAGAAATGCAAATGAAAACTACAATGAGGTATCACCTCACACCAGTCAGAATGGCCATCATCAAAAATTCTGCAAACAATAAATACTGGAGAGGGTGTGGAGAAAAGGGAACCCTCTTGCACTGTTGGTGGGAATGTAAATTGATGCAGTCACTATGGAGAACAGTATGGATGTTCCTTAAAAAACTAAAAATAGAACTACCATATGACCCAGCAATCCCACTACTGGGCATATACCCTGAGAAAACCATAATTCAAAAAGTCATTACCACAATGTTCATTGCAGCTCTATTTACAATAGCCAGACATGGAAGCAACCTAAATGTCCATCAACAGAGGAATGGATAAAGAAGATGTAGCATATATACACAATGGAATATTAGCCATAAAAAGGAACGAAACTGACTTATTTGTAGTGAGGTGGATGGACCTAGAGTCTGTCATACAGAGTGAAGTAAGTCAGAAAGAGAAAAACAAATACCGTATGCTAACACATACATATGGAATCTAAAAAAAAAAAAAAGTTCTGAAGAACATAGGGGCAGGACAGGAATAAAGACACAGACCTACTAGAGAATGGACTTGAGGACACGGGGAGCGGGAAGGGTAAGCTGGAACGAAGTGAGAGAGTGGCATGGACATATATACACTACCAAATGTAAAATAGGTAGCTGGTGGGAAGCAGCCTCATAGCACAGTGCGGTCAGCTCGGTGCTTTGTGTCCACTTAGAGGGGTGGGATAGGCAGGGTGGGAGGGAGCCGCAAGAAGGAGGAGATATGGGGATATATGTATATGTATAGCTGATTCACTTTGTTATAAAGCAGAAACTGACACACCATTGTGGAGCAATTTTACTCCAATAAAGATGTTAAAAAATTTTTTTAAAAAAAGAATATGCATTTTAGAGCAAGACAAACTTGGGCTCAGATAGTGGTTCTGTGCCTTACTAGCTGTGTATCCTTGGAAAAATAACTCCCACTCTTTAAACCTTAGTTGTATTATCTGAAAAATGGGGTCAATAATTTCTACCTTACAACGCTGTTTTAAGAATAAATGAGATGGGAAATGAGTATCATGCTGTATGTGGCATCTTTTATTATTATTTAATATATATAGGATAATATTGTTGCTATGTTTGTTCATAGAACAGTGTATTGTATTGGGAGATGATATCTTGTAGGAGAATGGTTCCTTATGAAGTGAATAATTAAAAAAAAAAAAGAGTCTAGTGGAGTTCAGTAGTTTTCTTGAGTGACAGATTGTTTGGGCCATCTCCCCACGGTCTAGTAAGGTCACCTGGGAGAAGATGTCATCATTTTCCTCTGGGTAAGGAGGTTCTGTTTACTCTCTCTAGCCACAAAGCACTTCATAAGATTAAGAATGCAGAGGGGGTTGGCTAGAGTAAGGTCATCTTGGGTTAGCAACACTGGCTATCCATGAGGAATAGCCTCTCTGTTTGAATGGAATATAAAGATTTAATGGCCATTTTGTTTTTAAAAAGGAGGAACTTTGCAAATGGAATGCACCTTACCAGGAACTGTCAGGAAGATCCATTCTAGCAAAAATGACCAATAGCCTTGCATAGTCTGGGTTGCAGAAGGCTTTGGTATGAGTCTGTGTTCTTCCTGCCTGCTCCACATATGGCTATAAGCTCACTGCCTGGGGAGAAGGGCAGGGAAAAGGAAACTAGACACAGTTGGAAAACTTCCTCTGGGACAGCTCTCTTAGCCTCCCTATCTTTTGTTTCTTTCTCTGCAGAATGGGAATCATAACCTAAATCAGAGTCGAGTGACATCGTGGATGGGAAAACGATTTATAACCTGCAAAGTTAAGAAGTCAGCCCCATAGCTCATCTGTGTCAGTCCAGCAATAGCTCAGTAAATCTCTTTCCTCTGGGGTCCACATGGTGACAGAGAATGGTTGGCCTGGGAAAATGTCCCACTAGGAACTTGAGAAGAATATAAAATCCCATCTCTGCTTTTCTAGTGAAGCCCAGAGATTCCCCAAAGAGGGAGATGCTCAACTGGACCCTGGGTCCTGGTTCTGCCACTTATTAGTTATGTGACCCCTTAACCCCTCTAAGCTTCAATTTCCTCATCTATAAAATGGAATGATATTAATGCCTACCTCATAGGGTTGTGGGGTAAATTTGAGTATAATAATCTATGTGAGGTGCTCGATATGTCTTCATCAACTTGGTAAATATTTACTGAGTGCGTACTGTGTGTGAGGCACTTTTCCAGGAGCTCGGGGCAGAGTGGTAGACCACAGCCAGGGGGTCTTTACCCACTCACCTGTCCCCCCAAGGGTTATGTCCCAGTGGAGGAGACGGGTAGTGAGCAATTGAACACATTATGGCGATGTATGCTGTAATATAACAACAGGCACTGAGAAATGCTAGGAACAAAAACAGTACAGGCTAAAGGGATACAGCTCCAAGGTGGAAGGGCTGTGTCTTTAAATGGCGTGGTCAGGGAAGGCCTTTCTAAGATAGGGATATTTGAGCAGAGACCTGATGGAATGAGGCGAGTCATGCAGTATCTGGCAGAAGTGCATTCCAGGTGGAGGGAATAGCACTTGACACTTAGTAGGTGCTCAGTAAACACTAGCTTAAAATAAAAGGAAAGCTCTACAAACAGATGGCATCTAGTCAGACATAAAGGTGGAACTCTTATCCATGATGATAGAATGCTAAAAGGAGTATTGATTGAGGTCTGAAGGCTCTGAAGCCTCTCTCCAAAGAGATAAAGAACTGTCTTCCTCTTGGAGTTCTTAATGATGTTTTCAGAAGAAAAGTCAGATGCCCATTCAGCCTGGCAAAATATACAGGGGAGATGTGCACAGCTCTTCTCTTTCCATTTTTCATCAAGTTATCCCTTTACAAGAGATCAGTACGCTCAGTAGGTAAAGAGGCAACAATGGGAAAGTGAGATTAAGAGGAGGTAACAGGACTTCCCTGACGGTCCAGTGGTTAAGACTCCGCGCTTCACTGCAGGGGGTGTGGGTTCGATCCCTGGTCGGGAACTAAGATCCCGCGTGCTGTGCAGTGCAGCCAAAAAAAGAAAGAAAGAAAGAAAGAAAGGGATGGGCTTGTTCAAGGTTAAAGAGTAGGTAACTAAGTAGAGGGGAGTGGGCTCAAATGAAGACTGCAATCTCTTTGCCTGGTGCTCTCCTCATTAAATAACATGTTTACTCATTCGTCGAACCTTTCATTCATCCCTTTGTTTGATAATTGCTGTATCAATCCTAAGACGTGGCATCAGTGGAACAGAGCTGAATAAGACATTCCTATCCCATCCCCCCAAACAATGGCTCAGGGAAATGATTTACAGGGTCTCCATAGCATTGTAGAATCCTTAAAATGCGGAGGATGGGACAACCACTTCCGCCAGGGAATCGTGGAAGGAACATTTCCGTCAGGTCTTTAAGCATGGGAAAGAACGGATTGGTGCAGGGAGTACAGGTGAGCAAAAACTGTGTAGGGGATGATGACAAATCGGTGTGGCAGGACCACTGAGTATGCAGTAGTCGCCAGAGAGGAGGCTGGAGGAGGGGATTGTTTTGGGGAGCAGATTGTAAAATTCCGAATGCACTAAGCTGAGGAATTTGGAATCTATCATGAAGGCGATAGGAAACTATGAAAAACGTTTTATCGGGGCTTCCCTGGTGGCGCAGTCGTTGAGAATCTGGCTGCTAATGCAGGGGACACGGGTTCGAGCCCTGGTCTGGGAGGATCCCACATGCCGCGGAGCAACTGGGCCCGTGAGCCACAACTACTGAGCCTGCGCGTCTGGAGCCTGTGCTCCGCAACAAGAGAGGCCACGATAGGGAGAGGCCCGCGCACCGCGATGAAGAGTAGCCCCCGCTTGCCACAGCTAGAGAAAGCCCTCGCACAGAAACGAAGACCCAACCCAGCATCAATAAATTAATAAAACTCCTATCCCAACATCTTCTAAAAAAAAAAACAAAAAACATTTTATCGGCTTCCCGTCATCTCCTTTTGGAATCACTTCCCCCCATTCAATAATTGTGTTTTCCAAATCATAAGGGCAGGGTCTGCCTCTGCCTGGTTCCCACGTGGGACTGGAGCCAGGCTAGGAGACTGCTTGAGATCCTTGGCCACCGTGACTTCTTCCTGAGTGGCCATGCGATCCATTTTTGATGGAGCTCTTAGGAAAATGTGTTTCCTGGGGAATTGCTAAGAGTCATGTAGGTTGGACTGCAAGTGGCCATAACAATATAATATGAAAACACTCTGAGAATGATAAGACTGTTATCAAGTGAAAAGAGATCAGTGGAGACAAAATATTGGAAAAGAGAGTGGGTAAAGGAGAAGGGATTGAAAAAGAGCAAATTTACAGATATTATTCAACCCTTGGATTCAGCATACCTTAAGCCAATACCTTCTGGAAAACTCAGTTGCGAGCCAGTCAATTCCTTTAGTCCTTAATCTCATTTGAGTCATGCTGTCTGTCACTGCCAGTTAAAGAGGTGACTGACTAATCTAGGAGGCATGAGTAGTTTATTAGTAAGGGGATGTTATAATGTTTCCCTCGTCAGCTAACATAGCCCCAGATGCAGAATTGACTATAAGTAAGAAAGGGACAACACTAGTGGAAGGGAGACCATTTATGTGCAGATCTCAGAAGACCATATGAGAAATGTAAATTGTGAGTATAAATGTGTTTTATGCAATTATTTGCTAAATCCGACAGCCCTAAGTGGAGGTGATGAGAAGTAGCTGAATTCTGGACATATTTGCTTTTAAATTATATGCAGGGGATAAGAAGAAAGAGAAAAATGAGGATGAATATAAGTTTTTGGCTTGGAGAGACAAAGAAGCCATTTACTCAGATGGAAAGACATTGGGGGGCACAGAATTGGGTGGGTTAAAACATCTGGAATTTGACTCGAGTGTATTAAGATTGAGATACCTTCTATACCCCCCAAATGGACAAGTCAAATGTTGTTCAGTATAAGAATCTGGAGTTCAAGAGAGAGATCTGGGCTAAAAATGTGAGATTGAGAGTCACCAGCATAGAGATGGTGTTTAAAACCATGAGAATATATGAGATCACCGGTTAATGATTGTTAACATTCTGAGGTCATAACGATTTCCCCAGATACTGAGGTATGCTGACCCATGCATTCTCTTTCTTGTCCCAAGGACTCTAGGGGCTTGTAATTTAGGATGCTTTAACATGCAAGAAAAAGTATTCATAATTACAAGTGTCTCAAGCCACAAAGATATTTCTTCTCTCACTTGAAAAAAAGCTTTGTTGTCCTCATGGTTACAATTTGGCTGCCACAACTCTAAATCTGTCATCCTTTTACAACGGGGTTCAAATGTAGAAAACAATGGATTCCTATCATATCTTTTCTTATCATTGGCCACTCTTTTTTTTAACCTTTAAAGATTATATTTCTCAAAAGCCCTGAGCTGTCCACTGCTCAGGACCCACTGGCCATAAGAGGATCATTTAATTCCCCTGGCAGTGGGGAATTAAATGAGCATAATTGCTTAGATTGGTCATGGTTCATTTCTTGGGGTTGTGGAAGAGGTCCACTTTCCATGTATGTATATTGACACCTCTTTCTAGAACAAAACCAGGCTCTGTTTTCAAGGAAAAGGGGAATAGATAGCTGTTGGATAGGCTACAAACAACATCTGTTATAAGAATTGTGACCATTGACACCATAGTTTTGGGAACTTGCTCATGACTTATAGTTGAAACCATGGGAGTAAATGAGATAGCGCAGAGCATCCACACAATGAGGAATGGACCAAGGATAGAAACCTCCACCATTAACTGAAAAAAAAAAAAGACAGGAGGCGGAGTCTGTGAAGGAGAGATAGGAAGAGCTGGAAGAAGTATCAGAGAGAAGATGATATAGAAGATGGAGTAGGAGGGCTCCATGGAGCAAAGGGGTAACCAACAGTGTCAAATGCTAAGGAGAGATTAAGTAGATGAAGGCTGAAAATGGCCTGTATATTTGGCAATTGTAACGTTACTGACGACCTCAAGCATTTCTTTAGACTTATGGGAGCTAACCGCAGGACTCAGGGGTGTAAGAAGAGGACAGCAGTTGAGAGACTGCAGAGAGAGCAGAATCTACTTTCCAAAGCTTTAGCTGTGAAGGCGGGATGGCGTATGGTCTTTTTAAAAATAAATTTATTTATTTATTTATTTATGGCTGCGTTGGGTCTTTGTTGCTGCGCGCGGGCTTTCTCTAGTTGCGGCAAGCGGGGGCTACTCTTCATTGCGGTGCGTGGGCTTCTCATTGCGGTGGCTTGTCTTGTTGTGAAGCGCGGGCTCTAGGCACGTGGACTTCAGCACTTGTGGCACGCAGGCTCAGTAGTTGTGGCGCACGGGCTTAGTTGCTCCGCGGCATGTGGGATCTTCCCAGACCAGGGCTCAAACCCGTGTCCCCTGCATTGGCAGGCAGATTCTTAACCACTGCGCCACCAGGGAAGTCCTGTATGGTATTTTGAAGAGTGCTACAGAAAGTTTTTGTCTTTAAATTAGTGATGGGATGATCTGTTTTAGATTGACCTTAAATGTAAATTCCAGTGAAGAGGGGGGTAAATGAACGTGATTCTAGAGGTTAAGAATTAGGGATTCAAGGCAACAGTAGGACAAGATGAGACATGGGTGGAGGAATTAAGGATTCACACCATAGCTAGTAATTTATAATTTATAATAATATATTTATAGTAATGATAATAACAGCAAGCGTACTGAGCTCTTTCCTCTTTCCAGTCCCTCTTTTAAGTTCCTTGCCTGTGTCATCTCACTTAGTCCTCACCCTGTCCTATGAGGTGGGCACTATGATTGTTTCCATCTGACGGATGAGGGGAGGCAAGACCAATGAGAGGCAGAGAGAGATGACCTTGACTTTCTCTACTATGTCAATCCTCTTGACCAATAGAACAAAAGGGAGGGGACATGGGTAGGGATAGAAAGCTTGAAAGAAGGTGGAAATTTCTGAAACATGTACAAGGGACCTGGGGAAAAAAAGCTGCCAGGGGAGAAATCAAAGGGATGAATAACAGAACTGAGAACCTAGCTGAGGTTAGAAACCAGAAATTGATAGAGACCCCAATCTGCATTGTCTCCCAAGAGCACCAGAGCAGAATAAATGGCTGATGGGATCCATCCTGGCTTGGGAACTAGTCTGCGAGTCTATGATTTAGACTCAGTGCTCAGATGTGCTGCTGTCTGTGGCATAAACAGTTCCCATTTGAATTTCTGCTTTTTCTTTCCTCTCAGCAGGATGGCCAGAGTAATGAAAGCCCTTCCCCCGAGCATTCCCAGAAGCAGAGCCTCTCCCCTGGCACCCTTTAGAAGCACTTCTACTGGGATAAAAGCGAACTCTTTTCTTCCTTAAATGACGGTAAAGAAGCTATCTCCTTCTCCATCACGCAGTCTTGCCTTTGATCGTCAAAGCCACAGTGGGATCTGCAGCCATCAGCTCGAACGTTACTTGCTCTTTCCTCGTGGGATAGAAGGAAGCAAAGTGATTGCTAAATATTGCTTTTTTCCATGAGTTATCAAAAAGAACACACACCACTTTTTTTTTCTTTATACCATTTATTATAGATTTTTTCTTGTTCCCAAGGCTGTTCCCATGATCTTAGAAACAAACTAGTGACAAAAGCACATCCCCTAAAGGCACGTACATTTAAGGGGAAATATCCTTTGTCATAGAGACACTGGCGTAACCGATTTGCAAGTAAGGATATGGCAGAGTTAGGTCTGCCAAAGAGATTGGGCTTCTTGAAATTTTTTAGGGAAAAAAGACTAAATCCTTCCATCCAGCACAGAGCTGTGTGAAGGCTACCCTGTACTGTCCCACTTTTGCCTTTGTGGACCCACTCCCAAGGCATGCAGGACATGAAGTGAGGGGTTCTTAACTTAACCTTTCAAGAACCATAACTTGTCATTTTTCCAACCTGGTTCCAACCTAATCCTGCATTCCAGCTCATCTTACTCCCTTTTCCCCAGAATATTTTGTGTTTCTTCCAGGCAGGGAAAACTAAAACAACAACCCCCAAAGAAAGTTAGTTAGAAATGTTCAAAAAGCTTAATATCAACTCCTGTCTCAAATTGAGACTTAAAGGAAGGAGATATCCAACATCTTCTAGAGCCCCAGATCCCCTTAATAATCAAATTCCAGAAGTTAATGTCCTCTGGGAAACCATCCTAGCCATTCTTGCTTACTGGCTGCATTGCTCTTGTACCTTTCCAGACAGATGGGCAACTTTCTCCTATTACAGCTTCAGGAGGATAGGTAATAGGACTTCTTGTTCACAACCTTCCGCTAACACCTGGCACACCTATGATACACAAATGCTTGCCAACTTAGTGATAGAATTGGATAAATCGTGGGGATTTCACAGCCTACTTGGTTTGCTTTAACAACTGTCACTGCCTAAAACTTCCCTCTTGTGCTTAATTTAGTGGATTCTGGATAGGGATGATTCCCAGTGGCCTCCTTGGGACTTCACATCTTGCTCCTGATCCCAAGATGCCTCTCCTGGTCGACAGATTAAACGTAGAGTTGACAAAGAGCAGTGGAAAGGTATGTGTACTGGTCAAACACACACAGGTCTAGGTCCACCTAAAGGTGTGCTCTCTGCAGAACTCTGGAACGCTCTCAGCCTGCATCATTAGTATCTCATAAGGTGGGGCCTCTGACTTTGGGAACACCATTAAGAAAGGTTGGACTGCATTCCAACAAGGCAAAGCTGGGGCACATTTAGAATCAAGCATAAATTCATCCCTTGCTTCCTGAAAAAGTCTCCCTGTCAGTATTTGTAGAAGCACCACATTTCTGAGATCAGTCGGTTAGGCAAAGCTCCTTTTAAGACCTTTGGTTTGTCTCCTTAATCTCGAATGTGAGGGTGTGGAAAGTGCATTGGGCTACAAGTCAGTAGATCCAGGTTGGGAGCGTGGCTATTCTATTATCTTAAATGAGACAGGATGCTTCTTAATTTTGCATCTATAAAGTGAAGACATAAGACATGATTCTTCACACCAAGTTTCTCTATTGGTCTGCACCTAGACTCCTACAGTAACTTATTCTAATTCTCAGAGCACCCTAAAGCTTCTTCCTGACTTTCTATTGCCTTTTTTTCTCAGAATAGCCTGTCCTGGAGCTACAGGACCCAGGTTCCCAAGGCACGTGGAATAGATAATCTGGCATCTCTGTAAGGGAAAGCTTCTCTCAGTAGAGACAATGATATATGTGGTTACTGGAAGACGAGAGCAAGAAAACAAGAAATTTATTAGGGAAATAAGCTGTCCAGGAAGGATCCATCCAGGACACCTGCTAGGAAGTACTTCCTGGGGCCAGGTGGCTGAGAGAGGGTGTACTGCTCTGGGTCTCACTGTGAACATAGATCTTTGTTTGATCTTGGACCAAGGGCCAGGGAATGACGAGACTGGCCAATGAGAAATGTTCACCCAAATGAGCTCCTTGTCTCACATTCAGACCTACTTACCCCACAACTGTCATAACAACAGGGTGTTATAGGTCCACTCAGAGCCAGAAAGAAGCTGTGATGAAGATATTCCTGACCCCAAAACACAACAGACTGTTCCAGCTCTAGTCTACTCATGGCCTCAAGGATGAGCTGCTGACTGGTCATTCATTTGAAAATCATACTTTCCAAGTGATCCAGAATGATTAGATGAAATCAGAGCTATTCAAGGAAAGCTGTTTAAGCCCAGGAGAGGGCTTAGAGAAAAGATTATGAAAATATCCTTTGAAATGTTTCCTGCTGTTCTTTAGAACAGGCTGTACTGAAGCTTCTTTCTCCTACAATCCCCAGTTCAGCACCCTGTGTTGTGATTTTATTTCAGTCATTACACTGATGTGCAACTTTGGGCAAGTCCCTTAAATTCCCAAACCATCATAGTTCCCATCTGTAAATTACAGGGTAAGGCTTGTCGGTAATCCCTGACCTAGAGGACAGGTCTATATCCAACTTAAGATGTGCGAGTGTGTGTGTTTTCATTTCACTATTATTGAGTTTAGCACATTTTCAGAAAAGTTGGAAATTGGTTCCATTGGTCTGCTATATGAATCAACAAGTAGCTAACAGCTAAGGAAAGGGGGGGGGGTCATCATTTGACCTTGGCCTTACACAACGCCAAGGACACTATAGTTGGGGGCGGAAATCTCTGTAAGGACTTATGTTCCCTATTAATGGCTTGGCTATGATCAGTTAGAGATACACACCTTTTCTTCTGTGAAAAAATTATCCTTGATAGCAACATCCCTCATGCATACTTCTCTCTTTTTCCCCCCAAATCTCTGCCTTATAACCCTCTTAATTATCCATTCTTGTATTATGTTTTATCTTGCTAGTGTCTACTTCTCTGTGCTTTAGCCTAACTCTAAAGAATAAGAATAGTTTTACGATTTGAGATGAGGCAAAATGCTGCTGAGTAGGGTCTTAGATACCACAAGTACTTGGTGGTCTTTCCTTTTCCCTAGTTATGACCACCCCACCCCACCCCCATTTCATGTTTCCATAGCACCATATGCATCCCATCTCATAACAGTGTAAACCTTTTTTGTATACACTTCTCCTGTGTCCATCTTCCCCAGTAGGCTGGGAGCCATGTCAAGGCCAGTCAGCTTTGCTCTCTCTTTCAATTGCCCCTTGGTCACTCTACACATATTTGTGGAATAAAATCTGAAGGAAACATGGTTGACTCTGGAGCACAGCTTCTTTCCTGTACCCGGGGACACTCAAGATGCTTGCCTATCTTCCTCCTGTGGACTCACATTTTCTTGGCCTTTATTTTTTGCCTTGATGATGGATGATGTACTATCATTACCTTGAAATAACATATTTTCACAATTAAAAAAAGTGGTTTCCCATATCTCTTATATTTGAAACTGACACATCCTCACCCACTTGATAAGCTAGAAATCATATGAACTCATCTCTCCCCACCCCAAGTTGTCACACGAAGAACCTCAGGAGGTTCCCCCAGCCCACTTTATTTCCAGAAACGTATGAGACCTGCTCCCAAGCCCCTGCCCTGATTCTCAAGCTTCTTCATCTTCCAGGTAAACGTTTAGGAGTCAGAGTTCCAAGCACAGAAGTCATAGCCTGGAAGCTTGAAGACTTCACTCCCACTTCCATCTCAAGAGAATCTGTGTGGCTCTTTGTGAATGAGCCTTGGTGACTTGTAGCATCTTAAAGAACCTTGAGTGAGGAGAAAGGCCAGAGTGAGGTGACCCTGTCTGGGCATGGGGTGGGGGGAGGGGCCTGACCTGGGTAGGGAGAAGATTTCTCATTTAAATGCCTGAAATCCAGCCAGTTCTGAGCCATTTATAGAGGGCTTTTCTTCTGGCCTCAGCTCAGAGCAAAATCAATGGTGGTTCCCTTCTTCCTGGCCTTCTTATGATTGTCCAGTCTGAGTAAAGATACACCCTTGAAATACTGTAAAGGTATGTTGTTCTGGAAGGGCTATCGGGAGCCTCCTTCCTTCTTCTCCTCCCTCATCTTCTTCATGATCATCAGAAGGGTCACCACCATCATCTCACTATCCAGTGTGTTCTTTTCAAATACCTTCCCACCTATTAATGCAGTTTGGTCATCACAACAACTCTGGGTGGTAGTCCAGTAGGGATCAAATACGTCCGTTTTTGACATAGGAAAACTAAGGTTCAGATAGGGAAGGCTACTTGTCCAAGATGGAGGCAAGGATAAAACCCAGCTACTGGGCTTCCCTGGTGGCACAGTGGTTGGGAGTCCGCCTGCCGATGCAGGGGACACGGGTTCGTGCCCCGGTCCGGGAAGATCCCACATGCCGCGGAGCAGAGCGACTGGGCCCGTGAGCCATGGCCGCTGAGCCTGCGCGTCCGGAGCCTGTGCTCCGCGATGGGAGAGGCCACAACAGTGAGAGGCCCGCGTACCGCAAAAAACAAAAAACAAACAAACAAAAAAAACCCAGCTACCTTTCTTCTGACAGTAGTGAGACAGAAGTGGTGTTTTGGGGGGTGGGGTGGGGGTGGGGATGAGGTGGAGGATGGGCAAACGGGAAGGGGGAAGACAGGCTGGAAGGATCGGGGAGCCAGAACCAAGGGGCTGAAGATTTAAAGACGTGAAACTCAGATGAAGACCCCCAGTACCACGGGAATGCGCCGGCCACACTCCCTTGAACTTAAAATTTGGTCCAAGAGGCTCATGAAGTTGCAGGGAATTCCCAGTGAATGGCCACATCCTTCCAACTCTGAAATCAGGGTTTTCATACACAGTCTAAAGATAAATAGGGATGCTGAATGTTTTTGTTATTATTGCTATTGTGTTTGGAGCTGGGAGGTCTCAGTTATAAGGTCAAGGCATTCATACCCTTCAGGTACAGACTATTACCTGCAAAAAGCGATGAACACGAGAACAATGCCAGCTGCACTACTTGGAAGGATGAATTCTCCCTTTTTTATCTTCGAACCACTCGCAGCAGCCTTTCCACGGCTGTGAATCATCCATTCAAGGGAAGGGAAGGGAATAGAACATTAAATATAATTTATGTTTTGCTAATTGAAATCAAATACAAAATTCAGTCTCCCGTGAGTTGCCGTGCTCGTGTTTAAACAGGGCGGAAGTATCATTAACCTGATTCTATTTTAGTAGGTTGACTTAGCTTTTTCTGGATAGGAATGAATTCCTTTGTCAAGTTTCCCCACGGAAGAAGGGGATGTGGCTTAGTGACTCGCTCCAAGTCACAAGGATCAAGCTAGAGGAGACACTGCCGAAAAGAGAACCTAAACATGTCAACTTGGCATTTCTTTTCAGAGCCATGAGCTTTCAACCATATCGCCAGACAGATGCTTAAAATAAAAATCCTCCAGATCTCAAGGCTTAGGCCTCTGCCCTATTTCTCCAGAGAACTTTAGCCTACTGTTCTATGCAAGAGTGGATAAATTCTTTAAGGAGGTTTCCCCACTTTGATTTCCCAGGTCAAAATGGCTTCTTAACCATGGGCTAACCATTTTAAAAATGGATTCGCTTGTCCTATTTATGTGAGGATGCATACTTACTAGGCTTCTTTTTAAGCAGCACTTAAGGTCTTGATGTTCTGGGTTTATGGGGACAGGCAGACAGCCAGGAAGGTGGCACATGGACAGCAGGTGTGATTGAGGGGCTGAGCTAATAGGTGCCCACCCACCACAGAAGAGATGCTGGTAGGCTAGAGTAATGCTCATCCTTAGTTGGTGGAAAAACATCTTTAAAGCTTTCCTACCAGCAGCTGCTCCTTTGACCTCCTAAGTTATGAGATCATCCCTTACCTCGTTGTCACTGAACTCCCAAAGAGACCTATTCCTTCAAGGAAGCCATGAACCCTAGGGACCATGTCTCTCGGAAGTAATCCCCACAAAAGCATAAAAGGAGGGGAGGAAGGAGGATGAGGGGACAAAGAAATACACAGGTGAGACTTGCCTCATTCTCAATCCCACCTTCCATAAGATGGAATCTTTTGAAAGGATAGACGTCTGGGCCCTACCCTAGAAATTCTGATCCTTTAAAAAGGCTGCAGTGGGGCTTCCCTGGTGGCGCAGTGGTTGAGCGTCCGCCTGCCGATGCAGGGGACACGGGTTCGTGCCCCAGTCCGGGAAGATCCCACATGCCGCGGAGCGGCTGGGCCGGTGAGCCATGGCCGCTGAGCCTGCGCGTCCGGAGCCTGTGCTCCGCGACGGGAGGGGCCACAGCAGTGAGAGGCCCGCGTACCGCAAAAAAAAAAAAAAAAAAAAGGCTGCAGTGGAGCTTAGGAAGCTGTAGCGTGAAAACACCACACATCTGCCTCTGGTGTGTAACTAACTAGATCCACTCCTTGCTTTGCTTATAAAACAAGGCCCCAGACCAGCTAGCCCACAGTACACTCTTCTGATTAAGCAGGCGTTCTTTTTTCCAGTAGGTGTAGATGGGTACGTGTGTACGTATTTTTATATTTATCGTCTTTTACTTTGGTAGTAAAGGCATATATGTCGCCTTCAGCTCAATAACCACTTTCTTATCTGGAAAAAATTTATTTGTTTCTGAATCTGGCACGTCAGTCCATTCTTTGCCAGGATGGGTTAAGACAGGAGGGTACCGCACCCCTTACAGCAGTTGCTTCCTTTGTGCTATTTCAAGAATCATCCTGACCTGCAGACAGCATTCCCTGAAAGATTCTCTAATCTGGGTCTTTCCGGCTATCCCAGAGAAGGGATACTCCCAGAATTCGAGGGTAGGGGTAGAGGTGGGAATGGAGGGGACCAACACAAACACACCATCAAAACCCATTAATCAGATTGCATTAAGCTTTATAACAACACAGTTTTCAGTTAGCGGGAGAAATGACAGTTTAATAACAGCCGAACAGATCTCACTCCCCCCCAACTCATACATATTTCCAATTTTGCTAGAACAGTTCCTGGTTTTGGAGATCCGTGAAGAGCGCTTTATGTCAAATGTTGCATTTTAATGGAATCAAACTAATGGGAAGGGACATTTTATGCAGCAGCCCCTGATGGGGGCGTCCGCAGACAGCCCTTACCCTCCCCCACCCCCAGACACTGGATCTGATAAATGGAGTCAGCCCTCTTGTCACTGCCCCAATGTGTACCATCTCTGAATTAAGCAAAGGAAGCACGAGATGACCATGTAGGGGAGACGGTGGGACAAAGAGAAGGATGGTGACCGATCCCCTGTGGGTTGTGCTGCTAAAGGTTATTCACGACAAAAGACATGCCAGCTCTCTGGTCCTCGCCCCTCTGGGGACCCTAAGGGACAGAGCCCATCCTGATAGCATGTGTCAGAACCATGCGGCTGAGGGTCTTCAGGGATGGAGACCTCCCACCAAAATGACTGGCTTTCTTTTTTTCACTCCCAGAGATGGCATTCATCTTTCCCAACCTCAGGGCTCTGAGCTCTGCTGCAACCCCCCTGCTCTGAGAGCCGCCCTGTGATTCTGATTCTAAGGAGGCACAGGCTAAGCTTCTCCACCGCCCAGGATACTCACAAAGAGAGAGACTCAACCCCGCTTCGGGGGCTCCTAGAAAGGCTTCCAGGGGTGTCAGCGTTTTTTGGTGAGAAACATGCATGCCTCTGCCTTCATAAGGTGAGGAGGGAGTAAGTCAAAGGTTGTGGGACGAGACCTTTAAGGAGAAGGTTAGAGACACTTTAAGAGGGAGGACCTTGCTCCCTAGGAGTCCTGGAGCAATTGGCCACAATTAGTATTCTGGCAAGATGCCAAAGCAGAGGTTGCTAGAGCAGGGGCCTTTGCCAGATATGGGGCTAGAACTCGGGCTTCCCAGATTAAAGTGAGAGACTCCAGCCAAAAGTTGACCTTCCTTTCTTTTTTGTCATTTAAACAAACATTCATGCCACTGTCTCTGACCTTGACAACTATTTACGTGTCCTGTCTTCAGACTTGATTAACGAGCAGAAGACAAGAATTAGCAGTGGATTCTGGTGGCCATCTGGTCAACCAGATGCTGCTACCCAGGCAGGCCTGGTACCCTCATGAGTATGCCATGGGATCCATCCCTTTGCCTAAGTCAACAGCGTTGGAAGCAATCCTGATTGGACAAAGGAGGAGATCTACTTGGCACCCCAGCAAGCCTGAGGCTGCAGACCCTGGGGGATTCAGGACTCAGGTAAGGAGCCTCCCTAGCTATTCACCAGCCTTCCCTCCACATCTCTAGCCTCATTTGTCACCCTCTTCCTGTTCCCACTGGAAATTTTGACCAGTCATTTGGTAAAACATCATGTTGAAGGGTTTGTAGAATTTCCGCAGTCTGTGGATCACATCGGGGTCGATGCGGGGATGAGTCCGACCTTTGCTCTTGCCTAGGCACCTGGGGGCGCTGCTGTCTTCTGGCTTCTTTAGGCAAGGGAACCCCTTGGTTTTGTTGAAATAGAAATGCTTCTCAGTCACAACGCGCTTGAGGCCTAGAAAATCCTGTACTTTGGCCATTTCCCCGGCGGGGTCCACTATGAGTCGCTCACCGCTGACGAAGAGGATCTGAGAGAGGGGGAAATACTGGAGCCAGTTTTCCAGATGCAGAGCATAGATCCCTATTCGAATGGCGCTCCAGGAGGCATCGATCAGCCCTAGGGTCCGATTTTTGAAGGCCAGCACCTCGAAGGTGGGGATCTCGGGTTTCTTTGACAGTGTCTGGGTGTAATCGGAGATGGCCCTGGTCACGGGGTTTCTCACCACCACGATGAGTTTGATGTCCTTGGCCATGGAGTGGATGCGCTTGGGGGCCTCATTTGTCACAAAGTAACTTGGTGTCTTCTCCATGGTTAACTGCCCATCCAAAGTCTTAGGCATCACATTTCTGGAAGACGGAGGAAAACAAAAGAGTGATTATTCCTGTCCAGAAATAACTGAACTTGTTGCATGAAATGTATGATATAAATAGCCCAGTGGGGAGCTACCCAATAAAATTCATGTATACTTGGGAGTTCTTCTTGGACTATATATCCCTCTATAGTTCTGATTATAGTATTATCAGAAAAAGCAGCATAAAGCTTGCGCAATTCATTCATGGGAATCTTATGCACCTCCATTTAAATTTCTGCTCTATCTTTTACCAGTTATGTTTAACCTAGATCGACTCTTAATTTCTCTATGTATTAGTTTTATAATCTCTGAAATGAAGACAATGATAGCACCTACTTCACACAGTTGTAAAAAGATTAAGGGAGATAATGCTTTTAAAGCATTTAGCACAGAATCTGGCATGTGTAAGATCTTAATAAATCAGGGATATGATTGTTGTAGTATCTTTGAGAGAGCATTTGAGCTCAACAAGACCTCAAAGATGATCTAGTCCAGGGGTTGGCAAACTACTGCCTGCCTCCTGTCATTGTATGGCCCACAGCTAAGAATGATTTTTCATCTTTAAAGGATGGGGAAAAAAACAAAATAATAAGACTAAAATTTTGTGATGCATGAAAATTATATGTAATTCAAATTTCAATGCTTATAAATAAACTTTTATTGGAACATGGCCACACATTCCTTTCTGTGGCTTTTTGCATCTACATCAGCAGAGTGGAGTAGTTGCAACAGAGACTGTATGACATGCAAAGCTGAACACATTTCCTATCTGGCCCTTTAAGAAAACATTTCTTGACCCCTAACCTAATCCAAAGGCATCTTTATGCAAATGAGGAAACTGAAGCCCAGAGACAGGGAATCAGACAGGCTTTGTGACCTCAGCAATTTGAATCACATCTCTGAGCCTTATTATCCTCATCTGTAAAAATCCTAAAACTTGCTTCAAGTTCAGTTGAGGATGAAACGAATGACATATAGTGTGACAGCATCTAGCATAGAATTAGTTTTATACATGGAATTTCTTCTTTCTTGGCTCCCAAGGTTGCCCAGTGACCCAGTGATAGATCCCACAGCAGGAGGCATATCTCTTGGTTTCCTTTCCAAGGTTGCTTCTCCAAACCCACCCCTCCATCCACGTTTGCCTTCAGAGTGGCCTTGTCTTTCTTGGGAACTTCAAGAGATTAAAGTAGTTTGATGTACTTGTACCTGTCGGTACAGCAGGTCATCTGCCACCACGTGCTCCATCCATCTCCATTAAGTCCATTCACTTCCGAGCCTTGCACCAAAGTGGTACATTTAGGATTACACAAGACCTCTTTGTTATGATGACATGCTTTTAAGTGTCTCAGCTAATAAAACTTAATACAGACGAAGATCCCTCAGCTTCCCCTACCATAATTAAATGTATTTACTATTGCGTGTGTGGAGAAGGAAGGATTCTTCTTTTATCTCTAATTCACATGCTCTGTCAATAGTTAATTGCTACTGGGTTCTGAGCGTTCTCGGCAAGCATTTCTATCAGGCAACAGGCACTTGCCTAATGTAGAGAAATTCACATGGAGGTTGATGTGGTTCGTGTATAATGGTTGGGCAGTGAGGAGTTTTCAGATCAAAGCAATAGCCCTGGCCATAAATAATCATGCTCATCTTGAACTGATATTATCTCCCCAGTATTTTGAAAGTGTTCATGTTTGTGTGCCTGTTTGGCTCTTATCAGGTTTAATTGTGATGTTTGGAGGGGCGGGGCTAAGGACCACAGTTTTACGGGAGTCACGTGTGCCTGATTTAAGACTTCTGACGACCTATGTCACCTTGATGAAGTGCCTAAACCCACTCTGAATCTCCATTTTCTCATCTAAAAAATAGGGTTAAAAAGAGTCCCTCCCTTACAGGATTGTAATGAAGATTGAACGCGATAAGGCAGGTAAATCACTTAGAATACTGTCCAGTGAATGCCAGAATTTTAAGAGGCACAAGAGCATTGGCACAGCAATTCTTAGAGAAGAGTAAGGAGAAGATATTTCCGTTTGACCAAATGGAAAAGGTGAACAACGTGGGAACTAAGGAACTGATCTAGAAAAGAAGGATATTCTGATTCAAGCCAGTGTCATCAACCGTTCTTCCTGATCTGGAGGCTGGTGAGCAATGGGGAAGCTGCTACTAGTTCAGCTGAAGTTGAAAGAATATACTGATATCCTACTTTTCTTCCAGTTGGAGAGAGAGATTCTCTTCTTTTATTACAGAACTCATTTCGTAGTATAAAAATATTAAATAAATGTTGATGCAAAAAATGCTGAAGATAGATATTTTTACATGGCCTCTTCCAGACTTTTGCCCCTCAGATATATCTTGCTTCTTTTAATTTGCTGTATTTTTCTTTAGCAAGGAGCAGCTGCTAGGTTTTTCTTCTCCTCCAGTCTCTGCCAGTCACTTCTTAGACCTCAGTGTTGATCTTTACGTTGACAAATGCATCTCCTTCACTTCAGCTAATTGTTACAGTCTGTCAAGATCTGTGTTGATCTCGAGTCTTTTATCTGAAGCATCTGAGATAAATGGTACCCAGCCTATAAGCCGGCGTGTATAGGAGTAATTATGTGACTAGCTCAGTGCTCGGTGCAGAAGGCAATGAGAGGAGCGGGGCTAGAGAAGGCAATAGAGAAGGCAGAGGGAGCAGAGGCGCCTAAACGGCTTTGATCGTCATGTTACAGATGGATTACACCAGGCACTTGAGGACAGTTCCTGCATTGCGGGCACACATGGTAAAACCATCTATCTCATTAAGCCAAGATACAACTGTTGTTGCATGAGATATACAGGATTCTTTGCTGGTAAGAAGCTATCCAGTAACTGCTCAAAATCAATGGAGTAGCAGTACCCCCTTTCCAAAAATGATTCTGAATCAGTTATATTCATTCATTCATTCATTTGTTCCATAAACACTCACTTCCATAAATGGCAATATACTAGTGAACAGAACAGACAAGGTCCGTTCCCTGACAGAGCTTCCAGTGTTACTACGACATCTGATAAAAGGAGAGTTCTTTATAGCATCACATAAATGACTATTTTAATCAACACAGTGGGGTATCATCACTATTTCACTTTTAGAGAGAAGGAAACAGACTCAGAACCTAAAGATACTTTTTCGAAGTCTCACTGGGTGAGTATATCCTTGGTTCCTAAGCTCACTGGCCAAGCAAACACCTACCACCAGTTTCTGGCAAAGAGCAGGTGCTGAATAAATACCTGTTGAACGAATGGATGAATAAACCATTCATCTCCTGTCCTAAGGTGAGGCTTTGGTGTGATGGGTTTTGTTGTCCTAATCTGGTCATTTCTCAGGCCTTGTCCCCTCACCAGTCTTCTCACCTGGGCCCACGACCCAGCATCTATTTCTGTATCTATCCTAGTGTCTCTGTTCCTAAAAGACTAGAGAGGGCAGTCTACGTGTAAGACCAACTTCTCCCAAAGTGGGCTTTGGATGTTGTCTCCCTCTACTTTCTCAGGAATGATTCATCCCAAGTTTCCTTCTCTCTCCTGGTTTTAGGGAAGTTCTTCTCGACTGGGTCTGACATTTTGACTGCCCATGTTCTCACATCTCTATGTGCTTGAGGAATGGGGAGGAGACCAGTCATGCCACAGGGGAGTGAGCAAAGCTAAGGAAGTGAGAAAATAAGGTCAAGGGGTGGGGAGGGAAAGACCACAGGGGGTCTTAGGGGCCACGGGAAGACACTGGGTTTTATTCCATGTGTGATGAGAAACCACGGAAGAACATGAAACAAGACAACATAAAATTTACATTTTAAGAGATTTTTTTTTTTCCTGGCTGCTTTGCTGAGAACACACAGGCATGTGGCAAGAGCAGAAGGAAGGCAGCCTGTTAAGAGGCCATTTCAGGAGAGCAGGTTAGAGATGGGGGTGGCAGGAATGCAGGTGGAGAGGGCAACCTGGGAAGCAGTGTTCACAATTAGGATGTCTTTAAAAGGTAGGGCCAACAGTCCTTTAGGATGGTTGGGATGTGTGTGCAAGAGAGAGAGAGAGTACCATAGAAGACTCCAAGATTGCTGGCCTGAGCTAATGGGTAAGTAGTAGTGCAGTTTATTGACGTGGAGACAACTGAGAAAGAAGCTAGTTTCAGGGGAAGATACCAAGTCTGATTTTGGACTTGGAATCTGAAATACTCAAGCGAAGGAGTTGAGTAATCATCCTGATACAGGAGTCTGGAACTCAAGGGAGATCCCAGTTGGAGGTGGACATTTATATCATGAGTTCACAGCCCACCTGCCAGAAAGTAGGGTGAAGGAATGTCAGATTCTCTTCACCTTCACGAGTAGAAGGTGGGACCTAACCTCTGCCTATCTGGGGAGTTCTCCTGGATAAGGAAAAGCATTCAGATGCTGGTGTGCAAAGCAAATCTTTAAATTCCATAGCAAAGATTTTCACTAACTCCTTTGAATGTCCAGGGTCTTTGATAACTTCCTGTATTACAGAGCTTAGGAGAATGTCATAATATGGTTGGTTCCCACCCCTCCATGGCTAAGCTCAGTTTCCGGAAGCCAAGGGCAATGTTTTATTCACCTTTGTATCCCCAGTGCCTGCCGCGTGGCAGCTGCCCCATAACTATGTGTGGTTATTAGATGAACGAACGAATGACATACGAATGGAAACAGGATCCCCAGCAGTCAGGAGAATTGGGGCAGCTTGGAGGGCTCCTCTAAGTAGGTTTCCCTCACGTGGGGTTCAGTGTTTCTGAATTCCAAGCCATCCCTCATCTGAAGGACCCTGCACTGCAGTGTGTACCATATGGTGAGAAAACACTGCATCTGGGCTTGGAACGGCTCGTTAACAGTATCTGGGGTTCTCAGAGCAGCCGTGACATCAGCGTCAACACACAGTCCTGAAGCGAGAATCAGCCTGCAAGATCACACAGCTGCTCTCACAACCCCAAATGTTTATGAGACACGATCCAACTCGCTCGCCCTCCACCACCTCCACTCTGCTGGTGGGGGAGCTGGGCGGAGCACAAGCCCCATCTGGATGCAGGTCAGCATCCAGGGCTTCATAGGAAACAACAATAATAGCGATCCTACAGTAGTTATCATACGCCATTTATCCAGTGCTCACTCTGTGCTGTTTGGTGGTTGAGAGTTCAAATTCGGACACCAGATCAATGTCTCTAAGCACGTTCAGACACTGGGCTCTACAGCCTGGTGGTTAAGAGCATAGCCTCCAGAGGAACCAAATTTGGATCCACTTATTAGCTCTGTGACTCCGGGCAAATTACTAACCCAAGTTGCATTATCTGGAAAACAGGCGTCATACTGATAATACCCATTTCATAGGGATTTTGTGACAATGATATGAGTTAATGCCTAAAAGATTGCCTCACAGATAGTAGGCTTACAATACATTAGCCGTGAATTTTTAAAACAACTTTCTTAAGAAGGTACTACTACTACTTCACCACTTCAGAGGTCAGGAAACTGAGGCTCAGTGAAATTGATCTGTTAGTCCAAAGTAACAGGAGGTAGCGTTGAAATTCAACCCCAGGTCTGTCGTGAACTTTAGCCAGAGCTCTTAGTTACTGCCTGGCAATGCTTAACCAAACGACAGAGGCTCAACAAGGTTACGTGACTGGCCCAAGGTCACTCTGCTGGTGGATGGCAAAGCTGAATCTTAAACTGAGCCTCATTATGTGTGTTGTAAAGGTGGGCTGTCACTGACTCACCACTGGGAGTTACAGAAACCCAGGCCAGAAGCCCCAGAAATTCTTGCCAGATCAAACTCCATCATTCAGTTTGCGACATCTCTCTCCGGGGCGTCATCAATTGAAGCAAATGGACACCATCACGAATGCCGAGGGAGAAGGCAGTCACCCGTATTAGATGTAAAGAGCCCGTGCTCTCTGGAAGGGTTAGCAGCTGAGCTTGCCTTTCGCTTGCCTGAGTCAGAGGTATATGGGCACCTCACATTCTCCCAAATGCATTATCCAGTGGGGTAAATGGTGCATAAATGAGCAATATTTTCTGAGGCCTCCAGATAAACTGTAACCCAAGAGAATGGTGGTTAGAGCCAGGGCATGAGGTAAGGCTGTTTCTTCTGCACCGAGGAAAGAAACTTAGAAATTCAATCGGGCGCCTGCTACTGGCCAAGCATCGAGACGGGCAATTTCACATATTATTCTGGCTGAACTGCACAAGGAGCATACAATTCACTGAGCCCATTATAGAGATGTGGAAACTGAGTCAAAGAGACAATAAACCCCGCTCAGGACTACTTTTCGGCTTCATTCTTTTGGAAAGTTCATGCTGCTTTTCAAATCCAAGTTTATGAATCCTGGAATCCCTGAAGATGAAAAGTCAAACCCTTTGGAAACCACATTTCTTACGTAAACACCCAAGAAAAGCAGCCTTTGCCAGGGCCATACGGCTAAGGACCAAACTGAAGGTGAGACAGAAGGGATCCCAAGTTATAGCTCTGACTTAAGAATTAACTTGCAAATGCATTTAGGACAAGGACTTTTCCCTCTCTGGACCTGTACCATGAAAGGGCTGTGTTAATATGAACTCCCTCATTCATTCCAACGAGTGTTTGCCGGCGCTTATGATGTCGGGTATATAGCGATGCCAAAGCAGGCATGGTACCTGCCCTGCAACAGACTGCGAGTCCTTTGAAGGACACACCTGAACTTCCCATTTTTGTAAAGTGGTCTGTGCTTCAGATGAGGCATCTCTGGTGCGGGCAGCGGTCGCTTTTCAGACAAAATCACACCTGCCACCAAGAGGGAGAAGGAGGTGACAGAAAAGTGAGGGCAGAGGAGAGGAAAGGAGGGAGAGAGCGGAAGCAAAGAATGAAGGCACCTAGAAGCGACAGGAAGGAGAAATGAAGACAAGAGGAAGGAAAGGACTGAGGAAGGAAGGGGAGGAAGAAGGCAAACAGAAGGAGCTGGGCTTTGAAGAAACACAAAGAATTTGAATAACTGGAGAAGAATGAGGAAAGCATTCCAGTTTTGAATGACACATGACCACAGTGTTGTTGTTTTCTTTTTCAGTACGCGGGCCTCTCACTGCTGTGGCCTCTCCCGTTGCGGAGCAACGGAGCTCAGTGGCCATGGCTCACGGGCCCAGCCGCTCTGCGGCATGTGGGATCTTCCCGGACCGGGGCACGAACCCGCGTCCCCTGCATCGGCAGGCGGACTCTCAACCACTGTGCCACCAGGGAAGCCCGACACATGACCACATTGTGGCAGAAAAGAGCAAACCCGGATCCCAGGCACTTCTGTGGTTTTAAAGTTTGTGCCAGGCAGGTACAGATATTTTAGGATCTATGAAGGAAAAAGAGAGAAAACCATTTATCTGTTCATGAATTTGGCAACTGTCGTGTGCCAGGTACATTAGGAGATAAAATGAAGAGCAAGATGTGCCCTGAAGAAGTTCACATCTCCTGAAAGAATAAAAATAGTCTGTGAGGTCTATCCTTGTCTCTGAGGATTCACGGAGTCCCATGAGTTTCAGGTGGAGAATCACTCCTGGCTGAGGGTCGACTTGATTCCAGAGTCCACAGTCACCTCCTTTAGAAGCTTGTCAGTGGGTGCTCTTCCTGACAAAGGCGGGTGGCTCAGCGTTTGACTTCGGGGTTCCATCTCCGAACCACAAGTGGCTTTAGTAACTCATTTCATGTCTTTTATCCTCAGTTCCATCATCTGTCAAATGGGTATAATAGCATCTCCTCCTCATTCAGAAGAAAAGGTATCAGGCATCCTGGCACAGAGCAAGTATTGGTAAATGTCCCCCCTTGTTATTGCTGCTAGTGTAACGTAGCACATAGTAGGTACAAACAAATTTATTTGTTGAATGAGTGAAGGAGACCAGCCTTGCTTAAACTCTGAATCTAAATAACTATTACTGGTTGCCTAATATATACACCCCTCTGTAAATGATGACCCTGATTCATGGAAACCCACGTCTTCAGTGGGCGTTGATACGACCCACTCTGAGGGCACCAAACAGCTTCTGTTTAGCATAGATTCCAGTGAATTCCTAGAAATCTCTTTCTCCTCGCCATCCCAGGCTGCCCAAGCACTTGGGAAGCTTCAGTGCTAGGCAGAGCTTGGCCACTTTATGGGGCCCATACCTCAAATGGCACAAATCCTAGGCTTGCTTTTATTTCTCCTTGTCACCCCTGGCTTTTCCCAGTTCCCCCCCAGGGCTTCAGCATCAATAGGCCACCATATGACAGAAGCTGACTTGTTCATATGGATTTTGTTTTTGTTTTTGTTTTTGTGGTACGCGGGCCTCTCACTGTTGTGGCCTCTCCCGTTGCGGAGCACAGGCTCCGGACGCGCAGGCTCAGTGGCCATGGCTCACGGGCCCAGCCGCTCCGCGGCACGTGGTATTCTCCCGGACTGGGACACGAACCCGCGTCCCCTGCATCGGCAGGCAGACTCTCAACCACTGCGCCACCAGGGAGGCCCCATATGGTTTGATTTAGAAAACACATATGGACAAAAAACAACTATGAATTTGACAATCCCTTAAAATGAATTTGTGACTGAGTCATCACCACTGAATCTACATTTTTGAATGTGGCCATGTGTGCGCGTATGTGTGTGTATGAGATTTTTATTGATGTAGTTTATACTCAGTGTTTGGTATCTATAGGGATGTGAAGGTCCCTGCAATAATTCTCAAGCCCACAGGTTGGGAAGCAGGGTTCTAAAATCTAAACCTTTGCCTACTTACAACCTCAGCTCCATCAGTGCCTTCTTACCCACAACTCTCCCTCCAATCCCTCCTCTCTTGTTATTGGACCATCTCACTCCAGAGATTCGAAAACAAGATGCTCCCTGATTTTGAATTCACAAGATTACGGCTCACTTCACCTGCCCCTGACTGGGGATTCCACCCAGAGTATACTTCTCTGATCCTTTATTCATACACATTCAAAGAGCGTCCCACTGCAGAACCTCACACACCAACTTCTATTAGCTGTTTTATTGTATTTTCTTTCCTCGGGCTCGGCGTTTCAAAGGGCAGGTGCCACAATTAAATGATGATTATGGAGGCGTCAGCGGTGTCTGCCTGGGCACCTTGTGCTCACGATTTAACAGACGGTGACAGGAGAGGGCTCCTCTCGGGAAGGCCCCGTTCCAGGTCTCTCCGCCGCACACCGCACTCCCAGCTGTGCGTCTGCTCATCACTGCCTTGGGGGTGCTGCCAGCCCTGCTTCCTTCTCACCTGCATCCTGCGGCTGGCCAAGCCCTGCTTGCTCCTGCTGAGTCTGCCCCTGTCACCCTTTGCATGTCTCAGCCCTACTGTGTGGCTCTATCCTGGCTCTGCCATCCTCACTCTAACGGACTTTGGGAAACTTATTTAACCACGTCAAGCCTCAGTTTCCTCATAAAATGGGTATCACAAGCAAGACCTATCTCAGAGCATGTTTTATGAAGGTTGAAAGGGCCAGTGCTTATGATGCTGCTGTAGAATGAATGTGTGTGCCCCCCTCCACACAAGTCATATGTTAAATCCTAACACCCAATGGGATGGTATTGGGGGTGTGGCCTTTGAGAGGGGATTAGGTCATGAGGGTGGAGCTCTCATGAATAGAATTAGTGCCCTTATGAAAGAGACCCCAGAAAGCTCCCTCCCACCTTCTGCCGTGTGAGGGCATAGTGAAAAGATAGCCCTCTATGAGCCAGGAAGCAGGTTCTCACCAGGCAGTGAATCTGTCAGCATCTTGATCCTGGAATTCTCAGCTTTTAGAACTGTAAGAAATAAATGTTTGCTGCTTAAGCCCCTCAGTCTATGGTATTTTTGTTACAGCAGCCAGAATGAATGAAGGCTTAAGCACAGAGCCTGGAAGGAATTAACTGCTGAGTACAAGTGTTAATTATTGTTGCTATTATATATGAACCCTGTTTACTCACTGTGCATTCACAGAGAATGCCATCTTAGGACCTGTGCTGACCGTGAGGTTATTTCATGTTTATCTCACATGCATCCTTAAAACAAACTTTGCTTTTGTAAATAATTTGTACGTGTCTCTTCCTTGTGATGCAAGGAATCTAACTGGCTAGACCGATATATATATAATAAAGCACTGGATGTTTTATTGGTGGAAGGGCTGCTCAGGTCGACTCATGCCTGCCCATGGAAACTTGTTAAATAACTCGGTCAAGATGGAGGCATCCATGCATATGAAGGACAGGTGTGAATGGTGCTGGGAAGAACAATATTTTGTCACATGGCCAGGCATCAACTCTAGTGTTGAAGGAAACTTGTTCTCTCCGCCAACAGAATGCAGCCCAGAAACCCCCCTTTTCCCTACATTTGGCCAGGATGGCAGGACCTGCTCTCCTACAAAGTGCCCAAGTAAGAGCCTTCCAGGTGTGTCCTTGAGATATTTCCTTCATAAGGGTGCATCCCCAAATCAAGATCTCTAGCTTCAATGATGTAAAGCACAATCATAAATTCATCAGTGCACCCTACTGTGCCTGTACTTAGACCTGACTTTCACAGCTTGGAGCGCATGAAATACTCAACAGATTTTCAAACCCATCCATCTGATCATATAACAGATGGAGAAATGACAAATAGGAAAGAAGATCAGTGCACAACTAGAAAGATATACATAAACAGGCACACATACTGTGCCCCAAAGATTGAAGATTCTAATGTTATATCATCACATATTCACGCACACTGATCTCCTACGGAGGGTTTCTCTTTTTCACACACACACACACACACACACACACACACACCCCTCTACTCGTCCCACAACTGGCTCCTTCTTATTATTCAAGTCTTGGCTCAAACATCACCTACTCAGAGGGCAATCCCCTTCCCCAGGCACCATCTAAATCACTCTCCTTCACACCAGCCTCTTTTGTTCCCTTCCTAGGGCTTCTTGTTATCTGACATTATCTTGCTTATGTGTTCATTTTCTTGTGTCTTGTCTGTCTGTCCTAAAGGAAACAAGCTCCCGAGAAGGAAGACAGTTGGGCACTTCTGTATCCTGCTGAATCTCCAGCATCTCGCTTAGTGCCTAGAACTGAGACATAGGTCTCAATAAATATTTGCCCAATGATGGAAGAGATGAAGGAAAGAAGAGGGAAAAAAGCACAGTTGGAAAGAAGAGAAGGGAGAATAAAGGAAAAGAGGAAGGAAGGAGGAGAGGGAGGGAGGAAGGCAAGGAGGAAGGATAGGAGGAAAGAAAGTTAGGAAGAAGGATGGAGAGAGCTGGCTTCTTCCCATCATTCAGGTCTCATATTAAGTGTCTGGCTTTGGATTATTATGAAAGCCACTAGCCACATGGAACTATTTAAATTTAAATTAATTAAAATTAAATTGAATTAAAGATTTAATTTCTCAGGGACTATAGCCACATCTCAAGTGCACAATAGCTACAAATGGCCAATGGCTACTGTGCTGGAGGTACAGCTCTAGTATATTCCATCATCACGTAACATTCTATTGGGTAACGCTGGTCTGGTCCATCAGCTATGATTTTTGTGACATCAACATACCACTCAGAAGTCATCTCTCAGAGAGGCTTTCCCTGATCATTCTATCAAAAATCATGCCCGCTCCAAGTTACTGTCTATCCCATTGTCTGGTTTCTCTTCTTGTTCACACCGTGTGGCATTGGTCAAGATTTGGAACTATCTACTTCGCTCACCAGTTCACATGATTTCTGATGCCCTTCCACCCGGAACTGAACTCTGCAATGGCAGGACTTTGTCTTACTCACTAGGCACTATATCTGTCTCTAATGGAGCACTGTATATAACAGGTACTTAATAAATGACAATGAATAAACGAATGACCCCTCTGGATGTGCACATTTACATTTTTACACATGTTACTCATTTCATGCACCCATGCAGCAAGACAAGGGCAGTGAAGCAAGGTCTAAGCTGGTGGTAGGTGGGCCTCCATCTCTTCACCTCCAGCTGGTGAGAAGGTGGGAAAGGCTGAGAGCTGATGCTGCCTCTTGCTCACGGCCCAACCCCCTTCACTGAGGCTCTGCACATCTTGCCAGACTTCTCAGGGGCTGGACTCAGCGTCCTGGCCAGGCTCTAGCACCAAGGGGCGGGAGCCTTGGGAAAATCCAGGTCCACGGAGCTGTGCTGCTGGCTGGCTGGGGAGGAGCACATACAAAGTCACAGCCTTGGGTTTACCTGGTGGCGCAGTGGTTGAGAGTCCGCCTGCCGATGCGGGGGACGCAGGTTCGTGCCCCGGTCCGGGAAGATCCCACATGCCGCGGAGCGGCTGGGCCCGTGAGCCATGGCCGCTGAGCCTGCGTGTCCGGAGCCTGTGCTCCGCAACACGAGAGGCCACGACAGTGAGAGGCCCGCGTACCGCAAAAAAAAAAAAAAAGTCACAGCCTTTGCTGCATGTCTGATCAATTGCCTACAAACTTCTTCCTCTCACATCTATCCACAGTGACACCGCAGTCATGGTATCAGCATGTTAAGGAAGCTCCATTTCTGGAGGATGTTTTCAGGGGGAATGAATATTCCCTTGCTGTTCTCTTTTTACGCTCCTCCCTAGACCCTCTCACAATAGTCCTGGCAGAGTAAGATTCTACTTATGCTGAAAGATCCCAGGGAAGCAGGACACTGCCCCCAGATGACTGTGGATCTCATCTTCTGCCTGGACTCACTCTTCCTGGTCTACAGAATTTTTGGTCCCATTCCGGAGCTCAGTGCACACTTGATATGCTGCCTTGGGAAACGGGCTTCCTCTTTACTTGGCAACCTGTGTGGATGTGTTCTCAATAAGCCTCAAACCTGTGTGCCTTGAATTGGGTAGATATGCTACTCTGATTCCAGGGGAATCAGATGTTTCCCTTTCTAGGTCCAGATGGCTGGCTTAGTTGCAGAAAAACATAATACCATTGACTCCTCTACAGACAGATGTTTCCCACTGCCTACAGCTCCCCATCTGCCTTCAGTCACCCCTGACCGTCTTTCATCATTAGTCTCATAGCTTAGCCCTCCTGCACAGAGCCCGGTCTCTTTGGGTGAATATGTATGCACTTGGGAGTATGGTGACACAAATAGTATACTACCCCATGCAGCATTCTAAAATTTGGGTTTCTGCTCGGTGCTTTGTGACCACCTAGAGGGGTGGGATAGGGACGGTGGGAGGGAGACGCAAGAGGGAGGAGATATGGGGATATATGTATATGTATAGCTGATTCACTTTGTTATAAAGCAGAAACTAACACACCACTGTGAAGCAGTTATACTCCAATAAAGATGTTAAAAAAATAAAATAAAATTTGGGTTTTCTACTCAAGAATCCTTCTTGATCTCTACGTCTGTGTCTCTATTTCTGCTTTGCAAATAAGATCATCTATATATGTATACGTATAGCCGATTCACTTTGCTGTACGGTAGAAAGTAACACAACATTGTAAAGCAACTACACTCCAATAAAGTTAATTTAAAAAAAGAAAAAGAAAAAAAGAATACTTCTTGAGATTTTCCCTTATCAGTTCACTTCCCATTTTTAAATGGATGTTGCGTTCTATAGCATATGCAAACCCCAGTTTACTTAGCCATTTCCCTGTAAAGGCTCCTTGCATTGTCATCAGTTTTCCATGACGGCAAAGAAGGCTAACGCGAGCACCTTTGCACACGCCTCTCTTTGTACGTACCCATTCGAGTATTTTCCTAACGCAGCCCTCCATGGTGGTCATGCCAAAGTATGCTCCGCTCATACCGTGTGAGGATATATACCCCTGTCCCCTCACCAGCGCCTAATGGTACTGACCCTTTTTATTTCACCAACCTGGTGAGAACCATCCTTCAGGACTCAGCCCACATGCCCTGTTTGCCCCAGGATGACAAGACACTTCCCTGCTGTGGACTCTGCTGCCTGGTCTATTTCTACCATTGACTCATCCCACAATATGGCACATATGTACTTCCTAGTCTCCTTTATCAGACTCTGAGCAACTTGGGGAAAAGGCCAAAATGGCTCCCAGGAAAAGCTTGCTTGGTTGGACCAGATTAATCCCCCTGCTCTTTCCAGATGCTATAACAGACCTTTGCCAGGAATGCTTGTGCCCCTGGCAGCACCAGGAACAGGTGGAGTGTCATGTGAACCTTGGGCATTGAGAAATATTGATGGGAAAATAATCTATGCAGAAGTGAGTGTGACTGGGTGTAACCAAGCAGAAGTAAGGGAGGGACAAAACTCAAAGGAAGGGTCTGCTGGCAAGAATAAACTGTAGCCAGGCCCTGCTGACCCCCGCACGTCAGTTCGTCGGTGAGGAGTGCTGTGCTCTGGCCACAGCCCTGCCGTGCGCCCCCTGCACTCTGCATTTTAGCCTCTTAGAATTATCTTGCCATTTCCTGGAAACAATGGATTTTGTCATATCTTAGATTTTGCATATGATGTTCCAACTTCCTGAAATACCCTTTCCTTCCTGCCCACTGACTGGTGGAGCCCTTGTTCATGGCCTGCCTGATCCAAAGGCCTCCTCCTCTGTACAGCTTCCCTGGAACATATATAATATAGTATAGTATAGCATAATATAATATAATATAATATAATATGATGTAATATAATATAAATATATCATAAATATATACCAACCCATAAATTACTGATAGCGTTGCATCTATCTGTGTGAAGCTCCCCACCATCTCAAACGTTCCCGGATGTTGTGCCAGAGGGGTAGGTGAGAGAAAGAAAGAGGAAGAAGGGGAGGAACAGTGAGTACGTGAGCATTCCGGGAAAATACCACATTGGTAATTAGATGGTCGGCCTGGAAATGATTCTCATCATTTCTGCTAATTGACTGACCAAAACCAGTCTTGTGACCCCCACCCACCCACAAGGGAACAAGAAAGCTGAGAGTTACTAGAGAAATGACCTAAAGACTAAAAAACCCACTCTCCTGAATTTTGAGTTTGCTATTCTCTTGCGTGTGGCTGTATCATATGTTGCATTTCTAAACAATATGCTGTTTAGTTTTGTTGGGTTTTTTTCAAAATGGCATAATACTCTAGTCTTCTGTTAAGTTTTTTAAAACTTAAACAATATCTTTATAAAATCTATTAATGCCATTGCAGTTACTGTTAGTGAATCCATTTTCACTGCCGTATAATATTCCATTGCGTGGACATGGCATTATTTATCCATTTTTTCTGATGATGGACATTGGGGTTGTTTGCTTTATGAACAATGCTGCTATGTAAGTTCTTGTACATGCCTCCTGGTATAAAGGGGAAGAATCTCTCTTGGGTATTTTCCAACTAATGGAAATACTGAATCATGAGCTCTGAGATGCTTACCCTTATAAGATGATGGTGCTTAAGTTATATTCCCTCCACCTGTGCAGAAGAGCTCACATTCATCCTCCTTGTGACTTAATGTCTGCTACTGTCTTACTTTGAATTTCTCTCAGTTTGGGAGATCTTTTTCATTTATTGATGATTTGTGTTTCCTCCTTGTTGAAATATCTGTATCTTTTGCCCATTTTTCTAATGGATTGTTTTTCTTTTTTTATTTATAGGGGTTCTTTGTGTATTCTGGGTACTATGCCTTTGTTATGTAGATCGCAATGATCTTCTCCCAGTTTGTGGCTTAACTTATGACCTTCTTTATATGTATTTGATGGTCAAAAGTCTTAACGTTAAAGTAGATTAATTTACCACTCTTGTGGCTAGCACTTTTGTTTCTTATTTAAGAAATCCTTATCTACCTGAGAATGAAAATATATATATATATATATGTGTGTGTGTGTGTGTGTGTGTGTGTGTGTGTATGGAAATTGAAGGAAAAAATTATGTGGCTCTCTGGGAGAAACCTGTTCTAAGCAGAGGAAACAGTTAGTGCAAAGGTCCTGGGGTAGGAGGGTTCTTAGTGTGCAGAGAGGCAAGGTGGAGGCCAGTGGGACTGGAGACCACGGCAGAAGATGAGATCAGAGAGGTAATGGGAGGCCTGATGATGAAACTTCATTCTGAGTGTGATGGGAAGTCCTTGGAGTTTTTTGAGCAGAAGACTAAGTGTCATGATCTGAATTGCAATTTTCCAGGACCACTTTCCACAGATGAATTGGAATTGACTGCACAGGGATTTAGAAGCTGGGAAGCTCTGAGGAAGCGATTGCAGCTGTCCAGATAAGAGATGATGGTGGGAGTGATGTAGTGGGCAGAGTCTGGGCATACTTGGAAGAAAGAGCTAATAGAATTTGCGGATGGATTGTATTTGGACTGTAAGGGGAATGGGAGGTGTTAGGGTGACTCCAAGGCAACAGCCCCGAGCAACTGGGTTGGAGGAAGACATTGAGAGAAGATCTGGGTTTAGAGTGGGGGAAGATTAGGAGCTCTGCTTCAGACACGTTATGCTTGAGATGATTTTAGACATCCAGATGGAGATGCCTGGCAAGCAGTGAGTCTGGAAGAGATCTGGGTGGAGAAATACTGAATGTTGCCAACACACACAGATGGTATACGCTAAGGTGTATACAAAGACGAGGAAAGGCCCAAGGACTGAGCCCTGTGACACTTCTACATTCATCTCTGGGGTTGGGGGTGTGGGGAGATGGACATGCCAGGAGATGAGCCTCGGAGAGCAGGTGTCTCCAGATGGACAGGACATTTCTGTCCCAGCTGTGTGCTAATTTCTGAGTCCCAGACCTGTGATGCACTGGCAGGGTACCGGTGCCGTGCCCTGTTGCTCCCTCCTCTCTCTTCCTCTACCCCTAGACGAATTACTAGTGCCAGTTAATGTTTGCTCTGGCTCATAAATCCATAATGCCTACCACACAAACCTCAACGGCCTGTAATTGAGACGCACAAACATGCAGAAAAGATTGTGTGCGTGGAAGGTATAAATGATGCTGTCACCCGAGGCTGCTGCAGGAAACAGGGCCACCGACATGGTGACTGCATTCTGCATTTACTACCTAAACAGCCTGCCTCCCTTTGCGGCTGCCACCCTGGAAGGTAGAGGAAATTAGCTGTCAATATTTTACAGCTGGTTATTTGCAGGAGTAAATCACAGCTCATTTTGCCACGGAGTCAATGGAAGGAGCATGAGTTTCTTTTTCTTCCAGGGGTTGTTTGTGATGTCATCTTCCTGGTTTCATCCTGCATTTAACTTAGTCCTCAGCATGTTTGTGTCTTTGTAGTATAAGTTATTCTGTGTCTCCTGGATGGGCAGGAGTGGTGGGATGGGGGTGGGGTGGAGAAAGGAAGCAGGATTTCTCTTAGTGCTCCAACACTGGGGCCCACTGGGTACCAATGCTCATCAATCAGCAATTTATTCATTCATTTACTAAGCAATTTCTGACTGATCACTGTATAACAGATGGTCTGCTAAGTCCCAGAAGATGAAGATCAGTATTACCCGTCCCTGTCATCAAGGAGTTCCACAGCCTATTTGGGAAATCCCTGACAATACCTAAAACGTACTCATACCAACAAATGTTCTGTATAATATTTACTGAGATCTTACTATATGTTCCAAGTGTTTTACAGAATTAAATCCATTTGCTGTGCAAAAGCTTTTAAGTTTCCTTAGGTTCCATTTGTTTATTTCTGTTTTCATTTCCATTTCTCTAGGAGGTGGGTCAAAAAGGATCTTGCTGTGATTTATGTCATAGAGTGTTCTGCCTATGTTTTCCTCTAAGAGTTTGATAGTGTCTGGCCTTACATTTAGGTCTTTAATTCATTTTGAGTTTATTTCTGTGTATGGTGTTAGGGAGTGTTCTAATTTCATTCTTTAACGTGTACCTGTCCAGTTTTCCCAGCACCACTTATTGAAGAGGCTGTCTTTTCTCCATTGTATATCCTTGCCTCCTCTATCAAAAATAAGGTGACCATATGTGTGTGGGTTTATCTCTGGGCTTTCTATCCTGTTCCATTGATCTATATTTCTGTTTTTGTGCCAGTACCATACTGTCTTGATTACTGTAGCTTTGTAGTATAGTCTGAAGTCAGGGAGCCTGATTCCTCCCTCAGAATGGTAGAAAACATTTTCAAATGAAGCAACTGACAAAAGATTAATCTCCAAAATATACAAGCAGCTCATGCAGTTCCATATCCAAAAAACAAACAACCAAAAATCCCAAAATGGGCAGAAGACCTAAGTAGACATTTCTCCAAAGAAGACATACAGATGGCCAACAAACACATGAAAGGATGCTCAACATCACTAATCATTAGAGAAATGCAAATCAAAACCACAATGAGATATCACCTCACACCAGTCAGAATGCCCATCATCAAAAAATCTACAAACAATAAATGTGGAGAAAAGGGAACCCTCTTGCACTGTTGGTGGGAAAGTAAATTGATACAGCCACTATGGAGAACAGTATGGACGTTCCTTAAAAAACTACAAATAGAACTACCATATGACCCAGCAATCCCACTACTGGGCATATACCCTGAGAAAACCATAATTCAAAAAGAGCCATGTACCACAATGTTCACTGCAGCTCTATGTACAATAGCCAGGACATGGAAGCAACCTAAGTATCCTTGGACAGATGCATGGATAAAGAAGATGTAGCATATATATACGATTGAATATTACTCAGCCATAAAAAGAAACGAAATTGAGTTATTTGTAGTGAGGTGGATGGACCTAGAGTCTGTCATACAGAGTGAAGTAAGTCCGAAAGAGAAAAACAAATACCATATGCTACCACATATATATGGAATCTAAAAAAAAAAAAAAAAAGGTTATGAAGAACCTAGGGGCAGGACAGGAATAAAGACGCAGATGTTGAGAATGGACTTGAGGACACAGGGAAGGGGAAGGGGAAGCTGGGACGAAGTGAGAGAGTGGCATGGACTTATACATACTACCAAATGTAAAACAGATAGCTAGGGGGAAGCAGCCGCATAGCACAGGGAGATCAGCTCGGTGCTTTGTGACCACCTAGAGGGGTGGGATAGAGAGGGTGGGAGGGAGGGAGACGCAAGAGGGAGGAGATATGGGAACATATGTATATGTATAGCTGATTCAATTTGTTATAAAGCAGAAACTAACACACCACTCTAAAACAATTATACTCCAATAAAGATGTTAAAGAGAAAAAAATTACAGCCTAAACTCACCTTAAAAAAAATAAAAACATGACTAAACCCATTTAACTCTTACAAAAATCCTCTGGGGTAAAAATTACTTTTATCCCTATTTTACAGAAAAGGAAACTGAGGCACAGGGCAGTTCACTGACTTGTCTAAGGTCACACAGATGGCAAGATTCCAATAAGGCAGCTCCCTTAACTGCATCAGTGCTACCTTTTGATATGCAAACAAGCAAGAGGAAGAGGGTTAATTATGATTAAGCATCTATTACATTTGCTTTACGATGTAGAGCTGTGTTTGGTGATTTCTACAACAAATCCTTTAATTTCTAATTCTGGAAAATAAGCTCTATGATTTTACTCATTTTACCAAAACATTAGGCTCAGAGAGTGATCCAAGGATACCTAAATAACATGCCACCAGGCTGAGATTTGAAGCCAGAATTTTCCGACTCTACGCCAAGCTCTTTTCATGCTGCCGTGGGATGACGGTTGTTGCAGACAAAGGTCTGTTCAAGGCACCACGGAACAGGGAATATCTAACCCCTGAGAGTTCCGGAGGTGAAGAGGGGGCAGCTAGTCTAAATTGTGAAGACAAAAAAGAACAGTTTAGATAATCCAGGGCTGTAATGGCAAGAGAGGCAGCGGACCAGCACGTGAACAGTACATAGCGATGTGAAATACTGTTGCTGGTTTTCTTTTCCTAAGTTCTCGCACACAGGGCGTGTCAAGTCCTTCTGCACCCAGCAGAAGAGGAGAGATTAAGCAGGAAGATGACACAGTAAAGGCTAAGGAGAGAGGCTTTGGAACAGTTCCCTTGAGATCTCTCCTTGCCTCTGCATCTGTGCTAGGGGACCAGCACCTGAAGAAAGGTTTCCGGTTCCACTCTCCTCCGTTCACTTTTTTGCTGTTTCTGAGCAGGTCATTGGTCTGGGCCTTTATCTGCTGCCATTTGTTAATATTCCCCAAGTGGCCCAAAGGCAGGGGCTGAATCTGCTGTCCCTGGTCTAAGCAGAGTGTTGGTCTGAGCGAAAGGATCGTGAATGAGGCCCCTTTGGGCTATTTAAACCTCACATCCTTCCATGTTCAGCTCTCGGCTTCTCCTTCAAGTTATATGCACGCTTTTTGTTCCATCATTTAGAACACTGGTTTTCAACAAGAAATGGTTCTGGCTAACTATTTTAAATGGGGAATTTACTCAAAGGATATATGAGGTGACTCATAAGGAATATCTCGTGAATAGGCTTGGAAAGGGTAGGAAATGGAGGAACTGGGAACACAGGCTGCAGGACCTGATCTATAGTTTTTTTAAGGCATCACCATAGGAACGGGTCATACTCAACTGTCTTCCTTTCTGCTTTATTTGATTCTTCTTTCGTTCCTTATTTATCTCCCCCTCCTCCTCTTCTTCTTCTCCTTCTCCTCCCCTTCCTCTCCCCCTTCCCCCTCCCTCTCCCTCTCCCTCTTCTTGTCCTTCCCTTCCCCTCCATCTACTTCTCCTTCACCTTCTTCTTTCTCTTCCTCTTCTTCTCCTTTTCTATTCCTCTCCACTAAAGATCCAAGGTCCTGGTAGAAAACATCTGATGACTCTAGTTTATTATCCAAATGAATGCCAGTCCCAAACCACACACAGTGGGATAGAGGCAATTCCCTGAGTGCAAACTGGGGTACTTTAAAGCAGAAAACAAGGTCAGAGGGAGCATCTGAATAGGGATACAGAAGAAGTGTGAAAGTAGACAAGGTCAGAGATAGCATCTGAAAAGGGATACAGAAGAAGTATGAAAGTAAGCCACATGGAGGAAGGCAGAGCAAACAGCCCTTGCAAAATTCTGGGGTGAAAGTGTGTCTGGTGTATCCAAGGATCAGGGAAGGAGGAGGTGGGGTGACTAGAAAGAAGTGTGAGATTGGAAGAGTGGGAGGAGATCAGGGCAGAAAAGCAGCAGGGTCCAGGTAATACAAAGCTTTGAGGCCACTGTAAGATCTTTGGATTTTATCTTGAGTAAGCACGGAGCCAGCAGGTGGTTTTGAGGAGGAGAAGGACATGGCCAGCCTTACACATTTAGAAGATCATGGTGATTGCTGTGTGGGGAAGAGGCTCTAGGGGGTAAGTATGGAAGGAAGACCAA
This sequence comes from Globicephala melas, assembly GCF_963455315.2. Classification (NCBI taxonomy): domain Eukaryota; kingdom Metazoa; phylum Chordata; class Mammalia; order Artiodactyla; family Delphinidae; genus Globicephala; species Globicephala melas. Next base: position 18,318,555 of record NC_083328.1, read on the forward strand.
TTAGGAGGCTACTGAAATCATCACAGTGAGAGGCAACGGGGGCTCGGGCAAAGGTAAGCGTGATGGGGGTGTGATGACATATGGCAGCCATAACAGCATTTGCTGTGGATTGGATTAAAGGTGTGAGAGAAAGAGAAGAATCAAGGACGACTCCAAGGTTCATGCTCTAAATAAAAGGAAGAACAGAGCAAGGCTTTCTGAGAACAGGAAGACTCAAGAGGAACAGGGTTTGGGGAGCTGAGAAACAAAGAGTTTGCTTTTGGACATGTTAATTTTGAGGTGCTTCTTAGATACCCAAGTGGGAATGTTGAGGAAGCAGTTGGATTTACAAATCGAGAGTTAGTAGGTCTGGATTGAGAACTGTCAATTGAAAATCAGTATACAGGAGATATTTAAAGCTTTGAAAGTGGCTGAACTCAGAAACGGAGTGGGTGAAAATAGAGAAAAGTTCTGAGAACTGAGTCCTGAGTTCTCTGTGAGCCCTGACCAAGCTTCCAAAAAAGGGATCTGCTGATCCTTTAACAAGTGGTACCAGCCCCAAATGGTCATGTTTTGGTCACTTACTAGAGTCAGAAGAGTGAGTCTAAGGTGACTTCAACTTACTGGGCTATTGTCCTTTTTTTTTGGCTGTGAGGTATGTGGGATCTTAGTTCCCTGACCAGGGATTGAACCCGCACCCCCGTGCCTTGAAAGCTCAGAGTCTTAACCACTGGACCACCAGGGAAGTCCCTATTGTCCTTTCTCAACCACTGTCAATCACGAACAGCATCAAGCCTAAAGACACAGTAGAGACCGGGACAGGTTGGTGGGAGAGAGGCTAAATTCCCAAGTTTCCAGGAGGAACAGCTGGTTCCAGACACACTTGGTTACGGTGACTGGTTAGTAGTATCAGAGGAAGGGACACCTTCAAACAAGATAATGCTGAGCTCTATAGATGCCATAACTGAAGCCCGTTTATCTAAACCAACTTCTCTTAACGAGCAACCCACCTAGTGGTCGGGTCATGAAACTCACACTTCCTTTGAGGAGTTCTAAATCTAGTCCAATGTATTTTTTAAAAAAACGCATTTACAGCACTTTAAGATCTAAACAATGTTTAAAAGCATTCTAATTTAGCTTTGTATTTGTAGTGTGTGTTTGTGTGTATGTACGTGTGTGTGTGTATGTATCATATCTGCACATTTTATGAAAGTTGGGCTTTCTCTGTATTGGTGTGTAAGTTGTCATATTTTATCTACTTTCAAACACTTTAAGTAGTTTTTAATGACACTGATAAAAAACCATTCTTTAAAATTTGGTTTCCTGGGGTAAAAAGAATAGGATATACAAATGGATGTGAAACACTCAACGGTATTGAATTTTAAAGGATACGGTCATTAAGTGACTTTATAGCTTGGTAAAACGGTGTTATTAGATTAATTAAGCTGGGAAGGTTTGGATTAATTATGTACCAAAAGTCTCACTCATGGAAATCAAATAAAGTAGCCAGGGCTCCCCTGGCGCAGTGGTTGAGAGTCCGCCTGCCGATGCAGGGGACACGGGTTCGTGCCCCGGTCCGGAAGGATCCCACGTGCCGCGGAGCGGCTGGGCCCGTGAGCCATGGCCGCTGAGCCTGCGCGTCCGGAGCCTGTGCTCCGCAACGGGAGAGGACACAACAGTGAGAGGCCCGCGTACCGCAAAAAAAGAAAAAAAATCTCAAGTAGCCAGCCAGAGTCCTTTGAAGGTATAAAGTCAATACCTGGGGATGTAGGAGGTGGGGTGGGTAGATAAGAACTTCCTAATGAAGATGGCCAGAGTGCCTCCTGTCTCTCCTATGAAGCCAATGGGGGGTTTACTCCCCCATTACAGCTTTCATGGCAATTTCGAGAGCTCCAGAGTGACATCTTTTCCTTCCTTAGAGAAAAACTGTGATTCCTTGAGAAGAAAACTGAGTTGGAATCACATGGATCGAAGTTCAAATCTAGACCCTACAACTTATTAACCGTAACAATGATGTGGTCTCTTGTAATTTACTTTATGGCTTAGGCCTCAGTTTCTTCACTGATGGTGGTGATGATTAGATTTCTCTGGCCCACTATTGTGAGTATTAAATAAGGCAATTATATAAAAACACCCAACACTGGGTGGCAGAGTTAGGCTAGCTACTCTCCCAAAGCCATTTTCTCTTTCTTCTGGGCAGATAACTAGGTTGCATTTCCCAGCTTCCCTGACAATTGAATCTGGCCAACAGAATATATGCTCAAGCGATGTGTTCACTCCCAGGTCTGTCCTATAAAAATTTCCCACTCGTGATCTCCATGTTCTTTCCTCTTCTGCCTGGTAGCTGTTTACAACCAGACTAGTCTTAGAAGCTACATGTTTACCATGTCAGAGCCTCTATCAGCTTGGGCTCCTGAATCACTGTGTGGAAGAAAATTTTCCTTCCCTTGCCCCATAATCTGCAACCCCTTGGCTACTGATGTAAGTCGAAAATAAACTCTTATTGTATTAGCCTGCCCAAACCGGAACGGACAGAATCTGACACCTAGGAAGAAGGAACATGAGCAAATGAGCAAAAACCCAGAGAGGGAAAATCACCAAACATTATACAACAGAGATGGCAGGTCGACATAACACGTGGCGATTGCTGGGTGGAGGTGGGATGTATCTGTTTTGTATGTACCAGGTCTTCAATGGGATAATGGGCCTCATGCTGCCCAAGGGACAGCTGTTTCAAGGAACGGTATTTTACTTTGCTTGATTTGTTACCATTTGAGGAAATGGATGGGAAGAAAATGGTAACAGCAGGGGAGAAAGAAAGAAAGAGGAATGGTGGTGGGATGGACAAGAAACCCAGAGGCTTCTTCCCTGAAGCAACATGGAGAATTCAAAGAACCACCTTTCGTGAGCCTGGAGGATTAATGACAAACGCCCCAGCAGGTAGGTAATATCAGAATTCAGGATCCTGGGTGATGATGGTGCCAAATACCTTGGAGGCCTTCTTGACAGAAAAATCCTTGCTAGTCTGAGCCAAGAGGCCTTACAGAGACTGGATTTTTGCAATACTTTAGGCTTTCAAGAGCCATGGTCCAGTTTCAGAATTGTTATATCGACCCACCCACCCTGAGGGGGACCACTGTCTGTAAATGAAGAGTGCTTGAGGTGGGATGTGCTTTTGTATCACACAACTGTTTTGTCTCATATCGTTGGAAGAAGGGAACTGATACCCAAAAAAAGGTAAATACTTTCCAATAATAACCCATGTTATTGTGCTATAGCCTTCTGATTGGGGTCACAGAAGAACCTCTTGTCTGTTAAGACAATACAATCCTGAGACAGATTTCAAAAAGCGAGAGAGAGAATATTGTAAAACAGAAAGGGGGGTGGGCAATCACAAAAAGAATGTAGCCTGGTTATTTGGTTATGAAAAAAAAGAAAAAAAAATCTGTGAGATCCCAAAGTAAAAAGCAGAAATCCATCGTTCCACGGAGAGGGTTACGACATGAGGCTGGAAAGGAAGGCCAGGCCCAGGTAGGGCCCAGGAGTTTGGATTTCATTAGAAAGGTCTTAAAGTAAAAGGATGCCTTGAAGTGGGTCAATTTTGAAGAGTCCATCCAAACTCCAGTCGGGGGAACGGACTGGAGATGTGGGGGAATTTGAGAATAGAAGTGAGGAGACTATTTAAGAAGAAAGTTGGCAGCTTGGCTGGGGGTGGGAGGAGGAGATGGGAGGAGTGAGGGGGTTGGAGACACACACTGGAGTAATCAGGTCTGCTGACAGGCTGGAGGCAAGCGGTGAGGGACATGGTGACAGCAGGGATGACTTCCAGGCTTCGGTTATTGGGAACTGGGCAGGTGGTATTGCCATTTACAAAACTGGAAGACGGCGAGGACTGGCCCTCATTTCCTGCCTTAACCCTGGCTCAGCTGGGGAGCTCCTGCTGCCCCATCTGCAAAATGGGGATAACAATGGCTTCCTTAACTACCTCATAAGACTACTAAGAGGATCACAGGAGATGATGTGATAATAATGAAAACACGAATGCAGGAGTTATGGGAAGAACAAGGCTCTCCATGGTGCCAGGTGGTGGTTCAAGCAACACTTTTTAAGATGAACTGATGACTGCAGTTTGGTTGGGGAGATTATGAGGCATGAAAATAATGCAAGGGGACTAATTTTCATAAATCAGAGTGGGAAAGTTTCCTCATTATCGCATGGCTGCACCACGGATTGGGAACAGGCATAAGGGAGGGTGCAAATGAGTGACTCAAACGTACCGTCATGTCTCCTGCTGTCCTCAAAATCTAGGGCAACTAAGTCATCTTTCGATACCTCGGGGAACCAAGAAAGCACCGGCTCGTGGGCACGGATCTGGAGGATCTGAGAGGGGCCCCCCAGAGCATTTGTGGCTTAGGGTATCCAGACTTGTCCCAAATATACTGCCACTCCGTGACCTTGAAGCAAGTGCCCAACATTAAGTAATCACACCTTTTCATACATAACACTGGGGAGGGTACCTTACGGGTACCACTGTTGTGAAAATGACATGATATAACAGATGCGGAAGTCCTTCTCTCAGATATCCACTTGGCCCCTCCATAGTTTCTTCTCTTTCTCCTTCTCAGGGACCCCCTTCTCTTCTCTACTGGAATAGAAATAGGATAACCCCTACACCCTTTCCTCCTAAAATCATCAGTGACTCATACTTCTGTTCATTTGTTTACTGTCTGCCTCCCCCACTAGGATGTAAGTTCCAGAAGGGCAGGGGTTTCTGTCTGCTCTGCTCACTTCTCTGTCCCTTGGTACCTGGCTCATAACTAGCCCTCAGTGAACACTTATTGAATGGATGAGTAAGTGGATGTGAGTAAACTTCTCATGAAGATGACAGACATGCAGTGCACGTTGGATTTCCCTTCTTTGTTCCCCCTGTTGACCCTGGGAGCGATGTTTGCTCCAGTTCATCCCAGATCTATCCTTCATTTGAGGTTTGAGTCTGACGCAGGATGGAGTCTGACTGCCTAGGTTCAAATCCTAGCTCTGCTACATTCCAGATGTTTGACTTGGGCTGAGTTATTTAACCACGCCGTAGCAACACTCTCTCTTCTTTCCTCTACCCATCAGTCACTCTATCCATATGTCCATCTGTATATTCACCCATCATCATCCACACATCCAAATTTTCATATATCACCCTGGACATTCATCCATTTGTTCATTCATTCAACAAACATTTACTGAGCACGGGCTTTGTGCCAAATTCCATGTCATACCCTGGAGATCCCAAGATACCTAAGTGTGATGCTTAATTTTATGTATCAACTTGACTGGGCCATGGAATGCCCAGGTGTTTGATTAAACATTATTTCCGGATGTGTCTGTGTTTCTGGATGAGATTAAAACTGGACTGATAGACTGAGTAAAGCAGTTTGCCCTATCCTATGTGGTTGAAAGCCTCCAATCATTGCAGGGCTGAACAGAGCAAAAAGGCTGAGTGACGAAGGACTCTCTCTCTCTCTGCCTGTCTTCAAATTGGGACACTGGCCTTCTGTCTTTGAACTTGGACTAGAATTTATACCATTGGTTCTCCTGGTTCTCAGGCCTCTGGACTCAGACTGGAACTTACATCATGAGGCTTCCTGGGTCTCTAGCTTGCAGACTGCACATCTTGGGACTTCTTAGCATCCCTAATGGCATGAGCCAATTCCATTATAATAAATCTCAACTCTCTCCCTTCCCTCTCCCCCCCACCACTCTCTCAATAGACAGATAATCTCCTACTGGTTCTGTTTCTCTGGAGAATCCAGATGAACACAATAAGACAAGGTTTCTATTGGAGGAACTGGAGCCTCTACCCCACCAGGTCTAATGAATCATCAGATAGGATGCCTTGGGACAGTGGTGACTTGACAAAAAGCAGTGAGAACCACATGGCTTATCTGTGGCAGGACTCCTAGTGACATTCCTATGTTTATTGGCTGATCCAATTCATATCACTTCTCTCTGAAAGCCAAACAGAGCTGGGGATGGTCCTGTGGAGAAACTCATTATGGCCAGTTCTCCACCATACTTTTTTCTCTGCCAAGGGAAGTGTAGCCATGAACAGGGTCAGGGACGAGACAAAGACAGATCCCTGAACGATACCTCAGGAGGGCTCTAGAGGTCCCACAATATAATCTCTTGTGCCCACCCCATTCTGTTTTTTTTTTTTTTGAGAGGACTCCAGTTGCCCCATGCAATGGTGCTCAGAACATGTAAACGGTCACCAAGAACCTTAGCTCAGCATTTCCAGATTTTATCCAAAACCTCCAACCTCCTGCTACTCTATCACTCCTAATTCTATACTATGATCCTCCAGTAGAGTTTAAGCCTCATGGGGCAGGGGTTTCCATCTCTTTGTTCACGACTGTGTCCCCACACCAGAGTAGTACTTGACACGTGGCAGGTGCTCAATAAATATTTCTTGAAAAAATGAATTCTTGAAATGTTTGCTTTTTGGATCCCACTTAGATTTGGGGTCCTCGGTTTGAATCCTCTAAAATTCTTGTCGCATGATGGTCACTTCATCAATACCAGTTTCTTCTCTTCTTCCTCCCTACCTATTCCTGATATTGCAGTTACTGGCTGGGATTCCTAGCCTTTTGGATGGCAATCCAAACGTTCCATCACTAACTCCATTTGGGCATCTCCTTAGGATAGGGTATCTTCTCTTTGCATCTATATCTGTGGCTCAGTAGCTCTCTCCTTCAGTTTGCCCTTTGCACAGGGGTCCCCAGCAGCAAAGGTGGAACAAAGGCTGGTCATCATGATGTACCTAAGGTGTCAGGAAACCAATGCCTAAGGACATGAAAGATGGGCTTCAATAACAAATACTGCCTTGGAAAGGCAGGGAGCAGGTGGCCAAGTTCTCTTCTGCTCCTTTAAAAAAAAAAACCTGTATGTGGATCTGATCAGGCATGATTTATATCCAGCAAGCATTCATTGCGTATCTCTTTTTTGTGCCAGAGCCTATGCTAGATGTTTTCAATATATCTGTTGATTAATCCACACAACACACCTGACAACATGTCTTGACGTTATAGAGGCTTAATATTACCACAGATCAAGGTAAACGTTACAAGTGAAAAAAACACACTTCGTAATTCCTCATCTATTCCTCTTCTTTATTAGGGATTGGTTAATTATCAAGAAGGCAGAGTGATTTAAATGTCCAGACATCTGCATATAGACATTGCTTCTTTCTCTAGTCTAGCTTCGTGGTTCTCAAACTTTAACGTGCCTAAGAGAAACTTGACAGGGTTGTATAATAAAACCTCACAGACTGCTTTATGGGTGATTTAAGGAATTCTCAAGGGTAACGTTGACTCTATACGTTGAGTGAGCCTCAGGTGCTCACTCCAGAAGCCAGCCTAGTAAACTCAACTCCATCCTATGACCTCATCTTCCCAACACAGGCTCCCCACAAGTCCCTTGATGCAGTCTCGGGGCCAGGGGGAGGGGGCCCAGGCTGGTGGAGGATTTGCCAGCTCCTTCTGACGTCATGCCACCCCTTCTCATAACTCAGTGTTACTGATTCTCTTTGCTGTTGCCTGGAAGTTTGGCATCTACAGATTAAAGTCTCTTATGACTAAGGGTGATTGCACACCCTTTGGATGGTGGTACAAATCTTCTACACGGCTCCCCGGGTTCTCCACGGGGAGGGCCGCCATGTGGCAGTACAGAATTCTCAGGTCACCTTTACGAACCTAGTTGCTTTTATGGGTTCGGCTCTTTGGGTCTCATTCACTGGTTCTTGAGGACAATACTATTCCCGGGGGGGAATTAGGTGCACCCTTTCCATGTTCCTCTGCAGAATGAAAGAAATGGGCCATTCTCTAGGTAGGGCCCTGCAGGCTTTTTATACAATCATCCCCGATGTCTGTCAGCCCGTGTACCTCGGGGAATCCTGGCCAATGTGGACACGGCTCAATGATTAATGACTCCTCCAGGACGCATGGAAGGACCATAAACATCCAAATGCTGGGAAGGTTCATGTGATTTATTCAACTCATTCTTTCAAGAACTCTGGAATTGCAAACAGCTTCCAGGCCAGTTCTGCTCTTCCTTTGTTCCAGCTGCGTGATCCTGGGAAGGTTTGTCAACTAATCTGAGTCCCAGTTTCATTTTCTGTAAAACCGTCAATAGGAGAGTTGTGAAAATCAGAAGAAAGGAAAAGAAGGGACTGACATTAAATGCCTACGATGTGCCCGCTACTTCATAGATATAATTTCATGAGAGGCCCATGAACAAAATTATGAAATTAGAATTCGTAATAATAATGATGAGAGTGAAAGTGAATTACTTACAGTGAGCCTGGTACCAGGCCAACTGTTCTCTATGCATTTTCTCATACGGTTCACAGGGCCCTATCACGTAAGCAGTGCTGCTTGTCTACAGGAGAAACTGAGGAACAGAGAGGTTAAGTGACTTGCTCAAAGTTGCACAGTCCAAAATTTGGGGATCCAGGACTCAAACTAACAATTCACTGGCACAAAAGTCCAGATGTGCTCTCCTATCTCCTCATATCATTGTTCCAACACTGTGCGTGTGGAAATTAAAGCTATGAGAGACAAAACAACTGGCCTCGAGTGACACAGCTTGTAAAAGGCCTATTCAGGGTCTGCCTGCTCCTGAAACATGCTGCCTCTGGGATTAATACGACCACGGTGTCAAGGCCAACAGACCTTCCTGGCACGAAGGAAGCACTCAGCATACGTGAGCAGCCTTGCTTTCTTCCTTCAAGCATCCTTGTCTTTCTATCTGCTCTTCAGACCCACTCTGCAGTGACACTTGGCATGTATCCCTTTTCACAAACCCACCCTAATCTCTCTGGCTCCGGCATCAAGCCCTCCTCTTCCGCCAGCCTTGACAAAAGACGGCAGAATCAGCCTGGGTACACCCTCCATCAGGACTTTCAGGTGGTACCTGCTCTGCTCTCAGCTGCCACAGGCTGGGAGCTGCCCTTCCACCTTTCAGCTGAAAGAAGTCAACCTGTACCATCTGGAGATGCAGACAGTCCCGTCCTGATTTCTAGGGGTCCTTAGGTTGCTTCCTCATATGCACCTTCTCTGGGAGGTCCTGAGGGGTTTGGATAAAGGTCTTCTAGGAAGAAGAATGGGGCTGGGACGAACCTGTTACACCTCAGAAAAACTCGCACTGCTAGGGACGTATGTGCACGTGTGCGTGGGGATGCACTCACGCACACACGCATACACAGACCACGCACAAATACACGGAGCCCCTGCAGGAACCTTAGAGCAACTCTCCAGGCAGGCAACAAACAAGAGGAGACAGGTCCTCCGGGCAGACTTTCATTCAGAGACGATTAAGCTCCTGCTACTGGTGTGTCTGGACTACACCAGAAGAAAACGGCTGGGTGGACTTTGTGGAATTTACAGGGTATATTTTGGATGGTTTGACATGAAATATACCCTACATGGCCTAAGGAAAATTTAATATTGGGGAACCTTGAAGAGATCCCGGATAGAAAGGCAGTCTGGCTCCAGAGCAGCTGAAACAGAGAAAGGGAGAGGCCTGTGTGACAGCTAACTGGGGGAGGCGTGGCATACCTGCTTGCACTCCAAGGATGGATAAAACGAGCTGTGATTCTGCATCTGATCTGGAGCTCCTCATTGCAGGTGCTGGTTTGCAACGTGCAGCCTTGCCCATGACAACCACACACTGCAAGCTCCTCCCTCGCTCAATGACTGACCATAACTAACGTGGATGTGTTTGGGGCGTTGGTACCTGAAATTAGAGTTGTGTGAGCTCGTCGGCCTGCCATTCACCCTACAACCAGCCAGCCACTACCACAACCCACCAACCAATACAAGCGGTCATCAACCCTCACCCTAGCTGACCATGCACCCTGATGGCCAACCAACCATGACAGCAAAACCAAACGTCACCACACAAAGCAGCCGGAACCACAGCGGGCCACTTTCTCAACTAACCATCTGCTACAACCAACTAGACAAGACTGCGATCGACCACAGCAATCCATCAACCACAACCCTAATTAATCAGAGACCATCACAGCTAATCAAACGTCTCAACCGACTTCCAACACAATCGACCACCAACACAACCAACCAACCAAATGCATCTGTATTCATCCAGCCACCCTCCAACCCAACACCACGACAGCCAACCAACAGCTAGCACATCCAGCAGCCACCACTATTAGCTACTTTTATTTATTTATTTAACTTTTATTTAGTGCAAATACCATGTGCTAGGAACTGTGCCAAGTACTTCCTATGGGTTGACTCACGTTATCCTCACACTAACCCAGAGGGATAGGCGTTACTGCTGCTGCTGCTACTACTGCTACCACTGATATGGTATTCCATTATATTAGTTATACTATATTATACCCTGATGCAGGGATCCTCATAAGCGATGCAGAAGGTGTGCGACAGAGAGGTTAAGTAGTTTGCTCAAGGTCACACAGCTAGTAAAAAGCAGATTTGGAAATGGAACTCAGGCATTCTGGCTTGAAACCAAACACTCATTCACTAAGCAACATTACTCTGAATGACAGGCATCGTGTGCTGAGCACCTACCCAAGGACAGGCACTGTGCACTGCGGCCCATGGAAGGTCCGTCCACTGGGTGGGGACATCTCTCATCAACACCACGTGGGTGCTGAGCATTCTGCCAGGTCCTGGGAGAGGCAGCCCACCGTGGGCCCTGGGGAACCCTGCACGCTCTTGCTAAGTGAGCCAAACCACCCGACTGATCCGCTGCTGCTCGGATACTGAGCCGTTTCTACAGCCAGTCGCATTGGCCACTTAGTAGGTCAAGGCAACCATGCTGGCTGTCATGGACCTGTTCATTGCCAGGGGAGAGGACAGCCTCATTAATGCTCGCCTTCTTATGGTGCTGGGCCCTCGGCACTGGGTTCCTCGGGGGTAGGACAGCATGAGCAGAATGTATTGGGGGCATCACATTGCCCGTGGGGCTTGGGAGTTGGTGTGCTACGTTGAGGCTGTTTGCTGTGCTGTCCTAAACGTCTCACTCTGATCCATGGAGTCTCCCCATCTACCCTCAGGGTTAATCCTTGCTGTCCTCTGTATGGCTGGGGGCTCTTCCCCGAGGGTAGGCGATGGAGCTAAGTATGAGCAAACACGGATATGGTCCTGCCCTTATGAGCTTTAAGTCTAATGAGAGACACACACAAAATCCAATACTTGAATCAATTATTAGAGTGACAAGTGCTGCAAAGATGAAGCGCAGTGAATTGTAAGAGCTGATCGTTTAGGTGTTAAGTTTTGTTAAAGTTGGATATTAAGTATGTGTATTTCATAGTCTTGGTCTCTCTATATTTTTCTATATTGTGAAACTTCTCCTATTAAAAATATAAATAGTAAAGGCAAGGATAGCAATCAAGATATATTAAAAAAAAAAAAAGTCTATCATTTAGGGATTTGACCAAGCCGGGTGGACAGGAAAGCCTCCCATGACGAAGAGCTGAAGTTGAGCTGAGATCTGAAGGAGGAGAGTTAAGTAGAAGAAGAGGAGCTTGTGTCCCACATGTGATGAGACCAGAGGGAGCGTGGCGGGCCGAACGGCTAGAGACGCCAGCGTGGCTGGGCAAAGCGAGGAACATGACATCTTTCAGAACCTTGGACAAGGCCACACTCATGAAGGATTTTATCCTCATCTGAAGAGAAATGGGAAAGCATTGCAGGGTTTTAAGCAAAGGGAGATGTGAGGGGTCTAATCCAAATCATTTTGTTTTTAAATGATCACTTTGGCTACTATGGGGAAAATGGTTTTGGGGGAGGCAGGATCAATGTACAATGGAGTGAGTGGGGAGGGCTGGCGCCAATAATCTGGGCAAGAGAGGCCACTGGCTTGGCCCAGGGTGGCGGAGATGGTGAGAAGTGGAGAGATGTGAGTCACTTCAGGGTTTAAATCAGAGAGCCTGCGGGTGACTTTGATGTTAGGGGAGTGAGGGAGCCAGAGGTGTAGGTAGGTCCCGGGTTTGGGCTTGGCTCAGCAGAATGACAGGCATTCCCTGGTTCCCTTAAGAAGCCTGGGTTCAGCTGAATCCCAATTCCGGTACCAGCTTGTCCCTTGATGGGAAAGAAAGGGCCTCTAGTGAGCGGGCGGTTCATTATGCAACTCTCCAGGGCAGCTTGGGGCTTGCTCTAACCAAATCAAGGGGATTGAAATCCTATTCATTGTAAGTAAGTATGTCTAGCTGCTCAGAGATGCCCGCTCTGCGTGGCCAGCATCATGCCTGCCGCTGACTTGAATGGTCAAATTACATAAACTTGAGCCCCATCAGGAGTTTGTGAAAGAGATGCCAGCGCACTCTTCATGATCCTGGCTCATTAAGGTGCGGAAACTGGAACCCCAAAGTGTTTAAAGAACAATTAATCAGCACGTTCTGCATTAAAGGCTTGGAAAAAACATTCCTGCACAATCGAGGTGGTCTGGAGGAAGAAACTGTTCGCTTAACAATGACAGCAGTTGGGCTTCCCTGGTGGCGCAGTGGTTGAGAGTCCGCCTGCCGATGCAGGGGACACGGGTTCGAGCCCTGCTCCGGGAAGATCCCACATGCCGCGGAACGACTGGGCCCGTGAGCCACGGCCGCTGAGCCTGCGCGTCCGGAGCTTGTGCTCCGCAACGGGAGAGGCCACAACAGTGAGAGGCCCGCGTACCACAAAAAACAACAACAACAACAAAAAAAAACAATGACAGCAGTGGCGTGGAGGAGGAGGGAGAGAAGGCAGCGGCAGTGAATGTGCTGCATCTGGGCCAATACGTGTAGATGTCCGAGACCCAACTAAACTGCAGTCAGGTTGTCAGAAAATACAGAGAAAAAACCTAAATACACACTTATGAAAGATGCAATCGAATATTAGTTGGTAGAGAGATAAGTGAAGGAAGGAACTGATATTTATTAAAGGTCAAGGGTTTTCTGCATTTCATTCATTTGTCAAGTATTTCTTATATACGTGCTAAGAGCCAGACATTGTTGTAGGTGTTTGGAAAACAGATGCAATCCTTACCCTCATGGTACTGACATTCTGGTAGGTGCATCAGACAACAGAAGATAAGCGAATAAAAATGATATACTCTTTTGTAGTTATAAGGACTACAAAGAAAAATAAAACAAAGGGAATAGAGAGGGAGGGTGCTATCATAAGCAGAGCAATGAGGAGGTGACATTTGAGCAGAGGTCCTGAGTGATGTGAGAAAACAGGCATTGGGATTAACTGGGGGAGTCAGCATTCCAGGCACGTCTCAGATAAATTCCATTTTATGCTCACGACCGGTTCATTTTATAAACCCATTTTACAGATGAGAACATTGAGGGCCAGAGAGGTGAGTTGGTATTTCTGGGGTTATAAAGCTTGTGATTAGCAAAGCTGAGGTTTGAATCTGCACTAGCCTGACTTTTATTAAATCAGCTACTCTTTCAGTTACACTCAACTACCTGTCTCCTGTGACATTTCATTCAGGTTTCTATCAGTCAGTGCGGGAGTTCAGTTCTTCAAATAACTAAACATGGATAAGGCTGGCTTAAAGAACCAGGTCTCAGTTGAGGGGCAACACAGAGGGGAGTGGAGATGGACAAGACACCGGCCACAGAGGAGAGGAGGATGGGTCTGTATTCCTAACTTGATTCACACAGAAACCCTCTATGTGATTCACTTCTCTCTGCTACAAAATGTAGCTGCTAAGGGTAGGAGAACATTGAGGAGATCACAGCTGTAAACTAAGGGTTTAATCAATGACAGCTATGACAAAGGCTAGAAACCTCCCATGTGTGCTTTGAGACCCTTCTAGGATCACCTCCTTGTTGAGATTCTCTGGCTACCTCCAAGTAGAATTCATCTCTCCTCTTCTTGTTTTACAAATCCCTATTAACGTATTTATTTGTATTTAAATAGATACATAAAGTATGCTTTTGGTAGATGAGACTAAAAATTCTTCTGTGGCTCTAGAGGCCTCTGCAATACCCTGTGGAATTTTAATCAATGTCTTCATGGTTAACATATGATATACAATCTAAGATGCCCTAAGGATTCTGTGGTATATGGCGTACATGAATTTCTGAAAAAAGAAGTATCTGGAACATGGACTACAAGTTCTAAACAACCATTATAAGAATCACTTAAAAAGGTTTTGCCCCGGGCTTCCCCGGTGGCGCAGTGGTTGAGAGTCCGCCTGCCGATGCAGGGGACGCGGGTTCGTGCCCCGGTCCGGGAAGATCCCACATGCCGCGGAGCGGCTGGGCCCGTGAGCCATGGCCGCTGAGCCTGCGCGTCCGGAGCCTGTGCTCCGCAACGGGAGAGGCCACAGCAGTGAGAGGCCCGCGTACCGCAAAAAAAAGTTCTGCCCCTACCCCAGAAAAGCAAGACCGAATAAAACAAAATCAGTGCTGAATACTCAAACTACGTCTTCCAAGGTTTTAACCAGAATAAGCTCTCTCCCCGATCTGCACAAAGCCATCAGTTACAGCATCTAGGAATTCCACCATTCTTTCCACTCTGATTGAGCAGCATATTTTATTGGTTAAGGGCACTGGTTTTAGAGACAGACTGATCCACCTAAGATTCAAATCCTAGCTGTGGTCCTATTATTTCTATATTAAATATTTTCTATTAATATTTTCTATTAAATATTTTCCTTTTCTTAGTTTAAAACTATTTGCTAACTATGAAATGATGTAAGAAGTGAAAAATTTCAAATACAACATACAATAGCAAGAAACACATAACAGGAAAGTCACCATTCCTATAACATTTGAGGAGATCTTATCCCAGATAGACTAGTTTCTGTCATTATTAATGAAGAAACATGGAAACCACCTTTATTTTCTCAGTTTGTTTAAAGGTTCATAAGAGAAACTGGGTAGGCAGGAAGGAGAGAAAGGGAAACTAAAAAATTGAGGATAAAAATCACATTTCTTATGCAATGGATCAAAGAAATTACTGCCAGGAAACAAAATAGGCCCCAAAAGTATTAAAAAGTCAAACTGTAGGCAATCCTAGTCTGATACAAAGCAAAAAGAAATGGACAATCTTGGGTATGATGAAGTTTAAAAAGATGCAGCAAAGCTCTGTACTGTTAGGAAATGATGACAGAGATGAGTCCAGAAAATACCAAAAATAAATGGGTAGGCTTCTCTTGAGGAGGAAGAAGAGAGTCCAAAGAGGAAACCCGAAGGTTGACCAGATTGGAAACCCATTATCTGTTGACCTTGGGAAAATCCCATAACTTTTTAAGTCTCAATTTTCTGATATCTAAATTAGGGCTCATATATACATTTTTCATAAGGACTAATTGAGATCATTCATGTGCTATCACAGAGTACGGCTAAAATAACATTCAAGAAATGGCAAGATATTATATTATTATTATTATTATTTCTGTGCAGACTGTAAGACTCATAAAGGCAGTATCTGTGCCTGTACTGTTCACCAATAATCTATAACACTGCTAAACCTCTGGATTCCTACACAGGGGCTGGTATATACTATACCTTCAATGAATATTTTTTGAATGAATAAATGAACTCACGTTCACATGTGCTACTTAAGTCTTCATGCAATCCCGTGAGATGGGTATTATTAATATGGTTCCCATGTTAGGGTTAAGATAATTAAGGTTTCCAGAAAGTGGTGAACTAACTTGCCCCGAATTACAGAGTTGCTAGGGAAGAGTCAGGATCTGCATCTCATTTTTCTGGATCTAAACCCTAGCCTCATTCCAGCTCACTGAACTCCCCCCAGAAATCTCCAGGATGCAGGATGAGAGAGAAGCCGGTGGAGGCACGACTTTCCATCAAAGAGTCATATCTGGAAGGCCAGGAGCTGCGTCCCACTAGGCGAGCCACTGAATGGAGGAGAGCTACGTTCAGATGCAGGGTCTGCAGAGAGCATCACTAAGGCATTAGCAACCAGGACTCAAGGGATTTATAAAGAACAAAGGAAACTACAACAAACTCCAATCCTTTGGTTGGCAAAAGAAGGGTCTTAGGAGACAAAAAAGTGATGGAAGCATGACCACTGTTCAGACTGGGGAGCATTTAATACTTCAATCCCTATAATCTTGCAGGAGAAAGAAATGGGAGATTAGCTGGGGTATGAGGTTTGAGATTGGACTTCAGAAAGAAAAGCAAAAGGAAGAAGGGCTAGGGAAAGTGAACTGCAGTGGAGAGGCTATTTCTGAAGGTCCCTGGTGTCTTGAGAAAGACAAATCCCCTAAGGTCTCCTTAGAAAGCCCTTGACTGGAGGCACTGAAGGAACAGAGAGGGATTAAAGAAATTAAGTCTGTTTAGTTTGGATAAGCAGAGCCGAAGTGGAGGTATAATAACCGCTCACCGATGTCTGAAGAAAGGACGTGCTCAGGAGGGACAGATGTTATAGAAGCTGGCCCATGGGGATCTGGCCAGGAACAAAGGGATAAAGCCAAGCCAGGGGAAATTGGACCATCGGGACAAAGTCCAAATTTGGCAGGGAAGCCATCTCACCAGGAGCTACTGGTTCCTTTGCTGCTCCTCAACACACTATGTCCATTCCTGCCACGGGACCTTTGCACTGTCACTCCTCTGTAATTCTGTATTTCTCTGTAATTCTCTCCTCCCCAGATCTCACAAGGCTGCTTCAAGTTCATCTCATATGTTCTCTCCCTCAGAGAGGCCATCGTGACCTCAAAGTCCAAATGAAGTTAGCACTCTAACCCGCAACCCCCCACCCCCGGCAGCAGTCATCAAATTACTGTTTTCTCTTACTTAGGGCACTTGTCACATGTGAAACTATTGCCTTTATTTAACTCTCTATGGGATTATTATTATTTTTTTTTAATCTGACTTTAAATTTCCCTTTATTTTTTTTTAACATCTTTATTGGGGTATAATTGCTTTACAATGGTGTGTTAGTTTCTGCTTTATAACAAAGTGAATCAGTCATACATAAACATATGTTCCCATATGTCTTCCCTCTTGCATCTCCCTCCCTCCCACCCTCCCTATCCCACCCCTCCAGGCTGTCACAAAGCACCGAGCCAATATCCCTGCACCATGCGGCTGCTTCCCACTAGCTATCTACCTTACTACGTTTGTTAGTGTGTATATGTCCATGACTCTCTCTCGCCCTGTCACAGCTCACCCTTCTCCCTCCCCATAACCTCAAGTCCGTTCTCTAGGAGGTCTGCGTCTTTATTCCTGCCTTACCCCTAGGTTCTATGGGATTATTTTTTATCCTCTCTGCACTAGAATATAAGAATGTAAGCCCCTGTCTGTCTAGATCAGAGATTTGCCAAGTACTGACCACGGGCCATATCTGGCCCTTCACTTGCTTTTGTAAATACAGTTTAATTGGAACACAGCAACGTCCATCCACGTACGTATCGCCTATGGCCAGTTTCACTTCACAAAAGCCAAGCTGGGACTCGAGTTTGGTTGCAAAGTCTAAAATATTTCTACCCAGCCCTTTACAGAAAAAGTTTGCCAACCCTTGGTCTGGATAGCACTGAATATTCAAGTGCTTGAGATAGATTTGATGGAATTAATGAACAGAATGAAATAAAGGTTAGAAGGGGACAAAAGTCTCTGATGCTCAAATTAGCTGCAATAGCTACAGAAATATTCAAATTAATGCAGCTCACTCACTTTAATACATTCTTCCGAACGCCCACTCTACTGCCATGCACCATGCCTACAGCTGGGGAAGAAATGATAGAAATAATAGACTTTTTTAAGTGCTGGAGACTAAGAGCTGGTGTGAGGAAGAAACTAACAAATGAACTGCCGTAATTCTACGAGCTGCAGAGGTTTACAGAACGTGCTGTCAGAGGGCAGAGGAGGAACAGCTAATTATGTCAGACAAGGGAACAGAGGCAGGTGAGGGAGAGCATCACTGAATCTATGTCATTTCACGCTGGCCTTGAATATCATGAATAAAGGCTTCTATTTATTGAGCATTTCCTTTATTCCAGGCACCGTATAAAGGCTTATCACATTCAGTCCTTACAATAAGCTCCTGTGGCCGACGCCTGTATCAGAACAGGTTAGGCTATGCTACAGCAACAACCAATCCCCCCCCCGTCTCAGTGTCTTAAAATAACCAAGGTTGATTTATTGTTCACATAACATGTGTAATACAGTTGGCTACAGTGAGGGGATGGGGGTAGTTGCAGCGTGAACTCTGCACATAGGACCCCAGGGTAACAGACACTCCACCATCTAATGAAGCTACTTTTTTTAACATGAAGCTCCAGGTTTGTTACTCCAGGGTGGGAGAGGATGGAGAATCACACACAGCTCTTAAAATCTTCTGTGCAGAAGCGTGGTGTGTGCCATGGTTCATTTGTCCAAACAAGTCACATGACCATGCCTAACTTCGAGGGTGCTTGAAATGTGCCAGGAGAAACAGGAAATACTGGTTGAGCGTTAGTGATGTCTACCAAGGTGTTATTTACAAATGATGAAACTACAGTACAGAGAGGTTAGGTCACGTGCACAAGTTCACACCACTAGTGAGAATGGAGTCTGGGTTCAAAACCCAGTCTGTCTGATCCTATCACCTGTGTCCTTCACCAAAATGGCTAAAATGATCCTAAAGGCTGGACAAGAGCTTCTCAGGGAGAGAAGGGAAAAGTGAAGGCATCTTTAAGTAAATGATTTAAAAAACAGAGGGTAATGATCAGCCAGGTATTAAGGGCTGACGGAAGACAGCAGAGCCATCACTGAAGCCTGGACATGCCACTTGGTGAAGAACAGCTGTAGTCATGTCAAGGCTTAGAGAATTTTAAGGGCATATAAAAGTGACTGACAGAATAGGACGCCCAGAACTCACCTCCATAAAGCCTATGCTATAAGAACCCTATGGGATACCAGTTCAGTTAGTTTCTACCTCCCTCCCACTTCAAAGGATACATCTCCTGAGATAAATGGTGTCTGCCTCTACTGGCAGTTCCTAAATGGCTTGGTGTCCTGTTCTTGGCCTCCAACTCTTAGGACATGCTATTTCCTCTCCCTCTGACATTCTTCTGATTTCTTCACCTGGAGAAGTCCTCCTGGCCCTAAGACACAACTTGGACACCTCCTCTCTTGGAAGCTGAGCAGGGTGTATGCCCCAGAGTGGACCTCCCAGGACACTGTAAACTTACCTTATCAATAGACCTAGTGTACAGTATTTGAAATGCCTCATAAACTCCTCAAAGACCCACTCTTGGACTTATCCATCCCTGAGTCCTCTGCACCTAGCGGAGTACCTGGTACCTTTGAGACTTTCAATCAATGTCTATTGAATGAATGACTATATTTGCAAAAACCCTGTAGCCCATTGCTTCCCAAACTTTGCTATGTATATTTATCACCTAAAGGTGTTTTAAAATCAGATTTTGATTTAATTGGACTGGGGTGCTGACTGAGATTGTACATTTCCAATAAGCTCTTAGGTGATGCTACTAAATGTTGGTCCGTGGACACACTTTGATTATCAAGGCTGTAGGGATGCTGTGGATGCCCACCCATATCCTCTCATCTCATTGTTTCCGTGGATGCCAACCGGACAGACTGCAGCTGCCAGCACCTGTGACTCTTTACTTGAGGTCTTTCTCTGGCTGCTGGACCCCACATGGCCCTGTAGGAGGAAGACTGGAAGGGGCTTAGAATTAACGCCCCCAGGAGAAGCCATCAACAAGTGACTGATGGGTATCGGTGAATAAATACCCCGGCTCCCTCATCCCTTGGTTGGAGTGGCCCTGAGACGTTCCCCATAGTAACTCCCAGAGTTTCCCCGTGGGACTGTGCTCCCATTGCCCACATTGGTAACCTGCCTGTTGGTGAATTTGCTATTTGCTTTCTTCCCTTCTCCAACCCTCTTCTACTCCTTTACTAGGGTTTCCTGGGATGACTACCTAAATGAACCACTTGTAATCCCATCATGGTCTCAGGGATGCTTTCAGGGGAAACCAACTTAAATCAAGTCTCTAAAACTCTAGATATCTGTTCTGTCTGTCCTTGGACTTCTATTAGGTACTCATTCATTCCTTCATTCCACAAGTGGGCATGTAGTGAAAGATCAATCAATACTTGAGGGTAGGGAATAATTCTGATTTTTTTTCTGTGTTCCCAGTTCCTAGCAGAAAAGCAGACAAAAACAGGTTTGCAGAAAATGTTGGTTGGTGAGAGAAGGACGAAAAGAAGGAAAGAGCTATTCTGCCCTGACTTCCTGAATCCAGCCTTGGCCATGGTGGGTGGTGCTCTCCAAGTATGGGGAGGTAGGCTGTCAGGCAGATAAGTTCATATTTCCCTTCTGCCATTTTCTTATAAGGTACTTGAATTCTCTGTGCCTTGATGTCCTCATCTTTCAAACCAGGCTATCAGTAGGACTTATTTTTTGGTGTAGTTATTATGAAGATTACATGAGATAATGGATGAATATCAACTCCCTCCCCAAACATGCCTGACACAGTTCTTGGAAAGCAGTAGATCCCATGATGTTGTCATTATCACTGGCTTCCTTCAATAAGTCGGCTCCAGTGCTAAAGCCTCTATGACTATTGTCTGAAAGACTCCAGAACAGAGACGGGAGGTAGAGCTTGATATGTGGGCCCCAAGAGGAAATTCCCTTCCCTCTGCCTGAACAGAAATTGTTTTGCCTATCACAGTGGAGGTCCTGGAATCAGATAGACAGGGTTGCGTTCAAATCCCAGCTCTGCTACTGGTGATTCTGGGCCATTACGTAACCTCTCTGAGTCTCAGTCTCCTCATCTGTCTAGTGGGCGCAGTAATAGTACTCATCTCATAATGCTACGGTATTATGATGTTTAAATGGCATCAGGCATATAAAGCACCTGATAAATTGTAAGAGCTAGTAATGTTATTTTCTTTATCATTACTGTTATTAATACCAGACCTATGGAAGCGACGGCTTTCAGCTCAGGCAGCATTTGCTCTTCTGTGAGTCCAGGCATCCAGGCTGGACTGGTTCTCCTTGACTGCCAGCTTCAAAAGAGCCTTTCTTTTTCAAAGGATACATTTGTTAAGTATGTGAATTTGCATATGCTGCCCAAAGCCCCCCCGGGCTCCTGTAAATCCAGACTATTCTGTTTACTCCTTCCGTCCCAGCTGCTGTTGATCATATGGCGGTAGCTCGTTTATTATGTCTCTGGTTTCCCAGGCACCTGCTCAAGGCAGCCTTGGTGAACTTCAACTGCCACCGCTGCCACCGAGTTACATGTTGATGGCAGTACCCACGGTCCTGGTCACCCACAAAGGGGCCTGAGGAGATGCCGGGGCTGAGACGTTCCGGGGAAGAGCCCCTTCCTTGCATCCTTGCTTGGGCTCTCAACTGTGACCTGTTAGAGAGGCACTCAGCTGTGGAATTTTTAAGGGGAATACAGCTTCGTGGTTAAAGATGGCAATATGCATGTTTCCCCATCAAATCTATTCATCTGTAAGCCCCCAAGTCAAATCTCTTGTTGAATTTGTTCACCCATAAATTAATAGTTGAATTTACATAGATTTAATGTCTGATAACCTTTCTGGTCTGAGAATCTATATGCAAGACTAGATGCATCAGCTCAGATCGCATTTAAGGCTGAAAATAATTTTAATCCCTCCAAAGCCCAATCCTTTTGCACATTACTAAACCAGAACAGCCAATCCTTTCTAATAAGACACGTAAAACCTGCTGCTGCCGAAGAATAAACACACATTTCTAGGATTTGGGCCATGTGCATGGGTCTGTTTAAAAAAAAAATTAGAGCACAAACAACTTTGGCAAGGGAAATGTGGTCACTTGTTATTCTTGTCCCCCTCCCCCAAATGATACAAACACTGCTCATCACTGAGGGTTATTCAAAGTGCCCGGGATAAACACTCCTTCAATCAATCCACACAAATGTCAGTTGAATGAACTCAATTCATGCATGCAACCAATATTCACTGAGTGTCTGATATGTGCCAGGCCCTGGCCTGGGTGCTGAGCACACAGCAGAGAATAAACCCGATGAAGGCCTGCTTTCCTGGAACTGAGATTTCAGTTGGGGAGGCAGACAAGCAAACCAACACAGTTAAATGTGTAACACGTGGCAGGTGGCGATAAGCGCTCAGAACATAAGAACAGCAGAATAAAGGCTAGAGTGACAGTAGTGGGCAGGACATGGCAGCATTGTAGCTTATTGGATAAAGGCGGTCAGCTTCCCGCAAAGGCTGAGTGAAATGGGCAGGAAGCCATGCAGATAACCAGATGTTGCAAATGGAGATCATCATGACCGCTGATCAATCAGGCCTCGCTGTGACCACACCCTTTTGCAACATCCGTGTTGCTGCTCCTCCCATCAAGAGGTGGCATCTACTTCCCCACCTCCTTGAATCTGGGCTTGCCATTGGTCAAAGCAAGTCATACTTGCAGACCTTCTTTCATTCACCCTCTTGCAATCCTGAGACCACCATGATGCAAAGAGGCCCAGGCTAGCCTCTTGGAGGCCAAGTTACCCCAGTGGCTGGACAAATCAGTGAGGTCACTAACGACATCAGAGGATTGCAGCTGTGTGGATAATCAGGTGAGACAAGCAGAAGAGCCACTCATGGGGGAAAGTGGCGGGGGTGGTGGCAGTGGGATGAATTGGGAGATTGGGATGGACACGTATACACTAAAATGTATAAAATGGGTAACTAATAAGAACCTGCTGTGTAAAAAATAAAATAAAATTCAAAAAAAAAAGATATATCTACAAGGTTGTTTCTTGTAAATGGATGGAAATGCAAAATTGGAAACAATCTGTATGACCAGTAATTGTGTTTATCAATACTACTGTAGCAATTAAAAATGATTAGGTAAATATACATGTACTGAGATGGAAGCATTTCCAGTATATACTATTAGGTGAAAAAAGCAAGTTTCAGAACAATATGTATAGCTCCTAGCATATACATGAAAAACACATTATAACTATGTATGTGAAATGCACATGCATAGAAAAATTCTATGAATGGTGAATAACAAAATTTTAACAAAGATTTCCTCTGAAGAAGAGATGTCATGGGTGAGAAGCATTATCTCTTTTTTTAAAAAAATATTTATTTCTATATTTGCAATGTTTATGAATGTAATGTTTCTATTCATGTATTACTTGAGTAATTTAAAAATACAAATAAATTTTATAAATGGTTATAACATTGTCATCTCAAGAAAAAGAAAGAAAAAGAGCCACTCAGGTGTCACTCCACTGAAACATGAGAAAATATAAATCAAAAAATATAAGTGTTTGGTGGCGTTAAGTTTCAGGTTGCTTGTTATGCAGCAAAAGCTAGCTGCAACACTGGGGAAAAGAGTGTCCCCAGAAGAAGGAATAGTAATGCAAAGGGCCTGAGGCAAACTCTACTTATTGGTGGGGGGGGGGGCAGGGTTCAGAGAACCACAAAATGGCCAGTGTGGCCAGAATGAAATATGTAAGAATTCTTAACCATTCTGAATAATGTCTAAGGAATGCAGAGTTCCAATTCTATGAACCTATAAAAGCAGTGGCTACTCCTGCCATCCTCATATTCCAATAACAAGGGCTGCTAGGATTGACATACTTTCTTGTTACCTCATTTAATCCTCACAGAATCTTATGCGGAACATCTCATTATTCCCATTTGAGACATGAAGAAACTCTGCTTGGAGATGAGAAGTTTTGTACCCACCTAGTGAGTGGAAAAACCAAAAATGGTTCTAACTCCAAAGGCCATGTTTTGATCATGATGCTTCCCTGGTTCCTAACCCTTAATTCTCTCCCAGGCTCAAGCGGTGGGATAACTTCTTCTTAACCCACTGCCTTGACTGCAGCCATTCTCACAGTATGGGTGAGCCTGAGATGCTCTTCCCCAATCCAATACTTTAATTGATGCCAACACCTTTAGCCTATTAGAATATGATCTTTTGGGTAAAGAAAGCCCATTTCAACGCCAGAGTCACTGTTCTAACCATGTAAACCCCAATACTGTGCCCTTACTAGATTCCTGGGCTGCCCATCTCCCTCCCTACCACATCCACACAGAAACAAGCACATATGTCTCTCTGCTGGTCCCTGTCCTTGATCTGTACCTGCAAGTGCTTCTGTACTTTAATGAAGCTTGCAGGCTCAAGCTACAGCCTCCAGTACAATATAGTACCTAAGAAGGTACATAATTTAAAGGAGATCCATGAAACTGGCTGGGTCTGGGACCAGCAGTGAAGGTGGAAAGGAGAGATTTTTTTCTGTCATTGATGGAAAAATGGATTATACTCAGGAATAAAGGCTGGGGATAAACTATTCCATTTCTAGATGACAATATCTAACCATCGTGGACATCCCAGGGAGGAGTGTTGGTACAAAACTGAAGATATTGAAAATTATTTCAAAGAAGGAAATGTCTAACAATGCAGAATATATTCTTTTTCAGTAGCGAAAAACCAAGCTGGCATCAAAGAATAACTGGAGTGTGTGAAATAGCCAGGGGATGCCCTTTGGGAATATATTAGGCAATATATTTAAGAAAAATGAATTGCAACCATATTTATATCCCAACCAGTTGAGAAAAGTAACTAAGACTCATGCTATACTGTTTCCTAAGCACTTCTGTCCAGTTTACTGCCATGTTCTCAAAGGTCCACAGAATATCTGCATAAAACCTCACGAGATCACATCCCAGCATGAGGCACGCAGGTCTCCAGTTAGATTCATAAGTGATAATGACAAATTCTAATAGAAAATATTCAGTTATTCATTCATTCTTTTAGCAAACCTTTGTTGAGTATCTATTATTGATCAGGCATAGCGCTGAGTGCTAGAAATGTCGTCCCTATTCTCAGGTAACTACTATCTGATGATAGGAGAGACAGCGTGTTAATGATTGAAATAGAATATCGTAAGCCCAGCGGCAAATGAGAACAGGTGGTAGGCAACCACCCTGGAGGCCTGCCAGCCATTTTATGAGGGAGAGAGTTGGCCAAAAAAGATAGTCTGGAGAAGTTTCTTGGACTCGGTAACACACTTTTTGAGTCTTAAAGTAAGAGTTAGTCAGACAAAAAATCGGGACAGGCATTCGCCCTAAATGAACGCAGAAGCTCAGCATTCTTGCTTGAAGCTCAGAGTCGAGACACTGGCAGAAAATCTATGGGGAACATGATAGTTGATGGACAGTAGGTAGGCGTTAATATTAGAAAGTAAGAATACTCACATTACAAATTGCATTGTGTGCCCAGTCTAGGAACTAAAGCTTTTTTTCTGATTCCAAAGGTCAAGAATCCGTATAAAAGAATGATAAAAAGATAGTCGGCTGATAAAACATGTCTTTTAAGGACCCAGCCTCTTTCTAATTTCCCTTCCATCATTCTCAGCCAGTTGGCTTTTGTCTTTGCGACCTCTCATTGTCAGATGGCTACCCAGCTCCAGGCATCACATCAACACTCAAAATGGGAAGAAGGAGGAAAGTGGCACCAGTCCTAAATGTCCTTTTTATCAAAAAACCAAAAGCATTCCCAGGACTGCCTCCACAGATATCTATTTACATCTCACTGTTCAGAAAATGCCATGGGGCCCCTATCTAGTTGCCAAGAAGGATGGAAACGTCTGAAGCTTTTCCAAACACAGAAGTAGGAAAGGAGCCGTTTGAGACTGGTCAGTCAGATAGTTGAGCCTGATGAGGGATTTTAAGCAGAAAAATTTCATTTGGGGGAGAAAAACAAATACTTCTAGAGAAGGAATTCCCTGGTGGTCCGGTGGTTAGTTATGACTGCGCTCTCACTGCCGAGGGCCCGGGTGCAACCCCTGGTTGGGGAACTAACATCCCACAAGTGGCGCAGCGAGGGAAAAAAAATGCACTTCTGGAAGATGTGGAGAAGCCACAAGTTTCCTACCCTTAGGGGATCCCGAGAAATGACGTGGGAGTGGGGACGAGGGGCGGTATGGAAATGATATTTCATATTAAGTGAAGGGCTTTTAGTTTGGAAACTGGAAGGCTGAGGGAATTGCTGAAATATTCAGTAGAAATAATCAAAATTGGAAAAATAATTCAAGTTGTCTCCCAATTTCTATAATTTTCATAATAATACCCAGACAGTGCATTAGAACGCATAACATAAATAGTTACGCTTTGTCTTGTTCAGTCTTATGACAACTCAGCAGGAGAGAAAGCTAAGGAATCAGAGTGAAAGCAACAAAGTATCCATCCAAGGGTGACACAAGTAACAACTGGCAGAAGTCCTCAGACCCAGGATTTTGCATACCACATCCCCGACACACTATCTCTTTGACAGAATATTAAGGAAATTTAATGATACCTAGAGTATGTATGATGTTTTAAAGATTATTTTAAAAGCACAGGTTCTGAAGTCAAAAAGCATTGCAGGTCTCCAGATCTGCATAATCCTGAAGAGTTTTCAAGAATAATTTTGACTCTACACAAATTCCACCCTCAACATTGACATTAGAACTCAATCTCCCTGCAGAATGGGACCATGCTCTTTCTAATGGCGGCTGTAAAAAAAATAAAATGAAATAGTTCATGTCAAGTGCTCAGCACAGGGTCTGGCATAGATTTAGGGCTCAATAAATGTCTGTTGAATACATAAATGCACAAAATAGCAAGAATTTACAATAGTAAGAACTTATCGTAAGAACTTATAACTCCGGAACTATGTGCTGGACACTGTTCTAAGTCTCTGCATGTAGTAACTCATTTAAGCCTCATTTAAGCGAGATAAGGGGTAGTGTTTTGCCCCATTTCATAAAAGTGCTTTTGACCAGTATACTGTACTGCCTCTCATGCACAAGAAAAGGAGTTATTATCTCTTGGGTGCCATCTTAAATTTCTAAGACTGAGGCAACCACCACATAGATATTCCTTCCAACTATGTCAGGGGCTCTAGAGACCACTGGTCTGACGTGGGTACCAATTCTGATGCTCCACATCCCATACCAAAGGCACCACCAGCTCACCAGCCAAGATTCTCCCTGGCAGGTGAAGATGAAACATCCCTCTTCCAGGGCTTCCCTGGTGGCGCAGTGGTTGAGAGTCCGCCTGCCGAAGCAGGGGACACGGGTTCATGCCCCGGTCCGGGAAGATCCCACATGCCGCGGAGCGGCTGGGCCCGTGAGCCATGGCCGCTGAGCCTGCGCGTCCGGAGCCTGTGCTCCGCAACGGGAGAGGCCACAACAGTGAGAGGTCCATGTACCGCAAAAAAAAGAAAAAAAGAAAAAAAAATCCCTCTTCTGGACCACTCTTCTAAAAGCTAACACCCCCTCATCCAGA
This sequence comes from Globicephala melas, assembly GCF_963455315.2. Taxonomy (NCBI): domain Eukaryota; kingdom Metazoa; phylum Chordata; class Mammalia; order Artiodactyla; family Delphinidae; genus Globicephala; species Globicephala melas. Next base: position 18,345,820 of record NC_083328.1, read on the forward strand.
ATCCTAGGTAGTCTGAGTCAGAATGGCCCTAAGAAATAGCTCATCCAAATATTTTCTGAGAATTGAGAACAAGCCCCAGAAAGGAAGGGCACTTACACAAGATCACGCAATAAGTAAGTGGCCCACCTGCGTCCAGAACCCATTCCTTCTGGTGCTGGGTTTTCCACATTACTCTGTGCTGACTTTCTCAAATGATCCTTCCATGTTTGATGGTCCTTCTCTCAGTTCTGTCAAAACCCAAGGACAGCAAAGGCGGGACCCATCGGAGGAAAAGGTGGGAGGGTATCTGGCTCAAGTCACACATCTCTGACTGGGCTTCTGATGAATGTTCCAGATGAGATCATGCATTCAGCAACGGTGATACGCTCACGTGACTGAAAGAAAAGGTGCATTCCAGGAGGGCAAGGAGAGAGTGAGGACCGTGAAGTCCCTAAGGGGGCTCCATCCTGACAGTAAGCGCCTCCTAAATTCTGTCCCCAACGAGCCTCACCTTCTTCACTTTAGTCCTGTCCCTGGTGCATCCTGAACTTTAAACCTGAGTCCTGGGACCAGCTTTTGGCGTACTACTAATGAACACACTGAAAAGGAAATCTAATTATTTTGTGAAGAGCATGACTATTTTGCATCATATTTTCCTTAGTAAAAGTTTACGTGTAAACATTTGATAAATGCCACCGTTCATAACCGTTTTGACAGTTAATGACTTTTTAATACAGCGAAGCCTCAAAACATGTAAGTGCCTCAGGCATCTCAGAAAGGGAGACGTTTCTAAGTTCAGAAATACTTTCTTTTTGCTCTGGAATCTGCTTTTGGACTTAGATGCCCCAACTCCTTGCTCCCTGCCTGGCCTCCCTCTTCTCTCCTGAAGCATCACTCAGGGCCTCAAGCCCCCCCTCCCCCACCCGAACTTCTCTCTCCCGCAGTCCCTTCCCTGACCCTCCCCCTCCCCCACCCCTCATCTACTCCCACTGATGTTTCTCTCTCTGTTTCATGTGCCTCTTCCTCAGAGCACAAAGAATTTCATCTCCAGGGTTTGGGGAGCTGTGTGTAGGGGTTCCTATGGGGCTTCACGCATAATTAATGACAATTCAGCTACACGTTTTCTGTTAGCAATTCAGGCTCTTTTAGGACTTTTTAAAACATACTTCGCAATTCGCCAAAATTCTGAGAGGCATTTAAATAGGAAAAATCCATAAAAGGACAGAATGTCGGAGGGTTTTGGAAGGAGGCTTTAATGAAGACTTTCTCCCCAGAGAAGCATTTCCTGAAATGCTTTCTGCTCGGTCCCACAAGTTTCTTCAGATGAGTATAAGACTAAATCGCAGGTCTCCTCAAAAACAATGTCAATGGAATGCATTTTTAAAAAAATGGTCCCAGGTTACCATAACAACCAAGGTTCCAACATCATGTTGACTAACTGCAAAGTGATATGATCAGGAAGACCAGAGCAGAGAACAAAAGTATCAGGTTGCTATAGCAACTGGATACACAGAAAATGGAGTTGTTTCAATACGGAAGTTTTCAGTGCCAAAGTAAATGTACAACATCCTTCTAGGGTAAATGATCGCCCAGGCAATTTTTACATTAGTCAAGCGTTCGCCCATCATTTTGTTTGGTTAGCAAAGCTCTAAGGCAGGAGTTTCATCAGTTAGCTATTGTTGTACAACAAATAATCTGAAAAATGTAGGGGCATTAAACAATGACCATTTATTTTCCCCAAGAGTCTACGGGTTGCCTGGGGAGTTCAGCTCATCTGGGCTGGGCTCAGGTTATCTGGGCCAGGCTCGTCTGATTTCTGCTGGGCTTGTTCAAGAGTCTGCAGTCACAGTCAGCTAGCAGCTCAGCTAGGGCTTGGCTAGTCTAGGAATGTGTCAGCTGGGATGACTTGCTTTGTTCGTTTTGGTCTTCACTCTCCAGCAGGCTACCCTGAATTTGCTCTCATGTCGGAGCAGTTCCAAAAGAAAAGCAAACCTCAGAAGACCTCTTGACCCCTTGAGTCAGAACTGGCAGGCTACCACTTCTACCACATTCTGTTGACTAAAGCAAAGCACAAGGCCAGCTCAGATGCAAAAAGTATGGAAACAGACTCTATTTCTTGATGGGAGAGGCTGTAACATCCCATTTCAAAGGGTATGGGGAGAGGCAAGAGTGGAGAATTGGAGTCCTTTTTGCAAACAACATACCAAGGTGTCAACTTTTATATAAGACACACCTTGAAATCACACACAAAAGTTGAACATGCAAAAATCAAACAATCCAACTCCGTATTAAAAGTCAATTATCTTCCAGGGAGCAAAACAATATCATAAAATGCCAAGTTACAGCTCATGCATTGAACATAACTTTTGACGATGTATTTTCAGGATTTTGTACTTGTTCTTTAATTTCATTCCCTTCCTTCAAAACTGAAGAGGGTTAAGTGACCACTTGAGTCCCAAAGGGCATATAATTGAAGCTGGATCTGAGATTGCCTGAAATGTTCATTCATCAGCTGATGGAAAGAGGCTGTTTGGTGAAGTGACTAAAGTGTGGGCTTCGGAGTCAGATTGTCCAGGTTCAAATTTTCTCTCAAAATCTGCTTACATGAACTTGGGTACAACACCCCCATAATTCCCAGTTCTCTCACCTGTAAAATGAGGGTAGAATATTCCGTTGATCCTATGATACAATTTTCACTTTTTAGTATCTCTGAAGTTGAAGTTGGGGTGCACCACACAATTGATACCATGTTAAAAATCACACACAATCAAACTGCTGTGCATCCAATTAATGGCATTTTAGACTCAATGACTATGGTGGTGCCTTCCTCAAAGGGTTGAATTAAGCTAAGCTGACTGATTAGGACAGCGTCAATCCCCAGTAAGTGCCCAATAAATGAGAGTTGTGGGGAGGAAGAGGAGAAAAATTCACACTTGCCTAAGATGTTGGAGGTTCAGGAAAGTAGACATACAATTATGTACATCCAAGTTGTGCACAGTGTGAATGTTTGAAAGGGAAGGACACTCTGAATCTGCTCCTCTGTGGTGTCTTTTTAGGAGAAGTGAAGAAACTGAACTTCCCGGATGACTGGCTGGCGCCAGAAGCAATTTTTCTTGATTACACAAAACTGTCACATCAACCCTGGGAGGGCAGTATCATCTTCCCATTTTACTGAAGAGGAAATTGAGAAACAGCAAGGCGGAAAAAAAAATGTGCCTGGGGTCACAAAGTCAATTAGTGGCAGAGAGATATTGAACCCATATTTCTCTGATTCCAAATTGCCTTCATTCATCCCCCCGGGACAGGAACAAGTAGAGAGGGGAGCACGAAGCACTCCATTGTTTTGGTGCTTAGAATTATTGTGAGTCACTGCTGATCCAGAACTTCTCTCTAGAAGGACTCAGAGGCAGTAATTTGGTTGGAAGTGGGGCTGGGGACTTTGTCCTATGGACTGAGTATATGTGTCCCTCCCAAAATTCATATGTCAAAATCCTATAGGAGGTGAGGACCTTGGGAGGTAATTAGATCCTAAGGGTGAAACCCTCATGAACGGGATTAGTGCCCTCATAAAAAAGGCCTGAGAAAACTCCTTGTCTCCTTCCACAACGTGAGGTTACAGCAAAAAGATGGCTGTCTAGGAAGTGGGTCCTCACCGGACACCGAATGTGCTGGCACCTTGATCTTAGACTCTCCAGTCTCCAGAATTCTGAGAAATAAATTTCTGCTGTTTATAAGCTACTCGGTCTATGACATTTTGTTACAGCAGCCCAAGTGGGCTAAGAGAGCCTGGAAATAATGTTTGCACAGGAAACGTGATTTTTAATTAGACTGCATCTTAGTTTTGGGGTGCTTGGGAAGTGTTGGTTAATACAGATTATGAGGGACAAGCCACCCCTCAGAACAACATTGCAGCCTGTAAAATGCTATTCAATCCCATCTACCTCTCTGATCCATGGGCTTACAAGGACCTTCCTACCCAATCAAACTCCTTGGAGTCCCTACATGTCTTTATCCATGTCTGCATCTCTGGTCCTTGGCACAGACCCTGCCGCTAATTATTTGCTACATAAAATTTGCCGATGCCTAAAGAATCCTACAGGAATTCATTTCATCTACAGATTTGATGTTGAAGGAACAAATGTACCTGAACTTCACACATTGCAAAGGGATCTCCTTCCTTTGGCTAGAAAGACTCTAGAGTGAGACTCTCATTCCAAAATGAGGAGGAAGAAATCATTTGGAATTTTGCAGAGCCAATGAGGCAGGAGGAATTCTGCACTGTACTCAAACTGCAGTTACGCAGGTGCATGACGTTTTTCTGTTAATTAACCTTTCACATGTCTCAGCATTGCAGCTACCTGTGGTGAGTCTCATATCAGCTAGATTTCCATTTACCTGAGGGATAGGTTCCTGTTGGGAGTCATCTAGGTTTCTTGCAGATGCTCAGTGAATAAGCAGAAGGAAAGTGGCAGGAAAGGACAGAGGGATCAAGGGACAGAAGGGAACAAGATGAATGCACCAAAGGAGAATGAGATGAAAACTTTTCCACCTTTGGTCACTTTTAATGTAGAAGGTTTCATTTCTTCAATTAACACAGATAATATAAAATGATGGGATGATAAAATTCTCTCTCTCCAGGGGACTGTCTTGGTCAGTTGGGGCTGCTCTAACAAAGTGCCATAGACTGGGTGGCTTAAAATAACAGAAATATATTTCTCACAGACCGGAAGTCCAAGATCCGGGTGCCAACATAGCTGGGTTCTGCTGAGAACCTCCTTCTGGTTCAGAAAGTTTCAGACTGTCAACTTCTCATTGTACCTCCACATGGTGGAAAGAGAGTGAGCTAGCTTCTATCTTCTTTTTATAAGGGCACTAATCCCATTCATGAGGGCTCCACCCTCATGACCTAATTACCTCCCAAAAGCCCCACCTCCTAATACCATAACATTGGGATTAGTGTTTCAACATAGGAATTTCAAGGGGACACAAACATTCAATCCATCACAGGGACCATCTGCTAAAATGTTCACTGTCTCTTGCAGAAAGAATACCTTTCCCTTCACCTCCCTTAACAAATTCTTTTTGAAGTTTAGGGGGAGGAAAAAGCAAGTTATATATGATGGACAAGTGTAACTTCCTTTATCTCACGATCGGGTCACTTCCCTCACATTGTTCGTGAGAACCCTTCACCGTCTCTGCTGTTGCCCCACAGGCAGGTGACTGTGTCATAAGCAGCTCACTCACAAAGCAAGTTTCCTACTGAGAGGGTTTTCTTGCACCTTGCATTTTAGGGTTCACAGTGGAGACCACCCTTTGTTTTTACCAGATTGTAAGGACCTGACATGTCATAATCAACACTCAATTCCAGTTGTCACATAACATATTCAGGAAGATCATCTCAAACACACCCTCCAGACTGTGGAACTCCATCCAGCTGTTTTGAATGAAATAATAACTTAAAAATGGGCAAAAATGTATTTTATTAATGTAGATGAAATATAGATGATTGTCTTATTTTATTGTCTTATTTTGCCCCTTTCTACCACAACGAAGACGCGAGAGCAAAGTTTTAGTACTTGGTATCAAACTGTCTTCTCTCTGGACTTCTTCATATCAGGCTGTGAGTAGTTCAAAGTGGGATCTGCTTCCTATTTACTTTTGGTCTCCTGTAACTAGGCTGGTGTATAGAACTTGGAAACTAGGGGTCTTCAGTAACTGTTGAAATCCGTGGGCAAAATTTTCCCTCCCTTCCTTTTTTATTTCTTGCCTTATGGTTTAGTCTATGCTGACTGTCCAATCTTACTACACTGTGTTTTTAATTCAACCTCAAGTTTTTTTTACCATTGGGCATGGAATAAATAGCTAAATATATAAGAATATATTTCTAGCTGCCATCTCTGCTCCTAGGCTTTCTCCACTCTGTCCTGGTGTACACCCTCTGCCAGGTTTATTCCCTCAATCCTGATGCTCAATAACCTACAAGGATTCCCCACAGCCCATGAATCATATCTAAACTATTGTACTCTGGATAACGTCAAGTCTCTCCCTTATCTGACTCTATGTACCCTGTGTTATTCCCGCCAGTCCTCAACCCCTCCAGGCCATTCACATGACTCACTCTGGCTCTTGTACATGATGCTTCTGGGACTCTGTTCATGGTCTACCCACACCTGAGCTGACTCCAGTTCTCTCATCCACACCCTCAAGACCTACTCTAAACATTAAGACAGATGTTGGAAACTATTTTTTTGCTAGTGATTAAAAATAGCCAACATTTAAAAACTGAGTTTAGTTTAAGAAATCCAGATTTCCATCATCTCTTGAAAGAGTGGAAGATTTGGCTATGCTGAAGTTTCCTTCCTACATGACAACTTTTGGAAGGATCTGAGTCATGGCTTGGTTTCTTTAGAAGAGGACTGCATTGTCTGGGGACCATAGTCCCCATCAATCAGACAACACGTGTGTAAATGCCAGCCCCATTCACCCGTGTACATTTACCCACCTAGCCTCTTATATATTTCAGTAGTGAACCCAAGTGAAGCCCTAAGACCTAATTTAAGGTAATTTTCTCCATAAGGTATATCTTAATTGTGTTTTAGTTGTTTCCCTGAGGAAGTATGGAATGCCAATTGTCAATGGCCTATTTTAATTTACTGGAGTTTACCAGTCACCCACAGTTTTGTTGGAAACCTAGGGGTTCACAATTGGCTTCCAAACAACCCTCTCTGTACCCGGCTCCATTCACACAGCTGGGACTTTTCCCACGGGAATGAAGTTGTATCAGATGACCTCTAACATCTTTTCCAACTCAACTCAATATGGTGCTGTGAACATCTCACCCACTCAGTTTCTCCCTATCACATTTCGTGACTAGGCTGAGCATGGGTTTGTTAGCTGAAAATGGATAGGACAGGGAATAGCCAGGGACTATACAGTGCACTGAAAGGACTGGGGAAGATGTTGGCTGTGATGCAGACGGATTGACTGAGCTCTAAGCTATAAGAGGAAGTCAGACTAACCAGAAACTCTGGAAAGTATTGATATATTCATGGGAAGGCTCAGCATGGGGTAGAGGGGTTCCCACAGTGTATGATGCATGGCAATGAAGATGATTCAGAGATAAGTCAAGTATGGCAGGTATGTATGAAAAAAGTAGGCTAGCAAGGCTGCAGACACCTAGCCAAAGTTCAGGCATAACTATCGCATCTTTGGGGGCAAAAAGAGATAGGCAGGAGGAAAGTAGGTCTTCATTTGACTGACAGTACCAAAACAGTTTTCATGGCAGAAATCTAGATAGAAAGACCAAGCCAGACTCTCATTTAGTAAAGTTTAATGTGCACCAGTCACTGTGCTAAGCACTGCGAAAAAGCTACTACTATCCCCATTTTAAAGATGAGAAGACTAAGTCCCAGAGGCATTAAGCAGCAAGTTAGTATTGAATCCAGAAGTTGAACGAGATCTTATTCCAATGTTCCCTTCTCTAATTTCTCTGAATTGGATCTGAGAAACTTAGCTGGTTTTAGTCTTGGGGATCTGGCTCTGAGACAGAAATCTAATGGTTGGATAGTAGACACATGCTCTTTTAGCCACTTAACATTCATTAACCTCTTTCTCTCACTTTTAGCCCATGAGCTTTAGGGAGAAGTCCATTATTGACTCCAGAAAGTGGAGGACATGACCCAGCCTAGCTGTTTAGAAAAGTTCACTCTCCTGGCTACATTTGTTCAAGGATGAACATGTGACCCAAGCCAATCCAAGCAAGGATGAATCTCAGGAGTTTTTTAGGGACAACTGGGAGAAAAAACAAAAACAGAAGACCTTTTTTTCCCATGGGACCTGAACCTTGAGAGAATTGGAAGCTAAAGCTGCTGGTTCTACCTTGTCACCGTAAGATCAGAATTGGCCAGAGAATAAAGTCAGCACAGAGATCTGAGCCCTGAGATGGAAGAAGAAAGAGAAACTGAGAAACAGTCTTGGTGACATCATTTGAGCCTGAGTCAAATTGCACGTGAAGCTAGAATGACTCTTAGATTCTTCATCTTCCTGAGCCAATAAACTCCCAGCTGCTTAGACCAGTGTGGTCAGGTTTTCTGCCACTTACAATGAAAAAGTTCTACCTGAATTCTGGGCACAGAGTAAAGTTAAAAGGATGCCAAGCTCCCAATTATCTGGCCAGAATTTCTTATATCCACCCTCCTTCTGGTCATAATTGTTCCCAGATGCTTGTGTGCTGCCAAGATGGTGGGTGGAGGTCAAGGAGAGCTTGAAGGAAGAAGAGAGGTGTGGAGACTTGGAACTAGGTGAGCCTGGATATTCTCTACCGTGACCTAGGCTTGCACTCTGAGCCAGGAGCACACAGCGCAGCAGTAAGCACACACTGTGCAATGAACCACCTCTTATTACAGACAGACAACACAGTGTCTGCAGTCAAGCTCAACCAATTTATTAGTGCTTTCTGAGATGGCAAATAGGCATCTGGCTAAAGGAGTCTGTGGAAATAATTAGACAAAAAAAAAAGAGAGAAAGAAAGACAAGAAAACCTTTGACAAACTTCCACACCGAAAGCTGTTCAAAACACTGCATCACCATGGGATTGGGGTGTGTGTGTGCCTTTTGCCATGAATAGAGAATGTGCTCGGAAACCAAGAACAGAGAAGTAAACAGGACCTTGAAAGGAAGGGAACAAGTAATAAACAGTGTTCCTCAGGGATCGATGATAGCACTTGTCTTACTGATCTTATGAAAGATCGAGGAGGCGTTGCAGAGTAGAAAATCCCATCATGGGGGTAGTAGCAAATCCTTCCAGTTAGCAAGCAGCCAGAGGGAAGGGACAGAGACTCCCACTGGAATACCCAGCCACTCAGCAATCAGTGACTGACCAGTTAATTACAAATCCAGGGTGATCAATTGCAGGGCGCTGTTTGAAACTACTCTGCTCTTATGGGCATTTCTAGACCAAGGAGAATTAGAAACTGCTGCTTTGTTCCCAACACAGTATCCGCTAGAAGGTTGAACACATACCAGGCACTCAATCGATATGTGTTAGTTGTTATACCAGATTTCAGATGACAAATATGTCACCTTGGCTATCTTCCACCTTGTGGCTAATTAGAGAACCATGCTGAGAAAGCGTCCCGGTGCCTGTCACGTCTAAGTGTCAGTGTTATGATTGATTGGCACTGTCTGCTATGGAGGACAAAAAAAGCAGAGGGCAGTGTTAATACATTGAGTGTCTGAAGACCATACAAACTGAGCTATTTGAGAGCAGGAAGCAAGGTACTCAGGTGGGAGTGCATTTCAGCAACTCAGTGGCCACCAGGAAATTCTCAGAGCAAGCGAGGAAGATAAGATAAGATGTGTCACTGGTATTTACCCTAGGTTACCAGCCACAGACACCCCCAACACTCCAATAGAAGAAGAGCACAGGTCAAGTTCAAATTGCTACACCTCCTTCCCAGGGCTTCAGCCTCCTCATACCTCTTAGGGAGTTTGAGTAGTCATCTGATCTTTCCATGCGGGTCAGGACTGGGTTTCTCTGAATTGACCATAAGGAAAACCTAATGCACAGACTCGGGGCTCTGACAGCAGTCAACAATCGCAAGTAAAATCATCATAATTATACACACACACACACACACACACACACACACACACACATATATAGAGAGAGAGGCTCTGACAACAGTCAACAATCACAAGTAAAATCATCATAATTTTATATACACACACACACACACACACACACACACAGAGTTTTATGTTTTATGAATTTCACAATGCAATGTGTTTACCTTCCTAGAGTAACACATTTAATCCTATCAAAATCCAGTAAGCTGTCATCATCATACCATCTTCACAGCTCAGACCAGGAGTGTTTATACGTTCTACCTGCCTCACGTAGTGAAGAATGGAGCTGGGAATCTAGCATATATTAGGCTTGTTCATGAATCAGTAAATGAATGAATGAATTGGTTAATGAAGCCAGCCTTTCTGACCCAAGTTTAGTGCCTTGCCTAGTTTTTCAATATCGGTACCTAAAGGGTTCTCTCTTCCTTATTGTAGTTCGTTGTTAGGAATAAAAGATAACGATTTTGTGAAAACAGTTCTGCCTCTTCTAGCCTGGTAGTTTTCTGTAAGAAAACCAGATCTCACGTCTTATGGATAGCATTCAAGAAAAAGAGAGAGAGGGGAAACAAGGGAGACAGGTAAGGAGAGAAAAGAAGCAGCCCAAATACCCCAATATTCATCATCCCAAACCCATCATTTTGACCAGGCCTTTCACTGCTTCCCGACTGTCCACTGATGCCTTTTTACACATTCTGGGGTTGCAGCTGGCTATGCCTCATTCTTTGAACTAGAGGCTTACGACAGCTGATCTGGCTTCCCTGTTGATCCTGACTTGAAATCGTCCTTTTTTTTTTAACATCTTTATTGGAGTATAATTGCTTTACAATGGTGTGTTAGTTTCTGCTTTATAACAAAGTGAATCAGTTATACATATACATATGTTCCCATATCTCCTCCCTCTTGCATCTCCCTCCCTCCCACCCTCCCTACCCCACCCCTCTAGGTGGTCACAAAGCACCGAGCTGATCTCCCTGTGCTATGCGGCTGCTTCCCACTAGCTATCTATTTTACCTTTGGTAGTGTATATATGTCCATGCCTCTCTCTCACTTTGTCCCAGCTTACCCTTCCCCCTCCCCGTATCCTCAAGTCCATTCTCTAGTAGATCTGCATTTTTATTCCTGTCTTGCCCCTAGGTTCTTCATGACCTTTTTTTTTTTTTTTTTTTGGATTCCATATAAATGTGTTAGCATACGGTGTTTGTTTTTCTCTTTCTGACTTACTTCACTCTGTATGACAGACTCTAGGTCCATCCACCTCACTACAAATAACTCAATTTCGTTTCTTTTTATGGCTGAGTAATCTTCCATTGTATATATGTGCCACATCTTCTTTATCCATTCATCTGATGATGGACGCTTAGGTTGCTTCCATGTCCTGGCTATTGTAAATAGAGCTGCAATGAACATTTTGGTACATGACTCTTTTTGAATTATGGTTTTCTCAGGGTATATGTCCAGTAGTGGGATTGCTGGGTCATATGGTACTATTTTTAGTTTTTTAAGGAACCTCCATACTGTTCTCCATAGTGGCTGTATCAATTTACATTCCCACCAACAGGGTAAGAGGGTTCTCTTTTCTCCACACCCTCTCCAGCATTTACTGTTTGTAGATTTTTTTGATCATGGCCATTCTGACTGGTGTGAGATGATATCTCATTGTAGTTTTGATTTGCATTTCTCTAATGATTAATGATATTGAGCATTCTTTCATGTGTTTGTTGGCAGTCTGTATATCTTCTTTGGAAAAATGTCTATTTAGGTCGTCTGCCCATTTTTGGATTGGGTTGTTTGTTTTTTTAATATTGAGCTGCTTGTAAATTTTGGAGATTAATTCTTTGTCAGTTGCTTCATTTGCAAATATTTTCTCCCATTCTGAGGGAGTTTTGTTTTTAATTAATTTTTATTGGAGTGTAGTTGATTTGCAATGTTGTGTTAGTTAGTTTCTGCTGTACAGCAAAGTGAATCAGTCATATATATACATATACATATATCCACTCTTTTTTAGACTTCCTTCCCATTTAAGTCACCACAGAGCACTGAGTAGAGTTCCCTGTGCTATACAGTAGGTTGTCATTAGTTACCTGTTTTATACATAGTAGTGTACATATGTCAGTCCAAATCTCCCAATTCATCCCACCACCCCTTTCCCCCTTTGGTAATCATACGTGAGTTCTCTACGTGCCCAATCTTATCTGATCTCCAAAGCTAAGCAGGGTCAGGCCTGGTTAGTACTTGGATGGGAAACCATCCCATCCACTCTCTCCACCTCACTCTGAAAGCTGTGACCTACTTACTTCCTTCCCACCCCGCAGGCTGAACCCGGATGATGAATGGGGCCAAATGACACTCCCCTGGCACGTGTGCATCTGACCTGATTGTTGGGACGCCAGGGTCCAGCTCTACAGCTGTGGTTCTATGACCTCCCTCTCTCTCTTTCCTTCTCTGGGCTTCAGTGTCTCCATCTGTACCGGAAGGGGCTGGGTGAGATGTTCCATGAGGATGCTTCCAAAGCCAAGATTCTGGAACTAACTGCATTCATGTGGAAGAAAGCAGAGGCGGATGATATAAGAGAAGCCATTTCCAGCCCCGCTGATTCTGCCTGAGGGAGCAAGGGGGCCAAACAGAAAGACAGCAGTTCTTCAGGGCTGCTCTGAGGCCAAGACGTGATGCACAGGAAGGATCCCTGTAATCAGCGAGCAGGAGAGCGCGCGATCCATTAAGACCTTTCAGTCAAAGCCGCCACCGAGCTGTCCACCTCCTGCTGCGCCGTGAGCCCTGTCACTCCCCAGTATTTTTTTGTTTGTTTTGTTTTTTTGCGGTACGCGGCCTCTCACTGTTGTGGCCTCTCCCGTTGCGGAGCACAGGCTCCGGACGCGCAGGCCCAGCGGCCATGGCTCACAGGCCTAGCCGCTCCGCGGCATGTGGGATCTTCCCAGTCCGGGGCATGGACCAGTGTCTCCTGCATCGGCAGGCGGACTCTCAACCACTGCGCCACCAGGGAAGCTCTCTTTTTTCTTCTTTTGACAGACGGAAAATCTCCAGGGGTTGCTCTGAGCTAATGCCCAGATAATGCTCAAATAACAGGCACGTGTACAGCCCCTAGCTTGGCCCCTTTACCCTATAGATGGGGAAAGTGGGCTTCAGAAAGGTGCGGGGGCTTCCTAGAAATCACACAGCCACAATTACACAGCTCAGAGAACCTCTGTAATTCAATGCTCTAATAGGGCCCTTTCCTTGCAATGACTTCCTCGCAATGACTCTCCCTCCTCCACCAGGACCTGATGCCCCCTTCTCAGGAAGGACTTCTCAGATTGCCATCACTCTATATTTTAATTCTCTCTCATATTTTCTGGAAGGACTGTGCCCTTCTACCTTGGACCCCCAGCGAGATGTCCCCCTCTGTCTCCTCTAAGATATTCCACAGTAAGATGGAGACCCCGCTTGGCTCCAGGCTTCTGCATCTCTCCTCTTGACAAGAAAGACTGGATACATTATTTAATCTCTGTGAGCCTTGGTTTTCCCACCTATCAAATGGAGATAGTATCAACTTCACAAGGGCATTGTCGATATGACAACAGAACATGAACTACTCAATAAGATACACTTAGTGCTAATTACAAATAGGAATACACCTTATAATACTAATAATGACACATACATTAACTTGTCATCTCTGGGTAGTTACAGAACTGAGAATGCCAAGTTGATAGGCTGACCTGTGTTATCATGAAAATCAAGAAGGGCAATAAATAAATAAATGCCTGTGTGTCATGGCTCATTATTGGGTGAAACACAAGGATGCCCTTAGCGATTTTTTAGGACATTGCATGGAGGGCATTGGCAGAAACTCCATTTAGTGAATAACAGAAGAGGATGGAGCTTCAAAGGGTGAACACACACGGATAAAGAGCGACCAGAACATCTGCCTCGTCCTAGAGAAGGCTGCTCGAGCACCTGTTCCACCCTGAGATGGACCTTGGAGCATCTTAGAGCCCTGAGCTCCTCACTATGCATTCATGGAACCCATGGCCACGTTCTCTGTCCTCAGCTCAGGCTCTCTCTGGAGACTTCGGATTTCGATGGGGTCTTTGCCTGTAAAATAACGTCTCGTTGCTGACACACCTGGGCTCCCATTTCCCATCTTTCTGTCTCACTTTGGTGGAAACAGCCACTCTTTTTGCACAACCCTTTCCTGATTACTAGCTCTCAAAAATTTCCAGCCTGGCTCACTGGCCACAGTTTTGATTATTTCAACAGACCAGCTTTCCTGGCCCCTTGATAGAAATTGACAAGGATTCACGGAAGCGAGGCATTTAGCCCTTGCACTGGTAGGTAAACTGAGTCCATTAAGAGGGGAAGTTGATTTGAATGGACAAGAGTTAGCATCCTTCTGAAAAATAAGAGATATTGATGCATATTCTCTTTCTTCCTCTCTCTCTCCCTCTCCCTCTCTCTCAGTGGTGAGGATACATTAAGATGTAAATCCAATCTGTCGAGTATGGTATCTACAGTCCTAGGGGATCTTTACCAAATGTCCAGTGAGCCTGAACCACGTAGACAGACAAGCCAGGTCTTTTAGAACTCTTGGCTCAAACTGTAAAGCTTCCTTATCTGTAGGAATCAAATCAACCAGATGGTTAGAACGTAACTTCTTTCTGGTCAATGTATATTCAACTGTTGTGAGTCACGATACCTTAAGGATGGTATTCATCCCAAGGACACCTAAGAGGAGAGGAAAGAAACAGAGCGTCCCTCACCCAGTGGCTCTCCAGAGTGGAAGACTTTTAGTAAAGGGACAGAGACTAGGTTCAGAGGATCTTAAAGTAAGTCATTTGGGAATTCTCATATGGGAAGTTGTTCTTCAAACCCATAAGGTTTGGCATTTATTTGTAGCCACAGTTCCATCGGTGGGTAACACCTAGAACTAGGCTGTTGCCATCGATCAGCAGTTATGCCTGAGACCTCCCTGAGAGCCCCCAAATCATTGTATTCCTCATTCCCCATCACCATGACCCAAACACAGTGCCCGAGTTTCCCCTAAATCATCATCAACGTTGGTCCCATGCCGGCTCTGAGCTAGGCAAAGTACGGTGTTTTACAAATATCATCTCCTTTACCATCATAACTGAAAGCTGAGCCTCAGAGAGGGTAAATCACTTACCCAAAGCCACACAGCTTCTCAGTGCCAGAGCTGAGATCTGGGGCTGGGCCAGTCCAGCTTCAAATCCTGTGCCTTCCCCTTGGATCTCAGCAGGCTCTCTCCCTGCTGGCAGTCCTGCCCCTCTTATTAATGATCCACATTAAAGGGCAATTTGGGATGATCTAAAAAGACCAGCTCATCAATTTAAGAAAGGATGACGGAGATGTGCAAAGCCAAGCCGAGTGACTCTGAATTCAATCTCCCAGGAACAAAATAGAACAAGCCGATCTAACCTTCAGCAGGTCCTCAGAGAACCGCTAGTCCAGGGGCTGGGAATGCATGTGACTTCAGGCGCCACCTATGAAATATCGGGGAGGCAAGCCTCTCTGCCGGGCAGGGGAGCAGACACCCTTTTGTGGTCAAAGCCTTCACAAACATTTGCTTCCCTCGCCCTGGGAACACGGTAGAATCACGTGTCTTCACCCACTCACTCTCAGACACGACTGTATGAATTGCTCTGACCAGTGAAATGTGGGAAGAAGCGACACATGTCATGTTAAGATCCAGGCATCTACCGCCACAGTCTCCTTTGCTGGCCTTTGTGGTGGCAGAAGTCTGTGTTTCAAAAAAGCCTCCATCAGCTTCCATCCTTGAACCCCATGCTGGGCCATGCACCCCAGCTGATGCACAATAGACATGTTTTCTGAATGTGGAATAAACACTTAACTATTGAGAGTTTTGCTGTGATTGTTACTGCAACAGAGCCTAACCTATATTGTTACACTTGCCCAAACATCCATAGTAAATGCTAATAATAATAACGAATATGGAAATTTATATATATATATGGAAAAAAATCACAAATACATATAAGATTCTGATTTTCAAATCTCTAGACAAGGAAATTGGGTCCAGAGAAGTCCATAGTTGACCCCAATGGTGCACAGGGACACACGTCGTAGTCCCAAATCAAGATCTCCTTGTCCCGGGTTGATTAGGACCATGTTTCCTACAGTCTCAATTTGGGTCTTCCTGGGAAAGAATAACCCATGTTCCCTTTACATCATTGTAAAGTCTGCTTCTTTCCTAAGACCCTACTGTTTACATCTCCTGCAACCAGATATGTTTATCGTCCTCTACATGATTTTTCTGTGACTTGGGAGGTTCATGCTGGATGATAAAAGCAACAAATGATAACATTCATTAGTTATTCTCAGTGCCGTGATGAGCGTTTTAAAACGACTTATCTCACTTAAACTTCCTAAATGAGAAACCTCAATCTGCCAGCTGCTCTCACGGACCATTATAGAAAGACAACGTGTCCATCAATTTATCGGGAAAGTGGGTTTTTGAGTGATGTTTCTTATGTTGCCAGGATATACACATAGATGGCAGAGCTGGACGGGTGCCTAGAGAGTATCATTCAGATGGGGAAACTGAAGCCCAGAGAGGGAAAAGGGCTTGTCCAAGGTAACACAGCAAACTAGTGACCTAGAACTTGATCCCAGGAGTCCAGTCTTGTGGTCTTTTTTTCCCCAACAAACCTCACAGAATCATCTGAAGGCAACTAACAACCTACATTACATAAGATGAAAAGAGTTCAAGAAGGTAGACAAGGCATATTTTTAGTCAATCAGAAGTCTCCGTCTCAAATCAGAAATCATCTGCAGAGATAAAGGTCCCTGCATGGAGGCAAAGCAGCACAGGGTACAAAGAAGGACGCAGAAATATATTCTGGCTTCAGGGTCCAGGAAGCATCAGGAGTGGCAGGGACCACGGCAAAGCATGTCACATGGTCTGCAGCTACATGCTCCAGCTGCTGTCACCATGGAGGAATATAGTGCCAGCATTGTCAGATCTTTTGAGTTTTTTCAGAATAAGCCACAATTCTGGATCTTACATTTTTTTTTAAAAAATATGCAGTCTCCTGACTTTTAAACGTTGCCCTTTCCCCCCAAGAGAACACTGTGTAAGACAGACAGAAAACTTTTGCAACATCTGGAAAGCAGAAGGCTGGATGGGCCAGTTCAAAACAAAGGGAAGGGGAAGGAGCGGATGGCAGGGTATCCCAGAGTCTTGTCCTGCCTGCTCACAGCTCCCTGTCCACACATGGACAGTCTCTCTGCCTTAGCCTACAAAGCTGGACATGATCTGCTCCCAGCTTTCTCGTCTCTGTACCAATCTCCTCCCAGTCTCCCCATTGCTCACTCAGGCCCAGCCCCAGCCCCATGGACCTTCTTGCTGTGCCTTAAACACACCGAACTCATTCCCGCTCAGCACTGTCATGGCTCAGGTTTGTGCTTCTCCCAAATCCATATGTTGAAGCCCTAACCCCTCGTGGGATGGCATCTGGAGATGGTGTCTTTGGGAGGTGATTAGATTTAGATGAGGTCATGAGGGTGGAGCCCTCACGATGGGATTGTGCCCTCAGGAGAAGAGGAAGAGACACCAGAGTCTCCTTTCTCCAGTGAGAAGGCGGCCATCTGCAAGCCCAGAAGAGAGTCCTCACTAGGAACTGAAAAGGCCAACACTTTGATCTTGGACTTCCAGCCTCTAGAACTGTGAGAAATAAATGTTTGTTGTTTAAGCCACCCTGTCTGTGTCTTTTCTGCGATAGCAGCCCAAGGAGCATAATACAGGCACCTTTGTGCTTCTGCTTCCTCCACCTGGAACTCTCACGGGGCAGATTTCACAGAGTTTACTCCTTTACACCATTCAGAGCAACAGTAACTTCTCAGGGAGGCCTCCTATGGGCCTCCACTTGAATGATGCTTGCTTGCCATCACTCTCCATCACCTTGACCCTTCCCTGAACGTATTTTACATGCTTCCTTACTTGATATTAGTTTTGTTTCTTATCTGTCTACCCCAGTGACCATGTAAATTTCATGGAAGCCGAGACATGGCTTTCCATTTCTCTACCTGCAGTGCCGAGACCAGCATCGATGGGTATTTTGTTTATATTTGTTAAAAGAAAGAGGACGAGAAGAAAGAACAGCTGAAAGGATGGAAAGAAGGAAGAGAGGAAGGAAAAATGGAAAACAGAAAGAGGGGTAGGAGAAAAGAGACTAGGAAAAAACCTGTCCTACTCCAATCTGGGTGATCCTGGATGTTATCATTTCATATCTTTAAGCCTCAGCATCCTCCTGGGTAAATAAACGTAAGAATGCTGACTTCTCCGGGTTTCTTCTGAAATAAAGAGACAGCCCAGGAGAAAATATGAATAGATTTACTTGCCCTGTGAAGGTGGGTTTCCTGGAATAACGCTCATCCTTGTCAGGAAAGCTCGTGGGAAGATAACTGTGTTACTTGTGTGGAGGGAGCCTAGGCAACCTGCACAGGGCTCCTGCACTTGTCAGCCTCTGCTTGAGGTTTGCAGGGTAATTAAAGGTACAGTAGGCAGGTGTCATTAACTTGTTAACCTGAAGTTTTCTCCCACCCCCGCCCCTACTGGAAGAGAGCTTGCAAATGGGCTCCCACGAACCTGGTCTGGCTTAGATGGTTTCCTTTCAATTATCCTCCCTGGAGCTCTGCACGTTTGCTGGGCTCGTTATTAAAATTCAGGGGCTGCGTTATATTAATCCACAGTACCTCTCTAGATGAACACAGCGTGGATGCCACGCTCCTTAAAAGTCACTGCTTCCCAAAGGAGATCCCTGACCTCCAAACTTCACGGCCCCCTCCATCCCAGCTCCCTGCTGCAGAAAGGGTTTTTTTTTTTTTTTTTCCACATTTCCACCTATATTGCCCAAGTTAGGCAATTAGGTCTTCTGAGGAGCTGTATCTTTTGCATGCTTCTAAGTAAGGGCTGGAAAGGCAAGGATTGCCTGAATGGCACTTTGGAAGCACTGAACGTAAGGCTCACGGTAAGAATGCTGACCACATGCCTTTCCACAATTTGCAGTGTGTGTACATACATCTTGGCTCACTTATCACCGGGACTGATAGGTGGGGTAGGTCTCTGACATGGGAGGAAGATGAGGCTCAAAGGCTCAGAGTTCAAATCACTTGGCCAAGAGCGCTTGGTCAGAAAGAGGTGCTGCTGGGAGTCACAGACAATTCTCTGACCTCTTAGCCGGGATCCCATCTGTCTTAACCCCTGTTGTAGCTACAGTATCTTGCACAGGGCCTGGCACATGGAAAAGACTCAATGAGTTTTGCTGATAACTATTTCCAGAAAAACAAGCGGAATTCATATTATTTTGTACTTCAGAGTATGTAGCTGTATTTAATTCTATTTATAGAGAGGAAACAAAGGCAGAGCCAATCTTCCGAATTCATCCCTTTCGACGGGGAGATTCCAAGGTATGAGAACACACACACACTCACAGGCACACAGGTCTCCCTCCAACACACACATACACACACATTCACAACGACATCCTCCCCCAGATGCTTTTCCCAATAGTTGTCACCATTTTCTTTCCTCTTCTTCCTTGCCTCAGCCCCACAAAGGTATTTCCCAGGGTGCAGGCTTTTGCATTCCACCTTCATCACTTTTGCTGTGGCTAATAAGAGTTAGTCTATTTTTCTTTCCAATATTTTCTTTAAATCAACCCACTTCAAAAAAATCTTGGCTACCTTTAGGTAATAAAGGAAAGTTTTTGATGATTATTGAAAGTGGAAGCCCAGAATCATGTCATAAATGAAAGGCAAGCATAAAAATTAAAGAAGATGAGGGCTTCCCTGGTGGCGCAGTGGTTGAGAGTCTGCCTGCCGATGCAGGGGACATGGGTTTGTGCCCCGGTCCGGGAGGATCCCACATGCCACGGAGTGGCTGGGCCCTGAGCCATGGCGGCTGAACCTGCGTGTCTGGAGCCTGTGCTCCGCAACGGGAGAGGCCACAATAGTGAGAGGCCCGCGTACTGCAAAAAAAATAAAATAAAATAAAAAGATGAGAACAGAGTATTCTCAAATTCTAGCTAGATTCCATTATCTTCCAAGGCTCCTCGTCTTCCTCTTTGTTCAACAGGGGATACTAGCAAATGTCAGAGAGGTGTGAAAGGCATATTAGCACCAACTGAGATCTTCCTGAAAAACTGCAAGACAAATGAAAAGGGAATGACTTTCTTGTGGAGTGATGCAATGTTATTTAATGTTGAATCCTTACCACTTAAAACCTTGTCACACACAATCGCGTGTGCGTGTGTTTTTTCACACAATCAGTGCTATGGGTTCAGTGAAAAGGTGATCTCGAGGAAGGATTAAGTCCCAGTTCCCCCAAGTGGCATTCCAAGGGCTGTGCCGCATGATCTGGTGTTTATCTGCAGCCTTTTTCATGATGCCACCTGGACATTGTGGCACCTGAGTTGTGTCCCTCCAAAATTCACACATTGAAGTCCTAAGCCCCAGTACCTCAGAAAGTGACTGTATTTGGAGATAAGATTCTTAAAGAGGTGATTAAGGTAAAATGAGGTCATTAGGGTGGGTCCCAATCCAATATGACTGGTGTCCTTATAAGAAGAGGGCTTAAGACACAGACACACACAGAGGGAAGACCACGTGAAGACACAGGGAGGGGGCGGCTGCCTGAAAACCAAGGGGAGAGGCCTCAGGAGAAAACAACCCTGCAGAAAACTGATCTCAGACTTCTAGCCTCCAAAACAGTGAGAAAATACATTCATTTTGGTTCAGTCACTGAGCCTGTGGTACTTTGTTATTGCAACCCTTGCAAAGTAACACACAGTCAGAACAGAAGTGGCACACTTCCCGAAGTTCACTTATTCTCCAACGCTCAGCCTCCGTCTAGGCCATTGCATCACATCTGGTTGACTCAGAAGCTATGTCGCTCTTCAAGCACCACTTCAAATGCTTTTGTCTTCATGAGATATTTTCCAATCATTTACACAAATGTAATTTCTTTTTCTTTTCTTTTTTTTTGCGGTACACGGGCCTCTCACTGCTGTGGCCCCTCCCGTTGCGGAGCACAGGCTCCGGACGCGCAGGCTCAGTGGCCATGGCTCACGGGCCCAGCCGCTCCGCGGCATGTGGGATCTTCCCGGACCGGGGCACGAACCCGTGTCCCCTGCATCGGCAGGCGGACTCCCAATCACTGCGCCACCAGGGAAGCCCCACAAATGTAGTTTCTGCTTTTGTCAAAAGCCTGCAGGTTTCTGTGCATTGCCCTGATGGAACCACCACTTCTCCCATTCTCTTCTCACCATGAGCTCCCTGGGTGCCAAGCCCAGGTCTTTCTTCTATAATAGGAGCTCAGTAAGTACATCTTCAATAAGACTGGATTAAGTAAAAGGAAATAAAATGATGGGAGATAGGAGAAAGTGAGTAATAGCTGAGAACACAAGGGCTTCAGAAACAAGATCTGGGCTTGGGTTCTGCCCTCTGTCCTTTGCTGGCTGTGTGACCCTCAGTGACTTTTGAGGCACTCTGAGCTTTTGTTTTCTCACCTGTAAAGCAGGGTTAATAACAGCACCCTGCAAGGTTGCTTCAGGATTAAACTAGATAATGAGGCCTTCCAGGGCAAGAGACCAGATAGCAAATGACGAGATTCACCTTCCACCAACTTCCCTCTGAGATATTCATGAAAACGCACACACCAACACATGCAAAGTTGCTGCAGCCCTGGGAACAAGAAATATTGATCGAAATCTTTGGGGCCTTTGAGGGTGTCCTCTAATCAAAGAAAGGAAGTGTCCTTGCTGATAAACAAGGCCAGGCCCTTCTGCAACAGCTTCTTAGCACAAAAGCTTAGGGCCCAGGGCCCAGGGCCCAGGGCCAGTCAGAGGCAGGAGAGCTCTCTGCACTACATGGGAACTATTTCAGGAGGTGCCCACACATACCTTTTCTTTCTATTCCTCTAATCAGTGCATCCCTTTCTATACTCATTCAGGACTACGATGCCCAGTTGTGGAACAAAGCTCTCATGCCACTTCTTTTAAATAGGAAAGGAAAGGAAAGAAAGAGGCAACAAACCACTTTCTGCTGCTTTCCACTTTTTTTTTTTCTTTTTTTTTTTTGCGGTACACAGGCCTCTCACTGTTGTGGCCTCTCCCGTTGCGGAGCACAGGCTCCGGACGCGCAGGCTCAGTGGCCATGGCTCACGGGCCCAGCCGCTCCGCGGCATGTGGGATCTTCCCGGACCGGGGCACGAACCCGCGTCCCCTGCATCGGCAGGCGGACTCTCAACCACTTCGCCACCAAGGAAGCCCTGCTTTCCACTTTTTTTGCAAGAAAGGAATGAAAAGGAAGCATATCATAGTAGTTAAGAGCACATACTCTACAGCGCCTTTGCTCAGCTTTGAATTCTGGCTGAATACTTACTAGCTGTATGATGTTGGGTAAATTATACTGACTCAGTTTTCTCAACTGTCAAGTGGGGATACTAAGACTACCAACCTCACAGGATTATTCTGCAGATTAAATAAATGTAAAGGGCTTTGGAATAGTGCCCAGTACCACCCCAGTAAGCAATGTTTGTTAACTAAACTATGTGTATATAAATATATATGTGTACACACACACACACACACACACACACACACACACACACGTATTTCTCTGCATAAAGCAGAGATAGAAAATTCCTCCTTAATCTTAAAGAACCACCACACTGGCTAAAAGTCTTCCAAGATGTCAGAAATTCAGCTCAGAGTGGTGAATATCACTCACAGGAAAGAAAATCTAACAGCAACCAGAAGTACCATGTAGGAAGTACAAATGAATCCACAGAGCCTAACATGGGCAAACAACAGGCTTGAATAAGAACTCTTCTTGTCCTTTCATAGAAACTATCTTCTAAGTACAGTCAAATCTTGTACAGCAAGAAAGAATGTAGCTCTCACATTCATGCAGCACAGGTAGAAAATGACCATGAAGAAGATATACTCTAGGCAACAAAAGAAAATTTCTGAAAGCAAAAATGTTTTATGGTCTTTATAAAGTTTCAAAACTATAAACTCAATGAAATAAGAAATAAAGTGGAAATGATAAAACAACTAACTGAAATGGAAAGAACTGTTTCAGATAAAGTAGTATGGAAAACAAGAATATCATCAGAGAATTAAAATATGCATTAGACATGGTAAAGGAACAGGTTATCTGAAACGGACAAAAATATAATCATTAATGTCAGAGAAACACTGGGATGTTATAAAAGTGCAGAGAAACAGCAAAAAAAAGAAAAAAGAAAATGTTGAGAGAGATGGAAAATTCACAAATGATGGTTGTTCCTAAAGAAAAGACCAGAACACATATAACCAACATTCGCAGGTTTAGGAAGACACAGTGGTGAGAAGTTAGGCACAAAGCCTGCATTAGCAGAGCTCACCGTCTGGTGTGAGAAAATCCTAGCAATGAGGTAAAATCTTCCAGGGAGGACAGTCTACACTTTTTTTCTTCCTACCTTCTGCAAGCTCTACTGCTGTGCTCGACTAAATCAGTATTTCCTAAACTAAATTCTGGGGAACACTGTTTGCGATGCTACTGGCTCTTCTGGGTAAAAATAGTTCTCTGGTCACAGAAATTTGGACAAGAATATGTTAATCTAAACTAAAACCAAATTCTTTACTTCATGACTTTAATGCTGAGATGCATCATGAATTTTGAAGAGTGAGATATTATGCCACATTTTCAAATTCAGAAAAGGTAGAGGTCATCTATGGCTGATCCTTTTGACCATGATGTCAACCCCCCTGTCTTTTTCATCTCTCATAACAGCTACTGACATCTCCTAGACATGCCTGAGAAATGCCAAGGTAGACCCCGAGCAAGCAAATGCCAGGATCGTAATATGTCAGGCTCTCACGGATGTGCCCTCAGTGCTACACCCGCAGCCTTCAGAGCAGCTTGATATACAAATTACACATTCAGACAGGCTGTCAGTGTCTTCTGCAAAATCATGGCTGGGGAGACCACTGTCAGTCTTGCAGGAGAGCACTGAGAACCACAGACTGGTCAACCAGCAATCCTGCCCCAGAACTTAAGTGCCTCTGTTTACTTCTCCTGCCACTCTAGAGCCAGTAACCACAGGGCATGGGAAAGCCCTGAGCTGCTGCTTCCATCTGGCTGCAGCTTCATTGGGACATGGATAATGTGCCCCTATGGTGGTACTATAGCATCATGTCTACCTGGGATATTGCTCCACACCAGCAACCTCTGCTACCACCAGAATCCAAGCATCATCCCAACTTGTAAATCTCCCATATCAGGCCCCACCCCCTGGGCTGGATCCTGGAATGGTGAAATGGATCTGAAACACTACTTTCTCCATCTCTGGTCCAGCCTTCCTCCTTTTTGTGCGTGGTCTGGGTCTGCCTCTGGACAGCGTGTTATGATGCATTGACGGTCTCCCACCAGAAGTCTGTAAATTTCTGCCTTTCCTCCTTCTCCTGCTCTCTTCCTGTGGAATGACTTGGTGGCTCCTTGGAGCTCCTGCAGAGTCCACGTAACAATTAGAGCAGCTCTGATGGAACATCTGGTGAGGGAGAAACAGGACTTACTTGAGGTGCAATTACCAGAGGTAGGAAGCACTGCTGGGTTTCCTCGGCCAAATAATATACTGCGCAAGGAAGAACAGAGATCTTGGAGCTGGGCTGCTTATGTTGGAATCCTCGTATCACCAATGACCAGCTGTGATTTGGGGCTATTTACTGAATCTCTCTGGTCTCAATTTCTTAATCTATAAATTGGGGTTAAAAATGGATCGTGGAGGCACCAAGCTGAAGACAGAAATTGGCTAAGAGGTTCTTGCATTAATCCAGGCAAAAGGTACTAAGGGCCTGGACTGAGACAGTGACAGAGAGGATGAAGATAAGGAGGCAGAATTTGAAAATTATTTAGGAGGTCAAATGGCACAATTTGGTGACCAAGTGACCATGGGGGATGGGGTGCAAGAAGAATAGGAGGGGTAAGATGAGAATGGAACCATTCAAGTGTAGCTCCTCACTTTCTTACTAGGGTAGTTGAGGAAACGTGGGTGCTATTAAAAAAGACAGTCCATAAAAGAGATTCATATTTGCTGTGTATGTGGAGGGGATCAGTGTATTCCCAGGAGTTCTGTTGGAATGATTACTATCTCTGTTCATTTTCCTCACCACACTGTGATTACAATCCTCAGATGAGGAAACTGTGTCTGTTGCTCAACATCTGTTACCTACCTTAATCCTCATACCAGCCCCATGAGGTAAGTGTTCTACTCTTACCTACTCTTAGCTCCATCATGTAAAAAAGTAAAAAGCATCAGAGAGGTAAAACACTGGGCCAAGGTCACACAGCACCCCGGCTGGGATTGATTGATTATTTTAATCTTTTGCAATTTTTTTACATTATTTATTTATTTTTTGCTCTCGAAGCTCTTCTTTTTTGATTTTTAAAATTTTTATTGAGGTATAGTTGATTTACAATGTTGTGTTAGTTTCAGGTGTACAGC
Source organism: Globicephala melas (assembly GCF_963455315.2). NCBI lineage: Eukaryota > Metazoa > Chordata > Mammalia > Artiodactyla > Delphinidae > Globicephala > Globicephala melas. The sequence continues at coordinate 18,370,949 of NC_083328.1, forward strand.
ACAGTGATTCAGTTTTATATATATATAAGTATGTATTATTTTTCAGGTTCTTCAGCTGGGATTTCAACCCAAGGATGAGACTCCTTGAATTATCAGCCTTCCAGTATTACACACTGCCTCTCAAATACACTTTACCAGAGAGGCATTCTGAATATTGTCATCTATGCCATCTTCCTGCATGAAATAGTTCAGTCTCCTACATAATTTTGATTTGAACCCCTCCTTGTATATTTGAGAGTTTGCCCTAGCTAGTGCAAAGGTGTTTTACCATATTATGCAGTTGTCACAGCTGTTCTCCAAACCTGTGTGGGCATTATGTTTGCATCGTGTGGTTCCTCTAATTAGTGTTGAAAGCTATGACATGCACAGATAGATAGGTATACAGAGATTAGGAACACATAGCGATACCATTTTAACATCAAAGTACACATGCCTTAGAAGAAGAAGAGCCTATTTTGAACTCTTGGGCACTATCTGCTTAGCGGATAGCTAAGTGAAATTGGGGGAATGTTAGGAAGCTGTGAATACTGTTCAATATTCATATTATAGGTTACCTGGGAAAAGGGGTTTTTATGGTATAAAATGATACTGCCCAAATCCAGCAAAAGGCTTAAAAGTCCAAACCACTCTAAATATTGATTTGACTCAATTGTTCAATTTAGAACATTCCTATATCCCCGGAGAGGAGTCATTCCTGAGGAAAATTGTGAAAATGAAATGTAAAAAAGGAGAGAGAAGAAAAAGTAATACTGCAGATCTACCACGGACAGAGTTCACTTTCATCTTTGGGTAAATGTCTTTCCACCTCCTGAAAAAAAGAGCCTCAAATAATGGTTCTCCCGATGAAACCATCCCAGCTGGATCAGGCTAAAAAGCTTTTAGGAGGCAAGCGGTAAGTAAATTCAACTCTTCAAATGCATTTGGATATAATCCTAAATCAGTAGCATGGGAAATCGCCAAGCCATCAATAACTAAAAGGATTGAGACTATTAGATGTGGACAGCAGAGAAATAATGGATGTTAAAGGGGTCAGGAAACAGAAATGATTGCATTCACCCACCACATTGCTCTAAAGCTGATGCCGGGAGAATGGGAGCTCCATTTTCTAACCACTGAACTATTAAAACACACACACACAGACACACAAACACTGATAAATGTCAGCTTCAGTTTTATCCTGTAGGTGGTTAGATAGTTTCTTCTTCAGTGTTTTGAAATAGAAGAGGACTTTGGCCTTTTACTCATTTCAGAGTAGAAGGGGAAGGATGTCTGTCTTCTCCACCAACAGTTCAGACTGGGAGGGTTGGAGGCTGGGGCATCAACGATTCCAGAACCTTGGAGGCAGGATACTGGAACATAAGGCAGGCAGGGACACACAAAACGTCTATCCATGATCTTAAAGGATTTTTGAAGAAGAGCCAGTTCTGCTTCTCCAGCCAAGCTTTTGCTCCTTGCCAGGACCATGACACTTCAGTAGATCTGGGATTCTTGCAGTATGAACCCATAAAGCCTGCCCACGTGAAATCATCTGCGTTGCTTGTTGAAATGAAAACTCCCAGACGAAGGTCCCAATGTACTGAAGCAGAATCGCTTGAGGTGTGGCAAGGATTCTTATGCCACTGACCTTGAGAATTACCATGGTCACTAGTGGAATCAGAAGTTGTGGTTTGAGTGGGATGATATTAAATTCCAGGCTCTTTGAAGTTATTATGATATAGACCAGGGGTGAGCAAACTACTGCCTCCTGGCCAAACTTGGCTACCACTTGCTTTTGTAAATAAGGTTTTAATTGGAACGCAGTCATGTTCATTCATTTTTGTCTTTGAATAGTTGCCACAGAGACTATAAGGCTTACAAAAATCAAAAATATTTATTAACTGGCCCTTGACAGAAGAAGCTGGCTCACTTCCACCGTAGACCAATGGTTTTCAATTATTTCTGTACGTCAGAATCATTTACAGATTTTTTTTTTTTTAATGCCACTTCCCAGACCTATTCCCAGAGATTCTGAACCACCTGGATTGGGGTTGGACTGGGATACAGGTGTTGTTTAGAAGGCTTTTCAGGTGACTCAATGCTCAGCCAGGCTGATGAACAGGCAAACTGGCTAAAAAGAACTTGTTTGCAAACTGGCTAAAAAGAACTTGTTTCATAATCCCATCTCCCCACAGCTGAGCGTCCTGGGGTAGCCTAAGTAATCTGTGTGAGTCTCAGTTGCCTTATCTGTAAAAGAGAGATATCGATAGTCACTTTGTTGGGCAAGGTGTTATGAGGATTAGAGACAAGGAATGCATACCTCCCAAGACAGGGCTTAGCATCCAGGAAGTCTACATAAATGATGTGGGTGACGAGGGTGATGATAATGAAGACAACTGTGATTGAAGCCAATGCCTATGGCTTTAATAATGCAATTAAGTATGCATTCATTAAGCACTAGCTGTGTGCTTGGGAAGGGGAAAACGAGACACGTAAGACGTGACGACCCTCTGAAGGAGCTCACGGCCAAGGAAGCGAGGCAGGCACATAAAAAGATACTGACTGCAACAAAACCAGTCCAACCTCAGTAATAATCAGGGAAATGAGAAATAAAGCGTGAGACATTTTCTCCCAGGAAACATGCAAATATTAGAAATATTGAAAATATTCTGTTTTCACGGAAGTGTAATTTTATAGACTTTTTAGAGGGTAAATAGTCAAGTTAATATCTGTGTTCTTCTCAAATCCTCTATTTCCCTTCTAGGTATCTAGTCAGTAGGAATACATATGCATCTGTGTAAGAACATGCACTGTGGCATGGCTGCAATAATGGAAACCATGCAAATACCCATAAGGCGGGGAATGGTTAGCTAAGTCATCAGTCTATGTAATTTATCAAGGGTTTTTTTTTTAAATGAGGAATACATACAGGTATAAAACAGACAGCTGTCCCAAGTATTTTATGATGAAGTTGCAAATAATAGAAAATGCCAAAACCTACATATAATAAAGCACACATACAGATGTCACTGATGAGTTTCATTAGGTGCCTATGAGGACAAGGTCAATGGTAGGATGATGGGATCAGGTTTGCATTTGGGGAACATCCCTCAGGCTCACTCTGAGGAAGAGACGGCATACAACAAGACTAACTGGGAGACTGTCAAGAGTTGCAGGGAAGAAGATGGAACTTTGTAAGTACTTTTTTTTTTTTTTTTATTCGGTACGCGGGCCTCTCACTGTTGTGGCCTCTCCTGTTGCGGAGCACAGGCTCCGGACGCACAGGCTCAGCGGCCATGGCTCACGGGCCCAGCCGCCCCGCGGCATGTGGGATCCTCCCGGACCGGGACACGAACCCGTGTCCTCTGCATCGGCAGGCGGACTCTCAACCACTGCGCCACCAGGGAAGCCCAAGATGGCACTTTGGACTGAAATATTGGCAGGAGTAAGAGAAGTAGATTGACTCAAATGACTTTTAGGAACTAAAATCAACAGGCTGGTGATAAATCAGATATGGGGAACTGAGTGAGAAAGAGATGTTGCAAACGATCCTTAGCTTGTGCTCTGTGCAAATGAATGGGTAATGGTGACTTAACCAATAAAGGGGAATCTGAAAGAGAACCAGACTTGAGCAAGGGATTCGTGAAGAGCAGGGCTTCCGTTTGGAATATTTTGAAACTCCTAAGAGGAAGTGTTAAGAGGCAGCTGCATATACAAATAAGGAACACTGAGGATGTGTCTAGGTTGGAGATATTAACTTGCCAGTCCATGTACAAAGCTAAGGATATGCATAATATCAATGAGGAAAGAAGACAGAGCCAGAGACCAACTTGGTAACCGTCCCCTCTGTGTTCACGTTGACAACTCTTTCCATCTTACATTGATGCTGTTGGGTTTCCTCCCTCTCAAAATGTACCCACCCATGACTTGTTCCTGCCTAATTAAACCTAATCATCACCACAGCTAATTTCTGGGGATGGTATTTTGACTTTGTTAACTAGTTTTCATGGCGCCATTGTAACAATGCCTTACATAGGGGTGGTTTAAGAGATCTGACCAGGTGATGAGGCTAATTCCATTTTGTAAAATTCGTTCTCCTAATGGAGACACCAAGCATCTGGAATCTGAAACCCTATCCTCTGTTCGGCTGAGACCTCCTTCTCCCACTTCATGGAGCATCTCCAGTTTGGGGGATTACACATTAGGGCAGAAGTGGACAAGTTAGATTATGTCTTACGGACGAGGGTCCAGGACAGAGAGCAGCCTGGAGGTGCTGCAGGATGGAGAACAAGATAACCTGGGGGGTATGATCAAGAGGTCTGGCAAGAAAAAGAGAAACCTGACTTATTCTGTGTGGCCCCTAGAATAAGGACAGTATCCATGACTTATGGCTCGACTTATAGCTCTTGTGTTCTCAGGCCAGCATAAGCGCAGTACAAAGCAGGCTTCAATAAACGCGTGTTGAATGACTCTGTAGATGATGATGAACGTATAGAGCAGTGATGAGGCTTAGCTGAGGATGCTGAAGATGTCGTTCAGGCATCCTGTGCATACGTCACCCTCAGATGCTGCCTGGTGACTGGGCATGTGTATTTAGCACCCACCAGAATCTTGCCCCTCACATCATGATGTCCATGGGCCCGTCTCCAGCCAGTCCCTCCCTTGCTCTACCCTCTTCCCTGGAAACTGTAGAAGCCAGAGTCAGACAGCAGGGACTCCAGAAAGGTCCTGGGGAGGAGGCAATCAGGGTGAGACTCAATCATTTACTGCAGCTCTCCTTGTCTTTTCCTGGGATCACCCAGAGCTGAAATCCGATTACGGAGCCTGGGCCACTAGACGGTGGGGACATGGATGGCAAAATATTTATTACAGGGCTTCCCTGGTGGCGCAGTGGTTGAGAGTCCGCCTGCCGATCCGCGGAGCGGCTAGGCCCGTGAGCCATGGCCGCTGAGCCTGCGCGTCCGGAGCCTCTGCTCCGCAATGGGAGAGGCCACAACAGTCAGAGGCCCACGTACCGCAAAAAAAAAAAAAAAAAAAAAAAAAATATATATATATATATATATTACATAAGACGATATGCAGTGTTATCCTACCAGCCCCTTCCCCTCTCTTTGTTCACGTGATTCGCATCTCACACCGGTATTCTCACTACCTTTCTTCAGAGAAGAGGGAGTTGAGGCTCAGAGAGGCTCGGATCCACCACCCAGCTCGTAAGCCATGGAATGTACTTCAGACTCCGAGCCTGTGTTCTTTCCACTCAACTTCACAGCCACTCTCCAAGGTTCTGAGTGGGTCTCACCTCATAGAAACCTTCCAGTGAGTGTCAAGAGAACACCCGAGCTAGAGCCACTGTTTTGTTTTAATTTATGATGAGGATATTTTGGGCCAGAATCCAGATCAGGGTGAGAACCATGCCTCCCTCTGCCGGGCTGTGCTGCTGGTGGATCAGGCCACAAAGCACTGACATGCTTTCTGAATGATCACTCCTCCTTTTTTTTTTTTTTTTTTTTTAATTTGGGACCCATTTGCTCCTCTCTGCTTGACTGGGATCTAACACTAGCTTAGCTGAAATAGATGTAATGATAACCAGCGTTTGCCTCTGTGCAGTCTTTTAGTGGAAGAAGCCTTCCCAGGCTTCCTCCCTGGCTGGGATACAAACATCTTCCTTGAGCAAGTGAAGTCCGATCATGAATCTAAACTTATTCTGATAGAAATGAGTGAGACATCTTTGCCAGAGGGAGTCGGGGCTGGAATTGTTCCTGTCACCGTGTGGTTGGAAGCTGCTAAGCGATCTGTAGCCATCTTCTGCCCCTGGTTCTATTGGTGGTGCGGCGGGGCGGGGTCCACGTTCCTGGGTTTACACTTCAGCTCCTCGGCCCCTCATTGCAGCATCAGATTCCTCTTCTCCATCCCAGCATCCTGGGCAGGCAGCAGGGACATGCAATCCTGCTCCAGACGGAGCTCTTCGCTGCACTCAGTGTTCCCACCCACCCGCCTTCTAACTACCCACAGCTGTTGCTTTCCTGAGTCTGCTACACAGGTGCCCATCTCTGTGCTTGGCACTTTGCATAAATCATGTTACTTCATTCTCTCAACAGTCCTTCCCTTCACAAATATTTATTTTGCATTTCCTGTGTGCGAAAGGAATACAGTCCAAGGAATGCAGCAATGAATACAAAGCAGGCAACCCTCTGTCCTTACGGGCCTCGTGTTCTTGAGCAGGGGAACCTCTCTTTAAATGGTACTGTTATCCTCCTTTTTAAAGAGAAAATAAAGTTTGGAGAGTTTTCATAACTTGGAACCTCACACGGCTGGTAAGTAGAAGAGATGAAACTCAAGCACTGGTTTCTAAGACGAAAACCCACCTTCCATTATATTGGACCACTTCCTGCTGATGGCAGGTCTTACTCGTAGAATCCCTATGACTGAGGGGGTGAGATCAAGATCTAACAGCTTGTGCCTTGGTCTGTACCCCTAGCACATTCACAAGGGAGGCTGCAAACTGGTTTTGACTGAGGCAAAAGGTCTTTCATTTAATCAGGTTACAGAGAGCGGAAAAGCACGATAATTCTAGCTTATCCATAGCAGGCCTACTATGGGCCAGGCATAGTTTCAGATGCTTTATTTGCATTGCTTCATTTTCTCTTCTTAACTAACCTACAAATGTGGGTACTTTTAGTATGATTTCCATTTTACAGATGAGACTAACAGATGGACGGTTTATGAAACTCTTCCCAGAGTCATGGAACTGGGAAGGGGCAGAGCTTGGGTGTGGCCCCAGGCTGGCTGGGGCCAGGGCTAGTTCTTGGATACCACTGGCTGCGTGAAGATGAGATGCAATTGCTCTCACGCTGGAGGAAGCCTAGATTCCCAGATGTCCCTCGGGCCGTGCTACCACATCACATGCTCTCAAGTTTGACAGGTCTTGCTCTTATAAAGAGCAAAAGATATGAAGGACTAGGGATCTGGTTTTGACAAACAGGCAGAGGAAGGGTGTACTTAGCAAAGAGGACAGTGTGAGCTAAGGTGCAGGGGTGAGGAAGAAGCATCCTGGTTTCTAAAAAGACGAGTTAGAGGATCATCACTCCTTTTGACACCGGACATGGCAACAGTGGTCACCCAACCAGGAAGATCCCCTCTCTGGTCAGTCCCTTCAGGCCAGCATCCTTCTTCTCCTGGGACTGGTGCAGAGATAGACCCGGGGACTCTCCCAGGCAGAAGCAGCTACATACTTTGCAGGGCCCTGTGCAAAGGGAAAACGTGGGGACCTGTGTTCAAAAATTATTGCAAATGTCAAGGGGGCAACAGTAGATCATTAAACCAAGTGTACGGCTCTTCTAAAGGCAGGGCGCAGTGCCTCCAAGCCAGTTGTGCTCCCAGGTCTCTCCGAGCAACACAGTCACCTCCCTTATCTCATCTTTTCCTCAAGGCAATTCTGGGAACTGAATATCATCACGCCCAAGTTCCAGGTGAGGAAACTGAACGTCCAAGGCCAAGAAGGACCTGATCAAGTTCTCAGAATTAATGAGTAACTGTGTCAAGATCAGAATAATAATGAAACGACAACCAACAGTTAACATCTGTGGAGTTCCAGGACTCGAAGCTAAGATTCTCTGAAGCCACGTTCATACACATGCTGCCACTCTGTCTCCTGCCTGTAGCTTGGGGCTCCCGTGTCTCACGCAGAGCTTGGACAGTTTCCTGCCTGGATTATATAGTCTGGTCTGGACCACCCCAGAGGTGGAATCAACGCATGTGTCAACAACTGTCCAGGGCCATGAGTATCTTCCCCAAAGCCTAGAGAGGATGCACAAGTGGAGACAGCAGGTAGCACCTTTACAAATTGCTGTCGCTGCCAAGTCAGCCTCATCCTCGGGGTGGCACAGGCTGCCCTCAACAAACAGATGGAGGAGTTTCTCTTCTTGATAACCAGACATGCCCAGTAGAGTTTTCTATTTAATTATCACAATTTTTAAAGGGAGTTTAAAAATATAGGCCCATATTCATACTCACTCTTCTACTCTATTTAGTCCAAAATTAAGACTCTTTGTTATCCAGATCGTTTCTTTCCTGTGTGATGCAATCCAGCCATACCCTTAGACAGGTAATGTGTTTAAGACCAAAGAGTCAGGCATAACTGAGTTTAGGTCCAGCCCCTTGTGTTACCGGATGTGTCAACTCGAGCAAGTATTAAACCTCTCCTAAGCCTCTGTTTCTTCATCAGGATAATAAAAGAATGTAGAGTTGTGACTATTAGGTGCATATTAGCACCGTGCTTAATAAATGTTAACAATTAGCAGTAGTGTAATTAGCAGTAACACTCCTAAATTGGTCTCATCTAATTCCTCTGCAACTCATTCACTTTTTCATTCATTCATTTGACTTAAAGAAATCTTGCTGAGTACCTCCTATGTTCCAGACCTGTACCACAGTTTGGAAAAGCAGAATGAGATAGAGGTCCAAATCTAGAGGAGTTCACAGACTAGTCAGCAAGGAGGGAGGAAATGTTGACCTAAATAGTTATACTACAGAGTAGACAAAGGCAGCAGCCAATCCTAGCCTTTCACTCTTGTCCAATAGTTGGCCTCACCCCCTCTTCACTAGCTAGCAATTAATGAACCAATGGTGCATCACCAGCCAATCAAAGATGGCCCTGAGTTCCAGGGAGCATTTTGGACATCAGATGTGGGACCCAGGGTACGAATGAAATAGTAACAGACAGTGGAATGATCAAGGAAAGCTGGCAATCAACCAAACCTGCAACTGGGATCTATATTAATATCAAGTCATGTTATAGCACTTTCATGGTGGAAAAATTTGACCTTCGTGTTAAACAGTAACACATCTTCTCCCTTACATCAGAGGTGGTTTTGAAGTATAATTTTTATTCTCTGCAAAACTACAGAAGAGTAACTTGTGCCCCATGGTCTGGAGGAGATATGATGGAATTAATTAAGAAAAGTAACATTTGAAACTTATCCATTAGTAACTTTATTACTAATGGAATGGGAGAGAGGAATCCATAAAATAAAGACAAGTCGGGCTTCCCTGGTGGGGCAGTGGTTGAGAGTCTGCCTGCTAATGCAGGGGACACGGGTTCGAGCCCTGGTCTGGGAAGATCCCACATGCCGTGGAGCAACTAGGCCCGTGAGCCACAACTACTGAGCCTGTGCCTCTGGAGCCTGTGCTCTGCAACAAGAGAGGCCGCGATAGTGAGAGGCCCGCGCACCACGATGAAGAGTGGTCTCCGCTTGGCATAACCAGAGAAAGCCCTCACACAGAAACGAAGACCCAACACAGCAAAATAAATAAATAAATTAATAAACTCCTACCCCCAACATCTTCTTTAAAAAAAAAAGACAAGGCATACCCTACAAACTAGCTCCTAGCTGGCCATGCAACTCTAAGCAGATTGCTTAGATGGTCTGGCCTTTTGTTTACCCATCAAAGATAAGGAGGCTGCACTTGACTCATGGCTTCTACTAGATTATATTTTGTCAATTTGGCTAAGGCTGGGATTATGTGAAGATCAATTAAAGAGGTACTGAAAGTGTTTTGCAAATCAGGAAGCATTATGTTAAACGAGACTTGTTTTAAAAACAAACAAAAGAAAAAAGAAAAACAAATGAAATAGTTCTAGAGTGCTCTTCTTGCACGTCATAGTTCTAAAGGGAAGACAGACGTAACACCAACTAATGGTCTATTATAATAGTCAGAGCTCTCATTTGTGGATGCCTTCTCGACACTGTGCACTGATCAATCCAAGTGTTTTCTATACATTCCCTCTATTACCTAGAATGACCTTGTAGGAAATGCATTTTCAGATGAGGACACAGAGATTCAGGTTGGACAATGTGCTGAGGTCACATGACTAATAAGTAACAAAGCCGGGGTGCAGATTTATATATGTCTGGCTCCGAAACTCATATTCATTCTACTCTACTGTGCCGTATCAAATCAAAAGTCTGAAATAAGAACCATTCCAGAAAACTCTCTTATGCATTTTGGATTTTCAGTGCAGTCAAAATTGTTTTCTAAAATTCTGTCCTCTGTCCATTTAAATGCCATTCCTCTTACCAAACCAGCTGTGACAAAATTGGGGGCAGGAAAAAAAAACATACACATGCCTATACACATGGCCCATGGATATACACGGTCTTTATGGGGAAGCAGGTGACACAGATAGTACATCAGTATGACATAATCTTCAGCCATTAACAATAAAAATCATTAAGTTTTTAAAAAATTTACTTATATTTTATTTATTTACTTTTGGCTGCACTGGGTCTTCGTTGCTGCGTGCAGGCTTTCTCTAGTTGCTGAGAGCAGGGGCTACTCTTCCTTGCGGTGCGCCTGCTTCTCATTGCATTGGCTTCTCTTGTTGTGGAGCACAGGCTCTAGGCATGCAGGCTTCAGTAGTTGTGGTACGTGGGCCCAGCAGTTGTGGTGCCCAGGCTTAGCTGCTCCGTGGCATGTAGGATCTTCCAGGACCAGGGATCGAACCTGTGTCCCCTGCACTGGCAGGCGGATTCTTAACCACTGCGCCACCAGGGAAGTCCCAATCATTAAGATTTTTTGTGTTTTGTTTTGGTTTCGTTGGCTGCACTGCAGGGCATGTGGGACCTTAGTTCCCTGACCAGGGATCAAACCCGCGCCCCCTGCGTTGGAAGCGTGGAGTCTTAACCACTGGACCACCAGTGAAGTCCCAAAGATCATTAAGATTTTTTAACTTGAAGTTTAGTTGATTTACATTATTATTAGTTTCAGGTGTACAGCACACTGATTCAGTATTTTTACAGATTATACTGCATTAAAAGTTATTACAAGATAATGGCTATAATTCCCTGTGCTACACAATATATCCTTGTTTATTTTATACATAGTAGTTTGTATCTCTTAATTCTATATCCTTGTGTTGTCCCTCCCCCCTTCCCTCTCCCTGCTGGTAACCACTAGTTTGTTTTCTATATCTGTGAGTCTGTTTTGCTACGTACATTCCTTTACTTTTTAGATTTCACATATAAGTGACATCATACAGTATTTGTCTTTCTCTGTCTGACTTATTTCACTAAACATAATATTCTCTAGGTCCATCTACATTGCTGCAGATGGCAGAATTTCATTCTTTTTTATGGCTGAGTAGTATTCCATAACACACACACACACACACACACACACACACACACACATGCCATCTTTATATTCATTCATCTGTTGAGGGATATTTAGGTTGTTTCCCTATTTACTACCATAAACAGTGCTGCTATGAACGTTGGGGTACATGTATCTTTTCAAATAGGGTTTTCATTTTGGGGGGATATATACCCAGGAGTGGTATATATGGTAAATCTATTTTTAGTTTTTGGAGGAACCTCCATACAGTTTTCCATAGTGGCTGCACCAATTTACATTCCCACCAACAGTGTATAAAAGGTTCCCTTTTCTCCACATCCTTGCCTACATTTGTTATTTGTAGACTTTTTGATGATAGCCATTCTGACAGGTGTGAGGTGATATCTCGTTGTTTTGATTTACATTTCTATAATTATTAGCTATGTTGAGCATCTTCTCATGTGCCTGATAGCCATCTGAATGTCCTCTTTGGAAAAAATGTCTATTCAGGTCTTCTGTCCATTTTTTAAAATACTGAGTTGTATAACCGGTTTATATATTTTGGATATTAACTCTTTGTCAGTCATATCATTTGCAAATATTTCCTCCTCTTCTGTAGGTTGGTTTGTTTTGTCAGTGGTTTCCTTTGTTGTGCAAAAGCTTTTAATTTAAATTAGGTCCCATTTGTTTATTTCCGTTTTTATTTCTTTTGCCTTTTTTTTTTCCTAGCAAAAAAATACTGCTATGAATTATGTCAAAGTGTGTTCTACCTATGTTCTTTTCTGGGAGTTTTATGGTTTTGGGTCTTACATTTAGGTCTCTAATCCATTTTGAGTTTATTTTTATATAATATCATTCTTTTACATACAGCTGTGCAGTTTTCCCAGCACCATTTATCGAAGAGGCTGTCTTTTCTCCAGTGTTCTTGCCCCCTTTGTCATAGATTAATTGACCATAGGGGTGTGGGTTTATTTCTGGGCTCTCTATTATGGTCCATTGATCTTTGTGTCTGTTTTTGTGCCAATACCACATCGTTTTGATTACTGTAGCTTTGTAGTACAGCCTGAAGTCCGAGAGGGTGATACCTCCAGCTTTGTTCTTTTTTCTCAAGATGCTTTGGCGATTCGGGGTCTTCTGTGGTTCTATATGAATTTTAGTGTTATTTGTTCTAGTTCTGTGAAGACTGTCATGGGTATTTTGATAGGGACTGCATTAAATCTGTAGATTGCTTTGGGTAGTATGGCCATTAACAATATTAATTCTTCCAATCCAAGAGCACAGAATATCTTTCCATTTCTTTGTATCATCTTCAATTTCCTTCATCAATGTTTTAGTTTTCAGAGTATAGGTTTCTCACCTCCTTGGTTAAGTTTATTCCTAGGTATTTTATTCTTTTTAAAACATGGGGAAATGATTGAGAAATAAAGTAAGGTGAAGAAAGGGAAAAAATGTCAAATGGTATAAACATTGAAATGACTACAATTAGTAAAAAAGCATTGTCATAGGCTAGAAAATACTATGAAAATACGGACCTTCTTATTGACTTAGAGCAGGATAACTAACAAAGGTCCATGGACCAGCTTGGACTGGCCATCTGTTTTTTGCAGCCTGAAAATACAGCCATACGCCTTCATTTATGTGTGTCTACAACGTCTTTTACACTACAGGAGAAGAGCAGTGGACTCTGGGCCCCCCAAAGCTATCTGCCCTTTACAGAAAAAGTGTGCTGACCCCTGACTTAGAGGCCTGGGATTGTGAACACGTCACACTCATGCTCGGTATTAATCCTACAGGATATGTCAGATAAAGAGTAGGCATCAGACATTATCTATCGCTAACGTTTTCGGATTTAGCTTTCTTGATTTCAACCAAGATTCATCCATGAGATGGGTATTCACCATTACACTGAGAAGAGAACTTTGATGGGATGTGTTTAGGAACCTTGAGCACTGGGGGCAGACCCACAGCCTCACAGATCTGTGGGTTTCTCTTGCAAACACAGCAACTCAGAAATGGCCACTTTGTATCATTTCCAGTGAAACTCACATAATAAAGTGTAGCAGTTGCTAACTCAGAGGTCTAGAGGGGTTAGGCGGGTAATTCAAATGAGAAAAGCTGGTTGTGCATAAGACAATAGGGAGTGTTGGGGACCCAGGTAAATGGGGAAATAATGCCCATCTCATCCCATCCTGCCCATGATGGACGCTGGCTACCGATCCCCAGGTGGTCACTTCTCTGCTTAGCAAAAATGCAGGACTGCTGTGGCCAGATCTTTTAACTTTTCTAAGGAAGCTGAAAATCCAGATATTTAGGTAACATTTCCCATATTTAAAAGTTGGCAACTCTTTAAAAACTCATCACATAGAATAATAGAAATCTGCCAGACAAATTTGTCCCATAGGCTGACAGTTGTCCAAGTCCGCTGAAATTAAATTCACAAATGTGCGAGTCTGCAATGATTTCAAGAAGTACACCTGATGGATATTCAAGTCCTTAAACAAGATCTACTTTGAGATTTGAAAGCTCCAAACACTCAAATAAATATGAGCAATCATGTTTCATGAGTGCTTGCCATATGGTAGGTACTGTTGCAAGTGCTTCACATCTATTCCTTTAGGAAGCAAGGACTGTCTTCGCCATCCCCATTTTATAGATGTGGAAACTGAGGCATAGAGAGGTTAATCAATTCACCAAAGATGGCGACACTAGTAACTGTAGGGATTGGGTTTGAGTCTAGGCAATGTGGGTTCCAGACTTTGGGTTCTTAGCCGGAGCTTCTTACCCTTTAATGTACACACAGATCATCTGAAGATCTAGTTAAACCCAGTTTCTAGTCCAGGAGGTCTGGGTGAGGCTTGAGATACATTTGCTAACAAGCTCCCAGGTGATGCTGCTGGTCCATGAACCACACTTTGAGTAGCAAAGCTCTTAACCACTACAACAGGGGTTCTCAAAGTGCGAGTCTTCAGGGCCGCACCACCAGCGTCCCATGGGAGCTCCTTAGAAATGACATTCATCAGGTCCCATCCCGAACCTGAAAGTCTGGAGTGGGGTCCAGCAATCTGTGTTCACCAAGCCCTCCGGATGATTCTGATGCAAGTTCCAGTTCTTAGAAATGCAAAGCCTTAGTCCTAGGGCTCCCACAGCCCCATCCTTTTCCAGCATCCCTAGCTTGGCTACGGGAATAGTCAGGTGCGCCTTCCTTCTGTCTTAGAGCTTTGATTCTTGCTTGGACCAGGAGACACGGTAGTGGGTGCCGATGGTTCTGAGTTTATCTATAATTCCTGGAGGCCCCACAAAGAGCAGCTCTTCCTTAAATAGAAGCAAGGGCTGTCTCTGTTATACACATTTATCTTCTACTAAGGCCAAGATCAAGGGAGATAAAATTATCCCAGTTTGACTCAAGTCACCTCTTTGATTCCACTACCAATTGTCAAAGGTGACTGCCACTGTGTTCTCTGGACTTGACATCCCTTCTCAGAAGTTCCCCACATCCTGAGCTTTAAGCATTCATAGACTTTGGGAGGTAAGACTGGTGGGAGCTGGGTGTAATTGGGGGAGGGGGTGGTGTCCGGAGAGCACAGACACACCGCACAGCTGCTATCTGGAGCACCAGACGTGTTTTGACAGTTTTCGAGATGGTCATTAAATCACACACTGGAGAGATGGTGAAGTGGGTGTCAGTCAGACTGGGGATGGGGCTGGTGCAGCTGGCGAGTAGCAATTGCAGTGACTATGCGATGGGAGTCAAAATGAGAATCATAAATCTTGATTATTCTCTGTCTCAGCTGATTTGATCCAAACGCCTGGGACAGGAACAGAGTTCACATCTCACTGAAAACTGCAAAAAAACTGATTAAATGTACAGACTGATATAAATAGCCCTCGATCCATGTTAATGTTCAAACTGTCACCACTGCGGAAAAGAGGTTACATTTTGCAAACTGGGGACCTGTTTTGATAAGAAGAGGCATTCTGGATCCTTGGGAGCCAGAGGGACCCACCGCCCTTTCTCTGTGTTTTCATTCTAGTCCCGGAGAACAGCTATCTCTGTGTTGCCAGAATGCTAGCTGCTCTTATAATGAAAGCAATTAGTACAGCCAGCCCTCCTGATTCAGAGTGCTCTCCTGTTAAAATCAGGCACCCTATAGAAAAATGGAAATGCAGAGTCGTTACCATAAAGCAATAATTAAGTAAACCATTCAATTATGGATGAAAAAAGCACTTGGATTAATAAGAATATTGTACGCTTAAGAGCATTAAAATACCAGCGTATTACCATTTCTGCATACATAATGAATGAACTTGGAGACCAGAATGATTAGGATATAAAAATACTAACTGGTGGCACCCTTCCTCAGAAACCAATGTTGCTGCTTGGGGTCTAGGGGTGGGGGAATGTGTGAATAGCACGGGACCCCTGGACATTCCTATCATTGCTTAGAAGTAGGGACTGAGGGGTGAGATGGAAGGGAGAACAGATGAGTAGCCGGCAGCTTCCGCTTGCACGATGGGAATGTGGCTGGAAGAGCCTTCAGCGTCCAGATGAGGCAATGATGGCAACGGTGTGGAGCAGGGGTTGCAAAGTCACATGACTACAGGGGCCAGGCAGGTGACACTAACAGGCGAACTGGGCCAGGTGAAAGGTCATGAGGATGGGGTGACTGTAATGAAAGTTGGCGACTGTCTGCTACCCAGCTGCTGCCCTTTTTCCGCCAACAGGAAGCATGGGCCCAGGGCTGCCAGATCTTCTGATTTTCAAGACAAGGTAGAAAAGCTAATGTTTGCCTGAAGTTTCCCGAGTAAAACACTACGTGGACCACACACAGGGTTGGTGAGGACCAGATATGGCTCCTGGGTCACTAGTTGTGGTCCTTGGTGTAGTGTCAAATGCTTAAACGTAGAGGGTCAGGAAATCGTGTCCTTTTCTGACCTTGTCAATAACTAGTTGTGTTACCTAGAAAAATCTCATTGCCTTGCTAGGACTCAGTTTCCTTGTGTGTCGGATAAAGTCTTCTAGACTGTGCGCACTTTGAGGGCAGTTATGATGTCTGTTTTGCTCACCTTGATACTCCCAGGGTGCAGCAGCACGCCTGGCATATCGCAGGCACACAGAAGATGTTTGCTGAATGACTGAATAAGTGAAAGAATGAACGGGCTTCATGCTGTGAGTTCCCACAACCAGTCTCCTGGTTTCTGACCGTCAGTTCTGACTATCCCCCCAGCTCTTTTTCCTTCTGGTCAAAATACAAACCCTGACTCCTGACTCTGTCACTTTCTCCATTTATACTTTATTTTATCCACTTTCCCAAACCTGTTCATTCATCTGTGAAATCTTAAAGTGGCCCCATTGTTCTGGGTTAGGTCCTATGCTGGGCCCTGGACACAGGGATAAAACAGCGTTAGCCCTGCTCTCAAACAGCATCCAATCTAGAGAGCTCGAATGTCAAGTGAGCACCAAAATAAAACGCAATGGGATCAACTCTCCAAGGTAGATACGTGTGCAAGGCTCCATTCTGGTTTACCTTTTAACCCAGCCATCGAACTCACCTAGAATCCTACCTTAGAAAATAGATTCTAGGACTCCGGTGTTGCTACTTGGCTTCTGAAAATTTGTGTCAGAAGTTCCTTTCTGCTCTTTCCTGACAGTTCTTCTCAGCATAATCCTGACTGTCCCAAATCTCCCCTTAGTACCATCTCTGGGGGCTGCTTTCCTTCCAAATGGCTTCTTTTAAAAGAAAAAAAAAACAGGCTAGACAGGTCTCTTATATGTATAAGGAAACTTGATAGAACTGACATCATTTGCCAGAAATAGATAGGAAGCACAAATAGATCAGAAACAAAGCACACTTTGAAATTTCATGTAGATGTTGTTGCTGAAGGGTCCAAGTCTAAGACCCACTCTCCTTTTATAAAAAAAGGAGGTAAGCTAATGATAGAGAGAGAATAGAGATATGTTAGCCCCATACTGAGACACTTTCCTCCTTGGCATAACGAGACAAAAGAGAAGTAAAATGTTAGTAACTTCCCAATGATGTGATTCAGTATTATTTAATGCCCTGGCCATTTAGCCTCTAAAGTGATCTAGTATATACCAGTGGTACTTACACCTGTGAATTACTCTGACTCTAGAGCGTGTCTGGGTGGACAGAATTAGATATTTGGGCCCTGCTCTGACAACCACACTTGCAGGAAGATTCCTAGACACTGTAATCATAAGAAGAGCCTCATCAGAGTGCTCCGGTTCGCAGGAGCAAGACATCATGGGAGAGGGTGGAATCTGTTTGCTCACATTGACTCTGTGCAAGCCATGTGTGTATAGGCTCATTTCTGGATTTACTTTACCCCAGGGTTTCTCAATCCCACTGAAACTGGGCAGGTCACTGTGGGGCTCCCAGGTACAAATCCTTTCTGTGTCCTCGTTTCTTGTTTGTAGGAAATAGGCTTCTTTCAGCCTCCCAGACCTTCCCTAGGTTCCTGAGGGCAGACTGATGGTTGCTAATCAGGGAAGGGAGGGAATGCAGAAACAAAGGAGGAGCCGTCGAGAACAATAGTGCAGCCTTGGGGCAGGTCCTGGTTCCTCCTCAAGGGATACACATAACAATATCTTTGAGTTTTTCTGCAGGTACTAAGACCCCAACCCAGCAACTTCAGGCTGATCACCAAATTCCTGCAACATCACCCTGTTATCTTATCACCAACCAATGAGAAGAAAGTCTGCAAAGAGTGGAAGATGATGAAGACTCTGACCCCCTCCTCAAATGATTCTCCCTTTAAAAACTTTCATGGTCCAGCAGAATCTTTGGAGTTGGTTTTTGGACATGAGTCCACCTTCTCCCCAGGTTGCCAGCCTCCTGAAAAAAGCAACTTTTCCTTTCCAACCAACACTTGTCTCTTGAGTATTGGCTTCCGAGCAGCAAGCAGTGATGCTGTTACCTGAGTTTGGTAACAGCATCACTACTGACTAGGGGGCCAGATAACTCTGGTGGAGAGAGATGGCTGTCTTGCACATTACAGAATATTTAACAGCATTCTGGGCTCACTCATTAGACTCCTCCATCCCCAGTTGTGACAACCCCAAAATGTCTCTATTCCTGGCTAAATGTCTCTAGGTAGGGGTTACAGTCACCCCTAGCTGAGGAGTACTGGTTTAACTTAAACCTAAAAAATTAGAGAGACAATCTGTGGATAAAGGAGTTTGGCCTCCAAAGAGAGGTCTGACTTTTGTCCTCACTCCTGGGAAGTAACCTCTAAACCGTAGGAACTTCCCTCAGTAGGATCATCTTTGTTATTCATGCTGGGCCACACCTGATAGTTTATGCTAATTTGGTGACACACGGTGGGCCCTTAGATAGTCTGTGTTAACCAAATGACTCAGGGTGGGGGCTGGCAACACCACCACATAGAGCAACCACGTGATTAGAAGCTCTGAGTCACACAGTATCCTGACCTCTAAGGAGGGCAGGGGGGCTGGAGATCGAGTTCAACCATGTAAGCAACAATGCAATCAGTCATACTTAAGTAATGGAGCCCCAATAAAACCTCTGGACACCACAGCCAGGTGAGCTTCCTGGATTGCCCATAGGATAAGGCATCTCTAAGGATGACAGAAGCTCTGTGTTTGGAACCCTTACCCTCTGCCGCCCACCTGAGTCTGCCCTATCGATCTCTTTTTTTGGCTGGTTCTGAGGCGTATCATTTGCTATAATAAAATATAATTGTAAGTATAGCACTTTCCTGAGTACTAGTGAACTATCACACCTGAGGGGAGGCATGGGAACCCCTAAATTCGTAGCCAGCTGGTCTGAAGTGGGATGGCCCTGAGGACCTCCAAACTTATGGCTAGAGTCAGAAACCTTGGGCAAACTTGACACCTAGACGATTATATCCTTAACCTCCAGTTTGACTAATTCCGAGTACAAGTGTAACAGGGTCATGTATTTTTCATCATCAATTTTGTCTTAAAAATCTTTTCTCCAGCAGTTTACCATTGCTCTTTGTGGGGAAGGGCTGTGCATCACAGCTCCAGTTCACCATGAATAACCAGGAGGAATTTCCAAGGTGGTGAGTCACAGGGTGTGGTGGAAATGGCTCAGATCTCTAAATCATGAGCGTAAACCCTAAGTCTATCCCTTTGTCTGTAATGGTGGTCAAGTCACTTCACCTCTTGAGACTCGCTGTCCTCACATGTAAAATAGTGATGATAGAGCTTTCACTCATTCATTCAAGAAGTATTCATGGAGTGTCCACGATGTGACAGGAACTGGTTTAGCCCCAGGGATATAGTATCAAACAAGACAAAAATCCCTGCCCTCATGGAGTACGCTTTCCAGTAGGAGAGATGGACAACTAACAAATAATTTTACGTGATGAGAAGCACCACAAAGGAAAATAAAGCAGGGTAAGGAAAGACAAAGTAATAGCAAGAGAGGATACTTCTTTCAGTAGAATCCTTTAACACCTCTCTGAGAATACTTTAACATCTTGTGCAAAGGCCCTGAGGTAGGCACAAATTTGGCATATGTGAACTATAGAAAAACTTGGCTACTGAAGAACAAATAAAATAAAGCCTACAAAATTAATGAGCTTAGCGCCCGGCACTTAAATGAAAGTGTAATTATCCATTAGGTGATTCTGCATAAATGCACACTGAATGTTGCTGGAAAACATCCCCAGGAATAAAAATGGTTGAATTCGATTGTGTGCTTACCATATATTTTATATTAATTAACATATTTGATCCTCACAACACCCTCTTGAGGTCGATAACGTTGTCTTCACCATTTTTACAGCTGAGGACATTGAGGCCAGAGTCTTAAGGAAATTGCCGAAATTCACAAAGCTTGTAAGTGACAAAACCAGGAATAGGAACCGGCAGTCATCTCTTGAGTACCCTGCCCCTAACCACTCAGCTGTCCTGCCCATTTTGACAACAGCTCTAATCCAAGATCTGGTCTCCTTTTTCTGACCTCTCAAAACACACTTGGACCTTTCCTGTGAATTTATCATCTGATATATTTATTCAATGAGCATTTATCAAACACCTGCTAAATTGCCGGCCCTTGAACAGGCACTGAGAATATAAAGAATGTGGCCCGGCCCCTATACATGCTGGAGTGTAGGAGTAGAGGCAAGTGCAAAATTATAATGCAGTATTTCAAGCCTTGAAATGGCATTTCACTGCCTCATGTGTCTTCCGCTTGTCTTCCCAACAACAATATGTCAACAGAGGTTGTGTTGTATGAAACTTATTGCTAGTGTATCTGGACATTTTCATAAACAACGGGGAAAATATTACTGGCTTCTGAGAAACAAAAAATTACAGTAGTAGAATTACAAATTTCAAGAAATCTTCAATTATGCTTAGAAGAGACTTCGCTAACCAGGTTTTCTCAGCTGCCCAAATCTTGATTTTTCTCCTTTGATCTTCCCTCTTTATTCGAAAATCTGGCTCGCTGGATGAGATACAAAGCTTCCCTTCCTTTTTGCTACTGTTGCATATTATTCCTTCTCTCCCTGGTCCTCAAGCTCATACATTTGACAGGAGTCCTTTCCCCACGGGCCACATGAGAGGAGGTTAAGACATTAACCTCTGTCTCCTTGTTTTATGGTCAAATAGGATTGTCTGCAAACCACGCCCTGCTGGCTTATCTACTGAGACATGAGGCCCTGTTGCCTTGTTTGATTAATTCTCGAGACTGATTTGGAACTTGTACCTATCTCCTTCACAATCATCAGAGAGGCATCAATTGTTTATTCAGGTGTAGAATCTATTCTGTTCTCCAACTTTACAGCCCTCTCAATCTCTTCCAGAAACTGCAAGGGCTGTTTGGCCCTGGTAGGGCTTTCATTCATCTTGGCTTGAGTAATACATAGGAAAAGAAGCCTAGAATCTGTGGACCTCGTCGCCTCATTTCTGTAACTTAGATCTCCACCTCATATATCCGTAAAACATAGATTTTGCTTCCCTTTCTATTATACTTTCCACATTGTCTCCATTCCAACTACGTTTCCTGCGTGCACACACACACACACACACCCGCATGCACTCACACATACACACTCCTGTTGCCAGATTGTGATTGGCAGTCCACCAGCCAAACCCAGCCTGAAGTCATGTTTTACTCTCCCTGTTCATGTATTTTAAACAGTTAAATTGGAATGCTTTCAATTCCTACTAGGGCTCTCCAGTAATGGTGGGTACCAGAGACCCCATCCATCTTTATTCTCCGGTTTCATTTATGTATCTCACCTGCCTGGTGGCTGGAGGAATCTGAATTTGCAATCTCTATCTCTAGCCACACAAAACTACTTCCAATTTCCTAACCATGCGACACTGTGTCTTCACCTGATGCCACCACACATGCTGCTATTCACGCTTGGACCCTTTTTCCTTCCCTAGCTAGGGCTAAAAGCTGAGAACGTGGTATGGGTAGGGCACTATGATCATCGTTCAAAATGAAAGAGGGACTGTTGGTATCCCATCTTATAGAAGAGGAAATTCAGGCTTCTGGACATTAGGATAATTGTGTAATATCATACAGCTAATAAATAGTAAATCCCAGATTAGAAATCAGACCATTGGGGCCTCCCTGGTGGCGCAGTGGTTGGGAGTCTGCCTGCCAGTGCAGGGGACGCGGATTGGAGCCCTGGTCTGGGAGGATCCCACATGCCGCGGAGCAGCTGAGCCCGTGTGCCACGACTACTGAGCCTGCGCTCTAGAGACTGTGGACCACAACTACTGAGCCCACGCACCACAATCACTGAAGCCCACATGCCTGGAGCCCATGCTCTGCAAAGGGAGAGGCCGCCACAGTGAGAGGCCCGTGCACCGCGGCAGAGAGTGGCCCCTGTTCGCCGCAGCTGGAGAGGGCCCGTACACAGCAACGAAGACCCAACGCAGCCATAAATAAATAAATAAAAAGAAATCAGACCATCAGCTCCCCAAACACACCTCTTTTCCAATAAGTTATCTGTCATTCTGCCTTATTCTACAACACCCAATTCAGATAAATCCCTCCTCTGACTTCTCTGAGTTCCCACGGGCAGAATTAGTTACTCCCTCTTAAGCATCCCCACAGGATTATAGGAGTCTTTGTGAAGTTATCACACTTTGTTGCATTGATTTGATTCCATGTAAATATCCCACTGGACCAGTATTTCTCAGACTTGAAAATGACAAACGTCCCAGAGTACACATCCTGCAGGTTCCCAGGTTTTCCTTGAACCTCAATTTAAAAGCCCTACCCTAGTAAACACAAATGTGTTTAAAAACTATAGATTTCACCTTGTAAAGCCATTTAGACTATAAAAATATTGAAAACTCCTGCCCATACTAGTCTATGCCCCTCTTGAAGGCAGGGGCCATGTCTTATTCATTTTTAGATTGTTACTGCTCAGCCTCGGGACCTGGCCTGGAATGCAGTTGAATAAATGAATGAATGACAATGCGGGCTTCCTAAGAAGACAGGAGCCACAGCTCCTGTTGTTAGGATCAATTAAGCTAAAATGGAAAGCTGAATTTGCAGAGCTAATTCCCCAAGTTCAGTGGCTGCAGTTTATACCAGTCTCATAGCTGAGACAGTTGGACTGGTTTTTTTTGGCCATATCTGCATTCTTCTTGCAACATAGAATTGCACTTCCCAGTCCCAGTGACATTTGGCAAGAGTGTGTGACTTACTTTAGCCAATACAATGTGATTAGAAGTGAAATACGTTGCTTCTGGGTGGAAGGCTGTAAGAGCTGGTGAACCATCTGTCATTTTCCTTCATCTGCAACATTCCAGATGGCAGAGGTTGCATGTGCTTACACACCTGAACAAGGATGCCACAGGGCAAAGGCTGGAGCCGACTGCAATGGACAGGAAGCATGGCTGAATGGGAAACGCCCCTTTGCAGTGTTAAGCCACTGATATTTGTTGATTGTTACTGCAGCAAAATTATTTACTTATTCACTTAACAAACATTTATTGAGCACCTAATATGTTCCAGGCTCTAGGCTAGGAGCTGAGGATAGAATGGTGCAAAATCAGATATGGTCTTTTTTTTTTTTTAACTTTTTATTTTATATTGGAGTATAGTTGATTAACAATGTTGTGTTAGTTTCAGGTGTACAGCAAAATGATTCAGTTATACATATATATGTATCTATTCTTTTTCAAATTCTTTTCCCATTTAGGTTGTTATATGCAGTCTTTAATCTCACAGAAGTCATAGTCTATTGGGAAAGACAAATATTTACTAAGGAAAGACATACATTTAAATATACAACGTGACAGATATTTTGAGATGAGAAGTATGTCGCTATGAAATAAACTAACAGAATCAGCTGATCAGAAGTGACTTCCCCCAAGGAATTCACAGTTGAGCAGAGCACTGTAGGAAGAAAAAGAGTGACTAGGTATGGGCTTCCCTGGTGGTGCAGTGGTTGGGAGTCTGCCTGCCCATGCAGGGGATGCGGGTTCGTGACCCGGTCCGGGAAGATCCCACATGCTGCGGAGCAGCTGGGCCAGTGAGCAATGGCCGCTGAGCCTGCGCGTCCGGAGCCTGTGCTCTGCAAGGGAGAGGCCACAACAGTGAGAGGCCCGCCTACCGCAAAAAAAAAAAAAAGAGTGACTAGGTAAAGGCTTTGGAGGACGGGAGAACAGGTGAGGCAGGGAGCACGTGCAAAGAGCCCAGGACAGGACCCCATGAGTTTAAGGAACTGAATGAAGGCCAGTGATACACCAGTAAGACCAGCTTGGAACTTCCCCACCTCCTGTGACAATCAGACAAGATGGAAGCACGGGCATTCTATCCATGGGTGCAGCTAAGTGAGACGGTGCACATGAAATTACTTAGGATCTGGAAGGTACTAGAACTTAGTAGGTACTTCACAGATGCCAGCTGACTCTGACTCTGTGGCAGGTACCAAATTCCTGACTTCCTGCTTGCTTTTTCTTTTCTTTTCCTTTTATTTTTTCTGTCTTTTTTTGTTGTTGTTTTCAACAGAGACCCTATATCTAACTGCCTTGGGTCCTCAAAGTTTACATCCTTGGAGGGAAAAGAGAGGAAAACAGTGTGGTGCATCAGTTTCCCCAGATATTGCTTCATAAACCCCAATTTCCACTCATAGTTCATGAAAGCAAAGCGTACGTTCCCTGAAGGACATGGTCATGTGATGGATAGAAGCTCTGGTCTTCACTGCCTGAAAATGCAAATTAGAAAGAGAGGAAGTGACCTGGTCTTGTGAGCCTGCACACCTTGTGAGCGGCACCCCGGATGATTTGAAAAAATGAGACAGGGGAGCAACATTTTATTAAGTTCTAGGGTACTTTTGGATGCTGTCCCTTCTACTTCCCTAACATCCCTAAATTGTACCTGGAAACATTCCCATTTTGCAGATGTGTGCAGAGCCTACAGCAGACAACAGATAAGGAAACTGAGCCACACAGAAATCCCAAAGCTCGTAACTAGTCAAGCTAAGATCTGAACCCAGTTCCATCAGATCCAGAATCTTCCCGAGGCTAACAAAGAAGCTTCAGATTGTGCAAAATTGAAAGCAGGAGTTATAAAAGCAAATACCTCCCGGGGCCTGTGCAGGGCATATGAGGGGAGAAGCAGCCTGGAAGAAGCAGAGAGGGGGCCAGGCGAGCATATGCTTTTTTGAAAAGGGGCAGCTACTAACCGGCCACAACTGGTAATTGCCATGTGGCACTGAGGACAGATCTCCCCATATTTCAAGAGAATCTTCAAATATAGATAATAATATAAAATCTCTGAGCTGTTAAAATGCTAGCATCTAAGATAGATAGATAGATGGATGGTTGGATGGGTGGGTGGGTGGGTGGGTGGGTAGATGGATGGATGGATGGATGAATGGGTGGGTGGGTGGGTGGGTGGGTAGATAGACAGATAGATAGATGGATGGATGGATGGATGGATGGGTGGGTGGGTGGGTAGATGGATGGATGGATGGATGGATCGATGGATAGATAGATAGATAGATGGATGGATGGATGGATGGATGGATGGATGGATGGGTGGGTGGGTGGGTGGGTGGGTAGATGGATGGATGGATGGGTGGGTGGGTGGGTGGGTGGGTAGATGGATGGATGGATGGATGGATGGATGGATAGATAGATAGATAGATAGATAGATAGATAGATAGATAGATAGATAGATGGGTGGGTGGATAGGTAGGTAGGTAGGTAGGTAGATAGATAGATAGATAGGTGGGTGGATAGATAGATAGGTGGGTGGATAGATAGATAGATAGATAGATAGAAAGACAGACAGACAGAGGGACAAATACCCAGTCTCTGCAGGAACCAAAGCTGTACTGAAGACTCATTTAACCCAGTGGTTCTCAACCAGGTGTGATTTTGGCTCCCAGGAGACATTTGTCAATGTCTGGAGACACTGAGCTGTCACAACCAGGGGCAAGGAAAGCTACTCTATTCTGGTGGATAGACGCAAGGGATGCTTGGAAACAATCTACCATTCATGAGGCAGCCCCCCATCCAAAAAATTATCCAGCCCCAAATGGCCATAGTGCCAAAGCTGAGAAATCCTGATTTAACCTGTGGTCCCTCAAGCGCTGATCTCTGATCTAAAGGTTTCTTTACCCAGTTAAGTCTTCTCCAGGTTTCATCAGCCCTCACAGCTATCCTACGGCAGGGATGGCATGATATTTACTTGCTTTTCATTTGGTTTGCCTTGTTCCAGACCCAGGCTAATTCTTACTAATGCTGAAGGTCTTGAGTTACACTTGCAAATCCAGCTTCATGTTCAAGTGTATAAGAAACAGGAGCAATTCAACTCCCGTCAATAATGTAAACAAAGCCCGGTTTAGATAAACCCCATTACCAGACCTGAAGTGGCCCAGGGCACCTCTGCTACTGCCGATTAGCATAAATGCTAAACACAAACCAATTAACACACTCTGGGCTGCTTATCTCCTGTCACTTAGCGCAGAAATAAAGCCCAACACTAAATACACATATTGATTTGGCCATTAAATCTAGCATCACTCAAAATAAAACTCATTATATTATTGAGTAACAACAGAGTCACTGCAGTTTTCAGGATGGGCTGTATTATTAAGAAATTTCACTTTTCCACTGTTCCACCGATTTCCCAAACCACCCTGAGCACTTCCTCCCAGCGTGGGTCTTACCAGCTCCAGGACAAACCTAGAAAGTAGAGTTCTGCATTCCCCTTAACATGATCTTTGCTTTTCGCCCTCAAAATGTCCATTCAGAAGGGAATCCTTTTTCTTTAAAGTGCTATTTCAGCATAGACAAGGAAATTTTATGCTTGAAAGAAAGGACATTAAAGGGGAACACGAACTGGGATGTTAAACAACAAATACAAAAAACACAGGCATTATAATAAAAATGGGTTAACTTTGAACATTAACCACAGGCATTGATCCGATGCTTACCGGCAAAAAAACCTGCAGAAATGTCTTCCTTGTTTAGGTGTAAACAACAGACCGAGGCATCTGACAAAAATGTCATCATGAAATCACTTTGAAGAGGCATTTTAATTTATCCTGCATCAGGTGCCACGTGCCATATCCTATATTCTATTGTTTTGGCAGCCGTCCCATTTCACCAAAATGAGTTAAATCTCCTCAGTGGGAAACCAAGCCCCAGTGAATGCTTTGTCTTATTGGCCTTCATATCCCATATGCTAGTTTGGCGTGTTTGCATGTAGAGGACACTATTCCATACGGGTAACAGAGACATTGGCCATGAACTGTCTGTCTCAAGAAATGCCTGCTTCTAGACGTGCCCATAGAAGTTAAGTGTCTACTTCTTGGGTTGTGTTTTCCCACAGATTTTCATTTGTGGGCCTTTTACCTTTATTTCTAATTGATAGGATTGGACACATGATCTTAGCCCTTGTAAATATCTCTCTCCCAAATGCTGCCCTTACCACAGCATCCTTGTAAAGTACTTAATAACCAGTGTATTTATCAGCTGCTCTTAACACATGACTCTGGTATGTTACAGATCAATGGTAGAGAGAGAAGTGTACTTACAGCTCAGGGAAGTACACATGAGCCACAGTATCTCCTATCTATCCAACACACCTTACTGATAGAAATTTGTTATACTGAAGAAACTTATTTGTCAGGATGGCAAGAAGCCCTGTCTTTAAAACAAAACAAAACAAAGCCTTCTGTGGGGACTCAGGATTACAAGGTGGAGTGAATGTGTGCATTTATCTCCTTTCCCTCCAGAAAGATCATTAAAATTTTAGTAAATACATGTTAAACTCTAATTTCTAGGTTTGTTAAACATGTATAGAAATACATATGGACAAGAAGAACCGGACTGGGACAAGAGTAGATGAGGAAACTGACTTGGCGGGATGGAAAAAAACTGGAACTGAGCACCCACACGGACAGGCATCAAAAAGAAGCAAGAAAATGTGTTCCAAAGAAACATGGAAGGCCCAGAGCGTGGAGGTTCCAGGCAGAAGGAGTGGGCACAGGGCATGGCGCTACATACGGCGTTGTCAGTTGAAAGTCTACTCATCCTACATTGCACTGCCAGGCAACTCCTTCACCTCACTCCAAAACCCCTGTCAGATGTCAAGCTGAAAATACCTCCCACACAAAAGAAACAGAAACAAACACAGTCTGTGGCTTCAGAAGGGGGACACAATCAGTGCAGCTCATCCCACTGTCCACAGTGATCCGTTCGGGAATGGCCACACTACCTAGCTGTTCCAGTGAAAGTCACCCTTGGAACTTCTGCTGGAAATGTTAAGCAAAAGACACATTCCTCCTGCTGGGATTGCTAAACTGGTAGCATCCGAGCCTGCAGTTTCTGGTGGTCACCTTTCCCCAGCGGAAAAACTGCCTGAGAATAAAGTCAATAGGGAAGCTGGTCCAAAAAATGAGACAGGCAGATTCATGATGGGCTTTGTTTGAGCACCAGGATCCAGCCATACCTGAAGCCAATTATCCCTGGATAAAATCAGCAAACACTCAGTGAGCAATTATTATGTGTCAGCCCCGCTTCTAAGAGATTTACTTATATTAAATCAATTAACCCTCACCACAGCCCTGTGATGAAGGAACTATAATTATCTCTGTTTTACAGATAAGAAAATCATTTGGACAAGTGAAGTAACTAGGTCTAAGACTCTAACTCAGGAGGTACGGTTCCAGAGCCTACAAGTTTAAAACATTAGAGTATATAATCCCTGGTTGTTACTTCTGTGAGTCAATAAATTCATTGAAGTCAGTTGGAGTTGGATTTCTGTCCCTTCTATCTGAAAGAGACTTAACCAATGTACTGTCTTGTCTGATAGGAACAAGAAAGAAATCTTTACTGATGGGAGCCTGCCAAGCATGTAAACACTATTTGTGTAAAATGCCTTGACAAACCCTTCTCCTACGAATTGTTTTCAAGTAAGGAATTCTAAGGATGCATCTGGGAATCCAAAGTCCTTTCTCTGGAAACACTGAATAATCCAAATCTTTCTAAAGTCCAAACGTTCAGTAGCTCTTATTTCTGGGTTTTTCCTAAGATCTAAGCCCCACTTTTCCACCATTCCTCTGAATTTCTCAGCTACTCAGATTTCTGGTCAGCAAGGAATTTACCTCTTAACCTTTTCCACTATTTCCGGCTTACTTCCTCTATAATAAACAAACTAGAACTTTGCCCTACTGCCCCACTTGGCCTCATGAGATACATTTTAAGTGTGGTGACTATTTACTGTCCCAACTGCTCTGGAGTAATCTTTAAAAAACAATGTTCACAAGCTCCTAAGTTACTCACTCTCTGTTTTTATGCCTCCACTTTTCCTGAGTAATCCCAAGGCTTTAATGACCCCCTACACACTGATGGTCCCTAAACTTCTTAGGGAGTTTTGGCTCTTCTGAACACTACACCTATAATCCCAGTTTCCTACTACATACGTGCACCTGGAAATCCCACAGAAGCAGCAACACCGAAACAGTCTCAGTCTCTTCCACGCTGTGCCAGAAACCCCACCCACCTACTCCTCTACCTGTATTTCAGTTCTATTAATGGTGTTATCATTCATTCAAGATTCTAAAACAGACAACTTGGCTTTTTCATCTTTCTTGCCCTGGACCCCTTGCTCAATTAGTTACCAAGTCCTGAAAACTCTCCCTTAAAATATCCCTCAGAGAAAAAGAAACCCTTTTACACTGCTGGCGGGAATGTAAATTGGTACAGCCACTATGGAGAACAGTATGGAGGTTCCTTAAAAAACTAAAACTATAGAGTCACCATATGATCCTGCAATCCCACTCCTGGGCATATATCTGGAGAAAACTCGAAAAGATACATGCACATTTATGTTCATAGCTGCACTATTTACAATAGCCAAGACACGGAAGCAACTTAAATGTCCATCGACAGATGAATGGATAAAGAAGATGTTTTATATATATATATATATATATATATATATAAATGGAATATTACTCAGCCATAAAAAGAAATGACATAATGCCATTTGCAGCAACAAGGAAATACCTAGAGATTATCATACTAAGTGAAGTAAGTCAGAGAAAGAGACAAATATCATATGATATCCCTTTTATGTGAAATCTAAATAAAAATGATACAAATGAACTTATTTACAAAACAGAAATAGACTCACAGACATAGAAGACAAACTTATGGTTACCAAAGGGGAAAGGGGGGAGAGGGATAAATTAGGATTGGGGGATTAACATATATATACTACTATATATAAAATAGATAACCAACAAGGACCTACTGTATAGCACAGGGAACTACATTCAATATCTTGTAATAACCTATAATGGAAAAGAATCTGAAAAAGAATAAATTTATATGTATATATGTATATATTTACACACACACATATATATAACTGAATTACTTTGCTGTACACCTGAAACTAACACAATACTGTAAATCAACTATACAATTAAAAAATAAATAAATAAAGGGGAAAAAGGAAAAAAATCCCTCAGAGACATCCTCTCTTCTCTTCCCTCATTATTTCTTGGCCGAACTATTGCCGATAGCCCCCTCTATCTCCCCTCACCTCAAGGTCCTTTCCATCCTAATCTGCCCTCCCCACTGTAACCAGCACAATCTCTCTTCAAAAACCATGTCGGTGGGCTTCCCTGGTGGCGCAGTGGTTGCGAGTCTGCCTGCCGATGCAGGGGACGCGGGTTCGTGCCCCGGTCTGGGAAGATCCCACATGCCGCGGAGCGGCTGGGCCCGTGAGCCATGGCCGCTGAGCCTGCGCGTCCGGAGCCTGTGCTCCGCAACGGGAGAGGCCACAACAGTGAGAGGCCGGCGTACCACAAAAAAAAAAAAAACCATGTCGGAGCCTTGGATAAAATGGCACAGTAGATGCAAGCAGTCAGGAAGCCCTTTCTTGAATCCCTTTAAAATGCCCTCAAACAACCAATAAGAGGATGGTGTGATATCTTTGCGAACAGGATGAAATCAATTACATTCTGAATCAGGGCCGAGTTTATACTAATTGCAGCATCTTTTGAAATGGATTTTAAAACATATTATATCACAAGCTTGTTGAAATATCTCAACTACTTTGTTATTGCCTAAAGAAAGATAAATCCCAATATTTTTTAGAATTTTTATTTGGAACTAATTTCAAACTTAGGGAGAAGTTGCAAGAATAAAAACAGCACAAAAAATACCTGTACTCAGATTCACCTATTGTTAACATTGTCTCTTCTGCTTTATAATTTGTCCTATATAAATATTCACACAGACTGTTATTTTCCACACCAATTTTAGAGTACATGTACACATCGTGGTCTTTTACCTTTAAATGGTTCAGTGTCTATTTCTAAAAATAAGAGGTGCTTTTATATATCCACAGTACAGTTATCCTCTTCACTAAATTTAACACTGATTCAATATTTTTATCAAATCTACCATCTGAATTCCAATATTGTCAATTGACCCAATCCAGTCCTTTATTGCTTTTTCCTTCCCTCAGAGATTGCATTTAGTTGTTATGTCTCTTTTCTCCTTTAATCTGTAACATTTCCACAACCTTTCTCTATCTTTTATTACACTGACATGTTTTGAAGAATACAGTCCCTTTTTTTCTTTTAAACAGAACTTCCCTCACTTGAGGTTTGTCTGATGTTTCCTCATGATTAGATTCAAATTAACCACTTTCCCATTGAATATCACATAAGTATACCCTGTCCTTCTCAGGGTAATATGTCTAGGAAGCCCAAATATTTCCAGTGCGGCATTCAGGGTCTTTACATTTTGACTCTCCCTAGAGTCCACACACCCACTGAACCCTACCTGCCTGACCTCCCAGAGACCAGCCTTTGGAGAATCTGTTTACCCACCCATCATCCATTCCTTTGTGGAATGCCCTCCCCAAATTCCTTATGAACGCTGCTCAATCCTCTTGGTTTTCATAGGGTAGATCCCACCTCTCTTGTTCCAGAGATATCATCTGGGACCAGGAATGGCCAACAAGGTCCCTCCTCTCCTTAGACACAGAAATGCAATCAAGGATGGGCACATATCACTAGGGAGAACAGTATGGAGGTTCCTCAAAAACTAAAAATAGAATTGCCATATGATCAAGCAATCCCACTCCTGGGCATATATCTGAACAAAACTGTAATTCGAAAAGATACATACACCGCAATGTTCATAGCAGCACTATTTACAATAGCCAAGACATGGAAACAACCTAAATGTCCATCGACAGATGAATGGATAAAGAAGATGTAGTATACACACACACACACACACACACACACACACACACACACACACAATGGA
The DNA here is from genome assembly GCF_963455315.2 of Globicephala melas. Lineage (NCBI taxonomy): Eukaryota > Metazoa > Chordata > Mammalia > Artiodactyla > Delphinidae > Globicephala > Globicephala melas. The sequence continues at coordinate 18,402,822 of NC_083328.1, forward strand.
ATACTACTCAGCCATAAAAAAGAATGAAATAATGCCATTTGCAGCTACATGGATGGCCCTAGAAATTATCATAGTAAGCGAAGTAAGTCAGAAAGAGAACAACAAATACCACATGATATCACTTATATGTGGAATCTAAAATATAACTCAAACGAACTTATCTACAAAACAAAAACAGACTCACAGACATAGAGAACAGATTTGTGTTGCCAAGGGGAAGAGGGGTGGGGGAGGGAAGGATTGGGAATTTAGGCTTAGCAGATGCAAGCTATTATATATAGAATGGATAAACAACAAGGTCCTGCCATATAGCACAGGGAACTATATTCAATATCTTGTGATAAACCATAATGGAAAAGAATATGGGAAAAATATATATATAATACTGAATCACTTTGCTGACCACCAGAAACTAACACAACATTGTAAATTAACTATACTTCAGTTTAAAAAAATACGATGCGCACATATCCCAAGTTAGGCCATCCTGGACTTTCTCCGGACCTCTTAGGACATCTCTTTTCTTTGAGCTTTGTGAATTATGAGAGCACATATGTTTGGATTTGTGGAGGAAGAGCATCTTATCACAGTGTAGAGAGATCCTTCTTGAGAATGAGGGAAAATGTAGCTGTAACCTGAAGTGAGCATATGAGAAAGAAAAAGACATAAAGAGATATGTGATGGCCTCATTGAAGCACCTGGTTCCTGCCATGCCTGAAGTCTTCATTACCCAGGACTTTTCCGTTACTTGAGCTGGTAATTTCCTGCGTTGGTTAAGCTAAAAGTGGGTGTCTGTATCTTGCAAACTGTGTCAGACTGACTTTGTCACCTCTTTCACACTAGTCTGTGTTGCTGATGTCCAGCATGGTAACAGATTGGGCAATAGTACATACATTTACTTTTCAACATTGTGTACATTTATCTACAGACTAGATCAGCATTTCTTAGATTCTGTGTTCACCTATTGCTGTGCTGACTGTTCAATACTGCTCGTGAGTAGCCTGATAGAAGAGATGAGTACATAACTATTTAAAATTATATTTCAAATTGAAAGTTCAACATGAATTTTTGAGAGTCCTTAGGATGGGTCTAAAGTAGTTATCAGAGGAAAACTCATAGTTCTAAATGGTATGAATTTTAAGCTACACAAATGAAAATAAATTATACTTAAGGATCTAGAAAAAAGAACAAGATATGCGCAAGAAAAACAGATGGCAGCAATTTAAAAAGATAAAAGCAGAAATTACTAGATTACAGAGTAGAAGAAAAATACTTGAAATGATGAATACAATCCCAAACGTGGTTTTCTGAAAAACCACCTGCTCATCTAATCAAGAGAAGAAGAGAAAAATGTGAGTTAACAATATTGAAATAAGAATGGAGAAACAGTGTCAGATGCAGAGGCAATTCCATTATGCAAGAAAGAAATATATGCTCAGAAAGATTCAGAAGTGAATTATATTAAAACTTCAAGAAAAAAAAAATCTTGTGCCATTTAACCTGTTATAGAGCATCCTGTTAGAAGCATAATGTGATAGGTGCTCAGAGAGAAATCTTAAACACTTATCAGGGCACTTCAGAAGGAGCCTTTTGCTAGTTCTTAAAGCTTGAACTTCCTGCTCTCGTCCATCAAATGGACGAGAGCAGGAAGTACATCCCAGACAATGGGAATCTGGGGAGAAAGACTTGGATTATGAACATATGAAGGAAAGAACTATTCCTCAAATGGCACAAGCCTGGGAAGAGTGAAAAAAAAAAAAAAGGATCAAATGTCGGGACCAGGAATGAAAAATATTCTGATAAACTGGAGTCGTGGAGCCGATTTCTAAAAATACCTGGATATGGTACTGAACTTTGGTAGATCGGCCAGGAAAGTAGTCACACCTGTGATATCAGTTATGCAACACTAACTCACTATAACTCAGAAATATGATGTGCGTAGCAAAAACGTGAAGTAACCTGACGTTATGTTGCAGAAGTATACTATCTCGAAAGAAGATGACAGTCTCCATCTACAGTACAAGTCAGTACACTTGGATATAGTGCCCAGTTTTAAAGAAATATCAACTTTTTTAAAAAAGAAAGAACATGTCCAGAGGAAGACTAGGATAATTAGGAGTCACTTGATGGAATCTATTGTTCTGCTTTTTCTCATTCTTTGGGGAAAAATAATTCATTTCTCCTTGCAGAAGCATTCGCCATTACCCTCCTCCACACACACATACACACACCATCCTTAGCCCATGTTGGGCCTTAAAATCGTCCAGAGCAGTGGATACATGATCCAGGCATGCCCAACCACAGCCTTATCCTCTTGGAAAAAAAGGAACTGATTAGTTTTTAGGCTCATGATCACCAAATTAAGTCAAGAATGAGTTGGAACTATTAGAAAAATATTCACTTCTTGCTGGGATTGCTGAGTGGAGAGGACATAAGTCTGAGGCTACTAGGGACACTGTGACCACGAAGCCAGTGGAGAAAGCATCATTGATAAGAGATGGAAAGAGACAGGTTCCTGATGCCATTAGTGAGAACCTTGGTCCAGTCAGTACGAACTTTTCGGTTATGCGAATCTACAATGCTCTTTAACTAGTTTGAGTTCAGTTTCTGCCATTCACCACCAAAAGATTTCTGGCTAGTTCAGCATGCCATATGAGAAATGATTAAAGGAACTCTTGATTTAAAATTCAAAGGACACACAGAGACCATTACTGCCCTCTTTAAACTCTCAAAAACCATTTCACTGAAATCAAGACAAGGTAAGGATGACCTGCATTGCTAGTATTATTTTGCATTTTCCTGGAAGTTTTAAGAATACAATAAGACAAGAAAAATAAATTAATTTCTCAACTACTAGATAAGAAGAGAACATTTTTTTCCTCTTTGCTGATATGATTATCTAGATAAACCATTTTGGTTTGACAAAGTGGCTGGATGGAAGATAAATACACAAAATCAGTACATTTTCTAAATCAAGTACTAACTAGAAATGAAAATGGAAAGAAAATTCATAAACATGATAAAAGAAATACTTAGAAATGCATTAAACCCAAAGAATATGAGACTTAGCTAAAGAAATCTGTAAAACTGTATTTAAGAATATCAAATCTACATATCAGTAAGTGGAAAGATATAGTATGTCCATGGATGGGATGACAATATATTATATCAGTTATTTGAAAATTACCTTATTAATTCAATGTAATTTCAATTGGATACCAAATTTTTGTTAATTTTATAAAATGATATTAGTTTTTATATGGAAGAATAAATTTCCCAGAATAACCAAAAATATGTCAAGAAGAATAGTGAGAAATGACTTGCCTTGCAAATTATTAAAACATATTATGAAATTACCGTAATCAAAACAATGTGGTATTGAAACAAAAAAATAAATAGATGGGGGGGTGGCAGTAATGAGCCCTGAGACTATATATATATCTCCAGTAACAAAAACATAGTTTTATTTAATAAATAGTGCTGGCATAACTGCTTATTATCTGGAAGAAAATGGAACCCATTATCTTATACTGTATATTAAATTTTTGACAGATTAAAAATTTTAATGTAAAGAAATAATAATCCAGTGAAAGCCTAGGTTATAATTAAAAATTATATGCATACCTCCAGATATTTAAACCACACAAAATACCCAGAAGCTATAAAACTCTCTCCTAACACTTTATCTTGCCCTCAGTCTTATCCCAGTCCTCTGGTGGAGAAGGATGGATGCAAAGCAATCACATAACAAATAGAGGCTTCTTAGACTCTATGAAGGTATCAGGGGATAGTGTTGTCATCACCAATGCCTGCAGAGAATTGCTATAACTAATAATTAGAAGGCTTTTGGTCCCAAATTTTATCTGGGCTCTGATCACATTTCTTTGCTAGTTCTCAGCCAAGGAAAGAATTTCCTGTATCATTATTTATACTGATTATCTCCTGGTCCATCTTATCTACAAATATACCCTTTTTCAAAAAAGGAGAAAGAACAAATCAACTGAAGCAAATGTGCTTCTTAGCAAGGTGACAGTCACTTTTTGAATACATAATCCTGGTAGACTCTAGGGAAAATGGAAGTGGGAGTATCAGAAGAAGAGAGAAAAATTCACATTTACTGTTCACCTACTATGTGCAAAATACTTTCAATATCAGAAAAAAAACAACCAAACAGAAAAAAAACAGTTTGTGTCATTATCCCTCTCTTATAAATGAGGCGACTACCACTCAGCAAGTTGAAATAACTTGCTCAAGGTCACTGTGGTAAGTATCCTGATGTATTTTCCCACCTGTTCCCTCCTTTCAGCACTCTGATTTCTCTTTGAGAAATCACACACCCCCTTCTCAGTCCTTGTGTATCCAGGGATGGGCGCATGGCTGAGGCACAGACAATCACTTTGTTTCATCCCCTCACCACAGGGATTGGGCTAGGCATGGGACTCTGGTCAGTCCTATTAGTGCAAATTTAAAAATTTTTTGTAACTGTTGAAAAACATAAGTTTTTGAGCTGGTAGTTGAGCTGGTAAACTGTAGGCCTGAGCTGCCCTGTGGACAGAGCCAACCTAAGAACTGAGCTGGACAGATGAAGGCTTTTTCAGGAACTAGGGCAAGAGACAGAGTCTTGATTGTACAATTTGAGCCCCTGGATCTAGCTGTACCTGAAGCAAATGCTGCTTTTGAATTTTGCAGGTACATAGACCAATAGATTCCTGTATTTACTTAAATCACTTCACATTGGGCTGCTGTCCCCTGCACAGAAAATGTCTTGATTAATTGAGTCACCACAGAGCTAAGAAGTGATACAGCCAAGATATAAATGTCTTTCTTTCTGACTCCAGAGGTCATAATCTTTCCACAACGTCATGCTTCCTAGAAAAGCACTATTTATTAGCTGGAGAAAAATAGTACACTTCAAAGAATCTGCTGTGATACCTGACACATCCTTAGCCTGCTGTGAAAACTACACTGTCTTTGATGAATGAGATTAAGGAAGAACATTCTGGGAAAGTTGATGTTAATGGGATTTAAATTGTATTGGATAAAAAACAATGAAGTCTGGTTACCAACGATTTGGCTGTTACTTGGGAAAAAAGCACATGTTGAAGAGGAAAGATCAATGGACTCTGAGTAAAAAGAACAGAAAGGTAATTCTGGCTTCACCATTCAGCTGTGTGATTTTAGGCAAGACGGGGTAGTCCTCTGAGCGTTAATTCTTTCTCTTCCTCCTGGCGGAGATTTTGTAAAATGAAAATAAGATCTTGGCTGTTAAAGTACTTTTATTTTTTTAATTGTAAAGGGCTATAAAGTAATACTATTAAATTTGCTGGGGTATTTGAGTACAGTTGAGATTTCCAGTGCCTTTATTACAACATATAATAACGAGTCTTTAGACTCAGCATTAAAAACAAATAACATATTTAAAGAAATGAATATTGGTTAAAAATAAATAAGTAGGATCAAGTTAATTGCATTTACTAATAGAAGACATTAGCTCAAAGGCAGTATTGGAAAGATAAAAATGGTGACTCATAAGTAAACAGCATATATTATATTGTCTTTCCAATATTGTATGAAATGGTAAGATATGTAGATAATGTAAATAAGATAAAATGGGCAAATAAAGAGAATAAATGTTATAATAAGACTGAAAAAATAAATCTAAAAGATTAAAAATACCAAACAAGACTACGTAGAATAAAAATTAAAACATGATTAGGTCATAATAGGGAAAAGAGGAAGATATTACAAAGCTAAGAGAGTTAAGTAAAACAACGTACATAGAGGAGTAGAGAGATTCTAAAGCCAGACAACTACCTGGATCTGTACCTGATATTTACTGAGTGCAGAGTATGTTCCCAGAACTAGGTATTTTATATTCAGTATCTCATTTATCCTAACAGTAACACTGTACGCTCGGTATTAACATTCCCATCTTGCAAACTGGGGAGCCGAGGCCTGCAGTGGAGGTGTGCCATGGTCTCACAGTAGGTCCAAGTACAGCTGAAATGGGAACTCCAAGGTTTGGTTTCTAAAGCACATTTACTTTGCCCCACACTGCCTCTAAAACAGCAGTGGCTACCTCTCAGCGCCCCCCAAAGGTTGCCTCTAGGTGTCATTGGGATTTCAAGACAGAATTAATATCTTTAGGGTGTGACGGACGTAAATGTACAACGGTGCCCACGATCCACCCGGCGTTATTCCAGTAACCAGCCCATTCTTCCCTTGGGAAACCACCCAACCACACTCTCGCATCTCAGCTCTGGGCGGGGCACCAAACCTAGGCCTCAGCCAATCAGGTTATCGCATTCCTTTCCCAGCAGTGATTGGCTCCAAGGTGGTCAGATGACCCAAGCCGGGCCAATCGGAGCTGTAACCTCAGATTGCAGGGCTTCCGTTGGAGCTCACAGAGAGTTCGATTTCTCATCCCCACTCATCCCACACCCACCTACCTCGATTTAAAAAGAAAATAAGAAGTTCCCCACTGGCGGCAGCCATCTATCCACCCCAAAGGGGACGGCCTGCCTGGGAATGGGCCGCACAGAGTGCAGGACGCAGCTGAGCAGTGCAGAAAGAACGACAACGTCCTCAGGGCTCAGCTTTATCCTCAGTCACGCTGAACCTGAAGTAAAATTACCCCTGCACCTTGCAAGTACCTGAGCCAGCGTGCCCGGCGGTTTCTCTTCCTTACAACCTAAAATTTACAGAGACATCAACTTGAAGCCTTGTATCCCTATTGTGAGAAGCCATGAAGGAAACCAAGAACGTTTCTCACCCCTAGCCTCAAAGTCCCAACAAGATGCTGACTCTAATCTGGGGCTATGGGTGTCACTGTCAGACTGCTATGGTTCTAACTGGGAGCTCCCAATAGACCTCAAACGACTTGGATGTTTCCTTTGAAGATTATGTGGCTAAGAAGACGACAAATTCCCTTTTGTGGGTTTCAGTGTAAAGAGATAATCCTGGATTCAAATATTAGCTTTGTCACATACTAGAGTATGATCCTTGGGAAGTGAGTGGCTTTTCCCTACCTCTGTGTCTTGATACATATTCCTCTACCTGGAACACTTTTTCCACCCCTCTTCACCACCCCCTCCCCTTTGCCTGGATTAGCCCTGGTCATATCTAGATCTCAGTTTAGACATCACTTCCTCCAGGAAGCCTACCTTGACTTCCTTGACTAAGGTCTAAATCAAGTTCGCCTTAACCAGATTCTCAAAGCACCTCCATTCTTTCCTTGCCCCAGCACTTGTCTCCCTATAATAATCATAATAATCATAATCAAAAGATAAATATCTAGGTCTCCCCCCAGGATAGAAACCCCATGAGGCAGGGAATGTGCCGTAGTATTCACCATCGGATCCTCAGGGTGAACTAGCACAGTGCAGAAGTTTTGATGAATGAACAAATATCTCAGGCTTTCCATTTTCTCATCTGTGTAATGGACATCATTGTAGCCAGAATCATAGGATCGCTTGGTGATTTAACTCCAGGTGTAGACAGCCCATCACGTCTGGCACACACTGGGTGCTCCATAAATGTTAATTCCCTTCTACTTCATTTACCCTTTCCAAGACATTTGTTTCTTATGGAGTCATTCTCTGCTAATCACTAACTTGATCTCCCTGAATGCCATTAATAAAGCTAATAAAATCCTCACTATTTCTTCAGGAGACCATGACAACTCAAGGGTTAATAATAATCTGTCTCAGCTTGCCAATAATTCCTGGGTCACAATCACCACAGAAAGCTCTTTTTTTTCTCAGTAGCTGTCAACACAGAAATAAAGTGATTAAACGTGTTAAATATCAGATATAATAAATGGCACCAATATAAAACTTAATGCCCCTAATATTTCTTTTGAGTTGCTACCTTTTGCATTAATTGAAGCAAGAAATGTTCCACTTAGTTAAAATATCTACTTAGTATCCTGCACATAAACACATCTGCAACCCGAGCTCACTGGTTCAGTGGGTTTAAATTAGTTGGTATCAATGTTATTGATGATACGAGGATTCCGAGAGCATGCTGAGGCCGTAATGAGGAGGCCGATGCTTTAGGTTCTCGTATTCTCCACAGGCATGGACACAGTTCTGTGGACGTGTGTGGGTGAGATGACTACAGGGCCTTACAGGAAAAGTTACAAGGCTTTTTACAGAGACCCAGTAGCATCATAATGGATCCTTTGCTGAAATGAATAGCACCTGCCCTGCTATGTGCCAGAGGCAGGACGACATTTTTACTGAACATCTGTTATATATGAGGCAATGGGTATCATGGTGGTTAAAGGCACTGGCCCCAGAGCCAGGCAGATTTGGGTTTGAATCTGCCTCTGCCACCCCCTACATATCCATGAGCACAACACTTTCTCTCTCAGATCTGCTGTTTCTTTATCTGCAAAATGGAGCTAAGAACAGCACCTGAGTCACGAGGTTACTGTGAGGATTAAATCCACAGTGACTGGCAGGTGCCAAACGCTAGGCATTATCATTATCACAATACTTGTGTGATGCAATTTCATCTTCACACTGGTCCTATCAGAGTGCGTTATCCTACTAGAGGGCTCACTGGATTTAGAGCCAAAACATCTGGGTTCAAAAGTTGTTCAGAATGGCCAAAATCCAGAACACTGACAACACCCAAGGCTGACCAGGACGCGGAGCAACAGAAGCCCTCATTCATTGCTGCTGGGAACGCGAAACGGTACAGCCACTCCGGAAGACAGTTTTGACAGCTTCTTACAAAACTAAACGTACTCTTTACCACACAATCCAGCAGTCACACTCCTTAGTACCTTCCCAAAGGAGTTGAAAACTTATATCTACACAAAAACCTGCACGCAGATGTTTATAGCAGCTTTAGTCATAACTGCCAAAAGCTGGAAGCCACCAAGATCCATTCCTTCAGTAGGTGAATGGATAGATAAGCTACGGTACATCCAGACAATGGAATATTATTCAGTACTAAAAAGAAATGAGCCTCAAGCCATGAAAAGACACGGAAGAACCTGAAATGCATATTCCTAAGTGAACGAAGCAAACCTGAAAAAGGCTACGTACTGTATGATTCCAGCTACGTGACATTCTGGTAAAAAGGCAAAACTATGGAGACAGTAAAAAGATCAGTGATTGCTAGGGATGGGGGAAGGGGAAGGAGATGACTAGGCAGGGTACAGAGGATTTTTAGGGCAGTGAAACTATTCTGTACAATACTACAGCAGTTGTTGTATGTCATTATAAATTTGTCCAAACCCACAGAATGCACAATACCAAGAATGAACTATACTGTGGACTTTCAATGATTAAAAAGAAAAACGTCCGAGAGACTAGGTAGCTGTGTCACCTGAGACCATATATTCACTCTCTCCAAAACTCCATGTTCTTATCTGTAAAATGGGAATACACAACCCAGATGAGGTCACTATGAGTTTAAATGAGGTCATGCATTAGAAAGTCTCTGGCTCAGGGTAGGTGGTCAACAAGTCAGTGTTAGACTCAAGACTAAAAAGCATCCGCAGTCCCACTGGCCTCAGCTTGGGGTAGGGGCATCTGTTTCCAGAGGCACAGCCTAGGATGGTGGGGATCGGAGGCAGGCACAGAGCCAGCGCCGACGGAAGGAAGCCAGAGTCGTTTACATTCCTAATTACAGGAACCAAGGCTTCAGCACAGCCAGGTGTCATTCCAACAGACAAGGTTAATAGGACGTGAACCGGCCAAGCTGCCGCCACTCTGCTCGTGGAGGACGGGCGTGGAGGCGAAGCTGGCAGCCGGGCCACGCTGGTCAACTTCACCTGCTTGGAGGCATGGGTTAAAATTCAATCGTGCAGATCCTGAGTTTCTCCTACAACCTCCTCAAGGTTGCTGTAGGTCTGTTTCACAAAAAGGCACTGTCACAGGGCGGGGTGGCGGGGGAGCCAGGGTCAAGTCAGATATTTGGCCAGGGGTTTCAAACAGTGTCCTCTTTCCCCTCCAGCCATGAAGTTTAGGGAGGAGAAATGCATGTGGCCGTTAAGGGCACAAGCTTCAGAATCCAAACCCTGGGGGAGATCCCACCTCTGCCACCTGCAAGTGGTGTGAACAGCAGCAAACCATTTAACTGTTTCGGAATTCAATTTCCTCATCTGTAATATGGGAATAACCCTTTTAGAGTTGTTGGGAAAATAAGCTACTTACAGGCACATGGGAAACTAGCTCAATAAATATTAGTGAAAATTATTAGCAGTATTGCTTTAACGGGCTACCTGGGCAAGTTCTGAGCCCGGGCATCCCTCAGTCCACAGTCTGCGCCCTGCCAGCCAGCAGACGCTTTAACCAGACCGATTAACAAACTGTTTCTGATCAATGATTTATGGCTTATGTTTCCCTGTTAATGAGATGTAATTGCCAAGCCTGAGATGTACCACGGTGGCAAAACAAACCGCCGTCTGAAAATTACATCCCAGGTCCCATAAGAAAAGCTGCAGCCACTCGCCGGAATGTCTTACGATCAGAGGCAAGTGCTGCAAGGCCTCGCCTTCGAGGCGCTTGTCCTGTTTGAAGGTGGAAGAGGCGCTCCTTGCCAGTGTATTTTCTCCATAAAAATTAACGCCGTAACAGGACGCCAAATGGTTTCGGCTAATGTGCTTTTGAATGAGGACTAAATTTTATTCGTAAGCATCCGTGTCAGGACTAAAATAACATTTTTATGGACACTGTGAGTATAAACAGCAGTGCTAACTCAACCAGGTCTGCCACTGAATTGCCTTGTTTCCCTCCGGGTGGCCGTTCAGACAGCAGGGGACTGGAAATGAGAGAGCCTGGGCTGGGGTCCTGCCTCTGGGTTCTCCTGTTCTGAGATATTGGAGGCAAGTTAACCAGAAACAAAAATGAAAACACAGCACCCCCGACCTTCCGGCTCATCATCTAGAAAGCGGGGATAATAATAAAACCAACTTCAGACTGATGTTGCAGATATAAAGCTCACTTATTCATTCATCCATAGTTCCAGTTTCCCACCTGGATCCTGGGCACACAGCAGTCATCAAAACAGAAACAACCTTGGTCTCGTGCAACTTACGTTCAGACAGTAGAAAGTGAGTAAGTATACTGGATACTCTGCTAAGGAGATGTCGCTGCTAGTGAGAAAAATCAAACAGAAGAAGGAGATTGGTCACGCCAGTGGGGGTGGAGGTTGCAGGCAGTTTTAAAGAGGGTGGTCAGAGAAGGCCATCCTGAGAAGAGGACACTGAAATAGCCCCGGAAGTGGGGGGTCAGTATAGATCAGGAGCAGAGAGCCAGACTCACACAGTAAACATCCAATAAATGGTTGCTATTGCTGTTGTTGAGTTGTTGCTGTCGTTACGGGGAGAATGCTGTGAGAATACCCATGTGAGAGCTTTCAAACCTGCAAAGAACCATGCAACCTAAGTCAATGGATTCGTGCGTGTAAATGTCCAAGGAGACTTTTTCACCCCTTCCTGCGATAGAGATTAACCTTAACATGGGTGTCCTGGGCAGGAAAAGCTGCCCTTGCCTCCAGGAAGACCAGAGTGTTGTGACTCATTTGTTTAACAGGGGGTCCCCTCTACCTCCTAGAGCATCCCACTCAGAGATTTGCCCAGTGACTAAAGAAGGCCAAGAGATGTGGGGAGAAAGGGGCGGAGCCTTGACTTTTCAGGAACTACCTGAATTCTTAAGGGTACGTAGGGATGCAGGAGTATGCTACCTTGTCATATTAGCCTGTGAATTTCTAGAGACTCTCTAAAGTTAAAAGTTCTAGATTGTGATTTCCACCTTCTGGAATCAAAGGACCAAAACTCAAACCTGCACTTTGAAACTTCTTAACTGTGTGATGTTAGAAAATGTCACTTACCCTAAAATGTGGATTGAAAGAGTAGCTTATGAGGCACAGAACCAGCACGGGGGTAGAAATGGGACCTAAATGCAGGTCTTTCTGACTCAACATCCCACGCTCATGTGGATTTAGGATGGTGAGAACATACCTCTAGTAGAAGCACGAGGAAAGACTCCACACAGTTTGACCCTGCCTTAATTATCTAACTGCATTTCCTTCCAACAAAAATTTCTGGTGTTTTTTTGTTTTTTGTCTTTTTTTTAATTTCAATGCTCTGACAACTTGGGGCCTTGCTGATACTGGAAAGGACTGCCCCTCCCAGGATAACCTAATTCCTAGAATTAGCAAAGAATTCGGCCTAAAGCATGCCTTTCATGTGCAAACCACCAATCTGAAGCTCATACCCCCCAGCTACCCGCTTCCTGGGGCTCTCACCTGCCAGGCCACTGGCCCTCTGCTCTAATCACTCTAAGGCCAGGTACCAGATGACTAGGGACAACCCCTAGCCTCAGAGGATGTGGAAGCTGTTCAAACCAGCCAATCCCAAATCTCCTTAGCCTGCTTGCCCTAGCTTGCTCTTTCCTTCCCAGGGAAACCACAATAAAGGCTCTTGTCTACCTTTCCCCTTTCCCTCTGCCTCCTGCTGACACTGGTGCTTCCCCATGTAGCCCTGTGTGGTGCCCCCCATGTAGCCCTGTGTGGTGTGCCCCCCATGTAGCCCTGTGTGGTGTGCCCCCCATGTAGCCCTGTGTGGTGTGCCCCCCATGTAGCCCTGTGTCGTGTGCCCCCCATGTAGCCCTGTGTGGTGCCCCCCATGTAGCCCTGTGTTGTGTGCCCCCCATGTAGCCCTGTGTGGTGCCCCCCATGTAGCCCTGTGTGGTGCCCCCCATGTAGCCCTGTGTGGTGTGCCCCCCATGTAGCCCTGTGTGGTGTGCCCCCCATGTAGCCCTGTGTCGTGTGCCCCCCATGTAGCCCTGTGTGGTGCCCCCCATGTAGCCCTGTGTTGTGTGCCCCCCATGTAGCCCTGTGTGGTGCCCCCCATGTAGCCCTGTGTGGTATGCCATGCCTCTTGTTTCTAGGGATCTGTGAGGATAAAAACTTCTTCCTTCAGGACAGTCATGTCTCTGTCTGTCTGTCTTGCCAAAGCTGAATAAAACAAATCCCCCAGTACACTTTAAAGCAGGAGTCTGTCAGGTGGGCATGTGCAAAGTGGGGAGATATTGTAGGATGGAAGAGGGCTAGAAGCCTTTGACTGAATGTTGGTGGATGGCTCCGCCCATTCTACCGAACTTCTATCCCCAGCAACCACAGGAGATGCTCACCTGGCTGGGAATATGGAGAGTACAGCAGTGGCTGCCCTCCTGGAACTCACTGTGTAACCCTCTGTGATAAATGATGTGGTCAGGAAGTACCAGGGGTTAACATAACAAGAAGAGCGGAACTTGATCCAGACTTAGAAGAAGAAAGGGGGTCAAAGAACGTCTCCCAGGCAAAATGACATTCGAGTTGAGTTCCAAAGTTATCCAGGAGAAGCAGGAAAAGGTAAGGATGGGTGTGTACCAGGATGAGGGCTGAAAGCATGACAGGTTTAGGGAACCGCTGGGCAAAGTGCACAAAAGGAATGATGTGGATGAAGCTGGAGAGGACACAGTGCCTGGAAGGTCACACCTGTGAGTTTAGAACTCATCCTGGGGAAAGCCTGGAGCCACTGCAGTCTTAAGCAAGGAGCAACCGGTCAGATTTTTGTTTTACAGACACTCGCTGTGTGAAGAGCAGATTGGGGGAGGACACGACCAGAGGCAAGAAGACCAGGAAAGAAGCAGGTGGGATGACTGAGGGAGCTGATGAGGCCTGACATGGTAGCAGTAGGAATGGGACGGAGGAAGCAGATCCAAGAGAGAGGCGTGGAAGGGGGGCTGCGATCGAGGATGACATCGGGTTATAATCGCCATCACTGGGTAGGTGGTATTACCATTCACGGAGGAGTGATCCACAGAAAAGAGGAAGCCAGCTGCGGGTCCAGGGGAGGGCAAGTACCAAATCCAGTTTCAGAGCCTCTAAGGACATCCAAGAAGAGATACCAGTGGAACGCTAGAGGCAGAGTCCAGGGCTTATGAGAGACAGCAAGTGAGCGACCCCTTTGGGCAGAGTTGTAAACTCTCTCCAAAGCCTTGCTGTGCTTTTTACTGCCTTTTCTCTATAATTTCTACTCCTAATCCTGAAGAAGTCAGTCATGAGGAGGAAAAGGAGAGGGGGAAGAGGAAGGAAGGGGAAGAGGAAGGAAGGGGAAGGGGAAGAGGAAGGAAGGGGAAGGGGAGGGGGAGAGGAAGGAGGCTGAGACTTGACTGTGTTCATCTGAATTTTGGCAAAACACTCGTAAAGGAAGCAATGACTTTTACGCTCATTTTCAGATGAGGAAACTGAGGTCTGACTTAGGATCACCTGTGAGATCATCTCTATATCTCTATCTCCATATCTCTATCTCTATCTATACCTATATCTAGTTTGAAGGAGGAGAGCCAGTTGATGAAAGTTCTAGTCCAAGTCCCAAAGCAGGAGAAGACCAATGTCCCAGCTCCTTAGACTGTCAGGCAGAGAGCAGATTCTCTGTTGCTCAGTCTTCTGTTCTCTTCCCACCTTCAACGGGTTGGATGAGGCTCACCCAGCTTGGGGAAGGCGATCTTCCTTCCTTCCTGAGTCTACCAATTCAAAGGTTAACCTCAGCCAGACACACCCTCACAGACACACCCAGAATAATGTTTAATTAAATATCTGGGCACCCCAGCACCTGGTCAAGTTGACACATAAAATGAACCCTTCCAGAGGTGAACTATGGCCCCAGGCCAAATCCAGTGCCCATCTGTTTTTGTAATAAAGTTTTACTGTAACACCATGCATGCACATTGAGTATTTTCTACGGCTGTTTTTTGCACTACAATGGCAGAGTTGATTAGAGACTATATGGCCTGAAGAGCCTAAAATATTTACCATTGGGCCCTTTAGCAGGAAAACGGTTGCTGACTCTTGCCTAGAAAGTTGCCTCTGTTCTCTCTTCTAATGATTGGAATTTCTGAAACCGGGAAAACCAACTGTCATTGTCCCAGGTTATTGTATAACACATGGCAGCCCCCTTTCCCCATCCTTAATTCAAAGCCAGCGTTGGCTGGAACAGTACTAGTGACACCCTCCAGGCTGGAGTACCTACTGTGTGTCAGACATTTTAAGGGCAGCCTCACTCTCCTCCCCCACACTCTTACATAGTAGATATTTTCCTCATCATTTTGCAGATGAAGAAATAGAAGCTTGAAAATGTGAAGGTACTCGCTCTAGGTGAAACAGCTAGTAAGTGGTGGGGCCAATTCCACACTTCTCTCTACAAGCCCTGCTCTTTCCACTACCACCTGGGAACCTCCAAGAAAGATGCCTGGTGGAGGGTTCCAGGCTGGCGGCAGCAATCTCTGTTGGACATCGCAGGGCACCCACCCTGGTGCCTGGAGTGCTTGGAGTTCCACTTCCTCTCCACAGAGGCGTTTAAATCAGACTGTCATCAGCTTAACAACTACTGCTTTCATTAAAAAAATAAACAATACCCTTCCTCTTCAGGCCAAGTATCATAGGACTGAAGATTTGAATTCCAAAGAAGCCAGCAACTTGCTATGCTGTTAACAGGGTAATATTTGGGAACGGGATTCTCAAACACATTCAAGGGCAGGTTCAGACAACTTGAATGTGATTCTATGGGGGAAACTATTGACATGTACGCACTGCTATATTTAAAATACTTAACCAACAAGGGCCTACTGTATACCACAGGGAATGCTGCTCAATATTCTGTAATAACCTAAGTGGGAAAAGAATTTGAAAAAGAATAGATACATGTATATGTATAACTGAATCACTCTGCTGTACACCTGAAACTAAAACACATTGTTAATCAGCGATGCTCCAATATAAAATAAAAATTTAAAAAAACCCAATAAAGCAAAGTACAACTAAACAGGTAAAAAATAAATAAATAAAAACAAAGAGACTTTGGGTTGGAGAATATAATGATGGATGTGTAAAGACCTTTTAGGTCCTAGGGCTCTGTTAGTATTATTTATTATCTCAGTATTGAGAGGAAACCAGTTGGGCTATGTTTAAAGGATTAAGATATGGGGCTTCCCTGGTGGCACAGTGGTTGAGAGTCTGCCTGTTGATGCAGGGGACACGGGTTCGTGCCCCGGTCCGGGAAGATCCCACATGCCGCGGAGCGGCTGCGCCCGTGAGCCATGGCCACTGAGCCTGCGCGTCCAGAGCCTGTGCTCCGCAACAGGAGAGGCCACAACAGTGAGAGGCCCGCGTACAGCAAAAAAAAAAAAAGGATTAAGATATACAATGTGATGAGAATTGAAAGGTGAAAGAGGGCATGGTGCGTTCAGAGAACTAAAAGGATTTCAGTCCCTTGGAACACAGCATGCAGGTGAGAAGCAGTGACAAGTGATTTGCATATACACAGGGCAAGAGAAACAAAGGCATTAAATGTCTGTGATGTACCGGGGATGTCCAGGCAAATTAGATCATCTTAGTCATGGTCCAGCAAGTATGTAAGGAGAGAATTAGCCCTTATTTTAAAAATGACAATTCTGATAATATATTACAAAATTGTATTAGTGAAAGAAGAATAGTAATGATATATGCTAAGGTCTGTGCCAAACAACAGGTCAAATTATTTACAAATATCTTCTCATTTAGTTGTCCCAAGGCACTAGGACGGGAGTCAGCAAACTGTAGCCCATGGGACAAATCCTACCTGTGAGCTAAGGATGGTTTTTACATTATTAAGTAGTTTTAAAAAAAAAGAAGGAGATTTTGTGACATTATATGAAATTCAAATTTCAGTGTTAATAAATAAAACTTATTGGAACACAGCCATGTTCATTCATTTCCACGCTGTCTACAACTGCTTCAGCACCACAGTGGCAGAGCTGAACTGTTGCAACAGAGACAGTGTGGCCCACAAAAGCCAAAGATGTTTACTATCTCTGGTCCTTTAGAGAAAGAGTTTGCTGACTCTGGCTCTAGCAGATGGGGATGCATTCTTCCTAGACCTGTTTTCCTGGTAGTACAGAGCTTTGGAGAATCTCCTCTCTGGCCAGCTTTGCACAGCCAGGACACAGTAGAGCCGTGGCTGAAAACCAGTCCTCTGATCCAGACGCTGCATGTCTAAACAAGACCCCACACTGCCACCCGCCAACCTCTCCTCCCCAAATATGGGTTTACAGGAAGCCCCAAAACTCTACCGGAGATTCAGAGACCAGTCAAGAGAGAAACTGACACTCCTGGAGAAACAAAGGCAGAATACACAAATAGACAACTCACAAATGATAATAATGGTTTGAAGAAAAAGGTACGTGAGCCACTTGTAATAACGTAAGTGCCATTAAAAACAGATATCATATTTAAAATTATGAAGCTGGGATACAGGAAAAATTTGTAAACTTCACTGCTCTTGAGGGTATAGTTTTCCAGATACTCGCAGACACATTTGATGGAAATATAAACTGGGACAAAGTTTCTAGAAATTAAACTGGCAGCATTATTCAACTTCTCTCCTTCCCTGATACAACTGGAGGAGTTTCCTTTATTTAGTTCCTTTTATTTAGTAATTCCACCTCTAAAAATCCATCTTAGATAAATCATATGAGATCACTGCTTACACGCATCATGGTACACTGTTCATAAAACTGGTGGGGGGGGGGTAGGAGTCCACCAGTAGGTAAAGAATTTACTGGCATATCATACTATTTAGCCTACTAGCCATTTTTTTAAATCATGTTTTTGAAGACTATTTTATGTATGAATTTTCTTCTGAGTGAGAACAGAAGCCACAGAGAGATTTGACAGAGAAAGGACCTGCTTGGACTTAACATTTAATGATCTCCCTGCCACATAAGGAATAAATCAGAGGAGGGGTGAGATGACTGATTAGAAGGCTACTGCAATACTCTAGGCGAGAAATGATGCTGGCTTAGGCCCGTGTGGTTATGGCAGAAAGAAGAAGTCGTCAGGATAGTTTTCAAAACTAGACAGGACAGGATTTGCTGACATATTACTTCATGTAACTGGTGAGAGCAGAAGTCAAGAATGATTCCAGGGCTTTTGACCTGAGCAACAGGATGAATGGAGTAGCTATTTATTGAGATGGAAAGGCCAGCATTGGAGGAGGTTTGGGAAGAGACAAATAAATAAATAAGAGTTTGGTTTGGATACACTAAGTCCAAAATAATTATTATAGCAATTTCATGTGATCTTGTAATTTTGAATGTCTCAAGTTATTGAAGGTCCACAAGCATACCATTTTTAAATGACATTTGTCTAACTGTAATTATTTTGTAAAAATTATAAAATAACACATTCATTAGAGAAAATGTGGAAAATTATATATATATATATAAAGAAAATTAAAATCGCTTATAATGCCCCCCTCACAGATAACCACTGTCTTCTCTTGTCTCTAGACCACAGATTTCATGCTATGTTCTTGAAGCATGGTCCTCGGTCACTCAAAGACCCCAAAGGGGAGTTTCTTTGCTACTCTGAGCTCTAAGGATCTAGCAACTTCCTTTGCTGCCTTCTCAATCAG
This sequence comes from Globicephala melas, assembly GCF_963455315.2. NCBI lineage: Eukaryota > Metazoa > Chordata > Mammalia > Artiodactyla > Delphinidae > Globicephala > Globicephala melas. The sequence goes on from NC_083328.1 coordinate 18,421,276, forward strand.
GACACATTTTCTATTCCCCAAACCAGATGAAAGGACCTCTCTGGAAGAACTTGCATCATTCAGTTTCTGAGCTTCAATTGCAACATAATGTTCATGTTATAACAGTGGCTTTCCCAGAATGCAGTGTTGCCAAGTGGCTAAGTAGCTTAGTGCATCCATGTCCCATAATGCTATCTGAGACAACACAAGAGGGTGTTAAAAATAGCTCCAGCGGCAAGTAGCCCTGGAGACCACGCAGGGCCCTCTGATGTCTCACAAAATCCAGTGTCAGATAAAATAGTAACAACTCGTGGCTTGATGACTGCCAGAAAGGTATGTAGATAAATATAGCTCAGCGAGATTTAAAGGTGAGTTCTCGAAAAGAGAGGTTGACAGATTATGGAGAAATACAGAGAATATATAAAATTTAACCTCCCTCGGTCATGTAACAAGTATATATAAGAGCTTTGTCTCTGATCAGAAATGAGCAAGAAGCTGAGGTAAGTCTGACCTGGTCCCGGTCCTTATGAGCAAGCTGCCTTGTACGTCTAATCCTCAGGCAGATGGAAAGTCTCTTCCTTTTCTCTGATAGTTTGTTTGCAGAGCAGGAAGGGCCATTTCTTAAGCTCTCAGACATTGGCACTACAGCAGAGGCACTTAAGCTACAAAGTCAAATAGCCTGAGGGTGTGCTCTGCCAATTACTGGCAAGTCATTAACCTTTCAAGTCTCAGTTTTCTTACCTGTAAAATGGGCATAATAAAAACCTACCACACTGTTAAGTTTTTTAAAAGTATCCGTAAATGGTAGCAATTTGTGTGTGTGTGTGTGTGTGTGTGTGTGTGTGTGTGTGTGTGTGTGTGTGTGTGTGTCTGGTTGTCAAAGTATTCAAGGTCAGCAAAATCATCCTAATTTCAGATGAGGAAATAAAAATGCAAAAAGTTCAATGACAAGCCCAAGGTCACAGAACTAGGCACTAGGTTCAGACTCAGCATCAGCCCCGAGTTCTTGGGATTATTTTCCATAAACCAAGCAGAACTCAAGACTGGGAGGAAGAAAATGGTACTCTCCTTTTGGGCACTTTTGGAGAAGGGTCTTGCAGAAGAAACAGTTGATTTTCTTGCACTGGATTTTCTTCTGTTGGACTCTCATGGCCAAGAAAGAGAATCTCTTTTCTTAACTTTAATAGGTGGCTTCAGAGCCTCCAGTCTTGTCCCCTCCTTTCTAGGGCAGCCATCTATGACTATGACATTCCCCGGCTTAAAAATCCTTCCTGGTTTCCCACTTCATAGGAGATGGACTCCAAACTCCTGTCACAATCTGGCACTAACCTGACTTTTTTTTTTGCGGTACGCGGGCCTCACTGTTGCGACCTCTCCCGTTGCAGAGCACAGGCTCCGGACGCGCAGGCCCAGCGGCCATGGCTCACGGGTCCAGCCGCTCCGCGGCATGTGGGATCTTCCCGGACCAGGGCACGAACCCGTGTCCCCTGCATCGGCAGGCGGACTCTCAACCACTGCGCCACCAGGGAAGCCCTAACCTGACTTTTTTAACTTTAAAGTGTCCTGCTTTCCAGCCAAACTGAACAACTGCTAATCCCCATGCACAGCCAGGGCCTTCCAGCACTGCATCTCTGCCCTCCCCTGACAATACAACAGTCATTTTCTACTCTGTGGTCTTTACTTTTTAAATGAACATCCATCCCACAGGAGACCAGGAGCTCTTTGAGGAAAGACTCCCTAATAATTCATCTTCTCCCAGCAATCCCTCTAATAATTCCCAATAGTACTGACGATGATGATGTTGATATAGTTGAAAGCTTAATAAATATTTGCTGAAGACATACATAATAATATTAGTAATAATAATAGCTAAGAGTTTTTAAGTGTGAACTATGTCCCTGACACGCCTCTCAAGGCTTTACATGCACGGCTCATCTAATCCTCACAACCACTGTGATGGGAGCTTCACACATGACTCCCTCGGATCCCCCAATCCTGGCGTTCATGCCTTGTATAATCCCCTCCCCTGAGTGTGAGCTGGACCAGAAGACCTAACTTCTATTGCAGAGAATACACAAAAGTGATGGGGAGTTACTTCTGAGATGAGGTTACAAACAACTAGGACATCTGTCTTCCTGGCACTCTTTTTATCTCTCGTCCTCTCACTTGATCTCTTTGATGAACGAAGCAGACACGTTGTGAGCTGCCTTACGCAGAGGTGCGTGTGGCAAGGGGCCAAGGCAAGTCCCCGGCCAACAGTTTGGGAGTAACTGGGACCTGTAACTCAGATCCAACAACCCTCAGAAATTGAATCCTGATAATATCCTCTTGAGTGAGCTTGGAAGCTTCAGCCTTAAAATAACTGCAGCCCCAGCTCACACCTTGATTGTAGCCTTGAAAGAGGCCCAGAATGAGAAGACCAAGGTACGACATGCCTAGATTCTTGACCTACAGAAACTGTGAGATGATAAATGCTGTCCTTTCAAGCCACTACGTTTTGGGCTAATTTGTTACACAGCAATAGATAGCGAATATAACCACTTAGGTACTCTTACTATCCCATTTTGTAGTTGAGTACACCAAGGCCCAGAAAGGCTCAGGAATTTCACATAAACTATGTAGCTAGGAAGCAGCAGAGCCAGGATTTGAACCCACACAGTCTGGCTCCAGAATCTTCACTCTTGACCATGATGTGATGATAACAGGCGGAATGAACAGGTGGATGCTTTCTCCCTTTCCTTACTGAAGGGGACTGTTGCTCACCCCTGAGCACGATCTCATTATTTACCTCATCAAATGGCACCATCAGCCCCAGACAGAGCACTTTATTAAAAAGTAGTCTCGGGCTTCCCTGGTGGTGCAGTGGTTGAGAGTCCGCCTGCCGATGCAGGGGACACGGGTTCGTGCCCCGGTCTGGGAAGATCCCACATGCCGCGGAGCGGCTGGGCCCGTGAGCCATGGCCGCTGAGCCTGCGCGTCCGGAGCCTGTGCTCCGCAACGGGAGAGGCCACAGCAGTGAGAGGCCCGCGTACCGCAAAAAAAAAAAAAAAAAGTAGTCTCTGCAAGAGTGTCTACGTCTTGGTGAAGGTGATGTTTGGGTGGGGAGGGACGGGAGCAATGCATGGAAACAGCCTGCATGAGTTGGGGAATGATGCACTTATGCAACAGCTGTGAGCTTGGAGCAGAAAGACTGTAACATCCTCAAGTGAAGTATTTGGTGTTATTAACTTTTGTATCCCCAGTGTTTCTAAAAATCGGTGTCCCTCTCTGAGGAATGAATGAGTGAATAAGTCAAAGGAAAAAATGAATGGATGAATGGATGGATGGATGCATAAAATGCATTTATGATGATTAGCATATGGATGTATTCAACCAGGAGCCTCTTTAGTATCTAATTCATACATAAAATGATTATTCAAAGGCCAAAACCCTCCCTTCACTCTAAAACAACCAGAGGAAGGGGAAAAGGAAACTAACATTTACTGAGCACTTATTATGTTCCAGGCCTCGTCTCGAAATCATACTTAATCCCCCCAACAGTTTGACTGCAGAATTTCCACTCGGCAAAGGGGAAACTGAGACCCAAGCAGGTAACGTGGGCCTCCCCAGAGCTACACACAGTGCCAGACTTGTGAATCCATCGCTTCAGACTCCAGAGGCCATCTCTCTGCCTGTCCACTCATGCCTGCTGAATGAGTGGCTGGGGGAGGGCAGGTGTGTTCTTATTTAGACTGGAGAGTCCCATCCTGGTTTACTGACTGTAAGGGTACCGTCCGTGTATTTGTTCCGTCCACAAGAACTGACGGTGCAGGCACTACTCTAAACACTGGGGGCAGCACGCTGGTTTGGGGAGGGGTTGGGGATGGAACTTTGCTCCCAGGGAAACTCAACACGGGTGCCTGATCTCAGAGCACGTGACCAGAATAGCGCTCACACCAAATAATCAGCTCCTCTTCCCAGGCTCCCAGAGGGTCTGAAACGGGTACCGCCTGCTCCTTATGGGTACATGGTGAGCTCAAGTTCAAGTTCATGCTATGGCAACTTTCATTTTCCCTTAGGGAAAAGAAGGAAAAAGGCATGAAATGGCCGAGTCTGCAGTGGGCCAGCCTCACACACGCATACTGTCTTGTTCAACTCGGACACGAGCTGACAAGTTACGACTGCCCTTGTTTTAAGGAGGAGAAAGTTGACACTCAGAGAGGCAAAGGGACTTTGGCCCAGGTCACAGGTAGGAGGAAGAGGGTCTGGAATGAAATGAGGCCATATAGCTCTACAGCCTAGACTCGTAACCACAGTGCTGTGACGTCCACTGACTGCTTTGCAATGTACTTTTACACACACACACACACACACACACACACACACACACACACACACACGACCATGTCGCCACCCCTACCGGTTCTGTACAGGTGATTGTGGGCCCCCCACCAGCCCAACAAGTTAGCACTATTTCTGAATGAATTCAGCTAGAAGCCTTCATGTGGCCAGGATCCCAGAACACTCCCTGTCTCAAGGAATAAAATATCTATTCAGGGCAGGAAACTACCTCTAAGCTTTGTGTTCCAAAGACTTTGGGGCCCATGGCATGGGAGCATGAGAGAAGCACTAAAAGAACACTAAATCAATAGTTAGTAATTCAAATATTGGGGTGGTAGGTGTATAATATACACGATGACTAGCAGTAGTAACAATGATCACTGGTAGTCATTAGAGCCTTCACTGGATACTAACTACCAGACACGATTCTATGCCCCTCACTTGTATTAACCCATTCATTCTTCATAGCAATCTTGTTTTATGAATTTTAAAGTTGAGGAACTACAGTGCACAGAGGGGTTAAACAACTAGGCCAAAGTCACACAGCCAGTGAGGGGCAGAGGCAGAATCTGAACCCCAGCAACTGGGATCTAGCATCCATACTCTTCTTTTTTTAACTGAAGTATAGTTAATTTACAATGTCATGTTAGTTTCAAGTGTACAACAAAGTGATTCTGTCATACATACATATATATACACATTCTTTTTTAGATTCTTTTCCACTCTAGGTTATTACAAGATATTGAGTACAGTTCCCTGTGCTATACAGTAAGTCCTTGGAATCCATATTCTTAAATAATACATTACACCACTTATCATTATTATGAATACAGGAAGGAAAGTGTGTGTAGGACAACAGAACACAAATGAAATTAACCAACACCTGCCAATCAACCTCAGTGAATGAGTGGGCGTGATGGGGAAAGGGGCGAACTGGAGCGCTCACGCCTCATCTAAAGGGGCAGCCCCTGTTCATCTCCCACTGCTGGCGGCCTGTAGAGGACATGGCTGCTGTGTTTCCAGATGTCCTGCTTTTCCAGATTTGAGTGGAAATTTCCAGATTGTAGATGCTGGTGCTGTGCTAGCCATGTGGGATACACGCTCAGGCCCCAAGTGCCTGCGCGCTGCCCTTTGCAGCTCATCCTCTGGTCTCAGGCCATGAGCTTCAACTTCGTCAGGCGATCCTTCCAACTCTGATTATGGGAGTTAAAATCTGCCCCATTCAGCCTCCATCCCGCTCCTTCCCTTCCCTGACAGAGCCTCCCACTTCTCCTGTAATCACTGAGATCAATCCCTCTTCCCTCTGACAGCCCTTCACATAGTTTGATCATTGGCATGATTTCTGAGCTGACAAAAATCTTATCCCATCTAACAGGGATGGTAAAGCGGGTACCATATTCCCAGGCAGATTAGAGCAGCTGAGGGTCACTGCCTCTAGGGCAACTCTGCCAGCCCCACCTGGCCCCAGGCCTCCCCCAAGGCAGGCACACAGGGTTGGAGCCACAAACTACCCCGAGGGCCCCCAACCCCATCACTGGGTCAGATGTCTCAACCCTACCTTCTTCTTCTTCTCACCTGAGTCCAAGAAGCGATTCTCAGATTAACTCATCGAAATTAGGGCAAACCAGTGATACCCTCATTATGATTCGCATCAGGAACAGTCTCAAGAGAAATACTAATAATGGTTACCTCCTGCTAAGAGATAAAATTAGCGGGCAACTTTCTTAAATTTTCTTTCTGCAATTCCTAATTTTTCTAAAAGAATATTGTATGTTTTATATTATAAAAGTAAAATATTTCAAATTTTTTATTTTAAAATAAGAACTATAGGGCTTCCCTGGTGGCGCAGTGGTTGAGAGTCCGCCTGCCGATGCAGGGGACATGGGTTCGTGTCCCGGTCCGGGAAGATCCCACATGCTGCGGAGCGGCTGGGCCCGTGAGCCATGGCCGCTGAGCCTGCGCGTCCGGAGCCTGTGCTCCGCAACGGGAGAGGCCACAACAGTGAGAGGCCCACGTACCGCAAAAAAAAAAAAAAAAAAGAGTGCAGGCTCTGGAATCAGCCCGCCTGCTGTCAAAACCACTTCACCATTTCCTAGCTGTGGGACTTGGAGCAGGTATTTAAATATGCCTCAGTTTCCCCCTCTGCAAAATGGGACATCATAGGGTTGCCATGAGCATTGTTATTAGTTGAAACACGTCAAGCACTTAAAGCAGTGTCTGTCACATGGTAAGTAGCCAATGCTGTATATACTTTCATGATGAGAGGATTTGTGACGTATTTTTTTCCAAATGTTCTCTAATCTTGTTATATTGAGTGGTCCATTTTCAAGAGCACCCCTTAAATCCTGCCCACAGAGCACACCAAGTCACCTCACCAGCTCCTCCCCTGCCACCCGTCAGCAGGTCCCCGACATGGCTGTCCTGACTCAGCCGAAAGACCTCAGGTCTACAAAGGACAAGGATGTAGAGCTAAACCGGAAGGACGTTTGCGTCCAGCATTACGCCACTAAATTCTTTGACGGTTCTGAGAATAGAATGCTGATGAAATCCTTATGGCAGTACATGCAGGTACACGCAGTCTTTCTAGGAATAGGAAATTCTTAGGGCAGACAGAGATAATAAAAGCAGCTCTGGACACGAAATCAGAAGGGCAAGTCTGAGGTCCAGCTGTATCCATAACTGGCTAAGGTTTCTTCTTCTAGAAGATGGTGGGAATAGTCCCAGGATTCCGGGGACGAACATGCTGAGATTGGCCACAGGGAGCAGCACCTGAGATAATCAAAGACACTCAGGAGAGGGGAGACAGTCTAGAAGCTGGCAGAGGTGAACTGTTACAGACATGATGTTTGGCAAGCAGAAGAATGAAGACCCTGAGTTGGGCAAAGGAAGGGCGAACATGGTCAGCCTCGCCTGGGGAGGGTATTACGGTTCATGAACAAAATCCGGAAACTGAAGATTCAGGCCGTGCTGCATGTCTCTGCTTGCAATTTGGGGTACAGAGGTGACGTCAATGTAACATCAAGAAAGGGATTTTGCAAAAAAAAAAAAAGAGAGAGAGAGAGAGGAATGAAGGAAGGGAGGGAGGAAGGAAGGGAGGGAGGAAGGAAGGAAGGGAGGGAGGAAGGAAGGAAGGGAGGGAGGAAGAAAGGGAGGAAGGAAGGAAGGGATTTTGCATTTGTTCAGAAGCCCACCTTTGCTTTCTAGACCACACTTGATTTTTATTCCTGTTGCTACTGCTGCCCCAGAATTTCTCCCTGGCATTCTCTCTGGGTTTTTTGGGTTTTTTGCGGTACGCGGTCTCTCACTGTTGCGGCCTCCCCCGTTGCAGAGCACAGGCTCCGGAGGTGCAGGCCCAGCAGCCATGGCTCACGGGCCCAGCCTTTCCGCGGCATGTGGGATCCTCCCGGACCGGGGCACGAACTCGCGTCCCCTGCATTGGCAGGCGGACTCTCAACCACTGCGCCACCAGGGAAGCCCCATTCTCTCTGTTTTGATAGGACTACACTTCCCTCTGCATCTCAGGTGGAAGAAGGAGTAATAGTAGTTGTAGTCACAGCATCTACTGCGTGCTTATTATGTGCTGGACAGTGTTCTAAGTGATGGTACACATGTTAACTGATTTAGTCACAGCAACCATATGAGATAGTGTGGGAGAGATTCTTAGTGTTCACCAACGACCCCTCCACATCTCCCAGCCTGCCTGGGTTTGGTCAGCCATGACTCTCATTCTGAAAGGAGTAGGACAATGTGTCACTCCAGGCTCAGGTACTCAGTGCCCATCTTGCCTTCCCCATGTTTTCAAGGCTGGATTTCAGGGCTATGAATTCCACAGTGGTAGAACCAAATGATGGACACAGCTGGATCCCTGAGTCACTGCTTGGAGGAGAGCCATTCTGGAAAGATGTGAGACCCTCGTCGGTTTGTATGAGGAAGAAATGTTTAATATGGATGGGCACTGATATTTGGGCTTGTTTTTATGGAAGCTAGCATGAATTGATGACTCTGACAAAAACAGGTAGAGACTGTCTTCACGCCCACTTTACAGATGAGAACACTGAGGCAAAAAAAAAGGATAAACAATATGTCCACGGTCAAAAACTATGGAGTGGTAGAGCTGAGATTGAACCCAGATGAAGTGAGCTCTAGAATCTATGCTCTTCCTTTTTTTTTCTCACTTTGTTCATGGTTTTTGTGGCTCTCTTCATATTTTCCAGGATGGGTATCATCTTGTACCAGTTCCAAGAGTTAAAGTGAAACCCAGGGGGGAAATCCATCCTTTTTCCTGGATATTCGGGAATAAAATCTATGAAGTTCTACCTTTTGTCCTCCCTGGGTATACATGAGAGCTACCTACACCAGAAATTTTACTGAAGATGCTATTGAGTGTGTTCAAGAACCATTTGTCTGTAATTCCTTTCTTTTTATAATCACATACTATAGTCACACCTGGCTAAAGAGAGAATTAGTGACGAATAACCTTGCAAATCTCAAAGCCTAATGAGTTTTATTTTCTAAATATCAACACCACCATCATATCTTGCAACTCGTTTCACAGTTAAAAGAGCAAATATCCATATATAATTGGGAGCAGGAGGTGGTACAGCAAGAAAGTTAATGGCATTAACTTTTTAAGTCAAAGAAAACGATTTCTTTGTCTAACTCTTTCATTTGCTCCTGTGTGACCAGACCTAAGTACATAATCCATGCATCCATTTATCCCTTTTTAATAACAGATATTTATCTCACCAGGTTGCTGTGATAATTCAATAAAATAATGCTTTGGACTCCTAGATTTGAATGAAGAGTAAGCTGAGGGGAAAAAATGCAGTGTGCAAAGACGTACTGCCCCTTCTTCTAGGTAGGAAACATACCCTGTGTAGTTATTATTAATTCTAATTTTCATTATTCCTTGAGGGCAGGAAATACATCATGTTCATCTCTGTGCGCCCCTTGTCTATCAAAAGTGTAGGACAAAATAAGTGTTCAGGGCTTCCCTGGTGGCGCAGTGGTTGAGAGTCTGCCTGTCGATGCAGGGGATGCGGGCTCGTGCCCCGGTCCGGGAAGATCCCACGTGCCGCGGAGCGGCTGGGCCCGTGAGCCATGGCCGCTGAGCCTGCGCGTCTGGAGCCTGTTGATAAGCGTGTCCACATCATGGCTGGCTTGGGGACCAGGAGCCTCATCCTTCTAATCACTTCTTATCACCATTCAATACATGCCTGGCTCCCAAGGAGACAGAATAAGTATGTGTTTGACAGATTCCAAGACACCTACTGGGGCACATTTGCAGATGGGTGTGGTTACTGTACATCCACTAATAGATTAGCTTAAGAGAAGCCATCTTGTTCTCTTCTCTCTTCCAACCCTGTGGAAGATGGAAGATGCAGTAAACTGTCCCAGGGACTGTTCTGAGGCCAGTCCTCTCATATTTGTCCTTCTATGTGTCAAAATATATATGTTTTGGACTACAGAAGAGGCAGCATAGGGAGTGAGGAGAAAAGTGCAGGCCAAACGCATCAGTTTAATTCTTCAATGTGAATTCTCAGCAGTGAATTTGAGGATTAAGCCCCGTTAGCAATGGTCACCCAAGTTTCCTCAGACAAAGTTTCATGTTCGCTTCAGGAACTCGTGTAGAGGAGCATTGGGCTGAGCAAGGTAAGTTAACACATGTCACTCTGACTTTTAACATTTACTGTCTCATTTGCAACTTCCCAACAACTCTGCCTTTTGCCAATATCACTGAAGTGGTCCCCTTTATACGACCTGGAGGCTTTGGCTTCGATATATAACATCACTGGGCCAAGATAACAGGGCAAGTTTGTAGCCAAGGTGGGCAGGGACTCAGACATTCAGAATTCACCCCCAAAGAGTTTGAAGCACAGTTCTCCCAGAGTTTATTCTAATAGTCTCATAGACTATGTGGCTTATTCTACTAGTCTGCTGGACCAGAGAATGAGGGCCCCCCTCATTTATTTTATTTAGAAGAAATGTAGCATCTGAGAAGCACCAATGACCATGAATCCTACAGAGTCATGTCAGGAGTTGGGTTGAGCCCCAGTACTATATATTTTCCACCTTCCATCATGATGTCTATTTTTTTTCTTTTTTTTTTTGCGATACACGGGCCTCTCACTGTTGTGGCCTCTCCTGTTGCGGAGCACAGGCTCTGGACGCACAGGCTCAGCGGCCATGGCTCACGGGCCCAGCCGCTCCGCGGCATGTGGGATCTTCCCGGACCGGGGCGCGAACCCGCGTCCCCTGCATCGGCAGGCGGACTCTCAACCACTGCGCCACCAGGGAAGCCCACGATGTCTAGTTTTTAAGGTCCTGGCTCCCCATCCCCAGACAGGGGCCCTGTCTCTGGGTTCTCCTGGTAGATTCTATTTCCAAAGATGGAAGCAGCCATGGCACCTGTTCCATGGGTTCTTCTGCAATGTGATCTTGTCACTTACCCACCTAAGAGATAGAGTCAATTCATTTGCCCCTTGTCTTGGGGCTGGCCCTCTGACTGCTTTAATCCATAAAATATAGTAGAAGTGACATCAGAGCTCAGATATTAAGAAGGCCTGGCAGCTTCTGCTTTTGTGTAAGAGGTCTGGCTACTCTGAGACCTCAGCATTAGGAGAAGCGCATGCCAGCCAGGAGAGGAAGCCACGTGGAGGGCACTGTCCTGTTTCATCCGAGCTCCAGCCAAGAGCCAGCACTGGTTTGACAGCCTCGCGAGTGAGACCATCTTAGAAGCAGACTCCTAGCCGCAATGAGCCAGCTCAGTTGATGCCACGTAGATCAAAAAAGAGTCTTCCTAGCTGCACTCTGCTTGATTTGAAGACTCATAAACAAAAGTATGATTGTCACTGAAGCCACTAAATTTGGAGGTGGTTTGGCAGCAAAGACAGCCAAGAGTTTCCACGGCATCTCCCCCAACAGAGAGGTTACTATTCTTAACATTGATGATTGTCTCATTAGGTATCTCTCCCTAATCTGACTCTCTAGGGCCTGCTCCCTGTGGAGTACCGAGAGTCCAGAACAGTGCCTGACACACAGTAGGCATGCAAAGAGTCCTCTCAGAAGGAAGTAGATGGTGGCTTTGAACCAGGCTGTGCTCTGTCTAGCCTGCAGCCAACACACCTGCAGTGATGCTGCCCGGCTGAAGGAGGAAGGAGACCCCAATAAAGAGTCCACCCATCTGTCTCCACATCTACCTGCATCTCAGAATTCACAGCAGCTCCCAGAAAACACTAAACTGCACCAAACGACGCGCTTCCTTCCTTCACGTGGTTGTTTTATGACAAAAGTGCTTGTGTTAAGAGGGCTGTGGAAGGTTTGCTGATTTTTCATCGGCTACATAACTTCAGATAAAATTTAATTAAACAGATCCCTGCAGTCCTATGCCCGCTGTCCCAGATCGAGTCAACTATTTTCCTTTTCTGGCCTTTACGAGAGAAGATGCAGGGGAAGGGGCTGAAGCTTGGGACGTGCGGTGTGACAGACACAGGAGGGCTTCTCTCCAAAGGAGGAGTTAGAGGGGTCTGTGGGAGGGCCAGTAGTGGGAACCCTGGCTATCTCTGGCCACAGGATTCTCCAGACCCCTCATTCTCTGAGCTCCTCTCATCCTCACCAATACCAGCCAAATCTGGGCTCTGATGGTCTCTCTACGGAAATATGGCCACAGCCTCCCTGTTTCCAGTTTCACCCAGATCCAACATCAAACCCACACTTAAATCAGTTCCCCGCCCCTCTTTTTTTTTTTTTTTTAAGACACAAACCTAATCACACCAACTCTTGCTCCTGGAAGGCATCCACAGGAAATTAAAGGCTTTCATATTCTGACCTTGCCATTTCCTCTTCAGGCCTCCTATAGCTAAGGTGGGTGGGGATGGGAGCGAGTGACCTAGCTTTGGCCAGTGAGACTTCATTGTTGGGTTCTAGGAAGGGTTTTACTCCATGGAAAATGAAACAGGGAGGGGACCTGTCTCTTCTTCATGCCATGAGCATGGTGGTGTGAGATCACGATGCTCAGACTTGGGGCGGGCATCAAAAGGCTGTGAGGCAACAAGCCAACATCTCAGGGGAAGGCAGAGTGGAAACCCAGGCAGAACCCTCACACGTGATGACATTTCTCAGCCACTGGACCAACTTCGGGTAAGGCAATTAAATATTTTTAGTGTCCATGCCTCCAAATATGTTGTTGCACTGAAACCTTTACTGCTACTACCAATAATAATAACACACATATAAATGAATTGTGGGATGAATTGCTTTGCCAAAGGAAATTGGCTACCATGTTGGCTTAGATCAACCGAGCTTTATCACCATGGCTTGACCTCCCAGAAATGTTGCCATTTCTCCCCAAACAAGATTCTATAAACCTAGAGAAAAGGAGAGCAACTTTTGGGTAGGCTACCAACACAGTCTGCCATAGACTTAAAATATGAATAAGATTTTGACAAGGACGGTAGAAAAGATAAGGTGTCCGGACAGAGGCCTCAGTATGCACAAAAGCATGGGGCTGTGTGAAGAATGGAGAAAAGTCTAGTGCTATGGAAGCACGGGTGGGTTGTGGCTTCTCTAACTCCTTCAGGTGAATTTAGTAACCCTTTCCTCTATACGACACCTTAAAGTACACATGTCACTATAATATAATTGAGTCCATTTTCCCCAAGACACTGCAAAGTACAGCACCACAACCTATTCGTCTTATTCCTGTTCGTATCATCTTCCACTATTCAGTGCCTAAAACATACTAATCACTCCAATAAATGCTTGTTGAACAAACACACAAATGACATTATCTCATTAGAAGTGCCCTGGGAGTAAAATAAACCAGACAGAGAAAGACAAATACTGTATGTTCTTCCCTTATATGTGGAATCTGAAAACAAAATAAAACAAAACCACCACCAAACTCATAGAAAAAGAGATCAGACTTGTGGTTACCCACTGCAGGGGGTGGGAAAAGGGGAAATTGGAGGAAGGTGGTCAAAAGGTACAAACTTCCAGGTATAAGGTAAATAAGTACTAGGGATGTAAAGTACCAATGATGGCTATAGTTAACATGCTGTATGTTATATATGAAAGTTGTTAGCAGACTATATACAAGAGTTCTCACCAGAAGGAGATTTTATTCTTTTCTTTCTATTGTATCTATATGAGATGATGGATGTTAACTAAACCTACTGTGGTAATCATTTCACAATATATGTAAATCAAACCATCATCATGCTTATATATGAAACTTATACAGTGACACATGTCAATTACTTCTCAAGACTGGAAAAGAAAAGAAGTTCCCTGGGAGTATATCTGCCACTAGACAGCCTGTGGCCAAACTCTTAGAGCCCAGGGACTGGAGGGATGCCCACACCAGAGACAAATACACTTTGCATGTTCATCTATTTACAGAGCCATTGTAAATATTCCCAGTGGGAAATGCACTGTAAATGCTCACAGAAAAGGCAACTGCTTACAGTTCTGGACTTGTATGGGCTTCCTAGGTACAAACTATCAGTGAATGAACACTTGCACTAAGAAAGAAGGGAAGCTTGACCACGGTGGATTGGAAATGCATTCTGAAGGCTATAGAGTTACAAACGAAGCTCATTACATCTTTAGGACAGTTTGCAGAGCCTGTCTTGTCTAGTCTCACAGCCCAGTGCCATAACCCTCTACAGCATCCCTGACCATTTGCCAACCAGCCTCTGTTCGATCAACTGCAGGGTGGGGCCAAGGCTACCCGGTCACAGGTTTAGCAGGTCAAGAAGAGGAGCTGTGAGTGGCAAGGGAGGGAAGGGGTAAGCTTTTCAGAAATGCCTTGCTCTGAGTCTCTCTCATGGGGACCAACCATTCCCTGGCCTGGCCCTGGCCCTACAGAGTTTCTAGAAGAGCTGATCCTGTCCTTTGCTACAGACCTCTGACTCAGCTCCTCATGTTGCTTTTTTATGAAAATGATCTATTTCACAAGCACATTCACAGCTTCATCCCATCCCAGGTTTCTGTCTTTGCCAAGACTCAGGCTCTCGGGCATTATACTTCAATTGCTTATAGGATAAGATTTCTAAACTTTTCACCATGACACAGAGGTTAAGAGCTGGGGAGCTGGAACAGACTGAGAAGGGTTCAAATCTTGGCTCTTCCTTTAATGTTTTCTCACTTATTCATCCATTCGAGACATATTTTCGAAGTGCTTGCCATGTATCAAACACGCTACTAGGTACCAGGCAAGAAACAGGCCAGAAAAGGTCATAAAACTTACCTTTGTGTGTGTGTGTGTGTGTGTGTGTGTGTGTGTGTGTGTGGGAGCCGGGAGGGTGGGACTGGGTAGATAATAACAAGTAGACTCAAATATCATATGTTTAATATGTGCTAGTTATCTCTATTACCATTTTAATTATCATCATCGTCATCATTTAATCCATCATTTGGGATTAGGTTTGGCTGTGAGTGATAGAAAACCCAACAATGGCTTAAACAAGATAGATTTTTTTTCTTTGACCTAAACTCTAGAGGTAAGCTGCCCAAGCCTGGTGTGATGGTGCCACAGTCAGCAGGGTCTAAGGCACCTTCTTTCGCTTTGCTCACCATGTTTAAACTCTTGGTCTAGAGCATCCCATAAGTACTCACCATTACAAACATGCTGACAGCTCCTGACTGCAAGCCCCTGAGACTCTCAGAGTGTTTGGTCCACATATGAAAGCCTGGAAGCGCTGGGGAAGTAATGTCTCCAAGAGCAGCCCTCAACGAATGGCAGACAGGTGTTGGTGTATAAATACCCCAGCTCCCCCACCCTTCAAGTAGAATGTCTCTAAAGCATGTGTCACCCAATTTCCTCGAGTTTTCCAGCAGGATGGAGCCACCATAATTCATTCATTAACACACCCTATACTAGCTTCCTTCCCTTCCTATCTCAGGTTCCCATCCCCTATCAGTGCTTCCTGGGATTACTCGGCACATAAATAACTTGCTCGCGAATCTCTGACCGAGAGTCTGCTCTTCAGGGAGAACCTCATCTAAGACATGGCCTAAAATGGCCACTTATGCTCTGCCCATCTCATCCACATCCCAGCCAGCAGGAAGGAGGAAGCAGTGAAAAGGGGTGAGCCTCTCCCTTTAAAGAACATTTCTTGGGAATTCCGCAGGATACCTCTGTTTACACCCCATTCATTGGGTAGCGAAGGAAGCTGGGAGGTTTAGTTCTTATTCTGAGTGACTGCATGCCCTGTGAGATCGGGCATTCTATTACTAAGGAAAGAGGGGTAAGTGGCTCGAATAAGCCAGTTTGTCAGTGTCCAGGGGATAGGAAAGGCAGAGCCTTGTGGTGTAGGCTGAGGACCCACACGCAGGTGTCTGGGTTCCTGATCAACCATAAATAGCATTTCACAGACACCTTAGTGCCTGCCTCCCCACCTGCTCCCCAGCACAGTCTCAGCAGAACTTAATCTCTCCAATCCTGGGAGAAAAGCCAGGACTTAGCTACATCAAACCATGCCAGGATACAATTTGTATATTAAAATCACTCGAGCTGGCTTTTCCTTCACCTTAATTTTAGATAAATAACAAGCGGCACAAAAGACCCCAGCCCTCCAAGTGCTGAGATGATTCATAAAGAGGCATGACAGACGCATTAAAGAAGATGTGGGATGACACACGGCTAATGACAAATGAGTGGTCCAGGGGTGAAAGCCATAGTGGGAAGCATAGTGGGAAAGACGAAGAAGCAGGCTTCCCTGGTGGCACAGTGGTTGAGAGTCCGCCTGCCGATGCAGGGGACACGGGTTCGTGCCCCGGTCCGGGAAGATCCCACATGCCGCGGAGCGGCTGGGCCGGTGAGCCACGGCCGCTGAGCCTGCACATCCGGAGCCTGTGCTCTGCAACGGGAGGGGCCACAACAGTGAGAGGCCCCCGTACCGCAAAAAAAAAAAAAAAAAAAAAAAAAGATGAAGAAGCTAAGGCTTTGAGAGACAGAATAACTTGCCCCCCAGTCACACAGCCAATAAGAAAGACTGAGAAAAATATTTTTTAAATGTGAATAATAATACATATTCTAGCTCTTTTTTTATGTGCCAGGCACTGGGCTGAGTACCTGCCATGCTTACACAATTGAAGTCTCACAATAGCCCTTGAGGTAAGAATGACTGTTATTCCCATTTTACAAATGAAGAAACTGAGGCTGAGAGAGAGTTAAAAGCTTGAACAGAGTGACACCAGGATTTAAGAGACCAACTCGTCCAACTGCCAATCAGATGCCTGAATCCCCTTTATGGACGTGTCTGCCTGTGGTTACAGGGCCATCGGCTAAAATGCCCCGTGTCAGAGAACACACAGCCTCCTGGACCCATCTGTTCCTTTCCTGGAGGAAGCCAGCTGAACAGTCACTGCTTCTGACATCCTGGACTCTGACCCCCATGGGAAGGACCATTTTTTCTTCTTTGGCCACACCACGCAGCATGTGGGATCTTAGTTCCCCGACCAGGGATCGAACCTACACCCCATGCAGTGGAAGCTCAGAGTCTTAACCACTGGACCGCCAGGGAAGTCCCAAGGACCATTTCTTATACTGAGTAGCCCACCCAAAAGTTTACCCTAGGACAGAGCTTGGAAAACTTTTTCTGTGAAGGATCAGAGAGTAAATATTTTCAGCTTTATCACCCACATCGTCTCTGTCACCACTACTTAGCTCTGCCCCTGTAGCTCAAATGCAGCCAAAGACAATACATGAACCAATGGGTGTACCCTAAGAAAACTTTACTTATAGATACTGAAGTTGACATGCCATGTGATTTTCACGTATCACAAAATAGAATTCTTATTTTGATTTTTTTCCCCAACCATTTAGAAATGTAAAAAGCATTATTAGCCCATGAATACTAAATCAGGCAGCAGCCCAGACTTGACGTTTGGGCTCTAGTTTGCCAATCGCTGGCCTAGGATCTAGGAAACTATCTGGACAAAAGTGGTACTTAGGAGCTCTGGTTTCCCTCCTCACATACAACAGTGCAGAAAGAGATAATGCATTGCTTTTTTATAAAGTGGCAAATGGTTAGAGAACTGGAGTATAATTTGGGGCTGGCCCACCTCAAGTTCAAGGGCTAACCTGAAGTTTAGCCTGCAACCTGAAGGCTAGAATGGAAAGTAGAACCCATATAGTAAGAGCCCACATAGCCTCGCTAAGCAGGTTGAACTTTTTTTAAGTTGCCATTAGGTGCGTGGTACCATGTGACAGTTCCTGGGATAAGTGGGCTAGTGTTCTATTGCTGCGTATCTCCATCATGACACAGTTAGGAATATCTTCTTATCCCCACTTCACAGGTAAGGAAACCAAAACTCAGAAGGGTTAAGCGACTTGCCCAATATCCCCCAGCAAGCAGAAGGAATTCGCAGGCAGAGTTGCCTGATGCCAGTTTCTAAGCACTGCGGATCCTACACGGGATGAGCAGAGAGGTGAAACAGAGTCAGCTTCCCCCGGAAAGACTGGCAGTGGCTCCAAGCTGGTCTGCTGCATATTCGTTGCTTCAGGCCTGATCTAGGAACATCCACCGCTGATATCAGTCTCTAATCTAAATCCCCTCTCAGCTTCCAGAGCTACCCAGAACCAAGTGATGCTGGAAGGCCTACGTCTTAGCAGCAGGCGGGCGTCAACCTTACAGAGGGAGGGATTAATTAGAAGACTCAGTGGGCTGCCCCTTGCATAATAGAATCCATGCTTCCTACGAAAACGACTTGTGCTTGGAGTCTACCTGCTGCTCAGGACAAGGAGTGCCCCGTAGGGTAGGGGCAAAGGAGTTGATCCATAGGCAGTGTTTTCAATCATAATGGCAAGAGTGATCAAAGCTGGCATCGTGGAAGACCTTTCCTCATGCTGGGCTTGGGTCAAGAGGCATGATATATATTATTCTACTTAATCCTCAAGACAACTCTAGGAGGTGGGTCTTACTGCACTTATCTGCAGATGAAGGAACTGAAGCAGCTCAGCTGATCCATGCATCACGCTGAGAAAGAATGTTGACTCCAGAGTCCATGCTCATGTGCCTACTGGGCTCAGGAAGGCGGTCCCAAGGTGTCAATCTGGACCTTTATCCTCCTTTGGCTCGCAGTGGTTCGACAGCCATTGACCCAGATATGTTTGAAATGACCCAACAGAACTGCTTTTAAAATAAATATTTCAAGGAGGAAGGGCAAGATAAGGGTATAGGATTAAGAAATACAAACTACTATGTGTAAAACAGATAAGCAACAAGGATGTATTGTACAGAACAGGGAAATACAGCCCTTATTTTGTAGTAACTTTAAATGGAGTAAAATCTATAAAAATATTGAATCACTATGCTGTACACCTGAAACTAATGGAGCACTGTAAATCAACTGTACTTCAATATAATTGAAAAAACTATTTACAATAAAAATAAAATAAAATAAAAACCAAGGGAATTTGCTGGTGGTCCAGTGGTTAGGACTCTGTGCTTTCACTGCTGAGGGCCGGGGCTCAATAGTGGTTGGGTAACTAGGATCCCACAAGCCACGTGGTGCAGCAAAAAAATAAATAAATAGTATTTACATCGGGGAAAAATGTTTTAAAATAAACATTTCAGGCAAAGAGTAGTCAAACCCATACAGCATCAAACAAGAAATTTTATAGGCATCATTTGTTTATTCATCCGGTCATCCATCCATTCATCTGTCCAAATATCTGTCCATCCATCCGATTAATCAATCATTCATTTAAACATATAAGCAATATTGCCCGGGTGTCCCCTGTTAGTCAGGCCCTGAAGAGGGAAAGTAAAATGATGAATAAGACCTACTCTCAGCCCATTCACAGGGGTTAACATTTCACAGGGGCCACATTCCTGAGTGGCCAGGGGGTCACTCAAGGCCGGGGGTCCAATGGGTCATCTACCTGGATATGAATGAATCTGTGTTCCCTGACTACTTCCACATCTTTTCCCTCCAGCCCACTGCCCTCACTGGTGCCAAAGCCATTATGCCCTAAAAGATCAGAATTTGGGGCAGTGAATAGATGTCACAAGTTGGTAAAACAAAGGTACTTCATGACGCTGTAAAGAATTCTTAATCTGAATTGTCCTGCAAAGGGATATGCACTAGAAGGCACTGGTTTCTTTGCGGTTATTCAAGGAGACTCTGATGACCACCCCAATGTACAAGATTCTCTCCTTGACCAAACTTGGGTCAAGTTCCTCTGAGCTCCATTTTGACAAGACCCAACCTTGGGCTCTATCCTTGGCTCTTTAAGCCCAGTTTTAGCAAGAATTCTGCAGGGTCAGTTTAGCAAAAATCTCCCACCCTTGATATCTGATTGGATTCCTCTTCCCCCACCCTCAACCTCTTATCACCCCACCTGTCTTCAGCAAGAATCCTGCTGAGTCAGTTTCGCCAGAATGGCACTTATCCCTGAGGTCTCCTCTAGTGATTTTCCATCCACTAACCTCCACCTCGATTCTTGGCTATATATCCTTACTTGTCTTTTGTTGTACTGGGAATGGAGCCCAGTTCCATACTGAAGTCTCTCTTCCCCTAATGCAATGGCCCCTGAATAAAATGTACATTCACCACTTTAAGTACTGTTTGCTTCTGCTTTGTTTTGACACATGGATGGCATGGAAGGAAGGTCCACATGGAAAAGATTGATTTGTTCTCTCAAAAACAACTCACTAGATGATACCTGCTCTGAAAAGCAATGTAACCCAGTGGTTGCTGAGGCAGAGGGAGTAACAAATACCATCTGGACATGGAAAGTCTTTGTGCTGATTGTCAACTCAATACTCTCATCCTCAGATTCCTGCTTTTATTAACTGGCAAGGTACTGAATCCTTCTTTGCTTCAGTTTCTTCAACGGGAAAATAGGCCTAATAACAGCATCATTGCAGAGAGATGGGAGGATCAAGTCAGGTGATGATTCAGGTGATGATCAGGTGATGGTCATCAGTCAGGTGATGTTCATCATCAAGTCAGGTGATGGTCATCAGTCAGGTGGCTGACCCATCGCAATGCTCCAAAGATACCAGCAATGATAACCATTGCTACGAATGGTAACTAGTCATGTAACTAGCAGTAGTCATTAATATTAGGTGTGAGAAAAGTGACTAGGTGATGGAGGTGTATAGCATTTGAGTCAGAGAACATTTATGCAGTGCATGCAATTTTACACTATCCCTAAACTCAAGAATCAATACAAGTAATTAGAACAAGGGGGTACAGAGTGATCAATGCTATGAGAAGGCAGCAGCAGCAGAAATTATTTCCAGCTTGGGGGATAACAGAATGAGGTGATGTTTGGGATTGTGGCAGGACTAGAATTTATCCACGAAGAGGGGTTTGGAGGGCATTTCAAGAGGAGAAGCACAGGACGCACGCAGAGAACCACAGACACACCATGTTTCAAAGCTAACACTGGCCATGATTCTTTATCCACAAGCCTAAAATCCAAAATGCTCTGAAAACCAAAATATGTTTATAACTAATTTTTGTGACAAAACCTGAGCTGATCTGATACAGATCAGCTTTTTGTTTTTCCATTTTGTGTGAATGATCATGTTTCATGGCAGAATATTCAAGATTTTGGTGATAAGTTTTTGCTCCAGAACCCACTGGGGATGTAATGTATTTACTATATTGTGTGTGTATCAC
Organism: Globicephala melas; assembly: GCF_963455315.2. NCBI lineage: Eukaryota > Metazoa > Chordata > Mammalia > Artiodactyla > Delphinidae > Globicephala > Globicephala melas. The sequence continues at coordinate 18,442,213 of NC_083328.1, forward strand.
ATTGCCTTTCTAAAACAGAAATAATTCTAAATTTCAAAACATGTCTGGTTTTCAGTAAAAAGATATGAAGCTATACTAACAATCCCTAAAATTTATGGAGCACTTCTTATATTCAAGCAGTTCTCTAAACACTTAACTAAGTTAATCCTCCTAATGCAGGTAAGTACTGTGATTTTCTTTATTTGCATGGATGAGAAAACTGAGGCACATGGTGGTTACTAACCTGCCCGGACTCACACAGTTAAGAAGTCTCAAAACGAGGATCAAAGCCACAAAGCCTTGCCTCAAAACCTTTCTTTATTCTTAAATACCACACTCAACCACATCTACACACTATAATTAAGAGCAAGTGTGGTTGACTTATTATTTATTCATAATACTTTCCTTCCTCGTTCTCCTCTCGCCATGCCTTCCGCTTTACAGAAGGATTCTACTTCCCACTGCAATGAGGCTGGACTGCTTTAGCCAATGAAATGTTAGTAGAGGTGGCATAAGTAGAGGCTTTAAATGTGCTTTTGTGGTTTGGCTTGGCCTCTCATACTCTCATGATTTATTATGGAAAAAACATGCTCCAGGTAGCTGAATGCATCTCAGAATAAGGGACAAGTACACTAGACCTCTACCCAACCCAGAGCCTGAGGCAGAGCTACCTCTGCCAACTCACAGACTCATGAAGGAGAAAAAGCAAAATGCTGTTGCTGGAAGCCACTGAGATTTGGGGACTGTTTGTTACCCAGCATTATCATAGCAATAGCAGACTCATTTCAACTGCTCAGCATTTCCTGAGATGGGGATTTAAAGCCGATGAGGATTCATCCATAATGGGAAGAATCCTAAAAGTAATGTTAAAGATTTTGGATCCCATCCCAAAAGCAACGGAGAAGCATAAAATGCTTCTAGGCAGAGGCATAAAATGATATGACTTCTATTATCTACATTGCAACAGTCATCTGTTACACAAAATGAGTCACTACCTCCATCCCCCATCACCACACATACACTTACCTAATACCTGTCAACAGCTTTCCATTGGTCTTAGGATAAAACCCCAAATCCTTAATCTCTGGCCCCTGCTCAGCTCCCAAACCACATCTCGCCCCATGCTTCCCCTCACACTGCGCTCTAAGTCCACTGTCCTTTTTTCAGTTCTTTGAATGGGATCACTCCTTTTCACCACAGGATCTTTGCATACACTTTTCGTGCTGCTAGAAAAACTCTTTCTCTAATTTTTTGTCTACTTTACTCTCAGCTTAATTGTGGCTTCCTTCTGGAAGCCTTTCCTGAGCTCTTTGGTAAGTCAATTTCCCCTGTTATAGGTGCTCTTAGCACCATGTTTCTCTTTTATTTCACTTATTATAGTTGTAGTTTCACATTTGTTCTTAAACTTTGATTAGTGTCCCTCTCTGCCACTAAATTGTCGACTTCCTCAGAGCAGTTACAGGGTCTTTTTCTCCCCCTTATCTTTGTATACCCAGCGTTAGCACAGTTCCTGATACATGACTGATGCTCAGTAAAATTTGCTGAATGAAAGAATGCTGTTGGATGATAGCTCAGACAGCAGTGAGGGCAATGGATTATTTTGGTTGCCTAAAGCACACAAGAACAGAACTAATCCTTCTTTCTTGCATCAGCCCTTTCAACTCTCGCTTGCTTTCTCTGAGAGCTGGCCAAGACAGACCTGTCACAAAGCAAGAGTGTGGTGGAAATGCATTATCAATCTGTTAGGACCAATGGGGAAACAGGACCACAGCGCAGTGCAAAATGGTCCATCTATGTGGCAGGTGTTCATCCTGTATTCCCCAACATCGCACTGTAATTTTACAATCCAAAAGACTCCCATAACTGGAGGAGGATGAAACATCTGGATGCTGCAAACTCTCTCGACAGGTTGTCTATACCATCACCTTCAAAATCAATGCACAAGAAATGAGAGTTTCTGGAGTAGCAGAATAGTGGCTGGCATTGGAACATGCTGTTTAAGTCCCTTCTTGGTATTAAGCAAAGACTACCTGGATTTCCTTTGGGAGTGATGTGGAATATGGGATCTGGCAGTCAAAGAGGCCATGGGTAGGACGGAATGATGACTTCATTTCGAACGTGTTTGTGCTTAGGGAAAAGGACATCCCTGTTACCACATAGTACCTGTGAAATAAATAAATGAATTTGGTAAATAATTAACCAATACCCTAGGATCATTCTGATCATAAGATGGAAGTCTGTATCTGAATAAAGGTCAAATGAGGGGTAGTTAAGCGTGAGCATGGAGAAGCTGGAGTTGAAAACGAGCAGTAGGCAAGCAGAGTGCTGGGAACTATGATCTGAACTCGCTAAATCAAGTGCAATGGCAACAAAATCAAGTGCAATGGCACCAAAGAGAGAATAAATTTGAGAGAGCACAAAAATCAAATCGGTGACCTCAAACGTTGGTGGGAGTAGAAATTGCCCTGATTGCTTTGCAAGGCATTTGGGCTTTCCTTATATTTTAAAAACTGAGATGCGTATATACTTGCTGTACGATTCTTCTCAGTATATTCCTAGAGAAGCACTCGTCCAAGTGCAAAGGAAGGCAGATGATGGGAAGTTCACTGCAACATGTTCATCACAGCAAAAACTGAGAACAACCCGGCTGTCCAGTATTAGAGGACTGATCAGACAAATTAATCTACGTAGCCATCTATGGCAGGGGTCCCCAACCCCCAGGCCACACAGCAGGAGGTGAGTGGAAGGCCAGTGAACAAAGCTTCATCTGCCACTCCCCAACGCTCCCCATCTCTCACGTTACTGCCTGAACCATCTCCCCCCGACCCCCGGCCGTGGGAAACCTGCCTTCCATGAAACCGGTCCCTGGTGCCAAAAAGGTTGGGGACCACTGATCTATGGGATACTAGGCAACCAGAAACATGTTAATACAAGTAAACATTTCCAAAAGATATTGTAAGCAAGTTGTCAAATGACGGAACTAGCATGTTATAATTGTCTTAAATATACATATCTAAAGTAGCAATACTGTATATTGTGCATTTTTTGCTGACATATATATGTGTGGAATCATGGAGCGGGTGGCCCAATAGGTGACACCCCAGATGGTTAAGAGCAGTCACCTTTAGAAATGGGGTGGGGACTGGAATTGGGTGTGGGGAGTCGTGGAGATTTGGGCACTGTCTATAACACTCTATTCATTTCACAAGGAATAATAGAGGCAGCCTTAACTAGTGAAATTAAAAGTTTTTTAAAAAAAGAAAAACAAGTTGTTCAAAAGCATGAACGTGTAACAAAGAAACCAAGGAACTGAGCTGAGTGAAATTGCACTTGAAGTTGCAGCCAAGAGAAAGGGAAAGTTGCTCAGAGTGAGATGGAGGTTTCTAGATGTCTCGATGTGGTTCTGAGGGCTTTTATTGATGGCTGGTCTCTCTGTGGACATTCTCAGCCCTATGCCACCTCTGGGTATCAAGGAACTTCTGACAAATGTGGAAGAGGAGGCTATTTCATCACGGATCAGCAACTTGGAGGTGGAGGGGGCGCAGAGAAAAGAAGTAAAGAAGCAGGGAAATCACCACATCTCTTAGATAAAGAAAGGTTCCCCAGGCACCACTGCTGACACTACTGGGCTTATTTACAGTTTTTACAAATCATCTGAAAGGGATTTATAGTTAAATATCTAAATGTACAAAGTACACTGAAGCTCTGGTGTAGGAAAATGCCAAGCAGGTAAGGATAAACAAACCACAGAGCAGAAATGACCACAGGTCCAACCCAGTCTAATAATTCTTCCATCTCTCCAAGTTGTTGTTGAGGATTAAATGAGATCGCTCATGAATGCCCTGGGAAAACTGTAACATGGTACACAAATGTTGCTTATGACTATGATTGTATCATAGCTGGTTTTACATCAGAATTTGATAACAGCTAAAAGTAGAATCCATAATGTAGTTTGGGAGTCTATTCAGCCATCTACCCTGACTGGGAGCATTTTATAAGAATGATTCCGCGTTTGTAAGGGATCAACCTCATTTTTTTGCTTGCTTTGGCTTTTTTTTTTCATGGAAATAATCCATCCAAATTTAAAAGCTGGGGAAGCAGAACAGGAAAAAAAAGTTACTCATAGTCTCAATAGCCCCCAAGCGTCCCCAGTATTTGCTATATGAGTGACAGAATAAATGAAACAATAAATCCATTTTTATCATTTTGCTGCCTTCCCTTTCAGTCTTTTCTCATTAGCATGTTTTACATGGTGGTAAGAGAAGCATAGCTCTACATTTTTTTTTTTGCGGTACGCGGGCCTCTCACTGTTGTGGCCTCTCCCGTTGCGGAGCACAGGCTCCGGATGCCCAGGTTCGGCAGCCATGGCTCACGGGCCCAGCCACTCCGCGGCATGTGGGACCTTCCCGGACCGGGGCACGAACCCATGTCCCCTGCATCGGCAGGCGGACTCTCAACCACTGCGCCACCAGGGAAGCCCAGCTCTACATTTTTATAGCCTGCACTTTCCACTGGGACCATAAATAGTTCCTCATGGTCCTCCACAGCCTTCAGAACTGTGCAGTATTTCCTGGATTTGAGGTATATAATGTATTTAATCCATCCTTCATATTGGAACAGTCGTCATATCCTCTACAAGCCTTTTCAGGGGGTATCTTTGTACAAAGTTTTCCATTCGTTGGCCTGCACCTAATGCTTAAGAATTTCCCAGTGCTAGGGAATTATATCCAATATCTTGTAATAAACTATAATTAAAAATAATCTGAATATATATATATGTATCAACGGAATTACTTTGCCGTACACTTGAAACTAACACAATTTTGTGAATCAACTGTACTTCAATTTAAGAAAAAGAATATTCCAGAGCTTAGAATATGGTTGACGGCAAGGGCTCCATTTTACAGACCTTATCATTAGTGTTCTGGCTCTGGTATCGTTATCATTTTGTGTTAATGAAGTGGATTGCCTTCTGAACTGCTTCGTTTATTTACTTAATGTTTAAGCTAAAGAAAGAAAACACTCTCCAAGAACTACAGAGTTGATGTTAAAAAGGAGACAGGGCAGAGGACACACATTATGGTACACTGCACTATAAAATAGTGTGCACAGAAATAATTCTCTGGACAGACAGATGATTTCAGAGAACAAGTCAGCCTGGACTGATGAAAAGCTCTCTCCGTACTCTCTGAGAAAGGATATGGAATAGCAGATGACCCTACTCCCCGAGGCCATCAAGAGGTGGCAAATAATACAGTAAGACGTGATTGTAATCCATGAGACTAACTGCCCCCAAAACATAGTGTGTTCATTTGTTCTCGACTTCCTTCTTCCAAGAATTCTGCCATTGGCCAGATTTTTCAAGACCCACTTTACATTGTTCACGTTGTAATGGATACTCTATCAGGTCCTGTTTCTTCTCCCCCAGTCCCCAGGTTTGTGGCTCCAGGGCCCATAACGCTACTGAGCTTGAATCCATCAACTGGAACAGCTCCCACTACCTGAGACTTGCTGCCAAATAATTAGGGGACCCAGTGACACAGGGGGATTCTATTCATCCCCTGAATTCTTTCGAATGGGCTAATTCTGACCTACAGACCAAGCTACCATTCATTTGCTGATTCATTCCGTAAATATTGACTTCACACCTATCACGTGTCATGCATAGTTATAGCTCTGAAGATAAAAGAACAAAGATCCTGCCCTCATGGAATTCCATTCTAGTGCTGGGAGATGCATAATAAAGAAGGGAATCAATAAACAATTCAAGTACCTATGGAAGTGCTATGAAGGACACAAAATAGGGTATTGGATTGAAAGTAACTGAGGGTGGAGGGAGACTACTTTTGTCTGGATGGTTAACGGAAGGGCCCTCTGAGAGGTTAACATCAGAGATAAGACCTACATGAGAAAGAACCGGCCAAGCGAAAATCTCAATCTAAAGTGTCCTAGGCAGAAGAACGGCAAAAGAAAGGCCCCAGAGCAGAAATGAAGTAGATGTGTTCAAAGAACAGCAAGGAAGCTATTGGTTGGTTTTTCTGGTTGAAGTTCAAAGGGCAAGGGGGAGAGTAGCAGGAGACGAGGACGGTGAGGAGGTCAGACAGCAAATGACTTGGGTAGTAAAGGACTTGGTAAGGAGTGTAGTATTCATTAAAATGGAAAGCTTCTGCCTTGATAAGCACTGTGGTCCATCTGGTCAACCTACTTCACACTCCACTCTCCCAACAGAACCCCTCTTCCTATTATTTACACAGAGTTCTTATAAATCTTCTTCCATAGGGGATTGCCTCTGCTCTCTATGCTTCTGATCAAGACTCGCAGACTTGCCTAAAAAGGAGTTGGCACATCTGGACCTAACTCCAACCTTCTGGTTCATTCTGTAAATCTCTGCTCATACCAGGCCTTCTGAACCATGTCTAATTCTGCTTTGCCTTTTGGACTTGACACCTTGGCCAGTTTGAAATCAAGTCGGCACACTCTCAGCCCACATCCTATCCCTACTAAATGGTGTTCCACTTGGTCCTGTGCCGTTCCTCCTCCCCGATGGCCCTGGGGCTGATCCTAGCATGTCTTGTCCTGACCATGCTCTTGTTAAAGCTTAACTGCACATCACAGTGCCCCCAGAACAGTACTGTTAAGCTTACTTATCAGACTAATTCCTTCGACTTAGCTCCAGGTAACTCTTGTCTGTTCCAAAAAGCCAAATCTGGAGATCTGTCACAATTGAGGACATTTAAAAATTATGTTCAGACTCTGATGGTAATTTTCAAAAATTTCAGAATGGCTGGGAAACTGCCATGTAATTGGAATAAAGCTATGACCTCCTCAGGGGTCTGCTTGGAAGAAGGACCACATCCATGTGGATGCAGAAGAACCAATGAATTTGTTAATAATTGGCCTCATTACCTACCTACCACCCGTGTGGTTGTGGTCATAACTCTTGTAGCACTTTGGGGTCTAGATTCTTATCTGGTAAATTAGGCACCAAACTGGGAGAGCCAGGGCAGCAAAGCTGAATAGTTCCATTAAATATCTGCATTGGGGGCAACTGCTCCTTTCATGGCATGGCCTCCAGACCTTTCATCGTTCTGGCTGCCCTATTTTCACCTGTAGTTTTCAATAAGCCTTTTGAAAAATGGTACTGAGGTTAGAATTCTCTCCTCCCAATGCAGTCTGAGCAGTGCAAAGAGGCATGTGTACTGAGCTCTTCTCCAGAGAAGGCAACCCATTCCCCACAGGGCCAGGGCCACGGCCAGCTCCCATATGTGACTGCTTTGATCAATATAGCATTTACCTTAAAAAAATATTGTTGTCAACATTAAAAAATTGAAAGGAAACCCATCAAATCAAGACTTCAAAACTTTCTTGACAATACTGCCAAGACCTGTCCACACTGAGTCCACAAAGCTGCTTGTAACAAAACCAACAGCTAACGCACTGTAGCATCTGCTCCCTTTCAGTCGGGATATGAGCTCCCATTCACCACCATCCCCACCTGGCCCAACACAGTGTATGTGTCTCTGATTTCTGCATGTAGGTTTCATAAGCCAAACAATTCACAGTGGCAAACTTATCTGATCTGGAGTCAGAAGGGTCCACTTGATGCATTCAGCCCCCGAAATCATCACTGATCATTTATTCAGTGTCAGATATCACACTAGACTCTGAGGATACAGTTACGAGCAAGAAGACACAGAAGTTGCCCTTGCAGAACTTCTATTTCAGCAGGGGAAAGGGGCATAAACAACTAGACTTGCCTTACTTACTAACTGCAAAGGTGAGAAGGGTTTCCAAGGGAAAACAGCACCATTAAAACAAATACAAGAAAAGTCTGCTTTCTTCAGGGAATCAGGGAAGCCTTCTCTGATACAGTCACATTTAAGTTGAGGTTTCAAGGACAAGAAGCAGCAGACAGGAGATGTGAAAAATAGAGTAAGGAGAGTTCCAGGATGAGGAAATACCAAGTGCACAGGTCTTGAGGCACGAAGGAGGTTGGCGCATCTTGGGAATTAAAAGAAGGTTTTCTTTTCTTTGTATTTTTAATACTGTAGATAAAAGCTGGGGAGGATTTTATTACTGTTTCTTTCTTAGGGACAGGTACCAGCTCCCTATCACAACGACGATCTTTCCAATATGCTCCCTATTGTTGAGCAAGAGATAGGTATGCGGGCTCCTGCCTGTGTTCTCACACGCGAATGCATGAATCCCCGGCAGATGATGGGCAGTTTTATTTTTTTCCTAAAAAGGCAATGAAATATATGTAACTCATAAGTCCCCAACCTCATCAGCCCGTGACTACAAAAATGAGATTATGCTCTTCTCTCACAGGCAAATTATTATGGCCTGAGGCCTCCCAACTGTCTCCCAGCTGTTTCTGAGAGTTTCCCTGGGCCTCCTATATGTCCAGAATTATGTTTTTAGCTTCAGTTTGCTCCGAGCTTCTTGTCTTGCTGGGCCCGTCTGTCCTCACTGATGGCTACTGCTGATGGAGTTCTTGGCTTTGGGGAGAGGATGCTCTTGCTTAGGTCCAAAGGGACAGTCCTGGTGAGTTTCAACACTTGCTAGGGCGATCTGAATGCAGAAGCATCTCTGAAGCTGGGAAACTTAGCACTGCTCCCAAACATTGGCTGCCCCAGAAAACCCAGGTTGCAGTGATGCTTTCATCCTTCCTATCCCCTCCTGCCTCCCTGTGGCCAGAAGGCCGCTCGTTCCCACCAGTGCACCCCTCGTTCCCACCAGTGCACCCCTCGATACTGCAGAGTTGGGCTTCTTCACTAGATAATCTTGAGCTAACTGCTAAATCTCTCTGTGCCTAATTCTGTATTTACAAAACGGATACACTCACCAACTTCACTGTGCCCCTGGGAGGACAGGACAAGCGAATGAATGTAGGAGGATTCTGTACATCCTGAACAATATCCAGAGAAGCCTTGTACAACAGACCCAAGCTCTGCCCAGTTAAAACCGTAATTAGCATCTCAGTGCCGACCTGACAACATGGGACAGTGATCCAAGCTCTGCCCAGTTAAAAACCGTAATTAGCATCTCAGTGCCAACCTGACAACATGGGACAGTGATCCAAGCTCTGCCCAGTTAAAAACCGTAGTTAGCATCTCAGTGCCGACCTGACAACATGGGACAGTGTAGGCCAGGGTATCCTCAAGACTTACCAAAATCTAGCCTCTACCCTCTCTCCAGCTGCATCGCCCACTAGAACCTTCTGCAAACCCACTGACACACACCGCTCAGATTTCATGAGCACGTGCTGCTTCCCTGTGCCTCCGTGTTTCATGCATGCTGTCCCTCTGCCTAGAAGATCCCCTCTCTCCACGTGGGCCAATAAAATCACATAGGATTCCCATTCTTTGAAACTGAGGAGATCATTCAACTCAAAGTCATATAAGAAAAGTAAAAGTGAATTGACAGGTTAGTGTTAACTAAACAGTCCGTGTTTAACTAGGTCTCAGGTTCAAATGATAGCACGGGGCAGAATTTCTCTTTCTTTGTTTCTTGTTTCTTTTTTCTTCATATTGACTCCATTTTTACCCCCTATAAACTCACCACCCAGGTGAAGTAGTTTCTAGATCTTTCTCTCTTGCTGGCAACCAACTAGACAAATGTTCAGCTTTCCTACTAACCCAAAAAGTAGTCCCGGAAGGGTATAGCCTTGTCCCTAATTGGTCCATCCTGGGTGGCCAGAAGCAGAATGTCCCGACTACGGATTCCACCTGAGATACAGGAGCTGAGTTAACTTCATGCAAAGCACGAGGCCTGAGAGAGCTCCATAATCTCAATGCCTCATGCCAAATACCGGGGGTAAAAAGCACAAATATCTACTACTGCTATTCCAACAACCGTACTCTCTGTTTTTCACATGAAAAGCTCCTAATCTTCCTTCAAAACCCCATTTTGGGGCTTCCCTGGTGGCGCAGTGGTTGAGAGTCTGCCTGCCGATGCAGGGGACGCGGGTTCGTGACCCTGTCTGGGAAGATCCCACATGCTGAGAGGCGGCTGGGCCCGTGAGCCATGGCCGCTGAGCCTGCGCAGAGCCTGTGCTTCGCAGCGGGAGAGGCCACAACAGTGAGAGGCCCGTGTACCGCAAAAAAAAACCCCATTTTGTTAAAAGTCCCCATCACAAGAAAAAAAAATTGTAACTATGTATGGCGATGGATGTTAACTAGACCTACTGCAGCGATCTTTATGCAATGTATACAAATATCAAATCACTATGCTGTACACCTAAAACTAATACAGTCGTCCCTCTGTATTTGTGGCAGAGTGGTTCCAAGACCCCAACCCTCTAGGATACCAAAATCCGATGCTCATGTCCCTTATATAAAATGGCATACTATTTGCATATAACCTATGCACATTCTCCGATATATTTTAAATCATCTCCAGATTATTTGTAATACCTAAAACAACATAAATGCTATGTAAATAGTTGTAAATACAATGTAAATACTATGAAAAAGGTAGCAGGGTGGCAAATTCAAGTTTTACTTTTTGGAACGTTCTGGAATTTGTTTTTTCCTGAATATTTTGATCTGCAATTGGTTTAAGCCTCGGATATGGAAACTGCAGATACAGAAGGCTGACTGTATAATGTTATATGTCAATTATACCTCAATTTAAAAAAAAACTCATTTTGCCTCCTATGTGAAATTACGTAATGCTAGAAAAGCAGGCACTGTATATTCTAGGCTCCCATAATTCTCTGTAGAAATCTCTTCTGCAGAATTTATCCCACTGGACGGTAATGTATCTGAATCTGCTGCGGGGACAGCATCAAAAGCAGCAACACAGCCTTATTCATCTCTTTATTCCCTACATGTAGCATGTTCCTGGCACAGAGAAAATGCTTAGGAAGAGCTGATGAATGGATGACTATTTGTATATTTTTGGCCTCAGTTTTTTTATTATCTTTATCAAACTGCTGGCTATATTCATCTTGTGGTCAAACAAATCCTCCCAGATCTTACTCTTTTCCTCCTTTTACACGGACACATTCCAATTCAGGTTTTTTTCTCACCTGGTGAAAAGGCAATTCATATTTTAGACCTAAACACCAGACTTGGCCTTAGTTCCTACCAAGTTTCAACTTAACTGGTATGTTTCTAGCTCTCCAACTTGATCAGAGAGTTCTGAGTCCTGATTTCATTGTTCCTCCTAATAACGATTACACTCAGCTTGGCATCATCTGCATATCTGATTACTAGACCTTCTAGGTTCTTGTCAAATCACTGATTAAAATGTTCACTAGGGCAGAAATGGACGCTAGAAGATCATGAGTGGACCCATGGGTCATGAACAGAAGTCTTTCTCCAGGTGCAAAAAGAACTATCCAGCACATTCTAAGGTTCAAAGAGCTGGAAGTCAACAAGATGGTGTCATCCTCCATGAAATACATCACCATCTCAATCAACAGGGGCACACAGATATGCTCCCTCAGTTATCCAGTAGAAGTCAAGAGATCCTGGTACCCCAATGTGCTGTTGGTCCCACAGATTTTTTTAAATTGACATTTTTTAAATGTGGGAGATTTCACATAAAGGTCTCAATTTCTGGCTTTTAAGAAAGCTCCCCAAACCCGGCACCATGGGGCCCATGTTACCTAACTGCAGATTTCCACGCACGTACCTCAGTCAACGCTCCAGCAGGAGAGCAAACGGCCTCAGTCAGAACATTCCCAGTATCAAGGGGCTCGCTGTTCTGCAGGGGCAACTCTGTCTTTGCTAACAGAGCTGATCATTACTGTTCTTTCTCATGAGGAGGTAAAATTTCCCCCTCCACCTCCCTTCTTTCTCCATTGGACTGGATCTCATCCTCTGGCGCCATATTGGAAATCATGACCACCTCTTCCACACACCAGGGCATCTACGTGTTGAGGGCTCTGCCTCCTATCGCCCCCTGGTGGAGTGAGTCTTTTCTTTTCCCATGTAAATAACCTCAGTTCCTTCCATCATTTTTATGGGTCATGGTTTCTAGACTCTACCTATCAGCCTGGTCACCTCCTCTTAACCCCGTGAATGTGTGGCAGTCTTCAGAGAGCAGAACGACATCAAGAACCAAACAGGAAGCAGACACTTAGAAACAAGTCAAAAAAGGGATTTACCTGAGAGGCAAGCACCTCTTGCCAGGAATCATCAAGGAGTCTCAAGGTTGGAAGGGACCTCAGCGATCACCTGGCCCTTTCTAATATACGTTTGAAGATGTTTCTCACGGGCACTGAGAAAACCAAGTGTGACTGACCCTCCTCGAGGTGATCAGAAGAAACAGCAGATAGACTTGTACAACAAATGCCCTTGTGACAACTGCCAGACAGTTCCTAGGGCAGGGTCAACCTTCACCATGGGATCTAAGGTTTCTTTTCTGCCCCAAGAAACAGGGGAAATAGGGATTTTTTTTTTCCCAACTGTGCTAATTCTCACTTTAAATGCAACTGAAGGTAGAAAACCAGTGCAAGACGCCTCTGTTCGGGATGATGCTTCACCTGGGAACCAATTATCACCAGGAAGAGTGTTAGAGAATTAGGGAGACTAACCTCTTCTAATCCGCTAACAGGAACGTCTCAGCAGCCAATCAATAACAGCTGCGGCGGAGGGGCACCTGAGGTCTCTCTCTTCATCTTCACATAAGCGATTAAAGCCAGTTTAATGAGATTGCCCAAGAGCTGGATGTCTGAGAGCAGGAGCGGGTAGACAGCACTGAGTGAGAGCTAGCTAGCGGGTGTGAATCACCCTGAACCTCTGTGGCAGAATGGGATGAGGACGTCTGGAAACAGGCCCCTGAGTAAACAGAAAGGCTATGATTGCCTGCTGCGGTTGACAGCCGAGGGAAGGAGAACTCAAGAAAAAGACCCACGATGTCTGAGATCTGCTCCCCCCGCCCCACCCCCATTCCCATCTTTGCAGAAAACTCAGCTCCGAAATCTCACTGTCCCTCTATGGAATGGTGGAAAGAGCTAGATTTAGAAACCAGATTGCACAGAGTTTAAAGGCCAGTTCTGCCACTTAGAAGCTGTTCTATTTTGAATAAGTCCCTTCTATCATAAGCAAGTTCCTTCACTTTCTTAGGCCTCAATCGCCTCTTCTGTAAAATGGGATCATAACAGTACATAGCTCTGAAGGATTTCATGAGGGGTAAGTGGGATCGTGCATTTAAAGTGCTGAGCACAGTGACCAGCTTCCGACGAGCAACCGTCGGGCATGGTTATCAGCTATTGTTTTCCCTCATTGTCTCAGGCGCTTCATCCAGGTAATGGGAGGAATAGCATCCCACACAAGGATGATGTTAGCGAAATGCAGCCTACGAAGGTCCTAACGAGGCCCAGCAGGAAGCAGCCACAAAAAAAACGGCAACTCCTATTCTTTGTCTGGACTAAACACTGCAGACAGAACATCAGCAAAGAATTACCAGATAGAAAACTGCTTTCCACAGTGCAAACACTGCAATTTTGAGGGTGGCAGAGAGGGATCAGGGAAATGAACTTTCAGGACAGTGTTTTGCTCCTTTTCTTTCAAACATCTCCGTTTGAGGGAAATGCAGCCTTTGGAAACCAAGTCCCATCCAATAGACTTGTTTCCCCACAAGCCACCCGTTGGAAGCAGCGAGGCAGCCTCTGCCATGACACCTCTCAGAGACGGAAAGCCTTGAAGGTACAGCAGCAACAGACAGGGGTGCTGGCAGCCCCCCAGACAGAACCGTAGGGCTTGCTACACATTCCACATAAATTATCTATTGGCACTGAGCTAAACAGAAGAACTCAAAATCACCCTGCATTTGAATAACAGCCTCCCTTTCCGCAGCATCTTTCCCACCAAACAGAATCTACCTGCATATGCTGGTGCCACATGCATCCTGGCCAGCTGGCCTGTGGTTGAAGACCAGCTGTTTCTCGTCTCCATCCTGCATAACCAAGTCAGTCCCATTTTATTGCCAAATGGCCCTGGTAATGCCTCTGTAACTGCCCATCCAGGGTGCTCTGGCTTTTGGGAATAAAGAGCGAATCTGAATTTCACCAAGATAAACTCATGACTGGGTCAATACATCGGACGGTTATCGTGGGTGCATCTGTTTTTAGGCCTTGTTAACAACCTACAGGGGAAATAAAAATGGATCACCTGACTGCGTAAAAGCCATGGGCCTGAGGGAGAGGAGGACCAATTGGGAACTGTTTTTTGAGGGTGGGGACCAGACGAAGCAAGCCCTTCACTGCTGGTAGAAAAGAAAAGAAAAAAAGCAAAGCGGGAGGAATGAGGAGGGGGCAATTAAAAAGAAGGAAAAATCACTGACTCCAGTACTGACTTTGTACTTCATAAGAACTTCTTTTTCCCCATGGGTGACATTCAATCTTCCAAGAGTTTTGAGCGATGAGCCTCATTTTACACAAGGGGAAACTGAGGACCAGTGGTCGAAGGGGGCTTTTTCAAGGTCACACGGGGATTCTGGAACTTAGATGAGAACCATGTTTCCAGTTCTCTCGCCTTCTAGACACATGGAAAAGTCACACCCTGGCCCTTTTGGAGTCAGGTGTGATCCGTGACTTATTTTGGACCACGGAGCGTGAGCAAAGGGAAGGGTGTCACCTCCGGTAGAAGCCTGGCCAGCCAGAGTGCAATTCACCACTCTCTCTGTGCTGTGACCAAACTAACATTCCAGACGGTGGCTGCCCTGGCAACCTGGGAGTGAGGGGATACGAAGCAGAGCTCCAGCCCAACCACGATGGACACGAGCAAAAGTGAGAAAGAACACTCTGCTGTCTCACACCCCCAGGACTCGGGTACTGCTTGTTACTGGGGCACGACGGAGCCCATCCTGACTCTCAGCTCCTATGCGGAGCTCCTCCCTCCACTGAGCAAAGCCAGAAACTGAGCTCGGGTCTCCCAAGTCCAAGTACTCAATTTTTCTTTGACCTTTCTTCTTCCATTAGGAGGTTCTCAATTTTTTTACTCCCTATTTTGTAGAATACAAAATTAAATTTTGGAGAAGTCGCTTGCCTGACAGCACAATGCCGATGAGTGGTCTGATGATGTCTGCTTTAGTACCAGAGCTCCTCTCAGCATCCTCTCCTTTTAATTCCTTGTCCTCACTTCCCAGGAAATCCTGTAGTCCAGGGATTGGCATCACAGGCTGTTGAGTTGGATTCAAATGTGACTTTGGGCAAGTGTCTAAACTTTCTGAGCCTTCATTTCTTCGTCTATAAAATGAGTGCCAACAGTAACAGCACCTACCTCTTGGGGTTATTGCAAAACGTGTAAAAGTGCTCCACGCCATTCATGGCATGCATTAAGCGCCCAGTGTATGCTCACCCTCACTCTCCTTCATCTGACAATACTTTGCTACTCACAGAGGATGCCAGCCTTCTCTGGGCATGGTTACTGCCAGTTCTCCCATGGTTCTCCCACTGTGTCCACCAGCCTGTACTGCTGAGATGCCAGCAACCCTGCCCCTAAACCTCAACAGTGTGGGAGGGGGACCCCACTTGCAGCCCACACCCTGGAGGTCCACGGGCAGGTGGCTTCTGGCCTTGGGCCAAGGTTGCCCAAATTTTGTCCTCTGTTGCTCACTCAACCTCACAAACTATAATTATTTGTCTTAACACTGTTATCATTACTTCAGATCTTTAGGAACTTACCTTTTCTTCCATTTTCCTTCATTATTTACAGAGTGGCTGCCTGGTGCCAGGAACAACGCTAGGTGGCCGGAATACAAATGGCGATTCAGACACAGCCCCCCCAAGATTCACAAGGGAAGCAAGGGAGGTAGGCCCACAGGAGAGCAAATCTAAAACACTCTGATCAGCACTTATGATAGAAGGTGTATATGGTGTCCTGGAGGCATATTGCTCTATTCAACAAACATTTACTGAGCACCTATTTTGTATATGACATTTTTGTTCAACAGTGAAAACACAGTGGTGGAAAAGCCAGGAACCATTCCTTCTCACACGGAGTTTAGAATCTGATATCTACACCAGCTTCTCTCCATATACTCACTATGGCTG
This sequence comes from Globicephala melas, assembly GCF_963455315.2. Taxonomy (NCBI): domain Eukaryota; kingdom Metazoa; phylum Chordata; class Mammalia; order Artiodactyla; family Delphinidae; genus Globicephala; species Globicephala melas. Next base: position 18,458,198 of record NC_083328.1, read on the forward strand.
GTCTAGATGGCTCAGGCATGCCTGACTCTACTCTCTGACTCCGAGGATGGGTTTGTAATCAAGGCTTGACCAGTGGGACTTTGGTCACAGTCACTGGTTCAGGAGTGGGCAAATGATCCAAGAGTCCATTGAGCGCCAGCACCTAGACATTTGCTGGAGCTACCGAAAAAGGGGTCATCTCAATTTGCTGGGATGTAAACCTGGAGGGACCAATGTATCTTTATCAATATTTAGGGAGGACCAGGCTGAGGATGAAAGTATCAGCCAGGAAAAGAGAGACAAGAGATGAAGAAAGAAAGACTTCTGTTGACATTCTTTTAGCCACAGTCATACTGAATGATGCTGGACGTAGCCATACCTGAAGACATTATTACACCTTGATTTTATAGTTAACTGAGCATTTTTGATTCAGCCAGTTTTAAGGGATTTCTGTCACTTTCAAATGAAAAAATTCTAATGCACTAGGCAAAGAAAGAGGAAGTAGAAAGTTCTGTGAAGAGAGAACAGCATTTCCCAGCCCAGGACTCTGCAGATTTCATATCAAGTAGAGATCTGTGGGAAGAGAGGTCTGATGGAAAAGGCAACTTAGTGTGCCAGTGATCCCAGTGGATGGGGCTCAAACACCAAAGCCAGAGGTTACAAACGGATCCATGGACCAAATCTGACAAGCGAATAGGATCTGTTACTTGCCTACATGTTTCTAATTGACCAGGCAAGACAAAGGCTGTATCTCTTCTGTTCAATTACATCCTCAGCACTGTGTGAGCAGTATCCTCACATAATAAGTATTCAGTAAACATTTACTGAATTGATGGATGAATGGATACTGGAGTTGGGTGATTTTCAATAAACATCCAGATTTCTAGCTCCTTTTGAAAAATCAGAAAAATTAGGAAAATAGTAAGCTGGGGCTGAGTAGCAGCCGTTCCCTGTAGACAGAAGCTGTTCCCTCCATTTTACCACAGTCCTCACCCCTCTCTATTGTCTCATATAACACCCACTTCATTTCTACACAACATTGCCAGCATGTAAGTATTTATGTTTGCTGACCTAAGCCATTATGGGATTTTTCCAGGTTAAATTGACTCTAGTCCCTGAAAAGGGTGCAGCCAGAGAGCCTGGGTTATCACTTGCCTTGCTAGCCCTTTAAGCATCCCTCCTGAGAAAGCAGGACCTCACTTCTGCCAGAGTCTGTGGGTTTTAGGAGGTCAAAAATGTCACAAACTCACCCCACATCTTGTTCTTCCTTTGCTTCCAACGTTTCCAAAATGGGGAACATGAATCATTCAAAATTCAAAATAATCTATTTCATTTTTTTGTTTGTTTTTTTAGTAAGATCACAGGCAGGTTTTTTTTTTTCTAAAATGCTTTACAAATGCTAAGTTTGTTATTATTACTGCATATTCCACTGGGCCATTGCCTGCAAGGAATCAATGGGGAAGGAAAATGTAGTTGATTAAGCTGATCAAGAAAATCAAATAGCTTCACACTAAATTAGTCAAAGACCTTAAAGTATTTGGAATGGTCCCACTCCTGTCAGAGAGAGGGACCCCAAAGTGAATGCAATGGGGGGCGCTCACTGACCAAATCACAAATTAAAGTCTACAAGGTACAGACCTATTGAGATCCCAGGAAATCCATTAGGCAAGGCTCTTGTGGACACCCTGTCAGCAGCTGGGAGGCACTGCAAGTTTGTGGTTAAGGGAATGGATTTCTTGGCTAAACAGCTCCAGATGTGAGGTCTGGCTCTGTCACTTACTATCTGAAAGTGCTGAGTTTCTCAGGCTCCATCTCTGTAAATGCCAATAAGAATAGAAAACACTTCTTCAATTGAAATGAAGGTTAAATAAGGATCGTGAGGTTTCGGTATTAATACAAACACTTAGCAGAGCTTCCAGCATCCAAGAAATGCTGAGTAAACATTAGTTATGCTATTCTAAAAGAGAAATGGCATGAAAGTTTGCCCCAGATCAAACAATAAACTTCATTCATGCCCATGCTCACTCATATATAGACGGTTCTATTCGACCTATCGTCTGCAGGCATTCTGCTAAGCCCCAGGGTAAGGAAGTGATCTTGGTATTTAAATTCTAGCTGGAGAAACACACACATAAACAACAATTACCAGATCATTTTACAAGTTCATACAAAGGACGAACAAAGGCCTAGAGGATGAAATTACTCTGCCAGGGAGCGTCTGAAGTTCTTAGAGAGGCAAGTCTATAGAAGCAGAGAGTAGATTAGTGGTTGCCTGGGGTTGAGGGTAGGAACGGGGATTGATACAAAAGGGCACGAAAGATCTTTTCCGGGGAGAAGGAAATGTTCTAAGTTGGACCGTGGTGATGGTGGCACAACTATGTAAATTTGCTGAAAACCACTGAGCTGTATACTTAAGCGAATTTTAGTAAATCGTATCTCAATAGATTGTTTTTTTTAAAGAGTTCACAGAGAAAATACCATGTAAGCTAAGTCTGCAGGTTGGGTAGGATTCACTATAAAGAGAGGATTTAGTTTTCCCCCAGGTCCTGGCATACAAGCAAAGGCAGAGAGTGGGCAGCACTCAGCTGATCAGCGACCAGCAACATGGCAGGTGGAGGGAGAGGTGCGTGAAAAGGCGGGATAAGGCATCCCACCTAGTGGTGAACTGTGGGGCAGGGGGCTTCCCCAAGATACAGCTGTATTACCCCACCCTCAGAATGCCTGGTCTCTGCTGTTTCACCTTCTGTCTCCCACGCAAACGGTGGGCTTCGGCTTTGCCAAAAAAAATACGTGCTCACTGATTAAAACCAGATGTCACCTCACAGGACAGGATAACAGAGCAAAGTGTTTGATTTCTCCGCTGTTTCTCCAGTTGAAGCTTCCCCTTCACTGGTACTTAGGGCATTTGCAGCTTCTTTACGGAAACGGCACAAGAGGTTTTCTCTGCCTAATCCCCAGATCTTCATAGTTCGGGCGGCATTCGGTTTCTGTTTCAAGAGCACCACAGTGAAATGTGTGACAGCCAGCTTCGAGCTGGGAGACATCAAGGCGATCAGAAAGCTTTTAAAGATGAGAAAGCTGAGGCCAAAGCAGCACCTTTCAAGATTTCTACCCAGGCCACAATTTCCCCTCTGCTCTCCCACCTGTCAACATAGCAGATGGGGTTATAGTCTCTGACCCCACCTTCCTGACCTAGGGTGACTGGATCCCTGGTCCCAGCTGGGCCGTTTACATGATCTTTCCAAAGGGTTTAGAACACAACTGAGGAATGTGCTTTGCTCTGGGCTGGTCAGTGGACCTGCATCCACGTGGAATTGACATCTGCTCTGGAGAGAGTGATGGACTTGACCTTTCCCCTCCATTCTGACAGCTTTCTGGTTTCCAAGTCTAGTCCTCTGTGAGATGGGGTTCACTTTATGACACCCCTGGGATTTATTAAATGCTCTAGATGCTTCCAGTAAATTCCTATATTTTGCTTACACAAGTGGGAAATGGATTCCTTTCACTTGTAACCACAGTGTCCTAATGGAGTCAGGGAGTGGTTGGCCCAAATCACAAAGCAAAATTGACACCAGAATCCTTCTCTCCTGCCAGACCACGGATCTTGATGTTCATTGCCCAAGACGGTAGAGGTCAGCTGCTCATCAAGTGTGGGCACCCACAAAGAATTCATGTGATTGTTTCCAGAAGCAAGTCCACCTCAAGTTCAACCTGAGAAGGGAATGCATTTTATAAAAGAGGGAAAGGTTGTAGTGTGGAAATCATAGATAGAAAGACAAGCCAGGAGAGGCAACCAGGGCTTAGAGTCGCAGGACTTTACGGCCACTGCAACAACTTTAGTTTGGCTTAAAGGGGGTGATGCAGGAAAATGGGTTGAAATATGTAAAACACAGAGCAGTGTCTAGTACAAAACACTGTGCTAGTTATTATTAAATACTAGTTATTATCCTGAGGGTAATGGGAAGTACTTGAAAGATTGTTAGCAGAGGTAATATCACTTTTAGATTTTGAAAGGTCCCGTGGATGTAGGATGAAGAATGAACTGGTAAAGAGCCTCAGAGGGTTGAGGAGGAAGATAGAAGGCTGCTGTTATCCTCAAAATGGGAAGGGACAGTATCTTTAATAAGAGTGGCGCCAGTGGAGAGAGAGAGAAGCTGATAGACCTAAAGGGATGCTTAAGGACTTAGTGAGAGACTGACTATTTGGAATAAAAAAGCAAGCAGCTCAGAGACTACTCTCAGATTTTGGACTGAACAACTAGACGGCTGGTCATGTCATTTAACAGAGACAAGCACTAGAAGAAAACTAAGTTGCGTGGGGAGGTGATAAGTTTAGTGTCTGGGCACTTTGCATGTGAGGTGAATGTGAAATAGCCAAGTGAAGATGTCAAGTAAGCATCTAGATATTGATGTCTGAAGCTGGGAGGAGTAAACCTAAAAAAGAAAACATTTTAAGTCATTGTTGTTGCAAAGTTGAAGCCATGAGTATGGATGAGATGTTCCGATGGGAGTGCCCAGAGTCACATTCCAGAGAAAGCCAATGGGATCTCCTTAAGCATGATGGATGCTGTAGCCCACGTGAGCCGCCACCAATGCCCCAAGCCCCAGCTCAATAAATAGTTACTTACTGAATAAACAAATCAATAAGTCAATTCATGAACGGGATTGAAAGCTAGAGCGGCCTATCAGATCCTTCTGTGGAGGCAGTGAGAGGGAATCATAGCCTGGAACCAACTTTGGGGTTTTCTCCCCCAGTTTTATTGAGAAGTAATTGGCACATAGCACTGTATATACTTAAGGTTTACAAAACGACGGTTTGATTTACAGATATTGTGAAATGCTTACCACAGTAGGTTCAGCTAACATCCATCTCCTCTTATAGCCAGAATAAGAAGAAAAGAAAGGAGAAAAGAAAAAGAAATTGTCTCCTTGTGATGAGAACTCTCAGGATTTACTCTCTTAACTTTCCTATACATCATACAGCAGTGTCAGCTGCTGTCATCATGTTAGATATGACATCCCTGGTACTTAAGTATAACTGAAAGTCTATACCTTTTGACTACCTTCCTCCAATACCCCCATCCCCCATCCCCAACTTAGATAACCACAAGTCTGACCTCTTTTTGTATGAGGTGTTGTTGTTGTTATTGTTTTTTTTAAGATTCCACAGACAATTGCAACAAAAAGAATAAAATACCTAGGAATAAACCTAACTAAGGAGACAAAAGACCTGTATGCAGAAAATTATAAGACACTGATGAAAGAAATTAAAGATGATACAAATAGATGGAGAGATATACCATGTTCTTGGATTGGAAGAATCAACACTGTGAAAATGACTCTACTACCCAAAGCAATCTACAGATTCAATGCAATCCCTATCAAACTACCACTGGCATTTTTCACAGAACTAGAACAAAAAATTTCACAATTTGTATGGAAACACAAAAGACCCCAAATAGCCAAAGCAATCTTGAGAAAGAAAAACGGAGCTGGAGGAATCAGACTCCCTGACTTCAGACTATACTACAAAGCTACAGTAATCAAGACAGTATGGTACTGGCACAAAAACAGAAATATAGCTCAATGGAACAGGATAGAAAGCCCAGAGATAAACAAACACACATATGGTCACCTTATCTTTGATAAAGGAGGCAGGAATATACAGTGGAGAAAAGACAGTAAGACTCTTCAGTAAGTGGTGCTGGGAAAACTGGACAGCTACATGTAAAAGAATGAAATTAGAACGCTCCCTGACACCATACACAAAAATAAACTCAAAATGGATTAAAGACCTAAATGTAAGGCCAGACACCATCAAACTCTTAGAGGAAAACATAGGCAGAACACTCTATGACATAAATCACACTAAGATCCTTTTTGACCCACCTCCTAGAGAAATGGAAATAAAAACAAAAATAAACAAATGGGACCTAATGAAACTTCAAAGCTTTTGCACAGCAAAGGAAACCATAAACAAGACTAAAAGACAACCCTCAGAATGGGAGAAAATACTTGCAAATGAAGCAATTGACAAAGGATTAATCTCCAAAATTTACAAGCAGCTCATGCAGCTCAATATCCAAAAATCAAATAACCCAATCCCAAAATGGGCAGAAGACCTAAATAGACATTTCTCCAAAGAAGATATACAGATTGCTAACAAACACATGAAAGAATGCTAAACATCATTAATCATTAGAGAAACGCAAGTCAAAACTACAATGAGATATCATCTCACACTGGTCAGAATGGCCATCATCAAAAAATCTACAAACAATAAATGCTGGAGAGGGTGTGGAGAAAAGTGAACCTTCTTGCACTGGTTGGTGGGCATGTAAATTGATACATCCACTATGGAGAACAGTATGGAGGTTCCTTAAAAAACTAAAAGTAGAACTACCATATGACCCAGCAATCCCACTACTGGACATATACCCTGAGAAAACCATAATTCAAAAAGAGTCGTGTACCAAAATGTTCATTGCAGCTCTATTTACAATAGCCAGGACATGGAAGCAACCTAAGTAGCCATCAACAGATGAATGGATACAGAAGATGTGGCATATATATACAATGGAATGTTACTCAGCCATAAAAAGAAACAAAATTGAGTTATTTGTAGTGAGGTGGATGGACCTAGAGTCTGTCATACAGAGTGAAGTAAGTCAGAAAGAGAAAAACAAATACTGTATGCTAACACATATATATGGAATGTAAAAAAAAAAAAATGGTCATGAAGAACCTAGGGGCAAGACAGGAATAAAGAAACAGACTTACTAGAGAATAGACTTGAGGATACGGGGAGGTGGAAGGGTAAGCTGTGACAAAGTGAGAGAGTGGCATGGACATATATACACTACCAAACATAAAATAGATAGCTAGTGGGAAGCAGTCTCATAGCACAGGGAGATCAGCTCGGTGCTTTGTGATCACCTAGAGGGGTGGGATAGGGAGGGTAGGAGGGAGGGAGACGCAAGAGGGAAGAGATATGGGGACATATGTATAACTGATTCACTTTGTTATAAAGCAGAAACTAACACACCACTGTAAAGCAATTATACTCCAATAAAGATGTTTAAAAAAAATTCCAAAAAAAAAAGATTCCACACATAAGTGATATCATACAGTATTTATCTTTCTCTGTCTGACTTATTTCACTTAGCATAAGGTCTTCAGTGCCATCCATGTTGTCTCAAATAGTAGGATTTCCTTATTTTTATGCCTGAATAATATTCCCTTTTATATATACGTATGTGTATATATATATATGGAATATATATATATATACACCACATCTTCTTTATCCATCAACCACTTAGGTTGGTTCTTGTCTCGGCCATTGTAAATAATGCTGCTATAAACATGAGAGTTCAGGTATCTTTTTGAATTAGTGTTTTCATTCTCTTTGGATATATTCCCAGAAGTGGAATTGCTGGATCATATGGTAGTTCTATTTTTAATATTTTGAGGATTTCCATCGTGGCTGTACCTGCAATCAATGTTTATTTCCTGAATTCTAGGCTGTCTTTGACTATTATTCATATATATATATACACACACACACACACACACACACACACACATACATTTTTTTTTTTTTTTAGAAAAAACATAGAGGCAGAAGTTGCAGGTACATGAAACATGTCTGAAATCTCATTCCAAAAACAAACAAAAAAATCCCCAAACTTGATTGTATTGTAGAAATCCACTCATTACTAGTCTTCCAATATATCTTTCTCTTTGATAGATGTCTTAGGTTTCAGGCACCAGAATTATAGAAGAGCCACCCCTGAGCTTTCTAGCATGGACATAGGGAAACAGAAAAGTATCAGACAAGCCTGGCTGAGAGCAGACATTTAATAACTTTGTTAAATATGAAGGCAGAATATAGCCTTGAGTATTGTATCTTCCTTCCAACTAACATCAGCTTTTCTTCCCGACTCAAAAAGCTCTTAAAAACCCCTGCCACCTTCTCAAAAGAAATTCCAGAGAAGAGTAATCTGGAATTTGAAGTGTCACCCTATAATGCCTTGTTTGAAATTCATTCAGCATATGGATTTGTGCAACAGTGGTGGAAAAAATGGAAGAAGCAAAGAGCAATAAAAACAAGGTTGGTGAACGTGATGTAGCAGAGTCACAAAAACTAATTTTTAAGGGTGGCTGCTATGGTCATCAAGCAACTGTGTTTCTATCGAAAAAGTTTATATTATATTCTAGGTGCCACCACTCCAATGGGCCCTTCAGAGGAAAACTGACTGATGGTCCTGGCCTTCCGCCATAGCTGAGTGGACCAGGGTGAGACCCAGCCCAGGGCAGCAGTAGTTCTTAAATTTTAATGTACAGAAGAATCACCCAGAAAACTTGTTAAAATACAGTTTTCTAGGACACATGCTCTGAGATTGGAATTCAGTAGGTCGGCAGGTTGCCCATAAATCTGCATTTCTAACAAGCTCACCTGTGGTGATGCTGACGTTGCTGGTGCCTGGGACTGGTTGCAAGCATTGTGCTTCACAGCTGCTATCTCTGCCATGGCAAGGATGCTCAGATATCCAGCATGCCCAGAAGAGTGCCAGGCCATAGTAATTGCTCAATAAATATTTGTTGAATAAACAGTCCTCTCTTGAGGAGTTGCAATATTTAGAGACAGCCAGTTAGGAGATAAGAGAAAGGCCAAAAATACAAATAAAGAAGGCAGTGGGAAGAAGCCACGAGATAGCAAAAGCCACAAGGCAACCAAAGGCGTAGGCTTGCAGTGGCCATGTATGAGTCAAAACTTAGAGAGAAGACGGAAATTCATCAGTAGTGTCCAGGGTAATAGAAGCAAAAGCTAAGATTCACTGACTTGCCTACAAATAACAAATGCTGGAGAGGGTGTGAAGAAAGGGAACCCTCCTACACTCTTGGCGGGAATGTAAATTGGTGCAGTCACTGTGGAGAACAGTATGGAGGTTCCTCAAAAAGCTAAAAATAGAGCTACTATATGATCTAGCAATTCCAGTCCTGGACATATATCTGGACAAAACTGTAACTCGAAAAAATACATGCATCCCTATATTCATAGCAGCACTATTTACAATAGCCAAGACATGGAAGCAACCTAAATGCCCATCAAAAGATGAATGGATAAAGAAGATGTGGTACATATATACAATGGAATATTACTCAGCCACAAAAAAGAATGAAATCATGCCATTTGCAGCAACGTGGGATGTACCTAGAGATCGTCACAGTAAGTAAAGTAAGTCAGAAAGAGAAAGACAAATACCATATGATATCACTTATATGTGGAATGTAAAATATGGCACAAATGAACTTATCTACAAAACAGAAACAGACTCACAGATACAGAGAACAGACTTGTGGTTGCCAAGGGGGAGGGAGTGGGAGGGGTAGATTGGGAGTTTGGGGCTAGCAGATACAAGCTATATATAGAATGGATAAACAACAAGGTCCTATTGTATAGCACAGGGAACTATATCAATATCTTGTGATAAACCATAGTGGAAAAGAATATGAAAAAGTATATATATATATGAATCACTTTGCCGTACCCCAGGAACTAATACAACATTGTAAATCAGCTATACTTCAATAAATTTGTTTTAATTAAGAAAAAAAAGAAAACAAGGGCTTTTGAGAGAAATGAAAGACGAACAGGGTGGAAAGAAGCACAGATCCCATAGTCACATGAGGAAGAAGACTTCAATCCACACTCTCTGCTTTATAGATGCTTCACCCCGGCTTCACTGATAGTTACTGAGGAGAAACTGGGCCTTTTTCTTGGGTCCCTTGGTTAGCCAAGTTTCTTGGAAGACTTATTTATAGACTGAATTTAATTCCTTTCTTCCCTTTCATTTTTCAACCCCCTCAGATAGGGTTTATTTCCTTATCACTCCTCTAAAATGATTGCCAAATCCTCAGGATACGTTTAGGCTCTCACCTTCTCACACCTCCCAGCAGCCTTCAGGCACAAGTGGCTATGCCATCACTTTGAACACTAGCCCTTCTCAACTTTGGTGGCATCAGCTTTGCTATTCCCCACCCCCACCCCCAAATCATGTGGCCACTCTTTCTCCTAACCTGGGTCCTCATATTCTTCCTACCATGTTAGAATTTGCCAGGGCTCAGGCCTGGACTGATTCTCACTCCACTTGGTCTCCCTAAGTGATGCCCTAAGTCCCATGACTTGCAAAACTAGTTATTGCCAATGACACCCCAAATTAACTGATGCCCTGAGCTCAGGCTAATACCTACAAGTACTTTCTCAAGCACTCTATCTGCATGTCTACTAGACATCTCACACTTAACATATCCAAACAGAATTCTTGATGTCTCCCCAACCCCCAAACACGTCCCATCTTCTCTAATTAGTTCCAGTAATGATAACTTTTAAAATGCATTGCCAACCTTTAACCATCATGGAAGTTCCTACGAAAAAAATGGAAAGGTCTGTTAACACGGGGCCCCTATTCCCACAGGGTGAAGGATTACTCTAGGAAGCCCATGCACGTTCCAGTTTTTAAATCCCTGGCTGGCTCACTGCACACAAATACACCACCTACCTAGCCTCTGTGGGCATTTAGCGTGGCACTCCTACACCAGCCTCCTCTTGCACTTTTCTCCCCACTGAGCACACTAGCATCCATCCACATGGGCTTTATTTTCGTTCCTTAACTGAGCCTGGTTCTTTTCTGCCTCAGTACCTTCCCTATGTCATGAAAAAGTCCTCCTTCTTTACCAAGCTGCCCCTACCCATCTTGCAGATTTTGGTCACATGTCACTTCCATTAGCCTCACCACCAGCCCCCATCTAAACTGCCCTTGTCACGTGTTCCTTCATGGCACTCCCTACAATTTCTAATGCTGCACATGTGTGCTGAACAGTTTAGGGCCATCTCTCCTCACACAGGCTGTAAACTCCTTAAAAGTCCATTTTCTAATGGGATTCATCTCTGGATATCTAGTGCTTGGCATAGAATAAATATCCAATAAATACTGGCTAAATGAGTGAATGAATGAATGTCATCTACTTTATAATATGCCGAGGGTCGGCTTCCTCATCTGCAATGTGATGACAATGATATTTGCCCTTCTTTGGACACGTATTACTTGACAGACCAAATAAAACCATAAGCTAGCATACCATTTCATTACATTTTTATTCTCCAGGAGAACAAGGCTATTCTACCCACATTTGTATCATCAGCACCTGGTATAAAGTTACTGGGCAATGAATGTGTGTTGAATTGAATCGCTATTATTATTTGTCTGAAGAAAGATCAAAACAAAAGTTGATGGTAGCTCCCCAGTCCATAGTTAATGCTCCTACCCATCTATCTCAAAAAGATGCTTTGACCCGATCATAAGGTTTGGAAGATCTTAAAGTAAGCATATTTGGGGTGAATCAATACATTTATGGCCTAGGGCAAAGGGTTTTTTGTTTTGTTTTGTTTTGTTTTTTCCCTGAACGAGTTTCTGTTTCTTACCTGTTTATCTTTGGAAAGGCAGCTGAAGTTCATCAATAAAGGCGATGTTCATTATCTGAAGGTTTAGGCAGCAGAAGAAAACAACTGTAGATTATAGAAGGTCTGCTTTCACCCAAAGACGTCAAATATCTAGATCACATGTACAGCAACGGTTAAAGCTAAGCTGTACAGTGATGGGGAGGGGATACCCAAACCTGGTCTGTGGGTATGGGCAGCGTATGCATCCAAAAAGCTCACCTCCATGACTCCCCAGTGCACATGTGAGAGTAAGCCATATGGATTCAGTCTACGTAGCTCATCTGTGGCTCTCCTGTCCAATTCACAGCCTGCTGCATTTAGAAAGCGTGATAATTGTGATAATAGACTGCATGCTTGGGATTTCCCTGGCAGTACAGTGGTTAAGACTCCATGCTTCCAATGCAGGGGTCGCCCGTTTGATCCCTGGTTGGGGAGCTAAGATCCCACATGCCCCACCGTACAGTCAAAATAAATAAGTAAAATAGGCTGCATGTTTACTGAGCCCCTACTATGTGCCAGAACCTAGCGAGCATCTTCCCAGCTCATTTAACCTCTACCTAGGAGGGATCGTTATCTCTTTTTAGAGATGTAGAAATGGAGGTTCAACTAGCTTAACTTGCCCGAGAACATAAAATTGGCCAATGATGAAAAGCAGTGGTACCCACACTGAAGAATAGATTCAAAGAACACCACAACAGCAACAAAGGATGTACTACACCAAGACACCTGTACGTTTCAGAGTCTGCGCTGCCCCACAGAGCGTCAAACAGCCAATCGCTTTCCTCTTGAGCCAGCATGGCCATATCTCAGCGCACATCATGATACTGTTGAAGGAACATGCGTTTTGGAATCACATCTTGATCTGAGTTCTTCTGCTACTAATGAGCTATGTGCTGCCAGGAGATCTGTCTCTCTGTACCACTGGTCAGGTGATCACGTGTTCTGTGGTTGTCTGGCCTATAACAGACCCATAATGAATGATACTTCCACTTTTCCTCCTTTCTGCCTCAAAGAAGTAAACATCACCATGATGTTTACCCTAAAAACCGACACTGATAACTTTCCTTTTTTTTTTTTTTTTTTTTAACACGCCAAGGCACCCAGCTAAGCCTTTAACATACCATACTTTCATTTAATCCTCACAACCCTTTTTCTTCCAGATCATGGAACTGAGTCCTGGCGAGGTTAAATAGCTTGCTCAGTCTTAGTAATGGGGCCAGGACTCTGACTTGAACCCTAGCCTGTTTTAAGCTGGATTCCAAACTATCTAACACTATGCCACACTGCCTCTTTCCCTACACCCCTAGACAATAAATATTGAGAAATATAAGCTTTTTTTTTGTTCATTCGTGTTTTTCACAATAATATTCCCTAACCTGGCATTCTATGTTTATGCATAATCACCAGAAAAATTTAAAGGTAGAAAGATCAGGAGACATCAGCTCAGGCTGTATAAAAATCAGCCAGCCTGATCTGATATCACGACGGGCAGGAAATTACTAGAAGTTCAATATTATCTGCGGGAGTCTACTTCGGATATTACGTTACCTTTAAAGTATTCTTAGAACTCCAAACACATCCACAGATGTTAAGCACTTGAAATTTTCATGACATGACTGTATTTTCCTCGACAATTCCTTGTGCATCAAGCAGAGGGAAAGGGCCGAGAAATGGAGGGAAGAGGCAAATTTTAGAACAGAATTTAGAAGCAGGTGCATTTGTGTTTCTCACTCCAGGCCAGGCTCTCCTCTCCTCGCTGTTGCTTCAAGAGAAGCAGCAAAGCGATCGATCTGGCTCAGAGGTGATGCTCTTCACAGAACCTCTTCCAGGAATCTTGCAGGGCTACTGAATATTTGAAGGATCTGGGCTTCCAGGAACGAAATACAAAGAAGAATGAAACATGTCATGCTTTAGAGCAGTGGTTCTCAACCATGGGTTATTTTGCACCCCAGCAGACATCTGACAATGTCTGGGGTCACTTTGGGTTGTCACAACGGGGAAGGGCGCTCCTGGCATCGAGTGGAGAGATGCTAATAAATAATCCTACAGTGCACAGGACAGCCTCCCACAGGAAAGAATTATCTGGGTATAATGTCAACAGTGCTCAAATCAAGAGACCTTGCCTTAAGGAAGTGTCTCTGTTTTTGAATTTTTTAAAAAATTATCATCGAAAAAGCAAATTACTACCAGCCTGTCAATAAAATGGTCTTTCTAAAACACACTCCTTTAGATTACTTCCTGAATGAGGCTCCACAGCTCACTGCCCCTTACAGGGTGCTCTGAAGCCCTAAGCACCACATGCAAGAAACTCCATGACCCGGATTGGCTACCTTCTCCTCACCTCCTACCCCACCAAGAGCCAATGGCGCTGGACTTCCTACCATCTCCCAGGCCAGCCTTGAACTTGCACCCCGCCCTGTGCCTTTGCACACCACTTTCTCTCAGCCTGGGAATCTTTTCTTTCTTCTCCATCTTGCAAAACTCCATTCATCCCTCAAGGCTTCATGGCATCACCTTTTCGGAAAACACTTTTCACCAAAGCTTGTGTACCAAGAGCATCAGATTCACCTCGGGGTTTATCAGAAAACCGGAACCTCAGGCCCTCATCCCAGACCTAGTGAATCAGAATCTGCCTTTCAACAAGATCCCAGGCGCTCTGTTTGCACATTAAAGTGCAAGGGAACTGCTGTAGGCAAGGTGAGCTGCCAGCCACATCTCCATACTTCCAGGACATCCTAAATAGCCCCATACACCCAGATCGCTGGCTATACAGCAATCGTCTATTTGTGCGTCTGTCTTTCTCTCCACTTTGTGACCCTGATCTGGAGAAGGATGCTATTTTATTTCTCTTTGTATCACTGGCATCAAGATAGAAGAGACACATAGCAGACACTCAATATTTACAGCTAAACAAATGAACAGCCTATTTATCCATGCTTCCTCCATCCCTGCCAGATGGAAACCCTACATCCTTCTCCAGACAGCTGAGCCCAGCGTAGGTCCAGGACTAGCCTCAGGGGTATGATAACACTCCCCATCCAGTAGTTCTTAGAATTAAGAAGAGCCAGGACCCATCCTATAAAATCCCACTGAAGCTTACTGTGTGCCAAGCCCTTTGTCTGGCAGTGGAGATACAATGTTATAGAAAACATACCTGAAGAGGACTCACACCAGTGTTTAGCAGAGTACTGATCAGCATGTGAGAAACCAACAGACCTGAGTTGAGGGAGGGAACCATTTGAAAGGACTAGCTGGAACCCTCTATAGCAATCAAGGTCAAAATAGTGCCCGTCCCATCAGCTAGACCAGAAAACTTCACAATTTCGGAGTACTGGGTAGAGTACTCAGAGAGTCCTGCTTCAGTAGCCCTAAGGTAAACAACGTTTTAAATACTCAAATATTCGAAAATTAAGCAGAGAAATGGCAATGTCTAAGATAAAAATTATACTGGATTGGATTAATGGAAGATTTGCTATCACAGAAGAAAATATGAGTGAACTTGAAGGCATAGGAATAGACACTGCAAAATGAAACACAAAGAGAGAAAAAGGAATTTTTAAAAAATCAATGACCTATGGGTCAACGTCAAGTAACCTAATATACACATAACTGTAGTTCCCAAAATCAGGTGGACAGAAAAATACTTGAAAAAATAATAGCTGAAACTTTTCCAAATTTGATGAAAACTATAGACCTACAGAGCTGGGAAATTGTGCGAATCCCAAGCAAAGGAATAAAGAGCCCTGGAAATGGAAAAAAGAAAAAAGAAAGGAAGGAAGGGACGGAGGGAGGAAGAAAGAAAAACACACCTGGTCCCTATTTACTGGGGCTGATATTCTGGGGAGGAAAGCAGAAATGAACACGTCATCCCAGGGTGGTGGGTTCTACCAAACAGGAAGTCTGGGATGCTAGGGGCGCAGGTGTGACATGGTGCGGGCGTCGTGCTTCTGCTAACGTAGTGTTCTTCCTGAAAGAGTGACATTTTAGCTCAGGGGTTAAGGGTGAATGGGAGTTAGCCAGGAAAAATGGAGTAAAAGTCTTCCGGGATGAGAGGAAACAGCAAAGACCCTAAGATACAGAGAGTGTGACTGATGCGTTCACAGCATTTTCTACCCCAGGGGCCCATTGCGTCCTCTCTACACACACTTCTGCTCCCTTCTGATGGGCCTTATCTTCTTTGCTTGACCAGTGCTTGCTTTCCCAGCTGGACTTGAGACCTTCTCAATCAACAGCCCTCTTAGCCAAGGCCTAGACACCCTTCCCAGGCTCCTTAGAAGGCTAGACCCTGCTTTTCCCAAGACCCATCTTTCACCTGTTTCCTGCTGCATTTAGACAGGTGGCCATCCCTCACTCATTCACTCATTCATTCACTCAGTATATTTATTTTGAGTCCTTCTCCGGGCCAAGTCCTGGGCCCACAGACGTAAATAAAATAGACATAAAGCAGGGCTTCCCTGGTGGCGCAGTGGTTGAGAGTCCGCCTGCTGAGGCAGGGGACACGGGTTCGTGCCCCGGTCCGGGAAGATCCCACATGCCGCGGAGCGGCTGGGCCCGTGAGCCATGGCCGCTGAGCCTGCGCGTCCGGAGCCTGAACAAAACCAAAACCTGTCCTTCTTCTCTGGACTCTGCCAGGGACTGGCAGCAGGAGATGGGTACGAGGAGGAGAGAGCTCCCAGGCAAACTCCGCCTGAGCCAGCCCTAAGATGCCCCGCCTGCCCATAAAGCCATCTCCAGGGCACTCAGACCTTCCCACCACCTCCTGCAGTCTACTGTGGTGACCCCCATTTCTGCATGCCCCCTAAGTAAATGGGAGGTGTTTTCTAGGGAATCTGATTTCATGATTCTTTAAGGAGCTATCGGCATGGAAAGCACCCGGGACGGAGCAGCCTCCCCTGACTGATAACACTTATCTGGGTTACTGTCTCACAGAGATTCATTCTGTAATTTCTGGGCCCTCAGAGAGAATGTCTTCGTATTTCTCAATACCTTAAACTGCACTCACTATTCATTGGCCCTAACAGCTCCGTTATCAGAAAGCCCAATATTATTACCAGGCATTAAGTTATCTACAATTATTTTGTTTTATTCTCCATTTTGGTGAGATAAGCCATGCAGACTGGGCAAGTCTGGGCATCGTTTGCAATTTGTATGTGAGTTCAACAAAGAGCATGGAGCCTTAGCTAAACTCCTTCCTGGGGTTTTTCGTTGGACTTCTTGCTGTGCCTTCTGCTTAGTAAGAATGTTATAATAATGCTCCACATCAGGGGTCAGCATACTGTGGCCTGGGGGCCAGTGTGGCTGCTTTTGCCAATGGAATTTTCCTGGAAAATGGCCACACCTGTTCATTTACTTTTTTTTTTTAATTAATTTATTTTTGGCTGCATTGGCTCTTTGTTGCTGCACGCAGGCTTTCTGTAGTTGTGGCGAGCAGAGGCTACTCTTTGTTGCAGCGCGTGGGCTTCTCGTTGCAGTGGCTTCCCTTGTTGCAGAGCATGGGCTCTAGGAGCATAGGCTTCAGTAGTTGTGGCACGTGGGCTCAGTAGTTGTGGCTCGCGGGCTCTAGAGCACAGGCTCAGTAGTTGCAGCACCCGGGCTTAGTTTCTCCGCGGCATGTGGGATCTTTCCGGACCAGGGCTCGAATCCATGTCCCCTGCATTGGCAGGCGGATTCTTAACCACTGCGCCACCAGGGAAGCCCTCGTTTACTTATTGCTTATGCTGCTTTCATGATAAAAACAGCAGGGCTGAGTAGCTGCAACAGAGATCATGGGCCCTCAAGCCTAAAAATACTATCAGGTCTTTTTCAGGAAAAGACTGCCAACCCTTGAGCGATAGCTAATGTTTGTAGCATATAACTCCTGTGCAAAAATCCTTTATGTGGTTTGTGTCCTTTAATCCACATAAGATCCCATTTTACAGATGACACTACCGAGGCTGAGAAGTGATGGTCGGTCCAGGGTCCCAGCAGCACTAAATAGCAGATTCGGGGTTCAAGCCTTTGTTGCATCAGCTGTGTCCGACTGACACATTCACATGCCTCTTGATATCTGAACTTGCACTGACCCTCTCGAGCTAAGGGACTTTGTCAAATGAGGCAGGTAAGTCACTTTTTCTCCCCTGATAAAAGCTAGTGGGCTGTTCGGACAGCTGGATGAGGTATGGTAGGTAAAAACGTACTGAGTCTCGGTTAAACATTCCGGTTGCTTCCCAGGGGACATATGTCCATCTGGAGACGGCAGGCTGTGTTCCCTGATGCCCCCAGCTGCATCCAGTCTGATAAGCCTCCTCTACTCCCTTGCTTCTCAAAGCATGGTCTGCAAACAACCTGGGAGCTTGTCAGAAATGCAGACTCTCGAGCCCCACCCCAGACTTACTGCACCAGAATCTGCAGGCCAACAACATCCCCAGTGACTTGGTGGGGATCTGAGATGCTCTGCTGGTATCCGCAGCCTGATGAAATCCTGATGGTAATGCCACCAGCCTCAGCCGGTATCACGGACTGGAGCATCCTGACAAGCTCACCATGCTAGCCAAATGGACTTCTGTCCTGGTTTACTCTATTTAAGGTTTCAATAAAGGGCACCCCAGTCTGTCTCCCAAGACCACATGGATGGACTCTTGACGCCTTCCCAGGGGCTTGTGGGCCTCCTCTCCTAAGGATTTGCCTTTTATACCTTTTGCTATCTCCTCCACACCTGCTGTGCAGTGATTCCTGACACTTAAATAACAGTACACTCCTGCCATTGAATATCATACTCTACCATGCCAGGGCAAGACACGCCCCCTGGATACTCGTAGAAACAAGCTGATGCTGCCCTCCTGCTTCCTTGACCTTGAAGGCTTATCCTCACTGTGGCTCATATTCCTGATGCCCCAGCCAGCCTTATGCCTGGGATGTGAAAGTCAGTCATTCCTCATGGGCAATGCAAAGGACATACACCTTCACCTTAGGGTGGGATGCCTTATCTATGTGGATGTGGAATGTGCCTCACCAGCCCCAGCTTCCAGCACAGGGCCCAGCAAACAACAGATGCTCAATCGTGCCCTGACGATGAACCAACTAGCTGATCTCCAGACTCTATGAATCCCAAAGCTGTATTTCTGACCTCAGGTCTCCCATCCCCCGCTTCCTTCATCTCTCTCATGCATGTAAGAAAGAAAGGGAGTGATGCCAGAAAACACATCATCCTATCAACTTGACCCTCTCCCTGCCCCATTAGCTGGTATCTCGGCTTCCCAGGGACTCAGCTGTGGCAGATGTTACCAGGTTCAGGCAGCCCCAGCCAGGCTGCACCCGTACTGTTTGCCAAACTCCTGAAATCAGTCAGATGTTCTGGCGCAGATGCCAGTAGGTTTCTCATCTCTCTCCACACACCTATGATTCATCCTCCTCCTTCCCTTTTCTATCACCAACACACATCTGTTCTGACTTAGGATAACTAAAGGAAAATTAAATGAATCTGTTTCGTGAGTCACCAAGGTTATTTATAGGACTTTAATATAGGCTGATACAAAATAAAGAAACAAAGAGAGAAACAAAAATAAGTTATCTCCTCAGGAAGCCAAGCAAAGTTCAAGGAAGAGAAGAGTAAGTCACGTCCTTCGGGCTGATGAAGCCGTACGCGTCTTTGGTTTATCACGGTCTTTCTTCCAGGTCCCAGGAAGATCAATGAGGCTTGTTGGATTTTGAGAGATCAATGTTAAAAAGACGCGCTTTGCAATGCAGAACATGTGCGCGGCGTGCGTGTTGCAAGGGGCCCCAGGCCGACGGAACAACCCAATCCAGCACTTGGAGGAGTGTAAATATTGACTGTGGGGATAAGGGCATCGCCAGGTCCTTCTCGCGCTGCCCCTTCAGCTCCTCTCCATGCGCTTTGAGCTGCCTCTAGCCGGCAGGTGGCTGAAGCTTGGGGTCACTGATGGACTTCAGCTTTCCTTAGTCCCTGCTTGCGAGGACGCCTTTCAGAAATAGGTCATACAGAGTTTATAATAACTCTGTATGGAGTGTAATCTATAAAAATATCGAATTACTATGTGGTACACCTGAAACTAATATAATCTTTTAAGTCAACTGTACTTCAAATAAATAAATACATAAACAAAATTTGGGGGAAATGTTATTAGGGGCCTGCATAGGCATGGGGACCAAGTATATTGTTTCCAAACAAGGATATTCTGAAATGCCATGTTACTGGAAGTAACTACAGCATTGCCTCTTTTTTTCCTCATGGTCAGGGATATAAAACTAGCCAGAGGGCTTCCCTGGTGGCGCAGTGGTTGAGAGTCCGCCTGCCGATGCAGGGCGCATGGGTTCGTGCCCCGGTCCGGGAGGATCCCACATGCCGCGGAGCGGCTGGGCCCGTGAGCCATGGCTGCTGAGCCTGCGCGTCCGGAGCCTGTGCTCTGCAACAGGAGAGGCCACAGCAGTGAGAGGCCCGCGTACAGCAAAAAAAAAAAAAAAAAAAAAAAAACTAGCCAGAAATGGGGTGTTTGACATTAAAGAACACAAAGAGATGGTTCCTGGACGTGAACAGGAGGAGATGGTGCCTGGCCCTATGAAGAATCTTCATGTGCAATACAGAACAATAAACAAGTGCATAATTACCTCTTCTTGAAAGAAAGGAAGGAAGAAAGAAAGGAGGGAGGGAGGGAGGGAGGGAAGAAAGGAAGGGAGGGAGGGAGGAAGGAAGGAAGGAAGAAAAAAGAAATAAGTCAGAGAGAGAACTATAGGCTCCAAAGGAAATGACCAGAAGGGCAAGATCAATGTTACCTCTAATCTGGGAAAGTAGGTACCACGTCACCCTAGACACCTTTGACTCATCTCCCTCTTTCCCAGCATCCCCAGAGTCATCCGCTCACCAAACTTCCCTCCTGACGTCTGCCAGAACCAGGCCCCAGGTCTCCACCTCTCCACCTCTCTACTACTGTCTTGGTTCATCCCATGTCTGCCATCTTCCACGCAGTTGCTAGCATCGTCTTTATTAAGACAGGCATCTTATTATGTTTCTCTAATGCTTGAAATCTAACATTTTTGGCAGTTCATTAGGAATTGACTTGATTTTACTTTCGTGGGGAGCTACCCCCAAATACGTTTCCCCGATACCAGTCACACTGGCACTTAACATGTCTTGTCTTTTCACACCTCCACACATTTGCTTAGTAAACAACTAGGTATCCATGTGCGGTTCTAGAGCCTTCCCTCTGTCCTCATATTTATCTGTTTACTTGTTTCACTGTCCTCCTCACCGGAATATAACCTCTTTGAGGACTGTGACCTTCTCGTGTTTACAGCTCTAACCCCAGCACCCTAAGATTACTGCCTGGCACGTAATAATCACTCAAAATATATTTGTTGAATGAATGAATAAATGAAAGTCTACCCCCGGGGGCTAGATTGTGAGTTCGCTGAAGCCAGAATTTCTTGCTCATTTCATATTCTGGGTACATAGTTAAGTGCCTGGCACAGGGTAGGAATTCAAAAACTAATGTTTTGTTGAATTGAATTGGCTTGAAATGCACTTTGCAGGGGGAACTTACCAAGGGGGTCCTCAGAATTGCTTCTCCATCTCTGTGTACAAAGCCAGATTCAAAGCTAAGAAGTGAGACTGCTTTCCAAAGAAAGAGAAGGAAGTCTTCAGTGAGGCTCAAGGACAAAAGAGCCCCAAATCTCAACACCCCAAATCGGCAATTATGCTTCTCAGCCTTCACAGTTCCATTTATGATGTGAATCCTTACCTTATCTCGAGGAAACATACCACCACGTCAACGCGATTTTCAAAGACCTTTATAGTTGCCACAACTCTGATATATATATTTTATTGTGGCACCATCTGCACTGCTGAAGTTAAGGCTGAGTCAGCACTTCTAGAAGGAAATCCATGGTCTGGGGATTTATACCTCAGCCATAAACACTTAGCTTTGGCTTTGGTGATACAGAAATGAAATCTGCCCCGATGTGCAAAGATATGTAAGTGAACCCATGAGCTCAAGGAGAAACCATGGTTGGCCCTTTTTAGAATTCTAATTCTAAATCAATATCAAGGAGAAAATATCACTAATGAGGAACACAAGCTTCTTCCATTTCTCAAGAAACAGAATCCAGTATGTGTGCTCGATTATGTGGACACCCTAATTCCTTACCTCACTTTCCCCACACCCAGGTGGTCACCATATCCTAGTGGGTCTAACCTGCTGTCCTCCTCAAGCCTTAATGGGCCTGTGAATCACCTGGACATCTTGCTGACATGAAGTCCGGGCTGGTACCTGAGAGTCTGCATTTCGAACAAGTTCCCAGGTGATGTAGACGGTGCTGCCCCAAGGACCAGTCTTTGAGAGCCCCCAGTATTTGAAAACCCCCAATATGTCCCAGGCTCTGCATCCTCCCTCTTCCTTAATGCAGACCCTCCTCATTTCATACCTGGCCTGTTTAACACCTGCCCCTCGATCCACTTTTCTGCCATCCCATCTGCCTTTATTTTATTTCATCCCCAAATTACCTTCCCTATGCAATTAGGCCAGAATTCTCTAGCCATCTCCCCATCTCCCCACAGAGAGGGTGAATCATTCCCTTCCCGGTCCTACCACTTCCCACACTCTGCCATTAAATCTGTCAGAGTTTCTAATTATTGACCCACGTGTCTGTCAGCCTCAACTGACTGTGGGGTCTTAAACGGTAGGAAGCATATTTTACTCAGCTCAGGGTCTGCCGACAACAGGAGTTCAATAGTGTTTGAAGACAGGAGGAATTAATAAATTAGGGAGTTTATAAGAAGAGCTATCATTTATTGAGCACTGTGTGTTTACCAGGCGCTGCGCAACAGGCTTTACATTTATTAACCCATTTTATGCTCGGAACAACCTCGGGAGTTAAATACGGTGAGGCCCGCACTACACAGAAGAAAGTTGAGAGAAGCTACATAACTGTCCCAAAGATGTACAGCTGCTAAGTGGCAAAGCTGAGTCCGAACTCAATTTCATTAAAATTCCAAAGTGCTTTCTCCTAATTGCCAAGCTATTATGAAAGACTGACGGAACAAACGAAGACAGGAACGAAGGCATGAATGGCTTTTGTCATTCATTTTGTTGCCCTTGTCATTCATTTTGTTGGGGATCTGTGAAGCCAGGCAAGCTCTTCCTACCCTATTCAGATGGCCAAGTGCTTATATATAAGAACAAAAAAAAGGTGATTTATGCCTATGGTTTACTGCTCTGACCTCTGGCAGCTCAAAATAAGATTTGATTTTTAAAACACAAATGCCTCCTCCACCTGTTATATCAGCTCCTTGACACCAAGATGAAGGACATGAAGATGCTTGACTGACACTCTGGACCCAAGAAAGTTAAGAGCAGTGAATATGTTTTACCTACAGATATCACTAGGTGTGAAAGGCCAGAAATACCACACATCATTCACTCACTCATTCATACACACATACATCCACCCATCCATCCACCCATCCTTTCACTCACTCATCTTTCATTTATTTATTTATTTATTTATTTTTTGCGGTACGCAGGCCTCTCACTGTTGTGGCCTCTCCCGTTGCGGAGCGCAGGCTCCGGACGCGCAGGTTCAGCGGCCACGGCTCACAGGCCCAGCCGCTCCGCGGCATGTGGGATCTTCCCGGACCGGGGCACGAACCCGTGTCCCCTGCATCGGCAGGCGGACTCTCAACCACTGCGCCACCAGGGAAGGAAGCCCTATTCATTTTTTATTCACTTATCCATTCATTGATCCCTCCTGATGTTCATTTTTTCATTCACTCAATATTGATCAAGACTCAGTGTGTTTTAGAACCATTTAAGCCTGAAAATATGGCAAGGCTGGAAGGGAGCTGCCAAAGGAATTTTCCTACAAAATTACTTCTCAACTGATACCTGAAAGATATACAAAAATTATTCAGGTAAATAGGTATGTGGGTTACAGCATGCTACGTAATGGATAAGGGAGGGATGAAGGTAGTTCTAGACATAAGTAACAACATGTGTGCAAGCTGTGTGTGTGTGAGGAGTCTGGCACACTTGAAGCATGGACGAGGTGTGGGATGGCTGAACAGAAGTTAGAGTACAGAGCAACAGGAGGAAGGGAGAGCGATGAGATACAGAGATGCGGGCAAGAGCGCTCGGTCCTCCTCTTCGCTTCTAGTAATTAGAGGGTGTCAGTAGCTCTGGGGATCTACAAGCGACGCCCTGAGAAAGGACTGTGTCAAGTTGAGGGGACTGGATACAGCCATATCCATATTGATGTCCATATCCTCATAGGTTAACAAATAAATGAAGAATCAGGTATACCTGGAACACTCAAACACGGAAGTACAAATACATACATACATATACATATGTCTATATCTATGTCTGTCTGTCTATCTACCAATCATCTTCATCTTTCTGTAAAGCAACTTCAGTTCTGACCCTAAGTCTTTAGCATAGCGGGGGGAAAAAAATCCCAGCTTCTTTCTGATGCCTTCCCCTGACCTTGAGATTCAATGCCATGGTGCTGGAAGTTTGACAGTAAGATGCTGAGGACTCCCGTGATCTATCCAGCCAGGGTGGCTGTTTTAGCATTGCCCTGCTGCCTCAAAGGCTCTCTGCTACGTCTGCATCATGCTCAGCACCTGCCATTTTTTTAAAGCTGCCTGGGATCCCATTTGCCCAGAAGTTCCACATTGACATTTTCTTGCAGAGTCTTGTGGTCCCCCCTGCATGCATCCTAGAGGAATGGTCGCCTCTCTTTTGCACCCAGAGATCTCTCCCTCTCCCTCACCGCTCTTCGCTCATTCTCTAACTAGATGCGTTGAAGGGAGTGATTCTCCTTCTAGGATGGTAAAGAGGAGGCCACACTCTTCCCATGATGTTACTTTACATCCCAAATCCCTGCCCCGTCTAGAGTTTCAGCTTTTGAACACAAAAAACACAAAGAAAGTGTGGGGCAGGCTACATTGGTTTTCTTCCTGCTAGATCCCTCCCCAGAAGCAATGAGCACTGAAATGAGTATCTCCTTTGTTGGGGCAAGACCAGGAGAGAGAAGAAAGAAAAGACAGGAGACATGCAGAGAAAAGAAACGCAATTAATATCCATATTACCATAGACATGTGCTGTGGAGGTGAATATAGACAGAGACACAGTGACAGAACCAGTAGACGGTAGATATACACATAGGATAAGATAAAACAATGTTACTATGCTTGTATTCCCCAACTTCTAATCCCCGCAGGCTAAACTCATTTTTCCCATCTCCCAAACTCTAAGGAAGGCCCTGTCTGGACAAACAGGTTTGGGGGGAGTTTTGTAACGGAAAAAATGAAAGCAAGGGGCAGAGGACAAGACAAGGCTGAGGGAAGCAAGGGTGGAAGAACACTGCTATATAGTTCAGGAAGAGAGGTGCTGAAACAGCTCTTCTGTGTGAGAATGGGGAAAGGAAAGGGAGGGAAATGAAAGCATTTTAAGAATGGTTGCTGAATATTTCCTACTACTCCCTGGAGCTGGAGGTGGGATACTGCGCTGCCAGTTCCCATGGGGTTGGTTAAGTTTCCACAGACGCTGAGAGCTGCTCTCAGATGACTATACCTGGCCCTGGGACCGCATGGAGCCACAGTGAACATCCTGGGGCAGAAACAGAGAAATGTGTTTAGGGCCAGGGATGAATTTCGTCCCGGGTTCTTCACCAGGAACCTGCAGGGGAGGAAGAAAAGTAACTACTAGCTGTGGAGGAATTAATGCTTATGGGCTCAAGGAAGCCAAGAGCTTCTCCTAATACCACAGAGGCACACACCCAGCTCATTCACTCCAGGGATGAACTGTGGGGTCCCTGTCCTGACTTCTAAGGGGAGTAGATCAAATTCAACAGCAGGGAATCATAGGGTCCTCAAGCAGGTGTCACTAGGTGACAAGAGTACGCAGAACAGGGCATCCAGAGTTTCACAGACTGCATCTTCAATCTTTCTAACTCTATCCTTCCTCTGGTAACAGCTACATCCCAGTGTGGCTGTGTTACGTTAATCCACACACCTAAGAAGCACATAAGAGGATCTGAATCCACCCTAATCCTCTCCCCTTATTGCCCCCCTAAAAGCTCAAGAATATACAATTTCATGAGTTCAAGTAAGGGAAGTCAGAAAACAAGAAAAACAAACCAAAATACAGAACAAACGATGGAGCCTCATTTTTTAAATCCTAATATTAATAAAGTTGTGAAGTAAAACTGGCATAGAAACCAATTCTGCAAATCCTCCTGCTGGTAAGTTATTCATTCATTTGTTCATTCATTCCACTTTGATCAACCACCAGAATTATACCGTAAGGGTGAAGGATGAAGGCTCTGGAGCCAGACAAAGAGTTTGAATAAATATCAACTGTTTTCGTTGCTAATAATAATAATAAACACTACCATGCCCCAAGCCCTATGTGAGCGAGGGGATTATTAAAGATAAACACTCTACACCTACCTTAGAATTGCTCAAAATCCAGCCAGGGGTGGAGTTTCAGTAAAGAAACTCTGTTGGAAATGTTTTCAACTGCATGTAACAGAACTTCTAGTTAATTGTGGCTAAAACCATGAAAACGTTCCTAATTTATTTAACAAGAAATTTGAAAGCAGGCAGTCCCAGGGTTGGCCTGGCAGCTCCGTGATCTCCCAATGAGATGTATATCCTTCCACTCCTGTTGACTTATTAGTCCTATGCATGTTGCTATGTGACCATAACAAGGCTACCACTGAAAGAGGTACCATGTTTGCCTTGAAGACTGGAGGAAGGAGGAAGGGACCATTCTAGTGGAGCCTTCTCCCAGGCTTGCCCTGACCATCAAGAAGCAAAACACCTTTCTAGAAGTCACTCGACAGACTAGTCCTAAGATCTCATTAGATGCAACTGGGTCACAGGCCCTCCCCCCATAGGTTCAGGGAAGGCTGGTGAAGTACATCTTGAGTTTTCAGCTTCTAGAAGATGTGGGGATGACTGTTGGGTTGGCCAACTAACAGTACCTCCCTCAGAAACTTCCAGCATGTAGAACGACCAAAACGGAGGGGGCACATTTCAATTGGGACCACAGGGGAGACTGACTGATTCTCTTTTGGGATTTAGGACACACCTTATAGAGGAGGCAATGTTGATGAAACATCTGGAGGAATGGGTGGTGGTGTGTCAGCTGGAGTTGGAAGGGCTTCCTGAAGCAGAGAACAGCAATGCAAAGGCAGAGATGAGAAAGTGTAAGAAATTGAAGAATTGTGAGACTGGAGCCGGTAGAGGGGGAAACTGTGGTGGGAGTGGAAAGAGATGGAGACAGTCCAACAGATCAGGGTCCCACTGAACTGGAGCTTGTCGTACAGTACTTTTCAAAATGAGGGACTGCTTTTAGCGACTAGGAGATGATTTTAGAAGAGAGGAACACAGTACTAAAGGGCATTGAGTCGTACGAGAAAAATATTCCCCGATAAACCCTCGTTGACGTCTTGTTTTTGCATCAAGGAGAAAGTCTTGGTTTGGGGTTGCTGTATCTTTAACATCTATCTCTCTCAGTCACGTCCCTTTGTAGCACAAAGAATGCAAGCCTCAGGCAGGCCACCCTGTGGACAGTCCCCAGTTCAGATCTAATAATGCTGTTTAGTTTTGTTTGCATGATATTTATACTTATGGTTACCTTCTAGGGATGGCAACTGACACTGCATTTGAACGACACTGTGCGTTTCTCTGATCTTAATGTATGTAATTTTTTTCAGAAGTGAGTTAATTTACAGAAACACCTTGAGTAAATCATGGCACAGGTGGTATACAATCTGATAGGATTCACAGAGACCATCCACAGTGATATCTTTCTGTTGGAAAACCATGAAGGCGGTGGGCAAGGTGGGGAAGTTTGGGAAATCTCACCCCAGCACCCAGGGACCATATTAGTGCAGAAAGGGATGATCAGACCTGTTTTACAAAGACTTGCTGTGATGAATATATGAGTTCATACATGCAAAGAGCTTAGGATCATTCCTGACACATAAAATAAACATTAACTATTGGAATCCTATCAGGACTACTAATATCATCATCAGTCGAGAGGCAAAGTGAGTTCAAGGATGAACGATCGGATGCAGGAGATGAATCAAGAGGTTGTTAGTGTGATATAAGCTAAACAAACTCTGGGGAGAGTGGGGATGGAAAGAGGGACTGGAGACATTTAGGAAGAAGAATCTGCAGGTCTTGGTGCGATGGTGGTCAGGGTGAATGTCTCCTTTCTCTCCGCTGGGGCTGGAAGCTGTCTGAGTCCCAGGCTCACGGTGACACACTGCATGGTCTCCCTGCACAGACTGACTCTGATGAACACCACGCACACACAGATAAGACTCGCACAGCACATTCTGTCCCCAGTGCGGCACCTTGTCATTTTCAGAATATCACCTGTCACACATAGTGAGAGTTCTCTTCTGCTGAAACGAAAAAGGAAGAGGAAGAAAGGAAAAGAACCTGAACATAAACTAAAAAGAGATCTGAAACCTTGGTCCGAAGAACGTATCATGGGCCACAGAGCCCTATTAACGAGGCAGGGTCTCCAGGGACATACTTCATACCTCCCCCAGGCAGGAGGAAGGGAGAGGGAAGAAGCCTAATTCAGTGGGTTTGCCTGGCCAGCAATGCCCCCTACCCACCAATGCCCCATTCCCCCATCTGATTCAGTCCTCATCACAGTCCTGTAAAGAGACCAGAGCTCAGAGGAATTAGGTAGCTTGCCAATGGTCACACAACTAGCAAAAGGTCATGGGATATGAATCATGTTTGACCAGCCCATGTTTTACTCAAACTGCACGTATGGGCCAATATTTAAGGAAACTGAAAGAGTAGGCAACACGAGGGCCTGAAGGCTAATACTGATCGAACCCTGCAGTATTACTTTTGACTTCACTGTTGACTCACCCGAGAAATATTGCTTCACTCCTCTCTAACCTAGTCTCAGCATCCTTCAATATTTCCACAGTTAGATGTGTGGCAGATTCGATAAACAAAAGGGCACTGGAATTAGATGACGTTGGTTTCAATCCTAGGAGACTCTCTAACAAGGGACTGAGATTCTGTTGGTCAGGAGTGGGGCCCAGGGGGATGTGGGGAGCTGAGCCTAGCCCATCACCTCCTACTCCCTGAAATAAGTCACTCACCAGGGCTGTTGATATTACTCCCACCCTTTCTCCCTTCCTTCCCCATTCCTCTCTGTCTCCCTGGCCACTGCTATGGATGGAATGTTTGTGTCTCTCCAAATTCCTATGTTGGGTTAGGAAATCCTCAGTGTGATGGTGTTTGGAGGTGGGGCCTCTGGCAGGTGATGAGATCATGAGGGTGGAGCCCTCATGAATGGGATTAGTGCCCTTAGGAGAAGAAACACAAGAAAGGATCTCTCTCTTTCTTTCTCTCTCTCTCTCTCTTTATCTCTCTAGCCCTCTCTCTGCCTTGTCAGGATATAGCAAGAAGGTGACTGTGAGCAAACCAAAAGGAGAGTTCTCACCAGACACCGAATCAGCCAGCACCTTGATCTTGGACTCCCCAGCCTCCAGAACTGTGAGAAATAAATTTCTGTTGCTTAAGCCACCCAGTTTGTGGCATCCCGTTACAGCAGCTTGAACTGACTAAGCCACTGTCTCAGCTCTGGTTTTCATCCTTCCCTGGTCCACTGCCTGCTCATCAGGCCCCTGTCACTGGTCTTTTGACCACCCCAGTCTCTGTCCACACTCTACAAATTCAGCAGAATGATCTTTCTAAAACACAACACTGATCATATTACCGTCCATGATTGAAACTCTCAGTCATTCCCCACTGCCCTCATACACCATGTCCAGACCTAAACTCTCTGATCCTTTTCTACCAACCAAGCTTAATATCTGGCCATAATCCATCTACCCTTCCTCCCAGTCATATCTGAACTCACATCATCCTGTTCTCTCAAGCCCTAGTGGCTTTCTTTGTATACATTGTTCCCACTGCCCAGCACGCGCACACACACATGAGTGTGCACACACACATGCATGTGTGCGCGCGCACACACACACACACACACACACACACACACACACCCTGCCTCCCTCATCCATCCTTCTTCCCTCTCATAGCTCCGGTCTCAGGCACTTCCTGGAAGGGTCCCCACTAGCATATACTCTTATTACAGCCCCAATCCCACTTCCTTGCCATTGCAGTTTCTCTTCTCTGTCTCCCATATCACAGTCTAGGAGATGTGTCTGCTCCTTTCTACAGCCCTACTGTCCAGTACCTGGTATGCAGTAGGTACTCAACAGATGCTTGCTGAATGCATGACTACAAAACATGAATTCCACACTAGAGGAAAATGCGGATGGGATGGGAAGAATATTCCTACCAACTTTGCTCCCGTCAGTAAAAAAGAGACCCACCAAATACAGGACATCACAAATGTTACAGAAAACCCAAAAGCCCCCCAGAAATATCGCCCTCCTAGTAACACCCACTCTGCTTTTCAAGCTGCTTTTTGCTGACCTGGGCTCTGCCGACATCAATAATTATTAACTAGTGACTTTATCTAGAGCTGGGAACAACTTCATTTGCATACGATACTGTTTTATTTCAGCCTAAATCAGGCTTAAAGTAAGAAATTGCTCCTGTTAAACTTGAAGTCCCCCCACCCCATTAACAGAACCTAGCATTTGAAAATCTGATGATGTCTCAAGCACTCCAAGGAAAGAATCTAGAATGGTAAAGACACTGTGACCTGAGCAGAGAAAGCAACGAACTGAGGTTATTTAGGGCAGAAAAATAAGTATTTGAGATGTTGCTATTCCCTTCAAAGGGGCTACATGGAATGGTATCTGGGCTCACCTGTCAGGCTAGTGAAAACTGCCCTGTTTTAAAACCTGGAGGAAATGCCTTTCCATTCAAGCAGTTCCCCAGTGGCTGCTCTGGTGAGTGGCAGCGAGGAACTCCCTGAACATCACTGCATGTGCTCAAGCAGAGATGGGATGCCCACACTCCAGGAATGCCACTGAGCGGCATAAAGGGCTTCTATCACTTTTGCCTGCCCAATACCCATCAACACATTTGTTAAGTGTACCCACAATCTTCATTTATGGAATTACTCTTTCATTCTCAGTGGATGAGTCTCCAGAAGTGGGTATATAATCATTCAAAATACCACATCAGGGCTTCCCTGGTGGCGCAGTGGTTGAGAGTCCGCCTGCCGATGCAGGGGACACGGGTTCGTGCCCCGGTCCGGGAAGATCCCACATGCCGCGGAGCGACTGGGCCCGTGAGCCGTGGCCGCTGAGCCTGAGCGTCCGGAGCCTGTGCTCCGCAACGGGAGAGGCCACAACAGTGAGAGGCCCGCGTACCGCAAAAAAAAAAAAAAAAATAGCACATCATCATGGCCACAGTGACTGGTCTGTAAATTTGCATGTGACCCAAGGCTGACCAATAATATCCCTCCCTGGGACTTTGTCTGGAGGGGCTGCTAATTGGGAAAGATGTCAGCCTGGACCCGAGAATGCCCATCTTTGCCACTACATTCCCTACAAAGAGTGATCGTTTAAACAGGCAAATGAGAACATACCATTTCCCTACTTAAAAATCACCAATGGCTTCTCATTACACTTAAAATAAAATCTAAACTCCTTCTGATGGCCACAATCCCTGTACCATCTGCCGCTCTCACTTGTGCTCACATGACTTTCCTCTTTGGTCACTAAGCCCCAGCCATAACAGCATCCTTTTAGTTATTCAAACACAGCAAGATCATCTCAAAGTCTTTGAAGGTGCTGTTCCTTCCGCCTGGAACTCTCTTCCCCTCAACAGCACATACCGGGCTCCCTCTCACTACACGTGTGCCTTCTTACAGGTCACCAGCTCAGAGAGATGTTCTGTGATCATTCTCTTTACTCTCACTCTCTATCTCTATACCCAGCTTTATTGCCTCCATTACACCATTAATTGCAATTATACACACATTTTCATTTGTCTATTCATTTATATCTTTCCCCCTACAGAGATAAATTCCATGAGATCAAAGACTTTGCCGTCTCATTCACTGCTGTATCTCCAATGCCTAAAACATGGCTAGTGCAAAATAAGCCACTAGTAAGTATCTGATGAGTGAATGAATGGATTTATTCCAACTGAGAACAGGGCAAAAATTTAAAAAATAATTAAAAAAAGGAAAGTGGCTTTGGAAAATAGAGAGAGACAGGATTTCTAACAACATCATTGGAGCACATGGACCAAACCAAGGTTATCTCCACCTGGACTTTTCAGTTAAACAAGCAAATGAATCTCCTTCTTAGCTTAAGCTGGTCTGAACTGGGTTCCTGTCACTTACAACCAAAGAACTGCGACTTACACCAAGATGGTGCGTACAGCCAGTGGTGAAGCATGAGCATGCAATCACTCTCCTCTGTTTCCACTCATATATTCCCCAGACAGATCTAGACAAGCCTTGGTCACAGTGGTCTAGGCCTGTTTCATCTGTCACTCACCGGTAATTTAACATGGCTTAGTGCCATGCTTTTCACCTGGAAGTAAGATGAGGCAGGATGAGACACAGAGCGGCTTACATTGAGAAAGGTGAGAGCAAGTGTGGTGGGGCTAGACATTTATTAGATATGGCAGAACCAGACCCTGTATTCTTCCTGCGTCTGGTATCCATCTCACTCCTATAGGGGCCACTGGCCCCCATCTCCTGCCTGTCCTTAGAAGAGAAGCCCTATCTCTGAGATCAGTTCTGATCCAAAAGCGAAGCAATTAATCATCTCTAGTACCCCATTCTATGCCAGCATCAGGACCTACTTCCTAACAGGTTAGCCTGAATGTTGTTCCTTGGTTTAAGTCTTTGAACTGTTCCTGGCTGGTTCCCTAAGCCTGAGTCTCTGCCTTAGAAGCCTTCTTAGTCATGATAATAATAGTAAATTCTTGCCTTTAGCTTACCATGTGCTGGGCTCTGTTCTGAGTATTTTTCTTCTTCTTAGTTTTTTGGGTTTTTTTTTTTAAATTGGGGTATAGTTGCTTGACAATGTTGCGTTAGTTTCTGCCATACAACGAAGTGAATCAGCTATATGTATACATATATCCCCTCCCTCTTGGACCTCCCTCCCACCCCAGCCCCCATCCCACCCATCTAGGTCACCACAGAGCACCGAGCTGAGCTCCCTGTGCTGTAGAGCAGGTTCCCACTAGCTATCGATTTTACACATTGTAGTGCATATATGTCAATCCCAATCTCCCGATTCATCCCACCCCAGATATAATCAGCATCACCAACAGACATGCGAGTGGAGATGCCCCCAGATGGTTCCTGCTTTGAGTCATTGAGTTACTCCCACCCTTGAGTCTTCCCAAATGAGGACCCAGACATCAAGGAGCAAAGACAAGCCTACCCGAATTCCTGACGCGCAGGACACATGAGCCTAACAAAATGGTCACTGTACGCCCCTAGGTTTTGCTGTGGTTTGTCACACAGCAAGAGTACCCGGAGCATCACCCCCGACCACAACCTTGTATATACCGTCTATAGAGCTCTACCTGTGAACAGTATCTGGCTCAGTCCCTAATACCCGATGACAGGTCCATCATATTCTGCTAGCCTGATATGTCACCCCATCATTCCTTTTTGGACTTCCCGAGTGCCAAAAGCCACCCTCAATTACCTGTCTTGTCTCTAACCAGATCTTCACGACACCAAGTGTTACCAGCTAGACTGAACTTGCTCTTACTTCCTGAAGCTGTTTCTGACCCTTCCAAGATTGTCCAGAGATCTGTTTCCTGTCTCATTCCTCTCCCATCCAGGCCCATCCATTTTCAGGTGACTCAGTCATGGTTCAGAAATAGAGATAATCCAGCTTTTTCATTTGAGAGATGTAAAAATAGAGGCCCAGCAAAATAACACAAATTCGTGGGGATCGATCAAGATGGTGCAGTAGGAAGATGTGGAGCTCACCGCCTCCCGTGAACACAGCAGAAATACGTCTACAGCGTGGAACACTTCTCACTGAAAACTAACTGGAAACTGGCAGAAAGATTCCTGTACAGCCAAAGCTGTAAGAAAAATCCACAAGGAATTGGGTAAGAAGGGAAGAGAAGCAATCGGGTCGGGGGAGGGGACCCAGAGGAAAAAGGAGATGGCACGAGCGGAGATTCACCTGGGGAGTGAGAGGCACAGATTGGGTGTCCCCTTCCTGGGGTCCTGTGCGGGGGAGATGAGCCCCCTAGGCTGGTTGCAGGACTGCTGGGACTAACGGGAAGGCTGTAGGAAGCCTGGACTCCACTCCTGAGAAGTGCGTGCACTGATTTGCCCCAAGCAGAGCAGAGAGGGCAAACTGAAACCACACAGCTGGCTGACTCATTTCCCACAACTGCCTCAACGCATGCCCCAGCCAGAACAAAGCAAGCCCTCCAGCCCTGCCACAGTGCAGTACTGGATCTGGGGCGACCCGACCAGGGAAGAGGTGACCCAGTCCCAGGGCGGAGCCTGGGTGGGCAGCAGAGGGCACATCAGAAGCAGCCCAGTTCTCCGACGGCAGTTGCACCACCACAGTTCATGCCCTGATACACACTGAGAGGCAACATGGGCCCCACCCACCTGCCCTGCAGTGCAGCTCCACAACAGGGCCAGGGTGGCAAGGGTGTGGGGAGGTATTGGCTCTGAGGGACTAAGAGGATTTGGACCCAGGGCTGCGTCTGAGCAGAGCGAGGGAAACAATTGCTGGCACTTGCAATGGACAGAGCAACGGAGACAGCTCAGATCCCTGTCTTCGGCCAGCACAAACTGAGACTTGACCCAGGCCCCCACCCCCAGCCGACTCTGGCGCTCCCTCCCTCTGGGGCAAGGATCCCAGTGCTGGGAGAGGGGAAAGCATACATTTAAAGGGAACAGAGCCACCTTGGGTCCGACCCTCAGGGCTTCTGCTCCAACAATTTGGGATCAGACCCCGCCCCGATAAAGTGACAGCCACTGAGCAGAAGGGAAGCTCCAACCCACACCTAACTCCAGCTCTAGCCCCTTCATCTCCAGCCCCACCCCTACCAAGGTGATAGCTGCCAGCACACCCTGGGGAAAGACGTGACTTACATTCATGTCAAATCCCACTCTCCCACCAAAAGCATTGGGAATACACAGTCTGTACAGGGACGTACCCACCTAAGAACACCCCTTTCAAGACTGTACTAGGTAACCGTTCCACCTAAATGCATGAAGGCAGAGAAAGTTAAGCAAAACAAAAAGGTAGAGGAACTGGTCTCCATTAAAAGAGCAAGCGAAAACTTCTGGAAATATAAACAATGAAACAGAAATAAACAATTTACCAGATAAAGAATTCCAAGCACTGGTAATAAGAATGTTAACTGAATTAGGGAAAAGAATAGATGAACTATGAGAATTTTCACAAGGAACTAGAAAATATTAAAAAAAAGACTCAATCAGAAATGAAGAATTCAATAACTGAAATAAAAAACACACTAGAAGGAAACAATAGCACACTAAGTGATATATAAGTGACCTGGAAGACAGAATAATGGAAATCACCCAATCAGAATAGCAATAAGAAAAACAATTTTTTAAAAAATGGGAATGGTTTAAGAGATCTCTGGAATAACAATAAGCATACCAACATTCACATTATAGGGGTCCCAAAAGGAGAAGAGAGAGAAAGGGATCAAAAATAAATTTAAGGAAATTAGGGCTGAAAAATTCTAAATTTGAAGAAGGAAATGGATAATCCAGGTACAGAAAGCACAGAGGGTCATAGACAAGATGAAATCAAAAGAATCCACGTCGACATATCATAATTAAAATTTCAAAATGTAAACACAAAGAGAAAATTCTAAAGACAGCAAGAGAAAAACAAAAAGTCATACAAAGGAAATCCCCAAAAGGCTATCAGCTGATTTTTCTGCAGAAACTTTACAGGCCAGAAGGGAGTGGCATAATATATTCAAAGTGCTGAAGGGTTAAAACCTACAACCTAGGATACTCTGTCCAGCAAGCTTATAATTTAGAATTGAAGGAGAGATAAAGAACTTCTCAGACAAGCAAAAACTGAAAGAATTCAGCAATATTAAGCATGCCTAAAAGAAACATTAAAGGGTCTTCTCTAAGTGGAAAAGAAGCAAAAAACTATAGGAAAGGGAAAATCCCACTAGGAAGGCAAATATATAGTAATGACTGAAAATCAACCACTTAGACAAGCCAAAATAAAGATTAAAAGACAAAAAATTGTAAGAGCAACTACAGATACAATAAACAGTTAAGGGATAAACATGAAGATGTAAAATATGACATCAAAAAAGCAAAATGTGGGGGAGGGGAGTAAAAAATGCAGAGATTTTAGAATAATGTGTTTGAACTTAAATGGCTACCAGTTTAAAACAAGTTGATATAGTTATAGGTCAACATATATGAACCCCTATGGTAACCACAAATCAAGAAACTACAATACATACACAAAAAACAAAAAGAACACAAGCATACTACTAAAGAAAATCATCAAAGCACAAAGGAGGAAACAAAAAGAAGAACTGAACAGAGGAGAACTACAAAAACAATAGGAAAACAAGTAATAAAATAGCAGTAAGTGCATACGTATCAATAATACTTTAAATGTCAACAGACTAAATGCTCCAAACAAAAGACATAGGGTGGCTGACTGGATAAAGTAACTAAAATTCATAACCGCAAAAGACTCTGAATCGCCAAATCAAAGAAAAAGAACAAAACTGGAGGTATCATCCTCCCAGACTTTGGATTATACTACAAAGCTACAGTAATCAAAACAGCGTGGTACTGGCACAAAAACAGACACATAGATCAATGGAACGGAATAGAGAGTCCAGAAATAAGCCCACGCAACTATGGCCAATTAATCTATGACAAAGGAAGCAAGGGTACACAATGGATAAAACAGTCTCTTCAATAAGTGGTGCTGGGAAAACTGGACAGCTACATGTAAAACATAAAGAGATTAGTATGTTTCCTCACACCATATACAAAACTAAACTTAAAATGGATTAAAGACCTAAATGTAAGACCTGAAACCATAAAACTTTTAGAAGAGAACATAGGTAGAACATTCTTTGACACAAATTGCAGTATTTTTTGGATCTGTCTCCTAAGGTAAAAGAAATAAAAGCAAAAATAAACAAATGGGACCTAATTTAACTTAAAAGCTTTTGCACAGCTAAGGAAACATCAACAAAACAAAAGGACAACCTATGGAATAGGAGAAGATATTTGCAAATAATATCCCTGACAAGGGATTAATATCCAACACATATAAACAGATCATACAACTCAATAGCAAAAAAACAAACAACCCAATCAAAAAATGGGCAGAATATCTGAATAGGCATTTTTCCAAAGAAGGCCTACAGATGGTCAACAGGCAATGAAAGATGCTCAACATCACTAATTATTAGAGAAATGCAAATCAAAACAACGAGAAACCACCTCACACCTGTCGGAATGGCTACCATTAAAAATAACACAAATAGCAAACGCTGGCAAGGATGTCAGAAAAGGGGACCCTTGTACACTGTTGGTGGGAATGTAAATTGGTGCAGCCACTATAGAAAACAGTATGGAAGTTCCTCAAAAAAAAGAGAACTACCATATGACCCAGAAATTCCACTCCTAGGTATATATCTGGAAAAAACAAAAACAGTAATTCAAAAAGATACATGCACCCCAGTGGTCATAGCAGCACTACTTACAGTAGCCAAGATATGGAAATAACCTAAATGGCCATCAACAGACAGACGGATAAAGAAGATATTGTTATATATGTAGGATGGAATACTTCTCAGCCATAATAAAGAACGCAATTCCGGGGCTTCCCTGGTGGCGCAGTGGTTGAGAGTCCGCCTGCCGATGCAGGGGACGTGGGTTCGTGCCCCGGTCCGGAAGGATCCCACATGCCGCGGAGCGGCTGGGCCCGTGAGCCATGGCCGCTAAGCCTGCGCGTCCAGAACCTGTGCTCCGCAATGGGAGAGGCCACAGCAGGGAGAGGCCCCCGTACCGCAAAAAAAAAAAAAAAAAAGAATGCAATTCCGCCATTTGCAGCAGCATGGATGGACCTAGAGAATATTATCCTTAGTGAAATAAGTCACACAAAGACAAATACTATATGATATTACATTGATATGATATTTAGATTACACTTATATGTGTAATCTAAAAAATAAAACAAATGAATGCATATAGCAAAACAGAAACAGACTCACAGATACAGAAAACAAACTAGTGGTTGCCAGTTGGAAGAGGGAAGTGGGGAGGGGCAAGATAGGGGTATGGGATTAAGAGATATAAAGTACTACGTAAAAAGTAGATAAGCAACAGGATATACATATAATACACCACAGGGAATTATAGCCATTATTTTGTAATAACTTTTAATGCAAAGGGTGGCGAGCAAGCTGGTGCCAAAACTGCAGTCAAAATGAAGAGCGTGGCCTGCTCCCCAGGGTCTGCCCCTACCCCACCTCACCTCTCACCCCTCTCCCACCTTCTTTCTCTTCAGCATTTTATGTGGACCCAGCCATACTGAATTAACTACTTGCAGTTTCTCTAAAATAGGTCATGCTGTCTCTTTCCTTCTGCCTTGTTAAATGTCGTTCTATCTGCCTGAAATATCTCGTAATCTATAAAATACTGAATACTGTAATCTATAAAATACTGAATTACTATGTTGTGTACCTGAAACTAAGATAATATTGTAAATCAACTATACCTCAATAAAAATAAACACTCCTATATGATATATAGGAAAGTTGTTAAGTATCCCCAGAGTTCTCATCACAAGGAGAAATGTTTTTTCCTTTCTTTTTATTGTATCCATATGAGATGACGGCTGTTAATTAAACCTACCGTGGTAACCATTTCACAACATATGTAAATCGAACCACCACGCTGTACACCTTAAACTTATAAAGTGATTATGCCAGCTATTTTTCAATAAAACTGAAATTAAAAATGCCCTTAAAAGAACAGTAGCAACTGACCTCTCTTAAATCCCTAATGTACATTACTGAATTTAACCCTCATAATTTATCCTGTGTAATTAATAATACTGTTGACTCCATTACACAGAAGAAACTGAGGCTCACTGACTCCATTACACAGAAGAAACTGAGGCGCAGAGAAAGTAAATCAGTTTTGGTCATGCAGTTGTGTTAAGCTACCTCGGTGG
The DNA here is from genome assembly GCF_963455315.2 of Globicephala melas. Taxonomy (NCBI): domain Eukaryota; kingdom Metazoa; phylum Chordata; class Mammalia; order Artiodactyla; family Delphinidae; genus Globicephala; species Globicephala melas. The sequence continues at coordinate 18,496,847 of NC_083328.1, forward strand.
TCCCCTGAAAGGTCAGATATTGGAAGGTTGAAAACAAGATGAATTATGGATTCCAAGATGGGAAAACCACTGGGTTTTTCTCCAGGCACAGAGAGAATCCACCTGACATTCCAATAAGGCAACAGCTCTGGTCTGGATTTCCTCCACTTTGGAAATACACCTTATATCATAAGTACATCTAGGAAAGAAAGATGGTCCTTCCTCGTGAGTTGGTATGGTGGGTGTGGCCAGTACAGAAGATTTGTATTGGCCAGATCCCTCCAGTTTTTCTTTCTTTCTTTGGGTCACATTCCAGAATGTCATACTGTAAATCTGGGTCCTTATAGTATGAAATCCGCCTTTGATGAGTGTACGATGCCTTCTCACGGCATGAAAATACACAGTGGTGGCTAAAAGAACAAACTTTTGGTATCAAACAACGGTATAAATACAGGTCCTGCTTCTCACCAATAATATTAGTTGTGTGACCTGGGGCAAGCTGTGTAACCTGGTAAGTTTCCATGCAGTCATCAGCATAGCAGGGATAACAGGACCCATGTCACGGGGTTGTCGTAAGGGCTAAGTGAGATAATGTAGACAGTCTAGCACATAATAATCCCCCACATGATCATTATTACTGTTATTATACACGGAAATGAAAGAATCCCTACCAAACAGAAGTAAGTAGAATCTTACTACAGTCTAGATAAAAACCACCAAATTTTCTCAAACTACAGTATTAACAATCTCTAAAATCCCACAAAGAGGCAAGAATGCCAACTCCCAGATTCCCCAGTGTTTATTCAGCCCCTTGTTGCTAAGAAGCATTTTGACACTCATCATTCCCTGCAATCTCCAGATACTAATCACTACTTTTCTATCTTCTCTGGTCAGTCTAGCGACTGGAAGACCCAGCTTCTGAACTAGAGGCTGCAGGTGGGAGCCCTGACCTTCTTAATCTCTAGTCTAAAAGAAAAAAAAAGCAAAAGAAAACGTAGGCAAATGATGATATCAGAGTTCCAGCCTTCTGGCAAAAAAGGAGAGACCATAAAAGCGAGTGAGAAAAGATTCAATTGTAATCTGATTAATGCTTCTCCAGAAGGTTTGCTATCTGCTGCAGAGCACACCCCATTAGAGAAATCAATTTAGCATTCGACTTCTCCTCCTGTGGTGCATATTGAAGTGGGATCTGACAAGGATGGAAAACAGATTTGCGTTAAATACTGCCAATAACGCCTGTAGCTCAAGGTTATAGCAGTCAACGGAAATCCAGTGCCACGGAAACCCTGAGACCCTCATCCATCAGCCAGAGTCAGCAGCTTTGCAAGGAAATTGTAGGTCTGGCTCAGGAAGGGGGACAGTTAACAAAATTGGGTGTTGGGGCCACAGCAGCCTAAGATGCTGCTTTTGCATTAGGTCCTCAAAGCCTGAGCTTCCAGGTCTCCAAGGATCTTCTTGGTTTTTCTTGGTTGTAGTGGATATCTCTTATTTTTGCCTGCCTAGCATCCATTCAACTCTTCCTTTTCTATCAATAGCACCCACTTTATCTCGGGGAAAAGCTCCTTCTCTACTTCTCAGTCCATGAGATTTGGGTGGGATTTAGCCCACCTCCAGCTGTAACGGGAGGTAGGCATGTGATCTCGCTCGGTCCAATCAAAGCTAAACAGCACCCTGACCTCAGTGAATGCTTCCGGGATGTGCACACGATCCACAAAGGCTGATCAGAGCCAGCGTGACTCAGTCTTGGAGTTTATCATAATTGTTTATTAAAATAAGTCATCTCTCCACTGGGATGGCTGGGAAGACAGGAAGCAAACCTGAAGCTTCTGGAAAATCGTCTTATCATCATAAGGAGAGAACGACTCAACCCAGAGAAAGACAGAGATAAGAGATGGAAAGAGATAATCCAGAATCTGATTAGATCATTAGAGCTCCTAGAATCAAGCTGTACCTGAAAACCATCCCCTGGACTTTCCAGGTCCAAGTTCAAACAAGTTCGATTTTTCTTGGTTTTAAGCCAATGTGAATTAGGTTCTCGTCACTGCAAAGTAAGAAAGAGCTGAGGACTCCAAGGTCACTGTATGTCCCAGATGAGGCAGACCTGTTTGGACAGCGTCAGCTCCCTGGGGAGCCAAATTGAAGACCACACTCAGCAGTTAGTCACATATTCCAATCAGATTCAACTTTCCAATGTATTAAGAACACACGGGCACAGTTTTGAAGATTGCACATGATTCCTGGGAAAGCAGATACAACATCCCGAACCAAGACTACGGGTACCGGTGACCCTCCACATACCCCCTCGGAGCCCCCCACCACTGCCATGCACTCCATTCTCACCTTGATCAGTCAGAGCTTCCATCTTCCTGAGAAAGATGCCCCAGGGTTCAGAACCCCGCTTCGCGCATGCCCACGACAAGTCGGTAGTGCCTGGGAATTGGGCAGCCCTTCCTTCACCATTTACTTGCCCTTTGGCAAGGTTTGATTTGGGAGCATTTTTAAACCTCATTTCTCCCACAGGGTTGAGTTTTAGGCCCCAACTGTGATAGCGGGATTACTAACGCCCCGAAATCAGCTGCCTCCCCTTCCCCCATCACCTCCCTACACCCTTGGTGGTGTCCCCATACCTCCTAAATCACCTACACGAGCTCCATCACTGTCTCAGTATCCGCTTCTGCCTTGAGAGCAGAAATGTCGTCAAATCTCCCATCAGACACCTCTGTGATTGCTCTAATGGAAATTCTGCCCCCGACAGCCTTTTTTTCCTTGGGCTGCCCAACCTTTTACAAATCCGCTTCCATGAACTCTAGAAACTCATCTCTCCCCTCAGCCTGAAGATCCCATGAAGCAAAACAAAATCCTAGAAGCTCTCACAGCCTTCCCACCCGCCCCCAAAACTTATCAATATATTCACGCAGCAGAAACAGATTTCTTCCTGAAGGGAATGCTGTTGCCACCCAAATGGGATGCACCTATAAATACCAATGCAAAGGGTGGCGAGCAAGCTGGTGCCAAAACTGCAGTCAAAATGAAGAGCGTGGCCTGCTCCCCAGGGTCTGCCCCTACCCCACCTCACCTCTCACCCCTCTCCCACCTTCTTTCTCTTCAGCATTTTATGTGGACCCAGCCATACTGAATTAACTACTTGCAGTTTCTCTAAAATAGGTCATGCTGTCTCTTTCCTTCTGCCTTGTTAAATGTCGTTCTATCTGCCTGAAATATCTCGTCTTCTCAGAGGCTCCTAAGGATTCATTTCCTTGTCACTTTACTAAGAAGGTCCAGCGTTCCAGGACCTTCTTACCCTAAACAGAGACAGAACTTGGAGGGGTTGCATTAGAAGACTGAGCTTCCTTCAGAGCAGATGATCAAGACAGGTCTAATGATAACTTGGCCAGATGTTAGAGATGGGACTGCAGATTTGAATAATGAAGTGGTTCCCAAAGTTCTGGACAGACGTAACCATTATTTCAGGGGTTTTGCCAGATGTCTTTAGGTGATACATAAATACAGCAGTCAACTATTAAAATACACAGTACGAAAGATACTCTTTTCAAATTTCTTCCATTCCTTCTGATTGCTTTAAACAAAGTCTAATGTTTGTTATTCATATGTCTTTAAAACCTAACATTTATTAATCTCTCATTTTTAAAAGACACAGCAATAATAATATTGTTCTCCACAGCAAAGTAATATTAATATTTAATATTAATAATATTAAAATAATATTTTTAAAAGACACAGCATTAATAATATTGTTCTACTTAAGGTTAGTGATACCTTTGGTTTCTTTCCCGTTTACATGAATGATATAAAGTTTTCATTTAAATGCAAAGAGTCAAAATAATTAAAGGTATTAAGTGTTTACACACACAGATATTTATATGTACGGGGTGATACATCTCTATAATATATATATATAACATAATATAATATTATACATGTAATTGCATATATTAACTGCAGATGGTGCTTGGATATGACAAAAATTTGTGATGTTGACACTCAAATAAGTCAAGTTTAGGGAAAAAACCTAGAAGAAGGAGCTGGAGTAACTGACTTTTAAGATGCCCTCCTGCCAATGAAATAACGCCATTTGCAGCAACGTGGATGGACATAGAAATTGTCATACTGAGTGAAGTAAGTCACAGAGAAAGAGAAATATCGTATGATATTGCTTATATGCGGAACCTAAAAAGAAATGATATAAATGAACGTATTTACAAAACAGAAACAGACTCAGAGAACGAACTTATGGTTATCGGGGGGAAGGGTAGAGGGAAGGGATAGTTGGGACTGACATGTACACTCTGCTATATTTAAAACAGATAACCAACAAGGACCTACTGTATAGCACAGGGAACTCTGCTCAATGTTATATGCCAGCCTGGATGGAAGGGGAATCTGGGAGAGAATGGATACATGCATACGTATGGCTGAGTCGCTTTGCTGTGCACCTGAAACTGTCACAACATTGTTAATTGGCTATACTCCAATATAAAATAAAAAGTTTAAAAAAAAAGATGCCCTCCTTCCTTGATACTCATGAAGGGTTTGGTGGGCAGAGCCCCGAAGCAGATGTACTCCCAAATTCTCCAAAGAAGCAGAGTTTGAGAAACGGGCCGAAGCGGATCTTCCCAGCTTCATAGAGGGCTTCAGAAACCAGCTAACAATTTGAACTCTCCTGTTCTCCCTCCTCTTAGGGTGTCGAAGCAAAATTTTAACATTCCTGGATTATTTCAGAGTTGAAAAACTACTGTTTTAGCTACATTTGCCTCCTGGGAAGTACAGGGCCTAGCAAGTTCCCATCTTGCCAAATCCCAGCTGTGATGCAGGACAAAGGCTCTGCTGTCTTTGATAAACAAATGAAGCTAAACATTAAGGGTGCTTCCTCATCCTCACTTAAAGAGGCAGCCCCAAAGCAAGCCAGCCAGACCTTTCTAAGCAGCTTCTGACATCCAGGTTGAAAAGCAATGAGTGGTTAAGCGTGTCATTTTTATTCTGAAATGTGGCTTAGAGGTACACAAGATGGGGCTTTTCTCTTCCTAATCTTTGGGATCGCTCCTTCTCACTCAACCAAACTCATTCAGATGTATTTATCGAGCAGGGTTTCTGAGACTGGCACTGTTCTAAACACCAGGGATAAACAAGAGGCCAGAACCACAAAGTACCTACGCTCCAGAGACTCTAGAAAGGGGAGACAGACAGTAAACACATACAAACATCAATAAATGAAAAGATAATTCCAGAGGAGGTAATGCTACTTAAAATATGAAATAGGATTCATCAAAATACGTCCAAGGGTGTGTGTGTGTGTGCACGCAGTGGGTGCTTAGATTGGGTGGTCGATGATGATTTTTATAATATTTTGATCTGAAACTTGCATAATGAAAGGACCCAGCCTTAAAAGATCTGAGGGAACAGCATTCCTGGTAAAGGGAGACACGTGTACAACAACCATGCAATGAGACTCCTTCAATTTACCTCTTCTTTATCCAACTTCCTCAAGTATCGATCCTTCCTTCATTCCCTCCACTTCTTTTCACGTGGCTTAAAGATGTGGCTCTAAACTGGTTTGACTCTTAGTTCCATCACTCACTAACCATGTAACTAATCTTCTGTATCTCAGTTTTCCCATCCATAAAATGGTAACAAGAATAATAACACTTATTTCATAGGATAGCTGTGAAAATATGACGGTGTATCTAAAATGCTCAGTTGACTTCTTGGGTAAACACTCAGCATTGGTTATTCATCACTCTAACTTCATTGCTTTCCTTGGACAAACTCCAGAAAGCACTTAGACTCAAAAAAGCGAAAGGACTAGTCCTTTGTACAAGCTGACCTGAATTTGAATTCTGAGTCCCTTCTTGTTTGAATGGGTTAGAGATTGATGACTGTGCAATAGGAGCTGATGTAAACTTTATTTTAATTTTTTTGGTTCCAGGTACCCCTTCAATAGCTGGAATATTCTATGCCCACTGTCTTCCCTGTAGGGTTTTTTTCCCTAGCAGGGATCCAAGGAGAAAAAGAGTCTGTGTTTGGCCTCTGAGGTTAAAAACAGGTCTTTGAAACTCAAGGCAAGGACTACAGTCTTGAGTAAAAAGGCTTTTTGAGTTTCAAGAGCCTATATACTCTGAGTTTCAAAAGACCAAAACCCTGTGCTAAACAACAAACACAGAAGAAAATGCTCATTGATCTGTGAGAATGAGTTTTTCTCCTGCCACAAAAAAATCCCACAAGCTGGGGAGAAGCAGTAGAGGAGAAACATGAGGGTTAGAATCTGGTCAGGGTACCTACGGAAGTCAAGTCCAGTGGAATGTAAGAGTTAGGAATAAAATTGCAGATATGAGGGGATAGGGGAACCACTTCTCATTTCCCAAGTGGAGACCGGAAAAGTGAACATGAAACCAAGCAGGGCCCTATGGGGCTCCTAGGCACAAAAGCCTTCTGTGTTCCCTTCCCTGAGTTCCAAAGAGCAGGTTCAAACAGTAGCTAATCAGGGAAGGGAGGAGATGTGGAGTTAAGGGAGGAGCAGTCAAGAAGCAACAGTGCAGCCCTGGGGCAGGGTGCTGCTTCCCCCTCAAGGGATACACATAACAATATCCTTGAGCTCTTCTGCAGAACTAAAACCGGCAACAAATGGAAGATGTTAATTGCTTGATGAAGCACTCTTCATTCCAGGGAGAAGGTCACAGTTTGCCCATCACCACCAAACTCCAGACGATCTCTGGATTGAAGAAATGCGGTCCCTGCACACACCCTGATCCTTAACAGCAACCTGCCCCTGGACTATAAGACTCCTCACAGGCCTCCCCCAGGTTGGGACACACAGTTTTGAAGGCATTAACCCGCCGTGGCCCCCTTTGCCTGGTAAAGCAAGAAAGGTATTCTTTTCCACTTCACCCCAAACTCCGTCTCCGAGATTTAATTCGGTGTCAGGGTACAGAGACCGGATTCGTCATCAAACAGGATTCGAGAGTCCTCCAGCACCTTCCTGAGGGTCAACACTGGCCTGGTGTTATCGATGAGGGCAAGAAGCTACAGGGTTCCTGGATCTGGAGACGCCTTGTGGATAAAGGTTGAAGCTGGTGCCTGCCTTCCACCATTCAAGGGAGCACCAGGCATCACCATGTTAATTGCTCTTCTCCTGTGCACCTGGTAAGGACAGCAGCCAGCATCCTGGACAAAGAGAAACCTGTCTGTGCCCCAAGACCTGGCTTAGCACCATCTGCATTACCCCACGTGGACACATCCCCTTTACCACGGCTCAGAGTAGTCACAAGCCCTTAAGATGGCATGGTGGCTCTAAAAATCAAGATGAATCAGCCTCAGCACTGATGCTTCAGTGGGAATGAAAGGAACCCCCGTGAGTTTCCCCTGGAGCTAGAAGGACAGTAAAACATGCTTTCATTATGCACTTGCAATCAGAAGAGATTTTCTGGAAAGACAACCCACCATCAATAAAGAAATGGTCTAGAGAAAAAGCAGACGAAAGCTGCCTGACGTGAAGCTGGCATAGCCCTCTGCTTTCCCCTCTTCATTCACCTTCTCTCCTAGAACTGAAATGAACAACGTAGAACTGAAATGGCAACTAGGGTTAGATGGGGGAGGGGATCCACGATGCCCCAGAGTCTCCCAAGCTCATTCCTTTCACTTTCTGGACTCCACGATCCAGAAATCTTTCACGGGATGCTAACAACTAACTGCACAAGGGAAGGATGGAGGAAAGTTCTCAAAGGGGTATTCAGCTGAGGAACACGCGTTAGTCCTGGGCTGCCGTCTGAACACTGTAGCAGAAGGAACACAAGCCACTAGCTTGACTGCATTTACGACTCTGCGTACTTTCACATCGATGACAGAGAGGCATAAAAGGTAACTGCCTCGGTTTCCCCAAGGGGACATCTTAGGTTTTCGAAAGCAAAACTATCTAAGATACTAAAAGCAAAACGTTAATATAGGAATGGAGGAGTGGGAGGTACAAAGTACTGGATGTAAGATGGGCTCAAGGATATATTGTACAGCACAGGGAATATAGCCAATACTTTGTCATAACTGTAAATGGACAGTAACCTTTAAAAATTGTATGAAAATAAATGTTTTTTTAAAAATCAACTAAAAAAATAAAATAAAGTAAAAATAAAATTCCACTGTGAAAATAAATAAATAAAAGCAAATCATTAGGAAGCAAAAGGTTAACCGACTAACTCCGTTCAAAAAGTAGAACTTTCAGGGCTTCCCTGGTGGCACAGTGGTTGAGAATCCACCTGCCAAAGCAGGGGACACAGGTTCGATCCCTGGTCCAGGAAGATCCCACATGCTGCGGAGTAACTAAGCCCGTGAGCCACAACTACTGAGCCTGCGCTCTAGAGACCGTGAGCCACAACTACTGAGCCTGCGTGTCACAACTACTGAAGCCCGCGTGCCTAGAGCCCATGCTCCGCAACAAAGAGAAGCCCACACACTGCAACGAAGAGTAGCCTCCACTCGCCACAACTAGAGAAAGCCCGCACGCAGCAACAAAGACTCAACACAGCCAAAAATTTAAAAATTTAAAAATAAAAACTTTTTAAAATGTAGAATTTTCCATTAAGACTGCCCCTAAAAATCACTGTTAGAGACCAGCCTATGAATCTGAAGCCTTTTCTTATAAATTTTCATAAAATTAAGTGCATAGTCAATGTGACTTGTACCTGATATGAACAAGCTCTACAGGTCACTGGGTTTGCTGAGGTCTGAGAACTCAGCTGTCCTCCAAGGTTCTCGGGCTCCGGGGAGCACGTGCTGCTCCTGTCCAGATGTTGGCAGCCGAGCCCCATCCCCCTCCCGGGGCCAGCCTCACCTAGCCAAGGGGACCCTGGCAAAATACAGGAAGCCCAACAATTGCACTTCTAGGAATGTATCCTAAGGAAATAATCACGCATCTATGTGGAGGTTTAACTACAAGGATGTTCATCCCAGAATTAATTAAAATAATGAAAACTGTAAATAACTTAAATACGTGACAATTGGGTAAGGATTAACTAAATTACAGGAAATCCATGGGCTATTACATTGGCCTTAAACGTCCTGTTTTGAAGAATATTTAACAATGTGGGAAACTGCTTAGGGTATAACATTTTTAAATTACATTACTGTGAGTGGGTACAAGGTTTGCAAATATTCACATGTGTAAAGAGGTTCACCAAAATAAAACAGCGACTCTCTGAATGGTGGGATTATGGGGGTATTTAAGTGTATTATGTGTGAGGGTTCAGGCCAACGGCAAAATTAGAGGGCACAGCCCCCAAGACTGCTCTCACTTCTGACACCAACTACAAGTTTGGGGGGTTGCTGGGCTTCGGTTTTCCCCAGGCCATGCACACTTTTAATTTATTTCAGCGAAACTCTAATTGTATTTTCACTGCAGTATCTTGTATTTTTTTGTTTGTGATTTAAGAAATGGGAAGAGAAAATACACAGACGTGTAATGTTTCTTTCATGCCTTGCTCTAGAGCTAACCACTCTAAAGTTGTTTGGTAATGTCACTTAGTATAATTAATTGTTACATGTTCTTTTAAACAAATTGAGTTACTGATGAAACTAAAACAAAACAAAACAAAAACACACAAAAAACAAACCTATCACCACCCTAAGTTTGGATAATTCTTTAGAAAAACTCACACTTACTTAAAGTTGTAATGCTCATCGTTACAGACGATACAGGGAAAGGATACAAAGTTCAGCCAACAGAAGAGATGCAAAGGGCAGAGTCCAGGAAAAGTACCAAAAGGGGAGCTTCCATTGCTTTCTTCCCCTGGAGTAAGGATGCATTACTTTTGGGACATCCACGCGCAACAACTCTCACGGAGTATTGCCAACCAAGGACACTCCCTTAGCCTCAACGTCCAGTTTTTTGGTGGCTCCATCATGCAGGCATGACTAATGGCCCATATGGCTGATCCGTCTCCCATCTCCACCCCACTGGGCATGACCCAAAGCCCCAAATCACATTGTTGGTCTTTCTGGCATGGCTCACCTTCATCCTCATGTGTGGCCATCCCCTACCCTAAATCATATTGTTAGACCATCCTGTGTGACCCAAGGTCCCAAGCAAACACATTCCAATCATGCATGACATTAGTTCACCTCCCAATAGCCGAAAATAAAGACTGGACTTCTTAGGCAAGGTTAAATTCTTTACTACACACTATGAGAAACAATAAAAGTTATTCAAACAATAATATTAAGAAGTAACCCTGCGTTAGGTAACTAGCGTGTTTGAAATCTGATCCTGGACACCCAGTGATGCCCAAGAGCTGGTTCGACCCCATCCTCACCACCTGGACACTGTCTAGATGGGCTTCTGCCTTCCTTTGGTTGCACCTTAAGTCTTCAGTGGGGCTCTGACCCGCTGCCATTTTGTTGTTGCTATTCTTGTTCTATTACAATTTCAATAATGCCAATGACAACAATAGCAACCATTGCCATCACGTATTGATCACGGACAGTGTTCCAAGGACTGAGATACATTTTTAACATAGGCCATCAAATATTTTCATCTAAAGTATCCGTTCAGTATGTGCTATTTTAGCCCCATTTTGCAGATGAGAAAACTGGGGAACGAACAGGTGACGTTCTTCATCCAAAATCTCACTGCTCAGAAGAGACAGAGCTTTGATTCAAACCCAGATCTGTCTCATTTCAAGTGCCCTTGACTTTGCTGCTGCACTAACAGCCCCGCCCCTGGAGAATCACCATTCTCCGATTCACGGTCCCCCACTCTGGCCCAAGATAACCAGCTAGGAAGCCAGGTGGCCACCCACCTGAGGCCAACGATGAAGCTTCCACCAGCCTCATGAAGTCCTTCTGAACAGAGCCCCATGCCCACCGAAAGCCCCGGGAGCCTTCTGTCTGGGTACTGGACACCAAGAAGGAGCTCCCTGTCCACTTAACGCAAATAAACACTTCACCTGGACCCAGATCACCTCTCAAACTTCCATTCCCTTTTGGGTGTCTGTCCATTCATCCAGCTATTCTTTATTCCCAGTCTCTGACATCTAAGGATTTTTTTAAAAACTAATTTGTCGAAGGACAACTTCATCATAATTTTACACATCTAATAAACACCTAACAAATCTCAAATACATTTTAGGAATGTTTTATATACTGAGGGACTTCTTTCTCCGTTTACTTTTTTTTTTTTTTTTACTTTGAATCTCTAAAGACTCAAATTTTGGTTAAGTTCCTTCCTTCAAAATGTATTTTAATTTGTACTGACAGATGAAAGGCTATGAAAACACACAAAATGGAATGGAAGTTCTTGGTCATGAAGTGAAAGGGTTTAGACGAATCTGCCTGCAAGGGGCTTTCACGGGACGAACTGGTCCTCACCCCTGTCCCCTGACTTCCATTGTTCCTGTTTATTTCTCTTTCCCACTAGACCAGCACCTCTGTGCATTTCCTGCTTGTTTTCAATCGTTGTCACAAAGGCATTTTCCAGTCACAGTTTTACTCCTGCTCAAGAAAGCCAGCTGCTGCTTCTGACTTACCTCCTTGACAGGTGAGCCACCTGTCCTGATATCAGAGCATAAGAAGACAAACTACCCTCATCCCACAGGACTTCATGCAGAACGAGAGGAGACCACCCATCAAATACAGCCACTGCATCCTCCCACAAAACCACTGAACTAGCCCAAAGTCTATAAAAATCCATTCTTGCAATCCTAACTCGAGTCATGCTCTTTATTTATGAGATGTACAAGCAGAGAAAACCTCTGTATCTGGACGTCTCTATTCATTCCACACACCTGTTCCTAATTTCACTCTATTATTTTCCATCTATTAATTTAGCAACCCAAGCGCTCTGTGAGTTATTTAGCAATTACTGGGGGATGCACAGGATGGGGAGAAGGTTGACAAATGCCCATTAGCACCAGGCCCAGTAATGGTCCCATAATGCTGCCTTGCACTTAGCCAGATGAAAGCAGCTATATATTGCAAGGAATTTTAAAGGGTGTCACCAACCTTAATTAATTCTCAATGCTCCCAGAGGAAAGTGTTTACTCCCATTTGGGAGTCTGGGAACGGCCGCACGGAGATGGTTACGTGTCACAACAAAAATACCCTAAATCAAGTTTACCTTAGAGCCTACTGAAGTGGTTTCGAGCGCATCTGCAACTGGAGCCCTCAGCTCATTCAACAGATATTTATAGAGTGGTAGCCACGTGCAGGGCAGGGTGCTAGGGTGTACGGAAGAAAGATGAGCCAAGAAGACATCGTCTCTGACCACGTGAAACCGAGTCTCACGAATGAAAACGGCCCTTAAGCAAATGTATTTCATTAACTGGTTAATCACACAAGCATCCCGCTGAGCTATGTAAAGAAAAGTTGCTTGAGGCTAAGAGAGGAGCCAGGTGTCACCCAGAGTCTCAGGGAAGAGAGGCCTGGGTTTGAGTAACTATAGGACCAATTATTAGCCACATGGCCTTAGACAACTTTTCAACCTTCCTTCGACTCAGTTTCCTTATCTACCAAGTAGTGATGATACCAAGCAGGACACTGTGGGGCTCCTGGGCACAAAAGCCTCTCTGTGTCCCCCATTTCTTGATTACAGGAAATAGGTTTCATTCAGCCTCCATGATCTTCCCTGAGTTCCAACCAGCAGGTCCAACAGCCGTTAATTAGGGAAGGGAGGGGATGGAGAGACAAGGGAGGAACAGTCAAGAGATACAATAGTGTAGCCTTGGGGCAAGGTCCTGGTTCCCCATCAAGGTATACACACAATATCTTTGAGCTGTTTTGCAGACACGGAAACCCCCCCAGGTGGGAGAAGTTAACGGTTCACGAAGGTATGTTGCCCACAAGCTCGTAGACTCCATACCAGTTGGAACCAGAAGGTGGATGATGGTGACTCCCACTGACCTCACCACCAACCAATCAGAAGAATGTCCACAAGCTGATCACACCCTCTTTGAACCATTACTATGACTTCTCACTACTCCCTCCAGGTTGGGGGACACAGTCTTGAGGGCACTAGCCTGCTGTGGCCCCCTTTGCCTGGCAAAGCAATAAAGCTATTCTTTTCTACTTCACCCCAACCTCTGTCTCTGAGATTTAATTTGGTGTTGCAGTACAGAGGCCGGATTCAGCTTCAGGGTCCACATCAAAATTCTGTTGAAAGGATTAAGTGAGTCCGTGCATGGTGCCCGCCCAAAAGTAAGTGCTGAATCAAGGTGAACGTGTACAGCTATGATTATTCTTCTTCAATAGCCACGGAAAGTGTGGGTCCACTGCTCATTCAAAGACACATCAATTAAACCTGAAAGAAGTTTCTGGAATCCTTCAGAACTAAATGGACCTCTAAAGGTCTGCCAAGTGCAACTGTGTCTAGAGTTAACCCCAGGGAATTCGGCTTAGACGCTTGAGACAGCGACATCCTCCCGTCCTCCTAGGATAGGATCCTTGCCTGGGGAGCGGAAGAGCCGGAAGAGACAGCAGCGCTGGGCGCTGTTTCGAAGCAGAGGACAGCTGATTCGGGGAGCCTTTTCTGGAGCTGCCACCAGGGACTCCAACCTACTGCCAGAGCAGTGTCTTCACCACTTAGCCAGGAGGGAAGGTGGTCCAGGGCCTAAGAGTCAACATTTTGATCGAGGGCTCAAATGAAGGCTGATAAAAATCTGCATGTGACACAAAGTTGGGACTTTATCACGTATGCAATATGCTACCTAATGGAATCAGGTTCCCAGAAGACCTCCACCAGCTGGTGCGAAGACTGAATTACACAACATGAAATGTACCAGAGATCAACACAAGGTTCTACCTTTGGGGCCCAACAAACAGCTGGACAAGCCCTGAATGGGGAAGCAGGTGTGAATGCACCTGGCTGGTTTTCATTCCCTATAAGCTCAATACCAGTCAACAGTGTCATGTGGTTCTCAAAGGACAGTCAGATCATTTTTGGTTGCATTACTCAAAGTAGAAGTCTAGAGAGCAAGGGAGGTGACACTTCTGTTCCGTCCTGCTTTGTGTTGTCGGTTTGGGTGTCATCCGGCCAGATATTAGCACTCTTGAGCATCATGGAATAAGTGTAACCAGGGAAGTGATGGGAACATCAAATCACATCCTTTGTGGCTGAAGAAACTGGGAATGGTTAACATGGAGAGGAAAACACTTGGGGTAGCAGGACCGTTATTTTCACATTTTTAAGAAGCTATAAAAATAGCAGTGGATTTGGGCCAGGCAATGGTCTGAACACTTGGCATGCAGCAACTCCTTCCTCCTTCAGTGATTCCCCAACTGAAAATGAGGAAACTGAGACTGACAGGGATTAAAGGACAATTTGTCCAAGATCACGCATCCAGCGAGTGGCGAAGCTCAGATATGAGTTCTCTTGTCTGTCTGAGTCCCGATTCAGCGCGTTAACCAAGATGAGATGTGCTGGATGGAAGACACCCCTTCCGGGAGACAAGTCATAGCATACGGCTTATGGGTGGGATGCCTGCTTGCCTGTGCACTTGCCAAGAAGATCCTGACCGTATGGGCCCTGTCTTGGCCGTCATCACATCTGCAGTGCCCAGCACACAGTAATATCTAATAAACAACTGCTGAAGAAATGAGTGAATTAATGAACAAAGACAAGCTGCAGGGTTGCATAAGGAACAACTCTCTAGAGCAAGAATCATCACTGTGCTGGATCCCAAGGCTGCCATAACAAAGCGTCACAAACTGGGTGCAAAGCCACAGGAATTTCTTCCCTCACAGTTCTGGAGTCTGAAAGTAAGGCGTCAGCAGGCTATGTTCCCTCTGAAGACTCCAGGGAAGAATCCGTCCTTGACTCTTCCCAGCTTCTGGCAATTGCTGGTAATCCTTGGGGTTCCTTTGCTTACAGCTGCATTGCTCCAATTTCATTGTTCCGTCTTTGTGGCATTCGTCTCCTCTGGCTGTGTCTCCTCTGTTTCCCTATAGCTCTTCTTATAAGGATCCAGTCATTGGATTAGGGGCCATCCTAATCCAGTATGACTTCACTTTAACTAATTATATCTGCAAAAATCCTATTTCCAAATTAAGGTCTCATTTAGAGGTTCTGAGCGGACATGAATTCGGGGGGACACTAGTGCAATCACTGAATAGGAGGGGCGATTCTAGGGAGGTAGGGCGTGGCTCCACCCTAGGGATGATCAGGCGGAAGTTTTCAAATTTAATCATGAGGACTCAGGCAATAAAATTAAAGCTCCGTCTAGAATATGATCCTTTCATTCAATAAACATTTACTAATCCCAACTGTCTACCTCGCATATAGTCACGTGGTTGAATAGTCCAACGTGAATAAGGCACAGTGGTTCCCTCGGTGGATCTCAAAGCCTGGTGGGGGAGACAGATGTGCAAAGAAACAACCAAAATATGATACAAGGAAGTTTGCTCTGAAGACCTATGGAAACATAGAAGTTATAGTAATTAACTCAGCCTGGAAAGAAAACAGGGAAGAACAATGAAAGTATCAAGGATGAGCGGAGTTCTCTGGGCAGAAAAATTATGGCAAACATATGTGTCTCCAGCCCAGGTTTCATCCTTCCTTCCTCCTAGTAAAAACACAAAACTTTCCTTTGGGAAACCACTCCTTCTCCATTCTCAGCACTGCCCACTGAGTAAAATGATCCCACCACAGCTCCAATAGTTTCAGGCCAGTCAGTATATTCCATGTTCTTGACTAACTAGAGCCAATAAGAGAGGAGGAGACAGTGGCCGAGGTTGGGGGAAAGAGTGGTTTGGATTCCGCTGCATTCAGTGCTGTAAGAATACGAGGCTTGCAGCAGCTGGAACCATCGTGCAACCCAAAGGGAAGAATCTTGAAGCCGCCAAGAAAAACAGCAGATCCTGGGAATGGAGCCATTCACAAGAAGCACGGCCAAAGGCTAGTCCCGTTAACATTATTTATGTCCTGAATCAAACTGTACCTGAAACCAGCCCTACCCATGGACCCTCCGTTATGTGAATCAATAGCTATATTTAATTTTGCTTAAGTCCATGTGACACCTACAACGAAATGACTCTTAACTGAAACAGCAGTCCAGGATGCAGAAAAGGCACGTCAGAAGTCACAGAGGCCAAGAGAGCAGGGTGCTTTCTAGAAATGGTTGTGAATTTAGTGGGGTTGGAAAATGGGCAAAGAGATGCTGGAGGTGTCATCGGAAGGGACTTTAGGTCAAGTGGGGTTTGGGTTTCATTGTGAAGGTTTTATACCCTTTCCAACTCTGAAATTCTTTGTTTTCTGAGTCTGCATTCCAGAAATCTTTGCAGGAGAAAAGGAACTTTAGCCCAAGAGTAGCAGCCTTGCCTGAGTTACAGCCTCAGATCCGAGTGTACCTGTTATTGGCCATTTTATCTGTATCCATCAATCTACAGGGAAGCAGAGAGCCAGGGGTAAGAATTACTGCCCGGGGCTCCTGGAGCCCATGGTCCCTGGGTATGCTGATCACACACGTGGCAGTAACCTTCACAGACTGCATGAGCTATACCTCCATGGCCAAGTCTCCCCCATCCTCACGTACCTACAATCCAATCACACTTAGGGATGCTGGAAATTTCCAATTCTGAGCTCCTGAGCATTCTCAAGAGTACGCAACAGAGTTGAAGCCTGCAGTCACATCTTAAGATTCACATGGTCCCTAACCCTCATACTGGGCTTAGCAGCTGTGACACAGAGGAGAGAGTTGCCCAGGGATCACCAGAGACTCATTCTGGCCACTCCACATGGTACACGTCTGTCTGTGTCTGGGGAGGAGATGGGGTCTGCAGAGTCAGCTGTCAGCCTGGACATGCAGACTCGACTGGGCACATGGACACCAAGAGACTGCTTGGCATTCTCATTAGTGCCATAAATGAACAAAGCCACATAGAGGGGGCAGTGTCCCCTCCCTCCTGAAAGGGAGCCAAGGAAAAGAGTAGCAAGGCTCCCATATACCCAGGTATCCAAGAAGCAATGACAGGGACAAGGGAACTGGTTCAGATAAAGGTGAAGTTGTAGGAGAGTTTGCTTAGCTGTACTTGTCTTGGTTACCTGGTTGACTAATTTGCTAAAATGTAGGTTCCATGATAGCAGTGACCTTGCCTTTTTTTGATGAACACTGTATCCCATGCATATAATGATTATAAACCAATAGCTCTACAGTGGGGCCACAGTGGTCAAGCAGTAGTCTAAGAGTGTGTGTGTGAGTGTGTGTGTGTGTGTGTGTGTGTGTGAATGTGTTTGATTCTCTCAATAATCGCAGGAGGTGGGCACAATCATTAACCTCTCAAACAAATGAGTAAGCTCAGGCAGAGGCTGGATAACTTGCACAAGGTCACACAACTCGATGGTGGAGCCAGAATTTGAACCCGAAACAAACTGGCTCCAGAGTCCAAGCTCTAGTGATTCCTATGCTTATACTGCCTTCCAACTGCCTGGGACGTTCATTCAACAAGTACTAACTGAGTATTGACAACACTCCAGGTACACTTCTAGGTGCTGGGGATTCAGCTATGAATAAAAAGAAGTCAGGGGCTTCCCTGGTAGCGCAGTGGTTGAGAGTCCGCCTGCCGAAGCAGGGGACAGGGGTTCGTGCCCCGGTCCAGGAGGATCCCACATGCCGCGAAGCGGCTGGGCCCGTGAGCCATGGCTGCTGGGCCTGCGTGTCCGGAGCCTGTGCTCCGCAACGGGAGAGGCCACAACAGTGAGAGGCCCGCATACCACACAAAAAAAAAAAAAAAGGAGTTCATTAAACATTTGCTGGATGGATGGATAGACAGAGGTAGAATGGATGGCTAGAAAGATGAAGCAATTGACGGATGGATGAGTTGATGGATGGGTGAAGAAGGTGGGAATCAGAAATATGGAAAGGATCCGTTGAATATTACAGGTGAGCCATCAATAAAAGAGACTGTGGATCTCTCTTCATGTGTTTTTTTTTCCCTACATTTGACAGTAATTTGTCAGTGGAATGCATGCATGCTCTAGGACCAGAAGCCTGGCTCCATCGCTCTACCATCTGCATCATCTGGAGCAAATCATTTAGCCCACCGAACCTGTTTCCTCACTTATAAATTGAGAATAACCCCAGTTACTCACACAGTTACTGTGGATTAAATGTTATTTGCTATTGTTTGGAGCCCAGTCCAATTGTTATCTCTTTTCTGTAGCTTTCAGTTCAATGCAACGATGTTATGAAATGTGTCCTCTTTGCAGACATTGTGCTGGGGGTAAGGATACAACAGTAAATTAGACAAATATGGCCCTTTTATTTGGGGAAATTTTACTTTAGCAGGGAACAGGGGAAAAAAACATATCAGATGAGTGTTAAGAAAAGGGAACTGTAGGATGCTAAGGGAGTGTTGAACGTGGATAGAATCAGCCGCTCTTTCTTTATGCTCTCATATTACTTCACTTGGGTTGGCTACTAGTGGGCACATTTCTCTCCCCTGCCAATCAAGGCTCTTAGAGAGATGCCCACACAACCCTTAAAGAGGAATCAATTGCACCAAATGAATACATGGATGGATGATGGATGGATGGATGGATGAATGGATGGGTGAATGGAAGGAAGAAAGGAAAGACAGATGGAGCAGTTGATGGATGGGTGGAAGGAAGGAAGGAAGGGAGGGAGGGAGGGAGGGAGAGAGGGAGGGAGGGAGGCAGGGAGGGAAAAAAAGATAGATGCATGGATGGATGCAGGCACGGATGGACAGATCGCCAAAAGGAAGCTGAAACAATGGTCCACAATCAGGGAACAGTCAGGACTTCACAAAAGCCAAGTCCAAGGCAAAACACAGTCTACTCTGAGGTGATATCCACATATTTGAAACCTGAAAGGAACCAGAGCATTAGAGGCAGATCTGGGGCAAAGCCAGAAACTTCAACTGAGATGACATGAGGAAGATGAAAAATGGGGCTTGGTTGCAGGAGACGAAATTGGCAAAAAGAACTCTTTAGACAGCTGGACTCAAGGGGACAGGCGTAGTATGTCACAAAAATGGCCACAAATGTCTCCCACCCTTACTGGTGCACCCCTTCACGATACGACTTCGCAGCTCCTCTCATCAAGAGTGGAACTTTTTCATCTACATCTTGAAGCTGACCTTGCCCATGTGAGTTGCTTGGGTCAACAGGACATTAGCAAATGTGATACAAGCAGAGGCAGAAAAGCACTTGCACGCTGGAGTTTGCTCTCTTGCTGCTTTGGGAACCCCAGAGACCGCTGTGAACCGCCAGGCTCACTAAGCTTGCTAGATAACGGGAGACACGTGGCTGAGTCACGCCTATCGCCCCGACTGACGCAGAGCCAATCGTCAGGCATGAATGGGACCATCCTAGAAAGGCAGCCTCCGCTGTGCTGCCAGCTGACTGCAGAGATCAGGCTGCGTTGGCCCATAACCAGAAGAACCCCCCAACCACAGGATCATAGGAAATAATAAAATAATGACCATGTTAAGCCACTAAATTTGGGGTGGTGTGTTATGCTCTGAGAGCTCATTGAAACACAGGGAATCACGAGTAGCCATGCCCACCCCAGCAGACTCAGCAAACAAGCTGGTACGGATGAAGCCGTTCCTTTCTATTTGCCAATCCTTGGAGCAGAGGGATAATTTCAGCAAAAACCCTTCTCATCGGCTCCAGCACATGAGCTGACCACTCTCTAGAACTCGAGAGCCAGCTTGCAGGCTGGTCTTTATTCCATCACTTTTTAATTGTTGAATAATTTATTCAACAGACATTAATGGAGCACCCATCTGGATTAAGCCCTGCAAAGACAGTGGAGGCAAGCTAGACATGGGTTGTATTCCAACATGGCTAAGCGGTCACATTAGGGGCTGGAAGGGGGCTTTGAGCAGAAAGAGAGTTTTGACAGGAAGTGGCATGATGACAAGTGTCTGGCCTGAGCCTGGGCCTTCAGCCAAAGGATTTCACCCCCATGCTGACGGCCAGCACCCAGGAAGGAGAAACGACAGCTGTCTTCACTCTTCACAGAGCGGTTAAGAGGACGGACTCTACTGTCTGAGTCGGGATTCAGGACTTACTATTTGTGTTCCTCTCCCAGTGCTTCAGTTTTCTTATTTAGAAAATAGAGCTGGTAATAGCTGCTACTTTGGAAGATTGTTGTAAGGGTTAAATAGGGTATTCCATATACCTAGAGTACTGGGCTCTACGTAAGCACCAGTAAGTATACGTCATTTTTTAAAATTTATTTTATTCAAGTATAGCTGATTTACAGTGTTTCATTAATTTCTGCTGTACAGCAAAGTGACTCAGTTATATACACATTCTTCTTCATATTCTTTTCCATTATGGTTTATCACAGTGTACTGAATACAGTTCCTTGTGCTGTAAGTAGGATCTTGGTGTATCCATTCTATATTATAACAGTTTGCCTCAGCAAGTCCGAAACTCCCAATCCACCCCTCCCCCATGCCCCCTTGGCAACCACAAGTCTGTCCTCTATGTCTGTGAGTCTGTTTCATAGATAAGTTCATTTGTGTCATATTTTAAGTTCCACGTGTATGTCATTATTTTTTATTATCCTTCCTGTCACTCTCTGCTCACTCCTCATTCTATGAGGCCCCTGACATGTGGCTCTGACTTTTTTGCCCTGAAATGGTTTTTCCTTCCCCAGTTTACATTCTGGGCATCCTCTTTGAGGCAGCCATGAAAATGCGCCTCTCGAGTCCACCGCTGCGGGAGCATAACTGACAGGTAGTTCTGGTTTCAGGGCTGTCCACTGGCCTGGCCAAATTTCTTTGAGAACTGTGTCAGCAACAAGTCCTACCCAACCGTCCTTCTTTGCTCTCTTCTTTGCAGGTGACAGACCTGCACTGCAATCTGCAAACTCCCCTGCCGTCTCCATCTTCCTTGCCTTTTTCCTTCACATTCTCCCCCAAACCTCTCATATGGCTCATCTTGTACTGACATCTCCTCCTGATCCTTGGAGGACCCAAGGTAACACAGCCTTTGACACTATATCCTACCCATTGTTACCACAGGCAATCGCCTCTCAAACAACTAGAGTTCCAAACCTAGAGCCTCTGTCTCCCTTCTCTATGGACCAGGAGAGAGTGCGAGAGGGAGAGGCATCAGCTCTTTCTCATACCCCACATCTTATCTATCTTATCGCCTCTACCTGAAAATACAGCAGAAACCTGACCACTTCCCCCTCCTCCACTACCACCGTCTCGGTCCAGGATGTCATCCTCTCTTGTCTGTGTGTTGACAATAGTATCCTAGCTGTTTCCCCGTCGCTGCGCTAGCCCCTCTGCAGTCTACTCTGTTAAAACAAAGTGATAGGAGTAACATATACACACTACTATATAAGAATAGATGACCAACAAGGACCTACTGTACAGCACAGGGAACTATACTCAATATTTTGTAATAGCCTATAAGGGAAAAGAATCTGAAAAATAATATACATACATATATATATGTGTATGTATAACTGAATCACTTTGCCATACACCTGAAACTAACACAATATTGTAAATCAACTATACTTCAATATAAAAAAATTTTTTTAAAAACTAAGTGTTCCTATTAAAGCTAAGTCAGATGATGTCAGCACCTCTGCTTAATGTCTTCTAACACATTCCCATCACTCTTACCAAAGGCTAAAGTCCTCACCATAGAGCAAAGACAGCGGAGTAAGGTGCGCCCGAGGCTATCTGGCCTTGGGGCCAGGGGAGGTCCGGCCCCCGGGCGCTTCAGAGCTTCCGCTGGCCCATGCAAGGAAGAACATTTTCCTTGACTTGTAGGTGCTTTTATATTCATCTCGAAAAGAAAACAAAATTCTGAACTCAGGATTTGCCAAGTTTTGAATCAGAACTGTCTTGTCTTCAACCAGAAGAGGTTATTCAAGCTCAGTTTGGAGTTGAGGTATTTCTATGTTGTCTCCCGGAGTGGGGTCGCCCTGCTTCTTGTATCAGGCTACCTTCCCTATTCTTGAACTGTGGATATCTCTTCTCTACACTTTACCTCCATGATTTGGACTGGAAAAGGCTGCTTTTCTTTTTGTTCCACCTCTCAGATTCAATGAAGAGAAACCCCTGGGATGCAGTCATCCTGCAAACTTCTCTAGGAAAAAAGAAGCAACTGACATGCATCTTCTGCTGCAATTTGCTTAATCACAAATAAATTATTTTACAAGCTGAAAATAAATAAATAAAGTCCTCACCGTGGTCTGAAAGGCCCTCCCTGACCTACTCCAGCACAGCCACTTGCTCATTCCACTACGTTTACATTTTTATTCTGATGCTTCCACCTCAGGGTTTCATCATTTGCTGCTTCTCTGTCTGTAAAGCTCTTCCTGAAGACAGCGTTTGGTTCAATCGTCTCTTTACTCCAATGCCAGCTTCTTAGGGAGACCCTCACTGGCCACACTGCCTGAAATTCCAAATTCCCCTCCCTACCCCCTTCGCCATTTTTTTTCCATAACACTCATCATTATGTAACATAGTTTATACTTTATCTTATCTTGGGTATTGTGCATCTCTCCCTAATAAAATGTAAGTTGCAGGACTGCAGGTAATTTTGTCTGTCTTGTTCACGGTTGTATTCACAATACCTACTATGGTATCTGGCACATAAGGGAGGGAGGGAGGGAGGGAGGGATAGAGGATGGAAGAATGGAAGGAGGGAGGAAGGATGGGTGGATGGATGAATGGATAGAGAAATGAAAGGAGGGAGAGATGGATGAATAGATGGAGGGATGGATGGAGGGAAGATGATTAGATGGAGAGAGGGAGGGAGTGAGGAGAGAGGGACGGAGGGATAGAGGAGGAACAGAGGGACAGATGGAAGCATGGATGGAGGGATAGAGAGATGGAGAGAGGAATGAAGGGATGGATGAATGGATGGCTAAATGGATGAAGAAATAAAAGGAGGGAGGGAAAGAGATGGATGAATACATAGAGGGAGGGATGACTAGATGGAGGGAGGGATGAAGGGAGAGATGGAGAGATGGAGGAATGGAGGGAGAGATGGGGGAGGGAAGGAAGGAGGGTGAATGAATAGATGGAGGGAGCGATAGGGAGGGATGGAGGATGAAGGGAGGGAAGGAGAAAGGTAGGGAGGGATGGAGGCCTTCATGGAGAGATAGAGTGATGGACAGAGGGATGGAGGGCCGGATGAATTGAGGAAAGGAGAGAAGAGAAGAAGGGAAAGAGAGAAGGAGGGATGAGAAGGGCCAGCCAGGTGCTGCAAGTACCACAAAGCTCATCCGAGAGAAGCAAGCTGCTAGCAGCAAGGATATAACTGATGCCCGCGTGGGCTGAACCCACGGATTTCCCCTGAAAATCCTCTTCTGTAAAATCTAATGTAATTCATCCTTCCAGACCCTGAGTTGGGTGGGAAAACATAAGGTTGGATGGCCTGGGACCTCTACCTGTTATATCTCAGAGATGGAGATGTACACTGCAGGAAGATCTGAAGCTTTAGCGTAAGACAGAGATCTGAATCCTGGTCCTGGGCAGTCTTGGCCAAGTTACTGAACCTCTCTGAACCTTATTTTCTTCACCTCTAAAACTAAGATAACAATATGTTTATATTAAGATAACAACAGAGATATTCTAAGAATTAAATGACACATATAAAAGGCTTAACACAGAGTCTGGAATTTAATAAATGCCAATTACTCCCAGAGACAAGTCATTCTGTGTCTTAGTTTCCCCATGAGGAAGAAGGGATTAATAACACCACCTACTGATGGAGTGTCTGTGAGGATGACACAAGTTGACAGTGGGCTCTGAACAAATAACGACTCAATAAATGTGAGCAGTGTTGCTGCTTCTGCTGTTGGAGATGACGGGCTCTGCAGATGAGAGACGTGCACCCAAGGTCCCGCAGATACCCTAGAATAAGCCACTGAACTCCTGAGCCCTCCCTGTAACTACTCATGAGATGATTATCTTCACTTATTTTGCTTCTGAGAAAAAAGTCAAAAAAAGGTCAAATAACTTGCCTAAAGCCACAGAGTTTACAGGTGGCAGAACTAAGATGGAATCCATGGGGTGGGGGAGGTCTGCATTCAGTGTCTATCCACTTCCCCAAATCCCTGAGGTCATTCTGACCACCCCACATGCAGGGGAAAGTTGCCACAACTTGTCCTTCCCCACCTGTTAAGAGACTAGTATTATTTCACAGTCCAGACCTTCTCTTGCTCAAGGGGAATCTGTGAACTTGCACCATCAGGGCTGTTTCTCCACAGAGCTTGAATCACCAGCCTGGTCCCTGGGGCTGCCACTCGGATACAAACCCCTCCTGCTTCCCAATAGCAGATGGCTGCCTCTGAAACCATCTTTCACTGAGCTCCTTTCTGGTACCCCAGGAGCCTTCAGTAATTACTGCTATTATTCTTACATTAAATGAGTTAATAAAATCAGAACTCCAAAGGTACAGTGGGAATACACACAGATATGCACACACCCAGAGACACGTAAGCACACACACAGACACACACAGACACAAGCACTTAGATGCCACAGAGACTCTTCGAGGCTGTGACACAAAGAAGTTCTGGGAGCATCATTCTACTAGTGGACCTGTCTCCACAGAGATCTTTTCATCTTGTTTTCTCTTCCAGGCAGATCCAGGGTTTATGAACCACCTTACCCGCAATTTCCCTGCGAGGAACGTGGCAGGGGGTAGGCAATGACTATGGTTGACAAGGGCAATCTCTGTTTCTCTTGATTCCTAACCGGTTTTTAAAGTTGACAATCTGACTGACAACATTTGCTCCTTAAGGAAATTACTCACAAGGAGTTTTAGCCTCTGGATGAGACGCTCGGTTTTTCTTCTGTTTGTCTCAATTCTGAACCTTTTCAAAGTGACGGTTCACCCACTGGTTTCTGTTTACGAAATATTTTCTCCTCCAACCTAAACAGTGGTTGCATTTCTTTTTCTTTTGAGATGACCCTGAAATGGAGCAGGCTGTCGCTCCGTGTCAAGGTACTCCTGGGCGTCTGCTGCAGGCTGACAGAGGGACATCTGTTGTCAGGGCCGCGGCCTCCTACGGAGGGGAGGGGGGCAGGGAGGAGAAGAGAGGAGCAGGTTGTGATGCCTGCTGTTCCGTCCGGATTTAGAATCTTACAATGAATCTTCAATTTGTAAGAAAAATCAGCTTTTTGGCAAAGAAGTTGTTGCAGCCGCCAAAGTTCTAAGTCTGCTTCAATTC
This sequence comes from Globicephala melas, assembly GCF_963455315.2. Classification (NCBI taxonomy): domain Eukaryota; kingdom Metazoa; phylum Chordata; class Mammalia; order Artiodactyla; family Delphinidae; genus Globicephala; species Globicephala melas. The sequence continues at coordinate 18,521,995 of NC_083328.1, forward strand.
TCTTTTACAGGATTCCAAAGAAAGTGACTGGGTCCTGGCGTTTTCCATCTTGGGAGCACCCAAACCTCATTCAGGTGGGAGGCAGGCAATGGCAGAAGCAGCAGGAGCAACAAGACAAGGGTGCAGGTCCAGATTCTGCTCTCGCTGATACCTGTGCATCCAATATGAACCATCCTCGAATCTCTATTGCTTTATTTTTCTGATATCTCAAAAGAACACTCTGAAGGAGATACATACATACCTAAATCTATATACCTACCTGTCTCCCTATCCATCCATCTATCTATCTACCTACCTACCAATCGGTATCTTTATTTTACTCAGTTGAGTAAACTGAGGCCCAACAGATACTTACCAAGCTCCTGTTACATGTCAGTTTCTGCGAGGTTTAATGCAACTTGCTTGGATATGAGTCAGTGGAGATGAACTCGGCTCTTCCAACCTCACTCCCAATGTTCTTAATCAGGATCCTAGTCACTTAGTAATTCTTAATCATGACTGTAAACAATTTCAGCATTCACTCAAACTAGATTTGTTGAGCACCTAGTACGTACCAGGGCCACCTGTGGCTAGTGCAAGAGATATTGGCTGAGTCCTGGGGATTAAAACCCCCATAGAAAATGCCTTAGTAGGCCTGTGTGCATTGAGCAGTGCGTGTGTGTGTGTGTGTGTGTGTGTGTGTGTGTGTGTGTGTGTAAATGTTGAAGGTGAAGACAGATGATACGTACATCTAAAGCCTGCAGCAGAATACGTTTGGTTAGATTAAAGGAGTCAGTCTTACCAGCACGAGATCCGAAAGCCACACAGAGGGCACTGGAGGGTCAGCAGACTCTCCTCTCAGGGAGAGTTTCAAATCTTAGGGGATGACCTAATGTCTCCCCTTCCAGCTCTGCCAAATCAACAACACAGAAGAAACGGTAGCATCTGCTCCTCCACCAGTGAGGCTGTTAATGTCCCCATTGCCCTCTTCACCCTAACACTCTCCCATGATTATCCTCCAGGAATCCTCCTTAAGCCCTTGGGGAATCTCCTAAAGCATGCCATGGCTTTGTAAACCGGGCCCCAGAATCCAGGCTGGATATAAGGTTTAGGGTCTGACAAGTCTTCTTTACTCTCGCTGGAAGGTAGGATTTAAAGGATGGATTTTTATTTTAAAGTTTGTTTTCATTCTATCAAAGAAAAGACAGCCCAGGTTCGAGATGTTTTCCGTGACTCTGTGGTCGGATAAGATTGGGTCCACTCCTCTTCTATATGAATGGGTGAGGGAGCTTTCCAGGGAACCAGGATTCCCTAAATATGTATAAAGGATGAATACGGGCTCAGAGAAGCCAATGAAATGGATGTTCTGACCATTAAAATTCCTCTGCAAGATCCCAATGCACGGAATAATAAACCTTACTGCCTCCTCTGCAATAAATGTTACCTTAATATAGAAGAATAAGCCCTCTACGCACAAGGCAAGTCTCCAGCCCTTTAGAGAGATCCATGAGTTACTTAGAAGTACAAGTGAACTCACAGCAATAGATGACACACATGAAGTCTCAGACCATTAGCCTCTGTTACAGACTGAATCATGTCCCCTCAAAATTTATATGCTGAAGCTCTAACCCCAATACTGAATGTGACTGAATAAGACAGGACCTTTGGAGAGATGATTCCATTGAAAAGAGGTCATCAGACAGGCCCTAAACCAATCTGAGGGGTGTTTTTATAAGAAGAGATTAGGACACTCAGAGAGACACGGGGAGGGGGGGATGGGCGGCGGGTAGGGCGGCCTACACAGAGGGATGACCACGTGAAGAGGCAGCAAGAAGAAGGCCCTCTGCAAGCCAAGGAGAGAGACTCTCAAGTAAAGTCAACCCTGCTGACACCTTGATCTTGGACTTCTAGCCTCCAGAAGTGTGAAAAAATAAATGTCTATTGTTTAAGCCCCCCAGTCTATGGCATTCTGTTATGGCAGCCTGAGCAGACTAATACGTGAGTGCAAACATTGAACATCTTGCATAAAATGAGGTAGCATTAGAGAAAACCTTATGCAGACCGTTTCTATGTTCAGGTGACTTTTAAGGAAAGAGATTTTTAAACCTCTATCTAGCTTAAATATATCTTTCCAGAAAAATGCACAATATAACACATGTCTATAAAATCAAAGCAATGTTTAACTTCAGTGGATGACTTGACCTTTTAAAGCAAGATTGAATATTTATATATATATATATGGGGATGCATGTATATGTACAGCTGATTTAAAAAATATATATCCAATTGTTCAAAATTATAAGACTTTTAGAGGGTCATATAGGAGAATATGTCCATGCCATAATAGTAGACAGAGAAACCTCAATAAAAAAAAAAACTCAACACATAAAGAATAACTTTTGATTACCTTAAAATTAATAAGTTCTATTTCTCATGAAACATCATTAAGAGAGAGAGAAGTAAAGCCACACAGTGGAAAATATACTTCAAACACGTAAAACTAACAAAGAATTCATATCCAGGATATATTACAATAAGAATTGTACAATTATTGTACAATTGTACAATTACAATAAGAATTGTACAATTATTGTACAATTGTACAATTACAATAAGAATTGTACAATTATTGTACAATTGTACAATAAGAATTGCACAAGAGAAAAAATGAGTAAAATACAACACAAAGAAAAAAATCTAAATAGCCAAAAAGAAAGAATGAGTGTCCAATTCCATTAGAATTAGGGAAATGCATATCAGAACTGTAGTGACCTACCACTACACGTTTCTGACAAAGATGAAAAATTCAAACAATATCAAGAACAAGCAATATGAAGCAACAGGAACTCTCATATACTGCTGGTGGGAGTGAAAATTGGTAGAACCACTCTGAAAAGCAATTTGGCATTATTCACTGAAGCTGAAAATACAAATACCCAATGATCCAGCATTTCTACTTCCGGACAACTACTGGAGAGAAACTCTTGAACACACACACCAAATACAGGTACAGAAACATCCATAGCTACTGTGATACTGTGATATAATAAGCAATATATATCCCTGGATCCTGGTCAGAGCTCCAAAAACCTTTGTAGTTTCCTAAGTGATAAAGGTACTAGGAGCACCTTATGTTCTAATATTTGGTCTTTGACCCCCACTTCCTGACACAGAGCTCCTAAAACCCTTAGAATTTCCTAGGTGATAGGAGCATGTTTTTTTCTAATGAGGTGGCTCTTGGTGAGCTCTGGGATAGCTCCTGGATAAGGGTTTGTGACATTGTGATTTATAATAAGAAACATACATTTGGTCTTCAATGATTCCTGGCACAGAGCTCCGAAAGCCCTTGGAATTTCCTCAGTGATGAGAGTGACAAAGGTGTTTTTTGTTTTGTTAATGTGGTGACTAGACCACACCTAAGGATCCAGGCTGGTAACTAGGAGAACAGACCAGGTGATGAGAGGGCTGGAACTTTCAGTCTCACCCCACTCCCCACCGCCAACCTTCAAGGAGGGGAGAGGAGCTGGAAATTGGATCAACTGCCCATGGCCAATGATTTAATCAGTCGTGCCTATGTCATGAAACCTCCCTCAAAACTCAGAAGGATGGGATTCGACTTCCAGGTTGGTGAATGCATGGAGATTTGGGGACAGCGGTTCAGAGAGTATGGAAGCTCCATGCCCTTTCCTCACACCACGGCCTATGTGTCTCTTCATCTGGCTGTTGATTCGTATCCTTTAATCTAGAGTGGGAAAAAGTTACCTGAGTTCTGTGAGCCTCTCTAGCAAATTAATCAAACCCAAGAACAGCACGGAGAGAGAGCACGGTGGGAACCTCCAGTTTGCAGCCAGTCAGTCAGAAGCACAGGTGACAACCTGGGCTTGGAAATGGCATCTGAATTGGAGGGCAGACTCGTGGGACTGAGCCCCTAACCTATGGAATCTGGTGCTATCTCCAGGTAAATGGTGTCAGAATTGTGTCAGAGAATCACTTGCTGATGTGGACAAAATCCTTACACATGCTGGAATTGGTTCCAGAATCTTACAGGGCTGGTCACCAGAAACAACAAGCCATGATTAGAAGTTTGGAACTTCAGACCCCATCCTCTGGGGAAGAGAGAGGGGCTGGAGGTTGGGTTAATCAATCATGCCTATGTGATGAAGCCACCATAAAAATCCCTTAACTAGGGGCTTTAGAGAGCTTCTGGGTTACTGAACACATCTACATGCCAGCAGTGTGGACTATCCCCACTCCATGGAACAGAAGCTCCTGTACTCAGAACCCCTGTAGGGCTCAGACCTTGCCCTATGTATCTCTTCATCAGATTGTTCATCTGTATCCTTTATTGTATCCTTATTATATAATAAACCAGTAAATGTGTTTCCCTGTTTTCTGTGAGCTCTTCTAGCAAATTACCACATCCAAGGAGAGAGTTGAGGGAACCCTGACTTCTAGCAGGTCAGTCAAAGTTCGGGTGACACCTGGGACTTGGGACTGGTGTCTGAAGTAGGGACAGTCTTGTGAAACTGAGCCCTTAACTTGTGGGATCTGATGCTAATTCCAGGCAGTTAGTGTCAGAACTGAAATTGAATTATAGGACACCCAGTTGATGTCCACGGAGAATTGGAGAACTGCTTGGTATGGGAAGAAGGCACACACATCTGGTCACAGAAATGTCCTGTGAGGGCTGTAGAGGAGAAACACAAGAGCTTTTTCTCTTCAGTCATATCACTCATCATTGTCATAAACTGGAAGCAATACAAATGTCTATTATTATCAGATGGTCTAGTTACACAATGGAACACTACACAAAACTGAAAATGAACGAAACTACAACTATACACGAAAGTCAGGGACTCTTTCAAATGTTATTTTAAGCGAAACAAGCAAGACATAAAATAATACACATGATTTCACTTGGGCAAATTTTAAGAACTGGCAAAAATTTGTTAAGGGATGACAGGTGGTAAAATTAAAAAGAAAAGCAAGGAATCAATTACTGTAACTCTAGATAATGTGTCTGTTTGTTTTCTGAGAGAAAGGGAAGAAGGTGTGACCTTGATCAAGCTATCTGAGGGGACATAAAGGGGTCTTTTGAGGTGCTAACTAGATTATCTCCCTGATCTGAATAGTGGGTCTATGACTGTTACATTGTTTCTCATTCACTATACTTTTGGTGCACTGTTTCATGTTTTATTTTACAATAAAAAAGTAAAGAACAAACAAATAAAAAGCTTTCACACATGCTAATAATTTAAAACATTACAATAGGAGTAGGCCTTATGTATTCATCAGAGGGTTTGTTTGTAAATAACACGATCTACTGGGTTTTTAAGAGTTAGTAAGCAGGACGGAATTCACTGTGGTACACGGCACACAGAATCATTGGGACAGTTGAAGAAAGAGACTCTAAGCTGAGCTCACAGAACTACACAACAGAACTGGGTCACCAATGGAGCTGCTGCCATCAGGGAAGTCCTGAGTCAAGAGCCACCAGTGCAGCTATAGATGCCAGGGCCCCATGTCTACTGCTCTAATCTATACTTGAACAGTGATGCTACAACTCAGTTCAAATCAATGTTTTTCATACAGGTGCATCTGATAACAACACTGAAATCATTCGTACCCTGAAAGTAAGGTGGGCTGGGAAATGCAGGTTTGTGTGGTTCTGGGATATGTGCATGTGGGGGGTGTTCGCTTGTCTTTTGTTTCTTGTTTTTTGTAATTTTACCTGGACGAGACAAGATTTATATCATTGGGTACTATCAAAACAGTGTTCAAAAAATTGTGGGCACCCATAAGGGGAGGTATTCACAACAGAGTCCAGGTAGTTCAACCTTGTTATTTTGCAGGTTGATGAAATATTATCAGAGAAAAAAACAACTCAGTTGCTTAGAGGAAAGCATTTTCAAGGGCACATCAGAAAAACTGATTTTGTCCTGACCCTGCACTTACTAGGAGAATTCTCTACCTCTCTGAGCCCTCGGTTTTCTCAACTATAAAATGGACATCATTAAAGAGTTACCATACAGTACAGCTGTGAAAATTAAATAAGATAATGCATGTGAAAGAACCTGAGAGAGTATGCCCTCATTTAATTTTTCGTTTGCCACTATTCTTTTTAGAGATTTGCCGAGAATTGCAGTGTATCTGTACTGTCTGTCCCAACAAACATAGTTCTGTTAAAACTGCCGGTCCATTAGGAATACACATAGAGAAGATTGAATTCATGTGTGGTTTCAGAACAAGTTTCTCTTTTCTCCCTCCAAAATTCAAAAAAATGCCAAAAAACACATTTTTAAAAGAATAAGTTCAGAAAGCCAAGGAACGATGCCCGATCTATGGGGGAATGCTGGAGTAATCCCCACACTGCAGGAAATGACTGCTTCAGAGGAAAGAGTGGTTGACACTTTCCAAACCTAAAATGAACAAGTACAGAAGTCGTAAGTCCCTAGGGATATTCTCAAGTTGAAAAACTGGGAAGTTACGTTCAGAGCTGCTAGACAAATAAAGAGAAGACACATACACAGCAAAGGTCTACGAACGTGGGGGATCATTTTAAAAATTATGAGAGCACTATGTAAAATTTATACATGCAAAATGAATGACTTCTTGGGAAAACATAATTTACTGAAACTGACTCAAGAAGAGGTAGAAAACTCGAGTAGACCACTAATCATCGAAGAAATTGGAAATGCTGTCAGAAAAACTACTCAAAATAAGGAACCAGTGAAAGGAATTTGGAAATAGCTTTTAAAATTAAAAACACACATACCTTTCAACTCAGAAATCCCACTCCTGGGAGTCTCAAATAGAAATAAAAGCACTAGTACATAGGACATGTGTTAGGGTTGTTAATGCAGAATTATTTGTAGAAGAAAAAAGCAGGGGAGAAAGTGAATGGCCTCCCATGGAAAATTATATAGACATAAAAAAATGAGCTCGATTTTTATCAGCTGATTTGGAGCAATCTGCAGAATGTATTGATAGAAGAAATGGCAAAAGACACAGAGAAGCACATATAAGCGTATTCTGATGTTTGCAAAACAATCATCAAAACAATTCTGTGTGGTGTGGGCACACACAGGTATTTGTATAATTTTATGAACACAGAGAAGATTCTGGAAATGTCCATACCAGACTGAAAGCACTGGTTATAGACTGAGGGTCAGGGAACGAATTGCTAAGGAAAGTGGAGGGAAGGTAAAAGAAGCAAAAAAGGAGAAACAAAAGAGTACATGTAATAAATTAAGGATTCCATGGCAAAATGTTTTCCTGCTATGACTCCTTTGATCTGGCATGAGATATGTGTATGTCTGAGTATGCATGTGTACGTATGTGTGTGTGTTCTGTGTGTATTCATCAGTGCAAAAAGTTAATGAAAAAGACACTGACCCAAGCTTTTCCCAGGTTTCCCAAACCTTTAAGATACAATAAAAAGCCCTAAAATTTAAAAGGAAGGAAGCTTCTTAGCTCATTCTTTGAATCCTGATGGCAAAGCCGTACAAACAAGATACACATACCAATGGAGAACTACCGCCTAGTCCCACTGATGGACAGAAAGGCAAACTATGAGGTAATCCTCTCCAGAAGGGCATGAAAGAACATCATGGTAACAAAGGTTCATTCAAACAATGTGAGGAGACTTCCGGTTTTGGTTCCAGCATGTAAAGATCTTGGAAGTCATCACACCCATCCTTCCAATAAGAAAAAGTTGAACAAGCAGAAAATCAATGACTTTTCTTGGCTCCATTCAGAACTGAAGTCATAGGGTAAATCTCCACCTTGTAACGTACAAGTGAATCTAGAGTTATGGTCAGGATCTGCTTATCTGGAGTCACAGACTGCAGGAACACTTACACGGTCATTTTGACAAATTGCTGGAGGCCAGGTATGGACTAGTGTGAGAATGAGAGACTCCTGGGGGCCCCAGTCTCAGGGAGTCTCTGATTCTACGACACCAACTGGGTGTCCAGTGATTCAACTTAATTCTGACACTAATGACCCAGAGTTAGTGCAGACCCTACAGGCTCACAGGCTTAGTCCAACACGACAGCCCCACTTCAGATGCAGCCACAAATGGAGTGCTCAGGCTACCCACACTTTTGCCAGCCAACTGCAAATGTGATGGTTCCTATGACTGCCTTCTTTGATTCTATAACTTGATAGAAGGACTCACAGAACTCAGGAAAACACGTTATTTACATTAATCAGCTTATGATAAAGAATACAACGCAGGAACAGCCCAATGGAATGTATGTGTAGCGCGAGGTGTGGGAGTGGAGGGTAGTGCAGTTTCCACGCCCAACTCGGGTGTGACACCCTCCCAGTGCAGCACTTACACAAAAGCTCTCTGAACTCCACTGTAGTTTAGGGGTGTCTGTGGAGGTTTCATTACCCAGGAATGATTGGCCATTGGTGACTGAAGTCAATCTCCAGTCCCCCTTCCCTACCCCGAGGTTGGGGTACGGGGCTGAAAGTTCCAACCCTAAAATCATGACTTGGTCTTTCTGGTGGCCAGTCCCCATCATGATGCTCTCTAGGGCCCTCCCCCTCCCCTGCCAGGAATCATCGCATTAGCACACAAAAGAGTAAGAGCTCTGTGCCGGGAACTAGGAACAAAGAACAAATATTTATTTTTTTATTATACCACAGAGGGCCTCCACACTTTCATAGATTTTACCTTCAGAAACCCCACCAGCAACTCACAGCGAACAGCAGAGAAAGATCAGCTTGTGGTTCTGGTGAGGGAGAAGGGAGACAGTAGAATTTGTCCAGCGCATTCTCCATTACAAAGGACCACTTTCTGGGGATGTGACTGTATGAGTTTTATCCTACCTGGGGGAAGGGTATTCCTGTACTCCTGAGTTTGAAGTCGCTGGCACCTACAGCTACAGCAAGTACACAGCCCAGCCCACAGCCATGTTCACATAAAACTTCGCATGATCTATTTACCTCAGTTCCTATTACCCAATACATCATGTCCAACTTTCAACAGAAAATTACAAGGCACGTTAAAAGGCAAAGAATGAAAGAACTAATGAACTTTAGGGTTTCTATTCATATCATTTCACTACATTACAGAATAAGAACAAATATATTTGATTATTCAAGTAGACACTGGAAAAGCATTTCATAAATTTCAGCCTTTAGTTTTTTTTAAGAAAACACTTAGAAAATATTTCCCAAGTCAAGAAAGTGTATCTACCAAAAGTCTATAATAAATGCCAACATAAAAAATATTCTCGATGAAATCAGGTGTGAATGAAAAATGTTCCCTGCATATCAGTAAACAAAGGATGTTGCAGCCGTCAAGACACCAGTCACCCCTGCCCCACGATGAGCCCTGAGGGAACTCAGGGAGACAAACAGGCAGCCCACTGCCAAGCCCTCAGCCACTGCAGCCGCCCCCAAGGGTGCACCCTGAGGGGACTCGGGATGGGAAAGAACAGGATGCTGGCCCTAGACAGCTAAGGTGCATAGCAAACGAATAACTACAGTGAGCCCAGACTCTTGCATCTTCCCCTACATAAAAGAGCGCTAAATTCCTTAACTTGAGATGTCTGGTTTTCTTTAATTAACAGTAATCTTTTGATGTTCCGACTACCTGAACTTTGTTGAAAAACTCTTATATATCCTGGCTCCTCCCTGACCTCCTTGGAGCAGTCCCTCAGAGCCATCTGAGAGGCTGCTCCTGGGCTTGAAGTCCTCAGAAAGTCCGCCAAATAAACCATAATTCTCAACTTTTACGTTGTGCATTTCTTTTCAGTTGACATAGGAAAAGACAAAATTCCTGATACTATATTTTTTATATAATGTTATTCTGGAGTCTGAAGGAAAGCAATAAGACATGTAAAGAAGAAGAAATATTGGAAAAGAAAAGGTGAGCGTCGTTATTAGTAGAAGATATGATTGACTTACCTGGAAAAATAAAGAAAAGCAACTGAAAAACTATTCAAACTAATAATGCAACACAGTTAGGTGGTCAGATACTTTATAAATACACAAAAGTTGTTTTCTGTCCTGTACATAAACAACAGTGAATTAAAAGAATTAATGATAAGATATATCTTCTTCAAACAAATGAGCTACAAAGGAAAAAACTAGGCAAGACAAATATAAAGAAAATTGCATAAATTTATAGAAGTATCTTAAAGAAGATCTGAATAACTCAAGAAGGCAAATATTTAAAATCTCCCCCCTGAAAGTATCTATAAATCCAGTCCTCTACAAATTACATTATCACAGTATTTTAATCAAATTCAGTAATCTATTTTTAAAGGAAATATTTTTAAAAATCATAAAATTTCTGTAAAAAAATAGTGGTGGACACATGCTCTATCTGCAACCAAAACATGTTAGGAAGCTAAAGTAACTTAACAAGTGTGTTATTGATGTAAGAAGAGACAAATGGATTAACAAAACAGAAGAGAGTCCAGAAATACAATCACGACTTGAAGGAAAGTTTGTGAGCCATGCAGGTGGCTCTGAAATCAGAGGAAGCTCATAGAACTGACTTCAGCAACTGGGGCTGGCCTAACTGACTATACATTTGGAAAAATTTTAATGACATCCATCCATCACATTACACACACACAATTAAACTACAGATGAATTAAAGACCTGAACATCAAAAATTAGATTAGAGGACAATATAGTATAATACTTTTATAATCTTGGGCTGGGAAAATATTAAGCAATAAACAAGAGAAAGAATCAATGAAAGAAAAAATTACTGATTTGACCTTGAGGTAAATTTAAAACATCTGTTTGACAAAAGACTAAAGAAAGTTATAAGGTCAGATTCTAGGAGAAATTATTTGCATCATATATGACAGAAACAGGGTATTGATGTCCATAATATTTCAGAACTCTTATAACAGATTTTTTTTAAAAAAAGAAAGGATACTAATTTTTTTTAAATCGGGGAAGATACATAAGACATTCAGACAAGAAGAAATATAAATAGCAGATAAATATTTGACGATATGTTCAAGTTTACTAGCAATCAGGGAAATGGACTTGACTCTCAAGCCATTGGAACTGAGGCATTTTAACAGTATCAAGAAGAAACCGGGAATTCGTTCCTGTACCCAGGCCCCAGAACTGGCTGGGTTCCCAGTCTTTCTGCTATCTTTTTATTCAATGTGATCTTTAATCCCACAAGCTTCCCCATATCTTTCCACTGTATTTGCCCTTACGTTTTCTAGGCTCATCTTCTGTTACTTACAACCTTAGTTGACAGAAATTTTAAGGAATATTTAGCAGTCCAAAAAGCCACATTTTCTACTTGTATTATTCCTATTGTAATGAAGTATCATGAACTGCATGGCTTAAAACAACAGAAATTATCATCTCACAGTTCGGGAGGCTGAAAGTCTAAGTCAAAATGCTACCAGGCCATTGTAAAGCAATTATACTCCAATAAAGATGTTAAAAAAAAAAAAAAAATGCCACCAGGGCCAATCTTTGAACCCTGTAGGGAAAGAATCTTTCTTTGCCTCTTCCTAGTTTCTGGTGGCCCCAGGAATCCCCTGGCTTGTGGCAGTATCCCTTCAGTCTCTGCTTCCATCTCCCCCGGCTGTCTTCTCCCTGTGTGTTCTCTGTGTTTTCTCATGGCATTCTCCTCCCTGTGTCTTCCTTTTCTTCATATAAGGACCCTAGTCATATGGGATTAAGGACACACCCTACCTACAGTGAACTCATCTTAGCTAATTATGTCTGTAAGGATCCTGTTTCCAAACAGGTTGCATTCAGAGGTAACAGGACTTCAACAAATATTTGCGGGGAGCAGGTGGGAGGGAAGACACAATTCAACCATAACTCAACAATAAAGACAGTGAAGTATAAATACACACAAAAACTTGGATGGGTCTCAAGGACATTATACCAGTGAAAGAAGGCAGTCTCAAAAGGTCACATATGGCATGATTCCATTGATATGACATTCTCAAAGAGACTGAACTACACGATAGAGAACAGATCAGAAGTTCCCAAGGGGTAGGAGTTGGGGGAGATTGTGACGAGAAACATGTTGGGGGGCTGGTGGAACTATTCTGAATCCTGACTGTGGTGGGGGTCACATAAATCTTTACATGTGTTAAAATTCATGGAACTCTATACTTTTAAAAAAGTGACTTTTTTACCACATGATAATTTAAGAAATAGAAATTTTAAAAGCCACAAATTAGAGTGCTGTTAGACCTTCAGACTGTACTCACAGAGCAAAAGGCTGATGCTTTGTGGGCCATCAAAATATTTAGACTAAAGTAATATCCTGTGTTGTTTCTGCCTCATAAAATCAGCCCCAAGCAGAACTAAATGATTCTGACATAGTCCCAGCTTTACATGTATAGCCCTTGATTTGACAGTTTTTCCTCCATTGAGAACTTTAATGCAATATTGTTTACTCATCATATACCTCACAAATTGATGATTATAGAGTCATTCCTATAAAACCACAGAAGTTCTTTTAAAAAAAGAAAAGGAATAGTGGAAACTAAGCTACTTTGATGTAATTAATGCAGCTCAGATGCAGAATCTGTTGCTATAGACAAATCTGTAACGCTCTGACCATTCCATCCTTAACAGAATTATTGTCTTTGGTATTGCCCAATGATCATGTTATTTTGCTCTTCACACAGCAAAATACTGCCACATAACAGATAATGTGCATGCCTTCTTGGTTCAGTCCACAATGATATGTAGAGATTTCTGTCGAGAGCAATGTATGATTTTTATGGATGGTATGGAGGTCTATTCTTAGATTTCACATTGTGGAATCTGAACAATTTTAGCCCATCATTCACCAAAATGCACTGAGCCCCCAAACGTGCCAGTATATTAGCATGGATGTCATCACCATCATCACCATCATCATCATCACCACCACCATCATCATCATCATCATCAACATCACCATCATCATCACCACCATCATCATCATCATCAACATCACCACCATCACCACCATCATCATCACCATCATCATCATCACCATCATCATCACCATCATCACCATCACCATCATCACCATCATCACCATCAACATCATCATCATCACCATCATCATCATCACCATCATCATCATCACCATCATCATAACCATCATCATCATCATCATCACCATCATCATTACCATCATCATCATCAATATCATCACCATCATCATCATCACCATCATCACCATCACCATCATCACCATCATCACCATCAACATCATCATCATCACCATCATTATCATCACCATCACCATAACCATCATCACCAACATCATCATCATCATTATCACCATCATCATCACCATCATCATCACCATCATCACCATCAACATCATCATCATCACCATCATCATCACCATCACCACCATCATCACCATCATCACCATCAACATCATCATCATCACCATCATCACCATCACCATCATCACCATAATCATCATCATCACCATCATCATCATCACCATCATCACCATCATCAACATCATCATCACCATCATCAACATCATATCATCACCATCATCATCATCATCACCATCATCATTACCATCATCATCACCATCATCACCATCATCACCATCAACAACATCATCATCATCATCATCATCATCATCACCATCATCACCATCATCACCATCACCATCAGCAGCAGCAGCAGCAGCCCTGTGAAGAACTGGCATTTATTTCTTGCTCCCACTCTATACCCATGGGCTAACTGGTTGGCTGGGGGCTCTGTGTCACATCTTCCTTTTTCCAGGACCTGGTCTGCTCGTCACCTTGGCCAAGAAAAACAGGAGAGGTCTGAACATCTCAGGTGCGGTGGTGTGGGATGTGCCATGAGGAGATTGCCAACAAAGGCTAACGGCTAAGAATGGCCTCTGGACTCACACCATTTGAATTTGAATCTCTGCTCCATCACTTACTATCTCTATGACCCCAGAAAGTAACTGAACCTCTCTGTGCCTCCATGCCTTCATCTGTAAAATGGGGGTAATAATAATAACTACTTGACAAATCATGAAGATTCAATGAACCAACCCAACGCTCAGCGAATTACTATGTTCTATGCTTGATTCTATCTTAGAAGTGATGGAGGCAACTTAACAGACTTAAACTAGGCAGTAACAACATCTGCCTTAATTGCTTTAAAAATAGGACTCATTCTAGCTTTGCTGTGGAAAGTGGATGGAAGAGGGGGGTACGGTGGATATCAGGTTGAGAATGAATTTGCTGTCCTTTCTTCTGTGTGTATACATTGGGGTGGTTAGGGAGTGGAGGCATCAAGCATGAATTTCAAGTTTCTAACTAAGAGACTTCACTAATCAAACGAGTTACCAAAATGTTGAGTTGAGGATTTGTGAATCATTCAAACAGGGGTACCCAGCATATGTGGGGCACTATAATTAGGGAAAGGTCTAGGCTGTGGATATCAACATGGGAGAGTCAACATATAGAGAGAGGGGAGCAGAGAGAGGTGATCATACTGCAGAGAGAGTTGGTAGAATAAGAAGCAAAGGCCAGAGTTTCAGGAGTACTTAAAGACTTTCAGAGGAAAAGGATTCAGAAAAGAGACAAAGAAGATTCAAAGAGAAGCAAGTAAAACTAAGGGGAGGTAAGAAGCTATCTGTCAGGAGAGGCTCTGCTGCTTTTCTCATCAATCCTTAGCAGCACTGATTCAAATCCCAGCTCCACCGTTTACTCACCTGACTTTGGGTGATCCCCTTATGTCACCTTCCTCATCTCTAAAATCAGATAATAAGAACTCACCTGATACTATTGTCATCGATGAGCGACGGTATAAAATGTGCAGGCCGGGACACGCAGCCCGTGGTCCCTAACTCTCTACCATTGTTACTGTATCACAGCCAGACTCCTTAACGACTTTTCTGAAGTGTCAGTAGGTATTTCTCATTAAGAGATTGTATGTCACCATCAAAACCAAACTGAATGGTACCTATTAGGAGAAGTGTCAAATGTGATAAATTCTTGGTTGTTTACTACGTCTAGTGTGAGTATTTCAAACACACTAGCTCCTGATCTGCCTGTCCATGTCCCACGGTCTTCCCACTTAACCCCACTCTCCCCTCTATTGAAGCAACAGAGATTGTCCGCCCAAGTCCTCTTACTGTGCCCCACCAGCTATGCCCCAAAGCTTTCTTTCAGAGGAACCTGTGTTTCAGCTACCTCTGGCCTCTAGAATGGGGGAAGGGGGCAGTTTCAAGAGTAACCACAAAAGGTAACAGTGTTGGGAATTATTCTGGAAGAAAGAGAAGGTCACACGATGGCAGTACACTCAACAAATACATTGGAAGCTGGCTCTCTGTGGCAGAGGACAAATGGGAGGTTCTTTACTCAATCAATCCAGTCTATAGGACCACATGAGCATCAGTGCTCACAGAGACAGGAACAACGGGAAACAGTGATGACGGCCATTTGCAACTTGCCCTCCTGCGTGGAATCAAGGACAGTGAGCAAATAATAAACACGAAATAAAACAAAAGGGGCATAGTGCCCAACGTGCCAGGCATCTGTGTGGAAAAGCGAGCACGTATTATAAACCCCCAACGGAGTCAAGTGCTAGTAGGGATGGGGCAGGAAAATGGGAATGTGTTGCATTATTTACGAGTGCCACAATGCTTGGCCATGTCTCAGTTCCCTTGGCAAAATATTCCCTGAGTGATTTCTCCAAGCTCCATTCTTTAGGAGTCCAAGGATTGCCAGCTGTTCAACTATAGGAGTGAAATGGGAAATTATCAGGTAAAAGGTCCAAGTTGAGTCCAAAGACTTCGTGATGGGCCAATAGACTCAGCATCGCCCTTTGCAGAAAAAGTATTTCCACATGAAAACCTATGCCTTTTTCGTCCTCACCTATCACCACTTCTTGCTCCCTCCTTAAAAGAAAAATAGTTACTAGCCACAATGACCTGCTAGTAAAGTCCCAAACAGGTCCAGTGTTTTTATGCCTTGGTGTCTCTGTATGAAATTTCCCTCTCTTTCTTCACTTTGAAATCCTTCTGCACACAACAGGCACAGCCTCTGGATACTCAGGAGACCCCAGGTCTCTGTAGGGGGTTGTAGAACCAAGAATAACAGTAGTAATTGTGTTTTTTTGCGGGGGGGGGGGGGCAGTGGTGCTGGGAGCAGGGAAATTGAAGTAGCAAAGAAATAAAAATTTTGTTTTTTCTTTCATGAATCCTAGAGAAAGTTAGTTGAGTAGATACAGAAAATACAATGTACTAAGAGCTAGAATTTAGATGTAAGAAACTGACAGAAACAGAAAGTAGAGATCCACTTATATTCAGGGCTAAGAATTTCTAGAAAGGTTTCATATGGGAGGTGAGATCTGAATATCATCTCAAAGGCTGAGTATAATTTCTCAAATCAGTCAAGATGTGAGGCTTTTCCAACCCATACAGAATTTTCAAACTTCTGATACCACAAGGAAGAGTTTCAAAAAATATATACATAGATGCTCATGACAAGACACACTCCTGGAACAAAATAACTCGAAAAGATTGAAAATAAAAGGGCAAACTGTCAGTTAAATGTAGAGAAAAAGAAAATAGTATGAGTAATTTAAATATCAGAAAAAAACAGAATTCAATATAACAGACATCATAAGGAACAGAGGAGGATATTTTATTAATAAAAGATGATCAGGTAAGAAGCTAAAAAAGTTGTGAAGAGTTATGCATCAAACAAAAGAACTTCAACATAAATACAGCAAAATCATTCAGAATTCCGAGGAAAGACCACATATTTCCTACTCAGACTTTCACAGATCAAAAGAAAAATTTAGAAAATATTTCAATGACAACAATTAACAAGTCTGAGTGAACAGAGGTATGATCAAACATATACGTATATATATGTAAACACAGTGGACCCTTGAACAATGTGAGGGTTAGGGACACCACCGACAAAAATAATCTGCATATAAACTTACCATTGGCCCTGCATATCCGAGGTTCCACAACCCTGCATTCAACCAACCACAGATTGTGTAGTAATGTAGTATGCATTTATTGAAAAAAAAATGCACATATAAGTGGACCTGCATCATTCCCACCCATGCTGTTCAAGGGTCAACTGTACACAGGTCTGCACTTCACATGGACATTTTGTACCCAGAGGACATACATCCTTTACAAATAAATTTACCAAAAATTCCAATGTTTTTCTCAGACCATAAGCAAAATCTCAAATTCAAAAAAAAGCCAAAATTGTGAAAGGTGCATAGCAGAATTAATGTGGTACACTTAGAAATTATTAACAAATATCTAGCCAAAAACCAAAAGTAAATAACAACAACACAAAACTATCCGCTTTTATATTGAACACTGTTTTCTGAATAACTCTTGGGTTAAACAGAAATTCTAAACTGAAATTTCAACCTGTTTAGAAGTGAACAACTAGAACACTATGTATCTAAATTATGGAATGTGGCATTACTCAGGAAAATTTATAACAGTAAATGCCTGTATTAGAAAACAAAGAAGACTGGAAATAAACGACTAAACATTCAGCTTCGAAAGCTGGAAAAGAACAACAAAAACAACAATAAAAAAACTGAAGAAAGTAAAAAAAAAAAAGAATGAAAAAAGATAAACAGGAATAAATGCAATAGAAAACAAAAGAAAAGTAGGAGACTGCAGCAATAAAACTAAAAGCTAGCTCTGTAAAAAGAGCAATAAAATAAACAAACCTGTAGCAAGACCTACCAAGGAACAGAGCGCAGATAACAATTTTAAGAATGATAAAAGGTATATGTATAACTACAAATGTACTGGAGTTTATACTATATATAAATTTATATCATAAATCTGAAAATTCAGATTAAATATTTTATTATTAAGGATTGTTAACCTACCAAAATAAATTCAAAAGAGTTTTTAAAAAGCAAAGAGAAATTTTTAAAAATTAAAAGTCAGCAAAATAACACCCCCCCTACAAATCAACAGACTTAGATACTTTTATGGCTGAGTTCCACCAACATTCTCATAGCAAATAACCTGTACTTTATTGTGACTCTTTTAGAACACTGAAAAAGATGGAAAGCTTTTCAAATCATTCTCAAAGACAAACATAAAACTGAAAAGAAAAAAAAAACTGTATTTCAACAGAACAAAAACACTCAAACAAATGTAACAATTTAATACATAAATCAAAACAAAACAGAAATCGAAACAAAAGTCAGTTGTTTCCCACACATGGTCACCTTATCTTTGACAAAGGAGGCACGAATATACAATGGAGAAAAGATAGCCTTTTCAATAAATGGTGCTGGGAAAACTGGACAGCTACATGTAAAAGAATGAAATTAGATACATCCTAGTACCATACTCAAAATGGATTAAAGACCTAAATGTAAGGCCAGACACTATAAAACTCTTAGAGAAAAACATAGGCAGAACACTCTATGACATAAATCACAGCAAGATCCTTTTTGACCCACACCTCTTAGAGAAATGGAAATAACAAAAATAAACAAATGGGACCTAATGAAACTTAAAAGCTTTAACACAGCAAAGGAAACCATAAACACGACAAAAAGACAACCCTCAGAATGGGAGAAAATATTTGCAAATGAAGTAACTGAAAAAGGATTAATCTCCAAAATATACAAGCAGCTTATGCAGCTCAATATCAAAAAGACAAACAACCCAATTCAAAAATGGGCAGAAGACCTAAACAGACATTTCTCCAAAGAAGACATACAGATTGCCAACAAACACATGAAAGGATGCTCAACAACACTAATCATTAGAGAAATGCAAATCAAAACCACAATAAGGCATCACCTCACACTAGTCAGAATGGCCATCCTCAAAAAATCTACAAACAACAAATGCTGGAGAGGGTGTGGAGAAAAAAACCCTCTCGCATTGTTGGTGGGAATGTAAACTGATACAGCCACTATGGAAAACAGTATGAAGGTTCCTTAAAAAACTAAAAATAGAACTACCATATGACCCAGCAATCCCACTACTGGACACATACCCTGAGAAAACCATAATTCAAAAAGAGACATGTACCACAATGTTCATTGCAGCACTATTTACAATAGCCAGGACATGGAACCAACCTAAGTGTCCATCGACGGATGGCATAAAGAAGATGAGGCACATATATACAATGGAATATTACTCAGCCATAAAAAGAAACGAAATTGAGTTATCTGTAGTGAAGTGGATGGACCCAGAGTCTGTCATACAGAGTGAAGTAAGTCAGAAAGAGAAAAACAAATACCGTATGCTAACACATATACATGGAATCTAAAAAAAAAAAAAAAATGGTACTGATGAACCTAGGGGCAGGACAGGAATAAAGACACAGACGTAGAGAACGGACTTGAGGACACGTTCTGGGGGAAGGGGAAGCTGGGACAAAGTGAGAGAGTAGCACTGACATATATACACTACCAAATGTAAAACAGATAGCTAGTGGGAAGAAGCCGCATAGCACAGGGAGATCAGCTCCGTGCTTTGTGACCACTTAGAGGGGTGAACTAGGGAGGGAGGCGCAAGAGGGAGGAGATATGGGGATATATGTATACATATAGCTGAGTCACTTTGTTATAGAGTAGAAACTAGCACAACATTGTAAAGCAATTATACTCCAATAAAGATGTAAAAAAAAAAATCAGTGGTTTTAATCTAGCAGTATCTACACCAATAATACAGCAGGATCACATAAGAGTTTTCTCAGGAATACTATGATGGTTCATCATTAGGATTTCTGAAATTAACCACCTTCATGAAATAAAGGAGAAACTCTATATGACCATCTCGATTCACACTGATAATTTTGATAAATATCTACCTCAATTCCCAAGAAAATTGCACAGCAAGTGAGAAATGGAAGGAGATTTGATTTCATCTGATAAAGGATATCCAGCAGATATCTATTAGAAACACCACACTTAGGAGTGAAACATTATAGGCATTCCAATTAAAATGAAGGATTAAATGCAAACGTTTTATTATCACTGTTATTATTCAAAATTGATTTGGGATAGATACTAGACATTGTACTTAGTGAAAAAGAAAAAAATCTGAGAGGAGAATAAAATTATAAAGACAAACTACAAATTGTCCTCATTTGATGTGTTTTAACTCCTGACATAAGGAAAAAAAATCTGCTAAGGTGCTTCCCTGGTGAGCGCAGTGGTTGATGCAGGGGACATGGGTTCGTGCCCTGGTCCGGGAAGATCCCACGTGCCACGGAGCGGCTAGGCCTGTGAGCCATGGCCACTGAGCCATGCTGCGTCCGGAGCCTGTGCTCCGCAACGGGAGAGGCGACAACAGTGAGAGGCCCACGTACCACAAAAAAAAAAAAAAAACAAAATCTGCTAAAATCAACTTATTATTTTTAATTAAGAAGAATGCTACATACAAGGTGGCCAATTGCCAAGCTCTCCTCAACATCAATAGGAATTTACAATGGGAAAAGATCCTAACTATAATGATACCAGTATGAAATACCTAGTTACACACATAACAAAAAATACACAGGATGAAAGGAAAATTACACATTTTACTGAAGTACATTAAAAAATACTTAAAAGATTAAGTATTAACCTTTTATATTACTTATTTTATTGAGTATTATTTCAATGCAATCCCCATAAAAAATTACAATGTGATGTGTAAATGAAACTTAATAAACTGCTTGTAAAATTTATCTAGAGAAGCAAATAGAGAATATGCCAAAATAAAATCTGGCGTTAAGAGACGGTTGGAATAGGCAAAGGTATTTGCCACTCTGGAGTTTGATTATGATACTGAGAAACTCACTATCCAGAGAGTGACAGGATGGTGGGCTAGGAGGTCCCCCTAACAAAAACAGTGATTTAACAAGTACCCATCAGCAAAAACAGTTCTGGATGAGCTCTGGAGTACAATTAAGAAACTGTAGCAACACCCAGCAGAGCATAAAAACAGAGAATGACTGTGTAGAAAAGTGTAGAAAACATTTTACTTGCATTATTTCATCCCCAGGCTGGCACAGCTCAGTGTCAAGAGGGATCTCCTTGGCCACCACTTCCCGCCATGGGGGAAAAGGAGAGCAGGAAGACTCCAGCAGCCCTTGCCACCACTGCAGATGCCTGCAGCCCTCACTGCTGAGGACCCCTGAAGTCTTGACCGACACCAATGTTGACCCCAGCTATTGGAGCTGCCTGCAGTCCATGCTGCTAGAAAGAGTTAGAAATCACACAGCACAAAAAAGAACCAAAGAGAAATTGTGGAGCTGAAGAATACAATAAATTTAAAATAAAAATTGCAATAGAAAGTTTCAAAAGCACACTTCACAAACAGAAGAAAAATCAGCAAACTCAAAGACAGACAAAGACACCACAAGAAAAGTAAACTACAGGCCAATATCCCTAAAAAAGATAGTAGCAAAAATTATCAACAGAATACTAGCAAACCAAATTTAACAGCACATTAAAAAGATCATGTAGCATGATCAAGTGGGATTTATCCCAGGATGCAAGGATAGCTCAACATATGCAAATCAATAAATGTGATACACCACATCAATAAAATGAAAGACATATTGTCATCTCAATAGATACAGAAAAAGCACTTGACAAAATTCAACATATTTTTATGATTAAAAACTCTCAACAAAGTGCGTATAGAAGGAACAAAACTCAACCTAATAAGGCAATATATGACAAGCCCACAGCTAACATCATACTCAATGGTGAAAAGTTGAGAGTTTTCTCTCTAAGATCAGGAGCAAGAACCCAAGAGTGTCTACTCTCACTACTCCAATTCAACCTAGTACTAGAAGTCCTAGCCAGAGGAATTAGGTAAGAAAAATAAACAAAAGGCAACCAAATCAGAGAGGAAGAGTAAAACTGTCCCTGTTTGCAGATGTGTTCTTATATGTAGAAAATCAAAAAACAAAAACAAAAACAAAACTCCACCAAAAACCCTCTTAAGACTAATAAATGAATTTAAGTTGCAGGATACCAAAATTAACATACAAAAATCAGCTGCATTTTTATACACTAACAGTGAACTATCTGAAAAAGAAAACAATCCCCTTTATAATAGCATTACTATTGTATTTGTACAATAGTATTATACAAATACTATACTTAGGAATAAATTTAACCAAGGAAGTGAAAGATCTGTACACTGCAAATGGTAAGACGTTGATGAAGGAAATTGAAGACACACAAATAAATGGAAAGATATCCCATGTTCATGGAGGAAGGGTTAATATCATTTAAATGTCCATACAACAGAAATCCATCTACAGATTCAATGCAATCCCTATCAAAATTCCAATGACATTTTTCACAGAAATAGAAAAAAACAATCCTCCAATTCATAGTGAACCACAAAAGACCCTGAGTAGCCAAAGTAATAATGAGAAAGAAGAAACGTGGAAGCATCACATTTCCTGATTTCCAAGTGTATTACAAAATAAAAAAGCTGAATTCATACAAACAGAGTAGATTGGTGGTTGCCAGGGACTGGGGGGTAGGGAAAATGAGGAAATGTTGGTCAAAAAGTACAAACTTCCAGTTATAAGAAGAGTAAGTTCCGGGGATCTAATGTAGCATGGTGACAATAATTAACAATATTGTACTGTATGCCTGAAAACTGCTAAGGGAGTAAATCTTAAATATTGTTACCATAGCAACAACAACAAAAAATGGTAATTGTGTGAGGTGAAAAATGTGTTAAGTAACCTTATCGTAGTAAAGATTTTGCAATATATACACGTGTTGGATCATCACATTGTACACCTTAAATTTACACAATGTTATATGCCAATTATGCATCAATAAAGCTGGGGGTGGGAATATTATAAAGCAATAAATGAAAAGGAAGAAAAACTCCTACTCACAGTCGCAACAAAACAAATAAAATAGGAATAAACTTAACCAAAGAAGTGAAAGATTTGTATAGTGAAAATTTTAGAACATTGATAGAGGAAATTAAAGACACAGATTAATGTGTCTTCCTGTGTTCATGCACTGGAAGAATTAATATTGTTCAAACGGCCATACTACCCAACGTGATCTACAGATTAAATGAGATCATTCACATGGAACCACAAAAAATCCTGAGTAGCCAAAGCAATCTTGAGCAAGAAGAACAAACCTGGAAGCATTACATTTCCTGATTTCAAAATATATTACAAAGCTACTATACTTCTACAAAAGTAGTATAATAGTGGCATAAAAACAGACACATAGACCAAAGAAACAGAACTGATATTCCAGAAATAAATAACACATATCCACTGTCATGTGATCTTCAACAAGGATGCCAAGAACACACAATGGGAAAGCATAGTATAGGAAAACTGGATATCCCTAGGCAGAAGAACAAAACTGGGCTCTTATCTCGCACCATATATAAGATCAACTCAAAATGGATTAAAGACTTGGAGGTAAGACTTGAAACCATAAAACTACTAGAAGAAAACACAGAAAAAAACTGCCTTGAGACTGGTCTAGGCAATGATTTTTTGACTATGACATCAAAAGCACAGGCAACAAAAGCAAAAATAGACAAATGAGATTTCATCAAACTAAAAAGCTTCTGCCCAGTAAAGGAAACAATCAATAGAGTGAAATGGAAACCTACAGAATAGGAGAAAATATTTGCAAACCGTATACCTGATAAAGGGTAGTATCCAAAATACATAAGGAACTCATACAACTCAAAACAAAACAAAACATAACAAAAACGAACAAACAAAAGAAAACAAACCTAGTTAGCAAAAAACCCCTAATAACTCAATTTTTAAAAATGGACAAAGGACCTGAATAGACATTTCTCAAAAGAAGACACACAGACAGCTACATGAAAGATGTTCAACATCACTAATCATCAGCGAAGTGCAAATCAAAACCACAATGAGACATCACTTCACACCTGCTAGGTTGGCTATTATCAAAAAGACAAAAGATAACAAGCGCTGGTGAGAATATGGAAATAAAAGAACCCTTGTACACTGTTGATAAGAATGTAAATTGATACAGCCATTATGAAAAACAGTATGGAGGTTCCTCAAGAAACTAAAAATTGAACTACCATATGATCCAGCAATCACACTTCTGGGTATATATCCAAAGGAAATGAAATCAGTATCTCAGAGAGATCTGCATTCCCATATCCACTGCAGCATTATTCACAATCGCCAAGATATAGAAACAATCTAAATGTCCATTGAAGAATGAATGGATAAATAAAGTTTGATATATAAAAAGAGTATTATATATAAACATATAAATATTATTCAGTCTTAAAAATGAATGAAATCCTGCTATTTGCACATGAATGAACCCACAGGACAT
This sequence comes from Globicephala melas, assembly GCF_963455315.2. NCBI lineage: Eukaryota > Metazoa > Chordata > Mammalia > Artiodactyla > Delphinidae > Globicephala > Globicephala melas. Next base: position 18,546,298 of record NC_083328.1, read on the forward strand.
TATGCTGACTGAAGTAAGACAGACATAGAAAGACAAATATGGCATGATCTCGCTTATGTGGACCGGGTGAGGAGGAAACGGGGAGATGCTGGTCAAGGTATAAAGTTTCAATTAAGCAACATGATTAAGTTCTGAAAATCTAATGTATAACAATGTGGCTATAGTTAACAATACTGTATTGTATACTTGAAGTTTGCTAAAAGGGTTAATCTTAAGGGTTCTCACCAAAGCAAAGAAGGAAGGGAGGAAGGAAGGAAGGAAGGAAGGAAAGAAGGAAGGAAGGAAGGAAGGAAGGAAAGAGGGAGGGAGGGACGGAGGGAGGGAGGAAAGAAGGAAAAGAAAATGGTATCTGAGGTTGTGAGGTGAAGGATATGTTAATTCTTTTGACTGTGGTGATTGTAAACATATATCAGTGCATCATACAATGTAAACAGGCATCAAAGAATCAAGTTATATACCTTAAATATATACCATTTTTGTTTGTCAATTACACCTCAATAAAGCTGAAAAAAACTCCTCTCACTGTAATCTAGACCTTTTTTTACATAAGAAAAATAAACTTCCTACTTGTTTAAAAAAAAACAAAACTATTCATTTGTGGGGTGGGCGGGGTAAAAAGTATTTTCCCACATACATAAAATCAAATCCCAGATTGATTTTTTAAAGAAACATAAAAATCAGAAATATGAATACATGAGAAAACAGAAAACAATTCATAATGGAAATAATGAAAACTAAAATCACAAACAAATGTAATAACAGAACTGACTACCTTCAACATGTAAATTCCTGTGAGCTGAAAGATACTCGAAACTTCATTAAGATACTGATGACAAATGGGAAAATGCGACTTAAATGGCAAGCAACAGGAGGTATTAATACCAAAGTGGCAGGCACTGTTGGTGAGTTAACCCAAAACTCCTTATCAACAGTCTTTTGATTGTTCCTATCTCCATTCCAGCCATTATAAACTTCCTTGCAGGTCTGGGGAAAGCTGTAGCTTTCTGATAAAAAGGACAGAAATATGGCACTAATATTCTGTGATCAAGAGGAAAAAGCCAAGAGCCTTACAGAGATCCCAGTCCTGAGAAGACTGAGCCACAGAGCAAATGCCAACAGCCTCACACCTCTAGGCTTCTTGCTGAGTAAGAAAAGTAAACCCCTACTCGTTAGTCCGGTTCCCTGTTCCTTGCAGGCGACACTTCCAAATACCATCAGTAATATAAAGGAGTATAGTAGGAATCACCAAGATAAGAACAACGCAACAGAAAAATGGACAAAGGCCAGAACTGGTAATTTAGAGGAAAAGAGAAACAAATAAGCAAATGTGCATTAAATTTATAAGAATAAACTTTACCAAAGGACATATTAAACAGTAAGATGGCATTTTTCGGCCTTCAGATTGGCAAAAATTAAAGAGAGAGAGAAAGAAATACGATATCCAATGTTGCCAAGAGCACAGGGCATCACTATTATTATCATATGCGATTCCTTGGTACAGCCATTGTGAAAGTCAATTTTTCAGCATCATTTAATCAAAACTTTAAACGGGCCTTCTCCTCGACCCTTGACCCCCAGCATTTCCACTTTCTCAGACTCAAACAGAAAAAAATGTTGTGTATGTGCCAAAGATACACGTTCAAGGAGGATCACCGTTGGATTGTTTGTAATGTCAAGAGTGGAAAATACTATGTGAGCATTATTAAAGGAAGGGCTAAATGAATAATCTCATTCAGCAACTAAAAAGTATGAGGAGAGCTATATGTACTGACACAGAAGAATGGCCAAAGTACGTTTTTTAAAAAGAAATAAAATTTCAGACGTACTGGCACTCAGAAAATAATTTCTGAACCAATAAATGTGAATGTCTAGTTGAATGAACAAATGATCCCAAATTTGTTTCATAAGCAACAAAACTATAAATATATCTTTGCAAAAGAATAGAAAGCGGTACTGGATGGACACTGAAGTGTTAGAAATGAATACACACAGGGAGAATAATTAAGGATGGACCAGAACGGGGATGAGGCTTGTTCAGCAGTTGGGAATTATTGCTTTAACTCACTGCAGATAAGCTCAGGGATATCAACGTAAAACTTAAACTGGAGGGAAATACCGTCTGTTTCAAGAACCCAGGATACAAATTTCAGGAGGCTAGGCCAACTTAAGAGGAGAAGCCATTCAAAACCCATTAGAATGAAGTTCAAGCAGTGTCACAGGTGATCACCTTGCATGAAGCAATCCTGATTCTTCAAACGATAATGCAGTCCAAGACTTGCATGATAATCAGAAAATCCTGCACACAATGCTGCAGGCTGCTGCCATATAAGCAACAGGACGCATTAATAGCCAGGACTGAAAGATTGAAGTTGATTATAGTTGTTAAAGGTAGAGGATCTTTTGACAAATTCCCCCGCCATGTTTATTTCCAGACTCTCTGCCAGAGCAGCTGAGCTCACTTTGGTAGCTCATCTCTGAAGATAAGCTTCTACCCGACCTTCCCCCAGTAAACCATGCCTCCCAGTATTCGTGCCCTGATATAGCTTCCTCCTCTCAAATCTGGGCTGGTACTGGGATTTAGTTTTGACAAACAGAATACCGTGGAAGTGACACAGGTCAGGTCTAAGGCTAGGTCGTAGAAATCTTGCATTTGGCCTGGGTCTCCTGGAATGCCTGCTCTTAGGATTGCTCCCTGTTGGAAATCGGCTGCCCTGGAAAAGGGTAACTTCCTTGAGACCTCCCTGAAAACCCCAGGCCTTATGGAGAGGCCATATATAGGAGCTCCAGTGGCTAGCTCCCAGCTGACAGCCAGCATCAACTGACAGCAGAGGAAGCGACCCCAGACAAGCCTTCAGAAGCCACTATGTAAGCATCCAGGTTAGGGGATGCCCCGAGAAAGAGAGCCAGGAATGGCTTTTTTTTTTTTTTTAATTTATTATTTATTTATTTATTTCTCTGGCTGCACCGGGTCTTAATTGCGGCATGCGGGATCTAGTTCCTTGACCAGGGATCGAACCCAGACCCCCTGCATTAGGAGCGGGGAGTCTTAACCACTGGACCACCGGGGAAGTCCCAGGAATGGCTTGCTTGACATAAGAGAATCCATTCTGGTCTAAGCCATTTTGTGATCTAAGCCTGGCCGCAATGCTTGCCCTTGAACAGGTCTCAATAATTAATGATCTTAAGGGAACAAAGGAATGAAGGAACAGAAAAAAGGCAGTCAAACAATGGTGCAGTGATAAGGCAGGGTCCTGGTTCCTCCTCAAGGGATACACATAATAATATACCTTTGAGTTCTGCAGGAACTGTGGCCCTCACCCAGGTGGAGGATGGAAAGATGCTGTTGACCCTCCTGACTTTTATCAACTAAAGCTTGGACTCCGTTGACCTTTGCCCCAACTCTATGCTGAATTTTCCTTTGCTCAAGCCCGTTCATGAATATGCATGTACCCTTCCCTTGAAACTTCCCCAGTTTTGTTGCTGGGGACACACTGCTTTGCGAAAGATCCCCGGCGTTCTCCTTACTTGCTGCAAGGAATAATGAATCCTTTCTTCTTCCAATCTTTGGCTTAGTTGTGTCTACTGGCTTGACACCCACCAAGAGGTGAACTCAATTTTCAGGTAACAACTATTTTACGGGAACTGCTCTAGAGACCATAATGAGAACTGCCCAGCTAAGCCAAGTTAATCCACAAAACTCTGAGAAATAATGATAAATTGTTGTTTTAACCAACTAAGTTTGCGGGTGCCAATAACAATCATTCACTTTCCAAGAAGACAATGGTCTGAACGAGGAAGGAATGAAAGTTGTGCTGTGGAAGTGCAGGGAGGTATCCATCCTTCTTGTCAAGACTTAGTCAATGGCTGACAGTTATGACCCAGGTTGCTCATCTCTTTATATGCTAATTTCATGAAATCCACTACCTCCCAGGTAGATACTATTATTAGCACCATTTTCTAGAGGAAGAAGGTAAGGCTTTAGAGAGTCAGCAATAACTTGTTCCAGGTAGCATAGCTAGTCAACAGTGAGGCTAGTACATTCAAAATTCCCTATTCTCTCAGGAAATACTGATAGAACACCTATATGATCAAATACTTACAAAAGGGCACTAAGCTCCTTGAGTTCAAAATAGTCATTGGTCCCTGAAGATTCTGATTCCTAGGATTCTGGTGGTAGAACCATATTTCAATGACTTCCTAATAATGGGATTAATCAAGCAAAAACACAAAGTTTTCAGGACTCAGTTCAATTAATTTACTGGGTATCTAAAATGTGCCCATCCAGGTCCTAGATTCTGGGAATAAAAAGATGAAAAAGACACAGTTTCTGTCTTCAAAAATATCCCAGCCCATGGGGGAGGGGGGGTGGGAGTAGGGGAAAGAAAGAAAAAAGAAAACCCACAGTACAGTATGATACATACCATTTTCAAGTTGTCTGAAGTGTTTTAAAAGTAGCTAAGAAAAAGCCCACATTGTTTCAGTGTTATCAATTATCCAAACTTACTTTAACATAAACTCAGATCTTTGGGTGTGAAATTGTTAGATTTCTACATCAATACTGCAAGTATTTCACTCAACCTATAAGAAGTGGTTCATAGTTGCCATATGTAATCCCCAAACTTCAGCCAAAGCTTCAAGACTCCCTGAGGTGACCTTTTCTTCAACAAAAAGCAACCTCATCTGAGCCACTTCCCTGCCCACTGGAACAGGGCATGATCTGTAGCTGGACTTGCCATATGACGAAGATTCCAAAATGTCAAGGAGCCACTGACTTCCGTATTTGTGCCAACACATTGCAAATATGGTTTCTTATAGTGGTGGGGCTGGGCTCAGCCCCAACGTGCCAGATGGTCCTGAGTACTTGAGAATAAAGCCATCTGCAGAACGATTCCTTCTACGGCCGTTACAATTTGTACTGATTATAAGCCTCTATCAGAATGTGTTTAGAACTCTTAGCTATGGATAATCCTAGCCTCTTCATTACAGCTCTGGGGTTAAGACTATACTTTCAGCTGTAAGAATGGGAGAAACATATTGAATGAATCTTCTGCCTATCACCCACTGATGTGGGTCCTAACGTGCATTACACCACCTCCACTGGAAACTCACAGACCAGAGGACAAGTTAGACCCACTTGTGAAAGCTAATCTACTGATGCAAGATGATCCATGGGACTGACCATGGTTTTGAATTAAACATGAAGGAATAAAATGTTAGAAGAATTAAATACTGGATTTCATTTGGCAAATGATGAGACTCTTCTGTCTATGACAAACAGCCTACTCTACCATGGATGGCCTAGGAAATGGGTGTAGCACCACAAGCTCACCCATGAGTAATATTTACATGGGTGCTGGCTGCAAAAATAAAAACTCTTCACTGTTTATTTGATTCAGGACGTTAGCGTGTGTAGCATCTCATAAGAGGATATTCTGTAGGTGATGAAATCCTTTTCTGAATCAATTTTGGCCCCAGTAGGTTGATACATTATATCCTCTCAGTGTTCAAAGCATTAAGGTACTCATAAAATTAGTTAATGACCCATTTACAAATGCCCTTTATGGAAAAAATCACTTTTCTATTCCAGGAAGCTGACATTACATTATCTTTGTCATTACAATGTGATAGCATCTGAGAACTATTTACATGAAGGCACTGGCTAGACTAGAAGTTACACAAGGACCAACAATTTATTTGATATTGGGAGTAAAATAAAATACTAAAGTTATTTATTATAACCTATCAAAACACTCTCCGGTGGAATAGTCAAGATGTTTTGCTCACATGACAGGGCTATACTATGTGGAGAAACTTCTGGTTCATTATAGATTGCTTCTCAAAATGGCTAAGGGAATCCTAAACCAATTTCAAACTTCTATTGCAATAACCAAAGCTTTCTGTCCAGTATTTTCAACCGAGGTCTCCCAGAAAGGTTTTTAGGACATTTAAGGAATTCTGGACAGGAGTCTTGTCTGAACTATCTCCATCACACCCCCTCATTTTCCTGTGAGTTATCAGGATAAAAAGGATGGGCAGATGATCAAGACACCTTACTTTGCTGTAAGAAGAGACCAACCAAAAAGGGCATTCTGGTTTCTCCTGATCAACATGCCATAGGTGGTATAACTCAACCATTTCATTCTGGGCTGAACCCATGTCTTAGATGATAAATATTTAATAAGAAAAGCATTCCAGATTTAACTTCTTCTCTGCCTATACTTTGCTTCTTTTAATCAGTAGTGTTTGCCAATTTACCTGCGAAGGACTAGATCTGCCCTAAAATTCAGCCCATGATCCCAATGGCACATAAAGCTCAAAGTCCTGATTGGCTTTTGTGATCATTACTTTATCAATAAAATTAGGGGACAGGACGAGGGCAGAAAACCCTGTCTAGGACCACTTAAGGCTGGCATTCTAAATCCTCACTCAGCCAACTTATCCAAGATGAAAAAGTAGAGTGATGGTCGCTGATCATCACTACGGTTGTTCAAGGCCCCTGTATTTTAATAAATGCTAGAATAGAGCACAATATCCTCTTGCCAGAAAAAAAAAAAAAAAAAGAGATCATGTAAGTAACTCAAAGAGGGATCTCCTGTGTGTCAGAGATCACTGAATCAACAATAATTCTGTGCATTTGTGTGCTGGGGGGAAGGAGGATGGGAAACGAGTGGGGGGTGCTTTTATTTTGCTGGTAACCCCTCATAACTGCTGAGGAACTACTACTAATTGTCCTAAGGCAGAAAATTCTGGAAAAATTCTTTAAAACTGGGGGAAGGGAGGACCAAGCAGGGAATGTTATTTTTTAAGCCTTTGTCTCTCATGAGAAGGCGGCCACGGTAGGAGGACAGGTAGTCTTCTTTTGCGAGATCTCCTGTGCCGTCTGTATGATGTCTCCACACAACCGGAGGTTTCTTCCCAGACAGATACATAAATGGCACACTCCATAAAGACATTACCTTTGCTCCAAGAAGTTAATCTTTAAAGATCTGTTTTAAAAGGATCAATACCAAGGAGGATATAAACAGAGTGCTGGACTTAACGTGTGTCAGATACTTTAATTTTCCAAGACGTTTTATGCAGGGTTGGTTCCTATATGGTAGCCAGTCTTCAGGTTACTTGACAACTTTAAAATGAGGACATACCTAAACCTGCCAGATCCCCTTAACCAATGGTCAAATTTCACAGTGCCAAGGCCAATTTGGTTCCATTTTATTTATGTGGAGCAGTGACACCTAGTGGCAGGGAAGGCAAATCACAAAAGACAATTCTCTGGTGGTACCTCCCCATCCCTCAAGGGATCCTTAATTTCTCATCGGGATTACTGGGGAAAAAAAAAAGACCCCAAAAGGGCTTACGTATTTTCTTGGTTGAGCACAGGTCTGATTTTGAAGATATCCAGTGACTTACGATTAAGGGCCATCTCAGTGGGCTGGATCTACTCCAGCTTCTCTGGAAAGATGCAAACCCCGTATAGTGCTCAAGAATGGGAGGATCCATAACGAGACATAGAAGGCACTGATGTTCTAAAGAAGGACCATGAGTAAATAGGGCATCACAGCTCTTCAACAGCCAACTGAGGACACTGGGCGATTATCCAAAGATTCTGGAGTGAACAGCACACTGAGGGCATTTTACCAGAACACGATGAGATGGAAGAATGAACTGCAAATATGAATCACCATCATAGACTCATTGGTCTTCTGCCATTAGACTGTGAGTTCCCTGAAAGCTCAAACTATTGTCTTTTCCTTTTGTTAAAACCAGCTACATGTGTCTGACAAATAGCAGGTAACAGTAAATGGTAAATGAAAGGGAAGTAGAGCGATAAAGAGAATGAATCAGTCAGACGAGTACTTCTGGGAAGACTGCATAAGATAAGAAGCCTGCAATATACTTCCACTAAAGCTGAGACAGCTTTTAGCAAACTTGATGTAGTTAAGTCATAGTACTAGTAGTTGATATTCAATGAATACTTATGATACACTATTCAAATGTATTCCTCTCTTAGCATCCCCATTCAGCACCTGGGAAACCAAAGCACCCTTCATCCAGCTAGGGAGCTACAGGGTTGGGATTCTAACCAGGCACCTGACTCCAGCACCCCCGCTCTTCCCCATGATGCTATGCTGCCTCCCTTCAATAAAAGTGATTTTTTAAGTTCTAAAAAAGCATTTAACTTACAACAAGACTTCTTAAAGAGTGAGATCCATTACTGCAATGAAAATATGATTCACATATATTATTTCTTCAATGATTCTGTTATATCGAAGGAGTCCAACCTTCCATACACCATGCAATGAACGGGCTGTCCTGGTTGGAATATCCACATACCCCCCTCAGATAGATGGAGGTAGGCACTGAGCCCTTCCCCACCCCAAAGACATTTGTTTTGTTTTGTTTTTTATGACTTCAGCATATTTTACAAGAGATAGGCTCTCCACTCCTCCACTCCCCCCCACCCAGACTTTTTAAGAACAAGATTATATCATTTCTTAAGAGTTCCTGGAAAATGTCTGGAAAGTGGGCCTTACAGTTGTTTTTCACAAATTCCTTATTGAAAAACTCTTCCCTCCTGAGGCCATACAGAACCCCAATTTTTCCACCTAGGACCCTGGTCATTCAGAATGAAAGGAAAGCAGGTTATGGGTATATTTCACATTTGGGGTTCATATATGCCTCATCTGAACATGAATGAACTGGAAGGCATCCAGAGAGTTTTCTGACTTGATAATATTCTGCAGTGGAAAGATCTTAACTGGCCTTAGGAAGGAAATGTGGTATCTCCTAAGCTCCACTTGTAATCACCCATGAATTGAAGATTGAAAACTCCACTGTAATTGGCATCAACCCATACTGAGCTGAGGAGATCTGAGGTCCCCAAGAGGGGCTATGAGCACATAACCACATAGCAACTCCTCCTTAAATTCTCTTTCTCATTATTATTGTACCCAGTGTTACTGAAGAATAGCTCTCAGATACATTTTGGGGGTGCACTTAGAGACCAAATCAATAGTCTTGAAATCACCTTAACTATCAATTGTGAATTTATAATCTGAATTCTTGCTACCATAGGTTTTCTGTTCCTCGTATCCTTTATTCAAGAATTACGCAATGTTGTATTCTAGGTCTATTGTAATTTAGCATTCACAGTCCACGGTGCCTTTGGGACTAGATTACCTCCCTGCGTGATATCGTTTTTCATTTCTATGCTGACAAATACACCATTTCAACTGTCACTTAAGCAACCAGTTCAAGCTCTACTGTTATTTTAGCTCCATATTGTCAAACAGGTGGATTTATAAACGTGTTACCTGAAGGAAACGTTCCCCCAAATAGCAGAAGTCGAGACTTTATTTATTTATAATTATTTGTTAGATTTGTAAAAATGTTCCCATTGCCGAAAAGCCTCTGGCTAAATACAAATTAGAACACTTTTGAATGTAGTAAAAACAGCAGTGGCATCATTTTAATTACCCACTGGGGGAAGCCAGGCAACAAAGATGTGTTTCTTTCTTTCTTTCCTTGCTTAATGTAACTGCCTGCTTAGGGATATGAACTTCCGATCTGTGTGTCTGCCACACTGACTACGTTGCCCGCACCCATTTACCCCTTCTTAATAACATCCTGATTTTTTTTTTTCTTTTTGGTGGGGGGCAGTGGTAGGAGGGAGAAAGAGATCATTTTCTCTTATTTTGTAGGCTTAGGAAGAAAGTAATTCAGGTTGACTTTCTCCCGGAAGAGAAGACTAGCTCTTCTCTCCTCCTGGTCTGGACATGGCTGTGGTTTCTGCTGCCCAGCCCTGCAGAATATACTTCTATCCATTTCCATCTCTTCCAGTCTTCTTTTCCATTCCTCTTGATATTTTCCCACTAAGCTCTCTTCTGCTTACATGAGCCAGCAACAATTTATATTACTTGTAATCAAGAAACCTGACTTACATAGAAGGTTAAACCAAAAGCAAAGAAAAACAGTGTGGACCACCTTCTGGCATAAGAGACAGTATGTAGGTTGGTTTCCAAACCCAAGCGGGTTTGGAGAGTATGTAGGTTGGTTTCCAAACCCCTAGACCAGTTAGGGAACCACACTATTCTTTAAAGATAGTAGAGACTAGTCACTAAAGCAAGGTTCTGACCTTCATACAGACCTGATTTTGACTTCTGACACTGCATGTACTGTACTTGAGCAAGTTCCTTTAACCTCTCTGAAACTCAGTTTCTTCACCCATCAAATGGGTTAACTCTAATGACTACATGAGAAAATGTGTGTTAAGCACGTCTCTCCAGAGATAGCAATAAAGAGTGCTCAATAAATGTTGGCTAATTTGGGGTTTTTTTCATCATCTGTCAACTGAGGAATAATAATACCCACACTCACTCGCGGAGTTATTTTCAGGACGAAATATGTGAGACAATGCTTTGAAATATATAAAGAGTCCACAAATATGAAACCGGAAAAAACAGACAAGCTGCTCTCCGGCTCACGCACAGAACTGAACTGGTTCATACAGCAAGGCAATGCTGGCCCAGCGTTTCCCCTGGTAAGGGATGTTCAGCAAGTAGTCGGAGGTTTTCATGTTCCAACAAAGGTGGGAAAAGGGAAATTACCCTGGAACAAAGAGACCTATTTTAGGAAAGCCTCCCCTTAAAATTAGTTGTTGATGATATATTTTAGACATTCAAACAAAGAATAATTTAATGAAAACCAACATGCCCATCACTCAGCTTAAGAAACAAAACCTTGCTAATAGCGATGAAATCCTTTGTGTAGCTTTTCCTATCACATTCCTTCCCCTGTCCCCTAATTTTTCTACATATGCATTCATCCCTAAACTATACGTAACTATATACACATAGCTATATAATTCTTCTTGCAAATTTTAACATTATAAAATAAATGGTGCTGGTATACTGCATGGAATCTTAGGCAACTTGCTCTTTTTCCCTCTCTCTCAACATTATGTTTTTTGTGGGTTTTTAAAATTTTACTGTAGTTGATTTACAATATTGTGTTAATTTCTGCTGTACAGCAAAGTGACTCAGTTATACACATATATACATTCTTTTTCATATTCTTTTCCACTATGGTTTATCACAAGATATTGAATATAGTTCCCTGTGCTATAGAGTAGGACCCTGCTGCTTATCCATTCTGTATATAATAGTTTGCATCTGCTAATCCCAAACTCCCAAGCCTTCCCTCCCCACACCCCTTCCACCTTGGCAACCACAAGTCTGTTCTTTCTCAACACTATGTTTCTGAGATACAACCTTTGTTGTGTATGGTTTTGTTCAGTTCTGAATAGTATGATTTCATAGGAATGTGTCATAATGATGGTGATGGACATTTATTAGATCACTTCCGGTTCCAACACTTTCTCATCTGACTCCTTTGTGCCTCAGCTCCAGAATACCTCCAGGCTAGTAGTTCTCAAACTTGAGAGTCCACCAGCATCACCTGGAGGGCTTCTTAAAACAAAGGTTGCTGGGTCCCTCTCCCAGAGTTTCTGATTCAGTAAATCTGAGAAGAGATTCAAGAATTGAGACCATATTCAAGCCCCTGGGTCCCTGTCCCTTGAAGTAAAAGGCCTTTGCTTTAGTCTCCTGGGCCTCCCTTGAGTCTCAGAAGGCTGACTCAAGAGTTAAACGATTAGGAATGTGAAGATGTAGAAACGAAGACTAGCTATTGAGTGGGGAAACTGGTACCAATTTAGACTATAAACCTGCCACATGGCGGAATCACCGAACTCCCAGTTCCCTGAAAGACACAGATACAGGCCTGACACACAGTCCTGAGTCGTTTTTACAGGAAGCCGACCCCCTCCAGATGGAAACTGCTGACCACAAGAACGCAGACCCTAGACTGGTTAAAACCAGAAGGTTGATGATGCTTGAAACTTCACCTTGATTCCCCAAATCCCAGTACTATGCATGCACTGATCGTGCACCCTGCAGCCCCCTCCCTCCCACTGCCTTTAAAACCCCTTCCCTGAAAGCCAACGGGGAGCTCAGGTCTTTTGAGCATGAGCTACCTGTTCTCCTTGCTCGGCGCCCTGCTATAAACACTGCACTTTCCTTCACCACAACCTGACGTCAGTAGATCGGCTTTACCACGTGCAGGCGAGCAGATCCAAATTTGGTTTGGCAACAAAATGTGCACTTTTAACAAGTTTCCAGGTGATGGGGGTTTTGCTGCTCCCCGGGGCCACACTTTGAGAACCATCCCTCTAGGTTATATTTAAGAGGGGAAGTGGCAGGACTTAGAATACAAAACCTTCAGCTTTGCTAGACATTGCCAAGTCGTTTTCTAAAGCAGTTGAATCGACTATATATGGGCATTCCCCACTCTCCAAATTCTCGTGGACCCTGGGAAAACAGCTTTATCATTTTTTTCAAAGTCGCCAATTAGTATTTCCCGCCAGGCAGAAAGCTGCTCATGTTGTATTGGTTCCATCAGACCTACCACACGACACACACCGCAAAGTTGGTTATAAATGGGTGAATGCTTGGCAAAGCCTCCAAGGTCACCTGGCAGCATCCTTACCTCAGGGTAGAGAAGACTCCAGTCTGCGAGGCAAGAACTCAAACATCTTCTATGACAGGGACATGCTTGGTGACTCTAGTTACTAATTTCCTTGGATTTCAAATTCTGCCTTTTCATCCAATTATCCTCTGTGTATAACCAAAATGGAGCTCATGCTGGCCAAGTCCCAGCTATCCTTTGGGGTTCATATTACATGAGCGCTCGGCGGCGGGGGCGGGGGGTCTGTCCTCAGGGGAGAGGTAGAAACCCTCATATGTACTGAGTTTCCACCACATGTCAGACACTTGATCTCATTTAATTTCCATAGAAGTCTATGTTGCAGGCCTCATTATCTCCAATGCATATAGTTGTAGTAATAATAGTAATAACATCACCTAAAATTATTGAGTGCTTCCTGTGTATAAGGCACTGTCTAAGCTCCTTGTATGGATCAATTCATTTAATCCTCACCACAGTCCATGGTATGATGAGCAATGGTTTAGAGCAATTAAATAATTTGATCCCAGCTGCATCCCCAGTCAATGAAGTCCTAATCTGTTTGACTCCAAGATCACTGTTCCTTCCTGTTTTACCATCAGTATCAGTCACTTCACTTGTTCACACACAAAATGGAATCCCAAGTTTGGGGAGATGCAATCTCAGCTTTGTTTCTATCAGTTCAGCTGGAATGAGTCCCAAGGATTCCCAAGCCATTGAGGAGAAACACACAAAGACTTACATGAACAACTCTTTTTTTTCCCCCAAAGGAAACTAGCTAGATTCAGTGGACCGAAACTCCAACTGGAAAGCTTTTAAGGAGGGTGGAAAATAAACATGAAATTTAATTTGAAAATATATTTACTGACACCCCTCTGTCAATCAGATGTCTCCCTGGCATTTGCCCATGTCTAATAGCCGTGAACTTCAGCTGAAGGAAGGCTTTCTGTTATTGATCAAAATTATTGTATCACAGACCATTCACATTCAGAAGCCGTTGCCTTTCCTGTATCTTATTTTTTGTTTGGGGAAATATTGAGAGAGTCTTTGCTACAGACTGTGCTACCAGACAAGATGAATGATCATCAAAATACAGTCAGTGAAATTTAAAAATATGGATAAAGAAAAGATATTAATATCCTTTCTAAGGTAATCAGTACTTTTTGTTTGACAAAGAAATTGCCCAGTGTTTATGGTTTATGCAAATAATATATGTTAATGTCAAAGCTGCAGAGTATATAGCTTTGCATATGAGTGTTTGTGGAAAATACATGCCAATACATTTTAAACCTTATCCTCATATAAACACGACGATTTCATAAATATACAGCACCTTGTTCTTAAAAACATTTATTATAATTTTATGCAATGCAAATCCCATTAGAATAAATTATTTTTTGCTAAAATGGCGAAGTCAGCAAAATTACAGGGAAATATAAAGTCCCTGCCATTGTGTGCTTTTCGATCACATCAAGATGAGCCCAATACCATGTTGAATAGAAGTAGTGAGAGAAACAAAGAACCCAATCAAAAAATGGGCAGAAGACCTTAATAGACATGTCTCCAAAGAAGACATGCAGACGGCCAGCAGGCACATGAAAAGATGCTCAACATCACTAATTCCGAGAGAAATGCAAATCAAAACTACAACGAGGTACCACCTCACACCGGTCAGAATGGCCATCATTAAAAAGTCTACAAATAACAAATGCTGGAGAGGATGTGGAGAAAAGGGAACCCTCCTACACTGTTGGTGGGAATGTAAGTTGGTGCAGCCACTATGGGAAACAGTATGGAAGTTCCTCAGAAAACTAAAAATAGAATTACCATATGATCCAGCAATCCCACTCCTGGGCATATACCTGGACAAAAGTAATTCAAAAACATAATGCACCCCTATGTTCACAACAGCACTATTCACAATAGCCAAAACACGGAAACAACCTAAATGTCCATCGACAGAGGAATGGATAAAGAAGGTGTGGTAGATATACAATGGAATACTACTCAGCCGTAAAAAAGAATGAAATAATGCCATGTGCAGCAACATGGATGGACCTAAAGATTATCATACTAAGTGAAGTAAGTCAGACAGAGAAAGACAAATACCATATGGTATCACTTATATGTGGAATCTAAACTATGGCACAAATGAACCTATCTATGAAACAGAAACAGACTCACAGACATAGAGATCAGACTTGTGGTTGCCAAGGGGGATGGGGGGAGGAAGCGGGATGGACTGGGAGTTTGGGGTTGGTAGCTGCAAACTATTACATGTAGAATGGATAAACAACAAGGTCCTATTGACAGCACAGGGAACTATATTCAATCTCCTGGGATAAACCATAATGGAAAAGAACGTGTAAAACAAGAATGTCTCTATGTGTGTAACTGAGTCACTTTGCTGTACAGCAGAGATTGGCACAGCATTGTCAATCAACTCTACTTCAATTAAAAATTTTTTTAATTTCACTGACAATTAACAGTAAGTTTAAAAGACAGAAAAACCTTTAAAGGGATTTGAGGAACTGCAGTTTATTCCGTAACTGTCAGTACACGTTCTGGACTCCCCATCTCTACCTGAATGATATCTGCGTCTGTCCTAGACACCTGTGGGGTGGAATCAGGGCACAGATGACAGTCACTCCCTGCTTACTGCTTGAATAGAGGGCACACAAGCTCTGAGACTGTTGCGAGGCTGACCCCATGCCTCCTTGACCAGAAGAAAGCCAGTCTGTAGGGCTGTGTGGCTCTGAGTGGCTCCAAGAAAGAGGCTGAGAGAGTAGCTACCTTGGATCCCAGTGGCGTTCTGATTCTCGGTTCTCGTCCCTCGTTCCTGCTGAGTTTCCAATTTCTGATTCTAGCCTCCTGAGAGGTCTGGCTCTATTTCGTATTAAGTTCCATGTTATACCTTTGAATCCTTATAATAAATCTCCCTTTCATTTTTCCTTAGCCTGGTTTGAATGATCTCCTGTTACTTGCAAATGAAAGGCATCAACAACAGATGCAGCTTTCACGAAGGTGGGAGCTAAAACCACGGATCGTCACTGTCTTGAAGGGCGCGTATTCTGGAAGGCTTGAAAAGGGCAAGCATGTCTACGCTTTACAAAGAGATAAATGGCTCAGAGAAATTATATACCATGGAAGGTATGAAAATCACCTCTGAAATCACTAACATAATCACCCCACTCTACAACCACAGCTTCCTGATCCCTCCAACTTGCCTATTCAACTGCTCCCTTCATGACCCCCTTGGCGTCACCAAGACATTTTGTCACGGCTCCACTACTCTTTTCCCTTTCTTTCTGTGTCCTCCCCACACCTTCGTTTCCCTCTCTGGTTTCACGGTCCTTGGTCCTTATTTCTACAATTTCCTTGATAGTATCCTTGCCCTTTTGCATTTCCCTACACTCACCAGGACAAAAATCCCAGCCCCAAATGAACTGTATCCTCCCCTTTTCCATGTGTTATGGGCTGAATTGTGTTTCCCAAAAAATTCATGTTGAAATCTTAAACCTCAGCACTTCAGAATGTGACTGTATTTGGAGATACGGTCTTTAGAGAGGTAAGTAAAGTGAGACCATTGGGGTGGGTCCAATCTAATACGAAGAGTTAGGGGAATTCCCTGATGGTCCAGTGGTTAGAATTCTGCGCTCTCACTGCCGAGGGCACGGGTTTAATACCTGGTTGGGGAACTAAAATCCCGCAAGTCACGTGGCATGGCCAAAAAAAAAAAGAGTTAGGACACAGACACACACAAAAGAAAGACTACGTGAAAAGAGAGAGGATGTTCATCTATAAGCCAAGAAGAGAGACCCTCAGAAAAAACAACCCTGCCAACACCTTGACCTTGGACTTCTAGCCTCCAAGACTATGAGAAATAAATGTCTGTTACTTAAGCCAACCAGTCTATGGTACTTTGTTATGGCAGCCCTGGCAAACTAATACATGATGCAGGCCCCTGAGCATCTGAGAGTTGCTGGAGAAAACTACACACCTGGTCAGGATGCCTTCATTATAAAGTTACGATCATTGCCAACCCTAACTGGACCCTCGGCAGTGCCCAGGAATCCTGCTACAGTTCTCTCTGAGCAACTTACGTGTCCTATCCTTAATGACTATTTCTAATTTTTTCCAATCTCCTCAAATCTCCAAATGTCCCCCACTACACTTCCCATCCCTCTCAAGGATGACCTTAACTCCTACTGCACACTACAAGAAGAGCCATCAGAAGCAAAAGCCTCCAACTCTCTGTCCATACACCTACCATCCTATCTACAACCTGCTTCACTCACGCTCTGGTTCCCATTGCCCGCACCCCAGCCTTCTTAGAATCTTCTCTGTTTTCAATCATTCTACCTCAACTAGCTTCCTTCCATCAGTATGTAAAAAGTGCTCAAGTTTCTCCCAGGTTATTTCAGTCTCCCTGACTATAAGATGAACATAATTACAGCTACCTTAAATGGCTGTTATGCAAGTGTCTAGCACATGCCTGGAACACCACAGACACATACGATCCTACTTACATTTCCATCAGAATGTCAATGTCTCTGTCTCTCTGTCTCTGTTTCTCTCTGTCTCTCTCTGTCTCTCTCTCTCTCTATATATATGTATCTAGATTTATATTTTACATTTATATAAATATATGTAAATATTTACTATAATATATATTATATGAAAACTGTATGTCATAGATTTTGCATATAAGGAAGAAATACTTTTCTTTTCCCAGTAGATATTTAAAGTTTAAAAATAATTATTTTCATCTCTCAACTCTGACACACTGATTTAGACTGTGCTTGATGAGACCCCCAGAGAATAAAACACGTTCTGTGTCACATGAAGAGGCCAGAACATGTTGTTCAGGACAAAACCAGTGAGGCTGCTGGCACTGCTTCTGGTGATGTACATGCAGAAGTTGACACTATAAAGAAAACGCTGCCTTGGTTAAAATAAAGTACAGGTCCTTTTCCAGACAACACAGAGGGAGCACAGGGACAAAGGATGGGGGAAGTGCTGCTCTGGGACAGTCACGCTGGGGAGGATAAACTCTGGAGTGTAAGCATGGAATCTCTGTTACAACTGCTGCTCTGGCAGGGAACCACTAGTCCCCCAGCCTGGATATCTTCACCATGGAAATGACCTTTGAGCCCCTGGCCATCACCATCACAAGAAACAAGGGGACCAGCATATACAGCTGTCACTACCGATGCTCTCCTCCTTGCCACTGGACAAGAAGCACCACATGCCCTGTGTCACGCATCAGTACTGCTCTGACTCAGCCTGCTCAGTCCACTCCCTCCACCCTGAGGCCAGCATGCCCTGATGCCCGAGGAGGAAGAACCACCACTGGTGCCTTCCGAGCGGTTACTGGAGAAGCTGTGTGGCCAACTGTGTGTTCAAGAATCTGGTGGTCACTGCACGCACAAGTTCTGTAGAAGATGTTCTTTGAAGTCAGAGCTATGTCTCAGGACAACACCAGGCTGATGGTGGTGATGCAGTGACCAGCAGACTGAGGGGCTCTTCATCCACTGTGGGCATGTCTGCAGAGCTGTGGAAGGTGGGCCTGTGTCAGTGCTCCCTCACTGTCAAGCTGGCAGTGTCCCACATCTGGCTCTACTTGGGGGCCATGGATAGGACATGGGAAGATGGGATTTGCTCACAGAGTCTCCAGGCCAGGCCTTGGCTCTCCCTGGAAGTGTCCTGAGTCTGTCTGAGCCAGACCACTTCATTAACAGGCCTCTCTGTTATTGTGTTTGTCATGCAGGGATGTGTGGTTGAGCCAGTGTGCTCCCAGCCCCGGACTCAGTGAGTTTCACTCTCCACTCGGTCCTGTTTCTCCAGGGCTGCCAAGACAACACCAGGTCACCCACACTCTGTTGCCAGATACAGTGCTAGCTCCACCCACCCTTGTTCCCTCCTAGATGTACTGCAGACCACTCTAGTCAGGTCTTCTATTGTTTTCTAGACTGTATATAAATTTGATTACTTTTGGATTTCTTTTTTCTCACACACACACACACACTGTATTTTATTTTTTATTTTCTGATTTAAATAAAAACTGAAAAGGCAAAAATATGTAAATATATAAAGAATAGTGGCCTTAGAGGAGATTTCCGGCAAGTCTTATAAATCCAGTATATAATTAATCATCCCAAATGATTAAAGGAAAATTAAGACTGGGAAGAGTTGTGTAATGAGATTCACACCTCATTCCTGAATTTCCTTTTACCTGTGGCCCTTCTTGCTTTTGGACAGATAACAGTCATTGTCAAGGGGTGGCTAAACAGACAGAAGCACAGAGTCCTTCTCTTGCTTTTGTCTTTGAAAAATGTAGACCTTTGAATTTCAGAAACCTAAGCCCTGAGGGAAATCAGGAAGCAGAAAATACAATGTGTAAGTGCATCCTGTGAATAGAAAGAAATCCCTGGGCTAAAAGAATCAAGGGCACAAATATGACCATTGGTACCAATTTCTAGGAATCCTTTTTCAGCAAAGCAGGGACAGGACTAAATGTCAAGAAGAAATTGGGGCCTGAATTGCAAGTCTCTTCCTGAGAAAGCAGCTTATTGTTATGAAAATGAGAGCAAGAACCCAGAGGAACACCACCAGCCCCACTACCCCTCCCGCATATGGAAGAACAAGTGTTGAGATACAGACACACTGCGGGGGGACTAGAGGAATCTCTATAGCCCAGGGGTTCACAGCAGAGGATGACTCTGACCCTGAGGGAACACTTGGCAATATCTGGAGACACATCTGGTGTCATAAGTGGGAGGGAGGTGTTGCTACTGGCATCTATTAGGTAGAGGCTAGAGATGCTGCCAATGACCCAGCGATGCACAGGACAGCCGCCAACAAAGAGCAGTCTGAACCGAGATGTCAGTGGTGAAACTGTTGAGTAGAATCAGCTACTTAACTGCAGGACCCAATGCAAAGTGAAAATGTAGGTCCACACGTTCAAAAATGTCCAAGTGGTGATGGCAGAGCGTTAAACCAAGCACAGTTCTTTCTAAGCATGTGGACCTGAGAAACTACACAGATTGCACATCCATGAAGCCATTCCTGCTGCTGAGAAGCCTGTGCAGGTAGCCCTTTTATCATCCAAGGGCCATGAGGCCATCCCCCTAAAAGGAAGTCTGGGAGTGGCTGGGCTTCCCTGGGACTGTCCTCTGACCTGCAGAAGCTCCAAGGAAGAGACCAGACGTAGACATATCATGTACCATGAATACAGGGGAGAACAAAAAACAAGTAGATTTAGGAAGCCAGTCTATGAGGCATCAGATTCATCCAACTAGAGAAGAAATTTCAAATATGCAAAGTTCCCCAACTGTGGCTGCAGGAGAAATAAAAGCGTGTTTCTAAAGGCACTGGTCCTGAGGAAATCGTCAGGCAAGAGAGTTATAAAAAAATCAGTAGAGGGCTTCCCTGGCGGCGCAGTGGTTGAGAGTCCGCCTGCCGATGCAGGGGACGCGGGTTCGTGCCCCGGTCCGGGAGGATCCCACATGCCGTGGAGCGGCTGGGCCCGTGAGCCATGGCCGCTGAGCCTGCGTGTCCGGAGCCTGTGCTCTGCAACGGGAGAGGCCACAACAGTGAGAGGCACGCGTACCGCAAAAAAAAAAAAATCAGTAGAAAAACAAATGTTTCTCTAATTCAGGGGTCCCCAACCTCCAGGCTGTGGACTGCTACCGGTCCTGTTAGGACCTGGGCTGCACGGCAGGAGGTGAGCAGCGGGTGAGTAAGCGAATCTTCACGTGCCGTTTCCCATCTCTCCCCACTGCTGGCACTGCCGCCTGAACCATCCATCCCCCATCTGTGGAAGAACGGTCTTCCACAAAACCAGTCCCTGGTGCCAGAAAGATTGGGGACCGCTGCTCTAAGGTACCTAAATTCTTTCATTTGCTAAATAGCAGGACAGGTGTTTGAACCCAGATCTGCCTTCTCCAGATGCAGGAACTTCAACAATAAGCAGGTAGGTCACAGGAGGTCAGTAAGCAATTGTCAGTGGGTCAAACTCAGGGCCGGGACCATCCCTCTCTCTGCACATGACATGACAATCATCATGAGCTGGTGGGATGGGAGAATGATACATTTCTAGGGATCTAAACTTTCAGCAAGAGGAGGAAGATCCTTTAAATCCTTCTTACTCAGTGGGCATTTCCTCAGGACTCCAGGCCAGGATCAGACTCTGTAATGCATGTTGAATCCCTTGCCCTGTCTGTTCTACAAACAGCCAACCCATGGTGTGAATGAAACACATCTCTCCCGTTAGTAAGAGCCTTCGGGTTATGAATGAGAAACCATTTCCTTCCAGAGCATCCCTGGAGCACGTGTCTAGGGAGGTTGAAATTTCACCTGGGACCGCACCTCTGAGTGATGACTAGATTCCATGGATGAATGACCATAGAATCACCAGCACAAAACAGACGGGACATGCATTTCCACAGGCAGAAGTCAGTCTGATGATCCCATTAGAATTAGGAAGGAATGGACACAAGACTTCCAGGGGCAGAGGGCGGGGAGGATCTGTGGTCTCTTAGTGTACTTCATCTTTGGAAAGCTGCCTCTCTGCCGGGCAGACATACATCAACAGAAACCATCCAGGCCTTGGTGGGACCATGACCCTTTGTGGTTTGCAGCATCACCCAGGGCAACCCTCAAATGTCATATAAGAGCAAAGGCCGGGACTGCAATGGATTGATGGAGGAAAACTGTGTGTGTGATAACACATTGTGTGTGTGTGTGTGTGTGTGTGTGTGTGTGTATTTGTGTGTGTGTGTGTGTATGTGTTATGGTTCTTCCCAGCCTTGCAGAGTTGCAGACTCTGAAGCCCCTACCAATGGACCAACCCTACTGTGTTTCTTCAGCCAAATCCTCCTGGGAAGATGATGGTCTTACCAACAGCTGGGGATTGGGGGACCCTAGGCCAATCCTCTCTGACTTCCTTTCTTCTGCCTCAGTTCCCCTGCCTCTCATGCAGGTGGTGAAGAGTCTGGAGTCCTGTAGGGAACCCCAGTCTGTATGCCCAGTCAGTTCACACCCTGCTTAGTTCTCTGAAGTGACCTTTTCATAGTAAGTTTGACCTCCATCCTCTCTGTCCCTCTCTTTAATCTATCCCCTCTTCACACACCCCAGCCTGCCAGCACAGGCCTGTCTTCAGGGATCACCACTCCTGAGAACATCTCTGAATGAGAAACACAAAGATAGAAAGTGGGAGTGAAAACAGAAAGAAATCAAGACTTAACTGAACAACCAGACCCAAAATCGGGAGCTTGTACAGGGTCACACGGTGGCTGAATGCAGACACCCAGGGAGTTTCTTTTCCCTCTTGCTTTTATTTTCTAACTTTCGTGTTTCTTTATCGAAGATCTTTACAGCAGCACTGTTTAGTTTTATCTCTTGATATATAATAGAACTGACACCTCTCATAGGAAATGGGCATATTCTCTCCTTGGCCAAAATAAATGACATGTAGGCCAAAAAAGATGCTTGCCACCCTAGAGATACTTTGGACTGGTAGAACATTTACTCTGCAATTTTCGTGGTCTTTTACAAACATTAAGTCATCGGTCCCTCCCAACACTCTGCTGGATCCACATTTCACTGGTGAAGAGATTTTGGCCAGGAGAAGTCAACTAACCTCCCCAAGATGGCAGTGAGTGCCAAGGCAAGGGTTTTATGACTCCCAGGTTCCAGAAACAGTCTCATAGGAGAAAAATATTAAGTAAATCATATCACAAATGCATAATTATAAACCACAATAAGTAAAACGGGAGCTGTATCTCCAGCAGCAGATGATGAGTCAAATAAATGATGGTTCATCCGTATATAATAAATTTCCAGTGTAGGCAATAAAAATGAATATGCATAAATACATTTACTTATTTACAATATGTGCTCTATACGCTGATACATAAAAAGAAAACAGGGTACAGAACAGATTATAAAATATGATCCTAATTTTCTTAGAAGAAAAACAAAAGACATATAGACATAGCCCAGGCTTCTAACTGCTATGGCTACTGTCCTTCTTCTGGGTACAGACCATCCTGTTAGCCCATCCTTTAGGACAGGGATGGGAAAACCATAGCCCATGGACCAAATCCACCCTGCTGTCTGTCTTTCCAAATAAAATTTTACTGGAACACACACAGCCACTCATTTACATATTGTCTGAGCCTCCTTTATGCTACAACAGCAGAGTTGTGTAGTTGTAGCAGACACTGTATGACAGCAAAGCCTAAAATTTTTATTATCTGGTCCTTTACAGAAAAAACTTGCCAACCCCTGTACTAGCCTACCCAGGAATCTGAGGGTATGCATGTTCTGAAATTATAGTATCTTTAGTCCCATCTAAGTGCCAGTCTTTGTGCAAGCACCCCTCACTTCATTAGCTCAACAGGCCTGTAAGGTAGGTACTGTTATCAACCTCACTTTGTGTAATAGGGCAGAATGAATCTGACTCCATAATGGATCTGTTTCTTTCATTGTAACCTTTATAGTCTATTGCTTTTGCTACAAGTTAAGAATGTTGCCTATAGCCTGAAGTACACAGAATAGTCCATTCTCAAGGCTCTGGCCTTTAAAGGTATAACAGTTTTCCATTCATATAAAGATAAAAAGTTGCAGAACAGAGAAGAACATTTGTCTTGTTGGAGGTTGTTTACAGGAACATCGTGACCTGACCTACCTGGACAGTTGCAAGAACAAAGGATTCCGGCACCTAGAAGTTTGCAACAACAAACCACACCCCCTCCCCTTCCAGTATAAAAGAAGCTTGAATTCTAACTTGGGGAAGATGGTTCTTTGGGACACGAGTCTACCACCTTCTCAGTCTGCTGGCTTTCCAAATAAAGCTGCTATTCCTTGCCCCAACACCTCATCTCTAGATTCATCAGCCTGTCGTCTGGCGAGCAGTATGACCTTGGACTCAGTAACGTTTGCAGATGAGAAAACTGGGGTGCAGGGAGGGTAAGTAACCTGCCCAAGATCACACTGCTGGTAAAAGAAAGAGCTGAGATTCAAATGGAGCTTTTCCCAGGCAAGGACATGCTGACTCCAAAATTAGTGTAAGAGAGACTCACATGCTTCTCCTTACCTCTTGGTTCTAACCTCTGGCTTCATAAATAGAGCCGCTTCTAGCCTTATCTCTGTCTGAAGTCCTGTAATTCTGTCAGTATCTCTAACTCTGGACATAAATGATTAATACTATGAATCAGATCGGACATCAGTAGGAACGCCACGGTGCAGCCAGGGCAAACCACAAGTCTGGACGGATGTCAGAGGTACAGATGGCAATGGTATTGATCACCACTAGAGCAGTCAGCTGTCAAAGGAAGCTTCTGGATGAGGGCCACCACCTGAGCCCTTGATTGTGGAGGATTTTAAAAGCTAGGACAGTGGGGGAAACGCAGTCCAGCGAGAAGGCATAGGGTATGCTAAGAGCAGAGCTGGAAATGGTCTCATGGAATGCTCCCTAACACTGCAGGTACCAAAGCCCGCAGGGCAGTGGAGGAAAGGAAAGGGGAGGGTAGTAAATCGTAAGTACATGTTTAGCCCTTTGGTACCGTCATGAACAAGCATTTACGCAGTGGTATGTATATTATTTTACAGTAAATTCCTTTAATTTCTCCTTTATATTACAATTAGGTCACATAGATTTTTTAATTATACGTGTGGATTGGTTACATTATCTATGAATTTCATTTCAGGGGGTCCTACAAAGTATTTTTTATAAAAAGGGAACACTGGGTTAAATGGATGTTGAAAACCAATAGCCTAGTACATTCAGGGAATAGTAGGAGTTCCATGAGGCTGAAGCTGGGTGGAAGGTTGGAGATACGAGTTGTAAGAGGATGCGTTGAGTGAGACAGGAAGGAAGCAGATTATGGGAGAACCCTTGGGCACAGAGGCCATTTTACCTTGAAGCTAATGACACTGAAGTTTCAGTTAGCCCCTCACATGCTTGGGGCCAGTCCAAGACCTTGGGAGGAACCCTACAACATATTCAGGTGGTCATGTTTTATTTTTTAATTTGAAATATATTTTAATTTCCATTTTGCTTAAAGAGGGTCTTCCCCAAAATTGCATATGGAGGGCCCCACAAACTCTGGACAGCTCTGCTTGGGTGGAATTCATGCTTCAACAATGTGGAACACAAGGGTGTGTTTAAGCAAAGAAGTGACAAAACCCCTGGTGCAGAAAAATCACTGGGCACCCTTCTCTCAAGGAGATAAATGTTCTTGCTTCTCATTTCCATTCCAGAGCAGTGAAACAGGCAATGCGGTTCAGATTTGCCTTGTGCTTCATCCATATATGGAACTAGATACATCGCTGCATGGTCATGATGGTCCATCCGCCATCGTGCTCTCCATCCAGCAAGTCCCGCACATCCGACTGTCCCAGACACATTTCCCTCACGGAACAAATGAACTATTCCTGGGTTGGACGTAGGAAGACCAGTCCTTGCACCAACCCTAGCATAAGGACACATCTTTTTTTTTTTTTTTTTTTTTTTTTCAGTACGCGGGCCTCTCACTGTTGTGGCCTCCCCCGTTGCGGAGCACAGGCTCCGGATGCGCAGGCTCAGCGGCCGTGGCTCACGGGCCCAGCTGCTCCGCGGCATGTGGGATCTTCCCGGACCGGGGCACGAACCCGCGTCCCCTGCATCGGCAGGCGGACTCTCAACCACTGCGCCAGCAGGGAAGCCCCCAGGACACATCTTTATATTCCTCATACCTTCCTGAATTTGTGGCTCCATTGCCTGGGTTAGGCACAACTACACCAGCACTCATTGCAAATACGTTCATTCACTCTACGACCATCCTTTGTACTCTTGCTACATTCCAGGTCTTGTGGTAGATGCAAGAAAGATGGGTAACAAGGTGATTCATGTGTAGTTTTTGGAGTCTTTGCACACCACTTACTAGCTAGGTGAATTGTGCATGATGTGATTTCAAATTTATCTTTACCATAAAATGGAAATGATACCGGTGAGCATCTTGTATTTCTGTCTGTCCCACAAGTCTTTCTCTTTCTTGTTTAAGTTTCCACTGTATTTCACAGTTATCTTTTTGAGGTAGAGTTTTCACATGATAAGATGCAGTTCTTAAGTGTTTAGTTTGATGGGTTTGGATAACTGTGTACGTCCAAGTAAACTCCACTGAAAACAAGACATAGAACACTTCCATCACCCCAGGAAGTCCCTTTAGGCCCCTTTCAGATCAATCCTCCCCCACCCTGAAACAACCACTTCTTATTTCTATGACCGTGGATAAATATTTTCATACATAAGTACCTTTTTGTGTCTGGCTTCATCTCAACATCATAATTATATATTCACGTTGTCATATATACCAGTTGATTCCCTTATTGTTGTTGTTGAGTGTTATATATTCCATTGCCTCTGTATATCCACAATTTGTCTATTCATTCACCCAATGACGGACACTCGGGTTGTTTCCAGAGTTTGGCTATTGTGAATATAGCTGCTGTGAGCATTGCTGGGCAGGTCTTTTTGTGGTCACATGATTACATTTCTCTTGGGTAAATATCCAGGAGCGGAATTTCTGGGTCATTGGGTAAATGGATGTTTAACTTTATAAGAAATTAACGAACAACCCTCCAAAATGGTTGTAACATTTGACACCTCCCCCAGCAAGCAACATAATGTTCCTGCAGCCTCTCTACATCCTAACTCTTGCTTTTGCCAATTCTGGTTTTTCTTTTGTTTGTTTTTACCATTCTAGTGGTTGTAAAATGGTATCTCATTGTGGTTGGAATTTGTATTCCTTGTTGACATGATAATGAACACCCTTTCCATCCACTTATTGGCTATTTGTGTATCTTCTTTTACGAAGTGTATGTTCAAGGCTTTTGCTCATTTTAAGGTGCTTGTGGATTTGTATTGTAAAATTCGTAGGCACTGTGTATATGTTCTGGACATGGGTTCTCTGTCAGATAGCCGTACTGTGAATAATGTTTATCCAGTCTGTGGGCTGAACCATAAATGTGACCACACCTACCACCAGGAATTTTCAGTGATATGAACCAACAGAATCCTCTTTTTTAAAGTTCAATTAAATTGAATCTCTGGACTCTGTCCTTTTCAAGTGGGAGTCTTGTTTGACACATTGAGAAATACCTACCTCACAGAGCAGATGTGAGGATCAGATGAGATTGAATGTGATAATACATGGAAAGTCTTTAACACAGGACCCAGCCCATAATAAACTGTTTCTGTTGGTTCTACTAACATAAAAACAAACAAACAACAAAAACAGCCCTTTCTATTTCAAGAAAATAGTATTTCTATAGGAGGGGAGAGGCAAGAAAAAACTATGAGGATTTATGGGACAACCTCGTGACTGAATATAGAAAGGCATGTCAAATAAACTTTCCAACAAAAGACTGGAAGATTATTAGGCAATAGTAAAACTTGGAAAGGAAGATGGCAGAGGGGATGCAGTTTCTAGGCAAAAGGAAGGGTATGAAAAAGTTCAATGGGATGCAAATACCTGTGGCATTTAGGCAAGGCTGCAGTGTACAGGTTGAGACATGATGGGAAATGAGGTTAGGGATGTAGGTGAGGTCAGATTATTGAGGGTCTTTGCTACACAGTGTTTGTTCTTTGTCCTACAGACCTAGTTTCTCAAAATGCATCCTCAAAGCAGCAATATCAGCACCAACATTATCTGGGAGCTTATTACTACTGATCAAATCAAAATCTGAATTTTAAACACACTCCATGTGATTCATATTCAAATAAAGTCTCTAGAGCACTGCTATAGACCAGGGGTCCCCAACGCCCGGGCCGCGGACCAGTACCAGTCCGTGGCCTATGAGGAACCGGGCCACACAGCAGGAGGTGAGCAGTGGGCGAGCCAGCAAAGCTTTATCTGCCGCTCCACATCGTTCCCCATCGCTTGCATTACTGCCTGACCCATTGCTGGCTCGCATTACCACCTGACCCATCGCTCTCATTACTGCCTGACCCATCACTCGCGTTGCCGCCTGAACCATCACTCACACCACCACCTGACCCATCGCTCTCATTACCGCCTGACCCATCGCTGGCTGGCATTACCACCTGACCCATCGCTGGCTGGCGTTACCGCCTGAACTATCCCCACCCCCACCCCACCCCCGTCCGGGGAAAAACTGTCTTCCAGGAAACCGGTCCCTGGTGCCAAAAAAGTTGGGGACCGCTGCTACAGACAAGGAGAGTCACCTGAAGATCTGAGCAGGAGAGCGATTCGATCAGATTTACGGGTTAGGAATTTGGAGGCAACACGGAGAATAGTCTGGAGGAGGTTAGACCACAGACAGGAAGATCACTTAAGAGTCCACTGCTGTTAGATCTCACCAGACCTCAAGAGTTGGTGTCATCTGTGAGTAAAACACTTTCAGAGCTCAACTTATACTGAAGGTATCCCTATAATATTGTTCTAAGAACTTCCTGGAGACATTTACTAATATTACTAAATCCTACTAATAATCATCATCATTATAATATCAAGAGTTATCTGACACGTAATGAATAATCCCAGGCACTACAAAGGGTACCCCTGCATATTATTTCTAATCTTCATAACAACTTTGAAATACTGGCAACTACAACAGACACGTATTTGTCTGCCTCCTCTGCACCCATTTCCCATTTAGATCCAGGAAAGACCCTTATTTTCAGCCAAGTGGTTTGACTGGGATTGACAGCACCCTCAGTTCCTCCTTAATAGTCTTGGTGACTGGTTCAGGGAAGGTCATGTGATCCAGTGAAAGCCAATGAGAAGCAAGAAAAATGTCTGGGGTCATTATAAGGAAGAAGTTCCTGTAGGAGCTGCCCAAGGAGATGTTCACCCTTTCTATGTAAACTGTGATGGGAAGGTGAGAACCTGAGACGTTATTTCTGCTACTATGAGGGAAGCCACTCTAAGGATACAACTGCCACTGAAGACCAAAATTACAGAGAATCACAAAAAATAATAGCTACATTCCCTGATGAGAAAAATGAAGCTCTGACTAGATCAAGCCACACCTGGAATGAGTTACTTCCAAAATTTTCCATTAAAGAAACCAATTTTTGTTGTTACTTAAGCCAGCAGTTCCGTCATTGTCACCAACTGCTTCCCAATTGACAGAGTGCCGTCTTTTTCATTTTCCAACTAAGAATCTGAGAATTAAAGAAGCTAAATTATGTGTTTGACCACACAGTGGATATTTAAAATCAAATCTGTCTCACCCAAAGTCCATGCTCCTTCAGCTAAGTTTTGATCCTTCTCAAACTTAATTTTTAAATCAACATTAAAAAACATAAATGAGGAATAAGATTTAATTGAAAACTATATGCTGCATAATTTGTACAACCAAGGGGGAAAAAAATCACAGCTTGAGAAAGTGAAACATTTTCCATCTTTCACTTATGTACTTATTTAATTTTAACTTGCTAAGTCATTCAGGCAATATCTGCTGAAAGCCTTTATTACATGTGGACACTGTATCAGAAACATAAAAATGAAGAAGAGAATGATCCTGAGTGTGTACTCTCCAAACAACAAAGCCCCCAAAAAAGAAAAGAAAAAGATAGTTTTTTTTAAAAGGAGAAACAGATAAATCCGCAGTTAGGGTTGGAGGCATGAACACCCCAATCTCCGCAAATGATAGAACTACTAGACAGAATATCAGCAAAGGAATAGAAGTTCTGAACACGATTAGTCAACAGCATCTAGCGGACACATACGGAACATTCCATCCAACAAAGCAGAATATATATTTTTTTTCAATCACCACAAAGCATTCACCAAGAGAGAGCATACTCTGAGGTATAAACTATATCTCAAGAAATTTTAATGAATTGAAATCATACGAAGAATTTTCTTTGACCACAGTGGAATCAAACTAAAAAGCGATAATAGAAAGACAACAGGTAAAATCTCTGAACACTTGGAAAATGAACACCATGCTTCTAAAAACAAAAAATGTATAAGTCCAAGGGAAAGTCTCAAAGGAAATAAAAATTACTTATAACTAATAAAAATGAAAATACAAAATATCTGGGATGCAGTTAATACAGAGCTGTCAGCAAAATCTATAGCATTAAATGCTGACTTCAGAAAAAAGGAAAAACAGCAAATCAAAAAGCTAAGCTTCTCAGAGCACAGGGAGATCAGCTTGGTGCTTTGTGACGACCTAGAGGGGTGGGATAGGGAGGATGGGAGGGAGGCTCAAGAGGGAGGAGATATGGGGATACATGTATACGTATAGCTGATTCACTTTGTTGTACAACAGAAACTAGCACAACATTGTAAATAAAGATATTTAAAAAATAAAATAAAAAACCCGAAAAAAATTTTAAAAATAAAATTTAATTTAAAAAAAGCTAAGCTTCTACCTCAAGAAACTAGAAAAAAAACAAAATAAACCCAAAGCAAGCAGAAGAAAGCAATGATAAAGAGCAAAAATCAACAAAATTGAAAATAAGAAAACATGGAGAAATCAATAAAACGAAAAACTGCTTCCTTGAAAAAAATCAATAATATTGGTAAAACTCAAGAAAAACTGGTGAAAATAAAAATAGCAAAGCCAAAATTCACCAATATCACAAATGAAACAGGGGATACCACTACAGATCTTACAAACATGAAAAAAATAATAAGGAACAACCATGTACAACTTTACATTCATAAACTTATGAACTTAGAAGAAATGGACAATTCCTCAAAAACCACAAGCTACTAAAATCAGTGAAGATGAAACAGAAAGTTTGAATAGTCCTATGACCATTGAAGAAATTGAATTCATATTTTTAACACTACTGAAAAAGAAAATCTCCAGACCTAGGTGGTTTTACTGGAAAATTCTACCAAACATTTCAAGAATAAACACCAACTGTACATAATCTCTTCTCAAAAATAGTAGAAGAGGGACCACTTTTCAAATCACTTCATGAAACCGGTATTATTTTGTTTAAAAAAAAAGACAAAGGCAATACCAAAAAGAAAAATACAGATCAATATTTCTCATGAAGTTAGATGCAAAAACCTTTTAAAAATATTAGCTAATTCAACAATGTATAAAAAGAATTACACACCATGACCAAGTGCGAATTACTTCAGGTGTGTAAGGGAAATTGAACAGCATCCCATAAGGGCTCTCTTAGGATAGGAAGCCCCAGTCGGTATCCAGTAAGTAGCATCACGAAAGGAGCCTGATTCAGTCACACCGCTTTGCTACCCAGAAACCAAACAGACACAGGCACCAGAGTTTTAACAAACAGAGAAGTTGCTGACTGGACTGGCTTGGTCCCCAAAGGCCCTTTGCATCCTACCTGAGGCTGTGGTCTCCTTGATCTTCTAATGCCAACCTAGGTCATCCTCTTCTCCAGCTTGAGAAAATACTGTAATAACAATAATAGTAACTAACAATTATTAAGTGCTAGTGGCAAGCGTTAGCCAATGAAAGAAGCTCATTAAACATTATTTCACTTCATCATTCATGTTACGTGATCAAAGGACCCCAGAGGACATAAGGGCAAACAGAATAAAACCCTAGAAAAATGCTGTGCGATTCTGGGGCAAGTAACAAGCTGGAACATGACTGTCCACATTCAAGGATAAATTTAAAAGAGAACGAACACCACCTCCACCACCACAAGAGGCTTGTGAAAAGAACGTGGAACTTTGAAGGAGGATTTAAACATAACATACAACAAGCAGAGGAGGATCACATTTTCAAGAAAAACTGCTCGGGAAATTTTAGATACCATCTGCTTTTCACTCTCAAGGAAATCATAGAAAACACAGACCCTGTAAAATAAGAGGAAATAATAAGGCAAGTTACTGCGGGAAAAATAAAAGAGACGCTGATAGAGTTAGGGAATTAATTCAAGGAAAGAAATAACAGTTCACAGAACTAAAACATTAAAGGGGCTAAACAGCTGAATTGACAATCCAGGAAATTTCAACACCTCGTTGAGCAAAACAAATTGAAGAAGCTCTTTCTGAATGCACAAGAAAAAGGAAAGGAGATAAAATTAATTAGAAATGACTCTTATAGTGGTTCCTGTAAATATGTTGATGACGGTGAGACAAAATACAAACTCAAAACCCTGAGGAAGAACATAGGACCAATGGGATAGAAGCTAGATGACCACAGCCAGGGTGATCACAGTTGGTCCTCACTTCATACAGATGAGGCAGACCTTTTATAAGCTGCATTCTGCAGATGAGCAAACTGAGGCCTTAATAAGCTAGGTACCTGCTCAGGGTTACAGAGCCTGGGAACAGAGCTGGAATTCACACCCAGAAGCTAGTCTGCGTCTAGAGGGAGGGGTGAGCAGGCGGGGACAAAGAGACAGAGAAGAGAAAGTGGGGGCACAAACAGAAGGAAGCTACAAACTACAAAAGGGAAGAGTTCATTTACGAACCAAAGAAAAAAGTGAAAATACAGCCACATCTGGATACACCTCGATACCGCGCAAATTGGTTCCAGGACCCCTACCGATACACAGCGCAGCAAATACAAGTTTTGCTTTTCAGAACTTTTTGGATCCCCCATCCACTCACCCACCCAATGTTTCCCCATCTGAGGATGTGGAAGCCTCGGATGAGGAGGGCCAACTGTATGCAGTTCTGATGAAAACCCGTTGCAACCAGGCGACTGTACATTCGGGTAAGTTGAAACTCCCTGTGAAAGCAACAAAAAAGAAACTCTCTTGACAGAAATTGACCGAGAAAATGAAGCCCTCACTGATGACCTTTCATGAAAGAAAAGAAAGTCGATAAGAAAACTCAATAAAATGAGGAATGAATTAAAAAATAAAAATAAAAACCTCCCTTGTGAGGAAGGCGCGTCATAAAAGCACCAAAGTCATGAACTGCGTGCTGAAAAATCTGCACATAAAATTCTCGTGACCTCCAGCACCTAGCGCAGTGCATCACCGGGAAAAGATTAAGTGCTTGAGAAACAGGAGCTCCATCATATTCAGTGATGACAGGAAGGCGGAATTCTCATTAAAGTCAAGAACAGGAAAAGGAAATTGTCTCAGTTTTTCTTTTAACATCATTCTAGAAATCGTTGGCAACGTGAAAATATAAGACGAAGCAATACTGGATAAATTTTGGAAAGGAAGAGGGAACTATAAGATTATTTGTGGATCATACATACCACTAAGAAATCCAGATTCCACTAAACTTATTACAATTGTTCAGTAGGGGGTCCAGGATACATATCATTAAATTATTATATGTTTATATATTAAATTATGCATATAATTTAAAATCTTCTAGCTTCCCCAGATGGCAATAATATCCAGTCAAAAAACATAATACCCGATTACCGCATTTACAATAGCAACAAAAAATGTAAACACCTTGAAATAACTTTGTAGAAAAATGCACACAACCCAGATGAAAAATATTTACCCTTTGATGGAGAATATAAAGCTAACAGAATACACTGTTATATAAGCCAAGTTCTTAGATAGGACAACTCAATACTGTATCAACTGATTTTAAGTTCTTACACATTGACCTACAAATTTAATATCACTGAATAAAATCCCAAAGTGATTTTATTTGGAACTTCACAACATTATTCTAAAATTTATCAGCAAGCATAAGAAGATCAGAATAGTCCAAAAAATACTGCAAAAGAATGAGAAGGGGGAAAGTTGCAGTTTTAGAGAATAAAATATACAGTGACAACTTAAAAAAATTGTTCCTGAGACCATAACAGAGGTAGATCAATGGAACATAATTTTTAAAAAAGAAAAGAAAATGACCCAAATATATATGTTTAGTGCACCCTAAAGATATCTCAGATATGTAGGAAAAGAACAATGTTTTCAAGAAATATACTTAGATAAAAGACAGGCTTAAACCACACCTCAAGGTTTTACACCAAGATAATTTGTAAATGAATGAAAAATTGAAAAATAAAATAATAATAAACTGAAGAAAATCAAAGTGAATATACCCGTCATCCTTCCCTGCTTTGTTTTTCTCCATAGCACTCATCAGTTTCTAAAACATTATATCAGTTCTTTATTTTTTCGTTTACTGTCTAGAATACAAGCTCCAAGAGGGCAAGATTTTTAACTATCTATCCCCAGTGCCTTGGAAAGCTTCTAGTATGTAGTAGCTGAGCAAAAAATGTATGACAAACAAATAATATCAGAAAAAAAAATCAGAAAAAATAAATGAACAAATAATATCAGATTATGAAAAGTACATGAAGGAAAAGAAATACGCATAAAAGGCAAATTAAATTTTTCTCTTCATCAAAAAAGGCAAATAAGGGCTTCTCTGACGGTGCAGTGGTTAAGAATCCGCCTGCCAATGCAGAGGACACGGGTTCGAGCCCTGGTCCGGGAAGATGCCGTGGAGCAACTAAGCCCATGCGCCACAACTACTGAGCCTGCACTCTAGAGCCCACGAGCCACAACTACTGAGCCTGCGTACCTACAGCTCATGCTCCACAACAAGAGAAGCCACTGCAATGAGAAGCCCGCACACCACAACAAAGAGTAGCGCCCGCTCGCCGCAACTAGAGAAAAGCCCACACGCAGCAACAAAGACCCAACGCAGCCAAAAATAAAATAATTTTTTTAAAAGGCAAATAATATGATTAACGGGTAAAATATCTCCAACCTTAAAAGCTGACTGTCTATGATTAAATGACCAGCTTTTATAGAACAGTAAGAATGAAAGTGAACAAAGATGACGTCCAAAAGAAAAAATGCTAATGGCCGATAAACATTTAAAATGTGTAACATCACAAAAAACCAAAGAAATATTAAAAGTGAAACGTACTTTGTTTCTCCTCTGACTGGTAAAGAGTGATCGCACTCTGTCTTTGCCCAGTATGTGAGGAAACTCTTAACACCAGTAAGCAGAAGTAAATTTTGGTACGATTTTTCTGGAGATCAGTGAGATGTGTCAAATTTTATATAAGCATGCACGTTTACCAGCAATTCCACTTCGAGGAAATTGCCCTACAGAAAAGCCTGCACAAATACAGTATTCAGACAAATAGGAACACAGATTTTTGATGCACTGCTATCATAATAATAAAATTGCAACAACTTAAATGCCTCTGATATCAAATAAGATGCACTCTGCTGCATACGAAGGTGGGTCAGAACTACATAAATACTATCTGTGATAAGCTGAGCAAAAGATAGGAAGTTAGGGGCTTCCCTGGTGGCGCAGTGGTTGAGAGTCCACCTGCCGATGCAGGGGACACGGGTTCGTGCCCCGGTCCGGGAAGATCCCACATGCCGCGGAGTGGCTGGGCCCGTGAGCCATGGCCGCTGAGCCTGCGGGTCCGCAGCCTGTGCTCCGCAATGGGAGAGGCCACAACAGTGAGAGGCCCGCGTAATGCAAAAAAAAAAAAAAAAAAAAATAGGAAGTTAATGAACAGTATGGGTGCCTTGTCTGTGTGTCTAAACAACAGTGGTTCTCAAACTGTGGTCCCCAGACCAGCAGCAGCAGCATTATCTGAAACTTGTCTGAAATGCATATTCTCAGGCCTTACCCCAAACCTACTGAATCAAAAACTTTAGGTATGGAACTCAGAAATCTGTGTTCTAACAAGCCTTCTAAGACATTCTAATGCACAATAAAGGTTGAGGACCATTGGTAAATCTTGAAAGATAGACGCCAAACTGTATATAAAAGCTGTCTTGGGGAAGAGTTTCATGG
Organism: Globicephala melas; assembly: GCF_963455315.2. Classification (NCBI taxonomy): domain Eukaryota; kingdom Metazoa; phylum Chordata; class Mammalia; order Artiodactyla; family Delphinidae; genus Globicephala; species Globicephala melas. The sequence goes on from NC_083328.1 coordinate 18,581,517, forward strand.
GAAATTTCATTTTTCTCCTTTATATATTTCTATATTCCAACTGACATGTATCACATTTGAAATTAGGAAAGTTATTTCCATCAGAGAAAGAAAGAGGGGGAGAGAGGGAGAGAGAGGGAAAGAGATTGAGAGAAGAGTGTGACTGACCAATAGAAAAATGGACAAGAAATTTAAATGGGTGATGACACTCCCACAAAAAGGCAAAAAAATTTCTAATAAAGGTACTTTTTAAACATTCATTTTGACTAGAATTAAAAGGAATTTGTATTAAATTTTAGCAATTGTTTCCACTTATCAGATAAGCATCATTAAGAAAAATACTAAAACTGAATGGATTCACTGGTATAGTGGACCCAGAGGTTTCTGGCAAATGTTACAGAGAGAGCACTGGAAATTTATAGCAAAAGATATAAAACTGGCCATGTATTTGACCTGGTGACCCAAATTCTAAGGATTTGTCCTAGTTAAATATTTGAGGGTATGGTTTTTCAATAATAATGAAAAATAAATTGAAAGCACCCTAAATATTCTACCATATAAAATTGATTAAAAGAACTATGTTATACAGTGCTATTGTAATATAATTATTTCATTAAAAAGGATGGCATGACTACAGATATATTGATATAGAAATATACTAACATGTAAATTATCCAGAAAAAAATATACCTGTCAATATTAAGCATTTAATATGTCAGGCAGTATTCTAAGAACTTTATAAAGAATCACTCACTCAATCCTAACAACAATATGAGAAAGTAAAATTACCACCTTACAGATGAAGAAACACATTTGGAGAATTTGAATAACTTGACCATCAGGTTATGAGAAGTGGGGGCCAGCTGTGCTGTCAGCCTCCACACTGGTAATTGCTGTGCACATAATATCATTTATATTGTTGATGATGGTTCACAGAGAAAAAGTGTGAAAGGTTAGCCACTGCAACAAGAACAATGGTTATCTCTGGATCATGGAATTAAAGGTAATTTAAATCTTGTTTTCTACCAGTTTATCTTTTGTCTCTAAAGATTATATAAGACTTGTGCTATGTAAGTGATAAATATTTAACTGGGGACATATTTTTTTGTATATTAACAGAAAAGAATGAGGAAGAGCTCACTATGAGGGTAAGACCTACAAAATCCAAGCAACAGAGAAAAAACCTTTGAAAGGCATGGAGTTTTGAAAAGAAATGGTACTTCAAAGTAACAATGAGAAACTGAATGTGGGTGGCATGGAAACCACTTATAACACCATCATCCCACTTCAAGACTGCAGCTACCAAAAAAGGTAAAGCTCAGGAAAATTTTGGTTCCAATCTGCTCCATGAAAATTAAAATGGCAGCTTTTCCTCACTGAAGAGACCCCAACAATTGGGGTATTCAAATTGCACGGGACGTTCCTGCTCCATATACAACACCAACAAGATTACACTTGGATTCTTCCAGAAAGCCTTTATTTGCTCATTAAAGAGGTCACATATGTTCATACCTGTGTTCTGCTAACAACAATCTCAACTCAACGTCCAGGGAAATGCTGCAGGAGTAGACAGGTGGGCATTCCTGATGCATATAGGTCTCTGGATGAGACTGTGTCACACTGGGATCACGGGCTCCGAGAGAGGACTGGAGACAAACACCTGAATAATTAGGATGCTGCAAAGACTAATATGTCTCAGCACTTCCCAACTGCTAGCAGTCAGTATTCAGATTTCTCCAATCAAGCCATACTAGGGCATCCAAACCCTTTCTTTGTGGGTGAACCTGTCCTTGTGGTAGATTATATGATTGTTCAAAGTTTTCACTGCCTCTCCCTCTGCAAGATTTATTTTTCTCTACCCCACTAACATCAAAATTGTCCATGTGACTTTCTTTGGCTAATGAAATAAAAATGGAAGTTTCACATAAACACTTCCAATCAGAAGCTTTAAGAGTCACTTTGCGCTTACAGTATTCAGCTATTATATTCTCTTTTCTCCTTGCCATAAAACCACCGATACAGCAGATAGGTGCAGCTCTATTAGCCTGAATCCCAGAATAAATAAGTTGTGTAGCATAATTACAACTGACCCATAATGGACATGAAGTGTGAGAAAAACCTGTGTCGTTTCAAGCCAGAGACTTTGGGGCAATTTGTTACTGCAGCAAATCTCAGTATAAACTGACTGATACACTACCAAATCCCTGCTTTCATACTTGGAGACCCACTCAACACCAAGACTCACATCCTCCTAGAAGCTTTGTGAACACTCACAGTTCACAGAAGCTGGCCTGTGTGCACTTTCCTTGTTGTAGCTGAAGGAGTTTTTAACTCTCCTTTGGATTTGATGATTTGAATCACTGATCCCTCTCTGGAATAAAATGGCAGGCTGATTTCCTTACCCCTTCCTCCTACCCTAAGCTCACCATGTAATTATACCAAAAACCTCTCCTTTCTTCCAGAATGTCACATGCCCTCTGCCACTCCTGTGATGACAGGATATGAGAAGCAATGGACAGCTTCACCAGCAGAGAATGAAGTGGGCTTCAGAGAGCAGCCAAAAGATGACGAAACAGGAAATCCCTTGTTACAGTCAATATCCTCGAGGGCTTTTGGTTTCTCAAGCCTTGCATAAAGAAATTTACAGTTTGAGTAACACTGTTTTCCAAGAATCCAGGATTCCAGCTGTTATTCATAGCTCTACCCACTGATGACAAAGCATAGTTGTCACTGGCAATAAAATGCAAGCATCTGCTTTCTGAATGGTTTATGAGCAGTACTTTTGGACCTCTGCAAACCTATCACTTGAGTATTACAGGGGAAGACTTGGAAGGAAATGAAAATACAGGGAGCTCTGGGACTGGTCAAGAGGAATTAGTAACAACAATAGCAAAAACAATATCAATAAAATTATCATTATTAAATATGATAGCTAACAATAGCTCTTGCTGGATGGCATACAGTGTTCTAAAGTCCCCACTTGCATTAGTTCTTTTGCCATTCCTAACTTACCTGAGAATAAGGTAAAATTTATTATCCATACTTTAAAAGATGACAAAATAGAAGATTAAAAAGGTAACTTGCAAAGGGTCATATCATAATTAAATGGAAGACTTTGAATTTGAGTCTCTTAACAGCAAAGTCCAAGCACTTATTCATCATATTATATTGCCTGAGATTAAGGATACAAATAAATAAAAATACCTGGGCATTCTTCCATATCTAGAATCTTCTTTAAAGAAAAGTAACATAGATGAAGGAGAAAAACTTACTGTGTAGATGGCTTATGTTTGAGTCCAAACAGTGGCATTTTTTCACTGTGTGATTTTGAATAACCCACTTTAATCACTCCTAAAAGATGTTACCTCATTTATAGAATGAGGAAAATGATTCTCATTTTATCAGTATAAGATGGCAATGAAAACAGAAAGTGGTAATAGATGGGAACAACTATAAAGTCCAAAATGCTAAATAAGTGTCATTTATAATACATAGCTCATTTTTGCAGTGCCATAATTGCTTGCTCAATGGCAACAATGGACTGATACTGACCAGCACTATTAGACCAAAGACAGGAAGTCTGAGTATAATATGCAATTCACAGCATCCACTGTCTTCTAAACTGGAGTAGCTTGTAACAGACCAACACTCCCACCAAGAGCAATGATAAAAAACCAATAACATATCAAAAGTCATTTGTTTGAAAGCACCAGAGTTTCTGTGGCAGTCAGAATTTAAAATCCAGACCCCAGAGAAAAGGAAAGCTCACTGAGGTTACCCCAACTCTCTGAATGCTGGTATTTTCCACAGGACATTTGTCAATTTTTGCCGCAGGTTAGGAAGCTGAAATGATAGGCAGGGGTAATTGTTAAAAGGGATAGAAACCAGCAGAAGTACAGGCAATTTCACAGGGCTGGGGTTAAATTAAGTTGGGGTCCAGGGCTGCCAAGTTATCCAGAACTTGAGGAGCAAAGATCAGAGACAAGGAAAGAATAGAGATTTGAGACCCATATTCAGTACCAGTTTTCTTCTTGAGGCATTTACCTATAAATGTCACAGAACAGGTTAAGAAGCCAGACTAAAAGGGGTAAAAAGAAAAAAGATTTTTGACAGCCTCACAGTGCTAGAGAGACAAAAATTAGATTTGAAGACCTGCCAAGGAGAACAGTTCTAGATGTGATAAGCCCTAAGTTGGGATACCTAGAGGGTGAGACCCTAGGATGGAGGTTGAACAAAAGGTAGATTGACCCTGAATGCAATCCAACCTCAAGTCAGCTCTACCCATGATGATATGAGATGATCTGTCCCCTGCTGCCTGCTATAGAAAAAGGTGAATCTTCTCCGAAGAGCAATAACACCATCCAGAATTTCTACAGTTTGACATCCTTAATGTCCAACGTCTACTGAAATTACCAGACATATCAAAAAGTAGGGAAATAAATAAACAATTAAAAGAAACCCACAAGTGACTTAGTTATTGGAGTTACAAGACTCAGATTCTAAACTTTGATTAGAATGTCCAATAAAATAGATGAGATATTAGACAAGTTGACCAAACAACTGAAATATATAAACAAGAATAAAATGGAAATTCTAGAGCTGAAAACTACAATAACTGAAATTTAGAACTCAGTACGCAGGTTAAACAGCAGATGGGACACAGGGGAAGAGAGCTGGAAGAATGCATGGGTAGAAATACTCAGAATGAAGCATAAAAGGTAAAAAAAAAAAAAGATGACAAGTACAGAAAAGAACATGAAAGAGATATATATGTAACCCTGTGAAAAGGTTTACCATATATGGAATTTGAGTGCTACAAGAGAAAAATACGGAGAACAGGACCAGATCAATATTTGGATAGATAACAGTTCAGAGTTCTCTAAAACTGGTGAATGACATCAAGGTATGGATTAAAGAAGTGATACAACTTCCAAGAAGGACACCTACAAAGAAAACTACACCTAAGTACCTCATATATAAATGATTGAAAATGAAAGAAACAGAAAATCTCAAAGCATGACGTTGAGGGGATATTGTCAAAGGAGCAAAGTTTAGACTAACAGCTGACTTTTCAATAAAACTGTGGTAGCCAGACACACTGGAATGGCACCTTGAAAGCAGAGAAGGAAACAACCACCAACCTAAACTTCTATACTTAGAGAAAACATTCTTCACTAAAGAATAAAGCAAAATAAATGAAATGGATTAACTGAATAAAGGTGAAATAAAAATATTTCCAAACATACAAAACTTCAAAGAATTTATTGCCAATAGACCTGCACCAAAGAAACACTATAAGGAATTATTCAGGAAGGAGGAAAATATTTCCACACAGCAACAAGAAATGCAGAAAGAAAGTTTTTTAAGTTTAAATATGAGAATTAATTTAAAGAAAAATTGTACAAAAAAGTATAAAGTTTTGTAGTATATAAGATATTTGTAAAATTTAAATACATGACCACAATCACACAATAGGCTAGAAGGGATAGAATAAGTTAAAGTGTTCCATAATACTAGGATTATTTGTGAATTGATAAATATTAAACTGTAACAATTCAAAGATTCATGTTTTAATCTCTAGGAAACCCATAAAAGAATATCTACAAACTAACAGATGGGGAAAATGGAATATTTTTTTAAAAGGTTGAACTAACCAAAAAGTAAGGAAACAGAAAGAGAGAGAGAGAGAAAGAACTATAAAACATAGGGAAAATTAAAAATAAATGGCTAAGGCTTCCCTGGTGGCGCAGTGGTTGAGAGTCCACCTGCCAATGCAGGAGACACAGGTTCGTGCCCCGGTCCGGGAAGATCCCACATGCCACGGAGCAGCTGGGCCTGTGAGCCATGGCCGCTGAGCCTGCATGTCCAGAGCCTGTGCTCTGCAATGGGAGAGGCCACAACAGTGAGAGGCCCGCGTACCGCAAAAATAAATAAATAAAAAATAAATGGCTATGCTATATAAAAATTGCAACATATCAGCAATCAAATATAAATAGTTTAAATGCACCAACTTAAAGTACCACAGTGAATTAAAATTAAAAACTATACTGATTTTATAAGAGACATACCTTTAATATGAGAACAAATAAAGGCTGGCAGTAATGGGCTGGGAAAAGTTATAGCTTGCAAACACTAAATAGAAGAAATTGATGTAGCTATAGTTATAAAAGGCAAGGTAGACTTTAAAGCAAGACATACAACTAAAGATAAAGAAGAATATCTCATACAAATAAAATGGTCAATCCTCCTGGAAGATATAAACATTCTAAATTTGTCTGCAGCAAACAGTATAACACCAAATATATAAAGCAAAAAAGGATATAACTAAAAGAAGAAATAAGCAAACACATAAATATAATAGAAGACTTTCACAAATTCTTCCAGTAACTAACAGTAAATGGTAGAACAAGCAAAGCAAAATACTAGAATTAAGTTTTTTAAATCTTAACATGATTAACAGTATTTACCAAAATGAAATATATAGAATGCTACACTTAACAGTGATATGATAATAAACAAAATTTTCAAGTTTATCTGAATGTTTATTAAAATTTGTCATATTCTGGATCATAAAGTCCAAGAAAATATAATTCAGAGTATGTTGTTTGACTACATTAGAATTCAGCAACAAATCAATAATAAAACAAAAACTAGGAAATCAAAAATGTTTAGAGACTAAGCAATATAATTGTAAATAAACCATGGGGAAAGACCTTATTAACATGGAAATTAGAAAACAGCTTCCTGTGAATCTTAATGAAAATAAAATTAGTAGAATGTAGCTAATGTTGTAATTGGAAGGAAATTTATAACCTTAAATGCATCTATTAGAGAATAAGAAAAGCTGAAAACAATAATCTACTAAGTTAAGCTCAAAATATTAAGAAAAGAGCCAATAAACTAAAACAGAAGGAAATAAATAATAAATATAAGGGCAAATTTAATATTAAAATAGAGAAAAATCAAAGAAGGTGGTTCTTTGAAAAAAAAAATACAATTTCATAACCACCTAGCAGATAGTCAAGAAAAGAAAAAAAGGAACAGCATAAATTACAATATCAAGAGTGAAAGGGGCATCAATCCTCAACTAAATATTAGCAAAACAAATTCAACAGTACATTAAAAGGATCATACAACAATACAAAGTGGGATTTATCCTAGGTATGCAAGGATGGTTCAATATGTGCAAATCAATCAACATGATACACCACATTAACAAACTGAGGAATAAAAATCATATGATCATCTCCATAGACACAGGAATAGCTTTTGGCAAAATTTAACATCCATTTGTGATAGAAAAACAAAAACTCTCCAGAAAGTGGGCATAGAGGGAATATACATCAACACAATAAGGACATATATGATGAGCCCACAGCTAACATCATACTCAATAGTGAAAAACTGAAAGCACTTTCTCTAAGATCAGGAACAAGACAAGGATGCCCACTCTCACCACTTGACAAGAAAATGAAATAAAAGAAATCCAAATTGGAAAGGAAGAAGTACAACTGTCACTGTTTGCAAATGAAAGGATATTACACATAGAAAATCCTAAAAGATGCCACCAAAAAACTACTAGAACTCATCAATAAATTCAGCAAAGGTACAGAATGCAAAATTAATATACAGAGATGTGTTATACACTAACAATGAACTATCAAAAACAGAAGTTAAGAAAGAAATCCCATTTACCATTGCATGAAAAGAATAATATACCTAGAATAGATCTTAACTAAGGAAGTAAAAGATCTGTACTGGGAAAACTATAAGATGCTGATGAAAGAAATTAAAACAGGTAGAAATATAAACTGTGTCCAAAGATTAGAAGAATTAATATTGTTAAAATGACCATCCTACCCAAGAAAATCTATGAGATTCAGTGCAATCCCTATCAAAATACCATGGCATTTTTCACAGAACTAGAACAAATAATTCTAAAATTTCTATGAAAATACAAAAGATTCTGAATAGCCAAAGCCATCTTGAGAAAGAACAAAGCTGGAGGTATCACACTCCTTGACTTCAGGTTATACTACAAAGCTACATAATCAAAACAGTCTGGTTCTGGCACAAAAACAGACACATAGATCAATGGAACAGAACAGAGAGATCAGAAATAAACATATGCATTTATGATCAATTAATCTATGACAAAGAAGGCAAGAATATACAATGGGGAAAAGACAGTCTCTTCAATAAATGGTGCTAGCAAAACTGGACAGCTACATGTAGAAGAATGAAATTCGAACATTTTCTGATACCACCTACAAAAATACACTTAAAACGGATTGAAGACTTAACTGTAAGACCAGAAACCATAAAACTTCTAGAAGAGAACAAAGGTAGAACACTCTTTGACATAAATCATAGCAATATTTTTTGGATCTGTCTCCTAAAGCAAAAGAAATAAAAGCAAAAATAAACAAATGGGACATAATTAAACTTAAAAGCTTTTGCACAGCAAAGGAAATCAACAACAAAACAAAAAGACAACCTGTTGAATGGAAGAAAATATTTGCAAATAATGTGACCAATAAGGGGTCAATATCCAAAACACATAAATAGCTCATACAACTTAATATCAAACAAACAAACAACTTGATTTTAAAAAATGGGTGGAAGACCAGAATAGACATTTTTCCAAAGAAGATATACAGATGGCCAACAGGCACATGAAAAGATACTCAACATCACTAATCATCAGAGAAATGCAAAGCAAAACCACAATGACATACCACCTCACACCTGTCAAAATGGCTATCATCAAAAATTCTACAAATAACAAATGCTGGCAAGGACATGGTGAAACAGGAACTCATACACTGTTGGAGGAAATGTAAATTGGTGTAGCCTCTATGAAAACAGTATACAGGTTCCTCAAATAACTAAAATTAGAACTACCATATGATCCAGCAATTCCACTCCTAGGTATATATCTGAACAAAACAAAAACACTAATTTGAAAAGATACATACACCCCCAATGTTCACAGCAGCATTATTTACAAGACGGCCAAGATATGGAAACAACCTAAGTGTCCACTGACAGATGAGTGGATAAAGAAGATGAGGAGATATATATATATATTTTGCCATTTGCAACAACATGGAAGGACCCAGAGGGCATTATGTTTAGTGAAATGAGTCAGACAAAAGAAAGACAAATACTGTATGTTATCAAACAACTATAACAAAACAGAAACTGACTCAAAGATATAAAGAATAACCTAGCACTTATCAGTGGGAAGAGGGGTAATATGGGGTAAGGGATTAAGAGGTTAAATTACTATGTATAAAATAAATAATCTACAAGGATATATTGTACAGCACAGGGAATACAGCCAATATTTTTATAATAACTTTAAATGGAGTATAATCTATAAAAATTCTGAATCACTATGTGTACAACAGAAACTAATATGATATTGTAAATCAACTATACCCCAATAAAAAGGAGCACAACCAGCAACAGCATTACAAATCCTACAGACACTTAAAAGATAATGTAAGAATATTAAGGACAACTTTATGCCAACACATTTGAAAATTCAGATTAATGAAAAAATTCCCAGAACACCACAATTTAGAAAACAAGTATGTGACATTAATTAAAGAAACCTCAGCTAAAATTGGAGCCCAAACAGGCCTGTATGGGGAGCTCTCATACCCTGTCATACATACATTGGCAATTACTCCAAACAGGAAGAGACCTACACATGCAGCACACATCTCTGACAGGAAGGTGTTGCCCACCTTACTATACAGCGGGAAGAAGAAAACTCTCTGTCCAAAGACAGCCCAGCCAATCAGAGGCTGTAGCAGCCCAACCAATGAGAAGACTTCATACTCTGAACTCCCAGCTTCCTCCAATGGACTCTTTGGTTATTGCAGCCCCTCCCAATGCCCCCTTTTTCCCTGTAAAAGTTCCCCTCCCTTGTTCTCTGGGTTTGCCTAGGTCTGCCACAGTTCATAGATCCTGAATTGCAATTCCTCTGGCTAGTCCCAACTGAACCTGCTTTTGCCAGTAAAATAACTAGCGATTTTATTACTAACGTTGACAGATTCAAGAAGAAATGGTAAATGTGAATACTTCTATATCATTTAGGGAAATTAAATTTAAATAAAAACTTCAAACATAGAAATCTCCAGGTCCCATCAGTGAATTCTTCCAACCATCTAAATTATAATTAACACAAATATTACACAAAACCTTCCTAAGAATAAAAAGAAAAAACAAACACAAACAAAAAAACCCAGGATTACATCCAATTTGTTTTGTGAGGCTAGGATTACCTTAAACAACCACCAAAATCTTACATGTCTAGTACAAGAAAGAAAAATTACAAAGCAATCTCTCTAATAAACATGGATGTAAATATACTAAATAAAAATTACAAAATGTATCCAATTAATTGTTGTAATAATACAACTCAAAATTCTTTTTAAAAAGTCAATGTAACTCACCATATTAACAGGAAAAAATCATACCAATATGTAAAAATCATTTGATAAGATACACTACACATTCATGACAATTTATAAGCAAATTATTGATAAAATGATATTTCCTTTATCTGATAAAGAGCAACTTAAAAACTCTAGAGCAATTATCATAATTAAATTTGAAATGCTGAAATAATACAACAATATACAGGAGATAAAGTGCTATAAGACAAGAAAATGAGAGCTTCCCTGGTGGCGCAGTGTTTGAGAGTCCGCCTGCCGATGCAGGGGACATGGGTTCGTGCCCCGGTCTGGGAAGATCCCACATGCCGCGGAGCGGCTGGGCCCGTGGGCCGTGGCCGCTGAGCCTGCGCGTCCGGAGCCTGTGCTCCGCAACGGGAGAGGCCACAACAGTGAGAGGCCCACATACCGCAAAAAAAAAAAAAAAAAAAAAAGACAAGAAAATGAAATAAAACTGTTTTCTTCACACTTGACAGGCTCATATACATTAGAAAGTCCAAAAGAATATATAAATTACAAAAAATGAAAGTGAATTTGGACAATATCCAAAAAATCTATTGTATTTCTATATACTAGTAACAAATGATTAGAAAATGAAAAACGTTTAAACATACCATTTGCAGTATCAGCAAACACTTAGAACTAAACCTAGCAAACGATGTGCATGACCTGTACATAGAAAACATTACTGAGATAAATCAAGATACCTTAATAGATGGGAAGATATAGCACATTCATGAGTGAAAAGAGCAATTAAATAAAGATGCTAACTGTTCCACAAATCAGGCCATAGATTTGACATAATTCCAATCAAAATCAAATAAGTTACTTTTGTGGAAACTGACACAACGAATCTAAAATATATATATATATATATATGGAAACACAGACGGCCAAGAAAAACAAGACAATCATGAAGAAAAAGAATAAGCCCAAAGGGCTTTGACTTTCAGATATCAAGAGTTATTATAAAGTTACAAGAATTAAAATGGTGTGAAATTGGTTCAAGGATAGACAGTCTAGCAAAACAGAATACAGAAATAAACTCACAAATATACAATCTCTTGATTTGTAACAAAAGTGACATTATATTGCAGTGATGGAAATTTTCAATAAGTCGTTCTGTGTCACCTGGATACCCCATCTGAAAAATAAATAAATAAAAGAAAGAACAAACCTTTACCTCTACTTCACCCCTTGCCAAAAACTCAGTCATATATGGATTGCAGATCTAAGTTTGAAAAATGTAAGAAAAACTCCTTTAAGAAGACACAGAATATCTTCAGACCCTAAGATAAAGCCTTAATTTTTAAGCAGGATGAAAAAAGCACTTATTTTAAAGAAAGATATTGATAAACTAGGCTGTATAAAAATTAAGAATTCCTCGGGGGCTTCCCTGGTGGCACAGTGGTTGAGAGTCCGCCTGCCGATGCAGGGGACACGGGTTCGTGCCCTGGTCCAGGAAGATCCCACATGCCGCGGAACGGCTAGGCCCGTGAGCCATGGCCGCTGAGCCTGCGCATCCGGAGCCTGTGCTCCGCAACGGGAGAGGCCACAACAGTGCGAGGCCCGCGTACCACAAAAAAAAAAAAAAAAAAAAAAAAAAAGAATTCCTGTTCAAAGGACAATATGAAGCAAAAGGACATGTCACAAACTGCTTGAAGCTATCCAACATGGAACTTCTATCCAGAATACATAAAGAGCACCTAAAAAATCAATAAGAAAAAAAATTAATAAATCATTAAAAACAATGGGCAGGGCTTCCCTGGTGGTGCAGTGGTTGAGGGTCCGCCTGCCGATGCGGGGGACACGGGTTCGTGCCCCGGTCCGGGAGGATCCCACGTGCCGCGGAGTGGCTGGGCCCGTGAGCCATGGCCGCTGAGCCTGTGCGTCCGGAGCCTGTGCTCCGCAATGGGAGAGGCCACAGCAGGGAGAGGCCCGCGTATCGCAAAAAAAAAAAAAAAAAAAAAAAAACAATGGGCAAAAGACTTAAAGATCCACCTCACAAAAGAGTATAGCCAAGTGTTGGATTAGCATAAGCAAAAGTACTCAATCTCATTAATCATCAGAAAAATCTTAAAAGCCATAATAAGATACACTACAACCACCAAAAAAAAAACCCTAAAAATTAAAACAACTGACAATACCAAGTGCTGGTAAAGATGTGCAGCATCTTGAACTCTTAGACACTGCTGGGGGTAATTTACATTGTCAGCAGCAAATTTCAAAAAACTATCACCTAAATTTGAAAGCACACATCATGACCAAGGAATTCCACTATTTGGAATATACTCAATAGAAATGTGTATATATGCCCCGCAAAAGAATATTCAAGAATGTTCATGGTAGCACTGTTTATAATAACAAAAACCCAGACTCATCCTCAACATTCATCAAGAGTAGAATGGATACATTATTTTCAGTATACTCACACAATGAAATACTACACAGTGATGAAAAAGAATGAACGACATGAATGGATCTTACAAACCATGTGGCACTAATGAAACCAGATGCAAAAACTCTAACATTTTATGATTCCATCGATGTCAAGTTCAGACAGGCAAAATTAATCTGTGGTAACAGAAGTCACAATAGTCTTAGGGACTGGATGGTAGTGATGGTGTGGGATACAAGCAGGTAGTGTTCTATTTCTTGATCTGGGTGCTAGTTACATGGGTATATTCATTTTGTGGCAATTCATCATAGTGTACGTTCAGGTCTTATGTACATTCCTGTATGTGTTATATTTCCATTAAAAATTACTTTTAAAAATCCAGTTCTACTCATTATTATCTTTTCATGAAATAATAAAAAAGAAAAATCTCTTTTGACTTGGGTTCTTTTATCAGTAAAGGGCAAAATTGGAATTATATAAGATCCTTTGTAGCAGTCATTTCAACTTCTGGTAGAAAACATCCATGCCCCCCCTACTCCCAGACCAGGAATTTCAGGTAGAATTGATCCCCAATCCCACAAAACCCAGGCCTGGCCAATCAGAGCATTCCACCTCCTGGTCACATCATTGATTGATTAAGAAATGAGCATATAACCCAAACAGGATCAACGATTTTAGGGCAGCTTTTTGATGGAATTATTCGACAAGAACAGCAAAGGTTGCCACTGAGACTGATTAACTAGTGAACACAATCCTTAGCATTGTTATCACACTGTGAGATGCTGCCTGAGAACAACAACAAAAAAAACAAAAAAGCAGAGATGATGATGATGATGATAGACAGATAAATAGACAAAGATGACAGATGGAGCCGTAGACAATACACAAGTGATGGATTGAAAGAAACAGAGAATAAGCAGATTATTCACAGAGACTGACTTATGATGACATTATTTTTGAGAATCTGAATATAGTCACATCCAATCTTGGACTTTTCAGTTTTGTGAGCCAATAAATTCCCTCTTTTGCTTGAGGCAATAAGTTGGGTTTCTGTCATATGCAGCCAAGAGCCCTAACTGTTAAAATTTCCAAGGCCACTTCCAGCTTTAATTCCATGACTTAGACAATGCATTCCAAACTTTTCCAAATAAGCATCCTTTATGGCCTAAGGAGAATGAACAATAGATTCAGGAATCAAGCCCTTCCGCGTGCAAGCTTGAAGTTTCTCTGAAGTCTCATATATTATTTAAAAAAAAAAAAAAAAAGAGGGCTTCCCTGGTGGCGCAGTGGTTGAGAGTCCGCCTGCTGATGCAGGGGACGCGGGTTCGTGCCCCGGTCCAGGAGGATCCCGCATGCTGCGGAGCGGCTGGGCCCGTGGGCCGTAGCCGCTGGGCCTGCGCGTCCAGAGCCTGTGCTCCGCGGCGGGAGAGGCCGCAACGGTGAGAGGTCCGCGTACCTCAAAAAAAAAAAAAAATCATGCCAATTTTCAAACCTATTCCATAATATTCTGTCTTAATGTGAAAATATTTCTTCCATATCATCGTGTAAAATCAACACTGTATTATTCTGAAGTTATCCATGCCACCCATATAGTACCGCTACTCCTAGGGGCAGCATATCCCTGCTTTAAAAGAACAGACATAGGGAAGGGGTTCAGACTCAAATTCCTACAGCGGTCGGGCAGGTAAGACAACAGGGTACAGAAGAGGGTGAATACAAGCCAGCCAAGGCGGGTAGCTCAGCTCCACTCCGTTGTGGCCACCTAGGAATGTCTTTCCAGTCCCCATGCAGGCCAAAGACATCTGCAAGATGAATGAAGTCTAGGCAAGACTCCTTCCCCACCTCTGATTTTGAATGCACACCGCTCTATTTTTCCGTCTAAGACTGAGGCAATACTTACACAGTTGCTAACATCCATTCTCCAAACACCCAATATTTTTCTCCTTATAAAAGATATTTCTTTTAAACAGAGACAAGGCATAGAAGCTTTGGCATATATTTATTTAGTGAAACTATATTATACTTTCTGAAAATCAGATAGCTTTACCTATACAAGTTCTAGAAGGAAAATTACCCTATTCCAACAGGCACTCTCACATTTTATGTGACGTTTTTAACAGCCTCGAAGTTCCAACCTCAACCAGCAATGTCTGAATTGCTTTTAATTTAGCAAGTATGGAGAAGAGAATAATCTGGCAGCTCCTTCTTAAAACATATCAGAGGCGGGGTCCTCCCAGGAGAATCTGGTGTTCATAAAAGTAATTTTTTTCCGTTCATTCTGCTGAGAGCCTCCTCTTATAGCACAGTCATGTGGCTGTCACTCTTGAGGCAGATACCAGCCTCTGAAATTACAGGGTGATTTTTCGATGGTTTGATTATTTTTTTTAATAATATAATCAAGAATTTGATCTGAACTATTAAAGAAAGGAAAAAATTAATTTAAAAACTGACACCCATGACCTTTAAAATTACATATTGTAGCTCTTGCACAGCATGCATTCAAAGGTGACTGTGTGCCTGATTTATCTGTAATAAAATGTCCTTTATGGGGAACAAGACCGCATTGTTCAAGAGAGTCCATTGTTAAGTCAAGAAGAAGGTTTGGTAGGTAGATACTGAAAAAGTAAAGCGTTACCCACCCTGTTGCCCAGAGGTCCTCCAGTATTTTAGTTACAAATCATTTCAGAATAATAACCATGGTGATAATGATAATGACCTAGGTTACTAGACTGAGGACTTAGCATCTGTAGAACACTGGGCTAAGTGCTTCAGGCACATTTTTTATTTAATCCCCTCAACGCTTGAGGGCAGGTACGATAATATCCCTTTGACTCAAGAGGAGTCTGAGCGAGTCTCAGAGAAGTGACTGGAAGCTGCCAGAAGTTTCAGCGCGTGGACTCCAGTCCACATCTGACGCCAGAAACTATGTTCTCAACCACTCACTGACTATGAAGTCGGAGCGCCCTTCTGAAATCAGCTACCCAGCTTCGACTCCGCACAGATGCTGAGCTTTCCCCCCAGATTTGGCCATTTTCCTGTCTATTCTCGCTCAGTGACTATCACCAACTTCCGCTTAGCTGCTCAAGCCAGAAACCCAGGAGACGTTACCGATTCATATTCTATCTCCCCCCCTCCCTGCCCAAATTCAATGCAGCTCCAAGACTCGCTGATGCTACCTCTTCGAAAGCAACTGTTACCAATTCACTTCTTTCGCCTCTCTACCACCACCAGCCTTGTCCAAGCCACCAACACTTCTCTAACGCAACAGCCTCCACCTTCCACTCAGTCCGTGTCCAGTTTGTGTTTATGTGGCTGAAATCTGCTAGAAACGCAAACGCCATCCTTCCTGCTCAAAATCATTGGACAGTTTTCCAATACTCTCAGAATAAAGACTGGAAGCCATAACCCGGCAACGCTAGCCCTGCACCCCGCCTGCCCGGCACCGCACCCCTCCCCACTTGCCTCACCCACTTCCCCTCTTCCTGTCTGTACTCCGGAAGCCACAGCGCACCCCTGGGTTTCTGAAAGCTCTGTGCTCCCTCTCTGGTCACAACTGTTACGCATGCTGTTCCCTCTGCCCAGAATTCTCTTCCCTTCCTTCTCACCCGGGTAACTTCTATACGTCCTTCAAGTTCAGCTCATTATCATTTCCTCAGGGAAGCTGAGGCAGGGAAGGTTGGACCAGGTCAAAGCCCTCTCACAGAACAGCCTACCGCGCTGGTGAAACACTCACCACCATTACGATGTTCTATTTATGTGTGTAACCACGTGATGCCGGGCCCACTTATTTGGACTAATCAGAAACAAATTGTTTATGCATGTCTGAAATTTCTGAGTTAACCAACAGTCAGAGGCAGCTCGGTGAAATGGTAGGCATCCATGTTGGGAGGTCAGGGACCTGAGTTCAAATCCTGACTCTACCTACTAGCTGCGTGATCTTGAACAAAACACTTCAACTCCCTGATGCTCAGTTTTCTCATACATAAGATGAGGATGGTGTCAACACCCACCCCTTCCCTCCCAAGGTTGTTGTTAAGCTTAATGAGGCAGAGAGGTGAAGATATTAGCTCATCCCTCCCACCACGTGGTAAGGATCCAACTAGCATTTATTGGAAGCTTCATTTCCAAGAAATATTGCTTAGTAATAGAGCAAATTGCAGGTGGTCCAAAAGTACAAACTTCCAGTTATAAGATAAACAAGTATTAGGGATATAACATACAGCAGCATGACGATAGTTAAAACTGCTGTATGGTGTATTTAAAAGTTGTCGGGAACTCTACTCAATGCCCTGTGGTGACCTAAATGGGAAGGAAATCCCAAAAAGAGGGAATATATGTATACGTATAGCTAATTCATTTTGCTATACAGCAGAAACTCACACAACATTGTAAAGCAAATATACTCCAATAAAAATTAATTTAAAAAACCCAACACTGTCAATCAACTATACTACAATAAAATATTTTTTTCAATAATTGCAATTATCAAAAAATCTAGAAACAATAAATGCTGGAAAGGGTGTGGTGAAAAGGGAACCCTCCTGCACTGTTGGTGGGAATGTAAATTGATACAACCAGTATGGAAAACAGTATGGAGGTTCCTTATAAAAACTAAAAATAGAACTACCATATGACCCAGGAATCCCCCTACTGGGCATATACCCTGAGAAAACCATAATTCAAAAAGAGACACGTACCACAATGTTCACTGCAGCACTATTTACAATAGCCAGGACATGGAACCAACCTAAATGTCCATTAACAGATGAATAAAGAAGATGTGGCACATATATACAATGGAATGTTACTCAGCCATAAAAAGAAACGAAATTGAGTTATTTGTTGGGAGGTGGATGGACGTAGAGTCTGTCATACAGAGTGAAGTAAGTCAGAAAGAGAAAAACAAATACCGTATGCTAACGCATATATATGGAAACAAACAAAAAAAAAATGGTACTGATGAACCTAATTGCAGGGCAGGAATAAAGATGTAGACATAGCGAATGGACTTGAGGACGCGGGGTGGGAGGGGGAAGCTGGGGCGAAGTGAGAGTGGCATGGACATATATACACTACCAAATGTCAAACAGTTAGCTAGTGGGAAGCAGCAGCATAGCACAGGGAGATCAGCTCGGTGCTTTGTGACCACCTAGAGGGGTGGGACAGGGAGGACGGGAGGGAGGCTCAAGAGGGAGGGGATATGGGGATATATGTATGCATATGGCTAATTCGTTTTCGTGTACAACAGAAACTAACACAATATTGTGAAGCAATTATACTCCAATAAAGATCTATTAAAAAAAATAATTACCTTCGTAATTTCACTGCGTTAACCCTAGATACTATAGTTTCATCTTCAAAAATCTTAGTACATCTTCTTATGTAACAACACTTTATTAACACAACCATCAAAACTTAAAAATATACGTTAACATATTCTAATACCAAATCCATTTTCAATTTTTCCCAGTTGCCCTCAAACCAACTTTTTATGTGTGGTTTCTTTGGATCAAATTTCAAATAAAGTCTCTTTTAATCTTGAAAAAAATAAAATAAAAGTTGTTAAGAGAGTAGATCATAGGAGTTCTCATCCCAAGGAAAAAAAAACTTTTTTTTCTTTTTTTTTCTATCTATATGTGATGACGGATGTTAATTTAACTAACTGTGATAATCACTTCACGATGTATGTAAGCCAAATCATTACACTGTACACCTTAAACTTACACAGTGCTATATGTCAATTATAGTTTAATAAAACTGGAAAAAAATAAAACGAACTGCTCAGCCATACATACAATATAACAGTATTTCTGTTTAAACACCCATGAAACAGGGCTAGAGAGTACACATCTATAGAGAAAAAAGACTAGAATGATACAATCCAAATACATTATTGGGATGGGGTTTGAGAAGAAGGCTGGCATGGAGATCAAAGTAAGGGGGCTTTGGCCTTATTTCTCTGAAAAGGATAATGTACTCACATACATGTGTAATAAATAAATGTCAAATAGCTAAATAGAAAATGTAAATCACTCCAGTCAACTCACTAATCTATGAGCCTTGTGTCTTTCTAGTTATCACTGTACCTAGAACTATGCCTAGATTAGCAAAAACACTCGATAGACATACATTAAATAAGTGAAAAAATTCATTGAAATATAGTTAATGAACAATATCATATAAGTTACAGGTGTACAATATAGTGATTCACAATTTTAAAGGTTATACTCCATTTGTAGTTATTATAAAATATTGGCTATATTCCCATTGTAAAATATATCCTTGTGGCTTATTTTACACATATTAGTTTGTACCTCTTAATCCCCTACCACTATATTACTCCTCCTACCTTCCCTCTCCCCACTGGTAACCACTAGTTTGTCCTCTATATCTGTGAGTCTATTTCTTTTTTGTTATATTCACTCATTTGTTGTATTTTTTAGGTTCCACACATAAGTGATATTATACACTATTCGTCTTTCTCTGTCTGACGTACTTCACTTAGCATAACACCATCCAAGTCCATCCATTTTGCTGCAAATGGCAAAATTTCATTCTTTTTTATGGCTGAGTAGTATTCCATTTTGTACATATATATATATATATACCAATTCTTTTTTTTTAACATCTTTATTGGAGTAAAATTGCTTTACAATGGTGTGACAGTTTCTGCTTTATAACACAGTGAATCAGATATACATATACATATATCTCCATATCTCTTCCCTCTTGCATCTCCCTCCCTCTCCCACCCCTCTAAGTAGTCACAAAGCACCGAGCTGATCTCCCTGTGCTATGCAGATGCTTCCCACTAGCTATCTATTTTATGTTTGGTACTGTATATATGTCCATGCCAGCTTACCATTCCCCCTCTCTGTATCCTCAAGTTCATTCTCTAGTAGGTCTGCATCTTTATTCCCGTCTTGCCCATAGGTTCTTCAGGACCATTTTTTTTTTTTTAGAGTCCATATATATGTGTTAGCATATAGTATTTGTTTTTCTCTTTCTGACATACTTCACTTTCACTCTGTATGACAGTCTCTAGTTCCATCCAGCTCACTACAAATAACTCACTTTCATTCCTTTTTATGGCTGAGTAATATTCCATTGTATATATGTGCCACATCTTCTTTATCCATTCATCTGTTGATGGACACTTCGGTTGCTTCCATGTCCTGGCTATTGTAAATAGAGCTGCAATGAACATTTTGGTACATGACTCTTTTTGAATTATGGTTTTCTCAGGGTAGATGCCCAGTAGTGGGATTGCTGGGTCATATGGTAGTTTTATTTTTAGTTTTTTAAGGACCCTCCATACTGTTCTCCACAGTGGCTGTATCAATTTACAGTGCCTTCAACAGTGCGAGAGGGTTCCGTTTTCTCCACACGCTCTCCAGCATTTACTGTTTGTAGATTTTTTGACGATGGCCATTCTGACCTGTGTGAGATGATATCTCACTGTAGTATTCTTTTTTTCTTTTTTTTTTTTTTTTTTGCAGTACACGGGCCTCTCACTGTTGTGGCCTCTCCCGTTGCGGAGCACAGGCTCCAGACGTGCAGGCTCAGCGGCCATGGCTCATGGGCCCAGCCGCTCCGCAGCATGTGGGATCTTCCCGGACCGGGGCACGAACCCATGTCCCCTGCATCGGCAGGCGGACTCTCAACCACTGCGCCACCAGGGAAGACCCTCATTGTAGTTTTGATTTGCATTTCTCTAATGATTAATGACGTTGAGCATTTTTCCATGTGTCTGGTTGGCAATCTGTATATCTTCTTTGGAGAAATGTCTATTTAGGTCTTCTGCCCATCTTTGGGTTGGGTTGTTTGGGGTTTTTTTGAGCTGCGTGAGCTGCTTGTAAATTTTGGAGATTAATCCTTTGTCAGTTATTTCATTTGCAAATATTTTCTCCCATTCTGAGGGTTGTCTTTTCGTCTTATTTATGCTTTCTTTTGCTGTGCAAAAGCTTTTAAGTTTCCTTAGGTCCCATTTGTTTATTTTTGTTTTTATTTCCATTTCTCTAGGAGGTGGGTCAAAAAGGATCTTGCTGTGGTTCATGTCATAGAGTGTTCTGCCTATGTTTTCCTCTAAGAGTTTGATAGTTTCTGGCCTTATATTTAGGTCTTTAATCCATTTTGAGCTTATTTTTGTGTATGGTGTTAGGGAGTGATGT
Organism: Globicephala melas; assembly: GCF_963455315.2. Classification (NCBI taxonomy): domain Eukaryota; kingdom Metazoa; phylum Chordata; class Mammalia; order Artiodactyla; family Delphinidae; genus Globicephala; species Globicephala melas. The sequence goes on from NC_083328.1 coordinate 18,602,531, forward strand.
AATCTCACACTTTTACATGTACCTGTCCAGTTCTCCCAGCACCACTTATTGAAGAGGCTGTCCTTTCTCCACTGTACATTCCAGAGAAACAGAACCAAGAGGGGGGGATATATATAGAGAGAGAGAGAGAAATACACACTGATATAGACATAGAAATAGACGTAGATGGTAGAGACAGAGAAAGAGATGGAGACAGAGGTGGACAGGGACATGGAGATTGAGATGGAGACGGAGACAGAGACAGAAATAGAGAAGGAGGTAGAGACGGGGGTAGAGGTAGAGACAGAGACAGAGACAGAGACAGAGACAGAGGTAGATTCAACTGATGAGACGAAGCCCACCGCATTATGGAGGGTAACCTACTTCACTCAAAACCTACAGATTTAAATGTTCATCACATCTTTAAAAATTTCTTCTTCCTGCTGTACTTGAGCCAGAAAGGATGTAAGAGCAGAAAACCCAGGGAAGCGGGTAAGAGGCTCAAAGGGAGGACAGGAGGCAAGGCACCACGGGGTTTCAACCTCCGGAAGCCAGTCGTCGGCCACGCAGACCTGACAGGCTCAGGAGTCGCTGTCCCAAACCAAATGGCCAAAGTCCCTGGAGAACGTCTGGCAATGCCGAGAAGTTAATCTCTCACATGGATTACTGTGCAGCCTTCTAACCGGTCTCTCCACCTTTGGGCCCATACGGTCTGTTCTCAACACAAAAGCAAGAGTAATGATGTGAAAACATGGAGTCAATCATGATTCTCCATCAGAACTCTCCAATGTCTTCCCACCTCACTCAGAATAAAAGCCAGAGTCCTTACAGTGGTCTTCCAGCCCCTACGTGATCTTCCTCCTTTGCTGAAATCCATCAAGCCCTCTTCCACCTCAGGGCCTTTGCACCTGCTGATTCCTCTTCCTGGAATGCTCTTCCCCCAAATATCTACCAGGCTTATTCTTTCACCTCTACTTTTCTCCATAGTTCTCTCATCTTCTCTCATAGTATGTAATTTAGTTACGTATACAATGTATCAGCTATACCGTAACCCTAGTGCCTGGATCTGTGCCTGACACAGAGGCAAACAATAAATATTTGCTGGGGGGAAAAGAATGAGTGATTCCTGAATCCTGGCAAAGCTATATGGGGGTATGAAGGACACTGGCAGGTTTTGAGTAAAGGATTCGAGAAACAAATAAAACAGACAAAGCGGGGATAGCAAATGCTAATGTATCAGTCGTGCCAGTTGTCACATGAGTTCAACTCGCCAGTGTGGAGACCAGGGTAGATGCCCAGTAGTGGGATTGCTGGGTCATATGGTAGTTTTATTTTTAGTTTTTTAAGGACCCTCCATACTGTTCTCCATAGTGGCTGTATCAATTTACAGTCCCATCAACAGAGAATGGCAACAGAGAATTCCGACCCACACTGCAGGGGCACATCAGAGACACCTAATGTTTTTCAGAGAGGAAGCCCTACAGGAATGGGTGCGGGATGACGCTGATCAGGAGCGACATGGATTAAAATAAGGAGAAAGTATTGACTAAGCAATACCCATGGGAAAAATGCACCTTGTAATGAAGGCATGCATATTTGGGAGTGGGGGTCGGTTCAGATTATTGCTAATAATAGAATGAATTTAATCAGCAAAACTAGACAAACGTGACTCAGTCACCTAGATGTGTAGAGACTTAGGAATGATGCAGAAGAGGAGATTTTTAGAGTTGAGATATTCTTGTGTCCACGAGACAAAGGAACGAGCTGAAGAACACGTGGCCCAGGTCTAGAGCTTCAGATAATAGGTCATGTACTGAGTGTGTGCAGCTGAGCATATACGGAGCCTAGTACCCGACTTTTTTTTTCTCCCAGGGGCATGATCACAGCCAGTGTGATTAAACCGAGCATCTGAAGACTGAGGCCTAGTCCTTGCACCGAGGTGTTGAAGAACACCCAGCAGAAACAGTGAGCTGACAGTCTACTGAAGCAGCAGCCATCATCAGTATTAAGGCTGCAACCCAACTGAAGGCCAGGCCCCTGGCCTGGGAGGAGAAGGCTAACTTCCTTGACAGGATATCACTGCTGGACCCCAGGCTGAGCCTCACCAAGTAGGCTTGGCCCTGCAGAAACCAGACTTCTTCAAACCAGGATTTCTAACTCATCTTTTTTTGAAATTGAAGTATAGTGGATTTACAATGTTGTGTTAGTTTCAGGTGTACAGCAAAGTGATTCAGTTATACATACATATACATGTATTTTTTTTCAGATTCTTTTCCCTTATTGGTTATTACAAAATATTGAGTATGGTTCCCTGCGCTATACAATAGGTCCTTGTTGGTTATCTATTTTATATATAGTAGTGTGTATATGTTCATCTCAACCTCCTCATTTATCCCTTCCCACTTTCCCCTTTGTTAACCATAAGTTTGTTTTCTATGTCTGTGGGTCTATTTCTGTTTTGTATATAAGTTCATTTGTAGCATATTTTAGATTCCACATATAAGCAATACCGTATGATACTGTCTTTCTCTGTCTGGCTTACTTCATTTAGTATGATAATTTCTAGGTCGATCCATGGAGCTGCAGATGGCATTGTTTCATTCTTTTTCATGGCTGAGTAATATTCCACTGTATATATGTACCACATCTTCTTTATCCATTCCTCTGCTGATGGACACTTAGGTTCTTCCCATGTCTTGGCTATTGTAAACAGCGCTGTAATGAACACTGGGGTGCATGTATCTTTTCAAATTCTGGTTTCCTCCACATATATGCCGATCATATGGTAGCTCGAACTCATCTTTCATTCCTATAATATGCACAGGGCTAGGACTATGCCAGGAATTCAAAGATAAATGGCCGTCAAGGAACATGAACCAGTGGAGAGACGTGACGAAAAGTAAGTGCATCCATTCCCACGTCAGAGAAGAGAGCGGTAGACGAGGACAGAGGGCAAGTAATTTGGCTTATGGGCCTTGCAGAAGTCTTCTCCAAAGGAAGAGTTATCGGATCTGGGTTTTGAAGGATAAATAGGAGTTTGCCATTGGAGAAAAGGAGGAAGGGCATTCCATACAAAAGGAAGTGAATATGCAAAGGCAAAAGCTATAAATGAGTAGAAACTATCTGGAGACCAGTCAAGAAATTCAGTCGAAAGTGATTACGGGATACGTGTGGTGAAAGCGGGTGGATTTTTGGACACGGCTGGAGATGAGGGGCCTAAGACTGTAAAGGCCTTATGTGCCGTGCTGAGGACTTTGGGGTTGATTTTGCACCTAACGAATAGCCAGAGGAGGTGTGCAAGCAGGCGGGTAAGATGACTGGATTGGTGTAAAAAGGGCTTTTCCCACTGAACCATCTAACAAACCCTGATGTTTTTTAATGACAGAATCTGTGTCCCTTCAGCCACAGAACACTCTGCAGTGATATGCTGCTTTCTTTTATGGGAGGGCAAGAGGCAGGCAACAGCTGCTCATCCTGCAGACACAGGCCAGTCGCGCTCATTGTCCAGATCCATTCTCTAGAATCTTCAGTACTGACGTCGCGCGAGCCGGGGGCCCATAGCAAAACAATCCTCCAGTATATCAAACAGACAGCGTGACCAAGGTCTTCAGAGCAATAACAGAATGAAATGCACTTCTGCTTCTGGAACCCTTGATGGCTCAATCTGCCAGTTCACAATCTACACATAAACATGGTGGGTGCAACAGCAACGTAGCCACCAAGGCCCCTGCATAAATAACATCCTATTTCATCAGTGCTAAAAAAGAGATCCCTGGGATGCATAATCTTGCAGAAGAAAATAATAACGTCACCAGATTGTAAGCTACGAGCTGGGGCATTATGCAGCAAAGGTTTCTGTGTCCCTGGAAACTCAGTGTTAGCCAAGAAAGGGATGGTGGGTGAAAAGTACATTGCGATATGCAAACAGACTCTGCTGTCAGCCAACTGGCCCATCAGGAAGATGAATGCAAAGTTACACAACAAATAGATCAAGTAGGTATTGTGTGTGTGGAAGAGATAGTCTTCTGTAATAACAACAAATGCTTGTGTGGTGCTGGCTGTGTGTCTGACACCGTTCTTGGCACTTCACGCATATTACATCATTTAATGCTCGCAATGAGGTAGGAGGCTATCATTATCCTCGCTTTACAGATGAGGAAATAGAGGCACAGAGAGGGTAAGTCACTTGTCCAAGGTCACACAGCTCATAAGCAACAGAGCTGGAAGTGAAACCCAGTCTGGAAGTTTGGCTTTAGAGTTCATGGTCAAAACAATCATGGCCACAGCAAGGGAAGAGACTGTATCTTGAAAGTGGGAGACCTGAGCTTGAACCTTAGTCCTTCTAATGCTCTAGCTCTAAGTCTTTGGGAGAGTTGCTTAATCTTTTGAACCTTGATTTTACCAACTGTGAAATGAAAATACTTGTAAAGCTTATCTCCGAAGGTCTTGAACTGACTGAGTGAGCCCCTGGTGCACAGGGGACAGCCGGTGGATCCTGGCTAACTCCCAGCTGAGAAGCTATCCAAAGGGCCCTCCCTGTGGCTGCTCATTCTAATTTAAGAGCTCACACAATGAGCATCAATCACTTCCCAAAGTGACTCCTTTAACCCGCTCACCTTGCCCTCCAATCATCCTGGATCAAACCTCTTCCTTATCTACACAATGACCGTAACTAGTCCAGAGTGTCAAAATCTTCAGATCCTGGGGTGTTCCTTGAAGAGTGGCTCCTTTCCCTAGGGCTCCCACAAAAAAAAGCCCTACAAGACTGATTTTTGAATGACAGTGCTCCCGGCGATAAAAACAATCACAACAGGTCTTTGAGTAATTTTTTTTGGTCACTAGGATGCTCTGAGATTCATCAAAGACTTATTAGCAGGGCTGGTTTAAAAGGCTGGACCACTCAACTTTGAAGTCAACACAAAACTTTTTATCCAGACTGCCAGTATTTCCAAGACATTTTCAGTATGTCAACTTGCAAATATCTCCACGTTTATAAATAAGTTCCTATTTTCAAATTCAGCAATATGTATCAGGCTTTTATTAAGTGCCCACTACCATGCTAAGTCCTCAAACTAAGAGGATTAATAAGATATGGCCCCTGTCTTCAAGGAGCTTTTAATCTGTTAGGGAGACAAATTCACAACCAAGGTCAATTCCATGTTTTAAATGTTCTGGGGTATTATAAACAAGATGCTATGGGGCTGCACCAGGAGCATTTCTTTCTACCTTGGGGAGGGGCCAGGTCATGGTGATAAGATATAAAAGATCACCAAAGCTCAGTGGTAAAAAACATGAAGATATTGCAGCTAAGGAGTGTGGAAGGCAGCTTGGATCAAATAGAGACATTTTCGAACGTTTGCAGAGATCCTGTCTGGGAACAGAACTGGGGAAATGTGGGCAGATGCGGAAACTGACAGTTCTCTGTGTGACATTTAGTTGCCCTACACCACATGCAAGTAGCTGTACAATGTATAAACTTCTGGTATGTGGCGGGTATAGATATCCAGCCTCCTCTTTTTCCTGATGGAGAGTCTCAATTCTTACTCCTTCTGGTCCCCAAAGTTTCATAAGGGTCTCTTCGATATCTTGTAGGTATCAGATCTACCTGCCTTGAGGAGCTGAGGACAGCATCTCTGCCCTGGGTCTGCCGACTGCTTACCTGCCACCTCCGTTTCCCTGTCCCCTGACGTCATAGCCACCTTTGATTCCCAGGCTTACGTTAGACTTGTAACATTGCAGGTGTGAAACTGAAATGTCAAATTTTTCTCACTCTCTCTCCAAAAGAATGGTGAGACAGTTAGAAACGATGAATTCCTCAGACTGAAATGTCTCTCACTTTTCAAAGACTCTTTCTAGAATTCCAAAGACACTGGGCCTCCCCGGGCTCCACTGACTTTCACAGTTTACATTTCCATGTTTCTATTAAAAGGTTGAGTTTTGGATAAAAGTCTGCAAGAAGACAAAGTAACTAGTATTTGCTCTATCTCTATTATGTGCCTGAAACACACTAAATATTTTCCACCCATTAAAACCCTACAAGGTAAGTATGATGATCTCAGTAATAGAGATGACGAAAGTGAGGATCAGAGAGGCTCAGTAACTCACCCAGGATCACGCAGCTCAAATGCAGAATTCAGACCAAAATAGTTGACTCCAAAGTCTAGGTCCTTTGCACTATAACCTCCGGTAAGATGATACCTAGATGGGCTAGCAGTGCTGTATTCAGAGTGATATGTATATGACACTGAGCAGATAACCTTTTCTTCAAGGTCTAGTTTAAGATAATGGCTTAGGCACCTAAGCTAATCTTGACTGTGATAAGAGAAACCCAACTACCATCCTGCAGTATCTGTCATGATAAGAATACTCTAGAACAGGGATCAGCAAGCTACAGCCCATGTGCCACATCTAGCCTGCTGCCGTGTTTTGTCAACAGTTTCATTTTACGCTACAACAGCAGAGTTGAGTAGTTGTGACACAGACTACACAGCCTGCAAAGCCTAGAATACTTACTATCTGTCCCTCTACAGAAAAGGCTTATCAACCCCCAGGCTAGAAACATCATTCCATCTTCCACTATATGCTATTTGAAGCCTGAAGATAACAAAGAGGTGGGAGAGAGAGCAAAATGATGAGAAACCATCATTAAAAATGTACTGAGTACTGTGATGGTTAATTTCATGTGCCAACTCGCCTGGGCAAAGGATAGCCCAGACAGCTGGTAAAACATTATTTCTGGATATATCTGTTTCTGGAACAGATTGAATCAGAGCTTGAGTAAAGAAGATCCCCCTCATCAAAGTGCACGGGCATCACCCAATCAGCTGATGGCCCGAAGAGAATAAGGTTAGAGGAAGGGCGAATTCTCTCTTTCTTCTTGAGGTGGGACATCGTCTTCTCCTGCCCTGAGACATCGGAGCTCCTGGTTCCAGGGCCTTCAGGCTCAGCCTGAATTATACCACCTGCTTTCTTGGTTCTCCACCTTGCAGATGGCAGATCCCGGGACTTCCTGGTCTCCATAACCACGTGTGAACTAAAAATGCCACCTGCCATATCAGTGGACAAAGGATGGTGCAGTCATCAAGCCATCACATCACAGGCGCCCTGACAGCGCACCCTGAGGAGACTCAGGGTGAAAAGCACAGGACACTGGCCCCAGAGAGCTGAAGTGCGTATCAAATGAATGATTTCAATCAGCCCAGACTTTGCATCTTCCCATACATAGAAGAGCTCTAAATTCCTTAACTTGAGATGTCTGGTTTTCTTTAACTAACAGTAGTCTTTTGATGTTCCAACTACCTGGTCTTTGTTGCAAAAACTCCTACATATCCTGGTTCCCTCCCTCCTCCACCGCCCTTGTCTCTTCAGAGTAGTCTCTCAGAGCTCTCTGAGATGCTGTGTCCCATGCTTAAGTCCTCAGTTTTGTCTGCTAAATAAAACATAACTCTCAGCTTTTAAGTTGTGCATTTTTTCCAGCTGACACACATAAGCCAGTTCTTATTATAAATCTCCCTTATATGCATCTATAAATATCGTTGTGGTTCTGTTTATTTGGAAAGCCCTAATACAAGCAACCTATCATAAGTACTCAATATGACTGTTACTGTCCTCCAGGCTGGGCGCCAGCAAGAGAAGGACTCATTTACTCACTCAACAAACATTTATTTAGTACCTACTATGTACCGGACATTGGAGCAGGTGCTGGGGAGACAGTGATAAACATAAACTGCATATTCTAGTGAGATACATGCCTCATAATCTCCGCCTCCAAGAATTTCCAACTGCATTGGTACATAAATTATGACAACACTATGTAAGGAGGCTAGTAAGAGAGTCTAAAGACACTGGGCTTCCCTGGGAAGAAGAAGCGACTAGTTTTTTTCCCTAGAACATGAGGAAAGCTTTTTGGGGTGACATCTGAACCAGGTGCTAAAGTATAGTTTGCCAAGCGGAGAAGAGGACGAGAGGTGTACCAAGAGGAGAGAAGAGGATGTGCAAAGGTCCTGAGGTAGGAAATCACTTTGCATGTTAAACCAACAGCGAGGAGCCATCCTGGGGCTGGAGCAGAGGGCACTAAATGGCGGGAGAGCAGAGAAGGAAGCTGCAACATCATGGGCTGTACAGTAGATTCTGCAGACAGGCTCCACAAGTTCAATCCCAACCCTATCCATCCTGGTTCAAATTCTGGCTATAGGATCATGGTCAGTGACTTCCATACCCAGCTCTCAAAGTCACTGTGACGGCCAACATGAAAATGCATTTAAAGCACTTAGCACCATCCCCGGTACAACTACAGCACTGAATTTTCACTTCTATTGTTAAGATCATCTTATGGGGCTAATCCGAAATGTCCAGCAAACTAACCATGCTTCATAAATTGCAACACTCAGCCTCCACTGATCTTCAACTAATGAAGAGAAAAGTATCAGGAAACACACAGCCAGATGAAATGTATCAACATAGGCTATAGTACAGCAATGTGTTCCACTTAAGAGAATAGGTGGAGCTCAAATCCAAACACCACCATCCACACTGTGTGGCCTGAGAGAGGTTACCTAACCTCTCTGTGCCTTGGTCTCTTGATCTGTAAACTAGGGATGATAATAGAACCAACCCCCTAGACAGTTGTGAGGATTACAGGAGATGATCATGGAAAGCACACAGCACAATGTCGGGATGTAAGGAGCGATCAATAAATGTTAGCTATTCACTTATCACCTTCAAGGCCATCATTACGCGAGCGAAACAAGTATACGTTTTCTTTCTCACACTCTAGGAAGCCCTGATGGAGGAGCAAAGGCTTTTACTCATCTCTCAGGAAAACCACTTTAGATTCCAAATATCTCTAGTAAAAGCAAAGAATATTCACCGGGTGGGAGGCAACTATGAATCCTGAAATTTCTAAGTTTCATTTTAATGGTCAACACTCTGTCCCATCATCTTTACTGGCAACTCCACTAGGTTAACAATCAAACAGTACTTCCTTGTCTGCGTTTCACATTTAGAAGTGAGGCACAGAAAAAAAAACAAAACCTTGGAGTGACCACAAAAATATGGCAATGGAACTAGAAGGGAGAAACAGGGGCAGGACAGAGTCTGCATGGGAAGGACTGAGGAGAGGAGAAAAAATTCCACCTGTGACTGCATTTGTCGTCTTCTCCCCCCACCCACCCCCAATAGTTGTCAACAACCTTGTAAATATCAGGTTAGTCCCCAGGCTGGTGAGGAATTACCGCAGATGGCCCCTTTCATGATCTAGGAGTGGAATCAATTAAAATATTGTTTGCTTGTTGTAAGAATATAATCCAGCCCGCACCTCAAGCATCAACAGTTAAATATGTGCTTATTTAAAAATCAATCTAAAAGTCAAGGTTTCCTTTTCAAATCCTTTCCATAGGAGGGCAGTGACGGCGGAAAGGAGGGATAAAGCTTTGAGTGGTACCACCTGCTGAACGCGCGCATTCAAGGAGACGGCTACAGATTTCAGAGCATCACAAATGGAAAATGATTGTGAGAGGCAAATGATGGGTCAAATGCCAAGATCACCGGCCACTAAAGGGGCCTGCCATAAGCCAGAAGATGCCCAGCCCTCCCTGCATCAAATAGCAAAAGGTTGCGTCGTCAAGCCTGAGAGCCAGGGCTGAAGACTGCAGAGATGACTGCAGAGGAAGCTGAAAGACTGAAACAGACGTGAGAAGGATCAAACCCGCAGGACATGTGTGCACACGTAGAATAAATGCAGGTGTGTGCACACACATACACACACACACACTCAAACCCAGAGACACACACACACACACCCCTTACACCAGATGCAGATAAAAAGGAAATGAGTCTTGAAGCAGGAAGATCCCAGCAGGACTCACTTTGCCCCTGGGAGTCATCTCCTGCTTGGGAAGAGGTAGCGCTCTGATTCTTGCTGCCAATCCACAAGGACACCGGGTGAGAAGGAATGCCCCTTCTGTGTTCTGGCCCAACACAGATTTGAACCTGGGATCACAAATTCAAATGCCTACAGGAGCCAGAAAGATCACACTGGTAACTGAAATGGGCCAGAAGCCAGTCATAGGGAGTGGTGGGGACTGTGGCAAAATAAAGGGCACCTAACTGTCTAAAGGGACTGCCACCACTCAACGACAGCAGACTACGACTGGGCAAGGATGGGGATCAAATGGTTCTCCATTGTTCCCTTTTTTTTTAAGAAGCCAGAAACCCAGATTTTTATGTGAAATCTCCCAATTTTAAAACATTAGCCACGGATTCAAAGTAGTCTTAAAACCCTCTGAGCTAAACAAATCAAATCCCTTGCAGGGCAGGCCCTGTTCCTCTCTACATCTGGTCTGCAAAATGTCCCATCTGCTCCCTCAAGCAACATTCTGGCTTGTCAGCTCCTGGCCTGCTCACGCCCTGTGGGATCCCCTGCCCTGAATTCCTATCACCCAGGAGTTGGTCTCCTGATTATTGTGTTTGTTCAAAAACAAGAGAAACAGAGAGAGAGGTAACACAGCTGCCCTCCTAGGGATCAGTCTGATTTCCCCCGGAGACACACTCCCCTTTCAAGCACATAGCAGCGCTGTGACGATTCTAAAAGAAAAATAAATGACACTGGAAGGGTATGATCCTCAGGAAAATTACACACACACACTCATACACACATGTGTGTATATACACATATAGTATATATATACGTGTATGTGTATGTATGTGTATAGTATGATTTCATCTCTGTTGACTGAAACGTGCATGGGTGAAAAAAGACAGGAAAGCCACAAGTTTGGGGTATTAGAAAAAGCACGGGCTTCAAAAACCTAGTTCTGCATCCTACTCCACCCCCCATACATGACATGGGCCTAGATCTTTCATCTCCTGGGCCTCTGCTTCCTCCCCTATAAAATGGGAAGGTTGGGCCTTAAGCTTTAAATTTTTTTTTTTTCAAAAAAACCATCTTTATTGCAGTATAATTGCTTTACAATGGTGCTCCAGTTTCTGCCTTACAACAAACTGAATCAGCTATACATATACATACGTCCCCATATCTCCCCCCTCCTGCATCTCCCTCCCTCCCACCCTCCCTACCCCACCCCTCTAGGTGGTCACACCTAGATATGGTCACACATGCAGAAGCTTTAAATTTCTAGTCTCCACTGTGAGCTCCACAGTGACACAGATATGCTTCTATTTGCCCATGTACCCACTACTAAGAACAGCGCCAGGGACACAGCACATGGTAAAGGAACAAACCTGCCTGGGTGCCGTAAGAAACTGAAAAGGACAAGCCAACATGCGTCTGAGTGGAAGCTTTGTCACTTACTCGCTGTGCAACACTGGGGGTGTGACTTAACCTCTCTGAGTTCCCGTTTTCATGGAGAAGTGTTTATTGAGCATTTGAAACGTGCCAGGCATTGCTAAGTACTCGAGCACACAGGAGGCGCTTCGAGCAAAGCAGCCATCATTGTCCCATCACCCGCATGTGGTTATTCAGCGATCAAGACATCTCAGCCTATGACATAAAATGGCCTGGCCGGCAAGCGTGTTTCTTTGGTTTAGCCCACAATATGGGTTTTGTTTCCTTTTGTTGAAACTGTATTAATATTTAAGTTCAGGGCTTCCCTGGTGGAGCAGTGGCTGACATTCCACCTGCCGATGCAGGGGACACGGGTTCGTGCCCCGGTCTGGGAAGATCCCACATGCCGCAGAGCGGCTGGGCCCGTGAGCCATGGCCGCTGAGCCTGCGCGCCCGGAGCCTGTGCTCCGCAACGGGAGAGGCCACAACAGTGAGACGCACGCGTACCGCAAAAAAAAAAAAAAACTTAAGTTCAATATACTACGCATAAACGTTTCATTTATGTTTCTCTTAAAACCAGAAGCACTGACAATGTTGAGCACCCTTAAACCCTCCACCTCCCCGCCTCCATGGGAATTGGATGGAGTTGAGTGGTGGTCACCCCCGGGAGGGTGGATCACTCTCGAGTCCACCAGCATCCCCACCAGACTCCCTTCACTTATTCTGACACCTGTCCAGTCCCACTGGGCACTTGCCTTGTAGCCCCTGGACTAATCCAACAAGAAAGGAGGAGAGGCATCAAGAACGCCGGGCTAATGTCAAACCAGAATAATACGGCACACTTGACCGTGGCATCGCATTACCAGTAAGGATAAATATTTGCCTGGCATTACAAGAAAGTGAAGTACCCTGAACCACTCAGAGAAAGTGTGCTATGGAAATTTAAGACCAGAACTGAAAATAAAAGTAACTGAGTGCTTCCCTGGTGGCGCAGTGGTTGAGAGTCCGTCTGCCGATGCAGGGGACATGGGTTCATGCCCCGGTCCGGGAGGATCCCACATGCCGCGGAGCGGCTGGGCCCGTGAGCCATGGCCGCTGGGCCTGCGCGTCCGGAGCCTGTGCTCCGCAACGGGAGAGGCCGCAACAGTGAGAGGCCCGCGCAAAAAATTAAAAATAAAAAAATAAAAGTAACTGAGTGAAGCTATTTTTTTCCCCTTTGCCATTCACGGCACTTCTTAAGGTTGATTTACAAACTCTTATTTTGAAAAGCTTCTCTTTCTTTCTGTCAGTTATATTTCTTCCTTCACCCAGGAAGTTACATTATGGGGAATTCCAAAGAATGCAGGATTTGGAGTCAGGAGGCTCTGCCCCAGACTGGCTGTGGCCGCCTGGTGAAATTGATGCCCCTCCCAGAGCCTTACTTTCCTAATCTTTAAAATGGGATGATAAGACCCATAAGAGATGCTGTGAGGATAAATGAGGCAATGCAGGCAGAAGCTCATTACACTGTCACTATCCGCAGTGAGTTTACTTTTACGTATCATCTTCTGCACCATCTTTACACCCAAAATGTAAGCTCTGTGAGGTCAGGGGGCTCGTTTTCTTCGTCACTGGATTCCCAATGCCTGGCACATAACAGGCATTCAATAAATATTTCTCAATTTAAAAATGATGCGTGTGGACATAGATGACTGGTGGGTGGAAATAATAAATAGATGATATAGAGAGAGATGGGTTAAATAAAATAGTGAGTGAATGAGTGAGCGCGAAAGACAGAGAGGCAGACAGAAGTGTCACCACTACTACCATCTATATCTCTCCTCTCTGGTTACAGACCCGAAGTTTGGCCACAGTCTGCCAAGCTCTTTTGGCCACAGTTACTAACATCTTTACACATGTTATGCCCTTGGGTGGACACACTCTTGCCACAATTCATTCTACACTGAAAGGTCACTTGTAAGTGACCTTCACTGTAGGGAAACTAACGTCATTACGTGCCTCCTGGGTGCCAGGAGCGAGGGCAGGCACCATCATCCCACCCCATCCTCACAACCCTGGGTGAGGGTGGGGGAGGAAGGGTGGGCACTGTTGTCCATCCAGCTCACAGTACAAGAGAATGAGGCTCTGACTGCTTAGCTGAGCTTCCCAAGAGCTCACAGCTTCTAAGTGGTCGTGCCTATTTTTTGAACATTGCCCTTTGACCCCAGTCCAGAGATACTCGCACATCCCTGATAGAATAGACTAGATAAGCCTGGGAGGGTCTTTGCATTATCCTGGGATTCTTGACTTGCTACTGAACACGTGTGCTCTTGTGGTCCCATTCTCTAACCACAGTGGCCGATTAACACACCAACCATTAACCAGTCTGGTAACTGAGCCAAGCCTTCGCCCACAACAAGAGAGTGTGCCTTGGGCCAGTCAGCCATGGTTCAGCCACATCCAACTCCCCCTCCCAGAACGGTGCACTCAGTAAAATAACATGCTTTGTCTGAGTTGGTCACTGATCAGATCAGAATGGGCACCCTACTTACAGATACATCCATGGGTTGGCCAACAATTACCAGGAGGCTTGCTATAGAGGGTTCCACCCACTAGGGTGCAATGGTACTTCGTTAAACCAATGAGGGTGTTCCCGCTGGACAAGTCAGAGCAAATTCGCTGAGATGCAGAGAAGCCGAGAGCCAAGGCAGGGTCTAAAAGGGACTTGAAGATTGTCATAGCCCTTCGAGGAAGATGTTCCACTCCTGAATCCTACTCGCAGAAGGGTGGAGTCAACACCCACTGCATCTCCCATCAAAACAATGACAGCCCCTCTCATCTTTGGATCTGATTTAGAATCTGGCCCATGGGCTCTAATACCAGCTCTAAACCCCATCTGAGCTGGCCCTTATTTCAAGGAATCAGCATTTTCAGTCCCAGCTCAACTCTAACAATGTCAAGGGCAACCAGCTCCTCACGACTAGGTCTTGACAACCCGAATCCCTCAGAAATGCCTTCTCAGCAGCACTGCTGGATTCCCATGATGCCTTGGCCCACTGAATAGGAGCATCTTTCAGAATAAATTCAGTGGAACAGAACTTCACGCCAGGATTCGTTTCCTTTACACACACACACACACACACACACACGAGTCTGCTTCCAAGGATCAAAACATAACTTTTAATAAGGTGACGGTGGCCTCTAGAAGCCCAGTGGCTGTGGCCTTGCTCTCCACTTTCACAAAATGTTTCACGTGATGCCCACCCTGCCACGCTCCAACGGCCAAGTGTGCTGCAGACGTGGCTGTGCTACCCGTCGCCACCATTTATTTCTTCCCCCTCTTCCATCTCTTCCCCTTAAGGTATTTCTCTTCTTTTATGTCTAAGCTTTTTTCTGGGAGAAGGAGTGAGCTGGCAGGATCAGAAGGGGGCCTTTCACAAGGTTGCTCTTAGCTCAAATAATTCCGTGGCAAGTTCATGCACACACAGCACCGAGTGGAATTATTTTCTGATCTCCTGTTCTTCAGTCGAAAAGTGATTTCACCAAGATCCACATTCATGCCCACGGTAGCTGGCCACAGGGCAAGGTGCAAAACAGAACTTGCTACACTTAGCATTCACCAGTCATGGCTACATTATTCTCCCTTCGTTTTCCGATCCATCCACTAGCACCCATTTGCGTCCCAAGTTACTGGTATCAATGTGCCATCCCTTTCTAGGGGCAGGCAACGCTAGATGTCCCATAGAAGGAAGCCAAGTTGGCAAAGGCAACTGTGATATTTTCAAGCACTGGCTGGCACAGGAAAGAGTGATGACAGGATTGCCTCTTGGGGAAAACACACACACGCACACGCACACACACCCACACACACATCACACACCACACACCACACCACACACACACCCACACACCACACCACATACCACACCACACCCACACACACACACATACACCACACACCACATACCACCCACACACACACACACACACACAGGGTGTGGTTCGAATCTCAGTTTGGACACGAAGCCATGTACGATCCTTAGCCTTGCTGTGCCTCTGCTTCCTCACCTGTAGAATGGGGTTGTATTATGAATATTAAAGGAAAAGAGTTTGACGGATGTGTCTATACTACACCAGGGACGAACAGGCCCTTTCTCACCCTCCCCTCCTCTTGCAGCTCTGCAAATCATCTCCAGTCCAGATCAGCTGCTGGGCTCAGGGTCTGACTGCCCGTGGGCACCTCCCTTCAATGTCCCAACATGTCCCCAACAGAATTCATCATCTTCCCCCACACACCTGCTCATCCTTCTGTGTTCCCTGCATCACTGCCTGGGACCACCTTCCAGCCCGTTGCCCAAGCCAGCAGTCAGCCTGGAATCCGTGCTCTCCTTCACGAGTCCTTTAGAATCTGCCTCCGATTTCCTGACTTCACCCACTTCTTTCCATCCCTGCTCCTGCCGCCCTAATGCAATCCAGGCCGTTACCTAGCCTAGTTTTCTAACTGCTCTTTCTGAATCCTTTCTTGCCCTATCTCATCCATCTCCAATCCCACACAGCTAAAGCAATGTCTCCAAACACTCAAATCTGAACAAGTCACTCCCTTGCT
Source organism: Globicephala melas (assembly GCF_963455315.2). Lineage (NCBI taxonomy): Eukaryota > Metazoa > Chordata > Mammalia > Artiodactyla > Delphinidae > Globicephala > Globicephala melas. The sequence goes on from NC_083328.1 coordinate 18,618,379, forward strand.
TAGAAACCTTCAATGGCTTGTCACTGCCTTCAACATAAAATACAACCTGTCGGGCTTTCCTGGTGGCGCAGTGGTTGAGAGTCCACCTGCCGATGCAGGGGACACGGGTTCGTGCCCCGGTCCAGGAAGATCCCACGTGCCACGGAGCGGCGCGTCCAGAGCCTGTGCTCCGCAACGGGAGAGGCCACAACAGTGAGGGCCCACGTACCGCATAAAAAAATAATAATAATACAACCTGTCTACATCCCACGGCTTAGGAAGACCTTCGCTGTCTGATCTTCTCCATCCCTCTGCAGCCACACTTGCAGCCCCTCCCTCCTGGCTTTTAAGATCCAAGCACAATGACTTTCTTTCTGTCTCCTGTATGTATCCTTCAGAGCTCTGAACTTGTTCCTTTCCTCTTCCTGCAAGACCCATGTCCCTCCCCCAGCCACACCCCCTCATCTGACAAATTCTCATCCTTCCGATACTTGACCTAGACAGTGTCTGTCCTGTCGGTGCTCGTATCCCAGCACCCACCACAGTGCCTGGTACTTGGCAGATATCTGGCAAATACATGAATAATGTGACACTCAAAGGTTTGCCTAGAGGTGGCAGGAAAATGTCTGCTCTGGGCCCCTGAGGGCCTGGGCTGGGTTTACCTTTTCAAGTCCATTCTCACAATTGGTTGAAGCCTGCCGGGAGGAGACCTGGGAGGTGGCCATCAGGTGGCATTTCCTATTGCCTGGGCTGTCTTCCATCCTGCAGAAGCAGCTGAGCAGAAAGCAAAACAGCCCCAAAGGCAAGTTTCTCCTATAAACCTGCAGTTTCCTACCGTAACTCCGGGGCCTCAGAGGACCTTGCTTGAGGATACAGCAGCCTTCTAATTAGGCAGCCTGCTACCTGAGATTGCTGCTGCTCTAAGATGCATCAGGTGAAGCTGCCAGAGGGGCAAGGGTGCAGGAAGTGATGAGAAGCGGGTCGACGAGACGAGCTCTTCAACTTCCCGCGTCCTCTCTGCCTCCTGGGCACCTGGGTGTCTGTTCCTTTCCCACCACGCATTTCACTACCCTACAGATTCGAGTCCTATCACTGTGTCTGGACGCCCGCCCTTCCTGGTTCGGCACGTTCACTATCGGCTTTCGCGCCACCTTTTGCTTGAACTAAATCTCTTGGCAGGTTTTCCCTGGTGGCGCAGTGGTTGAGAGTCCGCCTGCCGATGCAGGGGACGCGGGTTCGTGCCCCGGTCCGGGAAGATCCCACATGCCGCGGAGCGGCTAGGCCCGTGAGCCATGGCCGCTGAGCCTGCGTGTCCGGAGCCTGTGCTCCGCGATGGGAGAGGCCACAACAGTGAGAGGCCCGCGTACCGCAAAAAAAAAAAAAAAAAAATCTCTTGGCAGACGCCTTCGGATGCCTCACCCACAGCATCCTCCTCGCAGGAGCTGGTCTTGCAAGTGACAGCATCTCTAAAGCCCAGCAGACGTGCTCCTTCTTCTGTGGCGCTCCGTGCAACTCCCCAGCCCACGCCCTTCACCTGCGACCCCTCTCCCGTGGGATCTTCCAAAAGAGGACGGTGATTATGAGTGTGGACTCTGGAGTCAGACCGACCTGGGTTTCAATCCTGCCTCTTCCAATGACCTGGGCAAGTCAGTCAACCTCTCTGAACTCCACTCTGCTTGACTGTAAAATGAGAAAGAGGATAGCTGCCTCAGAGGATCGCTCTGAAGATTAAGTTAATACATATGAAGTGTATGTAGCCGGCACATGGCAACCACTCAGTAAACAGTATAATTAGGTAATAACTATTATGCCAGTGGAGCACAGCAGTGATGCTAGAACAGAGGCACAGAGTAGGCATTTAAGAAATACTTACTGAGTGAATAAGTAAACTCTGCCCTTTAAGATACTGGAGAACAGCCCAAGAACTGGTTCCCCTCGGCCTCTTGGCTCAGCCTCGGTGTCAAGTGGATGCGGACAAATGGCTCCACGTAACACATGCATTTCTCGGTGGGACCCACCCCAGGCCTGGTTCATGGAGATCCCCACTCCTTCCTGGACGGTCTACCAGCCAGCTTAGATCAAGTCTGCACTGTCCAGGTCTGAGGCATCCAATATGGTAGCCACTAGCCACATGGGACTTTTTAAAATTTAAATTTAGGGAACCCCGTGGGGGTCCAGTGGTTAGGACTCGGTGCCCTCACGGTCAAGGGCCCGGGTTTAATTCCCGGTCAGGGAGCTAAGATCCCACAAGCTGCGCGGCATGGCCAAAAAAATAAACAAAATAAAATTTAAAGTTGTTAAAATTAAATAAAAATTTAAATTTATTAAAATTAAGTTAAATTTTAAAAGCCTCAGTCACATGCACTAGACACATCTCTAGTGCTCAACATCCCCATGTGACTGGTGGCCCCCATGTTCAAGCACACAGGCAGAGAACGTTCCATCATGGCACAAAGTCCCGTTGAACAGGGCCGGTGCAGGGCCATCTGAGTTAGGATGGTAGCTGTGGAACGATGCACAGTGATGACCTGCTGAGCAAGACGTGGCTGCAGGAAATCCACTGGACAGATCCTGACAGGCCCTGGTTTCCCCAGGACCCTAACCTCCCCTGGCTTTGACCTGGCTCTCTCTGACTCTGGTATCTGGTTTGGAGACCGCTCTGCATGCATCCAGTCACCCTGGCGAGCCACAACCCCCCTTGCCCTGTCTGGTTTGGCTTTGACCATTTGCACACACTCCTGTTCGAAGCCCCGCATCAGGGAGGTTCTGTAGTTCGTCTCCCTTGACTCCGACTCGGCACCACGCCTACAGCCCACTTCCTCAGACTATCCCAAGCCCTCTTTTTCGGTAGGGTCACTGCTAGGGGCTGAACTGTGTCCCTCCACCAGAAATTCATAGGTTGAAGCCCTAGCCCCCAGTTATCAGAATATAACTGTACTGGGATACAGAGACTTGAAAGAAAGAATTAAGTTACAACAGGGTCATGAGGGTGGGTCCTAATCCAGTATGACGGATGTATTTATAAGAGGAGATTAGGACACAGAGAGACACGCACAGACCAAGGGACAACCACGTGAGGACACAGCTAGAAGGCGACCGTCTGCAAGCCAAGGGAGAGAAGCTGATCCTGTCTTGGACTTCCAACCTCCAATACTGTGAGAAAATATATTTCTGTTCTTCAAGCCTCCACAGCGTGTGGTACTTCATTAGGGCAGCCCAAGCAGACGAATACAATTGCCCAGAATGGAGTTCAAGTCTCTGCCATTTACCATGCCACCTTCGGCACCTTTCCGAACCTCAGCCTCAGTTTTCCTATTTATAAAAGAAGGAAACGCCCATCTTCTATCTCCTAGGGTTATCAGTCCCTTGTACTGATCACTCTTTAGCCGCATGGCTGTTTCCTGTGCGAAGGAAGTTTTCCCTGCCTCCCCTCTTCAGCCGCCAAGCCCTCGCTTCCACATCTCAGCTGACCAATCACACTCCAACTTCTAAAACAGGCCTGTTACAAGCACATGGCCCCTCTTGTCAGCTCAGGATAACTGGGGCCCTCTCTCCTCTAGCACCTGTCCTCAGTGTCTATGTGGTTGGTAGAAAAGAAGCTACCTTCTTTTCAAGCTCCCAACTGGGGAGCCGATATATTAAACATTTACTGTGATTCTTCCATGTTCCTGACAGCGTCATAGGGGCTGGACACTCAACACAGAACAAGACGGGTTCGGTCCTCGACTTCCCGTGGTTTTGCTTCTCCTCAGCCTCCACCTGAAGAGACACCTGCACCCAGACAATCTCCATCTTAGTGTCTAGGAAGAAAGGCTCAGGAGTCTGAGATTCCCCCTCAATGACGCACCTGAGGAAAGGAAAAGGAAAGGAGACAGGAATCCCGTAACATGTGACCAGAATGTAATGGATAGACATAAAAATAAATTACAAAGGAGGCTCCGCATCGTATGTCATCAGGGACATGCAAATTAAAATAACAAAGAGATAGCACTACACGCCTGTTAGAATGGCCAAAATCTGGAACACTGACAACACCAAATGCTGACAAGGATGTAGAGCAACGAAAACTTGCCCTCACTGCTAGTGGGGATGCAAAGTGGTACAGCCTCTCTGGAAGATGGTTTGGCACTTGCTCACAGAACTAAACATCCTCTTACCATACGATCCAGCAGTTGTGCTCCTTGTATGTATTTACTCAATGCAGTTGAAAATGTATGTCCACACAAATATCTGCACACAGATCTTCAGAGCAGCTTTCCTCGTAAATGCCACAACTTGGATGCAACCAAGATGTCCTTCAGTAGGTGAACGAATATATAAACTGTGGTACCTTCAGACAATGCAATATTATTCAGAGCTCAAAAGAAATGAGCTATCAAGCCATGAAAAGACATGGAGGAACTTTAAATGCATATTATTAAGCGAGAGAAACCAATGTGAAAAGGCTACATACTGTACAACATTCTGGAAAAGGCAAAACTATGAAGACGGTAGAAAAGGTCAGTGGTGGGCTTCCCTGGTGGCGCAGTGGTTGAGAGTCCGCCTGCCGATGCAGGGGACACGGGTTCGTGCCCCGGTCCGGGAAGATCCCACATGCCGCGGAGCGGCTGGGCCCGTGAGCCACGGCCGCTGAGCCTGCGCGTCCGGAGCCTGTGCTCCGCAACGGGAGAGGCCACAACAGTGAGAGGTCCACGTACCGCAAAAATAAAGAAAAAAAAAAAGGTCAGTGGTTGCCAAGGGTTGGGGGGAGAGGGATGACTAGGCAGTGCACAGAGGATTTTAGGCAGTGAAAATACATTATATAAAATTATAATGTTTGATGCATGTCATTAGAAATTTGTCCAAACCCATAGTATGTACGACACCATGAGTGGAAGCCAGTGTAAACTATGGACTTTGGTGACAATGATGTGTCAGTGTAGGTTCATCAACGGTAACAAATGTACCTCTCTGGTGGAGGGATGTTGACAATGGAGGAGGCTATGCATGTATGGAGAAAGGGGAATATGGGAAATCTCTGTACCTATTCTATTTGGCCGTGAATCTAAAATTGCTCTTTAAAGAGACTATTGCTCTTTAAAGATGCATAAAATGGCAATAAATAAATTATAAAGTATAAAAAGGCAAACTATTTAATCAATCAAAAATAAAATTTTAAAGTATAAAAATAAATTTATTTGTACAGAGTAGGACGCTACTACCATTCCTCTACCAAAGGAAAAATTTTACAATCTCCTGCTTCAATTACTGGAACTGGGACTACCTCGTTCTAGTCATCTCAAAACCCAACTGGCAACGTTTATGTAGCGTGTAGCAGTCATCCAACTATCAATAACCGAACACCTGCTATGTCTCAGGCCCTGGGATCTTCTCCAGGCCCTACAGAGCAGGGGGCAAGTTCTGGGGGAGACATAACATCTTAAACCCACAAAACAAGCAATACTTTGCTCTCTGAGTTAAAATAATAATCTTTATTGAGCTATTAATGTATACCAGACATTGTACCACGTGTTTACCATAGTAAGAGCTGGCCTTTATTGGACACCTACTATGTGAAGTACTCTGTCCTAAGCAATTGACATATATTGACTCATTTAATCCTCACAAGTCTATGATGTATGTGCTATTACTATCCCATTTTATGGATGATAAAATGAAGGCACAGAGAGTTTAAGTGAATTTTGTCAAAGTCCCTCAACCAGGAGGTGGCAGAAAGCTTCAAACCCAGGCAGTCTGGCCCCAGAGCCTAGGATGAAGGTAAGTATCAAAATTGTACCTGGTTTAAAGATAAGGAACATAAGGCTCAAGGCAGTTAAATATCTTGCCCAAGGTCACATGCCTGTAAGTGTTTGACATTTGAACCCAGGTTTTAAAAAGTTATACTATTGAACAGAATAAAGTTGGAGGACTCAACACTTCCTGATTTCAAACATACAACAAAGCTACAACAGTCAAAATAGTGTGGTACCGGAATTAACTAATCTACCAGGGCCACTTAGTACAGTTGTACAAGTTGAACAGGGCATAAATCTAGAGAGCAGAATTCACATTGGGATCTATGTGAAGTGTTGTCCTAGAGTTGAGCAGTGCACAACCTGTTCAATCTTACTTGGCAATCCCGAATGGATAGGAAACTGATTTTATGAAACTATAAACACAGGTAAGAGCTTATTAAATTAATATTGGAAACATATGGCTAGCTATCTGCCCTCAGGTTATTCTTTTTTTTTTCCCTCAGGTTATTCCTGATCTTATTAAATACATAAGAAGTACTTTCAGGATGAGAGCTGAAGGAGCTATTCTAACAAATTTTGCTCCACTTCTTTCAATGAAGCATGACGTTTCATAGGCTTTCACCATCAGGTGCAAGAAAGACATAACTTCACAGCAGTTTTGCTTCTTTGCTGTGCTATGCTGTTAGGTCCTTTTTTGTTGTTTTACAGTGTTTTCAACTCCATTGTAATTCTTTATCTTTCCTCATCTTTCTGCACCAGCACCAGTGACATGTTTCACTAAGGATTTTTATCAACAAAGCAGTTTCACTACAAGGTTAGATTGTAGGTTTTGAGGGGCTGCAGATACCTCTGCCTCCACAAGAAGGTTTGTGGTCAATATTGAACTTGGAGGCCTCGGTTCTCCTTAGGGGTGAAATGAGAGGAGGGGAAGTGGTACAAACGGCTGCCATGTGATTCACCCTTTCAGGTTCTGTCTCAATCTCTTCTCTTGCCCTTGCTGTCAATTATTCCTGCTGCTGTCATATTTTCATTCAGACTCACATCTTTCCTCAACTGGATAATTGTAACAGCCTTTCTATTTCCAGATTTGTCCAGCACCCTCCCCTCCAACTGTAGAACCCTCACCATCAGCAACCAGAGTGATTTACTAAATCACTGTTCCAACAATACCTACGTCACTTCTCTGCTTAAAATTCTTCCAAGATTCTGTGATTCTTGCAGTAAGGGTTACAGACTCAAATGTCTTTCAGGAGCAAAGAGTTAACATAAAGGAAAGAAACCGGCGTGTGAGTGTGTGTGTGTGTGTGTGTGTGTGTGTGTCTATAATGCCACCTAGAGCTGTATCCTTCCCACACTGACATACTTTGTTTGCATATTAAAGATGAAGGAATATTCTTCACTTGCACAAAGAAATATGTTTTCTCTCTCACTTTTCTTGAAAGAGACAGACCTCTCAGTCTAGCTTTTGTTTTTCTTCTTTTAACAGAGACATAGGAAAAGGAAAGATTTTACGTTCCTCTTTAGTCTCAGACAAACAGCAGTACAAGTGTGATGATAAAACAACACTGATACTCAGCTTCAACGTGCGGAGTACCGTGGGGAGGGCACGACTAGGGCAAGCTGGGAGACACGTGCCCCAGCTTCAGAGAGCAGCTGTGACTAGATGGTCAGCCCAAGGTGGGCCCAGAGCTGCTGAATTTTCTGATTTTTCCAAGAGAAGCTGGAAATCTGGATTTCTGTGTGTGAATCTCTTAATTAAAAATGGGGAAACTGATTCATTTTTGAAAACCTCTGTCCAGGCAGAAAACAGCACAGCTGCAGGCCAAATGTAACCTGTGACTTTCATTTTATGACCTCTGACCTAGAATACAAAGGTCTCCTCACCTCCCTGCACTGCACCGACTCGCTCCGTTCACTCTTAGACCCGCTCCATGCGTGCCATGACTCACCCACCTCTGCATCTTTGCGCAAGCTGTTTCTTCTTACTCCTTTTCGACCTGAAAAAACTCCCTCTCCTCCAAAGCATGAATGTCACCTCATCAGTGAAGCCTTCCTGATTCCCCTGGCAGAGTTCATCACTGTCTCTCCAGGGCTCCCTTAGTACTCTGAACATTACATTGCGAACCCACTTTTCACATTGTTTATATTAATTTCTGTCTCTCTTAATAGCATGTGAACTTCTTAAAGGTAAGAATTATGTCTTACCCATCTCTATGGCTCCAATGCTACCAACGGGGCTTATTGCAGGGTAAGCCTGCATGAATATTGGTTGGATGGAGGGGTGCCTGGCTGGATGGATGGATGGGTGCCTGGCTGGACGGATGCATGGACTGTGTGACTGGAGGCTCCTCACCAAGACCTTAGGGACAGCTGTCAAGGATTAGTTCCGACCCTGGCTTTATTTAAGTTCCTCAAACACACTAAGCTCATTCCTTTACCAGGGACTTTGACATTGCTCTTTCCCCAGTTCTTTCCAAGACTAGCTCCTTCTCATGATTCAGGCTTCAACTCAGGTGATACCTCCTTAGAAAACCTTTCGCAACCAACCCAATCATGAGAACCACAACAAAGTCAATAATTATCACATCGTTGGGCTCGTTAGTAATTCTCACTGAATAAACCTGCTTTGTCTATATTTTTGTTTACACGTGTATTTCATGCCTCCCATCCACCTACATTAGAAAGCTTCATGAAGGCACTGCTATAGATTTATGCCTACCATTGTTTCTGGAACATTGTAGATGCTGATCAAATACGAATAAAGTGATTACTAGGAAGGAAATCATCAATTAAATGAATGAGTAGAACCCACTTCTCTGGTGCTTTTTACCGGCCTTCGTGGCAAAACAAAACAAAACAAAGCACAAAACAACACTGGGAATAAGAAAAGAAATCTCTTGTCCTTATTAAGATTTCCTCTAGGAAGCTGCACGGTATAGCTGTTAAGAGTTTGGGGTTTAGAGCCAGATAGACCTGAGTGTGAGACCAGGACTTGTCACTTATCATCACTAAGTGACCTTGGGAAAACCACTTAACTTGCGAACCCTCAACTTATAGAACACAAACTGAACACCCAACTGAACAGCTGCATCATGGGGGGGCTGTGAGGCCCACTAATGTCACGAGACATGGCCTGTGAAACAAAGACATCAACACATCTGACTCCCTCCCAAAACACTTTACTTACTGGGGCTTTGCAAGCCACCAGCTCTGTGAAAGCCTGTTGGGCTGGACAAAGGTCACGAGTGATACATCACCCTCTGCGCTACTCACCAGAAAGCTTCAGGGTCTCCCCACCACCGCCACTGCAGCTGAGGGGGAATGGTGTCCACACCCCATGCCAGCCTGATCAGAAGCAACCCGTGCCAGGACAACACTTGTTTCCAGCTGACTTCCTCTTGGCAGTGCCATTGTCCTGGGGAAATCTCTCCTGAGCCCCGTTTCCCTGGAGGTCAGACCACCATATAAGTGAACCTTCTCTGTGGGCCCAGCATATGTCAACATGGTATTTTGCTAGGAAAACTCACAGAGAGGATTGCCGGCTGCAATACAACACTCACTCTATAATACCGTCAGTCTAATTGTTTCCAGAAGCAAACAATTAAAACAGTTTATGAGAAAAACTCTATCTGTAATTGTGGGTCCTCCACACCTGCTTCCCAAGTACGGCAGCTGGAGAGGAACCGGTGCAGATATGAAAGTACAGTATGTATTTAGCAACATGGCACCTAAATGCATCACAGCACACCTATCAGGGAAATAAACGGCGTTCAAGTGTATTTTTGGAAGACAAATACTCAACACTTCATTTAATGTAGGTTTGCAGTTAGTGGTTAATCTCAGACAACGAAGAGAGAGCTGTGTTTCACGTGGCTACTGAGGAAATGCAGAAATGACTGAGGACTTTGAAAGAACCCAAATCCCAAGCCAGCAATGCCCGTTGTTGCTTTTTTTCTCCTTCTTTTAAATTTGCCTATAATCCATTCAGACAAATCCTTTTATCGCGTTGATTTCCTCTCCTCATTATAACCAACGTGATTAATTGCTAAACTTCTCTCTCATTCTTGCCCAACTCTTAAGATCTCATTTTTCACGTGCAGAATGGCCTTTCTTTTCCCAGTACACATATCTGCGCTTCCCCCAAAGCATCTCTATTTTATGTCTCCGGGTTATTAATAATAGTTTTCAATTGGCCCATCCGGCTGGCCATTTGCAAATGTGAAATATACCTAGACCCGGCTGAGCAATGCCGCAGAAGAGCCCAACACCTTGATTCGACAATCAGTCAGCATAATTAGTGACTGTGACCCTCAGACTCTTTCACGGAAGTCCTCTTTTCGTGACATATTTATTCATGGAGTAAAACGAACCGGGAAGACCCTTCCTAAGCCCATCTCCACCTGTATCTCCCAAAGCTGGTCTGAATCACTCCCTGGCTTGGAAGCTTCCAAACAGTCCCAGATTTAATCTTAGGATAAAAAAGAAAATAAAAGAAAATGGAAGCAGTAGAGCAGATTTAAAACTTACGTGTCACAGAAACACAGTGGGAAAGCCATTTTTTTTTAACAAGCGAATGCATAACAACTTAGGGACTTCCTTTCATCATCGTAGGCTGAGATCACTACCGACGGCAGCAGACCTGTCTTTTCTTACTCTAACCTCCAGCAAACAGTCTAATCCTCACTTCCCAGAAACACTACCACTGTGTGTAAGCCAAACAGCAGTGGAAAACATGAAAGGCAATTAGATTGAAATCCAGTCCTACTTACTCCCCACCAGTTCATTTTTCTTTTTTTCCACGAAGAGACTCTTCGGTCTAGTAACAAATACGATTCCTGTTTAGCACAGTGTAAAGCAGGAATGAAACGCAGGTCTGTGCACTATTCAGCTAACTGATGACATAAACTCCTGAAAGGAGACTCAAAACACAGATTCCTAACAAAAACCCGGAGTGCTTTGTAATAACTTCTATGTCATCCCTACATAATCAGTGTCGCTCCGGCACTCACAGAGCTTAATTCCTGGCTTTGTGTAACGTTCTCTGACATTCTTGGAGTCATATTATAAAGATCCTCAGCTCGGTCTCTGCCACGTACTGCATTTTCCCAGCGATGGCCACAGTGAAAGAGCATCTCCATGACTGGAGAGTATAGAGGGGAAATGAATGAAGCCGGGCTCACATACACTTAAGCACACATGCATCCATCCACATCCTCACACACTGTCAGGGGAAATCTCTCTTCTGAGGTGGACAGAGGAGTGATGGCGATCAGCCGTTTCGAACCAGGCTCTGGCCAGGACCCACACAACACCCTCCTGTAAGGTCATGGGTCTCAGCGTGTGCACACACCGAGGAGGGGTGCGGTTTTAAGCATGCTTCATCAATTATTTATGTCATGAGACCATCAAGTGGCAGCTTCTTGTCTCCTCTTCGGCAGCCCTCCCACCACACAACAGGGACTCCCTGCAAATTAACATTCCTTTCCTTCCGCCCGCCCTGCCCTCAAGTTTTCAAACATAACAACAATCTCAATGAAATAATGAGAGAGACTCATTCGAATGCTGTAGAGGGAACTGTTTTATGGCTAAGGGAGCAAAGAGAATTAATTGAATCCACTGGAAAGAAAGAATTAGAAGGGAAAAGGAAAAAAGGAGAATGAAGTAACAGGATGGAACGACGAAGACACACACACATGCACACATGCACACACACACAGATGCAGGGCAGGTGAGTGGGAACCTGAATATTCATAGGAGAGAAACTGTGTACGTGTGAATGCAAAGAGCTTCCAAGATGGCAACACCGCCGAGGGCTGGGCTCAAGAGTACTGAGAAAGTTCCTCAACCGCTGTATACTCTGAGCTTTCCAAGAGCTACACAGTATCTGTTGGAGCAAGTAACAGCAGTCTACATCCAGGCACAAAGGTAACATCGAGTCCCAACAGCATGTGTGGTGGCTATAAAACATAGCTGCAAAGTCTATGACACTCATTCCATAGAAAATGGAAATCAATTCAGGTGGGTTCATCACCTCTGACCCCTGGAGTATGAAGTGATGTTATGTGACTTCCAAGGCTACGTCACTAAAGACCATGAGGCTTCTACCTCTGTCACCAGAATGCTAGCTCTGGGAACCCTGAGCTGCAACGTGAGAAGTCTGACTACCCTGAGGTCACCATGCTGTGAGGAAGCCCAAGCCATATGGAAGCATTCTAATCAACCATCCCAGCTGAACCCAGTCTTTGCGACATACCAGCCCAAGCCCAAGATATACGAATTAAGAAGCCTCCAGAGGATGCTAGCACCAAGCTGTTTGGGTTCTCCCGGCTGAGGCCCCAGGCTCTGTGAAGCAGAGACACACCAACCTTGCCGGGCACTGTTCTATTTCTTCCCCACAGAATCCATGAGCCTAATAAAATAATTGTTGTTGCATGGTACAAAACTCTGTGAGTGAGTTACAGCATAACAGCAGATCAGAATAGCATGTGTTTATTCTCTCTGCTTCTTCAGAAAATAATCAATTTCTACATTATTAACCTTAATTTCAGCATCTGGAAAATGGAACTAATAATATCTACCTCACAGAGTTTTTTGAAGAGGCACTAAAATATAATCATAGTAACAGTAATAATAATTAATAATAAACTAACAACATTTGTTCAGAGCTTCTTCTGTTTCTGGACCCATGTCACGTAACTTAATTCTCTTAACAAACTCATGAAGCACAAAGCCATTATTATCCCTTCTAAGAGTGCGAAACTGAGGCACAGAGAGAAATGTAGTTTCCCGAAACTCACACGGTAAGAGCCAGAATATGAATTCGAAACCAAAGCAGGCTTCCTCTAGCCTCTTAACCACTTTAAAAATCTGCTTATAGACAGTCAACCACAGAAGACAGTGCCTAACATGTATTTAAACTTGAGCGATGTTTACTTGTTGTAATTATTATTGTTGTTGCTGTCGTTCTTGTTTAAGAATCTGATAACTAAGAGATACAGACTCGGGAAATACCAGAACGGGTTTTTCCTACTTCCCTGTGTTAGCATCTGCAGGTGAACTTGGCAGTGGTTTGTCCACTGTCTATAATCCCCCCAGAAAATGGGAAGACTATTCATATTGTACATTTCATACGCCAAAAAGATTTCAATTTCATGCTGTACTGAACCTTAGAAACGCCCCCCTTAATCCTGTTTTTATTCTAAACCAGTATAAAAACTTTAACATTTCCTAATGGAGCGTATGTTTAATCATTCCTACCAACCTAATGGCAATTTATGAGAAGTCAAGCAATAGCCAGTAAGATAAGCTTGAAGCTTTGGTTCCAAAAGTTCAATCAGTTAACCTAGGACAGCAATCACTTCCCCAGAATGAATAATGATGTGGAATAATATGTGGATGGAGATAAACCCTTTTTGCGTAGAAAATTGCATTATCGTGTGCAGTATCTCAGCTGGATATGTAAGTTTACCAATAAGGATACGGCTTCATGCATTTTTATCATGGAGCTTTTGATTCTGAGATTTCCAGAGGATTCTGCCTTGAGAAAGGAATCCTTAATGTGTGATGCTCTCTGAGCTGCAGATACAAGGATGGGAAGGCAGGAGCTGGGCTCTGCAGCTTCTGAAAAGCTGCCACCACACTTTCCCAGGGGTTCTTCATTCCACTTAGCAAGGCAGGGAAAGCGAGCAATGCACAGTGAGACAGAGTTCCTTAAAGAAACGGCACTGAAAATAACCGTCATGTCAATTTCAGCTAATGGGGCACAGTATGGGCTCATTTTAAAACAAGGAGGAGTGGCATGCAACCATTAAGAAAGAAATGCTTATGCCATATGTAAGCACACCCATCCAAGCACAGCCAGGAGTTCTCTGGGGAGAACTCAATGCGTCTCTCCCACAGACTTGGAGCTGGACCTCCCACTGACCAGATCTCAGACAATCATTAAGGAAGTATAATTATAAATGAAATTATTGAGAAAGTAGCCAAAGTTTTTCTCCACTGGATCTTCAATGACTCCTACTGGCATGAGAGAGAGAGAGAGAGACTAAATTCCTGAATTCCACTAACTTCCCGTTCACAGGTGCAGCTGAGACAACATCAAGATGCACACACCTGCTTGCCAGCTGACACATTTATCTGAGATCACCCTTTCAAATTCAGGAGGAAGCAAGCTAGGAAACGCCCTCTTTCCTACCACCACTCCTGCTGGCTCAAGCGAGATTCCAACTATGAATCATCTACAATGCTTGTCTCCACCGAGAGGATATCCACACTTGGCCATCTGAAGGAAGTTGGAGAGTTCCACAGGAGTCTTTTGGTGCCCACTGTAAGACAAGTGTAGTGGCTCAGAGCACAGATACTGGTGTCATGAAGACCCAAGCTTGAGTCCTAGATCTGCCACCCATCTCTCGTCTCTGTGCCTCAGTTCACCATTCTGTAGAAAGAGAAGTAAAAATGGCATCTACCTGAGAAGAGCTGTGAGGATTCGATGGAGAAATGCAATACCCCTGGGCCAGTGAGGTACCTGTTACTTTTTGATTCTGAAGTATAGATGCTCTGGACCACAGGTTTAGAGTCCCATCCTGCCGTATGTCCAGCATAGAGACAAACCAAATATCTTGGCCTGCAGAAGGCAGCAAAAGCTCATCGTTGCAATAGGTGCTGTCCACAAACATGGTGCTGAAAACGAGCCATACCTCTGCCTTTGGAACTAGCACTCGTGGCGCTCTCTGACTGTCATGTCCACAAGCCTCTATTTGCCAGAAACCAATGGAAAGAGGAGTTACACGAGTATCAAGTAATAATGCCCAGGGTATTTTTCCATGTCAGACATAAGTTTCTCTCACTTCTTTCTGATTATTGTAATGGTTATCATCAACTTTTGACTCACAGTTTGATCCCCTCCTCGCTTGCTACACACCTCATGCTCTGATCACCTGTAACTCTTCTTTCCTCTTCAAACACCTCACATCCACACATAACTCCATGCTTTTTGCACACAATGACTGCTTTACTCAGGACGCTCTCATCCCATTCTTTGCCCAGCAAATTTCCTTCAAGGTCCAGATCACAACTTCTATAAGTCATTCTCTGAATCTCCTCAGCCATATTTCTTTACTAACCTGTAGCACTTTACATCAAATTATTGCACTTGTAACACCATTCTGTGTTCAATCAATCACTTGAAAATACTTTTCAAGTACTGTCACAAAACCAGATATTGGCATAGGCACTGAGCATTCAATGACAGGCAAAGAATAGGCACTGCCCTTAAGAAGCCCACAGTCTAATGGGAGCAGACCTAGAGTAAGCTTAGAATCAACAGGTAAGTCCATGGAACAATGGAGCATACAGAACAAGCACATTTGATGCATGACAAGAGGAGTGAAGAAGGCTTTACAGTGGAAGTGAAATCTATACTAAGAGCTAAAGGATGACTTAAACGGGTGAAAATGAAGGCGAAAGCTTGTATGCAGTGGACATTTATATCTCAATATTTGTCAAATATCTGATAGATTGTCCCATGATACTATAGACACCAGACTAAGAAATTAGAGCCAAATGAAACAACAGTTAAGTCAGAGCTTATTTTTATTGAAATCATGTAGATCAGTGAATCTCCAAGTTTAACGGTATATAAATGACTATGTACTATATAGTCTTTTATGTAAAATCCTAGACAAGGCAAAAATAAAACTGACATAAAGCATATTTCTTGGGAGGGGACAGCAAAGGGAAACAAGGAAACTTTGGGGGTGACAGAAATGTTCTATACCTTGATGGTACACATGACTATATATTTCAAAACTTATCAATTTAACACTTAAATTTTGTGAATTGTATTGAATGTAAACTATACTGCAATAAAATTGATTTTTAAGGGAGTAATAAAATATTTAATGTGCATAAAATATAGGACATGGCCCAGTATTCCGCATCTTTAATAAGCATCTCTAGCAAATTGGATATGGTCTAAGAACAACCATTTCAGAAACACTCATGGAGTGATCATCTATTCAGAGTCATATTCGGGAAGGTCTCAAGTTGTGCAACGCATGACCCAATGCTTGACCTTGTTCAAAAATGTTATCACCAACATATCTGTGGCCAATATTGTCAGTTGCCCAACTCACCATTTATTCTTTCTTCCATTTTTAGTAATAGAACTCTTATTTTTATCTGGGTACATAGTTCCCTAGCCAAAAGACTGTATTTCCCAGACTCTCTTGCAACCAGACATGGCCATGTGATTACGTCCTGACCAATGAGAAGTGTTCTTCAAGATTTCCAAGAAAACTCCTGTAAAAGGAAGAAACGTGACCTTCATTTTCTCTTCTCTATGCCTCCCACTTGCAATGGCTGGAGTCCCAGAAGCTATCTTGAACCCTGAGGCAGCATATTAAAGATGGAGAAACACCTGTTAAAAGGAGCCTGAGACCCTGATGGCCACGGAGAATTTATAGACTATGTTAGAACAAGCTCAACTCTGGAATTCTTTTATGTTGAAGAGAAAAGCAAACTTCTGTCTTATTTTAAGTCACTGTTATTTGGGATGTTTCCACTAGATGCAGCCAAACCTAATCCTGTCTCATATGTGCAATTTATTAATTTTGTATTTCACACCAAGCCTGTTTCATTATCCAGTGTGCTGGGTGACAGAATCACACTTCAGGCAACTATAAAAGATATCTGGGGTATGGAGAAAAAGGAACCCTCCTATACTGTTGGTGGGAATGTAAATTGGGGAACAGTACGGAGGTCCTTAAAAAAGCTAAAAATAAAGTTACCACATGATTCTGCAACCCCAGTCCTGGGCATATATCTGGAGAAAACTCTAATTCGAACAGATACACGCACCCCAATGTTCACAGCAGCACTATTTACAATAGCCAAGACATGGAAGCAACCTAAATGTCCACTGACAGATGAACGGATAAAGAAGATGTGGTATATATAATGGAATATTACTCAGCCATAAAAAAGAATGAGGGGCTTCCCTGGTGGCGCAGTGGTTGGGAGTCTGCCTGCCCATGCAGGGGACGCGGTCCGGGAGGATCCCACATGCCGCAGAGCGGCTGGGCCCGTGAGCCATGGCCGCTGAGCCTGCGCGTACGGAGGCCTGTGCTCCGCAATGGGAGAGGCCACAACAGTGAGAGGCCCGTGTACCGAAAAAAAAAAAAAAGAATGAAATAATGCCATTTGCAGCAACATGGATGGAGCTAGAGATTATCATACTAAGTGAAGTCAGACAGAGAAAGATAAATATTATATGATATCACTTATATGTGGAATCTAAAAAGATGATACAAATGAACTTATTTACAGAACAGAAATAGACTCACAGATATAGAAAACAATCTTACGGTTACCAAAGGGGAAAGGGGGGAGAGGGATAAATTAAGAGTTTGGGATTAACGTATACACACTACTATATATAAAACAGATAAACAACAAAGACTTACTGTATAGCACAGAACTATATTCAATATCTTATAATAACTTATAATGGAAAAGAACCTGAAAAAGAATGTGTGTGTGTGTTACTGATGTTTTTGCTGTACACCTAAAACTAATACAACATTGTAAATCCACTATACTTCAATTTAAAAAATAGTTTAAAAAAAGATACCTGGCCAAAATCGGGATGAATGGAAGTGTCTACTGAGAGTCTTAGTTGACCACAGGACTCATTTTAGTCAACCTTGTGATGTAGGTAATTTTTAAAAACTAATTCAATATCAAATTACATTAAAGGAGGTAGAGTATAAAGAACAAAGAAGATGAGCTTTCTGACAGGCTTTTTAGACAATGGATGAAATACTGAATTTATTCTGAACACCTCGTTTGAAGAAGAATGTTGACAAAATTGAGGTGATCCAGAAAGGAATGGAGAGAGTGGTCAAAGGCCTAGAAAATGTCAACTGAAGAATTTAGTCTATCTAAACCTGGGAAGGGAATACTGGGATGGGATGATACAGATGATGGGAAATATTTGCAAAGCCATCATGTTCTAGAACAGTAAGGCTCATTCTGTGGAGCTATAGAGGAAGCAAGCAGAACAGGATGTGAGAGTCAATGGAAATCAGCATAAGAAGACTCATCAAACAACAAAAAAAATGAACTGCCTTACAAAATACTGACTTCCCTGATATGTTGACTGATTAATTGATTTACACCTCACCTTGTGCCCAAAATAAATATCTAACATTTTAAAGTGATTATGTGATAACACTCTTCTGAGTGCTTTATATGTATAATTCATTTGATTCACACAACAGTCTTAAGTAGTTACTATTATTATCCCTATTTTTATGGATGAGCAAACTGAGAAAGAAAGGTTAAATAATTTGCCCAAGGTCACACAGATAAGAGAATGGATGCTAAACCAAGATTCAAAGGCAAGAGGGAGGAGATATGGGCACATATGTGTATGTATAACTGATTCACTTTGTTATAAAGCAGAAACTAACACACCATTGTAAAGCAATTATACCCCAATAAAGATGTTAGAAAATATATATATATGCCACCAGGAAAAAAAAAAGATTCAAAGGCAAGTGTACTGGCCCTGGAAGCCCACGTGTTCATCACCAGACAGCTACACTGTCTCTTCCTTGCTGAAACGTGCAAGGCTTCCTATGATTGTCCTGTTCCTGGAGTAGACCATAACAATTAGCTGTCTAGAATGTTCAGGTGACAACTGGGTATGATGGACCTCTGATATCTTCAATGACTTGAGACTTTGGGGAAGCTCAGTGGGATTCTGGTTTTGTGGAACTGCTGATATGCTGGATTTGTAACGTGTAGAATTTGATGTGAATGTAACACAACTGGAAGGTAGTTCAAGGGAAACATCAGAAATCAGAGGCACACACTTGTCACAAAGGTCAAGGCCAGACATAAATTTGAAATCCCTGTTTGGATATGTGACCAATGAAGCCACGAAGCATTCACATTTGAGAAGGTAGAAAGCAGAGACCGAAGAAGGCAGATGCTAAGGCTGAAACCATGAACCACGCAGTGCACACAGAGAGTAGAAAGAGAAACCAGTGGCAGCTAAGCATGGAAACAACCTCATGCTCCAGAAGATAGTACAAGAATCTTTCAAAGGGTTGAATAGCTGAGAAGTGTGAGATCTCTGTTGCTTTTGTTTGCCAAGAATCCATTCCCCCTTATTCTTCCAACAGCACCCCATTTTCCTCTGAGAACCATCCCTCTCTGTCATGTTTTCCTGGTGTGGTTGACCCCATACCCTGGAGAATCCAAGGCTGCCCGTATTTCAACCCTGGCCAATAAGCATAGTCTATTCCCCTGATCACCACGGTTGGTTTAGGGTGAACAAACATAAGACCCAAGTGGGTCTAATGAGAATCAACACTGAAACGTTTGGTGGAATTATTAGGAAGATACTTCCTCTTTACCACCCCGGGTACCTAAGCCAGTAAGATGAACGCATGGAGCTACCAGGGCCATCTTTACCGCTATGGGGAGAGCTTGCCCATAAATGAACCAACGCGAAAAAAAAGTAAAGCCAAGGGACTGGCTGGGGCCGGGGGGTGGGCATTTGTACTCTCAGATCCTGTTATTTGAGTATTTACATATACCCCCTAGATTTTTCATTTATGTGAGCAAATAAATTCTCCTTCCCAGTTGGTTTTTGTCATTTCCCCCTGAAAGCGATGGCCAATATATCACCTACGTCTCAGAGATACCTCTTTCTTTATGTATCCATGCCTCTCTACTACATCATAAATTCCTTGAGAGCAAGAAACGTGCTTCCCCACATGGCAGCACCTAGCACAGAGCCAGGCACATTCTTGGTAGAAACACGTCACTGAATTATTTCACATCAATTAAATGAAATAATACAGGCAAGAGGGTGTTATAAGCCACAGAGCATTCTTTTACTATTGTTTCAAAAACAGATGGTATCATAGCCTCTCTTTACGTTTAAAGCTGACTGAATCTGAACTTCAGTCAAGTTCATTAAGTAGAGGTGCCCTCCAAGTACTTTGTTCAGCCACGTATAATCTTAACAATCTTGGCGTACTGCGTTTTCCCCCCTCTTCTTTCTTGAATGTACCCTTTAAGGAAATGCAGTGCTGCCACTTAAAATCAAATCTTGGCAAGGTAAATGCTTTCCTTGATACGAAAACAAAACAAAGCAAAAAAGACTGAGGAGTAGTACATCATGTAAAGTAATAAAAAAACACAATTTATTATCCATCTCTGATGTGCAAACGCAAAATGGGATGGAAAATGTCTGTGTATAATGAATTTTGCAACATTTGCTGAAGCCCTGCATGAGAAGGAAAGAAGAAAATGACTCAAAAATAGAAATCTCTTCAATTCCAATACTTTTCACAAAAGGAAGAGTACACACACACACAAAACTGTACAGTATAATCAGAAATATAATAGTGACAGATTCTAGACAGAAACTAACAATCTGTGATAGGCTCAGTGATGAGAAACTCTCACCATATCTTTCAACTATATTTACCCTTTATATACTCTTTCCTTCCCTGGATCTTAGCAAACAGAAATTTAAAAGTAAATTAAGGGGAGAGGAGGAAACCTCAGCAATTAAGAATGTGGGTTTGGGAGGTCAGGGAAGATGAGAGTCCCTGGACCTGGCACTGTGTGACTTCGGGCAAGTCATCTCAACCTCTCTGAGCTTCAGTTTCTGCATCTATGTAAGTGGTGATATAATCATAGGTCGCTGGGATTAACTCAGAAAACGGCAATGGAAAGTGCTTACCACAAAGGAGTGATCACTCTAAATTATTCTTTCATTCTGCGTCGTTTAAACCAGCCACCATGACATCAACAAGACTCCTCTCCATGAAAGAAGCCACAACCAGAATATCTGACTGCCGATCGTGGCTCTGCTTCTAACTATCAATACTTGTCCCACCTTGACCAAGTTAATTCAACGTCTTGAAAGGGAGTCCCTTGGAACCTAAGATCTTTGAGGCTCATTCCATCCGAGAATCGACCTGTTCAGAGCAGGCAAATACCTATATTAAGGGAACAGGCAGACACATGTCCTGAGCACTGGTTAAATAGTCTCTCCTGTGTCTCCTCTCTGCCTTCCCGGAGGAGGCCTTGAAGGGTGCCAATACTTTAAATACTTCAACCACAGGAAGATGCCAACGCATCTTTGCTCCCCTGTAATCAAAAGGTCTGTGAACTCACACTTGAAATCTCAGAGAAAGCTTAAGTGGAAAGAACATCTTTCAATAACCAACAACATAATCCTCCTCACGTTTTGCCATCCCGACGTTCAGGGAGTCACGCTCCAGAGAGCACTTTTCAGGAAACAATCAGCTTAAGACATCATCCATCCAATTCACTTTGACACTGATGAGCGATGACACTGTTCCTTAGAAAACAGAAACAGAAATGGCAGACCATCGCTACGACAGCCAACTGCTGGGCAGTCTTTTGGGTTGCTTTTTTTGTTTTGTTTAAGTTTGTCATTCACTAAAGAGGAGACAGGGAAAATGGGCAGGTTACAAGTAGCTTCCTGTCTAATTGGAGGCTTGAGATAATTAGGAGACAATTCTGATTCTTCACCCATTTGTTCACTTATTCAATAAATATTTATTAAGTGTGAGGTTCTGTTCTGGATGCGGAGGATATAGCAGTAAACAAAATAGGCCAGATCCTTGCTCTCAATGTATATACTAGTGGAAGGACACAAACCCAAAATAACAAAGTAATAACGCTGCCAGGAACACTGAGGTGCACCTATACTTTCCTATTAGTGTTTTCATTTTCTTTGGCTAAATATTCAGGAGTGGAATCGGTGGATCACATGGTAGTTCTATTTTTAATTTTTTGAAGAACCTCCATGGAAGCGACCTGAGTGTCCATCCACTGAAGAATGGATAAAGATGCTGTGGTGTATGTGTGTGTGTATACACATATATACACCTATATAGAATGGAACATTACTGAGCCATAAAAAAGAATGAAATTTTGCCATTCGCAGCAACATAAATGGACATGGAGGGTATTATACTTAGTGAAATAAGTCAGACAGAGAAAGACGAATACGGCATGTTTTCAAGTATATGTGGAATCTAAAAAATAAAACAAACAAATATAACAGAACAGAAACTGACTCACAGAGATGGAGAACAAACTAGTGGTTACCAGAGGGGAGAAGCGTGGGGGAAGGGCAACATAGGTGAAGGGGATTAAGAGGTACAAACCACTAGGTATAAAATAAATAAGTTACAAAGATGTAATGCACTGCACAGGGAAGAGAGCCAACATTATGCGGAGTATAATCTGTAAAAATATCAGACCCTTATGTTGTACAGCTGAAACTAATATAGTATTGTAAGTCAACCACACTACAATGAAAATAGTAATAATCAGATGAACAAACAAGATAATCTCAGGCAGTGACAAGTACTATGGTGGAAATAAACTAAGCAGTACGATAGAAAGTGACCCAGGCTGGAGGGAGCAAGCCTGCAGCCTATGCAGGCAGGTTATGCTCTGAACACTTCTAGAAGGTACCATTCACACCATGAATGAGTGACAAGGAAGAGACAGCCATGCAAAGCCAAGGGCAAAAGCCACTGAGGTCAGGTTTCCTCCAATGGGATGCTACTGGCATTTGGCAGGGGGGTTGTTTTTCTTGTGTGGGTCTGTCCTGAGCATTGCAGGATGTTTAGCGTCCCTTGACCCTCCCCCATACCCAATATCTGCAGGGTCTTCTGGGTAGTCATTGGGGTAGCCGAAAATGTTTCCACTCTTTTCCCTAGAGGAAGGGCTACAGCTCCCCTTGTTGAGAACCACTGATACAGCAGAGAACAAAGGCCAGGGCCCTGAGTTAGAAACAAGTCTGGGCTGTGCAATGAACAGCAAGCAGGCCAGTGTGCTTGGCATATAATGAGTGATGGGGAAAGAGGCGAGAGTTGACTTTATAGCCATGTATGCTTAGCTGTGGCATACTGAGTTTGCTTGCTGTCAGCTGGGAAGATTTCATACAGGAGACAAGAGGATGAGCAGAGCACAGAAGCCACAGTTACACACACGCTTTCTGTACAGTACCAGGAAAGGGGATACGATTCTATAGGCAATTTGATGAAATTTTCTGCTGCCCTGGTGCTGCAATGAGCAAAGCTGGGAGGAGAGGAAAGTGAGCAAACTACAATATTTCATCAATCCTAAAATGTATCTTTTTATTCACATTTCAACCTAGCTGGAATCAAAATGTGTGTCACAATCATCATCACGTATTGTCACTGCCTGAGTCTGTGCGTCAAAACCAGCAGCAGCCTGGAAGAAAATCCTGAGGGCAAGGATGGAGCACTTTTTAAGAAATGCTGCCAGAGCAACAGCCTAGGTGGGATTAGGAACGAGAGCACGAAGAACACACAAGAGGAGGACACTGCGAACTGGGGGTGGCTCAGAAGGGTCCAACTTTGAATAAGAAATGTCAGGAATCCATGGACCAATTTATCTCTTTTATTTTTTTCTGATGTATGAATGCACAAGAGTGATGGAAGATAAATGTTCCAGCATAAGGATTCTCTTTCCAATAAATGTGAAATTTTAAAATTCTACATGTAGA
The DNA here is from genome assembly GCF_963455315.2 of Globicephala melas. NCBI lineage: Eukaryota > Metazoa > Chordata > Mammalia > Artiodactyla > Delphinidae > Globicephala > Globicephala melas. Next base: position 18,641,686 of record NC_083328.1, read on the forward strand.
AGTACCGCCATGGTTTAATTAGCAATGCTCTCTTCCTAGTGATAAGAGTAAGAGTGCACATTACAGATTCGAGGAAATCTGAGAACCTCTACTGAACATCCAGCCGGTGCCAGGAATTTTATATGTGCTATACAGCAAGGAATCTCACAGCAGCAGTCTAAAATCCACAGGATGAACTCCACTTCACAGACATTAATAAGTAACTTGGGCTTCCCTGGTGGCGCAGTGGTTGAGAGTCCACCTGCCGATGCAGGGGGCGCGAGTTCGTGCCCCGGTCCGGGAAGATCCCACGTGTCGTGGAGCGGCTGGGCCCGTGAGCCGTGGCCGCTGAGTCTACGCGTCCGGAGCCTGTGCTCCGCAACGGGAGAGGCCGCAACAGTGAGAGGCCCGCGTACCGCAAAACAAAACAAAACAAAACAAAAAAACAGAAATAGTTTCAGAGTTGACACATCTTAAATTATACTTCCCTAATACATATTATCTGAAGGAACACTGCCAATTAGTGAGTCAAAGTTTTATCCAGGACTTCCCTGGTAGTGCAATGGTTAAGAATCCGCCTGCCAATGCAGGGCACACGGGTTCGAGCCCTGGCCTGGGAAGATCCCACATGTTGAGGAGCAACTAAGCCCGTGCACCACAATGACTGAGCCTGTGCTCTAGAGCCCGTGAGCCACAGCTACTGAGCCTGCATGCCACAACTACTGAAGCCCGCGCCTAGAGCCTGTGCTCTGCAACGAGAAGCCACCACCATGAGAAGCCCATGCTCACCACAACTAGAGAAAGCCCGTGTGCAGCAATGAAGACCCAGCACAGCAAAAAATTTATTTATTTATTTATTTAATTTAAAAAAAAAGTTTTATGCAATGGTTTGCTTTTTTTGTTTTTTAAGCCTACAGCACCCGGTATTCCCAGGTGGTCTCCCATCCAAGTACTAACCAGGCCTACCCTGCCTAGCTTCTGAGATCAGATGAGATTGGGTGCACTCAGGGTGGTATGGCTGTAGAGTGCAATGGTTTGCACTTTTATAATAGGTGCACTTTTTTTAAATTCAACTACAGTTGATTTACAATATTGTGTTAGTTTCAGGTGTACAGCAAAGTGATTCAGACAGATAGATAGATAGATAGATAGACAGATAGACAGATAGAGTGATTGATTGATTCAGGTTATTTTCCATTATAGGTTAATATAAGATATTGGATATAGTTCCCTGTGCTATACAGTAAATCTTTGTTGTTACCTACTTTAATATATAGTAGTACATATCTGTTAATCCCATACTCCTTATTTATCCCTTCCCCCTTTCCCCTTTGTTTTCTATGTCTATGAGTCCGTTTTTGTTTTGTAAATAAGTTCATTTGTATTATATTTTAGATGCCACATATACGTGATATCATACAACAGTTGTCTTTCTCTGTGTCCCATTTCTTTTTCAGGAAAAGATCCCAGGAAAAAACTCCTAATTTCCCTACTTAATTCCTTGGTTTGCTGCTCCCAGCCTGGCTGCTCAGTGGGGCCCCATCTCTCCAGACTCTTCCATCATGCCCCCTCAAAACCCATAGGATTAAAACTTCTTAAGGGTTTACTAGTTATCAATACTGAGAAACAGAAGACACAAAGAAACAAACACTGGAGATTCTCCTGGAATCTTGGCTTGTACAGCCACTTCCCCACTGAGTCTCTGAGTCCTTATTCCTGAAGGTGTTGTTGCTATGACCCTCCCGACCCTGCAGAGCCCAGATAGCTTCTTAATGCCCTCTGACACCTTCCTAATAACAAGAAACAGCTTTCAGTTAACCAGGATCTACCAAAGGGTGGCCATCAGGCTAGGCACTTGATATAATTTACCTCCTTTAACCCAATCAACAGCCCTATGACAAAGGTATTACACTTTTCACTTTTTAGATGAAAAAATAAAGTTCAGAGAAGTCAAGCAATTAGCCCAAGGTCACAGAGCTAGGATATGGCAATCCTGTGATTGGAGCCTGAATATAAATCTACTGAAAATCTAATCAAAACAGATGAGTAGTTAATTCAGGTGATAAGTGGTGTGAAGTGTATAATGCACATTCCCAGGGTCTCCACATGGAGCCAAACCTCCTCTCTTCAAGCTCACCCCATTGTTTCCATGAGGTCTGTAATGCTGAAATCAGATATACTGACTTTATCACAGTAAAGTGTGTGGACCAGAGGGCAGACAGCAGAAGCAAGAACTACAATCCTGCAGCCTGTGGAACAAAAACCACATTCACAGAAAGATACACAAGATGAAAAGGCAGAGGACTATGTATCAGATGAAGCAACAAGATAAAACACCAGAAAAACAACTAAATGAAGTGGAGATAGGCAACCTTCCAGAAAAAGAATTCAGAATAATGATAATGAAGATGATCCAGGACCTCGGAAAAACAATGCAGGCAAAGATAGAGAAGATGCAAGAAATGTTTAACAAAGACCTAGAAAAATTAAAAAACAAACAGAGATGAACAATACAATAACTGAAACGAAAAATACACTAGAAGGAATCAATAGCAGAATAACTGAGGCAGAAGAACGGATAAGTGACCTGCAAGACGGAATGGTGGAATTCACTGCTACAGAACAGAGTAAAGAAAAAAGAATGAAAAGAAATGAAGACAGCCTAAGAGACCTCTGGGACAACATTAAACGTAACAACATTCACATTATAGGGGTACCAGAAGAAGAGAGAGAGAAAGGACCAGAGAAAATATCTGAAGAGATTATAGTCAAAAACGTCCCCAACATGCGAAAGGAAATAGCCACCCAAGTCCAGGAAGCACAGAGAGTCCCATACAGGATAAATCCAAGGAGAAACACGCCAAGACACATAGTAATCAAACTGGCAAAAATTAAAGACAAAGAAAAATTACTGAAAGCAGCAAGGGAAAAACGACAAATAACATACAAGGGAACTCCCATAAGGTTAACAGCTGATTTCTCAGCAGAAACTCTACAAGCCAGAGGGAGTGGCATGACATATTTAAAGTGATGAAAGGGAAGAACCTACAACCAAGATTACTCTACCCGGCAAGAATCTCATTCAGATTCGATGGAGAAATCAAAAGCTTTACAGACAAGCAAAAGCTAAGAGAATTCAGCACCACCAAACCAGCTCTACAACAAATGCTAAAGGAACTTCTCTAAGTGGGAAACACAAGAGAAGAAAAGGACCTACAAAAACAAACCCAAAACTGTTAAGAAAATGGTCATAGGAAAATACATATCGATAATTACCTTAAATGTGAATGGATTAAGTGCTCCAACCAAAAGACACAGGCTTTCTGAATGGATACAAAAACAAGACCCATATATATGCTGTTTACAAGAGACCTACTCCAGACCTAGGGACACATTCAGACTGAAAGTGAGGGGATGGAAAAAGATATTCCATGCAAATGGAAATCAAAAGAAAGCTGGAGTCGCAATACTCATATCAGATAAAATAGACTTTGAAATAAAGAATGTTATAAGAGACAAGGAAGAACATTACATAATGTTCAAGGGATCAATCCAAGAAGAAGATTAACAATTATAAATATATATGCTCCCAACATAGGAGCACCTCAATATATAAGGCAAATGCTAACAGCTATAAAAGAGGAAATCAACAGTAATACAACAATAGTGGGGGACCTTAACACCTCACTGACACAAATGGACAGATCATACAAACAAAAAATTACTAAGGAAACACAAGCTTTAAATGACACAAAAGACCAGATAGATTTAATCGGTATTTATAGGACATTCCATCCAAAACCAGCAGATTACACTTTCTTCTCAAGTGTGCACGAAACATTCTCCAGGATAGAGCACATCTTGGGTCACAAATCAAGCCTCAGTAAATTTAAGAAAATTGAAATTATATCAAGCATCTTTTCTGACCACAATGCTATGAGATTGGAAATCAATTACAGGGAAAAAAATGTAAAAAACACAAACACACTGAGGCTACACAATACGTTACTAAATAACGAAGCAATCACTGAAGAAACCAAAGAGGAAATAAAAAAATACCTAGAGACAAATGACAATGTAAACACAATGATCCAAAACCTATGGGATGCAGCAAAAGCAGTTCTAAGAGGGAAGTTCATAGCTATACAAGCCTAACTCAAGAAACAAGAAAAATCTCAAATAAACAATCTAACCTTACACCTAAAGGAACTAGAGAAAGAAGAACAAACAAAACCCAAAGTTAGCAGAAGGAAAGAAATCATAAAGATCAGATCAGAAATAAGTGAAATAAAAACAAAGAAAACAATAGCAAAGATCAATAAAACTAAAAGCTGGTTCTTTGAGAAGATAAACAAAATTGATAAACCATTAGCCAGACTCATCAAGAAGAAGAGGGAGAGGACTCAAATCAATAAAATTAGAGATAAAAAGGGGAAGTTACAACAGGCACTGCAGAAATACAAAGCATCCTAAGAAACTACTACAAGCAACTCTATGCCAATAAAGTGGACAACCTGGAAGAAATGGACAAATTCTTAGAAAGGTATGACCTCCCAAGACTGAACCAGGAAGAAATAGAAAATATGAACAGACTAATCACAAGTAATGAAATTAAAACTCTGATTAAAAATCTTCCAACAAACAAAAGTCCAGGATCAGATGGCTTCACAGGTAAATTCTATCAAACATTTAGAAATGAGCTCACACTCATCCTTCTCAAACTCTTCCAAAACACTGCAGAGGAAGGAACACTCCCAAACTCATTCTATGAGGCCATCATCACCCTGATACCAAAACCAGACAAAGATACTACAAAAAAAGAAAATTACAGACCAATATCACTGAAGAATATAGATGCAAAAATCCTCAACAAAATACTAGGAAAGAGAATCCAACAGCACGTTAAAAGGATCATACACCATGATCAAGTAGGATTTATCCCAGGGATGCAAGGATTCTTCAATATATGCAAATCAATCAACGTGATACACCACATTAACAAATTGAAGAATAAAAACCATATGATCATCTCAATAGATACAGAAAAAGCTTTTGACAAAATTCAACACCCATTTATGATAAAAACTCTCCAGAAGGTTGGCATAGATGGAACCTAACTCAACATAATAAAGGCCATATATGACAAACCAACAGCCAACATCATTCTCAATGGTGAAAAACTGAAAGCATTTCCTCTAATATCAGGAAGAAGACAAGGATGTCCACTCTCACCACTATTATTCAACATAGTTTTGGAAGTCCTGGACATGGGAATCAGAGAAGAAAAAGAAATAAAACGAATACAAATTGGAAAAGAAGAAAGAAAACTGTGACTGTTTGCAGATGACATGATACTATACATAGAGAATCCGAAAGATGCCACCAGAAAACTACTAGAGCTAATCAATGAATCTGGTAAAGTTGCAAGATACAAAATTAATGCACAGAAACCTCTTGCATTCCTACACACTAATGATGAAAAATCTGAAAGAGAAATTAAGGAAACACTCCCATTTACCATTGCAACAAAAAGAATAAAATACCTAGGAATAAACCTACCTAGGGAGACAAAAGACCTGCATGCAGAAAACTACAAGACACTGATGAAAGAAATTAAAGATGATATCAACAGATGGAGAGATATACCATGTTCTTGGATTGGAAGAATCAATATTGTAAAAATGACTACACTACCCAAAGCAATCTACAGATTCAATGCAATCCCTATCAAATTACCAATGGCATTTTTTATGGAACTAGAACAAAAAACCTTAAAATTTGTATGGAGACACAAAAGACCCCGAATAGCCAAAGCAGTGTTGAGGGAAAAAAACAGAGCTGGAGGAATCAGACTCCCTGACTTCAGACTATATTACAAAGCTACAGTAATCAAGACAATATGGTCCTGGCACAAAAACAGAAACATAGATCAATGGAACAAGATAGAAAGCCCAGAGATAAACCCACGCACCTATGGTCAACTAATCTATGACAGAGGAGGCAAGGATATACAATGGAGAAAAGACAGTCTCTTCAATAAGTGGTGCTGGGGAAACGGGACAGCTACATGTAAAAGAATGAAATTAGAACATTCCCTGACACCATACACAAAAAAAACTCAAAATGGATTAGAGACCTAAATGTAAGACCAGACACTATAAAACTCTTAGAGGAAAACATAGGAAGAACACTCTTTGACATAAATCACAGCAAGATCTTTTATTATCCACCCCCTAGAGTAATGGAAATAAAAACAAAATTAACAAATGGGACCTAATGAAACTTCAAAGCTTTTGCACAGCAAAGGAAACCATAAACAATACAAAAGACAACCCTCAGAATGGGAGAAAATATTTGCAAACAAATCAACGGACAAAGGATTAATCTCCAAAATATATAAACAGCTCATGCAGCTCAATATTAAAGAAACAAACAACCCAATCCAAAAATGGGCAGAAGACCTAAATAGACATTTCTCCAAAGAAGACATACAGATGGCCAAGAGGCACATGAAAAGCTGCTCAACATCACTAATTATTAGAGAAATGCAAATCAAACCTACAATGAGGTATCACCTCACACCAGTTAGAATGGGCATCATCAGAAAATCTACCAACAACAAATGCTGGAGAGGGTGTGGAGAAAAGGGAACCCTCTTGCACTGTTGGTGGGAATGTAAATTGATACAGCCACTATGGAGAACAGTATGGAGGTTCCTTATAAAAACTAAAAATAGAATTACCATATGACCCAGCAATCCTAGTACTGGGCATATACCAGAGAAAACCATAATTCAAAAAGACACATGCACCCCAATGTTCACTGCAGCACTATTTACAATAGCCAGGTCATGGAAGCAACCTAAATGCCCATCGACAGACGAATGGATAAAGAAGATGTGATACATATATACAATGGAACATTACTCAGCCATAAAAAGGAATGAAATTGGGTCATCTGTAGAGACGTGGATGAATTTCATACAGAGTGAAGTAAGTCAGAAAGAGAAAAACAAATATCGTATATTAACGCATACATGTGGAACCTAGAAAAATGGTACAGATGAACCGGTATGCAGGGCAGAAATTGAGACACAGATGTAGAGAACAAACGTATGGACACCAAGAGGGGAAACGGACGGAGGGTGGTGGTGGTGCTGTGATGAACTGGGAGATTGGGATTGACATATATACCCTAATATGTATAAAATGGATAACTAATAAGAACCTGCTGTATATAAAATTTAATTAATTAATTAAAGTGTGTGCACGGGCATCTGGGTGCACACATGTGTTTTCTGCCAGTTACAAGTCTTCCATAAAAACACTTGAATGATCAGCAAGCCCAGAAGCCAATCATAATTCTAGTCATGAGGTGTACCAACTGGCATAATTCAGCTTTGAAGAGGCTCCCTCTACATGGATTAAGTATGATTGAATGATACGGGTTCTCCCTGGGTGTAAATGGGGTGGCAGTGTACAGGCATTCTGGGAAGTGGAGTTAATTCTTTCCAAGTGTCTATTCGATCCCCAGGGGATCTCCTCCACCCTCAGCTCAAAATTCTCAATCCAAGGAGGGAGGGAGGGGGAAGGGATGGATTGGGAGTTTGGGATTAGTAGGTGCAAACTATTATATATAGAATGGATAACCGACAAGGACGTACTGTATAGCACAGAGAACCATATTCAATATCCTGTGATAAACCATAATGGAAAAGAGTATGAAAAAGAATGTATGTATGTGTATAACTGAATCACTCTGCTGTACAGTAGAATTTAACACAACATTGTAAATCAACTAGACTTCAAAAAAATAAATTTTTAAAAAAACTCTCAATCAGAAACAACACAGTATCAATGTAAGACAGTTGAGATGTTTTCTGATGGGTATTTTTCTAAAATGCCTTAGACACTTGCTAATCTTTACTTTTTTCCATTATCTATTTTAATTGAAGTAATACACTCAGAGGATTTCAGAAAAAGAGACATGCACGCTGTCAAGGATTTATACTAGATGCCTCTCTGCAGCCTGTTTTTTCTCATCAGCAACAGATCTTGGAGTTTTTTCCACGGCTATATGCACAGCGCTGTCCAATTCTTTTAAACAACTGCATTGTACTCCTTCTGTGGGTAAGCCATAACTTACACAACCCGTCTCGTACTGAGGTACACTTAGGTGGCTTCCAATCTTTTGCCATTAAAAATAAAACAACTCGTACACACCTTTTTGCTGGACAATTAAGATTTCTCCAAACTGAACACAGAGTAGTGTTGTTCTCAACACAGGCATATACCTGTTCTTCCAGAGATGCTATGATCCAACTCAAAAGTAAGGACAACAACTAAGACATAAGCTGGACCAACAGAGAGCAGGGACATCTGAGACAAACTGTCCGGAAAATTGCACAATGCATGGTTACTGCATCTATACTCTTTCTGAGAGAATCAGAGGGTCCGTGGCCAACGACAACGGAAAGATGCACAGGATGTAGAGAGCACTGTGCAGTGTTTAAAATAAGCACTTCTTCTTGGCGGTGTACAAGAGAAATAGAAATGCTAAACCTCGCCTGCAAAGCACACTGCATGGGACATTAACATAATACAATTTAGACACAATAGCAATCTTCAGTCATAGAGCAGACTTCCATCACTGCCAAAAACATTTCTCCCCTCACTGTTGAATGCTGCTGTGAATTTCATCTGTGACAGAGATTCTAAGATAACTCAAAGAATGTAGTTTTTACGTGTGAGGGCAGGGAGAACTGGGCATCCCCAGACACAGCAGGCAAGAGTGTAAATATTTATATAAGCCTCCTGGAGGGAAATTCAGCAATGTGTACCAAAAGCTTTAAAATCATGCTCACCGCTCACCTTTTGACCCAGTAATTATATGACCATGTATGCCCTGGGAGTCATCCTAAGAAACTCTGTGTGTGTGTGTGTTTTCTGTACCCATTTGTTCACTGCAATGTTTTAGGACCAGAGGAACACTGGAAGCAATGTAAATGTCCACCTGTAGGGTATCAGTTAAATACATTATAATGTATTCATGCCATACAATGAAAACCACACACGAATAAAATTCATGTGTTAAAGGAGGAGTTTGCAAGCTGTGGGTCACAAATCATTAATGAGTCATGAAACCAGTTTTTGTGGGCCATGGACAGCTTTTTAAATAGAAGAATATCAGAGTGCATCACACAAAGTAAGTGTCAGTATGGTTTCATGAAACTTTATTTAAATGCATGTGTGTTTATTCTGGGTCAGTATATAAAATGTACTTCTTACTTTAGGATATAGTAAAAAAAAAAAAAAAAAAGCTGAAAACCACTGTGGCAACAGAATATTCACTAGTATGGAAATATGTCAACATTCTACCTCTAAGTGGGGAAAACAGGTTAAAAATTATATAATATAATCCCAAATCTGAGATAATACCAACAATCAAATATGTATGTGTATATGTGCACAGAAAAGAAACATTCTCTGGATAGTAGTATTATGGGTGAAGGTAATTTCTCTATTTTCCCTACATGCTTCTGGTATTTTTCTAAATTTCCTCTAATTTCTGCTTATTATGTTAATAAGCAGAAAAAAACAGTGGGTATTTTCAAATATAGTTTTGGTAAGTATGTTAAGTATTTTAAGATGCTCCAAAAATGAGTCAAGGGTGACAATAAATGAATGAGGTGACCAGGCAATCATTCCATCCTCTGACACCCTCCTATGAAAAATCTTCTTTCAGAAATGTTGCACACCAACACATTGGGACAAGCAGCATATGGTCCTACAAGAAGGCGTACAGGAAACGTAAAATAATAGTAGTTCAGAACTGCAAGGAAGGAAGGAAGGAAGGAAAGGAGGAAGGAAGGTAGGAAAGGAGGGAGGGAAGGAAGGAAAGAAGGACGGAAGGAAGGAAAGGAGGGAGGGAAGGAACAGAAATAATGGAAGGGAAAAGTGAAAAGAAAAGAAAGTACCAAAAATATCTGATATGTTAAAAAAAAAAAAAGAGAGACAGAGAGAGAAATAAAGCTTGTCTTTAATACACAGCAGCAAAAAAATTGGACAAAGCTTTCATTTTATGACTAGAGGTTTCAGCCAGCAAATATCGTCCTGAAGGTATTAAATTTTAAAATGCCCAGGAACTCAATAAACCCTTTTTTAATTCATAATGAGTTAATGAAGTGGCCAATGACCTGACCTCTTTTCAAACTGGATGAGGGATTTGATGAGTCAGTGCTAATTCAGGTTCAGGTGATCACTTCACTGTTAGGAAAACATTGTTACATTTTTTTTTTTTCTGAGGAAGAGGCTTTACTATGGAAGCATAATCATTAGTGATGCTATTTAATCTTCTTCTTCACCTCAGTGGTACCCCAGTGAGGCACATAACTAATGGAATTACTCAGCGTTAAACAAGGAAATGGCAGCTTTTCTGTATGAATTCCATTTCTTCACTTTCCAAATCTTTCTCAAGTAGAGATGGGACCCTGTCCTCAAAATGTTTATATTCTGTTGGGGGAGACAATGGCAACTCCTGGATTTCTATTTAAGTAGGTGATATAGAGGTTTAGGTGGCTTGGAAGAGAATGCTTGCTGATGGAAATGATTGGTGATAAGACTTAAAACCACCCTTCTCATTGCCACTCAGACGAAACATAAATAACAAGATACGAAGAATATTGGGAAAAGAGCGTGCTAACTCAAGAAGAGTAAAATCCCTTCTAGGCTGAAGGAGAAAAGCATTTGAACCTCACCAGTTATATTTTGGGAATAAAAGGTACAAAATTGTTAGACAGATGGACAAACCCATCCTTTTGGATGCTACTGTGAAAATCTGGAGCCAAACTAAGGTTGATCACATATGATTTCCAAACAGTATATTGGTCAAATTTATATCACTTTTTTCAAATCTTCTGATTTATTTGTGTATCCCTAGCATCTTGCAAAGCACTGGAGAGAGCAGACAGTTATAAAGTAATTATCCAATATTAGATAAATACAGTTGCTTGATTTTTTAGTGGAATCCAATAAGGATCTGAGGAAAGAAACATAGATGCTTAAGGAGAACAACTGGTATACCAAAGGCACATGGATTAATTTGTCTATACTGACAGATAACTGACTTCTCATTTTTAAAAATCTCCACATTATTTGCTTTGCTTTATTAGTATTCATTTTCCAGAGCTTTGCATGTGTATCTCATTTAATCCTTGTAACTAACCTATAAAGTACATACTATTAATATCTCCATTTTAAAGATGAGGAAACTGAGTCACAGATCAGTTTAGTAACTCATTCAAGGCCCCACAACCAGCAGGTCCCACAGCCCATACTCACAGCCAAGCAGTTGGCTCCAAAGCCCATGTTACCCTGGTGCCCCCTATTTCCAAAGCACTCTAAACATTTGGCAGATGGTATCTTATTCTTTCTCCCAAAACCACTTGAAGTAGCTTGTTAAAATACTGTGACCTTCCCCAAGTCACTGTATGCCCTTGCTGGGTATTGTCTGAGAGACGAAGGTAATTTCCCACAAGGCCAGCTTTATTCCTCACCAGCTGAAAAGCAAAGCAAATGAAACAAAAGAAAAGGAACATGAGGGGTTCTTTGGGCACATTGTGTGTTGGACGTAAACAAATAAAATGGTTTTAATAAAGGGATGGCAAGTGAGAACATATATCAGTCACCTGGTACCTTGGTAGACCAGATAACCCTCCTCATGGAGTCTCAGAGACATGAGGGAGGAAGTGCCCTTGTGTCCTGGGTTTTGTACCTTCCGAGATCCGATAGAGGTCTGCAAGTTTTAATGAAAACAATTTGCATTGTAGGGTGCCGAAGGTAACAGGCTAATGTTAGGGTGGAGTTGGCTGGCTAGTTTTATTCTCCAAAAAGTCTGGTTATGTCAACCCACTCCCAGTAGAGTCTCCCTGACAGTTATCTAATAAACTCGAGTTTCCCACTGTCAAAACATACTGCTGACAACAAAGGGTCTTTCTTCAGCATTGAAGAACACTGAGTGCATTAAGGAAATCTGGCCACAAAAGAACAAGGAGACCTATAAAAGCTCCCCCACGTCTTCCATGCCTTCCTTCCAGCTTGATGTTTCTTGTCAAGAGAAGGAAAACTCTCTGTATAAATATGCATTTGAATCATAAAACAAATCCACCCAGTACTTTTGCAGAAAAAGAGAGAGATAAAAAGAGGCTCCAGGACAAACATCTAAGTAAAAAATATAAAGTGCTTTTACCCCCTCATCTCACGACGTGCCTGTCTCTTCCACTCTCCTCTTGCACTGAGCAGTATGTACACTTTACAGAGAATGCCAGCTATAATCCAACAGATGTCACTGTGAACATGGAGGAGAAAATGGCCAGAAACAGCCTCTCATGGGTTGTCTGCACAAAAATACACTGACCAGCTTTGATTTTCAGTGCCACGGTCAACTAGACCAGCCCACGTGTGAGCACAGGAACTTGTTCCTGCCGTAACCTGAGTCAGGTGAGCTGAGAATGCTAATTCATTTAGATGAGATTTGTGAAAAAAATTGCTTTGGGTGGCTTCCCTGGTGGCGCAGTGGTTGAGAATCTGCCTGCATATGCAGGGGACACGGGTTTGAGCCCTGGTCTGGGAGGATCCCACATGCCGCGGAGCGGCTAGGCCCGTGAGCAACAACTACTGAGCCTGCGCGTCTGAAGCCTGCGCACCGCGATGAAGAGGGGCCCCCGCTTGCCACAACTAGAGAAAGCCCTCGCACAGAAATGAAGACCCAACACAGCAAAAATAAATTAATTAATAAAAAAATATTGCTTTGGGTGAAAGAAGGGTATCTCATTGCTATGCAAACATGTATTATCAGGGGAAGAAAAGCAAAAAAGACTAAGGTTAGCCCACATAAGATAGTCCTTCGAGGCAACCCTCAATCCAGAATATGAGTGTGCCTCAGGAATCAGCATGGTTAGACTGCAGTTAACCCCTTCTCTGTAATAATCCACACTAAAGTCACGTTTAAAGAGAAGAATCATGTCATTTCACCATCACATGTGTATGTATCTCATCTCTCTCCTCCAAGCCTTCACGTATTCTGTTCCTTATGCCCAACACCCTTCCCTCACCATTGACCCTTAGCTTAAAAGGCTAACCCCTACAAGTCCCCTACTTCTCAGCTTAGGTGTCACCTCCCTTGTTTTATCTACAAATGTGCCTGGCAGATAGTAGTGAATGAAGAGATGTTTTAGAATAAATGCATAGGACCCATTTGTGGCCAGTGGGTGTAGAGGAAATATACCAGGGTCTCCTAGAAGGAATTTTCTCCCTAATGAAAGGTAAGAGCTGCCTGAAGAATAAGCCTTTTTGTCACTTTCCCTCCCTTCCTTCTTTGCATACTCTCATGCAAGAATATAATACCTAAGGCTGCAGCAGCCATCTTCAGATCACGATGTAACAACCCACAGTTCAAAATCCAACAGGCTAACATGGCAGAGTGGAAGGATGTAAACAGCTTGAACCCTTCATAGCCTGGTAAACTGCTGACTCTATCCTGGAACCACCCATCTGGATTTCTTGCTAAGTGAAATCTAAATATCCTAAGTCACCGTTCATTAGGTTTTCTCTCGCTTACAGCCAAAAGCATCCAGACTGGCATATTCTGCACTTATTAACCTAAATTGTGATTGGCATTTGCTTGTCTGTCTTCCCACCTAGACTGTGAGTTCCAGAAGGATGAAAGTGTCTTGTTTACCTTCTTCCCGGCGTACAGCAAAGAATGGGATGCCTTAAACATCTGTTAAACGAGACTCATTTCCCTCACACCTGCCTCCCCCAGTTCCCAAGAACTAAAACTCGAGGCTGACCCACTTCTATCTTTCTAAACCTTTAGAGGTATCTTTGATGTTAGATCTGGCACCTCTCAGTTCTCAGAACACTGTGACACATCTTAAGAAGTCCACTCTTTTTCAAGCTTTCTCTAAGCCCAATGGACATTTTTCAGACTTCAATTTAGAAAATCTCTTAGTGACATTCAACGTGGTCGATCACTCCTTCCTTTTGAAAATCCATAGTGCCATAAAACTGAGTTGCTTTCTTTTTTATTGAAGTAATACTGATTTACAGAATGGAAGAAAATATTAGCAAATGATAAGCAAATGTCAGGGGGTTAATATCCAAAATATACAAGCAGCTCATACGGCTCAATGTAAAAAAAAAAAAACCAAACAACCCAATGAAAAAAAAAAATGGGCAGAAGACCTGAATAGACATTTTTCTGAAGAAGACATACAAATGGCTACCAAGCACAAGAAAAGATGCTCAATATCGCTAATTATGAGAGAACTGTACATCAAAACAACAATGAGCTATCACCTCACACCTGTCAGAATGGCTATCATCAAAAAGTTTACAAATAACAACTGCTGTCAAGGATGTGGAAAAAAGGGAACTGTGTGCAATGTTGGTGGGAATGTAAGTTGGTGCAGCCACCATGGAAAACAGTATGGAAAGTCCTCAAAACACTAAAAAATAGAACTATCATATGATCCAGCAATTCTGCTCCTGGGTATATACCCAGAAAAAACAAAAACACTAATTCAAAAAGATACATGCACCCCAATGTTCTTAGCAGCACTATTCACAACTGCTTTCTTATTGTCCTCTACACTTTTCTCTTTTACAAGCTCACCTTTATGTACTCTGCACCCAATTTCAAAGCCTAATTCTAAGCCTTCCTCTCTTGCCACCATACACTTGCCATCATTGACCATGGCTTCAGTTATCACTTTACGTTGATAAGTCCCAAACTTATATCTCCTAGCCCTGTCCTCTCCTCTAAGCTCAGCTACATACATCTACCTATTTGATATATATATATCAAATATATATATAGTCTCAAAACAATATATAAACAATATATATATATGTATGTATACATATGTCTCAAAACCATCTGAAATTCAACATTTTTGAAACTGAACTTATTATCCTCCCTGACTCATCGGCATCCTGATGAAGGTATCAAAAACCTACCTCAAGCTGACCTAGGGCACTAAAGGAAATGTATTGGCTCAAGGAACCAGAAAGCTCTTAGACAGAGCTGGTCTCAGGCATGCATGAATTCAGGAATTTAAACAACAAAATAAGGTCTCTCTTGCCATCTCTCATCTCTATTAATCTCCATCTAACTCCTTTCTCTCTCACTGCACACCAGCTTTCTCCATAGGGAGGAAACATCTCCACAGGTAGAAGCATCTGTAGGACTCCACCCTTCCTGCTCCAAGACCCCAAAGGCAAGCCCCCTTTGTCTTCACCTCCAACATCCCACAAAAATGAATCTCACTGTGCAAACCTTGGTCACTAAGCCAATGCCTGTTACAGCCAGGGGAGGTGGGTTTTCCTGAAGGGAAATCTAACCCAAAATCCAGATGACTGGATTAACAGTTCTTCAACAAAAGAGAGCACAGGGTTTTCTGGACAAGTTAACTGCGTAGATGTCCTGCAGCTACCCCAAGCCAGCTCTTCTTCTTGTGGTCTCTGTCTTGGTAAGTAAAGCCATCCTTCTCCCATCCACTTACACAAGCCAGAAACCCAGGAGTTCCTGAAGACTTCTCTCGCTCTCATCCCCTGAAGGCAAGCCAGCACCATATCCTTTCAATTTTGCCTCCCAAGTGTTTTACACTTAAAACAATGCCCAGAACACAACATCACCCACTTCTTTCCATCCTCACTGCGATCTCCCTAGTCTAAGCCACCAGAAACCTTTCCTAGACTATTTTAAGAACCTCCTACAGGTACTTACTCTCATCTCCCAGTCCATTTCCTACGTAGCAACCAGGCTGATCATTTCAAAGTGTGAACCTGACCCTGTCCCCTGTCTGTTGAAACCATTAGACAGCCCTCCATCTCCCTGAGGATAAAACCCCACACCTTTAACGTGTCCTGCAATTCCCCATAGCTATCTCCTCTCCAGTTCCATTCTAAGCCACGCCTCTCCCTCTTACTGAGTTCCAGCACCGTGGGTCTTCAGTTCTTCCAACATGCCACCCATCTTCCTGACATGAGGTCTTTACATGTCCTGTTCCCTCTGCCTGGATTGCTACCCTCCCCAACACACACACTCTCTCTCTCTCTCTCTCTCTCTCTCTCACACACACTTTCACCTCCTACTCAACCTTCAGATCTCTTCTCAAATGCCACTTATTTAGGAGAGCTTCCTCCAAACCTCTAATAGGTTACAACTCTTGCTAGATGTTCAAACTGCACCCACTTCATTCTAGTCTCTTACAGCACTGGATACTGTTCCTTCACAGTACTCACTCTGCTCATCATTTTAACTTTATTTACATTGACTGATTATATCGTTCTTCTCCATTGAAAGACAAGTGCCACAAGGCCAAGAATCAACTGCTTTTACTTACCTTTCTGTCCCCAGCCCCAAGCACAGTGCCTGGCACATTTGGAGGCAATCAATATGGAATGAGAAATAAATGTCTGAATCATTTCTGGAAAGGACAGAGATTAAAAGTACAAGTTGTGGAGTCAAGCAGGTTAAAATCTTGGGCCCATAGGGACTTCCCTGGTGGTCCAGTGGCTAAGACTCCACACTCCCAATGCAGGGGGCCGGGGTTCGGTCCCTGGTCAGGGAACTAAATCTCGCATGTCGCAACTACGGGTTCGCATGCTGCAACTAAAGATCCTGCGTGTCGCAACTAAGACAGGCACAGCCAAATAAATAAATAAATTTTTTTTAATAAAATAAAAACAAATAAATAAAGTCTTGGGCCCATAGAAATACAAGGTGTGTCACCTTGGACACATCACTTAGAATTTCCCTTCTTTACGTTTCAATTTCCTCATCTGTAAAATACGGACAATAATAAGGATTCATAAGATGACCTACCTTTTAGGTAGGTTTTTTACACTTAAAACAACGTCCAGAACACAGAAAGCAGATGTATCCATTACAATTAAGTTTATCCGAGAACAACTAAAGCCCAAAATAGTATGGCGGAAGCAACACAGAAAGGTATCCCTCTCTTACCCAGAGGTTTCCATCGGGCTCCTTCTGTCTTGCTGCTTCTTCATTCTCGAGATGACGCTCTCTCCACAGAGCACCAAATTACTGTTGAACTTCAATTCTCGTACTCGCATTCTCATCAACAGCAAAGAGCATCCTTGTAAGGACCTTTCTCAGAAGTCGTACCCAGCATCTGCTCTCAAATCCCACTGGCCCGAACTTAACCTCGTCAAGCCACATCAAGTAGGAGGAAGGTCGGGAAACATAGTCTTTATTTCAGATTGTCATGTGCCCAACGAAAATTGAGAGACGAACAGTAGCCTCTTTTACAGCAAGACAGTGAAAGGAAAATTCTTACACGGAAATTGGACGTTTCATGTCAAGGAGCGCCTCCAGTAAAGATGCTGTGGGCAAATGAGATTGTAGAAGCACCCTCCCCAGAAACACACCCGCCACAGTAACAGGCGCATAAATGCACTCGGTGGATTTTAAAGAAAACCACCACCATCATCCCATATGTGAACTTCCTAAACCCCTGGGTCCTGGGCTCCAGGGCAAGTGTGCTTGCCCAGAGAGAAGGCTTTAGAGGTTCGTCCCATTGTCATTCACTTAGGCTTGCCTTGATCTTTTCTCTCTGAATGATGCAAAATGCTTACAGGTGCCAGGCAGGACTTCTCAGGGTGCCCTGGGGCAGTCCTTTGCCTGCAGAATCCCTCCAGGGCAGGTCACCTACAGGAGGACTGTGGCTTTGCCTACCTGACGCATTGAGGGCCTTCCCAACCTGTCGCTAACCACCACCTCAGAAATCCAATTTTGCTTTACAGCTAAATCAATCCTGTCACTCCAATTAAATTCGCTTGGGAACAGTTAAAAAAGGAATCTCTGGCCTCACTGTGAATTCTCAAGTCTGATAGAGAACGATTCTGCCGCAGTTCAAAGAGAGAAAGGAAGTATTTACTCTGTCCCCCTTCATGCAGAAGGGAAAGGGGCATTGTTATTTTGATACTAGAAACTAAACTCTAAATAAGATCATCCGAGAAGGATAACCATATTCAAACTGCGTATTTTCTTCCACCTCATGGAAATGGTACGTGGAATCACCATCCTTATTATTAAAAGCTTTTATCAAGGTGCCTGGGGCACAAAACAGGCTGAGTTGTACTAAATCTGTAACATTACTTGGGGATGACGTGGAGATCTTTCCCAAGAACTTAGAAATAAGATTACCATCTGACAGCTCATCAAAATAGATCAAAGTGTATCAAAACTTTAACAGTGCACACTCCTTCCATTTCCTCTGGAGACATGCATTCAAGAGCACAAGGGTATCCTCTGTAGCCCTGCCTGTAAAAGCAAAGGATGGAAATGACAGAGATGTTCACAAAGAGTAGAGAGGTTACGTATATCATGATACCACCTTACAGGGAAACACAACGTCAAGATTACGAAACAGTGAACTCAGCCTCGACACAGTGTCATGAAAAAAGTGTTCACGCTCTCATGCTAAGTAGCCATAGCAAATGCAGGCTCTGAAGCCAAAAGGTCTCACTTGATTGTTTCCCAGCTCTGAGACTATGAGTACGTTCCTCAACATCTCTAAGCCGGAGGTCGCTTATCTGACAAATGGGGTAATAACAGCACTACCTCATAGGGTCCTGTAAGCACTTAGCCTAGTAGATGGTGAGTTGGCATGAGGTAACTGTTAACTCACTCCAGTTCTGTGGCAGTCTAAGTAATATCAGTGACACCTCACCAGTGTCATCAGCCTATATCAGTGAGCACTTCTTCCTCCACTGTATACATCACTCGAAGGGAAACGCAGGCCGACTAGAAGCAGTGGCTCCTTTCTGGGAATGAGGATGGCAGCGCAGGAAGCAGGATGGAAAAAAAGGAAAGAGGAAAAGTCTTGGGCTGTATTTTCATTTATATGTTAGTGTTCTTTTCTTCTAAAGCCAGCTCGTGTTACTTTTATCATAAAGTGGTTTTTTTTTTTCAAGATTGGCCTCTAAGAATTAAACTTTAATTGCATCTCTTAATGGATGAGAGCAGAGATATGCAAAGTTCCCAGGAAGGAAATCCTGAGCCTCAGGACCTGGTGTAACTCAACTGAAAATAGTAACACATCTAAAGCAAGGATATGACTACCTATGGGCTGAGGGTGGGGATGGCATCGAGTCCTAGTAGCTCAGGAAGAACAGGCACAGCAGAGGTGGCAGGGCACGCAAGCAGTTCTCAGGGGACAGGGGATTTTGGTCCTGAGACTCACATTTCCAAGTGTGTCCTCTAGGCTCTTCGCTTGGCTTCTGCTCTGTGTTAAGGACTGAATTGTGTCCCCCTCCCCAAATGCATGTGTTGAAATCCTAACCCCTAGGACCTCAGAATATGGCCATATTTGGAGATAGGGTCTTTCACGAGGTAATTAAGGCAAAATGGGGTCATTAGGGTGGGGCCGCAATCCAATAGGACTAGTGTCCCTGTAAGAAAAGGAGATCTGGGCACAAACACACAGAGGGAAGATCATGTGAAGACACAGGGAAGAAAAGACAGCCATCTGCAAGTCAGAGAGAGAGGCCGGAGAAGAAACCAACGCTGCCAACACCTTGATCTTGGACTTCTAGGCTCCAGGGCTGTGAGAAAATACACCGCTGCTGTTTAAGGCCCCCAGTGTGTCATATTTTGCTGTGGCAGCCCTGGTAAACTAATACACTCTGTTCGTGATTCTGTTTCCATACATGAATTTTACATTTTCTATGTGCAAATCCATCAATCTTTCCCTTTATGGATTCTGGGTTGTCATTTTTTTTAAATCTTGATTTAAAAGGACTCTGCCATCCCAACTTTATTAAGATATATCCATCCTGCCTTCTTATCATCTTTGCTGCTTTTACTACTGCTGTGGTTGTACTGTGGCACCTCTTTTGTTTCGTTCCTTATCTGAAATATATTTCTGTAATATGGGTGTGGTCAGGCCCTAACTCTGGGGTGACCCACTGTCTATATTACATTTATATTCATAAAAATGTTCAAATTATACTACAGAAATAGATTTTAGACACAGGAAAACATTCACGATACACCTTTAGGTGAAAAGAGGGAATTATACTTAAAAATACACATTTTTGAAATAAAATGATTTATATATACTTCGTAAGTATTGAAAATGTATGAAAGAACATACACTAAATTATTAGTAATACTTACCTCTGGGTGATTAGCATTTTTTATGCTTTCAGTATTTTCTAATTGACTTTACTGAAATAATAATTTAAGTGAAATCCTACTGTGTCTCAGATCTCCTTTCCTTAAAAGGACACTAGTCCTATTGGATTAGGGCTTACCCTAACGACCCCATTTTGCTTTAATTACCTCTTGAAAGACCCTATCTCCAAATATGGTCATATTCTGAGGTCTTAGGGGTTAGGATTTCAACACATGAATTTGGCGGGGGTGTACAACAATGACAAGAATACAAAATTTGATAGTGAAACTCTGGGATTCAGACCAACTCATGTTAGGATCAGGGTGACCTTTGGCAAGTCATTTAACTTTCCCTACGTTAGTTTTCTCATGTGTAAAATGGGTATAAGAACAGGTGGTCATGGGGTAATCAGGAGGTCTGTTGTTTGGGAGAGAGTGCATATAAAAGTTCTTGGTGGGAATAACATTCAGTAATGTTATTCAATAATAACATTCAATCAGCGGCACTATAATGTACCTTCCAACTTCGAAGAAGGGCAAAGCTCCAGGAACAGCAGGTGTCCATCATCAGGACAGGGAAACTCCATAGGTGTGGTTCATAACGTGTAGTCAGGGGGACAAGCAATAAAGCTGGGCTTAAGGAGGAGACGGGATTCAGAAGCTCTTCTACTCCACACCAGCCACCCGGCACTTTATAAAGGCCAGTGGTATGCATGTCACCGAGCTTTGTAACAAGGGGTGATGTGATTGCTAAAATTTCAGCGAAAGTACTGTTCATGGAAACACTTTCCCAAAGCCAGCTGTCAACCTGAGGGGGGTTAAACGTTCTTCATCAGGAACAAGAATGTGACCACGATTTCCTTGAGCAAAACAGCCCCTGCGACCAGCCCCTCCCTGCAGACATCCCACAACCAAGGCAGCAGGTAGAAAGCATTCCTAAATAAGATGCCAGTGAAGAGATGCTTTCCCTCCCTCACAGGGCTTTGAAATAGCCAAGCCTGAAGGATTTTTTTCCTTCCCTTTCTTTTTAAAAAATATACAGCCCAGGGCAAATCTCATACCTCTGCTGTCCCTAGAACAGGTAGCTGAAGCTGCCAGCTCACAGCAGGGCTTGGAAAATCAATACCTCTCTCTGAAGTTATCCAAAGTACTGAGACCTTTAAACCAAACTCCAGTAGATAAACACTATCAACAGTCTTTCACAGCATTAGGAGATGTGGGTTTATTTCCCAAGCAGCCTTGAAATGCGAAAACGGGAGCTGTTCTCTAAGATGTGGACACGTGGAATCTGGCTGCAGAAGTGGTTTCCAGAGGATCAGCACTCTGTCTGCCGACAGGAACAAGAGACAGCTGGACTGTGGATGGAACACTCCCTCAGCATTACAGCTGTGTGGCTAAAAGAACGCGCCCTAAATGCCTATGTTGG
Source organism: Globicephala melas (assembly GCF_963455315.2). Lineage (NCBI taxonomy): Eukaryota > Metazoa > Chordata > Mammalia > Artiodactyla > Delphinidae > Globicephala > Globicephala melas. The sequence goes on from NC_083328.1 coordinate 18,663,293, forward strand.
AATCCAGGTCGCATCCCTATGGCCCTGTGTATCTCTGGGAATCACTCTTCACCTCTCTGTGCCTTAGTGTTCACCTTAAAACCAGGTACCCTAGCTCAGCAGGGACTGCTGGGAGGATTAAATAAGATGAAGGAGGGACATGTATGCACTGGGGTTTTCTTTTAATCCTATACGAGCATCAAGGAAGTTAGCAGTTGTTATTCAGAAGGCATGATATGCAAAAGCACAATTGCTAGAAAAGAGAAATCACGCAAGTTCACTTCCCACCTAACCTGTTCGTTTTGAAATGTTGCCTTTTTCTGAACCAAGAGAGAATTTGGAAGAGGTCTTCAGACTCTTAAAATAAATCACAAGAAAGCTAGAAAAGAACTCTCTGAAAACAAGGTTCAAATATACGAGCCGCCAGAGGCTGGAGGGCCGTTCCTAGTTCCTCCATCTCTTTCACCTCCAGCAGGTAAACCCTTCAAGAGAAGAGTCCTGTGGCTTTCTTCTGGGGGGAAATGATGGGGAGGGACCCTCAGCAAAGGGGGAAACATCACTGCGTGCTAATGAGAATCCCCCAGACAACATAAGGTAATTATTTTTCTTTTTTTTTTTCTTTTTTTTTTTTTTTGCGGTACGCGGGCCTCTCACTGTCGTGGCCTCTCCCGTTGCGGAGCACAGGCTCCGGACGCGCAGGCTCAGCGGCCATGGCTCACCGGCCCAGCCGCTCCGCGGCATGTGGGATCTTCCCGGACCGGGGCACGAACCCGTATTCCCTGCATCGGCAGGCGGACTCTCAACCACTGCGCCACCAGGGAAGCCCACAAGGTACCTATTTTTAAACAAAACACCAAGACACTAGACTTGACCCAAAAAAACTCCCCAAAATGTAGACTTATTTTTATAAAAAGTCTTACAAAAGCATAAAAAATTAAATCACACTTAATATTCTATCATCAGCCTTACCTTAACTGCAAAGAGGAAAATGACAGAGAATCAGGGTTGTTCTAGAAATTCTGGGCTATCTAGTTGTCCCATTAAGGCTGATGAAATGCCAAATCATTTTTCCCTCTTGACTTGAAGTGAATCTGGGCAGGAACGCTTCATGTGATGAAACGATTTCCCTTGCTATTTGAAGAATTTTCTTGTAAGATATACAATCTCTTTAAATTTTCCCAGGCAGCTGCTAAGGGTTGCTAAGGAAGTGATGGAAATAGAAAATATTCTAAATAAACAATTAGTGATTTCTGAGGGGCAGGTACTTTAGATATTTTTTGCAGGATGTCACGCATCTTAGGTACTAAGACTGGACAAGTGGTCTGTCTTGTCTTCCCTCCCTCTCTCTCTTCTTCCCTTCCTTCCTTCCTTTCTGTGTTAAGGAAGATAAAATAGTTAACTAATAAGGACTTACTGTATAACACAGGGAACTCAGTACTCTGTAATGGCCTATATGGGAAAAGAATTTTAAAAAGAGTGGATATATGTATATGTATAACTGATTCACTTTGCTGTACACCTGAAACTAACACAACATTGTAAATCAACTATACTCCAGTAAAAATTATTAAAAAAAAAAAAAAGAATCTTCAAGCAGTGAGCTGGAGAGGGAGATTTTGAGCCATGGCGTGCCCAACTTGCTGGAGAGACACAGAGGAGGACCCAGGCCCTCCATCCCCACACAAGTCAGCGGAACTCTCGGTGTATCTGTTTTAGTCTGTTGTGCTTTAGCAAAAGATTATGTCTGAACAGAAGAGTCTTAAAATAGACATCTGTGGTTTTGGCACCAGCATCCATTTCCCTTCTTTGATAGCCGTATCCTGGTTCTGTTTTGGGAAAATGCCCGCATCTCATCCTCCGTGCCCCCAGGAGAAGCATCCTGCCTCGGCTCCACAGGGGCGAGCACCTCAAGCCTCACACCCGCTCTGGCAACAACAGCTGGTTGCAGGATGCGTGTGTGACCCCATAAGAGGCAATGAGACTTCAGCAGACGCTTCTGGGGCAAAGATGGCACATTTTCCCTACTGCATTTGGGGTGAGAAGACTGCGCTGGTGCCCACTCCCATCCACAAGGGGGCAGGTTTTCAGAAAGCAGCCGACCACCTCAGAGGCAGTAAAATCCAAAAATGAGAGATCTGCTGACACTGTTTAAGCCCTAATTAAGCCATTCCCACCCCCGACTTCTTAAATAGATAAGCCATTCAACTCCTTTTTGGTTCATGCTTGGTTCAGATTCTACCAGGAATTTCTGCGTGTTATAACCAGAAGACTCCTAGACAACAGAGTTCCACAGCTACACTTCAAACCACTGGGAAAGATTTCCTTTTAACGTCCTCTGACATATTATGATTGGGGGCAATTTCTTCCTCCTGGTGGAGGAGAGGGAAAGAGACATAATCCCAAGAAATCTAGGAGCACCAAGGTCAACAGCTGAAAGTAAACTAAAAGAAGGGACTCTCGACACAGCAATTCATACATGAATGCGAACCACTGAGTATAGAACAAACTCGTATTTTATTCTAAATAAGAAAATCGGTGGTTCTGGGTAAGGTCATGGGGTTTTTGTTGGCTGAAATCGCCATGTGATTTTCAGAGTCTAAGTAGGCAGTACACCTATTTAATATCTGGCATATATGTTATAATAATAATTTCTAATATTAAATGTCTTAACATATGTTCTTGGAAACATGGTACGTTTATTTTGTTTGTCCACATTCAGACATTCATAGCTAAGAAGGAAAGAAAAATGCCACCTGGCAATATACTCTCTGTATCTGAACACAAATTTTAAAAATTGGCTAAGAAGTGGGTAGAGAAAAAAGATAGCCAAATGTATTTGAGTTTGTTTGTTTTAAACAGGCTCTAAATATCTGTTTTGATTTCTGTTTATTGTTTACTGAAAGTGAACCTTTTATAAAGTCTCTAATTTTGCAGGGGCAAAATATGCAGGATTAACCCAAGCTGGAAGGAGCCTGAAACCATTCATATCTTTTATCTCAGGAAAAGCCTCACTGTACTTTGAAATGAGCCTATGTCACATGACCACCACCCAGTGGCAGTGTACTTAAATAGCAGGAACAGCTGAGAGTTACAATAAACATCTTTTAAATAGACCCCAGCACTGTCACGGTCATTTTGATCAGAACTAGATTTTCCCTCCAGGATGGTGGAATTAAGAACCAGGAAACTAAGAAACCAGAAATCTGGGTAAGAGCAGAATAACTGTGGAATTAAGCAACTGCTGGTGGTAACATTGTTTTTACCAGCATTTTCCAATGACTGGACCTCCTACCACTAGGAATACACAAAGTGAGTCCAGGTAGTACAAGGAAAGGTCACACTGAGGAGGGACAGTTGAGCAGAGGCGCAAATGAATGGAAGAGCAAACCATGCAATTTTCTAAGAAAACAGCACTATAGGAAATGGAGGAGGCAACAAGTGCAAAGGCCCTGAGGCAGGGCCATGTTTGGCTTCTCAGGGTATAACAAGGAGCTTAGTGTGGTTCAGCCAGAGAAGCAAAGACAAGAAGGCAAATGAATGTGGTGGACGAGGTGGGCAGGGGTCAGATTCTTTAGGGTTTTGTAGATCATGATTGGGACTTACAATTTTTTTCTACATTGACAAAAAGCCACTGGAAAGTGTGAAGGAGGAGAGTGATGTGGTCTGCTTTATGTTCTAGAAGGATCACTTACTCTAATCACTGTGAAGAGCAGACTACAGAGGTCAAGAGTGTTAGCAGAAATAAGAATAGAAGTCTACTGCAACAGTCTGGGCAAGAGATGCGTGTGGTACCAAGGCAGATTGATAGATACATAGAAAGATAGGTAGACAGTTATCTATGTATACAAACATAAATGTGTGTATGTATGTATGTCTCCACCTCATCAAACACACTTATAGTAATGACAGTCTTTACAAATACTGAAAAAAATTATTTTTCATGTAAAAAAATAATCAATATAGGCGAGTATATCTATATGGCAAAAAAAAAAAAAAAAAAAAAACTGCAAGAGTAATACTTATGACTGACGTTTAGAAGATACCAAACTCTCAATACCAAAATACACTATTAGAGAATCAGGTAAATTTTATGTGTTCCTCTAAAATTTCCTGTGACCTCCTAAAATAGTTCTGTGTCCCAACTGCAAAAAACATTACGCCTACTCAATTTATTTCATCCTTCCAACTAGATTCCCTTCTTGATGGAAGAGAATAAAAAGAGGTCTAGTACGACCATATCCTTGTGTTAGTTACTTTGGCAGATAGCTGACCCCAGACTCATTCTCCCCTCCTTCCTGGGCACAGAGAGAGACATTCATATGGTCCCCAGAATCCTCTGCAGTTGGATCTGGCCATGCACTGGAATTCTCACCAACAGAAGGAGACTGGAAGTCATGAGGGTCATCTCTGCTACTTTCTTAAGAGAAAACCGCTTCCTAGACTTTGCCCTCTTTGCCTGACTGTTGGCTGGAAGGTAATGGGGTGGAGCCTCAGCTCTGATCACACAGGAGAAAAATCCTCTAAGGCAGGGGTTCTCACTCAACCACAGGCAATTTTGCTTCCCAGGGACACCTGGCAATGTTTGGAGGCGTTTTTGGCTATTCAAATGAGGGGTGAGGAGTCAGCTACTGGCATCTGGGGAAGGCAGAAGCCAGAGAGGTTGCTGAACATCCTACAAGGCACAGAAGAGCCCCCCACCACGAAGACTTTCCTGACCCCAAATGTCCACTATGCTGAAGTTGAAGAGCTTCACTGTAAGGCCACCTTCTCAAACTTTGCCCAAAATTATTCCCCAAGTATCTTCTTAAAATTCTGCTTCCGAAAGTTGGTGATGGGATCTGAGATTCTGCACTTCTAACATGCTCCCAGGGGGATGGTGGAGCCACAAGATGGAAAGAATGGAACTTGGGTCTCTGAATGGTCTCCCTGAGCACAGCTGCTCCAGCAGTCCAGTCTGGCTGGAGTGCCCATGCAGGGCTGCTACTCAAACATATACACCTGCACACCTGAACTCACTGTTTGCAGCTCGTGTTCCTTCTGAGTGGTTGGTCTCCAGGCAGCAACAATCGCTACAAACTTTGAATATCGACTTTCATCATGCGGGAGAAAAACATCATCTATCTTATTTAATCCACTGTAGGTTGGGGTCTCTTTGCTGCAACAGTTCAGTTTTTTCCCTAACTAATACAGTGACCATCTGCAAAGAGTGGACAGTGACATCTATGTTGCTGTTTGGCAAGAGACCAAAGAGCCCCGGAGATTATACTCTCCAGAAAAAAAGAGAAAAAGCAAAGGGAAGAAAAGAAACAAGATGGTGACTTCTAAAGATATGTGGGAAGAGTGTTTTGCTGCTGTAACAAATGGTCACAAACTAACTGGCTTAACGTGCTAGAAGTCAGAAGCCTGAAATGGGTCTCCATGGGCTACAATCAAAGTGTCAAGAGGGTTGCATTCCTTCTAGAAGTTCCAAGGAAGAATCCATTTCCTTTTCTGTAGCTTCTGGAAGCTGCCTGAATTCCTTAGCTTGTGGCCGCTTCTTCTATCTTCAAAGCCAGCAACAGCAGGTTGAGTCCCTCCCGTGCTGCCATCCCTCTCATTCTCTCTCTTCTGCCCCCTCTTCCATTTAAAAGGACTCTTGTGATTACATGGGGCTCATCCAGAGAATCCAGGATAATCTCCCATCTCAAGGTTAGCTGTTTAGCAATCGTAATTCCATCTGCAACCTTAATTCTTCTTTGCCATTTAATGCAGCATACTCACAGGTTTTGGAGTTTAGGATGTGGTTATTGGGAGACTGTGTTATTCTGCCTTCCACAGCTTAGAAAGTAGGCTAGTAAGGCAGCCAGAAGGTGGGAATTTAATATGCCCATCTGAGAAATGCAGAGAGAGTGCACAGGAAGAAGAGATGACAGGTCATTTGAGAGCAAAATGAGAGAATCTTCTGGTCACTCCCAAAGCTCGTCAACTGCAGGGCAATCCTAAAAAGCAAATGTGCCCTATAGCTTTTTATGTTTTTTCAGTATGAAAGAATGATGCATCGGTGGTCATGAATCAGATAAAAGAATTATGCAGACAGAGGTTCTCCAGGAATTCTCAGGATCTTTATGCAGTCTGCCCTCCCAAGGTTTGATATCCATGGTATATAATAGTTTCTGTAAATTAAACTTCTTAATCTAACTTTATGATAAGAGTGCTTGTCCTGTATTTCAGATACTCCCTGGAGTGCAACATTCCAGAAAACCAATTACCTGGGGGAGTTCATGAAAACGTGCGTGGATTAACAACAACTGCAGAATGTACACAAAGCAGATACGAGCACATCACCGTTATTCTGCCCTTGCAAAATCACTGCGGGGTTATTGGCAACTGTTATTCCCATTGTAGAGATGAGAAAACAAAGGCTCAAAGGCTAAATACTCTCTATGCACACAGGCAAGGTAGACACAGAACTCAGACTCCAAATCTTTAACTTCTGATTTTAGGTTCAGCTTTCTTTTCTAAACATCACAGAGCTCCAAGCAGGCAAAGTGCCCTATGATGAAGGCACTCAAGCAGTTTGACTCAAATTTCCTCAGCTCCGGGGACACCCAAACCTCCAACCCCCGTAGAGGCTTTAACCTGGAGGCAGAAAGGTGTATCTGCACCTATACTGAGCCACAAATCGAACACAGCCTCGATGTAACTGTTTGACTGTTAAATGGCAATAATGTCATTTTGATAATGCATTTAGAGAAACACCATCTAAACTACTCTTGGAGCGTAACAGTCTGTCAGGAATAATCCAGGCTCTTCTAAACCTTTGGCAACTACAGCAACAAAGGCTAGGAACCAAAAGCCACCAGTTACAATGTAAAGACACCTGCTGTGTGACTCCGGGAACGTCACCTGCCCTTCTGAAGTCTCATTCTCTTTATTTGTAACACTGGGATAAGACAGTATCTACTTCACGAGGCTGCCGAGAAGAATAAATGGGATAACGTGGTATGCCGCTGGGACCTTTTGGGGAGACTGTCTAGCCCACACAGCTTGTTTGAGTGGGTTTCTCTTTCTTGTACCCAAAATAGTCTTGCAAAAATAGTACGTGAAAGAGCTGAGAACAATTCTTAGCCAGAGTTCCCAAGGAATGTGAGTGTGTGATTGCTCCGCAGAAGCCTGGGGTTTTGAAAGAAAACAGCACAAAGAAGGTACCCCTTTCATTCAGTAAGTCATTGATTCAGAATTAGTGATGAATAAGCCACCATTATGGATTGCCTAGCATGTGCCAGGTACCGCTTCTGGTTCAGAGCACGGGCTAGTTCATGTGGGACAAGGCCCTGCTCCCCTGTACTTGATCTTCTGGGGAGGGAGAGGTAAGTCATTAGGATGATTTGGGAGAGCGATACATGCTCTGAAGAAAATAAAACAGTGTAACAAGCTCAGAAGTGGAAAAGGGTCTTTAAATTAGGTAGTTAGTAAAGATCTTGGTGGGGGGGAGCTGAAATATAAGCCAAGATCTGAAGGACAGGTAACGAGATACCTGCAGTCTAGGTATCTGGGGACAGAGACTTCCCGGAAGAGGAAACAGAGATTTAAATGCCCTGAAGTGGGAATGAGCTTGGTCCCAGCACAGAAAGGGAGACACTTCCATGGTCTGTTTTGGGGGCAAAACCCCACAATTAGCCTGTCCTGTAGGTAGGCCGTGCACACACAGGAAACCAAAACCTTCTAGCACAGAAATGCTGGCATTTCTTATTCACCCCCAGGATGCTGGACGACAACCCTTCCAGTGGAAAAGAGCTTGGGGACAAATGAAAGGAAATGCTGGGGACCTCCCTCGAAGTCCAGTGGTTAAGACTTCGCCTTCCAATGCAGGGGGTGCAGGTTCGATCCCTGGTCAGGGAGCTAAGATCCCACATGCCTCATGGCCAAAAAACCAAAAACATAAAGCAGAAGGAATACTGTATCAAATTCAATCAAGACTTTTAAAAAAATGGTCCACATCAAAAAAAAATATCTTCAAGAAAAAAAAAGGAACTGCTGTATGTTTGGAGCCTAACACCTGGGTTTGAATCCCAACTATCTTGAGCAAGTTCCTTGACCTCTCTGCGCCTTAGTTCCCTGACCTGTACACCGTGGGCTATCACACTACCTGTCTCACCAGGCTCTTGGGAAGACTGAATGAACCCACCGCTCGGGGCAGAAGCTGGCGTATACAGTACGTGTCCAGCACCGCGATTCTTACCACCCTGCTACTGTGACTCTTTCAGGTCCAAATCTTAAATCTTCATCTCCCCGTTCCATTAAATAACCATCATTTGTCTGTGATTTGTTTTTTGCTTTGTAGCAATAGGAGTGCACCTAAATTTACAAATTTACACCAATTCAACTGTTAATCCTCCCCTTGGCACGATCCTACCAGCCCTGAATTTGGGATGTAAAGCAGCCAGGACCCACCCTCCTCCACGGGGAATTCTAACACTGTTTATGAATCTGAACAGGAGTGGTCATCTTACCATCCTCTCCTCAGACAAATAAAATGTAGAAAGTGAGGGACACCTACATTTGAACTGCAACATTTTGGCCATGTTCCTAGAGATGGTATCTTCAGACCACTCTCAAACACACCTGACCTCAATGTAGTAGCAAAGATCTCCAGTTAAAAAGGGCGGGGGGGGGGGGGGGTGGAGGAGAGGGGGAGGGAAAGCAGGAAGTGGGCAGGGAAGGAAAAAAAAGAAGTGCTATCCTACAGAAAGAGCTCTCTTTCCATTTACTGTTTTCTTCTCTGACACCCCTGAGGAAAGTATTAAAATTTTGTTCTTGCAATTCTTGCTAAATTTATTCCTAGTTATTTTGTCTCTTTGGTTGGTTCTATAAATAGGATATTTTCTCTCATTATATTTTCAAAATGCTTGGCATAGGCAGATAAGAAAACTATAGATTTTGCATAGTAATTTCCTCACATTAATAAATCCTATTATTATTTCTAATAGATTCATGGGTTGGGGGAGATTGCTTATCTTAGGTTTTCCAAAAAAAGATGAAGTTACTGGCAAATGGTGATAATTCTAACTTCCCCGTTCTTATTCTTTTTTGCATCTAACTGCATTATCTATTCATTCCTGAGCAATGGTAAATCATAGTGATGATAGTGGGCATTCTGGTCTTGTTCTGGACGTAATGGGAGTGTTTCTAGTGTTACACCATTAAATACGATGCTTGCTTTGGGTATGATCCGATTTTATAAGCAGACGTTCTAAAAATCAAAAATAAATATTTAGTTTTATCAGACTTTTTAGCATCCATAAAATAATCATAAGATTTTTCTCTAAATGAGAAGTGTTACAAGTAAATCACAGCATTTATTAGATTTCCCAAGATCAAACCATCCTTCCATTCCTAGAATAAATCGCGCTTTGTCAAGACTTTAATTACCTTGTAATGTAGTCACTTACATGTTCATTTCCCCGCTGAGTTCTTTCAGATCACAGGGCATGACTGATTCATGTCTGACACATAATTGACATTAAATACGGGTTTAACGAATAAATAAATGAATAACTGAAATAACAAGTACATTTAACCTCCCCAAACTAACCACTTGTACCTCTTCCCAGCTTAAAATAGTCAAAGAGATCGTATGCCTTCCCCAGAGTGGATCTTTATATGTTTAATGAATATGTGGTTTTAACTGGTCCCTACTTCTTATATCAATAGAACCCCTGAACACCTCATTCTTTATGGGGAAACTACTCCCTATGGCTGTATTGGGAATAACCCTGCTTCCCTACTCCCACCATCGCCCCAAGCCAAAGGGGTGGCGACATCCCCCAGGCCTGATTAGAGTAACTACACAATGATTGCTTGAGGATGGACACCTGACCCAACCTGGGTCAACAGCATCTCCAGGAATTTCTCACAGAAGCTCTTTAGAAAAATTTTTTCCAAAAGAATTGATAAAAAAAAAACACATGTCTAGGGTTGCTGCTTACCATCTTGCCTAAAAGGTAGTGAGACAACCATTCTGAGAATGAAGCAAGGTATAGACAAACATGGCAAAGAATGGAAAGAGACAGAGACCTAGTGCCATTATTTGGGCCCCTGGATTCAGCTTTTCTTGAAGCCATTACCCCTTAGACTTCCTAAGTAATAAGCCAATAATTATCTTTCTTGGTTTAGCTCCATTTCTATCCCTTACAACCAAAAAATATGGCCTAATTCATGTGCTGCTTTGTTCTCCTCCATATATGCTTTATGCATTCTTAAATAAAGGTTGAAAAAAAAGTTTTTTAAAGAAAGGCAATCCTAACTAGTGAGTGTTAAAAAAAAATCAACCACCTGCTTTTAATGAACGGCAAGATCTGCTGAAAGGCTTCCTTAGTGAATTATAATTTCAGATTGAAATTCCCAAGACAGTTAGAGAGGAGCCCGTTAGACCGCAGAAACCAATGGAATCGAGGGATTACTTTAACAGGGCAGTGGTTCAACCAGTTTCAGAGATACCATCCATTATGCAAAACCAAAACCTTTAAAACTTTCTACCGTGCAGCCCTAGCAATCCCTCATTCACCTGAAGTCTGGAGGCCTCTCTCCTGACTCAATTTAAAAGTAAAAATGCTTGGTATGGTTTACAAGAATAAAAATAAAAATAAATAAATCATGTCATGATGGCTAGAGAACTCCCCAGAAAAAAGCCACCAAACCTCAAGACAGGGAGTTTCGTGGAGTCTTCCTGAACCATCCTGCATTCTCAAAAGCTTTCAGATCTGCAGGAAAACTGAAGGCAAGCATGCCCTTGGCATCCTAAATATCCCTGTACCTATCGGAGCAATCAGCATCAGTTCCTACCATAGGCTCAAGAAAATGTCAGTGGGCCAGCCCAGAGAGCCTAGCCACTTCCCTACCCCATCCCCTTTATGGAGCATTCTGGTTGCACTTACCTCCTGCAATCAAACTCTTCTCCTTCAGCTCAAGTTACAATAGACCAAACTCTGGAATCTGGTTTTGATTATTCTCTGGAGAGCTACCTAAGCGCTGCTTCAGGGTTGGAAATCCCTCATTCAGGCATAATCTTGAAATAAAAGACTATATTCAAATGAAAAATGCATTACCGCATTCTCTTTAGGGCCTTCTGTACTGACAGGCAGGATAAAAGGAAAGAATGGAAGGAAAATGAAGAAGAAAACCAAGGGGGAAAAGGAAAAAATGGGAGTAAAAGAGAAAGGAAAGAAGGGGAGAGAAAAATGTATTGTGTCACAAACTGTGTAGGGCACTTTGAATGTCATTTCATTTCATCCTCACGTCATCCCTTCAAAGTAAATACTATGAGCCCATTCTGCAGATAAAGAAATTGAGGCTTGGTGATATCGAGTAATTTGCCCAAGGTCACACAGTGAGGATGCAGTGGATTCAGGCTCAGAGATACAAATACATGTTCCAAAGTATGTCGCTACTACTTGACTAGCTTCCTCCTTCTGAAGAGTCTAATACAAGTGTTTGTTCTAGAACCAAAATATTTCAGTGGTTGAATGGACCCTATGAAGATAACATAGCCGCATCATCTAAGTAATAGAGAAGGAAGGAAGGAAGGGAGGTAAGGAGGGAGGGAGAGGGAGGAAGATATTAAGGAACCTCACATCCAGTGGAACTAGTATGTGGCAAAGAAAAACCTAGAACCCTAAAAAGCTCTCAGGTCTTACTCCGTCCATGTGACCAGAATCTATTTTATAAGTGCAACTGACCTAAAGGGATCAAATACAGATACTCCTGATGAAGGACTGAACAACTGAGAATTTCCCCTCCTTCAAGAAAATGTTCACTGGGAACAAAAGGGAAATTTATTTGTGAATTGTCTTTTTCTGCTTATATCCAGTTTATATCCAGTTCCTGTTTATATCCAGTTTCCTTTGTTGCTGTTGCAACCTATCTCAGAGGGAGTTCCCCCATGCTGTTGCAAAATCAGTTAAGGGGGAAAATATCTAAACTAAAATAGCACAAGTAAGCCACAATTCTGGCAACTGCAGAGGGTGTGGGTATGCCAGGTACTTTCTGAAATGAGTTTAAACCATAGGTCGCTAGCCAGTAGCCAGCTGGCTGTATCCAGCCCACAGATGCGTTTTGCTTGTCCTGCAGTGCTGGCCCACACCACGCTTTTAAGAAATCTCAATCTGTTGCCAACATTAAAAACCAGGCCACTTCACACCAAAACCTGGATTTCCAGTGTCTGTTACGAAGTGGAAGACCTGGCTCCCCTGATGCCACATTTGCACATGGAAAAGGGTAGCTGGAATATAGCAGTAGCTGCTCCTTTGGAAAGAACATCTGTGCCCCAGTTTCTCCCCACCTAGTCTACTTCGCTCATGTATATTATCCACATGAGCCCTGAAGGCATCTGAGTTGGTGACCCTTGGTTGAAAAGGTTAAGCAGATGTAGATTTCAAAGCCAATCATTATTAGGCTTTTCCCAAAAACATCCCCAATGACCGCCTCCAGTCAGTATGAGGACGGCTGTGACAGAAGGTAAAGCATGTGAGACCAAAACTCAGTAGCTGGGTTCATTTGCATTTCTGCTCTAGGATACTCACTTTTTGTTTCGAAAATATATTCACTTTTAGTATTTCATTTATTCTTCCTAACAACCTTGCCAGGAAGGCATTACTCTCAGATAAACGGAAGGCAAGTGATGTTATGTCAGTTATCCATCCGACAAGTAAGTTGCAAAGCCAGGTTTTGAACCCAGTTTTCCCGCAGCTACAAACACTGTGCTTTTGGAATAATGAAAGAACACTTTGGAAAGCCATGAGGCTTGCTTCTACCTCAGAGCCTTTGCACTTGCTGTTCCCTCTGCTTAGAAACCTCTCCACCCAGGTCTTCACGTGGGAGGATCTTACTCTTTCATGACACTTATATCACCTCCACAGAGAGGTTTTCCCTCATCATTTGATGTAAAATAACACATGCACACACACACACACACCCCAATTACTTTCTAGGCCGCTGCTACTCAAAGAGAGGTCCAGTAATCAGCAGCAACGGCATCACCTTGGAAATCAGAAATGCAGAATCTCAGGCCCCATCCCCGACCTACGGACTCAGAACCTGCACGTTAACACCACCACTCCCCACCCCCGCTCCCCATGTTTTGTGTGCATTTAAAGTTTAAAAAGCACTGCTCTACAGGAGTGCTGCCCGGTGGAAATAAATATAACAGGAGTCACAAGTGTAAATTTTAATTTTCTAGTAGCCACATTACAAGAGTAAGCAGAAAGACTTGTTTGTTTGCTGTCTCCCCTTCTCCCACTCCCACCCCCACTAATACGTCAGTTCCAAGAGAACAGGTGCTTCACCTGTCTTGTTCACCCCTTTACCCCCAGCACCTGAAACAGTACACTGCGCACATATTAAGTATCATTAAATGTTTGCTGAATGAAAGAAGGAAGGAAAAGACCTTGCTAGCACTCTATATACCAGCACTTTGGACAGATGTGGCTTCAAATGTCAGCTCAACCCCTGGCCAGCTGAGCAACCTCGAGCAAGTTGTTCTACCCTCTGGGAGCCAACTGTAAAGCAGAAATGCTGTTCTTTTGCTCCCAGCCTCATCATGCCACCCAGATGTGATAATACGTCTATAAAACGCAAACCACCACAATAACAGGCGTTCAGTACACGCCAGCGCCTTATGCTGCCCTCCTTCTTTCTCTCTCTGGACGCCACGTCCGAATGATGCTGTGGACCACTCTCCTCTGCGTAGCACAGGAGGTGCGTAGCACCTCCAGCCGACAGGATGTGTGTAGTAACTGCTGGCAGTGAAGACAGCTTGAAACCATGGAGGGTCACTTCGCGTCACCCTACAGCTGAATGGTTTCCAAAGCAAAGTGGTCGCAGTCACTGTACAGTCTGTAGTCCCCGAGGGAGACCACAGCCCAAGTCATTTCCGTCACTTTAATGAGTTCTGCCGTGGCAGCCACTTGGCCTGCCACAAGGTCCCACCCCTTAGAGGAGTTTAAGGTCTCTGCCCAGTGTGCATGAGCGCACACTGAAAGGCGTATTGTGGCTTTGCCCTTTTGATTTTTTGAGGGGGGGAGGGGCGGAGAGTTTAATCTACCCCCACTTATTAATCACTGGCCTGTGTCAACCCACCAAGTGAGGCTTGCTGTGCCACAGCTTTAACGCACCCTAATCCATCAGTCTATCTTGTCCTGCAAATCTGATGCATATGTTCTAATCGCAAATGTGCTTTTAAATCACATTAGATCAACAGCATAGGCGAAAGCAAAACCCGGATTTAGACATGACCGGAGTGACACCAAGGAAATAAAACTGGGGCTGCTCAGTTGAATATGAGGAAACCCTTGCCAGCTCTGCCGAGAGCAGCCCCAATTTCTTCCTTCTCTCCCTCTCATGGAGATCACAACAACCATGATCACCCGCAGAATCAGTAGGCTACTGGGAAGCGCGTCGAAATGAAAAAGAAAAACAAAACAAATAATGGGAAGAGGGGATCAAAACCTTTAATTAACCTGTGACTCTCTATCAGGCAAATAGTAGAGTAAGATTCCAGATAAGGTACAAGGCATATGGGGAGGAAATGTAACCACTTAAGTACAGATGCCACCATTTAAAAGACTGGGACCAGGGAACCAGGAGGAAGGGAGAGGGAGAGAAGAGCCTGAAGAGATGCGGCCAACGGAAATCCCCAAAATGCCCTCAAAAGACGGCTGCCCCTGTTAGGGCTAGAGAGCTATCCTAGGATCCAAAGGGTTTCTGGGAGTCATCTCAACAGCCAGGTTTGGGTGGAAAATGATTCCTCTACGTTAGATAGATTCTCCTCCAGCAACTCCAATCAGCACCACTAATCATAATAAGGATCTACCATGGGTGTGATGCTGGGGCAGGAGATGAGGGATACAGACATATCACATGGTCCTCTTCAGTGAGGATCAAGGGAACCCAGGTCCATCTACATCTCTTAGTCCTATGGGGCACTGAGCCCCAAATACCACAAGTGATGGCTGAGGGTACCACAGATCTTCAACAGCCATGTCCTGACAGCGAGGCAGTTTACATATACCTCCTTTTCCCAGCCGCAGTATAAAAGAACGTAAGAAGACCTGGCATCTTTTATCTTTTCATTCAGAAAATGCTCCAGACCCTATGATGGGACTTCCTGACATGCAGTCCGCCACACACCCTTCGTCAACTTTATTTTAACGCATCCAAATAAAACACCCCCTTCTCCATTTCCAACTGCAGTAAAGCAACCCAAACACGTGTTAGAGAGATTTGATCGTTATGCCTCCCTCTCCCCCAAAGGACATTTGACACTTCTCACAAGATACAGGGCTTTAAAATTAGAATTGCAAAAAGCCATAGTTACCCTCTTAGGGCCATGGCTGCCTCACAGCAGAAACCAGAACATTCTTACAATCAACAGTTAAACAACTGAAACCTTCCCAGATATCATACTGGGAAGGTTTTTTTTTTTTTTTTTTTTTTTTTTTGCTGTTGTTGCACTAACACCTTTTTAATTATAATTGCAAACTGGAAGCCATGGCTTGTCATGTTATAAATACTGATTTTCCAGTTAAATTAGGCATTTGCTGTTTTTTATTTTGATAGGAAGGGGCTGTTTGAAGCCTCCTAAAATATCGCAATTAGTTCTCTCTGTTGAAACAGACAAGACATGAACAGTCGCATTTGCTGTTTCGGTTTAATGTGCTGGAATGTTCATCCCCAAGTGTACTTCTCTCAAGCTTTGAAAGCATAAGGCATATTTTTAAAACAGAAAGAAATCAATCACAATACACACATTTATCATATATTTCCAAAGTTAAGTTATTTCTAAAACTTTCCTAGGCTGTAATTTAAACTTAGAAAGCACATCTCTTCAACAAGAAGGCGACTTGTCAGGAAACAATCCTTATTTTACCTATTGGCTCTGCTAAGATGATAACATCACTTTAACTGACAAAGCCTGTGTTTCTGGTTGACAATTGCAATTAATTACTGAGATACAACCGAGATGGGGCCAGCCATCCAGATCTGTTTTCCAGAGAAATTAAAAAACAAGAGGAAAGGAGGGGGCGGGGGTACGACGCTGGATTATTAATTTATTTTACCCACACTTAACTTACTACTCCTCTCTTCTCCCTTTCCCTCAACGCTGGCAGACGGTGGAAAAGGAGGGAGATGAACAAACAACTCACTAGATACAAGCTCCAATATGTTGCAAAGGAGGCACAGGTTAGAAAGGGCACAGGTGCAGGGTATGAAAACTCTTAGGGCACCAACTGTCATGTAGGCACGGATACTCCTGATGCAAAATCAACCCAGTGTTCATGCAGCCCAAGAGGGATAGAAAGTTCTGGAGACGGGGGACATCCTGAGTTTTTACTAGAAAGCCCGAACTCGCCAGCATCATCCCTTTAACTGTTCCCTGTTCATTTTGCTCTGAACTGAAAACACTGGATTCCAGCCACGCAAATGCGTCTGAGGGCGATTTTGAGAGATTCCAGGGGATCCCAAAGCCCTCTGGTCAATCTAGCTGTCCTGTCCATTCCTCAGCGTCCCCAGCACAGAAGCGCACCGCCCCGCAAGAGCCTGGGTTAGGAAACACCCCGGGGGCACGAGGGCTGGGGATTCCCAGGCTTGGAACTAGGCAGATTCGGAAAGCAGCTCCCTGGACGAGGAGCCTGAGGCAGGCAGATCAGGGGGACCCCTCTCTCCTCGCCCTAGAATTAAGTGATCCCTGGCTAGCCTCCAGCCCTCTCCGCCGCTCCCCCAGAGCAGCTCCGCCAGGGTGCGCAGAGCCCGCGCGGGGTTAAGACCTCTCGGGACGCTGCCCGGATCCCCAAAGGCCAGGGGAGCGGCAGCTTCCCGTGCTGGTCTCCCCTACGCGCCTATCCCATCCGCCGAGCTCGGGGTCCTACCTGTACCATTCCAGTCCCTTTTCATAGTTCCTGTCGAAGAAGTGCGGCTCTACGCCCACCGCCCGCACGTCCGGGTGCACTCGGATCGCCTCCAGCAGCGCGCGGGTCCCTCCTTTCTTGACCCCGATGATAAGGGCCTGTGGCAGCTTCTTCTCCCCGTAGTCGGGGGTGCTGACGGCGCCGCCCCTCACGCTGCTCCCGTTGGCCGCCCTCCGGCCTGCGAGCTCCTCGTCTGTGGTGCTGGACTCCTGCGCTTCCCTCTCCAGCAGCGCGCTCTGCGCCGTGACCATCTCGCCAGAGGCCAGCGGGGTCCGGAGCCAGGCGTCCCGGGCGCCCCCGCCGCCGCTCGCCAGCCCCCAGCCGTCGGCCCCGGGGGCGGAAGGCTGCTCTGGGGGCTCGGGCGGCTCCCCGCGGCTCGCGCTGTCCGGCGGCGGCGGCGCGGGCGGCTGCGAGGGGGCGCCGAGGCGCACGGGGGGAGGCGGCAGCGAGGGTGGCGGCGGGCTTGGCGGGGGCTCGGCGGCGGCGGCCGGCGGCTCCTGCAGCGCCAGGGGGAATTGCAGGGAGCCCGAGCCGCCCAGGAGGCTGTAGCACAGGTAGGTGACGGACAGGGACAAGGTGCACATGAAAAGCAGCTTGCGCGCCGGCGGGCCCTTAACCGAAGCGCCGGGCGGCGGCGGCGCGGCGAGAGGTGGAGGCGGAGGCGGAGGAGGTGCGGACCACTGGGCCATCGCGGCTCCCGGCTCGCGGCGGCGGCGGCGGCGGCGGCGGCCCCCGGCGCTGCCCGGACATGGTTTCAGCCGCCGCCCCCGCCGCCGCCGCCGCCGCCGCCGCTGCTGCCCAGCCGCCCCGGCTGCATGAAGCGACGCCGCTGCGCCCCCGGCCCTGGCCGCTGTCCCGCTGCGCCGGGGGGGAACCCGGCCGCATGGCCCCCCTCCCCGCTCTCCTCGCGGCGTCCGGGGGGCCCCCCACCACCCCCCTCAGCCTCTGGCAAGGGGCCCGAGGGGGGCGCGCGGACCCGCCGGCTGCACCTTCTCCGTCTGCAGCGCCCCAGCTTCCCTGGCTCCGCCGCGGCTCCCGTTTCAGCTTCTGCCGCCGCCGCCGCGCGCTGTTGCAGCCCAGAGTTCCTTCCCCGCTGCTAACTTTCTGCCGGGAGAGAGGAGAGGCGCGGCAGGGAGGCGGAGGGGGCCGGGCGCGCGCCCCGCGCCGCCGAGGGAAGGGGGAGTGCGCCTCGCGCGCGCCTGCAGGGGGGGCGGGGGCCGCGGGAGCGGAGGCGTGCGCTAGGGCTGGGGCACCTGGGGAAGCGGAGATCGTACCCCCCGCCCCCCCGCTCGGCAAGCACTCGCTGGAGGTGTTCCCCGCCGCACCCCGCGTGCTTCCCTTCCCCTGGGAGCCTGGGACGCTGGGTTCTGCATCCCTCTCCCAGTACTTTTAGGGACATAGAGCCAGACGCCCGCCGCCGGTGCCGCTCACCGAGCTCTCGCTGTCCCCTTTCCCCCTGGGACTCCAGGCAAACTCGGCCCATCCCTGACGCGCCCTTCTCTAACCCTGGATATCCTCCTGCCTTTGGTCCAGGAGTGGTTTCTGCTCCATAACAGCTCTCTCATTCCAACTTCCGTCTTTCCAGCCTCCCCATCTCATCTTGAAGCTCCTGACGGGTTGAGCTTGGACACAAACCCCCAGGTTTCCCTACCCACAGAGTTTTTGCCTCTGTCCCGCCACAGGGGGACTGCGCTTTCTGCTCCGAAAAATGAGGCTGTCCCTTTCTCTACACCCTTAACCAGAGGTACACCTGCGGCCCTTGGGGGCGTTGCCGCGAAAGGAGTTAGATTTCCCTGGACTGAAACCGACTGAGACCGTCATCGCTCTAAACATCTAAGAAGCAGAGACAAGTTGCGTTGCAGGGTGTCTGTGCATCGCTTCATTGATTTTTTTTTTTTTAAGTGCATTCTTTTCAGCGAGATTTCCATCCCTCACCTCCCTCTCCTGGGGAGGTAATGGTAAACATCAGAAGGATTTGGGAGATTCGAAACTAGAGCCTTGCTTCTTGGAAGTGGGGGAATTGGGAGTCTGCAACGGGAGGGAGAGGCAGAGCAATCAACTCTGCTTGCTGGGGACAGGGGCTGCCCCTGAACCCACCCAGGGCCAGTATCTCCCAGGGGCTGGCTTGCTGAGTCCCATTTACCCCATTTACCCTGCCAGCCACAGCTGGGTGCCTGGCGGGTCCGTCTGTTTTCACAGATGTGTTTGGCATCTCCGGTTTTGTTTGATCATATAATGGGAACAACAGCTGAAAGAAAAAGTATATAATGTCTAAATATTAACTAGATACCTAGTGCCAAAGAGGGGAAGCAAATGTTAATCAAATAAGATGAAGAACACGGACTTTTCCCTGAGTGAACCAAAGCTCACTGCTGCTCTCAGCTGGACACGAGTTTCCTTCACTGCAGCTTTAGTTCAGATAAAGATTATTCCTTTATAATATATTTTTTACGGTACACTGGAGACCTCTGAAATGCAGAGTCTGGTGTCCTGTAAATCATTCCGTGTAACTAGAGATGCTTTTTTCAAACACCACACGACTGCATTACTGTAATGTTAATGGGAAGGGGCCAGCTAGAGCTGGGAGAAACCGCGAGCTTGGCCCATCTCTCTTCCCACTCCAAGCCCAGCTCTGGATGGTCAGCCAGGAGGCCCCAGTGGCAGCAAATATTGCTGCTGCCGTGCCCCATCTCCCTTTGCAGGCCCAGGCACCAGGCTACTCAACATGTGGCCCAGGGCCACCCTGTAGTCCAAGTGCCCAAACTTTTCCATCTACCCTCTCAGCAATTCAAATAAACCTTCTTTGTACCTAGTTTTACTAAAGATGTGCTTTTTCACATTTGGCAAGGTTTTGATAAAACTGTGTTAAAATTTAACCCAGAGGTGGCAAACTGGTGACCAGTAAAGCTGAATAAGGCCGGCACAGTGATATGAAGAAATTTCAGCTAGTTGCAGTATTTAAATATTAAGGGCTTTCCAGCAAAAAAAAAAAAAATCTGGAGATGAGGTTTCTGTTGAAATAACAGATCCAGCAGATTTGGGCCCCTCAGCCAGAGCTGAGAAGCCTCCTTTAGGTGGAGCACGTATGCCGTATTCTTCATGGGGCACCCAGATTGTCCCCCTGTATTTATGTTACTTGCCTGGACGATGCTAAGGAGGAAATTTCCCGGAATCCCTTCTCCCTCTTGTCCCCAAATAGTCACACTTTAATAAAAGACTCTTGAGAGAATGGAGCCCCACTGGTAAGGTGTCAGCCCCACAACTGATGGTGAAGAGGTGATTTGGGGACCAGAGGAGTTTTGTAGATTTCTCACTTAGGCAGTTGTCTATTTTTTTATACTCTTGATCCAGCGAGTTCTTGAGAAACCTACAATAAAAAGCAGGAGCTGTCTACATAGGGAGAACCCAGACTTCATTCAGCAAATCCCAATGGATCTGGAGACCAGATAGAATTTTTTTTTTTTTCTGTTTCCACTGCCAACACCCATGCTCATTAAGGCCTATCTGAATTTTTGCAATATTCCTCCAACTGCTCTCCAGGCCTCCCTTGAGTCAAATGTGCCTGTTTCTGTTCATCCTAGGGCACAGTATTTCTGAGACAGAGCTCTACAAATGCCCTCAGTGACTCTGTACCCTTCCTCTCACTGCCTCCGAACTCATAGACTCCAACCTCTTTACCTTTGCGCTAGGGTGCCCTTCCACCTTTTATGTGTCTCACAGTCACATTGCCAAACCAAACAGTACCTACCATTCAAACATGCACGCTGCATCATTGTTTCATCTCCATATGGTCAGACAATAGAATTAAAACAAAGCTGTCATTTGCTAGCTAAGTGGGTCTCTCGGACAGGTCATTTCACCTCCCTGAGCCTCATCTTCTGCATATATAAATTATGGACAATAAGACTCACCCCAAATTGTCTTTATAAAGAATCAAATTGACTTACAGAGCATATGCAAAAATACCTGGCCCCCTGCCTGACATGTGGTGGCTGCCAGTAATTGTTTGGATCTAAATATTGGCTCATCCATGCCGGTCTTCTTTTCTTATTAAAACCTTATCCGTAAAAAATATGTGTGTGCCCTTTCTTCAAAACCAGCGGAATGTGTCAGCTCAAGTTCACTTTCCTAAGCTGCTCAGTTGCATTGATAATGCCAAGTCCAAAGCTTTCGATAGTTTTTTGGGTTTCTTTAAGCAATGGAAACTAACTCTGACCAACTTCGGTTTGGTTCAGTTTTTTATTAAAGAAATTTACTAGAAGGATGTATATAACTCACGTAACTGAGGGAATTTTTTAAAAATCAACAACAAACAAAAAGCAACAGTCAGCTTTGGAAAAGGCAATAAATGGGGCGGATAAGTGTATAGCTGTCATCACTGCCATTCAGCAAATACTGTCGGCTCTCCTGTGGCCCACGGGAGGCATGTGTTTTCTTGGCCCCTTGAAGTTAGGTGTGACTCTGTGCCGTGTTGGCTAATTCATGAAGCAAGAGGAAGTGAGACTGTCTCTTCTAGGAAGAAGGTTTGAAACACAGCGGGAGATTTACCGGTGGGAATGTTTTTCCTGCCTGGCAATTGTGCAAGAGGGGGCTTGAGCCCCTCTTGGCTGCCATCTATTCAATCCTCCACACTGAGCAAGGACAGTAAAGAGCCAGCCCCTGATCACTTGTAGCATAAACAAAAAATAAACCTTGCTTGTTCTCAGCTCCTGAGACGTGGAGGGTTGGTTTGTGAATATAACACAACCTAGGCTATCTGACTGTTGAAAACATACATATTATGAATTTCCTCTGCTGTGGACCAAAATGACTTCCACAAGCCAATATTAGAATTCCCTTTCACAGAGGTGGATGAATGATGGATTAGAAGTCTACATTGTCCCAGCAGTATAGACAGAACCTTTGTCTCATATACAGCAAATGTATTTCCCCATTTTGTCTTTTACCTGTCAATAAAAAGGTATATCTATAGAAATCCGGAGGTAAAGCTCCAACCAAAAGCAACGTGGTGACAAAAATGAACATTATATACTTACGTTACTTATAAGTAACTTATAAAAGGAGCAAACGGTTAAAAAATAATAATAATGGCTATGAACGTACAGGACCGTGCATTGAAAAGGATCTCACATGGGAAATCAGGAAATACTTAGAGCTGAAAGCTCTACATGACAAAATCTCGTGGGTGGAATTCAGCAATACTTATAAGAAAGATTGTGTCTTCAATATACTTATCCAAAAAGAAGAAAGATTTAAAGGAAATGAAGAAGCTAGAAAAAGAGCAAGAAGCTCAAGTAAGGAAGAATGGAAATGATCAGTTAATTGCTGTGGATCGAACTGTGTTGCCCCAAAATTTGTATGTAGCAGCCTTAACCCCCAGTGTTGCCATATCCAAAGACAAGGTCTTAGGAAGGAAGGTTAAAATGAGGTCATAATGGTGGGACCCGAATCGGATAGGACTGTGGCCGCATAAGAAGCTCAAGAGATACCTCTGTCTGTTTCTTCACACACATATACACACCCTGCCGTCTGAGGACACAGTGAAAAGCGGACCTTATGTAAGCGAGGAAGAGAGTCCTCACCAGAACCTGACCAGATCTCAGACTTCCAGCCCCCAGAACTGTAAGAAAATAAATTTCTGTTGTTTAAGTCATGTGCTCTATGGTATCTTGTTATGGTAACCCAAGCTAAGACATTTATCTTTTACAGTTTTGTAAACAGGTTCTGGTACCAATTCCAATGTGTATGTATTTTTGGGAGGTGGGGCAGTCCCCACACCAACAAGAAATTCTTGTGACGCCAGCTGGGTGTTCTACAATTCAACTCAATTCTGACACTGTCTACCTGGAGACAGCATCAGATTCCACAGATGAGGGGCTCAGTCCCACGAGAGCTCCCCCACTGCAGATGCCAATCGCAAATCCAGGTTGTCGCCACTGGCTATAAATCAGAGATTCCCAAGACCCCCTCCTTGGGTTTGATTAATTTGCCAGAGGGGCTCACAGAACTCAGAGAAACGTTTTAGTTACTAGATGACCAGTTTATTACAAAAGGATACAATCAGGAGCAGCCAGGCAAAAGAGATGCCCAGGGCAAAGCAGGGGGACAGGGGTGGAGCTTCCACGCTCCCTGCGTGCTCCACTCTCCCAGTATCTCCCTGTGTCCACCAACTTGGAAGCTCTCCAAACCCGTTCTTCTGGGTGTTTATGAAAGCTTAATTACACAGGATTGATTAAGTCGTTGGCCATTGACGATTGATCCAACCTCCAGCCCCTTTCCCCTCCCAGGAGGTTGGAGGGAAAGGGGGTGGGGGCAGGGACCAAAATTTCCAACCCTCTGATCACATGGTTTGTTCCCCTGGCAACCAGGCTCCATCTTTAGGCTGCCTAAGGGCTTTCCAAAAGTCACCTCACTAACATAACAAAAGACACCTTTATTGCTCCTATCATAGAAATTCCAAGGGTTTTAGGAACTCTGTGTCAGGAGGGGTGGGATCAAATACATATTTCTTTTATAAGTCACAATATCACAGTCTACCCCCTACTCCTCTAACATGGATCCCTTAGAGCAAAACAATCAAAAAGGGCAAAAGATACAGGCACATTACTAGAATCCCACTCAGTCATTAATAACTATCATCAGATGGTATGAAAAAGCCTCCCAGGGCCAGCCCACTCAGGTTTTCAGGCTTCCGTTCAATCTCATCAGGTTCCAGAAGCAGAAGTGGTCTCAGCAATATGTGGCTTCACCCCTTCAGGCGCCTGGTATCATCAAGCTAAGAGACAATAACATCTCTTCCTGTGAGCCCTTTGGAGGTGTTAATGTAATACTAGGTTTCCCTCATTGCATAGCCTATTTATTGATTCCCCTTCCCTCAGCTACTATTTTTCTTTTTCTTTTTCCATTTATACCCAAACATTTCCACCTCTGAAAAGACAGTAGTTTCAGCCCCTGTGCTGGTCTAGATTGCAGGCGGCAATGCTGGTCTAGCAAGTGCCTCCCCTTCTGTTCCATTTCTATTCAGATAAGTGAGGGTTAAACAGGCACAGAGCTAGCAGGCTATCTTGCCCCCCAGACAATATATCTACATTCACTGTTAATCCCAGTTTTGCTGGATGGGGTGAAGGTACATCCTGCCCCCCAGGATACTATTCCTAAGGGCCCCCATCAGGCCCTTAGGAATTCTGTCTGACATAAGGTTAAAAGCACAATTACAGTGTTTTGTTTAGGAATCATCCCTACTTCTAGCCCCTTTAGTTGCAGACCTGGTCCTGTGACCACTGCATCAAGTAGGGAGGAAAAAAGTTGAGATGATGTAGGGAAATTTTTTAAAAAGTATAATCATCTCTGGGCATCGTCCCCCAGATCCACCAGAATAACCGAGAACTCTATCCAGTTGGGACACACTTTTAGCCCCACTCGTGTTCATGTTGAGTCTGAGCACACTCTTGTGAAGGTGTTTATTTTTACTTTTATCAGTTTTCTATTGCTTAGTTGCTATTTCTTACTGATTCACAAAAGTCTCTTATGTGGTAAGGATATCAGATTTTTTTCTCTTTCATATATATTCCAATTATTAAATTACCAGTTTGCCTTTATCAGTAAATTGTTTTTTAGTGTTTTTTGATTACATAAGTTTTTTCATTTGTATGTACACAATTTCTCTATTATTTCCTTTGTAGTTTCTACCTTTGGTGGAAAACCATGTCCCCAAAGTATGTAAATGTACATTTTCTTCTAGTACATTTTTTGGTTTATTTTCTACACTTAAATGTTTAAACCATCTGAAATTTATTTCAGTACGTAGTCTTACATGAGAACCTAACTTTAGTTTTTTCTTCATTTCCCTAGCACTAATTATTTCCCAACAGTTTGAAACACCAATGTTATATAATAAACCCAGAATGTTGGAGTTTTCCCACCCAGAAATATAGAAAGTGAATCTTCATTCATTCAATCTTCTTTTATATCTCTTATTGGACTTCTGTAATTTTATTGACATAAACCTTACGCAAATCTTTGGATGAGTGTTTTCACAGCTAATTCTGCTTTGTTCAATTTCATAGTTTCTTGCTTTCTTTTTGTTTCATTCATTTACTCATTCTTTCAGTTGTCATTTTCAAGAGACTAGTATATTCTGGGCCCTAGATTAGACGTGGAGGATAAAATAGCAAGGCAGAAAGCAACAACCCTGTCCTCATGAAGGCAGAAACAGTTACACAAGCAAGTTTAATAAAGTTAGGCATTTAGAAGAGAGAAGATACAATGTACTATGGAACACATTGTTGGAGATTCCTAACTAGTATACAGGCAAAAGAGAAGCCTTCAAAGAGGAAGTGACATTTAAATCCACATATAAAGGGAAAACTGGATTAAGCCAGGGAACGCAAGATTATTTTTAGTATGTGAAACTTCTCACCCACTTCATTCATTGTCAGTATACTTGGCAAACTACATTGAAGGTAACTTGACTAAGAGAAAGGTTAAGTTATTTTTCCCCATCTGCCAAAAACCTACAGCAAACATTATAATGAGACATTACAAAATATGAGAGCTGAACCTTTAAAGACAGGAACAAGACAAGTATACCTGCCATCACAGGTCCTGAATAGCCTTAAGCTGGGGTTCTCAGTTAATGCAATAAGATAAGAAAGAATAATAAAAAGCATGAGACTTGGGAAGCAAAAAACAAATGATTATTATTTGCGTACTATGTGTTTGTTGGCAAAAGAAAATGTATGAAAATCTACAAACAAAAGAGTTTGGCAAGGTTGCTGAATAAAATTCAAAATACAAAGAGTAATAGCATTCTTATATACAATCTAGATACATTTAGAAAATATAATTGTAAGAGAAGATACTCTTCAGAACCACAATAGAATCCATTAAGTACTTAGAAATAAACGCAATAAAAGGCAAGTGAGTCCTTTATTGATAAAATTATACAACTTTTTGGAAGGGCGTTGTTTTAGTTTCCTAGGGCTGCCATAACAAAGTACTACACACAGTGTGGCTTAGAAAGAAATTCATTCTCTCACAGTTCTGGAGGCTAGAAGTCTGAAATCAAGGTGTGAGCAGAGCCATGCTCCCGCCGAGACTCTTGGGAGAATCCTTCCTTGCTGCTTCTTAGCACCTAGTAGTGGCATCAGTCCTTGGCGGTCCTTCCTTGCTGCTTCTTAGCACCTAGTAGTGGCATCAGTCCTTAGCACCTAGCAGTGGCCATCAGTCCTTGGCGGTCTTCGGCTTGCAGCTGCGTCACTCTGATCTCTGCCTCTTTTGTCACATGGTCTTCTTCCTGTGTGTCTCTTATGACACTTTCCTCTTCATATGACACTTTCCTCTTCTTATAAGGACACCAGTCATACTGGCTTAGGGCCCACCCTGATGAGCTCATCTTAACCTGCTTAAATCTATAAAGGCCCTATTTCCAAATAAGTTCCCTTTTTCAGGTACCGAGGGATAGAACTTCAAAATATCTTTTTGGGAGACACAATTCAACTCACAACAGGCGTAAACTTGTATGAATAAACAAACCTACACATTTATTCATTTATCATATTTATGAATGAAAAACTCAGTAAAGTTTCTCACCATTAATCACGAAATTCCAAGGAATTTCAAACAAAATCCCAATAGGGGTCATGTGTAAGTATGCGTTATGTATATTTTGATAAGTTCATTCTAAATTTCACATGGAGTTATGGAAGCAAAGTGACATAAACCCTTCTTTGAGAAAATAAAATGTGTAATTAGAAAAACTAGTCTCCCTTTAAGAAGGGAAACAGATTTTTGAATTAAATAGAAAGATTAAAATAAATTTCTTAGTCCAAAAAGGACTTTGTTTATTCAGGTGCTACAATGTAAATTCTTTCCATATTCTGATAAAAAAGCTAAATTGACAACCTCATGAAC
Source organism: Globicephala melas (assembly GCF_963455315.2). Taxonomy (NCBI): domain Eukaryota; kingdom Metazoa; phylum Chordata; class Mammalia; order Artiodactyla; family Delphinidae; genus Globicephala; species Globicephala melas. Next base: position 18,690,127 of record NC_083328.1, read on the forward strand.
TAATCAAGGAGCTTAGGTTTGTTGATATTAAACTAAGATGAAGTTCTCAAGTAGGGAATATTGCAAGGAGAGATAAATGTAACTATGTAATCTGATCTCCATCGTAAGTGACAGATTTGAGCCTGTGTATTTCCCTGCCCTACCATGTACAAAGAAAAGAAGTCTCTAGTTGTGAAGTAATTTTTATAACAGAGTATGTCTTTACCTATCTGAAATGTAAATATTTACATGTGCATGAGTGTTAGAATGTGCAAAATACACTTCCTATAATTATGAGGAGCCATAAAACATGACTCATGTAGGAGGAAGTAATGATTGCTCACTGTTATTCATGTCAGTGAACTCATTTACAATGAACTCACTGGGTTTTTAAAAATGTTTTTATTTTGTAATAATTTTAGAATTACAGATGCGTGTCAAGATAGCACAGAGAGTTCCTTTATACACTTCATGCAGCTTCCCCTAATGCTAACAACTTACATAAAGCATGGTACATGTGTCAAAACGAAGAAACTAACCTTGCTAGAGCACTACCAACTAAACCACATATTTTATTTGCATTTCACTATTTTTCCACTAATATTCTTTTCCTGTTCCAGTAGCCAATTGTGTTGTATTTTATTGTCATGTCTTCTTCGTCTCTTCCGGTCTGTGTGTTGGAGGACGTCACTGAGAGGATGTGACTGCTGGTTGAGGCTGGAGCTGGACCCTGGCAACTGGAGGCCCCTCACCCCCATCCCTGTCCTTGGAATGTACGTTCTGCTCACTGTTTCCACAGTTGGAGCCGTTTTCAAGGATGCAGGCTTGAGAGGGTAAGGTGTTGTTGAGACCATCTGGACAGTAAACATGATTAAGCCCCAGTAAGGTCTCTGTATAAACTTGGAGGATTCTGGAGGGCAGGTGTGGAGATCTACTCATACTGTGGCCACTCACAACAAGCCTTGTAAGTTCCCTTGCTTATTGAACCTGCCACCTACCAAGCTGGAGTGGCTGCCTCTTTCTCTGGTCTCTCCTTGCCCTCGGTGTATGGGGCTAGTTTCAGATTTCACCCCCCGGGAACTCCCAAGGCTGTGAACCAACACTGTGGGAGTTTCTCAATCTTCCCATGTCTTTCACAACCTCAAGACTTTTGAAGAGCACTGGACAGGTATTGTGTAGAACCGCTCAGTTTGGGATTTGTCTAATGTTTTTCTCATGATTGGGGTTATGGTTTTGGAGGAAGACGACCACAACGGAAGCGCTCTCCTCATCACATCCTATCAAGGATACAGGACATCGACATGACTTCTTGGTGATATCAGCCTTAAAACAAGATTAACGTGGTGTCTGCCAGGTTTCTCCACTATAAAATTATTTTCTTTCTCTTTCTAGACTCTATGTTTTAGAAGTGAGTGACTAAGTTCAGGCCATACTCAAAAGGAGAGCAATTAAGTTTCACTTCCTGGAGGGAAGACTATCAAAGATTATGCAAACATATGTTAAAACCAGTACGATAATTAATAAGTATTGGGGGTGAGATATTTGAGGTTATGCAAATATCTTGTTTCTCTTTAAAGTTCCATCCACTAGTTTTAGCATTCAGCAGTGGCTCTTACCTGCAGCAATTATTATTGTGGTGGTCTAATGGTGATTTTCTATTTCTCTCATTTTTTACATTTATTAATTGGAATTTTCATCTAAGGAAGATTCGTCCCTTCCATTTTTTTGTCTATTCAATTGCTTACTTACATCAGTATGGACTCACAGATATTTATTTTATTCTTTGATCTATACAATCACTATAATCCTATATAAATTTATTTTGTTGTTGAAAATGTTCCAACTTTAGTCATTGGGAGTTCTTTCATGTTGGCTCCTGTATCCTTTCCACTTGTTCTCATTTTTTGTTTTTGTTGTTGTTGTTTGATACTTCCTGACTTCTTTCTGGCCACTTCAAGATGCTCCAGGCTTATCTATATGTCTGTGTATGTGTGTATGTATGTATGTATCTCTCTCTCTCTCTCTCCATATATATACAGGAGAACCAAATCTGGAAGCCAACATATAGGTTTAGTTTGAATGTTGTCTCTGAGTTTGGCACTCATGTGTTCAACAGGGTATGGGATGTCTCTTGTGTGGCCCTGTTGGTGGGCTGGCCAACCCTGGCTGCTATGGGTAGTCATCTCTTTGAGCAGTCATGCCCGTGTCCATGAACTCGGGGCCAGGGCTGTGGCCTAGATGGCTGGGATGCTGAGGACCCCATGTGAGAACTGAATCCTGGAGCCCCAGGCTGGGGAAAGAGGAGAGAGGACTGTGGGGTGGAAGAGGTGGGGGTAGGCCCAAAGAGCCTCCCTAGACCAAGCCCTTCCTTTGGCACCATTGCTGGGGGACACTTTCTTCCTGGAAGGTGACAAGAGGGGTCTTGGGCACACCTGGCACTGAGCTTCCCCACAAAGGACCAAGCTCACTGTCCTTGTTTATATCCTGTGGCCCTACCCTGGGCTGGAATCAGGAATGTTCCAAAGAGTGATAGTCTTTTCTTTTGGCAAAACTCTACTTAATCCAATGGAGAATATGTATATATATATATATATAGAGAGAGAGAGAGAGAGAGAGAGAGAGAAGAGAGATTTATTATAAGGAATCAGCTCACTAGATTATGGAGACAGAGAAATCCCAAGGTCTGCAGGGCAGATCAGGGATCTGCAGGACAGTTGACGGTACAGCTCTAGTCCAGCTATGAAGGCCTGAGACCCAGGAGAGCCAGTGTCTCAGTTCAAGTCCAAAGGCAGGAAAAATTCCCCCTTACTGAAGGGACCTTTTTGCTTTATTCAGGCCTTCAACTGATTGGATAAGGCCCACATTAGGGAGGGCAAACTGCTTTATTCGTTCTACTGATTCAAATGTTAATCTCATCCAGAAACACCCTTAGGGACACACCCAGAGTAATATCTGAACAAATATCTGGGCACCTTGCAGCCAATCAAGTTGGAAGATAAGATTAACCATCACACCTCCTGTACAAAATAACTCATCCAGCTTTTACTCTCAGCTCCTCTCAACCTTGCTGCCACTTAATTTCTGGTATAAACTTTGGAATTTTGGACTCATCATTGTTGAATCAATATTTTAACTGTATATCTTCCTTTATATTTACATGTGTTTTCCATCTATATTTATATAATCATGGATTCTCAGTGCATGCAATGTTAAACTTCAATTATTCATTCCAGTCCTTTCACATTCCCTATAGTTGGGAGGTGTTTTGATTTGACTTTTGATTTTCTGGAATATATCGCTTCACATTTCCACAGGGTGTGAGCTTCTAACTGGAGCCAGAACCTGGCAGGGCCCCCAATTAAGCAGCCCGCTTTTACATAAAAGACTAGAATCAGTGGTTTCTCTGGACACAAAGGATTCTCAAACTATAATTAGATCCAAACAAGCAAACAAACAAAAAACATTTTTCATGAGAGGATAAAAATGTACAGAAATGCAATGCATTCAGCCCACCAGTAGATGACACAATTATAAGGTATCTTTCTTTTCTGTTGTTTTCTGGTTTGATAATTACAAAATAAAATATGAATACATGGTAGAGAATTTAGCAAAAAATAAATCCGAGAATACAGATGTAATTGGAAGCCCCTCTATTAACAAATATTGAATTTGTGAATTCTCATAGATATCACGAAAGCTACTTTTCAAAGTTGAAATGCATTGAGTCCACCAATGATGGATGATGTGATGCTGCTAACCCTGATCTTCAAGCTGCCATTCGGTCTACACTGTATTTCCCATGCTTATGCTTGGTGTTTAAATATTTTACAAATATTATGGAAACCATCATATCTGAGAAATAGAAGAGCAGCAGCAAGGATATTGAAAAAATTGCTAAGAAAGGGCACATGATTAAAAAAGAAAAAAAGAGATTTCTGGAGATAAAAGGCAAGAGAAGGAAGAAGGTGTCATATGTGCATGGCATGAATTATTTGAGAGTGTGAGTGATTTTGAGGTAAGAATGAATTGCGCGAGATAAAAAGAGGATTGTGGCTATGAAATCCACTATATTCATCAAGAAGTGAGAAAAACTATTTGACTGAGTGAGAGAAAGAAGTCAGACGTCCATCCGCCTAGTGTTCACTGTTGACAAGACTTGATATGGGGAATTGAAGGACTAAGTAGGTCTTAACAGGCTACTCCTGACTCTTTTGTCTCATGGATCATTCCCACCAGGGTTGAAAGCGTATCTGAATCAAGACACCATCAATGTGAGTGGCAAACTAGCACACGTGGACTTCAAACTGCTGAAGAATGATGTATGATTCCTGCAAAGATTAAGCAGGAAGAGACAAATACCTGCCTTAACAGATTTCCAAGGAAGACAAAATTTATCTATTTGGGGAAAATAAATCTGCTAGAAAACATATGTGTAAGAGGGAGAAGAATATGCCTGCTTTTCAAGCTTCAAAGAAGTTGATTCACGTTCCTGTCAGGCAGAAATGCAGTGGAGATCACACGTTTAAATCTGTCTTAGTTGCTTTGGAGTTGAAAACATATGGTCTGACAAATATCCTTTCAGAACCTAATCTATCCCAAAGTGCAGACTTGCCCTAAGTAACTATTGTTAACAGTTTGATTGCCACTGGTCTTTCTTTTTAAATATATAAATAAAAATTGGATTATACTATAAATAATGCTATTTATCAAATTCATTTTCTCACAAGATTTAGGAGACTTTTTTTTCCTTAGCATATCAGTTTTACTTGCGTTTTTTTTTATACTGCAGGTTCTTATTAGTCATCAGTTTTATACACATCAGTGTATACATGTCAATCCCAGTCGCCCAATTCATCCCACCACCACCACCCCACCGCCACCGCTTTCCCCACATTGGTGTCCATACATTTGTTCTCTACATCTGTGTTTCAATTTCTGTCCTGCAAACCGGTTCATCTGTACCATGTTTCTAGGTTCCACATATATGCGTTAATATACAATATTTGTTTTTCTCTTTCTGAGTTATTTCACTCTGTATGACAGTCTCTAGGTCCATCCACATCTCTACAAATGACCCAATTTCATTCATTTTTATGGCTGAGTAATATTCCATTGTATACATGTACCACAACTTCTTTATCCATTCATCTGTCGATGGGCATTTAGGTTGCTTCCATGACCTGGCTATTGTAAATAGTGCTGCAATGATTATTGGGGTGCATGTGTCTTTTTGAAGTATGTTTTTTTCTGGGAATATGCCCAGTAGTGGGATTGCTGGGTCATATGGTAATTCTATTTTTAGTTTCTTAAGGAACCTCCATACTGTTCTCCATAGTGGCTGTATCAATTTACATTACCACCAACAGTGCAAGAGGGTTCCCTTGTCTCCACACCCTCTCCAGCATTTGTTGTTGGTAGATTTTCTGATGATGCCCATTCTAACTGGTGTGAGGTGATACCTCATTGTAGGTTTGATTTGCATTTCTCTAATAATTAGTGATGTTGAGCAGCTTTTCATGTGCTTCTTGGCCATCTGTATGTCTTCTTTGGAGAAATGTCTATTTAGGTCTTCTGCCCATTTTTGGATTGGGTTGTTTGTTTTTTTAACATTGAGCTGCATGAGCTGTTTATATATTTTGGAGATTAATCCTTTGTCCGTTGATTTGTTTGCAAATATTTTCTCCCATTCTAAGGGCTATTTTTTCGTCTTGTTTGCAGTTTCCTTTGCTTTACAATATCTTTTAAGTTTAATTAGGACCCATTTGTTTATTTTTTAATTTCCATTACTCTAGGAGGTGGGTCAAAAAAGATTTTACTGTGATTTATGTCAAAGAGTGTTCTTCCTAAGTTTTCCTCCAAGAGTTTTATAGTGTCTAGCCTTACATTTGGGTCTCTAATCCATTTTGAGTTTATTTTTGTGTATGGTGTCATGGAATATTCTAATTTCATTCTTTTACATGTAGCTGTCCAGTTTTCCCAGCACCACTTATTGAAGAGACTGTCTTTTCTCCATTGTATATCCTTGCCTCCTCTGTCATAGATTAGTTGACCATAGGTGCGTGGGTTTATCTCTGGGCTTTCTATCTTGTTACATTGATCTATGTTTCTGTTTTTGTGCCAGGACCATATTGTCTTGATTACTGTAGCTTTGTAATATAGTCTGAAGTCAAGGATTCTGATTCCTCCAGCTCCACTTTTTTCCCTCAACACTGCTTCAGCTATTCGGGGTCTTTTGTGTCTCCATACAAATTTTAAGATTTTTTTGTTCTAGTTCCATAAAAAATGTCATTGGTAATTTGATAGGGATTGCATTGAATCTGTAGATTGCTTTGGGTAGTATAGTCATTTTCACAATATTGATTCTTCCAATCCAAGAACATGGTATATCTCTCCATCTGTTGGTATCATCTTTAATTTCTTTCATCAGTGTCTTATAGTTTTCTGAGGACAGGTCTTTTGTCTCCCTAGGTAGGTTTATTCCTAGGTATTTTATTCTTTTTGTTGCAATGGTAAATGGGAGTGTTTCCTTAATTTCTCTTTCAGATTTTTCATCATTAGTGTATAGGAATGCAAGAGATTTCTGTGCATTATTTTTGTATCCTGCAACTTTACCAAATTCATTGATTAGCTCTAGTAGTTTTCTGGTGGCATCTTTCAGATTCTCTATGTATAGTATCATGTCATCTGCAAACAGTGACAGTTTTACTTCTTCTTTTCCAGTTTGTATTCCTTTTATTTCTTTTTCTTCTCTGATTGCTGTGGCTAGGACTTCCAAAACTATGTTGAATAATAGTGGTGAGAGTGGACATCCTTGTCTTGTTCCTGATCTTAGAGGAAATGCTTTCAGGTTTTCACCATTGAGAATGATGTTTGCTGTGGGTTTGTCATATATGGCCTTTATTATGTTGAGTTAGGTTCCCTCCCACTTTCTGGAGAGTTTTTATCATAAATGGGTGTTGAATTTTGTCAAAAGCTTTTTCTGTGTCTATTGAGATGATCATATGGTTTTTATTCTTCAGTTTGTTAATATGGTGTATCACATTGATTGATTTGCATATACTGAAGAATCCTTGCATCCCTGGGATAAATCTCACTTGATCATGGTGTATGATCCTTTTAATGTATTGTTGGATTCTGTTTGCTAGTATTTTGTAGAGGATTTTTGCACCTATAGTCATCAGTGATATTGGTCTGTAATTTTCCTTTTTTGTAGTACCTTTGTCTGGCTTTGGTATCAGGGTGATAGTGGCCTCATAGAATGAGTTTGGGAGTGTTCCTTCCTCTGCAATGTTTTGGAAGAGTTTGAGAAGGATGGGTGTTAGCTCTTCTCTAAATGTTTGATAGAATTTACCTGTGAAGCCATCTGGTCCTGGACTTTTGTTTGTTGGAAGATTTTTAATCACAGTTTCAATTTCATTACTTGTGATTGGTCTGTTCATATTTTCTACTTCTTCCTGGTTCAGTCTTGGGAGGTTATACCTTTCTAAGAATTTGTCCGTTTCTTCCAGGTTGTCCATTTTATTGGCATAGAGTTACTTGTAGTAGTCTGTTAGGATGCTTTGTGTTTCTGTGGTGTCTGCTGTAACTTCTCCTTTTTCATTTCTAATTTTATTGATTTGAGTCCTCTCCCTCTTCTTCTTGATGAGTCTGGCTAACGGTTTATCAAGTTTGTTTATCTTCTCAAAGAACCAGCTTTTAGTTTTATTGATCTTTGCTATTGTTTTCTTTGTTTTTATTTCATTTATTTCTGCTCTGATCTTTATGATTTCTTTCCTTCTGATAACTTTGGGTTTTGCTTGTTCTTCTTTCTCTAGTTCTTTTAGGTGTAACGTTAGATTTTTTATTTGAGATTTTTCTTGTTTCTTGAGTTAGGCTTGTATAGCTATAAACTTCCCTCTTAGAACTGCTTTTGCTGCATCCCATATGTTTTGGATCGTTGTGTTTTCATTGTCACTTTTCTCTAGGTATTTTTTTATTTCCTCTTTGATTTCTTCAGTGATTGCTTGGTTATTTAGTAACGTATTGTTTAGCTTACACGTGTTTGTGTTTTTTTATGGTTTTTTTCCCTGTAATTGATGTCTAATCTCATAGCGTTGTGGTCAGAAAAGATGCTTGATATGATTTCAATTTTCTTAAATTTACTAAGGCTTGATTTGTGACCCAAGATGTGATCTATCCTGGAGAATGTTCTGTGCACACCTGAGAAGAAAGTGTAATCTGCTGGTTTTGGATGGAATGTCCTATAAATATCAATTAAATCTATCTGGTCTATTGTGTTATTTAAAGCTTGTGTTTCCTTAGTAATTTTCTGTTTGGATGATCTGTCCATTGGTGTAAGTGAGGTGTTAAAGTCCCCCACTATTGTTGTGTCACTGTCGATTTCCTCTTTTATAGCTGTTAGCAGTTGCCTTCTGTATTGAGGTACTCCTATGTTGGGTGCATATATATTTATAATTGTTAATCTTCTTCTTGGATTGATCCCTTGATCATTATGTAGTGCCCTTCCTTGTCTCTTATAACATTCTTTATTTTAAAGTCTATTTTATCTGATATGAGTATTGCTACTCCAGCTTTCTTCTGATTTCCATTTGCATGGAATATCTTTTTCCATCCCTTCACTTTAGTCTGAATGTGTCCCTAGGTCTGGAGTAGGTCTCTTGTAAGCAGCATATATATGGGTCTTTTTTTTGTATCCATTCAGAAAGCCTGTGTCTTTTGGTTGGAGCACTTAATCCATTCACATTTAAGGTAATTATCGATATGTATTTTCCTATGACCATTTTCTTAACAGTTTTGGGTTTGTTTTTGTAGGTCCTTTTCTTCTCTTGTGTTTCCCACTTAGAGAAGTTCCTTTAGCATTTGTTGTAGAGCTGGTTTGGTGGTGCTGAATTCTCTTAGCTTTTGCTTGTCTGTAAAGCTTTTGATTTCTCCATCGAATCTGAATGAGATCCTTGCTGGGTAGAGTAATCTTGGTTGTAGGTTCTTCCCTTTCATCACTTTAAGAATATCATGCCAATCCTTTCTGGCTTGTAGAGTTTCTGCTGAGAAATCAGCTGTTAACCTTATGGGAGTTCCCTTGTATATTATTTGTCGTTTTTCCCTTGCTGCTTTCAGTAATTTTTCTTTGTCTTTAATTTTTGCCAGTTTGATTACTATATGTCTTGGCATGTTTCTCCTTGGATTTATCCTGTATGGGACTCTCTGTGCTTCCTGGACTTGGGTGGCTATTTCCTTTCCCATGTTAGGGAAGTTTTCGACTATAATCTCTTCAAATATTTTCTCAGGTCCTTTCTCTCTCTTTTCTCCTTCTGGGACCCCTATAATGCAAATGTTGTTGTGTTTAATGTTGTCCCAGAGGTCTCTTAGGCTGTCTTCATTTCTTTTCATTCTTTTTTCTTTATTCTGTTCTGTAGCAGTGAATTCCATCATTCTGTTTTCCAGGTCACTTATCCGTTCTTCTGCCTCAGTTATTCTGCTATTGTTTCCTTCTAGTGTATTTTTCATTTCAGTTATTGTATTGTTCATCTCTGTTTGCTTGTTCTTTAATTTTTCTAGGTCTTCGTTAAACATTTCTTGCATCTTCTCGATCTTTGCCTCCATTGTTTTTCCGAGGTCCTGGATCATCTTCACTATCATTATTCTGAATTCTTTTTCTGGAAGGTTGCCTATCTCCACTTCATTTAGTTGTTTTTCTGGGATTTTATCTTGTTCTTTCATCTGGTACATAGCCCTCTGCCTTTTCATCTTGTGTATCTTTCTGTGAATGTGGTTTTTGTTCCACAGGCTGCAGGATTGTAGTTCTTCTTGCTTCTGCTGTCTGCCCTCTGGTGGATGAGGCTATCTAAGAGGCTTGTGCAAGTTTCCTGATAGGACGGACTGGTGGTGGGTACAGCTGGCTGTTGCTCTGGTGGGCAGAGCTCAGTAAAGCTTTAATCTGCTTGTCTGCTGATGGGTGGGGCTGGGTCCCCTCCCTGTTGGTTGTCTGGCCTGAGGCGACCCAACACTGGAGCCTACCTGGGCTCTTTGGTGGGGCTCATGCCAAGGAGTACTTCCCAGAACTTCTGCTGCCAGTGTCCTTGTCCTCACAGTGAAGCAGAGCCACCCCCCGCCTTTGCAGGAAACCCCCCAACACTAGCAGGTAGGTCTGGTTCAGTCTCTATGGAGTAACTCTCCTTCCCCTGGCATCTCCTTCCCCGATGCGCACACTACTTTGTATGTGCCCTCCAAGAGTGGAGTCTCTGTTTACCCCAGTCCTGTCAAAGTCCTGCAATCAAATCCCGCTAGCCTTCAAAGTCTGATTTTCTAGGGATTCCTCCTCCTGTTGCCAGACCCCCAGGTTCGGAAGCCTGACATGGGGCTCAGAACCTTCACTCCAGTGGGTGGATTTCTGTGGTATAAGAGTTCTCCAGTTTGTGGGTCACCCACCCAGTAGTTATGGGATTTGATTTTATTGTGATTGTGCCCCTCCTACCGTCTCATTGTGGCTTCTCCTTTGTCTTTTGATGTGGGGTATCTTTTTTGGTGAGTTCCAGTGTCTTCCTTTCGATGATTGTTCAGCAGTTACTAGGAGACTTTTTAATCAATATGTATAGCTCTACCCCATTCCTTTTAGTAACAAAAGAATATTACACGGGGTGGGGCAGTGGTGGTGGGATGAACTGGGAGATTGGGATTGACATATATACACTAATATGTATAAAATAGGTAACTAATAAGAACCTGATATATAAAAAATAAATTAATTAAATTTTAAAAAAGTATTACACAGAAATTCATCTATCATAAAATATTAAACAATTCTACTGTTGGACATTTAGGTTATTTACAATTTGGGAGTGTGTATATATACAAACTACATGTAAATTTAATTCATATGCAATATATATACATATTGCACAAATATTGCATATATATAATACATATGAGTGTGTATACATAAACTTCTATGCAGTAGAATTGCTGTGTCAACTGGTTCAAGTGGTTTCATGATTTGAAGAACTAAAAATATGTTGCAATTTATATTTTCACCCAGTTATTTCTAATTTTTTATTTTGAAAAAATATTAAATTTATACAACATTACAAGATTGATGCATAGGGCTCCCAAATACCTCCAAACAAGATTCACCAATTGTTAACATTTTGTTTTATTCTCTCCTCTCTCCCTTTTGCATTCTTTCTGAGTTCAGAGTAGTTTGTCTATATAACACCAAGTTGTTCTCTAATATTTCATTGTGTATTTTCTAAAAGCAAGGAGATTCCTTTATGTAACCACAGTGCACTCATCAAGTTCAGAAATTTTAACATATATCCACTTTACAGTTTATATTCCATTTGTCAATTGTCCCAATAATGTCTCTTACAGTATTTTTTCCCCACCAGTACAGGATCCATTCTAGAATCATGTTTTGCATTTAACTGTGATGACTCATCAGTCTCTTTTATTCTGGAAATAGTCCTTAGCTTTTCATTGTTTTTTATGACTGAGATGTTTTTGTAAAACATGGCAGGTTATCCTACAGAATGTCCTGCAGTTTGGGTTGGTCTGTTGTTTCCTCATGATTAGATTCACATTATACCTTCCTGGATACACTACTGTAAGTCATGTTTTGTTTTCAGAAGTTTACATCTGGAGGCACTTGCTGGCCATCTGCCCCCTCATTGGTGATTTTTATTTTTCTCAACTGATGAAAGTGTTGTCTAGTTTAACTGTATAATAATTACTATCCACTTATAACTAATAAATTCTCTGAAGGGAGACACTTTCAAATAATATTCTATTCTTCATCAGACTTTCATCTCCTAAATATTCTATCCATTGACAATTATTATCTGAACAAGTCTTTAAAACATGATTTCAAAATGGTGATTTTATACCTCTACCACTCCCTTCACATTTATCAATTGGCATTTTACTGAAGAAAGAACGTTTTCTTGTTATCTATCTGTCTGTCTGTCTACCTACCTATCTCACTATTTTGCTATGTTTCTGTCTGCATATCCACCCTTTCATATACCATCTACTTATCTATTTACTATCAGTGTAGACTAGTGGATTACTATTTTATTCAGTGGGTTAAAATACATTTAAATCCTTACTTATTTTGATACTCAATTTTCCCCAGATCTGTCCAGGAGGATCCCCTTTAAGCAGGTTCATGTGTCATTTTGGTAAGTTCCCATAAGTTTTTGTCAGGGCTTGCTTACCTCTTGGCACTGTTAAGATGTTCCAAGTTCTTGGATGTTCTAACCCTGGAATTAGTACTTCCTCCAAGGATTCCTGGTCTTCTTTGTTGGGACTGGAAACTAAGATCTGGGCTCTGGATTTGTTCATTGGCACTGAGCTGTCATTGCTTCCAGGTCTTTTCATTTGCCAGTTACTGAAATATTTGTACATTAGAAATCATGAGTAGATACTGATATTCCCTCCAATTCCAGTCTAACCCCACAGAGTCTTTCCTTGCTTTTTCCGTACACCCCAATGAGAACCCTGACTTCCAAAACATCAGCACACTTCCTCATTTGCAAAATCCTGTGTCACACAGAAAAGAGTCTCAGAATTGCTATGAAAAACATACCTAATAATACATGTTTGAGATTAATTTGTAGTTTTTTGTTCCCTAGACTGATGGTCTAGAGTAAAAGTACTGTATGCGGAAGTCAGTTGCATTACTATTTTCCCCTGCAGCTGATTGTCTTAAATTTGCAAAACAAATGGGTTCATTTGTCACTTTTCAGGTTCAATTTAGGCTTTGTTTTTTCCCATTATGATGATTAAATTTTATTTTGAATATGTAGAACATCAGCATTCTTAGTTGCATTTGTCTACATTATTGGAATATTTAACATTTATATATTGTTCTTTCACTCATGTCCCCTTCCTTGTTTTAGTATTATTACAATTAAACATATTACAATTATATATTATTACATTTAAATGTAATACATTTATACTTAAATATATTAAATATGTTTAATATATTTGTTAAATACAATTAAAAATATTAAATGGTCACCATTAGCCCTTTGGCCAAAATTTTTTCAGTTATCTCTTGCTTGGCTGAAGTTCACTCTCAAATAGATTCTCCAGGATGGGCACAAGTGTATAGTATCTCCTGAATTTTTTCAAGTTCAAAACTTCTGCTATAGCATGGCTTCTCAACCTCAAAACTACTATCCTTTAGGGCTGGGTAACCCTTTGTTATGTATGACTATTCTGCACATAGCTTTCCTGACCACTAACCACTAGATACCAGTAGCACTTTATCCCCCCAAACATTGCCCAGTTGTCCTGTGGGGTTGGGGGAGAAATTGCCTCAGTTGAGAACTATTATTCTACAGCCTAGATACATAAAGGACAGTTTGCTGGGTATAAAATCTTTGGTTAGCAGTTTTCTTTCCTTGAGGTCCCTTGTTCCCTTGAATTGTTTGTTGCTTTTAAAAAGTTTGATGCCAGCATAATTTTCTTATTTTTATAAATATACTTGATTTTTATTTTCTGCCTGGAAGCCCAGAGGACTTTTTCTTTGTCTCTGATTTTTTTTTTGTTTGTTTGTTTTTGTTTTTTTGTGGTACACGGGCCTCTCACTGTTGTGGCCTCTCCCGTTGTGCAGCACAGGCTCCGGACGCGCGGGCTCCGGACACACGGGCTCCGGACGCGCAGGCTCAGCGGCATGTGGGATCTTCCCGGACCGGGACATGAACCCGTGTCCCCTGCATTGGCAGGCGGACTCTCAACCATTGCGCCACCAGGGAAGCTCTGTCTCTGATTTTTAATCATTTTTTTAGGATATGGCTTAGAATTGATTCTTCCAGGTCAGTTCTCCCAGGAACTTTGTGGTCCTATTCAAAATGAATATTTAAGTTTTCAAAAATTTCCAGAAAGCTTTCTTGAACTACAGTTTTAAGTACTAGTTCTATTCAGTTGTTTTTTCTACCCCACTTTCAAACCCCAGAATTTCCAACAGTATGTAGCTTGGACATTCTTTGCCTATCTTCCATTTCAACCATTTGCTGGTTTAATGCCTTTCTTCAATGGTTTTACTAAATTTTCACATTCAAATGCATTCTTGCTGAGACATCTATTTTAGTCTTCATTTCTTGAGATGCTTTTATATTTTTCTTCTATTTTTTTCTTAAATTTGATCAAATCTCACTTCATTTCTTTCTGTGCTATGTCCATTTCTGTTCTTAGTATCTGGATTTCTAATTCTAGGTGTTCTTTTTTTTTTTTTTTAACTTTTTCAAATGTTTGTTTAAGATAATTAAATGTGGAGTTTTGTGCTATAGTTTTTCTCCTTCATGTTTTTGGAGGAGCAGAGGAGAAAATTTTTATTAGCTGAGATGTTATGATTCACTTTTTCTGTTTTCTTCTTACAGTGACTTTCTATGAAAAAAAATTTTTCTGTTCCTAGGTATTTTATGGACAGGATTCCAAGTTTTAGAGGGGCCACTTCTGTCAGTGTAATGAAGTGCAGTTTCTTTAAGAGATTATGTTACTGGGAAGTGAGAAATGTATTTTGTTTCTCTTTCATTTATGCAAGATCCTTAGTATTCATTTCTAGTTTCCTTACTTCCTTTTTCCTTCATTGCCACATCTTTAAGGAGCATTACGTCTTTTCCAGATCTCTGATTCTCCCACAGAAGCAATGCTTTTCCAAGGCTGACACCTTCAGAGGCTTTCACCTTCAAGCTGCTTCCTTATAGCCAATGCTGAGAACTACCAAGCCTGAGACCTGTGTTCAGTATTTTAGCATTTAGTGTTGGACTTATTTGGGGGGATGATTGTATCTGTATTTCATCTGATTCCTCCATGATTCTCTCCTCATTTTCATGATGTCCCTTAAACCTTCTAACCTTCCACTCTCTCAAAGGCTTTCAGTAGTGGTGGGAACTTGGTTGGAATTTGATGTTTACTTATGAACTTACAGATAATTTGAAGGTTATGGTATTCTTTGTCTTCTTGTAATGCTGAGGGCTTGGCTATATGTAGCTCTGTTCTCCCTGTTGATTATATTTTTTGGATGGAGCTGATTGATGACTGTGAAGAGATTTGGATTCAGAGAGCCCTCATTATCTTACAGATGCTGAGAACTCTCCCAAAATGTTTACAAGTACCTATTGTCACATGCTTTTCCAACACATAATATTGTCAGCATTATTCGTTTTCTCAGCATAATGGTTGAAGAAGATATTCCATTGTCAATTTCATTTTTAATTAATGAATTCTAACATCTTTGCATAATTGGTCATCTATATTTTCTTTTCAGTAAATTGTTTATCCATCCCCTCTGCCTGTTTATTAATTGGGTTTATGGAGCTTCTTCTTCAGTATTAACATTAATCATGTGTCTATTTTGTGTATTGCTAATATTTTTTCTGAGTCTGACTCATCTTTCAACTCTGTTTATAGTATTGTTACTAAATGGAATAGCGTAGAGTGTATTTTCTGAGACCTTGCACATTAATATAAATGTTTCTTTTTCTTTCTGTTTTCACTCAGGATTGAGAGATTGTCTGGCTATAGAATGCTTATCTCACACAATTTTGCCCCTCATCTCTATCTACACACATTACTTCATTGTATTCCAGAATCAGAGATGAGCAGTTTAATGCAAATATGGCCTTTTTTTCTCTATCTTCCTAGATACCTAGAAAATTTTATTTATCCTTTAAATTCAAAAACTTTCTCAATACGTGTTATTACTTTTGCCTAGTATAGGATGTGCCTTTTTGATGAGTGGGGCCCTTCTTGACTTCAGGGAAGTTTTTCTGACATATCTTTAAATATTATTTTTCCCATTTTCTCTGTCCTCTCCATCAGATATGGCAGTCATTCTTATAGTGGGACTCTCTTCCATCTCTGGAATCTTCTCACTCATTACTTCCTCTCTTTTTCTTTATGCCCTTCTTTCTGAGAGAATTTGTCAAGAATGGCTTCAACATTATTGATTTCATTCCCAGGAGTATAAATTCTATTTTTTATTGTTTGTAAGCTGCATTTAATCTCAAGGGAAATACATTCCTTTTCAAAATATTTCCTCTTTATCTATTTCTATTTATTATACTCCAATCTCCCTTTTCATCTCAATCTCTCAATTTACCGTATAATTTTTCGTTTCTTGGTTCACAGAGCAAAGAATTTCCTGAAATTTTATCGAGAACACAGGCACAGCACTTTCCAAAGCACGCTTCTGCTTCCTCTAACAGTGCTGTTTCAAAGACCCTTCCTCTGATGCTTCAGCTTAATATTTCTGTCCTCATGCTATATCATCTTGAAAAAAATAAGTCTGAGATAAATGGCCGAGATGTTCGTTGTTCTTATTTCTACTTCTGCTTATTCATCAAGGAACAAGAAACTTATAGCCTTTTCCTATTTGCTACATATGTAAATTTCCTCCTTAGTTCCCCTGAGTGCCCATCAGGTTGTAATGTGATCTAGTCCTCCTTTTTGCTCTGATGTTGGAGAGCTATTTGGTGTGCAGCCTTTAGCCAGCTTTGTAGTTTAACATAGCCAACTATCATTAAACTTTCTAGTTTAAAAAGCCAATTATTCTTTAATATGCTGGTGCTTTAAAGAGGGATATCTTAGTACCACTCCCTCATTATCCCTCTATGGTATTTAGAATTTATTCCTGAATAGGCTATTTCCGCATTTATGACTAAAAATCTACAACCTTTACCATGGCCACTCCACAGCTCATTTCTCTGCAAATGCAGATTTTATGTCACAACTGATGCTTTGTAAGGGTGTTAAAAGGCTCTGAATACCCTAGTCCACAGTTCCCATATGAGGGAGATTTGAATTCCTTCACTCTGATGGAAGAAAGTCCAGGCTTGTGAGATTTCTTGAAATATTTTTCCACTAATCGTTCCACCATTATACCTATGGGCTTTAAAGATTTAACTCATGGGTATTCTTCCTGTTTTCTAGCAGGACATTGTATAATACTCCTAATTCCCAGTGCTATTGAAATTCTGCATCTCCTCTTGAGTTTTGTATCTGTAGGGAATGGCTGGCTACTCAGAGGTCATTGTATTTCTATCATCATAACTCAGAATGAAGTGGGCTATGATTATGTCACTCTGCTGTATAAAATCCTTCAAGGGTTTCCAACTGTATGTAGTGTAAGGCATAAAAGCCTCTCAGAATAACATGTGAGCTCTTTACAACATGGCACCAAACTATCTCTTCAACTTCATATTTATTCACTTCCTTCCATATATCTCAAACTCTCACCATACTAGATTATTAATCTTTTTTCCCAAACATGCCAGGTAATTTCAGACCTTTCTATTTCTGTTCATATATGGTTCCCTCTGCCTGAAATGCCTTGCCTCTCTTGGCTCAGTGGAAAATTCTCATTTATCCTTTGAAGTGGAATGGAAATGACATCTCTCCTTTGCAGTATACCCAGATGCTCAAAGCAAGATAAATTATATCATTCTCTGCAGCCCCATTGCTGTGGTCTGAATGTTGTGTCCCCCTAAAATTTATCTGTTAAATCCTCACACCCAACGTGATGATATTTGGAAGTGGGGCCTTTGGGAGGTGATTTGGTCATGAGGGCAGAGCCCTCATGGGTGGGGTTAGTGCTTTTGTAAAAGAGGCCTGAGAGATCTCCCTAGGCTTTTCTCAGGGAAATTATCTTCTGATAGAACATTGAATTTTTCCTCCCTTTTATTGCCTCTGTTCTCTGTCTCCAGAACCCCAATAAAAGAAATAGCAAACATTCATGCTGCTTTATATTTCTTTCATATATTCCATTCTTTTGCCTTTGGCTCAGGTCTGCAGGATTCTACTGACTTTATCATCAGATCATCGACATGGTTGTTAAACATAGCCATTCTCTTATTCAGTCTGTCCAATGAATTTTTTTATTTTTTTAGTGCCAAACATATTTTTAATTACCACGTACTCATTTTTGTTCTGATTGCTCCTTTTTTTGCAGTAGCAGTCTGTTCTGACTTATGTATGTGACATCCTTCCAATCTCACTGGAGTCCTTTGTTAATGTTTTAAAAATTGTTTTGTTTCCTGAGTGATCTGTGTTTCCTAAAAACACAGTTATTTTATTTGTGAATTTTAATGTTTCTCATGCATGTGATTTCTTTTTCTCTCATGTTTGTTGATCCTTGGTTGTTCGTTCTTGTTTATGAAGAAATATCTCATTACTCTATTAAGTAATGAGAGTTTCATTTGGATTTGTATAGATCTGTTCCCAAAAAAACTTCTCCCTGGATGATTCTGTACCAGTAGGTGGGGTATGATTACTGGAAAGCCACGTTTAAGAGTTGTGGTTAAAGGGTCAGTAGGCTGTGGATAGCAAGTAAAAAAAAAGGAGGACTTGACTTTGGCAGTGGTTTATTTTGATGTATTCCTTCTTGAGAAAGGCTGCCTTGCCTTTCTTTTTTCATGAGGTACAAACTGTGTGTTTTAGAGTTTTCTAGAACTCTGTTTTGCTTCCCTTTCATGGTCTTACACTCGAAAAAGAGGCATCTCCTTGTGGGTGAGACACTTTCTTTAGAGTGCACAGCTTGGATTTTTAAGTGGGAGCAAAAAGTTATCTGCTGTATATATTTGGGGGGAAGTCAGGGAAGAGTGACGAGGTCCAACTAGCTGAGACTTCCCAGCTTTAGTTCTTTAAACCAAATCTATTCAACATATATTTATTGAATGACAAGAGTACAAAAATGGCTAGAAATTTTGCCCATCCCCGTCCCCATGCACCTTTGCAATATGACTTTGGAACCCCCTAGCACGAGTTGGGGTCGATTTCTCTACCCCCTTGAATCTGGGCTTGGCCATGTGACTTGCTTTGTTCAATGGGACTGTAAAAAAGTGACCTGAAAGAGAGTTGAAAATCTCTTGAACACTGGGGCTTGTTCTCTCTTGCGGCTCTTGTAGGGAAGATAGATGAAAGACCAGAAAGTTAAAAATACATTCTTTTACATATGAATTCTGAGATATCAAAAGCAACAGTGCTGGGAAGAAGCCCAAGAGGATATAAGAAGAGGCATGTGGCCCATTTGCCTTTATGGCTCTGATCAACGGCCTGTTAGACACTAAGCATATGAAAAAAGACTTCTCTTGATTATCCAACCAGCAGCCAACCCACAGCTGACCATGGATGCTTGAAAGAGTCCAGCAGAGACAAGCTGAGCTCACACAGGTAAGAACTGCTTAGCTGATCCAAATCATGAACTGAATAAAGAGTTAGTTATTTGTTTTATTGTTTGTTTGCTTTTTGTTTTTCATTAAAACTCCTTTAATGAGGTGAGGAACTCTTTTTTTCTTTTTTTGCAGAACGCGGGCCTCTGACTGTTGTGGCGTCTCCCGTTGCGGAGCACAGGCTCCGGACGCGCAGGCTCAGCGGCCATGGCTCACGGGCCCAGCTGCTCCGCGGCATGTGGGATCTTCCCGGACCAGGGCACGAACCCGTGTCCCCTGCATCGGCAGGCGGACTCTTAACCACTGCGCCACCAGCGAAGCCCCGAGGTGAGGAACTCTTAATAGTAAACTCAACAGCTGAGTAACAGGATGATGGTGCAACAGTAGTTAAGAGTTGTTATTTGAAGCCATGAAGTTTTGGAGTAGATTATTGCACAGCAAAAGCTAACTGATATAAGCACCAAATTGTATTAGTGTTCCAGGTACTGTGAATACAAGATAAACAAAAGTAGATAAGGCCTTTGCCCTCAGCTGGTGATAAACAAAGAAATAAATGAGGAAGACAATTTCAGAGAGTAATACAGTGTGAAGGAAAGGAAACAGGGAGATGTGACAGAGTGACTGCCTAGGGTTGGGATCTAATTTAGATATTGTGGCCAGAAAAGAATTCTTTGAATAGCTGAAGTGTGGGCCAAGATCTGAATGATAAGGAAGAGCCAACCACGTGAAGGTCTAGAGATATTTGTTCCAGACAAAGGAAACAGCAAGCGCAAAGGCACTGAGGTGGGAACACATATTAAAGGGACATAAAAAAGGTCAACAAAGCTGTAATATAGTGAGCAAAGGAGAGACTGAGTGAAAGGTTATAAAGTCAGGGAAACAGACCACATGGGAAGACTTGGACAATAATTAACATATTAATTACCTTAATGCTTGTGCCATATCTCATTCCTGTCCTTTAGATTTGTGGACTAGGAGCTTGGAGTTTTAAAAGACTCCTGTGGGAAGGATCCCTCTTCCCTCTAGCATTTGGGCTACAACTTCCTATGATCTGTTTTCATCAGTCAGATCCATCTGCTTTCCATCTTCTAGGATTGCGTCAAAATGTCCTCCAGCTGCCTGTCCATTATAGGTTATTGCAAGGTTTTGAATATAGATCCCTGTGCTATATGTAGGTCCTTGTTGTTTGGATTAATTCTTTTTAAAACACAGGGTTGTTGGTGTTTTGTTTTTACATTTTTAAGGACCTTGGTATATGTCAGTCCTTAATTCAGTCTTTAATTGAAATCTTCTTATCTCATTTTTAAATTTGTAGCTCTGAGCTCATCTTAATCTCCTTTTGTTACCCTCTATTTTTCTCTTTGTTTCTTCTCCTGTCGACTTGTCTCTAGAGTGGCTGGTAAGAGGTGAGGCCTCAGTAGGATATCTGCTCACTACCCAATAAATATTTATTTGGCATCTTTTACCTGCAAACAAAATTGAGGCCCTTCTCCCCCACCAGTTATCCCTGCAAGCACCTGCCTTCCTCAGTTCCAGCTGAGTCGAGGATAGCTCATCAAAAAAACCTCATGCTGGGACACTGAGGAAACACAAGGGTTAATTCTTCCCTGTCCCTTAAATTTCACTGGACCCTTCAGGTGTTTCATTTCCTAGGGAGGTGTTGCTTTTGACATGTCAGAATTCATATGCCAAAAATATGTATTTTAACTCCCTGGTTTCCTTCCTTCCTATCTATCTACCTATCTATCTAGCCATCCATCTATTATCTATCATCTATCTATGTATCTCCATTGAATTTGGGGGGCCATATGTCAATAGGGGATGGCACATAGGATGTCATACCTGGAAGGGATGGACCACATAAACCCATTGAGAACAGAAGACCCTTCGCCCTTGCAAACCAAGAGTTTGCTTGGTAGGCATTTGTAAAGTTTCCAGGCACAGAAATCTTAACTCATCTCCCTAAAGCAAATAAATATACTTTTGTACAGAGATTAGAGTACTTGAAAGGTGATATTAGCTACCTTCAGAGCCCAGTACACACTCATAATATTTTATTGCACAAATCTGTTGGGTCCTTTGCAGAACTCCAGAGTAAAATAAAGAAAATGTTTGCTTGTCCTGTTGCCATATGGGAGCTACATTCCTTCTCTTAAACCCAGAATCAGGAGGCCAAACCATCTTGAAGAAAGAGAAAAGGAGGCCAACATCCTCTTCTCTGCCTCAGGGCCATTGCATGTGCTACTTCCTTTGCCTGGGACACCCTACTCCCTGCTCCTCCTCCAAGTCTCTTACTTATTCTGTCTCTTACTTACACTTCTGGTCTCAGCTTGTAAGCTGTTTGCTCAGAGAGGCCCTCCTTTCCTGCTTTTCTAATCTTCCCTTCCCGCCCCCAATATAGAGGATGCTGCTGATGCCCTGTCCAGGTCCCCCTCCCTGGTGGGACCTCAGGTGATGTGAGTATTCATTGCTAAAAGGGAGCTGCCTTGCCTGGGAAGTTACTCCTGGCCAGCGGTCAGTCAGTGGCCAATGATTGACCAGGGTACAAAAGGCCGGCTGCCTGGCCTCAAGGTGGACCAAAGACTTCCAGGGTATCGAGCTGAAGTTAGTCTCCAGCTGAGACCCCAGCTTTGCTTAGTTTTCTTCTCCTGTCTTCTCCTGCTTCCTTCACACCCCATCCACAGAGAGCGCTCCCCTAATAATTCACTTCCACCAAGATCACCACCATCTCAGGCCCTGCTTCTAGAAATCCTGACTTCAGCCACTTAGGATGCTTTATTTAAGAGGTTTATCCATCTACATAACTGAGAACAACTTTTCTGTCTGATCCCTGCACCTGTAACCACGATGGAGATTCACGTGGGCAGACTCATATGTGAATAACATCCCCAGAACTGGCCACACAGTAGCCCCCTCTCCCCTAAGAGCTTCTCATCTGGGAAGTGGAGGTGGGAAAAAAAAAAAGAGAGAGACACTGCACACAAGCAATTCACCCTGGAGGCTGTGCTGACATTGCAGAAGCAAAGCTGTTTGTCTGACCTAATAAAAAGGGCTATATTTTAGAGGCTTTAGTGAAATCATTTAATCTAAAATTCAATATAAATGCTACTCTGTGTTAATCTTTAAGAACCAACAAGTCAATCCCAGATCTGTTCTTTCCCTGAAATGAAACTAATTTGGTTAAAGACAGGGGTTTTTTGAGTTTATTTATCAGAAAGTTCAAAGTTCAAAGCCATGATTAAGTATCTTCTCCACAGTATAGCCCCTTGGGAGCAACAGTAACAGCACAAAACTAATAAAACATAATAAATTCACCGTTAAAGAGCCTATAGAGACATTGACTAATGGCATGAGACCCACAGAATAGCTCAGAAATAAGTTCATATGCAAATATTGTTAAACGCCAGTCCCCTGTCACTTACACATCCAGTACTTAAAATTTAGACTATTTGAAAGTGACTCTGAGATGTAACAATTGTGAATTTTTGTGTGGCAGGGCGGGGTGGGGGGGGGATGAACTTACGTCACACATGGAGCTGGATGCTGAAGCTGTAGATGGTAAGTGAACCAACTGACCACTCAGCATCTACTTGGCACGTGTGTAGAAACTCCCACGAAGGGATTTAAAATCTTTACAACTGTTACTGTTCCTAATGGAAGTGCAGAGGCGGAGGAGAGGAATGGCAAGTAGGGATTTGAGGATACCCAAGACTAAAAGTCTTGCAGCTGTCAAATCTTAGTGCGTCCATGTCAGTCACTATGGTGTCTGCCTTAGAAACTGATTTTCCAAATGCACGTTCAGGAAACAAAAGGACTAGCATTCCGTCTTACGGAAGAAGATAGAGCTTAGACATCTGTTGAATTAGAATTTGAAGGTGGTCAAAGTGGCCATTCTCCCTCTGATTTCCCCAGCTTCCCCACCTGCAGTTCGAGAAGCTGTCTCTTTACAGTCTCAGGCAGGCTCATTCCACTCAGTCCCTTCGCAGTGTAGGTTTGCTTTTCCTTCTGCATCTTTGCCTTTCTTTTGATGGCACCATTATCGTCTTAGTTGCTGAAGTTTCAAACCTTGGCCCCTATACCTTTAGCCTTCTTAGTTCTTCTTTTGCTATATTATCTTCAGGGCCAGTACCATCCATAGTCCTGGCTGTGATTCCTTGACCTCCTCTTGTGATGTGACCATCACTTTCATACCACTTGAGTCATTCACGGACCTGGCCACGCCTTGGATCTTGGTATTACTCTGAGTCTTCCTCCTCTAACAGCATGATTGCGGGGACCCACTGGGAGAATTCTCTACTTCGGCTCTACTGCCTACATGTCCCCCTACGCCAGCTTATACTGATTTTTTTCTTATCACTTGAAGCATGTGAGATTAACTGTTTTGACTCTTTTCTCTTGTTTTAAAGAAAACCACACCAAGATCTATGTGTTTCCTCCCAGAAAGGATAGAGATATGCAACAAGGAAGGGAAAAATGTGTCTGCAAATCTGCACCTTGAAGTCCCATGTATTTAAAACTCATTCTTGTTTGCCTTTTATATTCCTATAAAAATGTATAGAGAATCTTATCCCCCCAAATTCCAAATAAGATAAAAATCTTGTGTTTGGACAGCACCAATCAAAGAGGAGGAGACCCTCTCACCCTGCTGCCCACGAGCAAAGGCTCAGCTACACGGTAAAACAATCCCTCTGAAATACGTTCCACCAGCAAATGAACCATAGTAACTCTGGGGCCCAGGGCCGTCCTGACTAAAACCAGAAGACAGGCATAGTGTAGGTTATAATACCTGAATAGTACCTGGCTTTGGGTTTGATAGATAAAGGCTTTAACCAGTTTTATTCTTTTAATATCTCATAATGCTTATCTCATTTCCATCAAATGGAATAAAAGCATGCTATTGGCTGGTGAGAAGATGTAACCCCAATGTTGACCTACCCTACACCTAGTGTGAATTCTGAAATCAACTCCACTGGTCATAGTAGCTTCTCCTTCTACCTCTTTGCCTCGATTTTCCCCTGGAACCTACTAGCCCAGGAGCTCCAGTCTCACAACTCTCTGATCTCACTTGTTTCAGCCCAGAGTCAGCCACTTCACCAGCTCTTATGAACATCCACTGCCCTTGCCTCCATGAACTTCCATTACCCCTGCCTTCCCATCCTCAGCTGTGCCACTCACTACTCCCTTCAATATCTAGAACAACTATCAGGCAACACTTAGTAAAATCATGAGAGGTATTTGCTCTTTATCTACTGGGTCCTGTGATAGCTCTAACATCCTTGATTTTTCCTTGGTTGACTCCATAACATATTCTTAAAGGACTTCAAACCTATTCCACTCTGATCAAAGGACATATTCCTTTCCCACCGCCAAACCCTGCAAAATCATATTTTGTGGGGACCAAGTCCATCCAATGTGAATTTTCTCAAAATCTTTCCTATCTACATCAAATTTATATTTGTATTTTCCTCTCTCTTTTTTCTTTCTCACCTCAAGTAAAGAAATTTCCTTTGGCATTATCTAATAAAGTTGAAAATGTACACGGCCTATGACCCAATGTTTTTTTTCCCTATCTATTTGTCTCCTAGACCATTTTCCTATTGACTTATTCTACTTACTTTTTAGTGGAACTCTGTCTTTATTAGGGGGCTGAGACTGTAGAGAGAGCTATGCTAATTATGTATGCCCCTTTCCTCCAGAATCTAAACCTTTCCCAAAATAGACACAGAGGTCAGACACTGTCATCATGGAGCTCAGAGTTCAGTAAGGAGGGTGGGGTATAAATTATAATGCAGCATAAGTGCTATAATGGATGTCTACTCGAGCTATGCTCATGACACAAAGAAATGTATTAACTCTCTGTGGGTGGAAGCAAAAAAGCATTATAGACAAGGTACAGCTGAGCCAGGTCTTAAAGAATTAGTAGTTGAGTAGACAAGATGGGGAGGTATCCATTCAATATTTGTCAGATCAGTAAATTAAGGGCATATCACACAGAGAAAGCAACATGTGCAGCAAAAGTGACAAAGTTTAAACAGCTTAGTCTCTTCAGGAAAACTGCCGACTCGGTGTAGCTAAATCAAGAGGGAGGCAGAGAGTGCGGGCAAGCGGGCCTGAGAGCTCAAAAAATAAAATAGAGTATACCTAAGAAAAATTAGATGAAGGAAACGATATTGATAAAAGCAGAAATTATTGGTTTGAAGGGCATAAAAACAGTAGAATTAACTAATTCCAAGAGTTGTTTCTACAAAAGAAAGAAAGAGCAAGGGAAAAGAGAGGGCCAGAGACAGGAAGGATAGGAAGAAGGGGTGCAGGGAGAGAGGATAGACAAAGGTCTGCAAGTTTAATCAAGGGGAAATGGAAACTACATGGAAAATTAATTTACTGAAGATATATTTACAGAGTGCTTAATACTTGCCAGGTCTTGGAGTAGGTGTTGGAGACAAAACAGCTGTATAAAGAGATATGTCTTCTGCCTTGGAGAAGCTGAATTGTGGATGAGGAAGTGCTTCTTTAAACATATAATTATCAGATGAAAATGTAACTACCAATTGAAAGTGGTATGAAGGAAAAGTAAAGAGTCCAATGAGAGGTTATAGCAAGATCAAAAATTAATGTGGGGCTGGGTGCTGGATCATGAAAGGTGTTTTGAAATTGTGACATTTAAGCCAATGTCTGGTGAAGGAGAATGAGTTAACCAGGCAAAAAGTGGCTGGAAATGCAATCCAGGGGGAAAACCAGCCTGTGTGAAGGTCTTGAGGTAGGAAAGAACATGGTCAAGTTCAAGTAACTGGAAGAAGGTTGGGGGGCTGCAGCAAACAAAGGAAGCAGAGAGTTACAAAGACTTATAGGTAGGATGACCGATAGTCCCAGTTTGACCAGGACTGAGGGGTGGGGGTGGGTGCTGGGTTGTGGGAATTTCCCTCTTAAAACTGGGACAGTCCCAGGCTAACCTAGATAAATTGGTCACCTTATTTACAGGCCTTCTTCAACATTTTGGACCTTAGCAGAAGAACAATATGGTGGCCATAATCAAGGCAGCCATAGTGAGGATGGAGAGAAATGAATGGATTTAAGAAATATTTAGAGGTAAGTTGATAGAACTTGATGACTAAATGATAGCCAGGGAAGGAAATAGGGCAGAGGGAATAATCAAGGGAACAATCAATTGACAATTTTTGGCTTTAGAAACCAAAGGAATATGCATAAAAAAGGAATAAAAGCACCAAAAAAATGACACTAAATTTGTTCATTGACATCAACTGTCAAATCAGAGCTCCTGATTTTATCACCATTGAGCTATACAGAAATAAATTTTAGTACCCTCCATCTCTTCCATTCCTGGGGTTGAAAAGGAAACTAGGCCTGGTGGAAACCCAAATGTGCTTGAGAAAGAATTTGGAAGTCAGTTTCAACCTTTAAAGAAAGGGAGTGTTCCTCACCCTAGTAAGGGGGTATGACTCAACATAATGAGAAACGAAAAGTAGGAAGCCTTTAATACCGAGTGCATTCATCTTGCATTCAGATGGCACGTCAAAGACTGTATTACTCTTGCCCCTCCCCCCACTCCCAACTCGCAGACTCCCTTATTTAACCCAGAGGAAATTGCAACTGAATTATGAAGTCCTTTCAAAACTAGACATTTGACACATCTGTTACAGAAGCCTTATAAAAAGCACACTGGATACCTGTAAATTTTATGATTATGTCAATTCAAACTCAAAGACACTCACATGAATTAAAAAAATATATATTTCCAGCTCAAATCTCAAGAGTTTCTTCTGCCTGCCGTTGAGATATGGGGAATATTTGCTGTATGCACTAAATTCTTTTCTTTAACTGCCCATGTCAGGAGAGCACAGGACTGGAATGAAGATGAGCACAGTAGACCAAGGATGAGAGCTTATTGAACACGTAGATTTAATCCAGGTTCAAAAGCACAATCCCAGTGAGATCTAAATCAGGTATCTGGACAAGTGAGAACTTGATTTCCAATACCCCTGAATCCTCAATGGAAGGATGCTTTTTTTTTAGACATGGGAGCAGAATGCCAAGTCTGGGATGGGCTACCAACATCATTCAGCGCAAACTTATATCTACAGTTTGTTTTTCAAGCATTCATTCACTCATTCATTAATTTAACAAATAGTTATTGAGCACCTACTTCTAGGAATTTGGGATATGTCCATGAAAACAGATACAAATCCTTCCTCTCAGTGATTTTAGATTCTAAAGAAGGGATTCAAGTAATAAACAATAAGAATAAGCAACATACGTAATGCATGAGTAAGTTTTACAGTACCATCTGGTGGAAGGTGAAAGCAGTTCCATAACAAAAGAAAAAGGAGGGCAGGGTAAAAGAGATCACAGTGATTGTGAGAGGAGGGGCAGGTTGCAATTTAAATAAATTGGTTGAGTAGCTCTCCTTGTGAAGACAACGTTTAAAAACATATTTGAAAGAGGTGAGGGAATCAGCCATGGGGACCTTTAGGAGGAGAGCCTGGTTGATTGTTGTTGTTTCTTTCCTCCACATAGTCCAGAGTCATCTAAAATGGGACTTATAGCCAAGTGCTCCACTAGGCTCAGAAGCTGGGTTTTGCTTGTGTCGCACCCATAAGTCATGTGACCTGATCAATTTCATCTGTAATACTCTAAACTTAGCCCACCACCCTTACAATTTCCATGCTTCCAGAGCCTCCTCTGCAGTTCTTGCTGTGTTGTAGCTTGACAGAATGCCTTGAACTTGTCTGTTTGGGTGTCTATCTTCTGTACAAGGCAGTAGAGAAGCTCAGAGATTAGGGCAAATCAAATTAGAAACTGACTCTGCAGCTTAACACTGACCGTCCTTGGGCAAGTTAGTTAACCTCTATGAGTCTCAATTTTCTTATCCGTAAAGTAAGATAATAATATCTACTAAGTAGAGTTGTCATTAGTATTAACCAGAGAAATTGTAGAGCGCTTAGCATAAGTGCTTGGCAAAACAGTAAGCACTTCATTAAAGCTAACACTTCTTGATGGTACTCATATCAGAGCCATCTCTTTGTTTTTTTTTTTTTTTTTTTTTTTTTTGCGGTACGCGGGCCTCTCACTGTTGTGGCCTCTCCCGTTGCGGAGCACAGGCTCCGGACGCGCAGGCTCAGCGGCCATGGCTCACGGGCCCAGCCGCTCCGTGGCATGTGGGATCTTCCCGGACCGGGGCACGAACCCGCGTCCCCTGCATCAGCAGGCGGACTTTCAACCACTACGCCACCAGGGAAGCCCCAGAGCCATCTCTTTGGAGGCAAGCTCCCTCTTGTATTCCATTCTAGTTTACCAGTGTCCACCTTAGAGCCTGGCGTGGGTAAGTATGGTTATGAGCAATGGAATCCAGTTCTGCCAAGACTACCCAGAAAAACATGCCTGAAGCCCCACTGGAGAACTCGCCCTCTGTACCTGGCCGGTAAATAGCCATCCATCTATTCACCAGGATGAGAAGTTTAAACACACACACAATAATCAGACTTTATCCTTCTTTTTTTTTTTTTTCCCCTGAATTTACTATCTTGGGAAGAGTGGAGTAACCAGGTAAGAAATATTTGGCAAAGTTTTTCTTTCCTTGTAACGTGCTATTAAAGGAGACTGTTTCTTATCCAAATTGTAGTATTTCTTGGTCCTTCTTTGTTTCAAAATGTATTCTTTGTCTACAATTAAAGCATAATGTTAATAATAAAATTAATTCTCTGGTGTATCAGCTGCAATATAAAGGTAGGATGTGATTCTCTATATAGAAGGGCTTCATAAAGAGAATCAAATCTCTGATCCCAAATGCCTTGCAGTGTGGATAGAAAGTTAGGTACCAGATTAAAAAGATTTTTCCCAAGTCTCCTTTCTTACTGCATTTTAGAGTTTCAGAATTATAACATCATGGTGCTCAGACTCTGTTAGTAAGCATTAGTCTCTGGTGGCTAATGGGCAAAGTCCATAATTACCCCGCCCTTCTGGATGTCCCAGCAGGAAACAAGTGGTTATGACATGCAGGCATCTCTGAAGTCTCTTAAGGTTGAGGGGCTCTGGGTGGAAACGACATGCTGGGCCAAGGAAAGTGGCAATATGATCATTCTTGCTGTGAGCTGATTTGGATACAGATGTTAAGGAAAGAGGTCATGGTTATCTGACACTTTTCTATATCCAAGTTTCACAAGCTTTGGTGTGCGAACCAAATCCAGCCTATTGCCTGCCTTTGTAAGTAAATCTTATGGTTGCTTGTAGTGGTCACTCCTTTTCTTTTCACATAGTCTCCTGGCTTGTCAAGTATGCGTCCACAGCTGAATAGAAATCCTACCAATCTTCCGCTTTCCTGGTTGAAGTCCACGATCTAGAAAAGAGGTCGGCAAACTATAACCCACAAGCCAGTTCTGGCCCGTTGCTTGTTTTGTCAATAAAGGTTATTGGAACACATACACACCCATTCATTTATGTATTGTCTGTGAGTGCTTTCAAGCCATAATGGCGACATTGAGTAGTTGCAACAGGGGCGTGCTAAGCCAAAAATATTTATCGTCTGACCCTTTACAGAAAGTTTTGCCAACCCTCCATTCTGTACGAATAAAGTTTTCTGAAGAATTTGCACCCAGAGAAGCTTGTGAAAGAATTAAATCATCACCCACATATGGCAGTAGACACCTGTATTCACACTCCGGCAAATCTGGGGACTGGCTTTGGGCCTCAATGCAGCAACTTGATGCAGCAGAAAGCCATCACCTCTCACATTAAATTAAGGCTGTGGATGTGAAACGGATGGGTCTTGTGGTTTTGTTGGTATTTAATTTTTTCAAATTTTTTCCTTTGTTTTACAACTGTGTAAGAGCTAAAAGAATAAGGAACTTTTAACTAAGACATCTATTTGTAAATATTTAATTTATATTTGAATAAAAATAACTTAAGTGACACTAGAACTTCTGGAGAAGTTTTATAAGGGGATCTGTAAATTTCTCGGGTTTGAGAAACAAAAGTGAAGCAACTTTTCCTGTTGGTTGAGGAGCCAGTGGAAAGAAGTAATGGGGGAAAAATGGGTGTAGACAACTGTTTTGAAAAATTTACTGTGAAAGTCAGAGTAATATTAGCAATAGTGTGCAGGGGAGGGTGAGATTCAAAAGAGGCTTTTGTGAGTACTTTTTTTAATAGAAGAGGCTTCTCTATTTAAATTTCAAAGGGATTCTTGTTGGCAATCATTGATCTGTTTACTGCCCTGATAATTTTCCAAAATGACATACAAATGGAATCATATAGTGTGTCCCTTTCTGAGTATGTCTTCTTTCACTTGGCAAAAAACACTTCAGATTCATCCATGCGGTTGTGGGTATCAATAGTTCATTCCTTTTTATTCTTGAGTAGCCGCCCATCGTATGGATGTACCACCGTTTCTTTAACCATTCACTACTTAAAGGGCATTTGCATCGTTTCCAGATTTTGACAGTTATGACGAAACCTGTAATAAACATTCACACACAGGTTTTTGTGTGAAAATAAATTTTACTTTTTCTTGGGTAAATCCCTGGGAGTGGCATTGCTGAGTCATATGATCATTGTATGTTTAATTTTACCATAAACTGACAAGCTGTTTTCTAAAGTGGCTGTACTATTTTGTTGAATTTAATTTTTTCAAAAATTAGTCAATGAGCTCATTTTTTTCCCTCAAGACTGCTTTGGCTATTCGGGGTCTTTTGTGGCCCCATACAAATTTTAAGATTTTTTGTTCTAGTTCTGTAAAAAATGCCACTGGTAGTTTGATAGGGATTGCATTGAATCTGTAGATTGCTTTGGGTAGTATAGTCATTTTCACAATATTGATTCTTCCAATCCAAGAACATGGTATATCTCTCTATCTGTTGGTATCATCTTTAATTTCTTTCATCAGTGTCTTTTATAGTTTTCTGAGTACGGGTCTTTTGTCTCCCTAGGTAGGTTTATTTCTAGGCATTTATTCTTTTTGTTGCAATGGTAAATGGGAGTGTTTCCTTAATTTCTCTTTCAGATTTTTCATCATTAGTGTATAGGAATGCAAGAGATTTCTGTGCATTAATTTCATATCCTGCAACTTTACCAAATTCATTGATTAGCTCTAGTAGTTTTCTGGTGGCATCTTTCGGATTCTCTATGTATAGTATCATGTCATCTGCAAACAGTGACAGTTTTACTTCTTTTCCAATTTGTATCTCTTTTATTTCTTTTTCTTCTCTGATTGCCATGGCTAGGACTTCCAAAACTATGTTGAATAATAGTGGCAAGAGTGGACATCCTTATCTTGTTCCTGATCCTACAGGAAATGCTTTCAGTTTTTCCCCATTGAGAATGATGTTTGCTGTGGGTTTGTCATATATGGCCTTTATTATGTTGAGGTAGGTTCCCTCTATGCCCACTTTCTGGAGAATTTTTTTTATCATAAATGGGTGTTGAATTTTGTCAGAAGCTTTTGCTACATCTATTGAGATGATCATATGGTTTTTATTCTTCAATTTGTTATTATGGAATCAGACTTCCTAACTTCAGACTATACTACAAAGCTACAGTAATCAAGACAATATGGTACTGGCACAAAAATAGAAATATGGAACAGGATAGAAAGTCCAGAGATAAACTCTTGCACCTATGATCAACTCATCTATGACAAAGGAGGCAAGGATATACAATGGAGAAAAGACAGTCTCTTCAATAAATGGTGCTGGGGAAAGTGGGCAGTTACATGTAAAAGAATGAAATTAGAACACTCCCTAACACCATACACAAAAATAAACTCAAAATGGATTAGAGACCCAAATGTAAGGCCAGACACTATAAAATTCTTAGAGGAAAACATAGGAAGAACACTCTTTGACATAAATCACAGCAAGATCTTTTTTGACCCACCTCCTAGAGTAATGGAAATTAAAAAAATAAACAAATGGGACCTAATGAAACGTAAAAGATTTTGTAAAGCAAAGGAAACTGCAAACAAGACGAGAAAACAACCCTTAGAATGGAAGAAAATATTTGCAAACAAATCAATGGACAAAGGATTAATCTCCAAAATATATAAACAGCTCATGCAGCTCAATGTTAAAAAAACAAACAACCCAATCCAAAAATGGGCAGAAGACCTAAATAGACATTTCTCCAAAGAAGACATACAGATGGCCAAGAGGCACATGAAAAGCTGCTCAACACCACTAATTATTAGAGAGATGCAAACCAAACTACAATGCGGTATCACCTCACACCAGTTAGAATGGGCATCATCAGAAAATCTACAAACAACAAATGCTGGAGAGGGTGTAGAGAAAAGGGAACCCTCTTGCACTGTTGGTGGGAATGTAAATTGATACAGCCACTATGGAGAACAGTATGGAGGTTCCTTAAAAAAACTAAAAATAGAATTACCATATGACCCAGCAATCCCACTACTGGGCATATACCCAGAGAAAACCATAATTCAAAAAGACACATGCACCCCAATGTTCATTGGAGCTCTATTTACAATAGCCAGGTAATGGAAGCAACCTAAATGCCCACTGACAGACGAATGGATAAAGAAGTTGTGGTACATATATACAATGGAATATGACTCAGCCATAAAGAGGAATGAAATTGGGTCATTTGTAGAGACCAATCCACGGATTGGATCTAAAGACGGTCATACAGAGTGAAGTAAGTCAGAAAGAGAAAAACAAATATCGTATATTAACACATATATGTGGAACCTAGAAAAATGGTACAGATGAACCAGTTTGCAGGGCAGAAATAGTGACACAGATGTACAGCACAAACGTATGGACAACAAGGGGGGAAGTGGCGGGGGTGATGGTGGTGGTGGGATGAATTGGGTGATTGGGATTGACATATATACACTAATATGTATAAAATGGATAACTAATAAGAACCTGCTGTATAAAAAAATAAATAAAATAAAATTCAAAAATTCAAGAAAAAATTAGGGAATGAAATTAAAATGCATAAAAATAGGTATAAAATAGGTAACTAATGAGAACCTGCTGTATAGTACAGGGAACTCCATTTTGTTGTACAGTAGACACTAAAGCAACATTGTAAAACATCTATATGCCAATTAAAAAAAAAAAAAAGCCAAAGGCAAGAACCTGTACAGAGGAACAGAGGGAAGATACAAAATGCAGTCGGCATAGGTGAATATTAAAGATTCCAGAAAAAAGAACAGGATGGGATCCAGAGAACAGGCTGGCCTTACCCAGAGAAACATCACCTTTCTCACTGTGAGAGGAGAGAGGACAGGAAGGTTGAGGCAGACGTTGGCTTCTTCTCAGAGCCGAGAGGTAGCGTCCATCGTTGAAACAGAAACTAGCAAAAGGGGAAAGGAGGTCGAAGTTCGAGAAGAGGGGAGAAGATTTCAAGCAATCTTTGCCGAGTGTGGAGAAACAGGCTGCCTAGAGAAATGTGGTGAGATGTATGGGTGGCATTGGGCTGGTCATCAGTGCTACCAATGTGCTTGTTTGGAACAAAATGGGTTTATGATAGCAGCCAGAGAGTAACCAAAAGGATGATAATTAATCTCAAGCAGGACAGACAAGAAAATGAAGATGGGGGGATGATGGATAGGAAGAAAGTAAAAGAGTTGTTTCAATTATTAAGCTATTGTCGCAGCTTTCAACTCACCTGGAGCTGGCACTGGTGCTCTGAAAGTGACATTTGGGCATGGCCAGCTGGCTTCCTATTAGACTCTGCTGAGAGAGAGAGAGAGAGAGAGAGAGAGAGAGAGAGAGAGAGAGAAACTAGAGGGTGATTGCAAGGCTGGAGGTGGGAGGAGGGACTTGCTTGTCCCTGTATGCCTGTTGTTCCTGCGACCATCACCCTAGCAATGCTTCTTCACGTTGGCAGTGACACTGCCTTCCTGAAGCAGCAGCTGAAGCCAGTTTGCAGCTTTTCCGTCACTCTCAGAACTAGCTTCATGGCACCCTCTCAAAGACAGCAGACCCAGCCAAGCAGTGCCCCTCCTCAGAGATCTGGGACCTAGCACCAGGGGACCCCTCCTCCAAGCTGCTGTGTTTTAGCAATTCCAGCATTTTCTCTCTGTTTCTTCCTTCTAGTGATGCTAGCTGCTTCCTGCAGTCACACCTGAAAGTTAGAGAGTTTGGCCTTTTCAGTTCTTCAATACCCGTTAACACTCTTTCATATTAAATTCTTTCTGCTCAACTAACTGTGGTGCCTTCTCTTGAACGAGCTTTGAGGGATACAGGAAACATTGAACTAGAGGTACCTAAGAAGTGCAGGAAGAGTAGTAATAAAAAAAGTTTGAGGAAGTAAATTGGAAGGATAGAAGGTCTGCATGCTTGAATTAGGAATTTAGAATGGAAAAGTTTGGAAGTGAAGACAAGGTGAAGGGTGCTTTGGCCAGAGTGGATGGCTGAGATGGAGGGGAAGGTTATTAGAGGTGAAGAAATCATAGAACTGAGATGCATTACAAAGCCATTGAAATCAGCCTAGATGCTGGCAAGGGCTGGGATGGAAAGGAAGAATGTGTGACAAGAATTAAGTAGAAGGTGGTCAAAAGGTACAAACTTCCAGTTATAAGATAAATAAGTACATGGGATGTAATGTGCAACATGATGATTATAGTTAAGACTGCCATATGGTATATTTGAAAGTTGTTAAGAGAGTAGATCTTAAGAGTTCTCATCACAAGGAAAAAAAAATACTTTTTTTTTTTTTTTTGTATCTGTAAGAGATGATGGACATTAACTTACTGTGGTAATCATTTCACAATACATATAAGTCAAATTATAATTCTGTATATCTTAAATTTATACAAAGCTGTATGTCAACTGTATCTCAATATAGCTGGGGTAAAACTGGGGAGAAATTAAATAAATAACAAGGCAAGGTCCAGAATGTCATTAGATGAATGGGATATGGAGGGGATAGGGTGTCAGAACTGAGTGACTTGAACTTGAGAAGAATAGTTTGTTTTTTAATGAGATGAAGTTATAAAATTTTACTGAGAGATATGCAAAGACTTGAATAAATGAAAAATATACACCAAAAACCTGAAGGGAAAGACTCAGTTATCTCCAATTATTTCTAATCTTAATCCCAATGGAACTTCTTTAGACCTTGATTCTCATCTATAAGAATATCCTGGCAGAAACAAATAAAATTTTGGGGGGAAAAAGGGTAATGAACATTCAATAGATATTAATATGTACTATAAAGCTAAATTATAAAACAGCAAATTGATGACAAAGGAATACACAGATAACCATGGAACAGACTAGAGTCTAGAAATAGATCAAAGAAAATTACATGGAAGTTTACAACATTGTAAAGGTGGCATTTCACATTTGTGGTGATAATAATTTGAAGACAATTGCTTAGCCATTTGGAAAAAAATATTAGACTTATACAGGTCAATACATAAAGGAAAAAACCCTTTCTTATTAAGTAATAGAAGTAAGGTTAACAATCAGTGGAAACTGACTCAGTGTTGATGCCTTAAGCCTGATATCTTGTGTACCCTCTGTGGGCCCTTGGCTACTGGTATGGCATCCAAAGGCAGTCCCTTTGGTCAGGAATCTTAAAATTGCAAGTGACAGAAAGCTAAACTCAAGCTGGCTTAAGATAAACAAAATTTCATATATGCAACTTAAAAGCCCAAAGATGTAATTGGGATATGGCCTCTTCAGGAATCTGAAATTGTGTCATTAGAATCTGTTTCATTCAATCTCTGACCGCCACTCTCTTGGCTTCATTGTCCAGTTCTATCACTTGGCGGCAAGATGGAGACCAGCATTTCTGATGCCTACTCCTCCCTGGCTCAAGTGTAGCAGAAAAGAGGACAAGTTCTCTTCCAGAAGTAGTCCCCAAAGTCCCATTGATTCTCATTGGCTCCAGCTGGGTCACATGCCCATTCATGAACCAATCACTGTTACCAGGAGAATACCGAGTTTCTATTAGTCAGATCTGGGCTAGGATTCTGGGGTAGAAGGTTAACTCCATTCAAGTCACATGGAGCAAGAATCAGCAAATGATGGCTGTCCAGTGGAACTCAGGGGACTATTACTAAAGGAAGAAGGAGAAAATAGTGGATAGCTTAAAACAAATAAACAACAACAAAAACAGCAGATGTCTCCCATAATAACTGATACATTGGGGTTCTCCTCTTATTTGTGTTTTATTTCCCTGAATCCCTCCCCAGTTTCCTGGGGCTCTGACCACCATCATCTGCCCGCTTATGCTGGTATGTACCTACGATATGCCTTCCCTTAGCCTCCTGTGATTGGCTGGAGTCCTTCTTTATCCATAAACATCCTCTTAAAAGACCAAAGTCTTTATCTGTAGGAATAGCCTGGAGAACGTAGGTGTCATGAATATTATTCTCAATATCAGCATTCTTTCATTCAGCAAATATGTACCAAGCATATTCTATGTGTAGGAACTGAACACACAGTGGAAAATAAAGCAGAAAAGAGGAATTAATTCAAATGTTACATGGAGACTATAATTTGTATTGATGTGCATCACCCTTGGTGGCCAGCCTTACTTACTGTTAAGAGTACCCTCTCTAGGGGCTTCCCTGGTGGCGCAGTGGTTGAGAGTCCGCCTGCCGATGCAGGGGACACGGGTTCGTGCCCCGGACCGAGAAGATCCCACATGCCGCGAAGCGGCTGGGCCCGTGAGCCATGGCCGCTGAGCCTGTGCATCCGGAGCCTGTGCTCTGCGACGGGAGAGGCCACAACAGTGAGAGGCCCGCGTACCGCCAAAAAAAAAGAGAGTACCCTCTCCCCGGTCTGTTGCCCTGTTTCCTCAACACCTGAATCCATATAGGTGTGAATCATTTCACATCACTGTGGTAAAAATGTCCAGAATACTTACTGGTACTTTATTTGTTTAATCTTACTTTAAATATTTATTTTATTTTACTTTATTTTTATTTTTGGCTGCATCAGGTCTTAGTTGTTGCACGTGGGCTCTTCGTTGCAGCATGCCGGCTTCTCTCTAGTTGTGACCTGTGGGTTTTTTTTTTCTCTCTCTAGTTGTGCACAGGCTCCAGAGTGTGTGGGCTCTGTAGTTTGCAGCAGGCAGGCTCTCTAGTTGAAGTGCGCGGGCTCAGTAGTTGTGGCGCACAGGCTTAGTTGCCCCGAGGCATGTGGGATCCTAGCTCCCCGACCAGGGATCAAACCCACATCCCCTGCAATGGAATGGTGGATTCTTTACCACTGGACCACCAGGGAAGTCCCCGTAATGGTACTTTAAACTAATTTGCCTCTTGGGTCTCAATCTATCCCACTCATGGACATTACACTCCAAGTCAAAGACAAGACAGCAGAGCATGTTGGCTGGAATTGAATGGAAGTCCATCCATCAGCCACGAGGTTTCAGAATGGGCAGCATTCATCCCCCAAACATGTACAGGGCAGTGACCAAAGGGTTTTATGCAAAATGTGAGTTGAGCATGCCAGGAGCTTTCCATCTAGTGGGGAAGAAAGGAGTAGCCACAGCTGGTAGCACGACAAGGAATAGTGTAATGAAAGCCATATAGTGGCATGGACAAGGAACTGAAAATGGAAGAATTTTCTGGCTAGGTGTGGGGTGGCTCAGGATTGGGGACGGGGAGAGTTGTTGTGGAACTTGAGCTTGAGGAATAGCTGTCATGCTTTATAATTTATCCTAAAAGCTTCACTCCTGGCCAGTTCTCTATAAACTCTGCGCTTCAGCTCCAAAATACTGACTGCCCATGTACACTGAAGACACTCACGCCAGTAGTGGTTGTCTGCTGTTGTGTAACAAATTACCCCAATACTCAGTGGCTTAAAACAGCATACATTTATTTTCTCACAGTATCTATGGGTCAGGAGTTCGGAGCAGCTTGGTTGAGTGAATCTGGTTCAGGGTCTCTCACAACGTTACACTCAAGATGTCTGCTAAGGGCATGGTCTCTGAAGGCTTAATGGGTACTGGAGAATCTCCATCTAAACTCACTCACATGGCTGTTGGCAGGAGGCCTTGGGTCCTTCCTGGCTACTGGCCAGATACTTAGGATCCTCACCATGTGGACCTTTCCACAGGGCTTCTTCAGTGTCCTTACAACATGTCAGCTGGCTATCCCCAGAGCAAGTGATCTGAGAGAGACAGAGTGAAGGTGTAGCCACAGCGCTTTTTATAACCAAGCCTTCAAAACCACATATGGGCACTTCTGCTTTCTTGTATTCATTAGCAGCAAGTCAGTAAGTCTAGCACATACTCAAGGAGAGGGAAGTTAGACTCCACCACTTGTAGGAAGAAATATCAAAGAATTTGGACATATTTTTAAACCACCTCCATCCCTCCATGCCTTTGATGATATTGATGCTATGCTCTTTTAGGTAGTATGGCCAATAGGTTAAAAACACAGGCTCTAGAGTCAAAATGCCTGGGTTGGAATCTCAGGTCTACCACATATTTTCAGTGTGACCTTAGGCAAACAACCTCTTGGGCCTCAGTCTCCTTTATCTGCAAAATGGGGAGAATATTAACACCTACTTCATATGGTTTTTATGAGGATGAAATGAGGTAACACATGTAAATATCATATAAATAATACATGTAAAGCACATAGAACAGTGACTGGCACACAGTGAGTGCTCAAAAAATATTAGCTTATTATTATTATTATTATTATTATCCACTCTTATCTCCATTTAGCAAACTCCTATTCTTTCAAGACTGAATTTGAATGCTTCCTCTTTTGCTAAGTTTCCCAGATCTCCTGGGCAAATTTTCTTCTTCTTACCTCTAAGGTACTCTAGCTTTTTGATTATTCTTATAATTGGTACTTTTCAAACTCTGTCATCATTACTTAATTATGCCTCTGTGTCCCCCACCAAATGGTGTGGCCTGTGAGGATAGATTCTAATCTTCTTAGAGGCAGATTCTCTGGAAGGGGAAAGAAGGCAGATTATGAGCAGCCTGTGGGTGACTCAATTTTTCACCCCAGAGGTGGGGCCATGAGGAAAGAGAGGACTGAGTTTTTATGGTAAGTGGTTTCCCAACCACAGCAGCCTGGAGTTAACACCAACTTCTCCCCAGGGTCGCCTGGTGGAGGCTCTTGGAGGGAATTCTGGCTTCGGAGAGAAGCCTCTCTATCAGAGCTCTGACACCGGGAACCTGGGTGCTCATTACGCCTTCAAACACTTCTCGGGGGAACCGTTAGCTGGTTTCACATACAAGGAAGTACATTTTTAGGAGCATGTGATATTCTGGAAATGTCTTTATGCAGGAGAAGAACAAGTAAAGAGGAGGGATGACTCCAAATTTCCCGAGCATCTGGGGACACTTGTTTTTACATAATGAGGTATTAGAAGGACCCAAATTAAACCCAAACTGGTGCCCCTTCCTCCAGTATGCCATAGAGGAGGGGTGGGGAGTAGAGAAGACCCAGGCTGCTCTCAACAGTAAGTTCCTTCTACAGAAGGGGTTTCATCAGCTATTACATCCTCCAAAAGTAACAGACTATTATGCTATTTAAGATGATGCTTAGGGAATTCCCTGGACGTCCAGTGGTTAGGACTCGGCACTTTCACTGTTGTGGGCCCGGGTTCGATGCCTGGTTGGGGAACTAAGATCCTGCAAGCCATGCGGTGTGGCCAAAAAAAAAATAAATTAAATGATGCTTGAAAGGAATTGTTCCTATGGCTGTTCCAGGTTCAGACTTTTATCTCTGTTGACTCTACATTATGGATGTAACAGGAAAGTACACTCCTTCCTTCCCCAGACTGTAACATTGTAACATTGAAAATTATAGCCTAGATTCTAGAAGATGTATGAAGTGGAGATAACTGATGGGAATGTCCAAACCATTCTGAACATTTTCAAAAGCAGTTTCTACCTAAATGAAGGGTGTCCTGAAGCCCCCATGCCTATATTAAGAGCCTTGTTGACATTTGTTTTGACTTGCCTGCACCATCTCCATTAACTCTCCCAAGTCATAACTTGAAGTAGGTGGACATCAGTCAGTAACTCCCATAACATCTGGCTCCAAGAGTGGGCATGTGCCATGGACCTGATCCAGCCAATCAGAGCTTCCAACCACTAGAGCTGAGGCAGAAGATGAAGAGTAGACATGTTTGTCCTGATTCACATCAAGCTCCTGGATCAACTCATACCTGAAATCCACCACACTACATTCCAAACTCTCAAGTTACATGCCCTTATAAATTATTTCATTGAATCAAGCCTTTCTTTTTTCTTTTTTCTTTTTTGGCTACGCCGTGTGTCTTGTGGGATCTTAGTTCCCCAACCAGGGATGGAACCTGGGAACCTGGGCAGTGAGAGCACCAAGTCCTAACCACTGGACCACCAGGGAATTCCCTGAATCAAGCCATTTTTAATTAAATTGGATTCTTTCCCCTGAGACTCCAAACAGTTCTGACTTACATGATGGAGAGAAACAGAATAGCAGGTATCAATCTCCTTTGCCCTCTTGTTCTACACAGCAAACATCTATCTGAAATTTTTGTACTGGAAATTCCCCCTGAGAGATAGTAATACTTATAGCTTTCAGTCCCCCTTAAAACTCTGTACCTTTGAGAATACATTTTTATAAGTATTTTAATTAGAAGATGGGGAAGAGCAAATTCATATAACATTTTTGAAAAGTAACTTAGCAATATATATCAAGAAACTTAAAAAGCAACCTTGTATACTGTATCTCAAGAATTCCCCTTTTTAGGCATTCAACCTAAAACAATAAGAACACCTGGGAAATTAGGAAAGACAAGAATCTCATTTGCTAAACTACCAGTTCTCATAGAGACTAGAATGTCATTTCAGGATTAGATCTTTCAGGACTCAACGCTCTTGTAGACCCTACATTATCTTGACACGTGCTCAGAAACACATTGTTTCCTACTCTGTTATGATGGTGAATTATTTATACTCTGTACTTAATCAATACTATTATTGCTAAGTGCTCTCTACTCAGCTCCTTGTTACTCTGCATCCTTTGCTTAATCATGGCGTCCACTGTCCTATGGCATCAGCCGCCTCCAAATCTGGTGCTGCTCTCTTTCTGTGTGTCTTTTAGCCTCTGCTCCCACCACCTACTGCTGACTCTCTCTCTGGCTGATGTATGGTTCCTGCTGACAATGGTTCCTATGGACCCATGGTTCCTGATGAACAAAAGCTCCTACTGACCTGATGAACAAAATCTCCTACAAAAGCTACTTCTGCCTCCTGTTGACCTGTGGCATCTGCTGACTCATGGCTCATGCTAACTCTTGGTTTCTATAGATCCACAGTTCTTCCTGACCCATGGCTTCTGTTGACCCCTTGCTCTTACTGTTCCATGGATCCTACTGAACTCTGACTCCTAATGACCCTTGGTCCCTACTCATTTATTTCTTCTGCTGGCCCATGTCTTTTGCTGAAACATAGCTCCTGCTAACCGATGCCTTCTGTTCACTCATAACTTGTAGTGGGAAGAAGAAAAGGATCCAACCCTTCAGAAAACTCAGGGTTCCAGAAAACTAGATCTCAGTTCAGGGAAGGTCTGGAACCTCAACAGAAATCTGTAGCACTGATTATGGAAACTGCCTAGGGGTGCACTATCCCTGTACAGACTTCTTGTGCCTTCCCCAAGCCCCCGCAATTGACTCCATTGCTCGTTTTCAATCATATGGTATCTGAGAGACCATGAAAAATCTTCCAGCTCTAGGCTAGTGGAAATGAGTTAGTTTTTGCAGAAAATCCCTAATTCAACTTCTTGAAAGCATGCTTTCTCTGTGAAGCCCCAAAGAAGCCAGTTTATGCAGTATGTGTGATGATTTTTGAGCACTTTAGAAAAGTTTATCTTC
This sequence comes from Globicephala melas, assembly GCF_963455315.2. Lineage (NCBI taxonomy): Eukaryota > Metazoa > Chordata > Mammalia > Artiodactyla > Delphinidae > Globicephala > Globicephala melas. The sequence continues at coordinate 18,732,086 of NC_083328.1, forward strand.
TGTTTGAAAAGAAATAAGTTCCTCAAGTGGAATTACTACCTGCATAGGAAATATTAAAAAGGAAAGACAGCAAGAAACACAGATTTATAGAATTTCAGGGATGAGAGATACTCGTAAACTTTGAATCTCTCCTCTTTTGTATGAACGTCTTATACAAGATCCTATCTAAGAACAACCTAGTCTCTCCTTGAATGCCTCCAGTGAACAGGAGCTCATTAATTCTGGAGCTAGACCATTCTATTTTTGCATTGTTTTTATTATAACAAAGATTTCTTACACTGATCCCAATATCTTTCTCCCTGTAATGAATTCGGCCCTATGGACCAATGAGGGGGGAAGGTGAATTTCTCATTTCACAATTTTTCAAATATTTAAATGAAAACTGTTGAATCATTAATTAATTAATTTATTTATTCTTTAGTCCCCCCCAAACAAATAATTATTTTGCCCCAAATGTCAATAGTATCAAGATTGAGAAACATTACCATATCCCACTCCAATACATAGAAAGAAATGTTATTGTTTCCAAAGAAGGGATTTACATGACATGAAGGATTATTTTTCCTCAAAATGAAATATGCTGAGGATTGAGGAGAGAAAATGTCAGGCCTCAAGTCATTTTTCTTTTCTCTAAATTTACCAAAGAGTATGAGAATGAAGCTCCTATCTGTCTTCAACTTCATAGACTTCTTAACAAAGTTTTCATTACATTGTTTTTCACCTCCTTCTACTTATTTGAAAGGATGGTGAGGAATTCAGTGCTTTGTGGCTGCACGTAGAACAAAGGCAACCCTTTGCTCACGGCTTACAATCAGTCTCAAAAGCTCCTCTCTGTATCCCCTGGCTGCCTCCTATTTGGGCTGATTTCTACCCTGGAGTTACATGTGTGAAAGCACAGCCCAGCACGTTTGCAGTCTGTACCAGAGATCTGGAAGTCATGGCTAAGCCTCTCTGCTTGGGATTTCCAGCCACCTGGCAAATTCTACTCATAGAGGAAGCATTTGTTCTTGCTACTACTCTTGCTGTTGGATGGGTTGAATGCTCATGATCTGAAGTATCCTTTGCTATGAATAAGATGACAAGTAAATAGAGATGAGCTTATTTTCATTTTAAAGGTAAATAAAAACCTAGGTGTAATATTTGCCAGAATAAGAACTAGTAATATCCTTAATATATAAAGAACTCTGACAAATCAATAAGAAAACCTCAAAGCCCCACTACTTAATAAAAATCAAAGTAAAACTGTAACATTTTAATCCACAAAATTACCAAATTTTAAAAAATTTGTTGTTGATTTAGGGTTAGGTATATCTGCCCTACTAAAAGGAATGAAAATTAGCACAAATTTCTTAAAATTCCAATCTGGAATTATATATAAAGAACTTTAAAAATAATTAATACCCTTTGGAGCAATAATTTCCCTTCTAGGAATTTATCCTGGGGAAGTAACTGGAGATTCAGAGAGAGATTTATGCACAAGAATGTAATCAAAGCACTTATGATAGAAAAAAACAGAAAGTATCTAAATTGTTAAAAATTATGTTATATCCTATAATGAAAAAATATGCAATCATTAAAATTATGATTTTTTTAAATTTAATAATTCAAGAAATTGCTCCCAATCTTATGTGATTAGTAAAAAAAATATACAAAATATTTTATTTAACATGAAATTGATGGAGAATGAGCATGGATCAAGAGGGGGAAAAAGCATCAGATTGGTAGCAGAGATTATTTGGGCGTGGAGAATCGTGAGTGATTCTTTGTCACTATCTTTATAATCGTTCCAATTCTTGTACAATACACATGTACTGCTTTGATAATTCAAAAATTGTTAAAGATTTTTAAAATCTGGAGCCAATAGGTCTGGAGGCAAGATCACTGAACTTAGAGAGACTGAGAATCAGAGTCTAACTCCAAGCTCAGCTTCTCACGAAGAGTGGACTTTGAGAATCCCACCTTATCCTCTGGGAACTCAGGTACTAAATGGGGAAAACAGTGCTACTTCATGCAGTTGTCCTGATAGTTAAATAAGATGATATACCATGATAGGTATGTTGAAACTGCCCAATAACTGCTAAATAATTGAAGAACTGAATATGGGACGTGGGGAGCCGAGTGATGAAACGCCCCTGGGAATGAAAAAGCTTACCCAGACACTATAGTGTAGGAAATCCTGAGTTGTGTGGATGAAGAATGTTGCCTGCCACACCAGCAAACAAAGGATGCTGTGGCCCTCAAACCATCGGCCACTCCAACTGCCCTCAACAGTGAGCCCTGAGGGGACTCAGGATGGGAAAGAAGAGGATGCTGGCCCTAGACAGCTAAGTTGCATATCAAAGGAATGATTTCAATGAGCCCAGACTCTTGCATCTTCTCCTACATAGAAAAGCACTAAATTCATTAACTTAACATATCTGGTTTTCTTTAATTAACAGTAGTCTTTTGAAAGTCCGACTACCTTGTCTTTGTTGCAAAAACCCCTATATACCCTGGTTCCTCCCTGACCTCCTTGGAGCAGTCCCTCAGAGCCGTCTGCTAGGCTGCCTCCTTGGTTTGAAGTCCTCAGAAAGTCCACAGAATAAAACATAATTCTCAACTTTTAGGTTGTGCATTGTTTTTCAGTTGACAGTTTCAGTCCTGAATCCACCACTTAGGGCTCTGGGATCTCATACAAGTTACTTCATCGCTCCGGGATTCCGTTTATTACCTGTAAAATGGGGAGGAGTAAAAGTACTACTTCCCAGTATCATTGGGGTCAATGAGATAACGTCAGAGTCAGCAAACTATAGCTTGTGTTGAAAATCTGGCCCACTAATGTGTTTTTGTAAATCAAGTGTTATCGGAACACAGCCCTCCCTGCCCATTTGTTTACTTATTGCCTATGGCTGCTTTTGTGCTACAAGTACAGACTTGAGTCGTTGTGACAGAGACCACGTAGCCCACAAAACCTAAAATACTTACTGTCTAGCCCTTTATAGCAGAATTTTGCTGATTCCTGAGATAGTGTATATAAACTACCTAGAACGATATCTATCACTCCAAAAATGCTGCTGCTATTATTATTATCAATATCATATTATTATTATTGACTGGTTCCTCTGCTTAGAAGTAGTTCTGAAAAATTATATCATCTTGTTTTCATCGGTATTAAACCAAATGAATCCAGGATGGCTGAGTCATTCTTGCTGGCTCACTCTTTAAAAACTGTCAGAGCAAGAGTTCCCAAGGAATTCCTCTGCATTCCAGCACAATACATATCTTTCATCACCTTGAGGAGAAATATCTTGCCTCCTAGCTTTTTCTTTCACCACTTTTTCCATGCGTGTTCTACTCCCAATCAAGACAAAGAAGTTTTTGAAAAAAAAAAAAAAAAAGTTTTTGGTGTGATCTTTTTTGTCCTAAAAATTGTGTATGGTCACTTCACAGTTTCCTCCCCTGAAAGTCATATGATTCCAGGTCTCTGCTATTTGCTCAGGCAGGCTGTGGTCATAGGCATCCTGGGGCTCCAGGAATTCAGCCAGTGTAGACAGGGAGAGAGGCAGGGGTCAAGGAAACTGACCTCACTATAGAACTTGTCCAAATATACAATGTCTAATATAAGGCAACAGTTCCAGGCTAGGTTGAAGAGACATCATGATCTCAGGAGCCCAGTTCAGTGAATATGGTGAAATCAGGGGAGCCCAGGCAGCAGGCAGCACCCAAAGTCAGTACAGGTAGATGGCAATGGCATTGGCTGGGGAGATGTCCATTCGGTTCTCAGGTGCCTGCTAGGGGAAACTAAGGCAAAAGATGCTTTTTCTGGATTGGGCCAATGTGGTGAAAGTAGAAGCTGCCTGTTTTATGAGCCTGTGAATGCTCAGGTTCAGGGTAAGCTGTCCAGATACCAGGTCTTAGCCCAGCTCATTGGCTTAGGATGGGAGCAAAGGTGAGCCCACAGGTGGGGATGTCAGAAATTCCAGAGGAAAGGAGATGCGGAAGCTCCAGCCTACCCATACTAACCTTTTGCCTTTGTCTCTCTGACCTGTAGAACTTCACCCACCCACAAGTCTTGATTGAACTGTCTTCTCATAAATTATGGAGTTCATGATGGACTTTTGATCCTGGTGAAATTCACACGAAGTTCCACCCTCCCCTGGAACACCTGGTAATTCATTAAGCACTTAGGTCGCAGATGGGGCCTGAAATAATATATTTCTAGCAAGTTCCCAGGTAGTGTGAGTGCTGCTGGTCCAAGGACCATACTTTGAGACTGGAACTCTGGGTATAGGAGCAACTTGTGTGTAAAACTGATGTATAGAGCTTAAAGCACGATCTCCAGTTCCATTGAATCTTTACCAGAACCCTGAGTAAGTGTTATCAATCTATTTTACAGATAAATCAAGGGAGGTTCAAAGACATAAAATGGGCTGGCTCAAGATGAAATGCTTGGGAGCAGTAATTCCCAACTAGGAAAGAAGTGGAGAGGTGAGGGCATGAAGTAGGAGCTGCGAACAGAAATGCCTGCAGAGACCACGCAGATATCCTTAGTGAGCCAAGTGGCGCCGTGGCAGCTGGGAGCATGTATAGTCTGCTTCCAGTTACCATCAGTGTTGCTCGATCTTCCAATCTTTCAAGAGAGGTCAGAAAAATCCCAACTTTTAAGTGTTGTCAATCATTTCTGAATTTCAAAAAATACTCCGTAAGCCAGGAAATATCCATCTGCCAGCAAAATTTGGCCTGGATGCTGAACGTTTGCACCCTCTGCGTAGTAATGTTTTTCAATCCTGTGTGCATACAAATTTCCTAAAGCCCTTTTAAAAACATGGGTTCTGATATAACAGGTCTGGGTTGGGCTTGAGATTTTTAATTTCTAACAAGCTCCTGGATGATGCGAAGGCTGCTTCTCCATGGAGTACACACTGAATAGCAAAGAACAGAGCTACTCAATGGATGGTTTGTGGAAAGGCAGCAACAGCCTCACCCGGGAGCTTGTTAGGAATCCATATTCTCAGCCCATCCCTAGAAATAATGAACCCAGTTTCTGGGTTTGGGGTTTGGGAGTCTGTGTTTTTATTAAAACACATCCTACAGATGATTATTCTGCATATTCAAGTTTGAGAAGCACTGACTAGGTCAGTGGTTGTATTGCTTTGGTGTGCATTGAAATTCTTGAGATTTAAAAATACTGTTGCCTGCAGACTTTGCAAATTGATTTAGAGTGGAACTGGGCACCAGGATTTTAGAATTCAGTTATGTTAGTCATGTTGGAACTCAGTTGCTTCTGATATGCAGGCAAGGTTGGAGACCACCACCCTAGAAGTTCACATCAGATTCTTCTATGCATTTGGTCCAAATTGGAGCGATAGGAATATATTTTTTGATTTCAGCCAAAGCTTGGGAATGGGAGTTGCATGTAGATGAAGTCCATTGCTCCTGCACAGCAGCCGTGTGCCTAGGAGTAAATGCTGAGAGGCTATACAGGGTAGGAGCCCTGACTCTACCCTGCGTCCCAAGAAGCCAACACCACTGCTTTCCCCGGCACTTCACAATTCTTCCCACAGCCAAGACCTTGCTGAGAAATAAAGCTACCATCACACTTGGCCACTTGGAGGAGGATAGCCAGCCAATGCTTGGAGTGGCCAACGGCCAAACTAACCGATCCATAAATGGCCCATTTGGTCAGGGATAGAACCTGGCTTCGGTGCTTTGCCTGATCATGTAGTTATAATGCAGGCCACTCTGTTTTCTGGTTTTGTAACTTAATTCATGACCAGTTAAGTGTCCAAAATAGCAATATTAATCACAGTGGATAATGACCATATGACTTTTTCTCCTGAGTGTTATTCAAATGCTCTGGTCTGGACTGTCTCTAAAGACCAGTTGAGCATGGGAGAAAATGGGACTAGTCCAGGGCTTCAGAACACAGAGAAAAGAACTGAAATACCAGAAAGAATCCCAGAGGGGGATGGGCCTGTTTCCAGTGGCAGAGAATGGAGCAAAGGAACAGAACAGTAGAATCGTTAGGTCACAAGCATACAAAAAGACGGGATGGGAACTAAAACATAATCAACAATAGAGAGGAAGCAGAACAAAGCAAGTGGGTTCTGGATGCAGAATTTAGAAAGCATCCCAGAGGACCATAGGATGCAGGTGGATGCAGACGTTTATGGGATGCCTGTGGCTGAGCTGACGGACTGGAAAGGAGATGCTGAGGACAACAAGCCTGTTTAGAGAATATCTCTCATTACCTCCTTCGACATTTGTCAGTTGGTCAACAAATATTTATTGAGCCCTTACTATGGGCCAGGCAATGGGTTAAGTTGGATTGAGTTTTCGCAATTTCATTGATGAATAGTTTTAACTTGAATAAGCATGTTCTAAAGATTCATGCATATATTTTGCAAATATTTGTTGAGTACCTTTGTATTCTAGGTACTGTGTTAAACACTAAAGATACAATAGCAAAGAAAACATATGATAAGTTTGCTTCTACTCTCATGGAGATTACAATACCAGTGATAGAGGCGAATCATAAGCAAACAGAGGAACGAAGCAAATAAATATATTTCAGTGTGGTGAAGAAAAACTATAGGGTACCAACAAGAAAACTTTTCTTAAAGAAAAACTTTCTTGGGGCTTCCCTGGTGGTGCAGTGGCTGAGAATCTGCCTGCCAATGCAGCGGACACGGGTTCGAGCCCTGGTCTGGGAGGATCCCACATGCCGTGGAGCAACTGGGTCCGTGAGCCACAACTACTGAGCCTGTGCGTCTGGAGCCTGTGCTCCGCAACAAGGGAGGCCGCGACAGTGAGAGGCCCGCCTGTGCACCGCGATGAAGAGTGGCCCCCGCTCGCCGCAACTGGAGAAAGCCCTTGCACAGCAACGAAGACCCAACACAGCCAAAAATAAATAAATAAATAAATAAAATTTAAAAAAAAAGAAAAAGAAAAACTTTCTTTTAGAGGTGTGGAAAACTTTCCCACAATAATTGACATTTGAGTTGCTATCTGATGGGAGAATGAGAATTAATTAAGCGAGAGCTGTGGTGAGATGCTGACAAAGGGAACAGAATGTGCAAAGGTCCAGGGACAGGGAGAAGCATGATGCTTTCAAGAAATGGAAAGGGGGCTAGTACGGCTGGAACAAAGTGACTGAGGAGAAGGAACCTGCTCTTGCCAAGGCTAGTGTGCAATGCAGGGGACTTGGAGTTTCATCCAAGAGTAATGAAATACCATTTAAAGGCTTTTACCAAACAGGATTTCCTGAAGAGTGAGGCTCGACAAATTCTGCAGGTTGTCAGACAATGATGATGCCCCACCCACCTCTGATAAAAGGAGTTTTGCCTGAACTCAAATTCTCACCTGATGGGGAGTTCTCAAGATTTCCAGGTAATGGAAGCTGTCATTTCCCAGCTGCTCCCCTATCTGGCAACTGAATTCAGATTTCTTAGCATGTGATCCCCAAATGATTAGAGGGCCCATGTATCCTCTGATCCCCTTACCCAAGAGATACAGCCAGGACCAAGTGACACTGCTGGGCTCCCCTGAGCTCTTGGCTCCACCCTGGCATCGTCAGCTTTGTGTTTTTATAGGATCACCTGGGCTACTGTGTGGAAAAGGGACTGAAGGCTCTAGAGCAAATGCATGTCAGCGTGCTGTCTCTGTATATTCGTGTATTACAATAGTTGAAGTAGGTCCGGGATGTTAGTGTGCTCTCTCTGTGTGTATTTGTCTACTAGAATGGTTGAACTGGATTCTCAGAGTGCTCTCTAGATAGATAGATAGATAGATAGATAGATAGATAGATAGATAGATAGATATCAGTATAGATAGATACAGCTCTAGCACTTTCTAGCTAGGGGAACTTGGGCAACCCTCTGTGCCTCAGTTTCCCCATCTGGATAAGCTGGGGATAATAATAGTTCCTAACCCAGAGGGTTATTGTGAGTCAGTATATACAAGCTCTTAAAATATTACCTGGCATGTAGTAAGTGCTACAAGTGCTGACTATTATTTCATGTACATTATCTCATTTAATCATCATAAATTCAAGATGGTAAATACTACCCCCATTTTACAAATGAGCGTACCTAAGTTCAGACAGACGAAAGAACATTCCCAACGTCCACTTCATTAAGCTGCCACAACCCACCAGTGCTGTACTACCCCTCCTTGCTCCTCTAGATTGGACCCTTTGAATCCCACACCACCTTACACAAAAATCAAGCTTGCTGCAGGCATTGAACTTGCCAAATTAGACTTAAGACTCCTTCCTGAGTTAGCCTCTGCACCCTTTTTTCATGTATCTGACATTCATGATGGACCTCTGTAACACCTAGTCACACAGAATTAACCCAAGAAGGAGCTAAGCATGTCTCATTGGTGACCAAATCAAGGTAGGTCGTGTATTCTAAGCCCCGGCATCAGCAGGGAGCATAAAGGACAAAGTCCCTGCCCTCTTGGTGCTTAGCCTCTATTGAGAGAGACAGACAAGTGAATATGTAATAGAGCAGGTACTAACAAGTGCTATAAAGAGAGATAGAGCAGGATAAAAGATAGCACCATAAAATTCTTCAATTTCCCTTAAACTGTTGCTCTCCATCTTAAAGCAATCATTTTTTGTGACCTGCCATCTGACATACATGGTCTCTCCAAGTGGCCAAGACATTTCAGAGCAGACAAGAGAGTAACACTTAAAAGATCAGCTCCACGGAACAGATGGCTTAGTTATTTTATGCCAATTAAATCAACCGTTCAGCTGTCTGATCCATTGCTCACTGATCAAGCTGCCAGGAGCCTCTTGCGCTGGTGCAGATACCCGATTGAATGTAAAAGACATTGATGGAGACAGACATGAGGTCACACAGACGACTGAGCCAATACTGAGACAGAGAAGTTATACAATGGCATCGTGGGGAGGCAAAGGAGCAAGTAGAAACTGTGGGATGAGTGACTGGGGCTAAAAAAGCTTTATGTAAAAAGGATGATGTTGGAGGGAGGTGTGACAATGCTAATTATTCAACGCACTTAGACAAATGTTATTGTGATAGTGTACTTACTCTGTGCCAGGCTCTGTGCTCAGCCCTGGAAATCAGGACAAGGAAATTTAAAGACACATAAGGTGCTGTCGCTGCCTTAAAGGAGCTCACAGTCCAGAGCTAGAGGCAGGTTCAGAAACAAAAAGCTGTTAGGGATTAGCAGATGCAAACTATTATATATAGGATGGATAAACAAAAAAGTCCTACTGTATAGCACAGAGAGTTATATTCAATATCCTGTGATAAACGATAATGGAAAAGACTATAAAAAAAGAGTGCATATATATGTATAACCGAATCACTTTGTTGTACAGCAGAAATTAACACAACATTGTAAATCAACTATACTTCAATTAAAATTTTTTTAAAAAAATAAGAGAAAAAAAGCAGAAATGAAAAGCTGTGATGTGAAGTCTAGTGATAAATGGACAGCTGTATGGTCCTGGGTGCGACTGAACTCCATGTTTATTTTTTTTCAACGCTTGATAAGAAATTGAGCCGTTCAGTTCTGTCATAGATTCTGTATGGCAGCTGTCATAGACAGAGGGTTTAGGTAAGGTATTTATACTACTTAAAAAAAAAAAGCCTAAGTACTGCTTACTGTCCATTTCTAAGTCTGCACTTAAATCAAAATAATATTTAATAAATGCTAAAAAAAAAAAGAAATTGAGCAGTAATGAGATTGGCTTGGCACATCCTAAAACTACCTGGGCTGTGACAGCACACATGATAGAAAACAAGACAGACACTCTGAAGTCACTGTTGCTGGACCATTGTGTGGTTATCCTTATAGGGACCATCCAAAAGCCCCCATGGTCTCACACTTAAGGTGGAGTCGGCCCAGAAGTGAGCAATTCCTCCTGTCATCAGTCAAGCTGGGAAGGGCTGAGCCCTTGAATAGGACATGAGGATTTGAGAGGCAGGTCTAGACTGAGATGACCAGGGAAATTTTCTGTCTTCTTTCTGTGATTATTAGTAAATTTAGGCCAATCATAGAATTATGAAAGTACCTGAAACTCTTCCAGGGGTGAGCACAAGCTTCCCCTGCCCTCAGGAAGCAGGAAAGGGGCTGAGGCAGAGTTCCTGAGGAGAGATCTGGGCATGGGTGAGAGACGTAAGTCATCCTCTCAGTTATACGTTAGTATCTCCTTTCCATTACCGCAAAGCTCCAGGAAAGCCTCCTCAAAAGCTACAGCTTATCACAGTGTGGGTCTGGTATGGAACTAGCCAAATACATAGATCAATGGAGTAGGATAGAGAGCCCAGAAAAGGCTCGTGAACGTATGTGGGTTTAGTATCCTGTAAAAGCAGCATTTTCAAAGTGGTGGAGAAGCAATTCAACAAATAAGATTTAGCTCTTTGACAGGAAAAAAGGTAGATACCCACCTTTCCCCGTACTTGAAAAGTAAATTCTAGATGAATTAGAAAGCTAAATATATCCAGCAAAGTCACTTCCAGAAATGGAGAAATCAAGACTTTCCCAGACAAACAAAAGCTGAGGGAATTCATCACCACTAGACCTAGCTTGCAAGAAATGCTGGAAGGAAATTCTTCAAGCTGAAACGAAAGGAAGTTAGTTACATGAATTAGCTACATGAAAACATATGAAAATATGTGATGGAAGTGTTAGCTAATGTCATGGTGGTAATCATTTTGTGGTATATAAGTGTATCAAATCAACACGTTGTACCCCTTAAACCTATATGAGGTTATATGTCTCAATAATGCTGGAAAAAATGAACCAAGGGCTTGATATCCAAATATATCAAGATTTCTCCAAAATCAATAAGATATAAATACTAACACAATAGAAAATTGGGCAGACAATATAAACAGGCAATGCACAAAAAGGAGAAAATGCAAACAAAAAGATGTTTAATCTTACTAGTAACCAAGAAAATGTAAAATAAAACAGCAGTGAAATTTCATGGATTTTTTTCCCCAGTGGAATAGTAAAGTTTAAGCAATATTAAGCGCCTATGGACAAGCTTTTCCATACATTGTTGGCAGAAGATCAATCTGGTAAATCTTTTCTAGAAAGCAATTCAACATATATTAATTTTTTAAAAGAAATGCATCTGACTTTCTGCCAAGAAATCTGGGTAGATATCCTCTGGACATACATGGGCACAGAGGGGTACATATAATTGGAGATGAACAAAATACAGATCTTCCTCAACTTACGAGGGGTTACCTCCTGATAAACCCACAGTAAGTTGAAAAAAACCATAAGTCGAGAGTGCATTTAATAGACCTAACCAACTAAACATCACAGCTTAGCCTAGCCTACCTTAAACATGCTCAGAACACTTACATTAGGCTGCAGTTGGGCAAAGTCATCTAACACAAAGCCTATTTTATCGTAAAGTGTTGAAGATCTCACGTAATTTATTGACTACTGTACTGAAGGTGAAAAACAGAATGGTTGTCTGGGTACAGAATGATTCTAAGTGTATTGCTTGTTTACCCTCGTGATCACGCAGCTGCCTGGGAGCTGCAGCTGCCACAGCCCAGCATTGGGAGAGAGCATCATACCACACACTACTAGCCCACAATAAAAGCAAAATTCGAAGTACAGTTTCTATTGACTGTGCATTGCTTTTGCACCGTGATAAGGTTGAAAAATTATAAATCAAACCATTGTTAAATCAGGCACCGTCTGTAAACAGCAGTAGCAGAACACTTAAATGATAGAACATTTATGTAATAGAATGTTATGTAGCTATTAAATAAAAGAAGTAGATTTATATGTGTTTATCTAGAAATATCTTCAACACATTAAGTGGAAAAGTAAGTTGCAGTAATGTATATAGTATGACGCTATTCTTTTAAAAGAAAAAAGTCGCACAAAGGCAAAGGTGAACTGTATTTTAAAAATAATGCACAAACACTCGTTATATAGATACAGATTTAGATGTAGATTACATAGACACAGACGTGGGTATAGCTTTAGATGCAAAACCAGATTGAGATATATACATATGTAGAATAATTGGAAGGCTACACATCAGCCTGATGTCCAGGGCTACATTGAGGGTGCGAATTTGGGAGTGGGGGTAGAAGGATGAGAAGGGAAATTTTCACTTTGTATTTTGTATATATCTGCCTTAAATGTACACACATGCATGTAGGTAATTATGAAAAGAATGTATCTAGATATTCTGCAACTCGAAAAAAGAGTAGTGGGGGGAGGAAGAAGGGAGAGAGGGAATAAAGGAAGGAAGGGAGATAAAGGAAGATGGAAGGATCAGATATGAAGGAATTTGCATGAAAGTGATGAAGTTTTGATTTTATCCTTGAGTTGGGAAGAAATCATTACAGGCTTGTAAACAAGGAAGGGGTATTCTGAGATCTATAAGTCATACATGGGATCAAGTGGTTCTCAGAGTACATGGAGGCAAAAAGATCAATTAGAAATCCCTCGGAACCAACCAATTAAAAGATGATGAAGGCCTGGACTAGGGCAGTGATCCAAGAAAGCTTCTTGGAAAAGGTGAGATTTCAGATGGGGCAGTTTAACAACTCATTAAGACGGGGCACAGAGTTTTGGAATGTGGAAGCAGACTTCAGCTCAGGGCATTCTGACACAAACGTCTCTTCCTTTAGCCTCTGTGCTATACAATGACTTTGCTATTGTTTTCACCATTTTGCCTATGAGGCCCAGAGAGACTTAGTGAATACTTTACAGTCACACAGCTAGTGTCCTCTGATTTTAAATTCGGTGTTCTTTCAAGATATTGTTCGATTGAGTAAGTTTCCTTCTCATAACATCCCCATGAGCTGTTTACTTTCACTTCTACTTTCATGCGAAGAAATTCAGGCTGCAGTTAAGAAAACGTTGTTCATTGTTAGTACTAAGGGCACTATGGTTAAAAAATATATATTAAGGGCTTCCCTGGTGGCGCAGTGGTTGACAGTCCGCCTGTGGATGCAGGGGACACGGGTTCCTGCCCAGGTCCGAGAGGATCCCACATGCCGCGGAGCGGCTGGGCCCGTGAGCCATGGCCGCTGAGCCTGCGCGTCCGGAGCCTGTGCTCCACAACGGGAGAGGCCACGACAGTGAGAGGCCCAGGTACCGCAAAAAAAAAAAAAAAAAAAAAAAAAAAAAAAAATATATATATATATATATATAAATTTTGGTCAGTTGTATAAATGTATTACTTCTATTTGTAAAGTTTAATTCACTAGAAATAACTTTATTTAACAATAAATATTTCTAAATTTAAAAAATAAAAAAGGAAAAGTTGTTCAATTATTGGCTGGAGGGGCTAGATGCACAGCTAGGTCATTCAATATCGAAGACCATGATCTTCCTCACGTTGCCCATGAACAGACTTTGAAACCTACTATTATAACAGAATCAATATCTGTGGTAACAGCATCCAAGTGCCATTTATTCAGTGAGGAATTGTGGTGGATGTCCTTTCAAGTGCCTGTCCAACCCATGCCTCCCTATCTAAGAACTGTACTCACCAAAAAGCCCTGGTCCCAGAGTCGTATTTGTGCCATGTGCTTCTACTTCCTTAAACTATAGCTAATCAGGCTTGTCCCAAGTGGTAATATTAATATCCTTTCTCACAGATTTTTGGAACTGGAGCCAGGGGCTGTAGGTAATTTACCACGGTTTCTCTACACCAAGGTCATGTAAGCCCAGAACTGGGGATGCCATGTTTGGGCAGCCATTGGTGACCATGTATAAGCAAGAATAAGAAATCCGTTTTTTAAGAAAGGAAAGTGAATCAGACGCACCAAGAAGAGCAGAGATGAGAAGCCACGTGACCCCAACCAGAGAAACAAAGCATGGCTGGCTGCCTCAGTTCTTTGATGCTTTCTAGTTCACTACAAGATTCAGCTGTACATAAGTTCTTTGAGTTCCCTGAAATATCCTATTTCCTTATGTGCCTGGTCTATACATATTCTTCCATTTTCTTCTTGCCTTTCCCTTCATTCATAGAAGATTTATCTATGCTCATTGGCTCAAAGGAGGGAGGCATCTGAGTGGAAAAATCAAAGTTACCAAATATGTCTTCTTGTCCTGGATTTTCTTTTCAAAATCAATGTCCCAGGTATTCTCAGGCTTTGCAAAGAAGAGCAGATATTTAACCCAAGACATTTCCCTAGTCTGGGGATGTGGGGAGAGAGGGAAAAAATAAGAGTGCAATGTCTACGGCCCCAAAAGAGGGACCCTATTCCTTCCTTCTCAGTCACACCACCAACAAAGCAGCTAGATTCCAAAGGGGAAATCTCTCTGTGGTGGTTAATTTTATGTGTCAATTTGACTGGGCTAAGGGATGCCGAGATAGAGGTAAAACATTATTTCTGGGTGTGTCTGTGAGGGTGTTTCCAGGAGAGCTTAGCATTTGATTGAGTAGAGTGAGAGAAGAAGATCTTCCCTCACCAATGCAGGTGGGCATCATTCAATCCGTTTAGGGTCTGAGTAGAACAAAAAGGGGAAGGAAGGGTGAATTTGCTCTGTGCTTGAGCTCCATCTTTTCCTGCCCTCAGACATCAGCGCTCCTGGTTCTTGGGCCTTCGGACCCTGACCAAGACTTTACACCATTGCTCCACTGGTTCTCAGAACTTCAGGTTTGTAGTGGAACTGCACCGACTTCCCTGGGCCTCCGGCTTGCAGACAGCTGATTGTGTACTTCTCAGCCTCCATAACTGCATAAGTCAATCTCTCATAATAAATCTCATCTATGTCTATGTATTGATGTATGTCTATATATCTATATCTATATCTATGTCTAATCGGTTCTGTTTCTCTGGAGAACCCTGACTGACACAGACTCCATGGTGTGAATAGGTGGGTGGGACCAGGGGCAACCTCACTCTGAGCATGAAAACAAAATAGCAGAGAGCCCCTGAATCCCAAGGGCCATGTAGGCAGACATGATGGACATCTCAGCAACACTCTATGAAGGCCAGAAACTGAAAGCCGAACGTCCATTCCACCGATGCCTTCATGCAGCCTAACATCAAAACCGTACCCTGGGAGAAGGTGCATTACAGGAAGAATAGAATAGGAGTTAGTTTTCTGATGTCATTGGGGGGATCGGGGACTTGGAGAGACAGATTGTTTTAGAAAACAAAGAGAGATACTTCCTGCATTTTCAAGTTTTTAGGCTGATATCTGTACCCACTACACTTACTATTCCCTTTACTTAAGGTGGCCCAAGTGGGTCTCTCTTCCTGACAAGTTATCCTTGATCAAGATGGTCCAATGGGAAGTGAATTACCATTGTCAGGCACACCTGTTTTCGACATTCTTTTCTTGTCTCTCTGGCTAAGTCCTAAAACTGCAGGTTCCTTTCCAGTACAGGTTAGTTAACTTCAGTGTGTTTTACATCAACAAAACCAAGTCTAACCCTGATCGATTTTCTCCCAAAGACACGATGAATGTTGCGCAGATTCGGCGGCCAGTGTTCAAAGAATCCCAGTCTTCCCCCTGGTTATTCTCAATGTTGCCCCTGACTGTCCAAAGCCATGCCTGGAGTCCAGGTGAGGATTGTGATGAGAGTTCTGACTTAGCCTGCATATCAGGTGACATGGGCTCTGATTTAACTCTCAGGTTAAGGGTTGTAAAATAATCAGTTGTGTGGTATGACTCTTCCTCCCAATTGACTCTGAGCTGTAACTTCTACCTGTACTCTCACTGCTGAGTCCTCTCATCTTCTGTTGTACCAACATTTTCCCAAACAACATCCTCACACCCTTTAGATAGTCACAACATTGGATTACCCTGCTACTCATCAGGGTATGGGCCACACAGCCAGGTGCATTTCTCTGCCCCTACAACTAACATCCTAGGATGTCTTGCCCCCAAGCCTGCCCCATTTTTAATACCCAGGTTTGGAATGTAGCTTCAAGAGTAGGTCCAGTGAAAAGTGCTATGGTTTGAGATCCTCTTCCTTTAATTCTTTTTGACTGGCCTCGGTTTTAATATGAATTTTGAAAAAGAAAAGAAAATTCCATTCTTTGTTCGATTTAATTTCTGTCAAGCCATGGCAATGGTGGCAGTCAAGGGATGGGGTTCCCTTGGAGTTACCTCCTAGGTTTCCTCCTATATATAGTTGAAGCTTTCTCAGGACCCAATGACAAGGCTCAGAGCACTAGCTCCATCCGGTCCCTTGGACTGACAGCTTGGGAACTCTCAGGACTTTATTTGCAGTGATCAACATCGAAAAGCTCCCTCCAAGCACCATTCTCCCTCAGCAAGTTAAACCAAATGTATTCAGTAGAGGACTTGACAGAATATACTGGCCTGAATAACTGAGCAAATGACCTGAGGCTGTTGTACACTCCATCATCTACCCACGCCATACTCTGGGAACTCGATTTTGTGTTCGGGAGATAGTGAGGGCATGACTTTGCATAACAAAGGCAGAGCGGGGTGCAGCATGCTAGGTCTCAGCCGCTAACTTCAGTGAATCATTCATTAGCAAGGTTGGTGCCTCTGAGAGGGAGAAACACCAAACCTGATTTGAAGGAGAATTTATCACCCTGCCTGGAAGAGTAAACAAAACATAAGAGCTGTCCATCACAGCGGGGTCTGGCACCACCTGGCAGCCAACATCTGCTCCACTGGGTGACGTTCACCTTAGGCAGGGAAGAGCAAGCAGATGGCTTCTAGAAATACTCTGTGTCTTGCTGATGCCATAGAGCACTTTTCCAAATGGACCAGAAATGCCTAGGCACCTGTAGGTCCCAGAGCAGCAAGGTAGTCTTTAGGAAAATGGGTGTGTTAGTTTGTGTTCCTGATCCACCAAATGTTCCTGTGCTCTTTTTTGATGCCCCTCCTCGTGGGAAGGTTATGTATCCTCATTCCATTGACATCAGCCTTTGTCATATGAGTTACTTGAGCCAGTGAAACGTAAGCAGAAGTGTCACTTACAAATGGAAGCTTTAAGCGACAGTGTGTGGTTTACCATGTTTCTTTTCCCTTAGCCATGAATGCTCATGGACCCCAACCCAAGCTGCTCCATTAGCCTGACTGTGGATGAAGATGTAGTGCTGCAGGACTGCAGCTAAGCAATGATGAACATATAATGAGAGCCAGAAATAAACATTTGTTGTTATAGGTCACTGAGATTTGGGATCATTTATATGGTAGCATCCTCTAGCCTAGCCTGACTGAAAACATATCCATCAATTTCCTACACACACACATTCTGGTATGTTTCATTCTGATATGAAATGTACCAAAGTGGGGCTGCTGTTTTGTAAGTTTTGCTGAAACAATTCATCCAGTTTTTATTTACAGGTGTCTCTGTCTAGTCCCTGGTAATTAATGCACAGGGCTACATAGGGAAAAAATCTGGTGGTAGCCATCATGCTGGATCCCCAAGAAATTCTTAACTATAATCACTATGTCTAGACACTGGGTCAAGTTTATCACACCTGACTTATTTTTCTAACAATGGAATCACTTTCACTCTCTCAAAAATAATTTTCTGAAAACGAATCAGGCCACCAATGACCTCAAACATATGTGAGTCTCCATTAGAGGTGATATTCAAAATATCTAATAGTTGGCATGGAGTTACAATAAATTGATATAGTGGTATACTCAGAAGGGTCATCCCTAACTAAATTTTACATTACATATTTACTAGCATTTTTTTCACATAGTGTTATGTTTTAACTTTTTCCATATAATGTATTAAGCTATCTGGGATTTTTTTTTTTTGGTGCACAATATTAAATGGGAATTTAAACTTTGTTCCCAAATAGTCAACCATTTGCCTCAGAGTCATTTATTGAATAATCTATCATCCTGTTGCTTATTTAAAATGCTAACATCCTTGTGTAATAAATACATATTTGTACTTAAATCTATTTCTATGCTTTCTTTTCTGTTCTAAAGATCTGCTGGTCTCTATATGAATGATACAGTTTCAGTAGAGTGTGACTTCATCATATGTTTTAATAACTAGAGTGTATCACATTGTATTTCTTTTGGAAATATTCTTGGCTATAATCCTATGTCTTCTTACAAATGAACTATTAAATTATTTTTTCATCCTCTTTGCCTTTAAAAACTATCTTGGTATCTGTACTGGGATATCCCTGAACTTCATATTAATTTTAGGAAATTAGATAGAAATCTTTATGAAATTCCATGTTTCTATCCAAAAACTTGATATGTCTCTTCATTATTTGACTGTTTATTTTTCAGTCTTCTTTTATGTCCCCCAGTCAAGTTTATATTATTTCATAAGAATTCTACTCTTACATTTTAAGTTTATTCCTAGACATTTTATTTTTGGGTCATTATGTGAATGGCACCTTTACAATCCATTCAATTTTCTCACTGTTTCTTTCTTCAGGCATATTTGAAAGTTGTTAATTTTTTAATATTTCTCTTGTGTTTGGTCACCTTATTGAGCTTTCATTTTAATCCCAATAGTTTTTAAGTTGATTTTCATGGGTTTTCAAGGTAGACTTTCCTATCACTTAAAAGTAATAACTTTGTCTCTGCTTTTCCAATATGTATACTGATAATTTCTCTTTTCTTATTTTATTATGTTGGCAAGAAGCTCTAGAACAATGTACAGTACGTTTTTCTATAACTGAATTATTTTGTTTTAAACACATTGTAAAAGTTTCAAAGATGCATTTTAAATGTAGACTCCATTGGAAAAAAGATAATCGTGGAGCTAGAGAGTTTTAGATTTACAACATTTTTTGTCCTGCAGGGATTTGAAGAATAATACTTGGAGTGTATTTTTGTTATTATAAGCTAAAAATGCCAAATCAAAATTGACAAAAGCGGACCTAAACATTGCCTTATTTTTTCTTCATTCTACATACTCAGCTATTTCTTGGCCTCCTCTATCATCCATGACCTTGACTTTGAAGTTTTGATTGATATTCAACAACAAAATAAAATAATGCAACATAAAAGCACAGCTAACCTCTAAAACAAAGCAAGTGTGTGTCTCTTGTCTACACAACAGCTTTTTTCTCTATGCATATATAGAAATGGAGATTTTGTTGTAACTTTAGTGCACCACATGGTATAAACTGTGTTCCCTAATTAATTAGTCGTGTTTATCTAATTCTTGTTTTGAAAACTTATTCTGTTGTGGAAATGCTTATAATAGTGATAATTGCTGCCATTCTTGCCTTGACCCTGACTGCAGTGGGATAGCCTCTACTGTCTTACTTTGCACTGTTAAGTACAATGTGGGTAATATCCGGTTTAATATGGTCAATGATTAACAGCTTCAGGTATAGGCTCGCCTTTCTACTCTCTAAAAATGACAAAGACACTAAAGATGAATATTTACAGCAAAAATAAATAAAACATACAAAATCTTCAATGCCTAAATCTGGGGAGAATTTAATTCAATTATAGGGTAAATGGATCTAAACTTATAAAAATTAAGACCTGCTTGGGTTTCTGTTTCTGTTGATTCATGAAAGCAAGAGCACCAGAAAAAGGTAAAACAAATTTTCACCAGTCCAGTACTTCCCCTGGCTCAGGGATGTGGTGACTGTAACCATCAGAGAACTGGTCAACCCTACTTCAAGGACGGCCCAACATATTCCTACGTTCAGACAGAGGGGCAAGTCTGAGAAGACAGTGGAAGTGGATTGAACTTGTGGAGGTGTTGTACCACATGGTACCAGTCTGGTAGCCACACGTGACAGCAATTGCTGCTTTACAGGTAGAATTTCAGTTCAGAGATGTGTGAAAGCTGGCCGTGGGTTTAGGAGGAAGATGTCACTTCAGAGGATAGGGGTTCACGAGGAAAGGAGCTGAATACAAACAGGATTTGACTGGAGCGCTACGCCCTGCCTTTGGTTGGCAGTTTGGGAAGATCTCTTCAGCTCCAACCCATCTTTCTCTCCCTCTTGGGCTTCTTCAGTGGCTCCCCAAGGGTCTCCCTGCTCCTTCCCTTGTTGCCTCCCATAGTCTATCTTGCAAACAGAAGCCACTGAGATTCCTTTAAAATGTAAGTCAGATCATGTCACTCCTGCTCAAAATGCTACGGATGGTTCTCATGTCACTTGGATATAAAATTCAAACTCCTAACCATTGTCTCAAAGCCATAGTGGTCGAACCCCTACCCACCTATGTGTCTGAGTTCCTATCCTAACCACTCTCCTCTCTCTCACTCTGCTTCAGCCAAACACACCTCTTGCTCTTCTTCAAACACTCCAGACAAGCCCATTTCTATCTCAAGTCATTTGTACTTATGGTTCCTTCTTCCCTAGGATATATCTGCCAGGGTTGTTTCCTCAATTTTGTTCGGTTTCTGCGCAAATGCCAACTTATTAGGGAAGAGCTGTTTGCCCCTCTTCCTTGAGGCTGCTTTGTTTCCCTTCCATAGCACTTATCACACATATTTGTTAATGATTTTCCTCCCCCCAACTAGGATATAGTTCCCACATGAGTAGGAACTTGGTCTCTTTTGTCTGTTGATATAACTGCAGTGTCTAGAACAGTACTTGGCACAGAGTCGGTGCTCAATAAATATTCGTTGGATGGATGAAGAATGCATGGGTGGTTGGATGAATGGATGGAGGGGATTTAGATACCGTAAGGGTAAATAGAGAAAAAAAAGTTTTTAATGTGGGATTTTTATGAACTCCTGAGCCTGGAAAGATTTCTTCTTTTTCAAGAATGAGGAAAGGGAAAGGCAATATTCAAAAAACCTGCCAGCCTAATAATCTGCCTTTGTAGGTAATCATTTTCATACACTCTTTATGCTTATAGAATTTTCTTTATCCTGAAAGATAGCCCAGAGTTCATTTCTTTCTGTTAAATTTTCCCACAACTAGCTGGAACCTGTACATCAGTAGGTTTGGTTCATTCTCTGTTCAGGAGTGCTGTATTCAGTTTTGTCTTTATTATATAAAATTCATTCTCCCTCTTTCTCCCAACAACTAATTCTTTGTATCATGAATCTCCAGCCTCTAGCCTCTAGACATAAGTTGTAACATTCTTCTCTTTGTTTTCATTGCCTTTTCTTGTATTCTGCATTCTAGAGCTTCCCAAGTTTATGAGTCATATATCACCGACTTAGTTTTCTAATGTCATTTAAAATTCTGCACTGCCATTATTGGTTTTCTTGTATTTTCCCTTTATCCCAGGCTACAATTTCATCACAGACTGCTGTGATATCATCCTGTCTTTCTACTTTCACTTCATAGAGAGTGGAAGGTACGTGTTACCTAAAATGTACTTCTATTTTTTTCTAAAGATATCTTCTTTTGAATCCTATATTTTCTTTCCTTTTTTATGTTGAAATATCTTTCCGTGGGTCTCAAGTTGTTTCTTTTTCTTATTTTTTAGGCTTGATGGAAGATATTTCGATCCTTGCCTCATATTTATGAAAGATAGTGTGAGCCATCTCCTTAAGTTCTCTCCTGTCCATCTGGACGCTTCAATAGCATCATGATTTTTTTCATTATCAGTTACAGGATCTAACAGACTGTACAGATTGGATAAGAATCAAGGTGCTATAGAAGGTCTCTGCCTTACTTTTTCTTTGTATTTGGAAAAGCTACTGAGCTGGGCACCAGTTATGTTCATTTTATAGTCTATGAATCTTAATCTCTGTTTCAAGTAGACACAGTGGTTCTACTGACCTTCCTAGTGATGCTGCCAACTGGATCAGGGGAAATCATACTATGTCATGGACGAGTCTTCTTGTTTTCCAGCTTCCGTTAGCTGTTA
Source organism: Globicephala melas (assembly GCF_963455315.2). NCBI lineage: Eukaryota > Metazoa > Chordata > Mammalia > Artiodactyla > Delphinidae > Globicephala > Globicephala melas. The sequence goes on from NC_083328.1 coordinate 18,753,791, forward strand.
CCACCTTTGACCATGGAAGCAGCAGCTTCTTGACTGATAAATGAAATTCATATGTAGTTTTTCCCCTACATACCATGATTTATCCTTCCCTCTAGACAGTTCCTCTTCACATTTGAAAAGCAGTGCAGTGTTCTTCTTAACTCTGCACATCTCTTATTGTGACCTTTGCTGCCTTCTTGTAATAGTCATGCTTCCCTAGAGAAACAGAACCTATAGAATACATATAGGTATAAAAGAGATTTATTGTGGGAATTGGCTCACATAATTATGAAGGCTGAGAAGCTCCATGATATACTGTCTGCAAGCTGGAGAACCAGAAAAGCTGGTGGTGTAATTGAGTCAGAGCCCTAAGTCCTGAAAAGGGGGAGCTGCTAGGGTAAGTCCCAAAGCCTGAAAGCCTGAGAACAGCGGGGATGGCCAAGGGCAGGAGAAGATGGATGTCCCAGCTCAAGAAGAGAGAGAAAGAATTCACTCTTCCTGTGCCTTTTTGCTCTATGTGGGACCTCAGCAGATTGCATGATGCTCACCCACATTGGTGAGAACAGATCTTCTTTACTCAGTCTACTGTTTCAAATGCTAATCTCTTCTAGAGACTCTCACAGACTCTCACATCCAGAAATAATATTTTACCAGCAATCCCAAGCATCCCATTGTCCAGTCAAGTTGACACATAAAATTAGCCATCACACTGCCTTTAATCTAGTCCTAGCTTCTCTAATTCTAGGAGAAATTTCTTGATGTTTGTAGCATGTATACGCCATCTTCTCTAATTTCCCTTATACATCTCTTTGTGTACTCCTTGGGTCATTTTTGGCAAGACCTTAGAAATTGAGAGAAGAGGGAGAAGAGTTGGACCACTGTTTTTGGATCTCCATAATTCCATGCCTGTGACCTAGTAGAAAATAATAAATATTTGTTGGATGCATAGATAGATGAATGTAGAAGACCCAAGAGATTGGATGATCTCCCCCAATCCTCACAGATCATATGTGATCTGTGATTCTGATCCTTTTAATAAGGTTCTTGTTCAGATCTATTCATGCTTCAAAGCCTGGATTAAATACTTTTTTTTTCCTGTAAAGATTTTTCTGTTCCCCTAAGTCTGAAGTAGTTTTTCCCAGACTGCGCTCCGAGAGTGCTTTTCTCTGTATCTCTCTTACTACTTTGATCTTTATGTTATAGTTATTTATGGACCTTTCTTATTTTACCTATACCTATACAAAATAAAAATACTTCCTCTTTAGATGGGGCAGATTTCGATAGCCTCTAGCATCTTTACAGGGCTTAAGATTGAAAAAGGAAAGCAAGTTTGAATTAAGTCAGCCCATAAGATTGCTTCCCAGCATTCCCAAACATGTCCTGGGAATCCCAGCCATCCCATGAGCAAGAGGACACATCTGAACTGTTGGCCTTTTAAAGCAAGTGTTGGCAAGCTTTTTCTATAATAAGAGCGAGAGTAAATATTTTAGGTTTGTAGGCCTTAAAGTATCTGTCACAACCACTCAAGTCTTTTGTTGTAGCATGAAAGCAGCTGTCCACAAAATTTAAATGAATGGGTGTGGCCACATTCCAATAAAACTTTGTTGACAAAAGCAGGCAGTGGCCCTTGGGCCATTGTTTGCCAACCCCTCTTCTAGATTACGGACTTCCTCACCAGGAAAATGGAAAACAGGCAGGATTTTCTGTTCTGCTGTGGATCTACACTTGACAGGCCAGCTGACCACTGTGGAAGGAGGAAAGGTCTCCCCAACAACCAACCAGCACCACATTTGCCCTTGTGTAGCTGTCTTCATCAACCACCAGTAGAGCGGGGCTACTGAAAGTTTAGAGGTAGCATACAGAAGAAAGTCTGCACATCCAATCAGATATTATCAAATTTTGTGGGAGAAGTGACCTATTTCTCAAAAAGTCAGTATGGAAACATCTCATAAAACAATCTTTAGAAAATCCAATAGCAAGCCCCACTCTATGGCATATTTTAAAGATGTCCCATCTGTGATTTTTCCCTGGCTAACACAGGTTCCAGCTAAGGCAGCTGTTTGCAGAATCTTATGGCAGCTAACTCTGCAAACTGACCTACTTCTTCCAAACTCACCTTTGCAAATTGCATGGTTTGAAAAGGCCCTGTGTGTGACAGGTTTCTTTTTCAGAGACTGCAACCTGGCTGCTATTTCATTATTGCCAACTTTGAGATTTGCCTTGATGGTTTCCCAGGTTTTATAGGAATGCTTAAGGAAAAAATAGGCAATCAATAAAACATTGTCATGTGCTGAACATGAGGACGGTTTTTCTGGGTTCCCATCACATCCTCCCAGACTATGTCTATCTTAGGGCCAGATTTATAACTTGTTCATTCATCTGAGTGTCAACCACAAATCCTAGTACAGTGACTTTAATACAGTATCTGCCCAATAAATATCAGTGCAGTGATGTGTGCATATACAAGTGGGGATGAGAAGGAATGAGGAAGAGGACAGAGACAGAAAGTGTGGGCAGGAGGGAAGAATACTTTCCTTTGCTTGTTCTTCAGGTAGGTCAGCTCCATTCATTCATTCACTCATTCATTCATCGATAAATATCTATTGAGTACCTTCCTTGTGTCAGGTATTCATATAGTCATTGGACATGCCCCACCACTAATAGGTGCACAAAATCTGCTGGGTCAACATTGGAAATGATTTCATAGAAGCCTTATGTGGGGTTTGATTCTCAAACTAAAGGTGTAAATTTGAATTCTGAGTATGACTCTTACTAGTATCCGTGACTCTGTCATTAATAAAAATCACAGATATTTTCGTACCATTTTACCGCTGTTGCAGATATATAGAAATATTATTGATGCTCTTCCTCACTTTAAAATGAGTTATTAGACCCACAGCTGGATCTTTTTTATTTAATATGTTAATTAAAAGCACATATATCCCCATATTACAGATTTGGGGTTCTTTCTGTAATTGATAACTGTATTTCAACATAATTAGTTTCCCTTATGTATTTTATTTTAAGTACTTAAAAACATTATTTTGAGAAGGAGTCTACAGGTTTCACCAAACTCCTAAAGGGGCCGATGGCACAGAAAATGATTAGGAGTCCCTCTCTTAGAATCATATAACATTTCTGCTTTAAGAATCTGAAAGCAAAGAATGTGAAAGGACCCCTTAATCTTCATTAGATCGGCACAGAATAGAGAGCAGTTAAAATAGTTATTCCTATTAGTTTCTTTTCCAGTTTTACTAAGGTATAATTGACGGATAAAAGTTGTTTATATTTGAGATGTACAAGTTGATGTTTTAATGTACATATACATTGTGAATAACCACCACAATCACGCTAATTAACATATCCATCACCTCACATAGTTACCATTTTCTTTTTCTTTTTTGTGGTAAGAACACTTAGGATCGGGAATCCCCTGGTGGTCCAGTGGTTGAGACTTTGCACTTCCACTGCAGGGGGCACAGGTTCGATCCCTGGTTGGGGAACTAAGATCCCCGTAAGCGGCATGGCTCAGCCCCCCAAAAAACAAAAACAAAACAAAACAAAATACTTAATATCTACCCCCTTAGCAAATTTCAAGTATCAAATATAGTATTTTTTTTTTTCCTTTTTTTTTTTTTTTTTTTTGCGGTACGTGGGCCTCTCACTGCTGTGGCCTCTCCCGTTGCGGAGCACAGGCTCCGGACGGGCAGGCTCAGCGGCCATGGCTCACGGGTCCAGCCGCTCCGCGACATGTGGGATCTTCCCGGACCGGGGCACGAACCCGTGTCCCCTGCATCGGCAGGCGGGCTCTCAACCGCTGCGCCACCAGGGAAGCCCAAATATAGTATTTTTTAAAACTTATTTTAATTGAAGTATAGTTGATTTACAATGTCATGTTAGTTTCAGGTGTACAGCACAGTGATTCAGTTATACATATATATATTCTTTTTCAGATTCTTTCCCCCTATAGGTTCTAATACAGTATTATTAACTGCAGTCATAGTGCTGTACATGAAATGGGGAGATGCTGGTCAAGGGCAAAAAGTTCCAGTTATGCAAGATGAATAAGTTCTGGGGATCTATTAATCTAATAAGATTTGAATGCTTCTGAGTTTTTTGAAATCTTTGGTGGTGATCAGTAGGAACCAGAATGAAGAAACCACCAACAGCCTGCGGTTGAATTCTGAATTCAATTCTGAATTGAAAAAGGCAGGAGGTATTTTTGTTGTTTATTTTTGCTTATTTGTAGCACATCTATATATTTTTATATTTTCAAAGCATTTTATTGATCATTTCTATGTTTTTGGACTGGAGGGCAGAGATCTCTGATGTACTCCCCTTACCATGTTACTTAGAAGTCTTCAGTCCATTTTGATATGTTGCCATTATGGGGTTTCTAAGAGGTAAATTTGATGGCTCCCCAGTTCCTGCAGAATGAAGTACTAATTCCTCAGCATGGCAAAAAAACTTGGCTTCATCCAATCTTTCCACTTTGATGACTGGCCATTCCCTTACCTAACTGCATGTTTCAGTCATATTACATTACTTTCTCTCTTCTCATAATGTCTGATGAGTTAATATCATGAGTTAATACTCAAGGCCCAAAAAAAAAATCATCTCCTCTCTCTAGCTTTCCATGAGGCCGATTAATTATTCTTCATCTGTGTTTCCAAGCACTATAAGTAGTGGTCTATTAAAGCATTTAATCACACTATACCCTAAGTATATAAAGACACTATATACTGTCTTTCTTTGCTACCTGACTTTAAGTCCATCTAAAATTTGATGATCTATTCTTCATCTTTGGAATCTCATGACTTAGTATACAGTGGGTGTTCAAATATATGTAATTTGTTGAATTATAACTTATATCAATTCTTCACTCTCTCTGAAAGCATGTTTCTGGTGTATATTCCATCTCATTCCCTTGGGGCAGTCAATCAAAATCTGTAGAGCAACAGAGAACTTGAATATAGAGTGAATTAACTTTGGTTTCATTCACACAATCAAATATTCTCAGGTTAGGAAGACATACTAAGAGCTATGCAGTCCAATAACCCAACCATCATACTGATATTCTCTACAACTTCTTAACCTAGCAATCACCTAGAATTTGACATCTTCTGTTTGGCCTGTCTTCACCCCATGCACACGTGGTAACAGCTGGCTCTCTTTCCTAGCACTGTACCTCCACTCTCTCTCTGAGGCCTCCGAGCTCTGCAAAGTTCAACAGTAGTGAAAAGGGATTTAGACTCCAATGTTTCTCAGATGTCTTCCAGCCTCCAGCCATTCCCCTTCTAAACCAGCAAATGATGGTTGAGTTCTGGCAAGGTCCCTTCTATTCATTTTCTACTGTAATTTTAAGAAAGAGAGTTTGACTAGCTCTTACTGTGTCCTTTTGCATTGATTCCTTTTGTACTCTAGGAGATACCCTCCTGGCAGGACTTCACATGCTGGGAATAATATTATTCTTTCCTACAAAGGAAAATGATGTTTGCCTCAAATTCATCTCTCTCCAACATGTCTGCTTTGGAAACCAAAAGAAGTGAGGATGTAATGCCCAGCACAAAAACAGACATCTGACACTCATGGTCACACACCATCAATTCAGCCAAATAACTTCATTCTCCAAATGCATAACACCTCTTACATTTGGACAGCTGTCACCAAACAGACATGGACTCAGAGACCTTCCCAGACAAATCCTTTAGCAGAGCCATGTGGGGGAAGAGGTGAGCCTGTTTGGAGAACTGAGGTTTTCATCTCGGGGGATTTCACTTCAACTTTCAGAGGACACTGTCTACATGTGCTGCTCTACGTCTTTTATTTGTTTATGTGGTTCCTGGGCATACAGAAGACAGGAAAGAATTGTGCTGGAAAGGACGGAGCTGTGATGCAGTAGAAAAAAGAGCTATGTGTCAGAAATAAAATGGGAAGTGTAAACAGACCTGAAATAAACAGTTTAGTATAAGTCTATTCTTGTATCATCCCACAGACATGTAAAATGCAATCTCCAAATTGAAAGGGATGCACACACTGGGTTCTCACCCTCCAAGTTTCCATACAAAAAATCCAAAGCAAAATCTTTGAGAAAATATAAAATTAAGTCTCTAATCTAGACTGCAGCTATAAAGTTATAAGTAAAAGCCAGAGACAGAGTCTAAAGAAATGGTGTTCCTCCGGCTACATTCAATTTTCCATGGCCCTTAATGTCATTGAATACCTGCTCTGCGCTAAGAAGCTGTGGAAATTGGCACAAGTTATACCATCTCTGCCTCTCAGTTTCCTTATTTGTTAAATGGGGGATAATAAAACCTATGTGATAAACTTTAGATGAACCAATATTTCCAAATATAAGTCCAAAGGATTGGACTATTCAAGCCCATCCCAAGAGAGACTGGGGAATTACAAAATCTACTTTTTATCACTTATTCCATTGTTCCATTGCTCCATTGCAAGGATTTAGTAATACAGCATATGTGAAGATTCCCCTGGGATGAGAGCAAAGATAAGAAAACTAAAAATAAAAATGAAGCGTCAAGTAATAAGAAGAAGCCACCTCCCCAGAAACCGTGTGCAGTCTTGTTGTCCATTGCCTAATTGTTTGCCAAAGCCAGAGACCACTCAAGGGGAAAAGTGGTCGTGTGTGGCAGTGAGGAGAACGGACTGTTGTCGAGGACTGGCCTCCCCAGCAAGCAGAAGCCTCATTCCCAGCCATCTGAAAAGGAAAACCGTACCACAGGAAACCCCAGAGAAACTATTGGTCTCCTCTGTGCCACTGACTTCTGTTTCCTCTTTCTTTGGACTGCCTATGGAGTCACTATTCCAATTCTGCTAACTTAAATCTATCCTGCCATTTGTGAAGGACAAAGTCCGGCATGGGGAAGTCAGCTTTCTCACTGAATTCTCTCCCAGCGTGGGGATTAGGAATTATTACACCCGATTCGCAGATGAAGAAACTGAGACTCAAGGAGAAATTACTGATCAATGCCACATAGTTAATAAAAGGAGGAGCTGAGTGTCTTTGTGGTAGCCAAGTAAAGGCTTTGGGTCATTTTCTCATCCCCATTTAAATAGTCATTGTGGTTATTTATTATATCTGCTCATAAGGTGAACCTGAGCCTGACATTCTTCAAGCTCATTTCTCTTCATGAAAAGTAGCATCAGGGGTTCAGCAGCACAGTTATGAATCTCCATTTACAGATGGAAATCAATGAATCTTAGATATTCAAGGTCATTGAAGATTCAAGAGAGAACAGGAATGGAAATATCTAGCCAAAACTCCAAACTGAAATGTACTCCTTTTGATAAATCTCAAATTACTAGCTATAAGATGCTGGGTAAGTTACTTAACCTCTCTGAGCCCTTACTCTTAATCTGCACAATGGGAATAATAATGCTAATCCTACACACTGTTATGATGAGAATAATAAGTAGTGATTATTATTGAGGATTACCTTGGGCTAGACGTTATTTAAGTGCTTCTTATATTTTCCACCTATAGCTAAGTGCAAGATTCTATCTCCATGATGAAGGAGTAAGTTTCAATAGACTGATGCTCCTACAGAAAACAGCTATAAACTTGGGACAAAGTACCCCCTAAGACAACCACCTGAAGGGTCTAGAGTGTGAACAAAGGCAAAAGATTTTGGAGGAGAGTCAAAACCTGGAAGATGAAATCATGATAAAGTGAGTTTCCCACTGGGGATAGGGGCTTTGACCTGATGGCAGACTCCAGTCATAATTTAGGGAATCTAAAACCATAGAAAACCCAATTTTCTGACCTAAGGAACAAAGGGATGGAACCTGGAGCAACTATGGCTGCTGAAGACTGAGGAGGCAATCTCAAAATAAGGAGAGAATCAGAGAAGAATAACACTAAATTCTGCATACAGATTCTGCCCCAAGTCTCAGGCCTGAACCACATATGCATGGGCTATAAATAGCCCAGCTAAATATAAAATATTAAAACTGAGATTTGAGTTGCCACCCACCTAACCAAATTAATGCAGGTTATACACATTAATACTCTTTGGAGAAATATAATTGAATTCGCAGCATTCACAATGTCCAGAACACAACTCCAAACCAGTCAACATATACACAATAAAGAAAATGTGACCCATTCTCAAAAAAAAAAAAAAAAAAAAGACAGTCAACGGAGGCCAACACTGAGATGTCTCAAGTATTAAAATTACCAGGGCTTCCCTGGTGGCACAGTGGTTAAGAATCCACCTGCCAATGCAGGGGACACAGGTTTGAGCCCTGGTCCGGGAAGATCCCACATGCTGCAGAGCAACTAAGCCTGTGCGCCACAACTACTGATCCTGCGCTCTAGAACCCGTGAGCCACAACTACTGAGCCCACGTGCCTGAACTACTGAAGCCCACATGCCTAGAGCCCATGCTCCACAGCAAGAGAAGCCACCACAATGAGAAGCCCGTGCACCACAACGAAGAGTAAGCCCTGCTCGCCGCAACTAGAGAAAGCCCGCACGCAGCAACAAAGACCCAACACAGCCAAAAATAATGAATAAATAAATTTAAAAAATAAAAAATAAAATGATCAGACAAGGACTTTAAAATGGTATAAATATGCTCCACAGGTAAAGGAAAATATTCTCATAATGAATGAAAAGATAGGATAACTCAGAGAAATTGAAAATATGAAAAAGGATCAGCTGGAAATTTTAGAACTAAAAACATGGTATCTGAAATTAGAATTTATTGGATGGGGTTAATAACAGAATGGAGATGACATAGAAAAGAGTCAGTAAAAGTAAACTTGAAGATAGATAAATAAAGATTACCTAAAATGAAGAAAAGACAGAAAAAATACTGGAAAAAATGTACAGGGACTTTTGGGAGTGTGGGAATCAAAAGATCTAATATATGGATTTTTAGAGTTGCTGAAACAAAGAGTAGAAAAAATAATTTGAAGAAATAGTGGCTAAAAACTTCCAAAATTTGGTGAAACACATAAATTTACAGAATCAAGGAGGTCAGCAAACAAAACATATATGAAGAAAACCATGCCTGGGCCTATCATAATCAGACTGCTGAAAATCTATAACTAAATTCTGGGAGCAATGTCTGTCTAGAGCTCATCTCTGTGTAGGAGTGTTAGCCTTTCAAGACCCTACTGTCTGTTTCATCAGAGAAATAGCTTGTCTCAAATATTTTTACTTCTCATTACTCTACACAGCCACCTTAGATGCAATGATTTTTCCCATTTTACAGATGGAGGAACTGAGATATACATAAATGACACTGATTGCCTGGTATCATATATAAAATAGGTGGTGGGAGCAAGGCTTGAGCCTGGCTCTAACTTCAAAATCCATACAATTAACCATACTGACTGGCTCCAGCGAGAGAGAAGTTAATAGCTGTGAAAGTATCACGACAGTGTCTTGTGCTCAAAAATTACTAATTACAATCCTCCCTTTATTCCTTGTTTCTTGGTGGCCTTTGTTGTTAACACCCTCAATCAATCAATAGCTATTTATTCATAATCTAATATTTATTTATTCATAATCTAACTCTTCATAAGTACCATATTAGTTTCCTATGGATGCTGTAACAAACTGGGTGGCTTAACACAACAGAAATGTATTATCTCACAGTTCTGGAGGCTAGAAGTCTGAAATCAAGGTGTTGGTTGAGCCCCACTCTGATTTTTCTTTGCTCTTTCCAGTTTCTAGCAGCTCCAGGTGTTCTTTAGATTGTGAATATATAACTGCAACCTCTGCTTTTATTTTCACATGGCTTTCTCCTTGGTGTCTGTGTCTTTAATAGAGACACTTGTCTTTCTATTTAGGTCCCATATGGGTAATCCAGAATGATCTCATCTCAAGATCTTTATCTTAATTACATCTGCAGAGAACTTTTTTCCAAATAAAGTAACATTCTCAGGATCTGGAAGTTAGGATTTGGACATATCTTTTGAGGGGAAAGCCATTATTTAACCTGCCACAAATACCAAACCCAGTTTGTTGTACCATAAGGTTAAAATTAGAAAGGCATGTAACTCATTGCCACTTCTTAAAAATGCTCACAATAGAATGTGGAAATAAGACATTCATAAAAAATAATCATATAATTTTTTTTTAATATAAAAACTTAAAAAAAAACTTCTAAAGTAATTCTAGGCACACTGCTAGGTACACATGGGTTTCCATCTACAGGGCCATGTTGGGTAGATATTATCTCCACTTCATAAATGAGATACTTAAGAGCCAAGAAGATGATGTGCATATCCCAGGTCATTCCCTCAGTATCATGTAGTGGTTACAGGCACTTTGGGTCTCATCTTCCTGTAAGAAGAAGATAATACCACCTCCCTCGGAGGAAATTACATCAGTGCATGGAAATCTATTAGCGCAATATCTAGTACACAGTAAGTTCTCAAAGAAGAAAGCTTAAAAAAAGTTTTAAAGGAAGCTAATCTTGGTAAATGGTCAGTATGGGATTCAGACGATGATGTGCCTGGCCCCAAACCCATGTTCTTTTTATTTTACCACAAAATATCAAACAGAAAAGCTAGGACACTTACATTACCTATTCTCTCTGCACAGAATGCTTCCCCCAAATCCTTAATCCTTCTATGGCTGGAGGGGGGGCAGATGCTGCTACTTTATTCTCCTTCTTCTTCATCTTCTTTTAATAAAATCTTTACTGAGCCATAACTCATATGCCATAGAACATCACTATTTCAAGTACAGAATACAATTCAGGGGTTTTTTAGTATCTTCACAAAGCTGTGCAATTATCACCACAATCAATTTTAGAACGTTTTTCTCTCTCCTCCAAAAACCCATAGTCACTCCCCTTCTCCCCACTTCCTGCTGTCCATAGACAAACATTAGTCTACCTGCTGGCTCAGTCGCTTTGCTCCTTCTGAACATTTCATATAAATGGAATCAGACAATGGAAGCTTTTGTGAGTGGACTCTTTCACTTAGCATAATGTTTTCAAGGTTCATCCATGTTGTAGCATGTATCAGTACTTCATTACTTTTTATTGCCAAGTAATATCCCATTGTATAGGTATACCACATTTTATTTATCCATTCATCATTCGATGGACATCTGGGTTGTTTCCACTTTTTGACTACTACAGTCATGCTGCTAGGAACATTCACATACAAGTGTTCGTGTGGGCACGTGTTTTCATTTCTCCTGAGTATATACATAGGAGTGGATCTGCTGGGTCATATGCTAACTCTATGTTTAATTTTGCGGGGGAAGGGGGGGAACTGCCAGACCCTTTCCAAAGTAGCCAAATCCTTTTACATTCTCACCAGCAGCATATGAGGGCTCCAATTTCTCCATGTCCTTGCTTACACTTCTCATCTGTGTTTTTTATTATAGCTCCCTTAATAGGTGTAAAGTCGTATCTTATTACAGTTTCAAATTGTATTTGACTGATGGCTAATGATGTTGAACAACTTTTCATGTGTTTATTGGTCACTTGTACATTTTCTTTGGAGAACTATCTATTCAGATCATTGGCCCTTTACTTAAAAAATAAAAATTAGGTTGCCTTTTTCACTGCATCACTTCCATGGCAGCACAAAAGCTTTTCATTTTGATCAAGTCCAATTAGTCTATTTTTTCTATCATTCCCTGTGCTGACTTCTTGATACTCAGGTCACCCTGTATTGTTTTCCTCATGGCTTTTATGCTTACTGATATTTATTTATTTATAGGTATCCCTGGTTCTTTTTTGTCTCCCACTAGACGATTAGCACTCTGAAGGCAGAAGCTTATCTATTGTGCTCACTGCTCCATCCTCTGTGCCTACAATAGTCCTTTCCCAAAGTAGACACTTGATAAATATTCTATATAAATAAACATAAGATTCTTTGTACTGTCCCAGCAAAAAGTAGACTGTGAGGGACAACACGTTAGCCATGAGAAAAGTGTATGATTAAGTGATGAGTTTATCTATTCCCTCCCCCCAAATCGGTTTTAGGAGCAACCCCTACAGCCTCTGTCCATTTTCACCTAGAACCAAGGCACTGCAGATTGTGGGGAAGCAAAGGCCCTTGCTCAGAGGTTGCCTGGGATGGGCATGGGCAGCTTGTATGGAAATGAGACTGAGCTATGTTAGGCAACATCTGCTCATTGAAACCAGCCAATGACAGCTCACACAGCCACCAGCCTCACACAGCTTTATTCCGAGGACTGACAGCCATTGCACGTCCCTGAAAGGCTCCCACTTGGATGCGGTTGGTAGCAAACCCAATAGTTGCTCAACTCCACAAGCTAATGGATCATTGGCCGTTAGCATTGCTTACCTCCTACACCACATTCCAGGCTCAATCTCCTCTCTGCAAATTGCCATCATCCGCAAGGTTTGTTTTCAGATGGTTTTCTTTCCTGGTTAACTGTGTAAAAAGAATATAGTTGGTCCATTTCACTCAAAAAATAAGGCTCTTCAATGGCCCATTTTATCTTCTATGCATCTCAGGTCTATAGCCTCCTCTTATTGTAACAATTTAAAGGAGACTCCTGGAAGGATTTTATGCCAGAGAATAATATTAAGGATGTAATGTTAATTGGAAGAGCGATGTTACCAAAATGTCAGTCCCTGACTCATCCAGGTGTGGTCAGTGAGGCCCTTCACTCCTAAACTCAGTTCAGTCCAGTCCTTTAACCAAAACGCACCAGGGAGTTTTCTCGTGGTCCACTAGGAACCTCAGCCTTTCAGTTGGTTGGGGAGGAAGACCTGGCTAGACTGCAACTGGTGGATTTGGAAGAAATCACCCAATTTATCTAGGTTGGCCTAGTCTATGATTAGGTTTGTTTTTTTCTTCTGCCTCATATTCCATTTCCAAGTCAGAGCTAGAGCCTTCAGTCTGGTTGCCACCATCAATACCTGAGTCCTATTCATTTTTGGTCAGTAGTTCTCATCATTGCGTACTTGCCTATTACAATGACATGGGGAGTTTTCCAAAACTGCTAATGCCCAGGCCAATTAAGTCATCATCTCTGTTTATGGAGACCAGGCATCTGATATATCTAAAGCTCCCTTGGTGATTCTAATGTGCAGCCAAAGTAAAGAACCATGTTTAGCCTCAGATGAGGTCAGGTGACATTAAGAAGGAACCATTCTCCTATAACACCACTGCCAACAGCTGCCTGACTTTGAACACTAACTGATAGGGTAGTCCCAGTCTGAGTTTGTCACTCTCTTGTAGTTGGACAGGGATCAGACTGATTTCATGGTGGTGCCTCAATCTTCCATCATGCCGTATCTTAGTTTACTTCTCCTTGCTGTTGACCCAGTTTCTGAATACCTGAGCATGTCTAAGTGTTCTAGACAGGCTGCGGTTGAACTTGTGGCTAAAGCTGAGTCTATGGCATTAAGTAGGGTCACTGGGAGGACTATAGTATAGCCAATGAAGATGGAGGCCCAATCTCTTGAATGAAGTAAAAATTGGGCCAAGCTCTATATGCAAGAAGTGTTTTTTTTCAGACCATGTGGGCATTGAAAAATTGCCTGGGACTCTGAATTTGATGCCTGGTGACTGATTACCAGCAACTTATGTAAAGACAGTCTTCTGCAGTGGCTTACTGCACTGAGTTCTTCCAGAAGCTAAGGTCAGTTCCATTCTGTTATTGGTAAGTCCATTCCAGGTTGAAAGAAATGTACTGGTTATAATAAAGATATACAAACAGAGAGCAAAGAATAAAATCAGCTTCTGAGATTTCTTCTGATGTCATAGGATGATGGTAGGAAATTGGGACTGGCACTGATAAAACTAACTTGGCACAGAGAGGGGAACTAAACAATGTAGACAAAGTCCAGGGCTATATGACTCTCTCAACACTAATGCTTGGAGGCATCTGTAAAAGATGGGGAAGCGATCACTTAGGCCATGGTAACAAGAAGTTCAGTCACCTGGGGAATATTTAGGAGTCTGACAAGTTGTGGTTATAGAATGGGGAGACCTGCCCATTGTGGGTGAAAGTAGCAAGAGTAAAGAGGGCTCTGGAGAGTTATGCTGGCTTTGAGCTTGAGGCTAAGGGTGAATCTAGAGCATTTAGCAGTGTCACTGGGAGGTCGATCAAGCTAGAAGCCCTGTCTCTTGAATGGAATAAACACTGAATGAAACTCCATATTCCAGAAGTTCTGCCTTCAACACTCTGTGGGCATCCAAGTATCTGCTGGAACTCTCTGTCCAGTGAGGGTTGTCTGAGTGCCGCCAACAGAGCCTGGGAAGGAGCAGAGACAGTGGAGGCAGCCAGAGGCCCAGCTATTGTGTTGGCTCTATTTTCTGAGAATATGAATTTATTCTGATCCCTACTGGTCTGGGGGTGGAGACTATTAACAAACTCTGTGCCCCCAAGGAAGTCTGCTCTGTAACTGGGGATGGTTCAGCCAGTAGGTGGGAGGTCTTTGAGACACAAAATTTGGAATTTCAGGAAAGGCAGAAGCAGGGCTGACCAAAGATGGGGAGCCAGAGATAGCCAGCTCCTTCTCAGTGCACGTGGGGTTACCCTTGTGCTCCCTCTCTTCCCTTCTTTCCCTGCTCCCTTCTGTATTCAAATTCCAGCTAACAGCTAGACACCATAGGGGTGAGAGCACTCTTTAAAGGCAAAAGTAAAGACCTCATTAAATTGGGGAATGCAGAGAATAGAATGAATAGGAATGAAACACTTTCAGCTACCCCTCGGGAGGCCCCAGCAGAATAGCTTCTCAGTGGAAAGCATTAGCACCAAGCTAATTCCTTAATGGACTGCATCTCTACAGTGCTCCCAGAGGCCCAGCAGCACTGATGGGGGTGGAAGAATTTACACCCAGCCCTCCCCCGTCCCCACATTCAGCCTCAGACACAAAGCCCCAGGGCTGTAGGTGATGAAACACAAGCCAGGCTGGGGAAGATCTGGAGAATTTGGCTTCAAACCCACCCTTCCAACCACTCACATGCTCTCCCAGAGAGCTGTGTGGAATCCTCCCAACAGGCCTGGCTTTTTGAGGTGTTTTAGAATGTAAAAAGTGAAAGTGAGGAATGGTAAAAAATTTAAATAATTTCAGTTGTCCTGGTGACCTGGGAATCCAGGATGAAGGAAAACCTCTGCTTGGGCCAAAAGTGCTCTCTATGTAAAGAAGATGAGCTCTTTTATGTAACCTGGTGATGCTAAAATCTGGAGCCCCATGAAACCCAGTAAAGGCGTCAGTAAATGCATCAGGATATCAGTAAAGGCAGCTCAGTGGAGTGGGAAGCAATGGGATTCAGAGTCAGGGAATCCTAACTTCATTGCTAAATTGCTGTATGACATTGCTTAGCCTCCCTACGGTTTAATAAGTTTGTTATTTGTAAGTTGGGTATAATAAATACCTATCTCATAGGGTGTGCTGTAAAGATTAAGTGAAATAAAGTATATGAATAAGATCAACTGTTTACTCCGATGAAGAGCAGACATCATCACGTGTCTGTGGCATTGTAGGTAGCCCAGGAGACCTTCCTGATAATGATATTAATAATAGACATTAAAGACAAGACAACAGACCCAAAATGGAGTCACTTGTGCTAAGTCCCATGTCACCAAACTGAGATTCAATAAATGTTTCAGCTCTCCCAGAAGTGAATCTTTTCTGTTTTTTTGGCTATGCCGCATGGC
Source organism: Globicephala melas (assembly GCF_963455315.2). Lineage (NCBI taxonomy): Eukaryota > Metazoa > Chordata > Mammalia > Artiodactyla > Delphinidae > Globicephala > Globicephala melas. The sequence goes on from NC_083328.1 coordinate 18,769,401, forward strand.
TTGTGCTATATTAGGTTCCCAGCCAGGGATCGAACCCATGCCCCCTGTAATGGAAGCACAGAGTCTTAACCACTGGACTGCCAGGGAAGTCCCCAGAAGTGGAATCTTAAACCAATCACTCAGAAATAACTTGATGAGAATTAATTAGGTAATCGTCTGATAAGCCCCTGCCATTCCCTAGTAAACCTGCAATAACCAATCGGCTTTTTGCCTTATCCAACTTCCTTGTTCCTTCTGCCTATAAAATCTCTTTCCTTGTGCAGCTCTTTGGAGCTCCTTTGCATCTGCTAGATTGGATGCTGTCCAATTCATGAATCATTGAATAAAGCCAATAAGATCTTTAAAATATACTCAGATTAAATTTTGTTAACATAAATAAAAATTTTAAGCATCTACTATATGCCAGGCACTGTGCTCTACATTTGCATGCATCAGCATATTTATTCCTCTTAATGATGTTGTGGGTCAAGTATTCTTCTTATGCCCATTTTACATGTCAGAAAACAAAGTTTCAGAATATGTAAGTAATTTGCTCAAGAAGACCACATACCTAGGAAGGTGCAGAACTGGGACTTTAACTTACCATGTGCCAAGCACTATTACGCCACATTGCCACCCAGCTGAACAGAGAAGCAAGTTGCCCCAAGGTTTGCCGTGCCCACGTGGGAAATAGAAAACTGCCACAACTGCACAAGGAGTGGATGGTGTTGAGGACTGGAATTACCCCAATATTCTCAGGGTGCAGTTCACCTACTGCACCCTGTTTGGTATATGTGCTAAATGATATTTTCGTTTTGTTGTTGTATTTTTTGTTAAATATAACTGTGGCAGGCAGACTTCTAAGCTGGCATGCAATGATCCCCATCACCTAGTGTTACACCCTAGGGAACCCCTCCCCCTGAGTGTAGGCTGGATCTAGTGACTTCACCTTTAATGAACAAAACAGCAACAGTGATGCAAAGTTACTGTTGGTTTTCTATCACCGCATATATTAGCTTGGGCTGCATAACAAAATACCACAGATGAGGGGGCTTAAACAACAGACATTTATTTTTCCACCGTTCTGGAGCCTAGAAGTCCCAGATCAAGGTTCCAGCCAATTCGGTTTCTGGTGAGAGCTCTCTTTCTGGCTTGTAGACAGCCGCCTTCTTACTGCATCCTTACATGGTCTTTCCTTGGTGAGTGTGTATGGAAAGAGTGAGTGAGCTTTCTGTTTGGATCAGTCACCTTATGACTTCATTTAACCTTAATTACCTCATTGTTCTTATCTCCAAACACAATCACACTGGGAGGTAGGGCTTTAGCATGTGAATTTGAGGGTAGGAGACACAATTCAGTCTATAACACTGCATAACAGATCACCACACACAGGGAAGCTGAAAACAATACGCATTTACTATCTCACTCTTTCTGTGGGCCAGGAATCTGGGTATAGGTTACCTGGGTTCTCTGCTCTAAGTGTCACGAATGTGAAATCAAGGTGTGGGCCAGGCTGAGTCCTTGTCTACAGATTCTGGAGGAAAATCTACTTCCAAGCCCATTCTTGCTGTTTGCAGAATTCAGTTCTTGCAGTTGAAGCACTAAGGTTCCTGTTCCCTTCCTGGCTGTCATCTGTGGGCTGCTCTCAGCTGCTGGGGCTACCTGCATTCCTTGCCACATGGCCCCTTTCATTTTCAAGTCAGCAAGAGCATGTCTAACCCTTCCTGTGCTTTGAATCTCTGACTTCCCTCATCTCTGACCTTGAGACCCAGACTCATTAAATACACATGTGGTAACTACCCTTCTAAAGGCCTCATGTGATTAGGTCAGTTCCACCCAGATAATCTCCCTATCTTTAGGTCAACTGATCTAAGACTTTAATTACATTTGCAAAATCCTTTTGGCCATATGATGTAATAGAATCATGGGAGTGCCAGCCCATCATATTCACACTCCTGGGTCATACAGGATGTGTACACCAGGGGAACATCTTAGAATGTTGTATCCCATGGTCACTTCCAAGATTAGGTTACAAAACACTGTGACTTCTGTTTTGCTCGCACTTTTTTTCTCAAGCTCTTTTCTCTTCTTCCTCTGCTGAAGCAAGTTGCCCTGCTGTGGGCTGCCCTGTGGAGAGACTCATGTGGCACAAACTGAGGACAGGCTCAGTCCCACAGCCCATGAAGAAGTGAATCCCACCAACAACCAGGTGAGTGAGCTTGGAAGAGGACTCCCTCCCCTGCAGCTGAGCCTTATGGAGCAGCCCTGGCCACAACTTGATTGTAGCTGATTGAGAGACCCTCAGCCAGAGAACCCACCTAAGCCACACCCGGATTCCTAAGTGCTGCTATTTTAAGCTGTTAAGTTTTGGGGGCAATTTCTTACACAGCAGTGTATAACTAATACAAGATCTCTTAGCAAAAGCAATGTGATAAGAGTGTATGACTTATATGTGGGTTATTTCCAAGAGGTTGAATGAGGAAAGAAGAGTGATTGGTTCCCAATAATATTCCATAAAATGTAATTCATGTGAGTTACGTATGAAAGTGCTTGGCTTACCATAATGGCTGGTTTATGATAATAGGGATTTGTGATAAAACATAGGAAGGGTCCTCTCTGAGAGGTGAATTTTCCTGCTCACTTGACATGTGGTCCTTTCTGTTTAAACAAGGCAGTAAATCTTTCCCACATCCCATGAGCTACCATAGGGCCATATAGAAAGCAGTCAGGATTTTCTAGTCTCTAAATGGTATAATTCATCAATAGTTAGCAGTTGGTACCTGGGTACCATCTGGCATCTTGTGACTGTGCCCAGAACTAACATCTTCATGTTGGCAAGAAATACACCAAGATGCACCTTTCCCTGGGAGAAAGAAAAAATTTGTCCAGATTTGGTTCCTTCATAAAAGATAAGAGTACAATGGTCTGCTCACCTCTAAGATTCGCAAGGGCCAACAGCAAGAGTAAAAACACAAGGCCCATATACCATATGTTAAATAGTTAACAAAATGAAAACCTAAATAACATATGTTCTAGCCTGCTTCCTTGATAAATATACCTTCACAACAACCTAGAAGGCCAAGTTCACTTGCAGAGTTCTCAAACCCATTCCATGTATGGGGAAAGCCACCTCTGAGCCCTTGGCCCACTCTCAGCTCTGTTCTACACCACATCCTCTTGTACAAGCCTGTGTATACCCTAGACTGCATGTCCAAGCCTGTCCACACTCTGCCACAAACAGCCCTGAGGCCTAGGAAGGCACATACCAGCATAACCCACCCTCTGGAAGACAGACACGGGAAGACCCCCGAACAGGTCCTGAAAGTGGGCATGGGGCCATTTGAACAGGGAATTGCAGGATTCTGATGAGCAGATTGTGGTCTAGGAGGGCACTGCCTCTGGATATGTATGTTCCTTGGCATGACAAGTTTTCATAATGTGTGTGGGTGGTGTGGGGAGGGGGACATAGACAGAGAGGAACCAGGATGGGGCCTCCAAAGCACAGGGATCCTTCTTGCCCAGCTCCGAGAGCAGTGCTGCAGCCCCTTTCCTATGGCCTGAAGTGGGGTGAGCTGCATGATAGAAGGGGAATGAAAAGGCCATTAGCTGGGACTTAATGGAGCCACTGCACTGGAATCCACACTGATGGGATTGCAGAGTGAAGGTTGGTTACAGACTAAGAGAGAAAACCTAGCCGACTGGGTCGATTTTCCAGTGTGCGTTTGTCAATAACAGAAGTGGTAGCTCAGCCCAAAGTCAGCACTGCCCGGCATGAAGTCACAATAGAAATGGAGATCCAGAGGGCATCCAGACAGGGAGGAAGGCCCCACTGTCAGGGAGACAGCCTCAGTCACTGATCGAGGAAGAGGGGCTGGAAGGGGGGCCAAGTTCTCCTCTCAATCCAGACACTGAGGTGCCCATCAAGATGGATGAGTTTGCAGTTACCCGGTTGGGGTCACCAGGACAAAACCAGACTAGCAGCAAAATGATGTGGTACAGTGTCCAGCGTCTCAGTTAACGGCATGCTGAATCACCCAGCTCACCCACGCTAGAAACCTTCAAGGTGCCTAGTGAAATGCACTTTCCCGGTGAACATTTTCCAAACCCTCCTCCAGGAGAACCAGCCACCTTCCCTGTCCTGCCTTCTAGAGACATTACCCATACCTGCAAGGCAACAGAGACAGCGAGAGAGGCCAGGCAGCTGGGTACTCAAGCATGTAGACATTTGAATCACAAAGATCTGGGTTCCAATCACCATTCCTGCATAGTATTGTGAACCTCTCTCAGCATCTGTGTCCTCATCCTTAACCAAAGAAGACATTAGTGCCCATTTCATAGGATTGTTACAAGATTTAAAGGAGGTAACAGGCATTAAGTGTTGAGCCTGGTGCCTGGAATACAGTAAGAGCTCAATAAACATTGGTAATTATTGCATTAGAGTTAGCTGTTCACAAAATTGTCTTCCCTCCTTAAGGCTAATGGCAGTATCTTATATCTCCAGAATCTGTCACAGTGCCCTGTTTAAAAAAAAAAAAAAAAAAGAAAAGAAAAGAAAGAAAGAAACTCATTTAGGGCCCACTCTATGCCAAACACTGTGCGAGGCCAATAATAAGCCATGGCTAAGTATGGATTTGCAGAATCAAATAAAGAAGTCAAGAGATTTTAACTTATAATTAAGAATTTCCCAACTCTCAGTTAAGCCCATAAAGTATCTATAACTAATCTTAAATCTTCCTTATTTGAATGTTCATTTCCCCCCCACCCTCCCTTTTTTAACCCCTTAGGGGAAAGAAAACTATTTTTTTTCTTTGTTTTCAAACAATCTGCTATATTGGGTGGATCTACAAGAAAAGACTCTGCCACCCCCTCAGACATCTCCAGTTTCTCTGATCCCACGTGGAAAGAACTGTCTGTTACCTGTCCTTTGGTTGTTTTACTAGCAAAATAGCTCAGATGCAGATTCCCAGTGGGTGTGAAATCATTTCTTCTCAAGAGGCAGTGCTAAGCAGAAACATATTTATAAGAGTCACAATACATATTCACCACGTAGCTTCCAGCAGCGTTGCCTGTGTGGAAAGTATCTCTACTGATTACCAGTAAACCGCAACCAGATTAGATTTCCACATTTCATTTATAAGCGTTAACGGAGAAGGTTGAAAAAGAAGACTGAAGGAGAAATAATGCATTGTGTTACCTGTCTCCTCCATTTGATTTGGCTAGAATGCTTTCTCCATTAGACCAGGCTGATTTCACCACTGGATCCCAAGTTCTAGGATGAGAAGAATGCCTGCCACAGAGTAAGAATTTGGTAAGTATTTGTTGCATGAATGAATGAATAAGTAAACAAGTGAACGAATAAATCCTGCCCTGGGTATTTTTACTACACCTGGCGCCTTTGCTGATATCTGATCCATAGTGGTATGATCTGCTCAGACCTTTCACGGGCTTTGTTCTGATGGATTTTGAAAACATGCCCTTTTAGAATCTGAATTCATTTTCAAAATGCTAAACAGAGACTATCAGCTCCTATAGCAAGATGAGAGGATGACAAGTCTGAGCTGGCCTGCAGATATGGTGGAGTATTAATGTCCTATGATCTGTTTGCCCTGTTAGCTAGGGGTTCCTGCCTGACTGTTTTGGGCAGCACGTGTACTGAATATTGCTCCTTTAACTTCTGGGACATGTGGAGTTCCACTTAGATAGCCTGGAGGGTTTTCCTATGGAATAGCTCCTTGGTCCCCCTTTCCTACCATGAATTCTACATCCCCCTAATTTAGCTCTTCTCATCCCCTGCTGTGTGTAACAAAGGACTTGAGAATACGTGAGGAAAATTAGAAGTAACAAAATCTGAAAATCATCAGGTCTGGAAGGAAGTCGACAAAGATGTATTCCAAGGATTTAAGAATAAGGTTTTGACCTTGGGTGGGGGGCATCTGCCTCCTGTCAGGAAGAAATGAAATCCTCTGAGAAAGAAAGCAAGTCAGTGGGTGCCCATGATGGCAAGGCACTTGTCAGGCTGGAGGGGAAGAAGGAAATTCAGGCAGAGGTAAATGGAAGAAAAACTAGTGAAGAAGTGAGCTCTGGTCACCCAAGGGATCTACAATGCTGCACATGGTGAGGGTGAGAATAAAACTCATCTCCAGGAAGCTCGTCCTCTTTCAACTCCCAGTCCCAACTTGGAGTAACAAGAGTAGACGTCAGGGTGGACAACAGAGGAGAGCTGGACACAAAATCATCTTCAAGGATCAGTGATTGGACAAACAGATGGCCAACAGGCACACGAAAGGATGCTCAACATCACTAATCATCAGGGAAATGCAAATCAACCGCTATGAGCTATCCCCTCCCACCTGTTAGGATGGCTGTCCTCAAGAAGGCAAGAGGTACCACATGTCGGTGAGAATGTGGAGAAAAGGGAACCCTTGTGTACTGTTGGTGGGCATGTAAAATGGTGAAACCAACACGGAAAACAGTATGGAGGTTCCTCAAAAAATTAAAAAGAGAGCTACCAGCCATCCCACTTCTGGGTATGCATCCAAAGGAGATGAAATCACTATCCCCAAAAGATATCTGCACTCACACGTTCACTGCAGCATTATTCACAATAGCCAAGATACGAAAATGACCTAAGCGTCTGTCAATGGATGATGGATAAAGATGTAGTATATTTATACAATGGAATATTGTTCAGCCCTGAGAAAGAAGGAAATGCCGCCATTTTTCCTAACTTGGGTGGAACTTGAGGGTATTATGGTAAGTAAAATAAGCCAGACAAAGACAGATACTGCATGGTATCATTTATATGTGGAATCTTAAAAAAAAAAAAAAAAAGTCAAACTCATAACAACAGAGATTAGAAAAGCGGTTGCCAAGAGCTGGGGATGGGGGAAATGGGGAGAGGCTGGTAAAAAGGTACAAATTTCTAGTTATAAAATGAATAAGGTCCGAGGATCTAATGTATAACCTGGTGACTACAGTTGATAACACTGTTTTGTATAAATGAAATTTGCTAAGAGAATAGAACTTAAATACTCTCTCTCACACACACACACACACACACACACACACAAAGATAAATATGTGAGGTGATGGATATGTTAATTAACTAGGTCAGGGGAATCCTTTCAAAATGTACATGTATATCAAATCACCATGTTGTACAAATATACTTCAATTAAGCTGAAATGAAAAGAAAAAGAACAAAAGATCTTTTCAGGTGGACATGTTTCCTGGGATTGGTATTATTCTTTGTTTTATGGTGACGTCACTATCACCATTGTTTGTCTTCAAACAGGTTTCTTGCTGTGAGGCAGGAGAAAGAGTAAAGACAGTTCATTCCAGATGTCTCTCCTTAAACCTGAACTACCTGGGGACCAGCATGAATAGGTATTTAAACAGACTTTGAAAATATAGTCATTTAAACAATGTGGTACATTGGTTCAACTAAACATAACATATGGCTTAGATTATACTCCACTATATGTGAGAATTTACTATATAATAAAGAAGGGAAAACATAAGATTACTGAATAAATCATATTGGGACAAATGATTAGCCATGTGAAAAGTCTCTTCAATGTCATGCACCCAAACAAATTCTAGATAGAGCAAAGAGTTACTTTTTAATCGAAGCATAAATAAACAATAAGAAAAGAGAAATGAATATCAAGCTTCTGCAGAGAAGTGAGTAGATTTAGAAAAGATTAAAAAAATCACAAAGGAAAAGATGGGCAGATGTGGTTACAAAAAATTTAAATCTTCTGTCCATAAAAAAAAAAAAATCAAACTTAAAAGGAAAACAATAAACAGGGAAACACATCTGAAGCAAATATAACAAAAAGGAACCATGTATTTTTATATTTGAATTAATAAACATCTTTAAGAAAAACAAAGATGCTGATGGATGAATAGAGAAAGGGTCTAAACAGATATTTCCCCAGAGAGGAAATGTTACAGTTTAACAAACATGGGAAAAATGTTCAATATTACTACTAATCAAAGCCATGCAAATAAAACAACCACATTTCATGCTTTTCAAATTAGCTGGTCTTTTTAAATGATAATAGGTATATTAACACAAGTGTGGCAAAATGGGTATGTACTTAACATTGCATATCAGAGTGTAAACTGGCACAGCCTTTTTTAAGAGAGCACTTTTAAGTGTGTATCCAATGCCTTAAAATGGTCACCCCCTTTGATCCAGTAATTACACATTGGAATATGTAGCTTAATGAAGTCACTTGAAATACTGGTGGTGGGCTGGGGACTGGGAGGGGGTGAGTTTATGCAACAAGATTATCATCACAACAGCATATTTAATAGTGAAAAAAAATGTTTTTAATTTAAATGTTTGGTTAAATAAGCCATGCCATAATCCTAGCACGAAACATTGTGGAGTCATAAAATGCAATGTTCACAAAATCTGTATAATATGGAAAATGCTTGTGATATAATAGTTGAAAAAAAGAAAGATAAAAATTGCATATAGAGAATAGATATAATTATGTGAAAAAAAACTATGCATAAAAAAAAGCCCCGAAGACATTAAAATGTAAATAGTGGCTATGCATCAAATTATGGATGATTATTTTCTTTTCTGCTTTTCAGGAATTTTCTCTTTTTCCAATAATATGAGGAAAAATGCATTTATAAACATGCAGTATTTCTATTCCCTTTGACATCTTGGGTGATTATGAATGTCAAACATTTGTTTCAGACAAAAAGCCCCTTTGGAGGGCTTTGGAATGTAGTTCACATACAAGGTAATGTCCAATAAGGCACATAACATAAAACTTCTGTCTTAATGGAAGCAACCTAAGTGTCCATCGACAGATGAATGGATAAAGAAGATGTGGCACATATATACAATGGAATATTACTCAGCCATAAAAAGAAACGAAATTGAGTTATTTGTAGTGAGGTGGATGGACCTAGAGTCTGTCACACAGAGTGAAGTAAGTCAGAAAAAGAAAAACAAATACCGTATGCTAACACATATATATGGAATCTAAAAGAAAAAAGAAAAAATGGTTCTGAAGAACCTAGGGGCAGGACAGGAATAAAGACAGATGTAGAGAATAGACTTGTGAGGACACGGGGAGGGGGAAGGGTAAGCTGGGACGAAGTGAGAGAGTAGCATGGACATATATACACTACCAAATGTAAAATAGATAGGTAGTGGGAAGCAGCTGCATAGCATAGGGAGATCAGCTCGGTGCTTTGTGTCCACCTAGAGGGCTGGGATAGGGAAGGTGGGAGGCAGATGCAAGAGGGAGGAGATATGGGGATATATGTATATGTATAGCTGATTCACTTTGTTATAAAGCAGAAACTAACATACCATTGTAAAGCAATTATACTCCAATAGAGATGTTAAAACAAAAAAACAAACAAACACCTCTGTCTTAGTTCAGGCTGATATAACAAAGCCCCACTGACTGGGTGGCTTATACACAAAATAAATTTATTTCTCACAGTTCTAGAGGCTGGATGTCTGAGATCAGGATGCCATCTTGGTCGGGTTCTGATGAAGACCCTCTTCTGGGCTGCAGACTTCTCATTGTGTCTTCATGTGGTGGAAAGAGGGGAAAAGATCTCTCTGGGGTCCCTTTTATTATGGCACTGATCCCATTCACGAGGGCTCCACTCTCATGACCTCCTTTCCTCACAAAGGCTCCGCCTCTCCTAATACCATCACATTGATGGTACTGAAATCCTAACAGAAGTTAGGATTTCAACATATGAATTTCAGGGGGGACACTAACATACAATCCATTGAAACCTTTCAATGCAAAATTGAGGTAGAATCACAGTGCTGGCCCAAAAGTGATGCTCAGTAAAAAGTTGTAGAATGAGGAAATCACTGAGTGCTGATGGCTAGTACTTATGTAGCACTCACCACTTGCCTGGCACTGTTCTAGTCCCTTTACACATCTTAGCTCATTCAATCCTCCAACAACCAGGAGATAACCGTGACAGAGTTCTACAAATTTGGTGGCTATAAACAATGGAACTTTACTCTCTGTTCTGAAGGCCAGAAGTTTAAAATCAAGGTGTTGGCAGGGTTGGTTCCTTCTGGAACCATGCCTCTCTCTGACCTCCTGTGGCTCTGGATATCCTTGGGTTCCTTCCCTGATAGATGCCAATCTCTACCTCTATTTTTCCATGGTTGTCCCCTCTGTGTGTATCTCAAATCTCCCCCTCCTCTCTCTTATAAGGACACCAGTCATTGGATTTAGAGTCCACCCTAAATCTAGTCTGATCACATCTTGAGTTTCTTAATTACCTCTACAAAGACCCTATTTCCAAATCAGGCCAAATTCATAGGTATCAGAGGAGGACACAGTTCAGCCCCCCGACAGTGTTTTACAGAAGAAATGGGAAAATGTGGAGAATCCCTGAAAAAGAGTAGGTGGAGGTCACTTGAGAGAATTTTCTTTGTGTAGTGCAATCTAATTTTCAGTCTCCACTACTAAACTATGAGTTCCTCGAAGGCAAAGGCCTTTTTATTTTATGTCCCCAGGGCTTGGCATATTGCCTGATGACACTCAGTAAATATTTGCTGATTTGAGCTCTGTCTTAGTCTGTTTTGGCTGCCGTAACAAAATACCATAGGAAAAAAAAATACCATAGACCATGTGGCTTAAACAACAGAAGTTTATTTTCTCACAGGTCTGGAGGCTGGAAGTCTGAGATCAGGGTGTCAGCAATGGTCGGGTTCTGGTGAGAGTTCTCTTCCTGTCTTGCAAGCAGCTGCCTTCTCACTACACCCTCAAGTGGTGGGTGGGATGAAGAGATAGAAAGAGCTGAGCTCTCCTGATGTCTCTCTTTTTTTTTTTTTTTTTTTTTTGCAGTACGCGGGCTTCTCACTGTTGCGGCCTCATCCCGTTGCGGAGCACAGGCTCCGCGGCACGTGGGATCTTCCCGGACCAGGGCACGAACCCGTGTCCCCTGCATCGGCAGGCGGACTCTCAACCACTGCGCCACCAGGGAAGCCCCTGATGTCTCTTTATAAGGGAGCTAATCCCATCAGAAGGGCCCCTCTCTCATCTGAACCTAATTATCTCCTAAAGGCCCCACCTCCAAATACCATCACTTCAACACATGAATGTGGAGGGGACACAGACACTGATTCCATAGCAAGTTTATATTCAGTTGAGAGCCAGGGGTCCTCTGGAGAAGAGTACTCTGCCAGCTGTTACAAAATTTTCTTCATTTTCTTTATCCTCAATGTTAGATATGGGATGAGCACACTGTTAACAAACTGAGCACACACACACATTCTTTCTTATACACACGCAAACTCTCCTGCCTTCACCGTTCTTAAGATCACTATAATTTATAACTATACAAGTTCAAAAGAAACAAGCATGCCAACACAGAGCCAGAGTCAGATGCACATATGGAAAGTTGCATGCAGATTCCAGAGTTTGTCATCAGTGTTGTATATAAGCCATTACGGATATAAGCCTGTTTCCTCACTGCTGGGCTCTGGGATTTGCACTATTTCTCTGCAAAATACCTTCTTTTTACTGTCTTCCTCCATTGTTGAGACCAGACCTCCTTTTCATGGCTATTGTAAGTATGCTCCTTGCCTTGAATCCGGGGAAGCTAAGGGGAGAGAGACTGAGCAGGCTATCCCCTCCACCCCCATCAACAACGCTGTGCTTGAATATTAGGCCAAGAAATGTTCTGACAGCCCAAAGCCACTCCTACAGGGAAGTAGCTTGAGACGTCTGGTGAGAAAGGAAGTGTTCTCCCCAGCTATCCTTGTTTGAAAACTAACCCAAGAATAACATTCTATCTGTGTACTCAAGTGGGATCTTAGAAATGGATTTTTAGGCCACATGGACTAGTCCAGCAATTTTCCAGAAGGACTAATAGTTTTACATGTTGCTTTTTCAAAGCATTCCACTGAACGAGAGATTTATATTTACATTTATATTTGGACGTTTATATGTTTATTATCCCCACTCCAAAATATAAGGTCTTTGGAGAAGATGGGAATTGTCTTGTTTATTATTGAATCTCCATTGCCTAGTACCTGAGGATCCCAGTAAATAGATAACGGACAAAAGGACCCACCTAATCTTTCCCACCACCTAGAAGTGACAGAAGAAGTTAAATGTGGTGAGTAATATGGCTAAGACACAGAGGGAAGGTTATTTAAAGGAGGTGGCATTTGGGTGGTGTGATACTGTGACTTATAATAAGAAATATATATTTGGTCTTAGTCCGTGGTTCCTGGTTCACAGCTCCTAAAACCCTAGGAATTTCCTAGTGTTGAGAGTGATAAAGGTGTTTATTGTTATGTTAAAGAGATGACTCTGGACCACACCTAAGGTTGAGGACTGGTTGCTAGGGGAACCAACCTGAGATTAGAGAGTTAGAACTTGCAGTCCTACCGCACCCCCCCCCACCCCGCCCCCCGAACTCCAGGGAGGGGAAAGGGGCTGGAGATTGAGTTCAATCATCAATGGACAGTGACTTAGTCAATCATGCCTATGTAATGAAGCCTCCATAAAAAACCAAAAGGACTGGGTTCAGAGAGGTTCTGGGTTGGTGAACATGTGGCTATTTGGGGAGAGTGGTGTGTTTAGAGAGGGCCTGGAAGCTCCATGTCCCTTTCCCATACCTTGCCCTGTGCATCTCTTCCATCTGGCTGTTCCTGAGTTAAATTCTTTGTAATCAACTGGTAATCTAAAAGGTAAAATATTTCTCTGATTTCTGTGAACCACTCTGGCACATTAATCAAACCCGAGAAGGGGGTTGTGGGAACTTCTGATTTATGGCCAGTTGGTCAGAAGTACAGACAACAACCTGGGCTTTCGACTGGCATCTGAAGTTGTTGGAGAGGGTAAGACTAAGCTCTTAACCTGTGGAATCTGACTGTACCCGGGTTGATAGTGTCGGAATTCAGTTGAATTGTTGGACACCTGGTTGATGTCCATAGAGTTGCTTGTTGGATGTATGGGAGGGACCACCCCCCACCCCGCCTCCAACATTGGAATTTAGTGGACAGAACGCAAAAGAGGTGGAGTCCTGAATAATGAAGAGGCCACCAGGGGATGATGTGGGGAACAGAGTTCTTACCAGAAGGAACAGCAAATGCAAACGTCCCCTGAGAGAGACCAGTTTAACATTCTCAAGGAAACCAGTGTGACCTGGCAGAGCAAAGGAGCAGCATCAGCAAGTGGGTGAGTCAAGGTCAGAGAGGCACGTGGATGGCACAGGGCCTCTAGGAGCTGAGGAGCTGGGATGCTGCTCCAGTGTGGGCAGCTGCGTAGGGCTTGGAGCAGGCAGAGGTTGAGAGAGGCCTTATTCTGCTTTAGAAGCATTAGAGTCAGTGGATCTGAATTTGTTATCAAAATTCCACCTGGTGCTAGTTTGGTACTGAGATATGCCCTCCAATTAAAGATCACTGCATGTGCCACAGAGGCCCCCAACAGGGAAATGACAGAAAAACAATGTGCAGAGAGCACTTTCAGTTGCCTTGAGTTCCTGATGCAGGAAAGGATACTCTGAAAAGCCTTTGCTTTAAAACTCACAGAGGCTGTTATTGCGTTCCCTCCAATTTCATATGCTGAAGCCTTAACCCCCAATGTGACTGTTTGGAGATAGGACCTTTACAGACGTAATTAAGGTTAAATGAGATCATAAAGGTGGGGCCCTAATCTAATATGACTGGTGCCCTTATAAGAAGGGGAAGAGACACCAAGGATGCCTGCACACAGAGAAAAAGCTCATGTAAGGACGCAGTGAGAAGACAGCCATCTGCAAGCCAAGGTGTGTCTTGTACATTTTAAAAACTTAATTTTCCTGATGCCTCAGCATCCCCACAAACAGACTGTGAGCACCTGCCCAGGTGACCACATATACCCGTGTGATAAGGCTGGTGCTTCTACAAGTTCCCCCTCTTGCCCTCCTCTGAGTGTAACCTAGTGACGTTCAAATGCACCAATGAACCCCCTTCATGCCTTTTGCTTCTGTAACTCCACTCTGACCCCCAGTCAAGGTACTTCCTACAGTCCTCTCTCTCCCTCTCCCGTGCTCTCTCTCTCTCTCTCTCTCAGCTCCCTACCTGCTTGCTTGGGTGAACCCGCTCCCTGGATTCCCCTCCCATGTGTCCCCCTGTGCAGTGTGCCATGCCTCCCCTTCTAGGACATGTAAGTATAATAATTCCTCTAATTTCCTATGCCTCGTCAAGTATAATTTCCATGGCTGTGTTGGAGTGATCCTTAAAGACCCTACAGGGGACTTACACCTCCATTCACACAAGGAGAAAGGCTTCAGGAGAAACCAACCCCACTGGTACCTTGACCTTGGACTTCCAGCCTCCAGAATTGTGAGAAATAAATTTCTATTATTTAAACCACCTAGTCTCTGGTGTTTTGTTATGGCGACACTAGCAAATGAATACAGTCTCCAATCATACACTTATCCTCACAAAACCCGCAAGTCAGCATATCTTACTTCCTCCTGATTTGTCTGAAACTGAGGGGGTTCCCCTAACCTGGGAACTGCGGTGCTAACACCTGGAAAGACAAACCAGGATGAATTGGCTACCCTATACTACCACAACCTTCCCACATCCAGCCCTTGGGAAAGGACAGGAAAGAAAAGAGAAAAAGATGGCTTTAGAGCCCCATTTTCTATTGTTTATCATCCAGGACATAGCACTGACCCGAACCCATGGGAAACAATGCAGAAGATCACTGGTACTGAAAAGGTGAAGCAGTATTTAAAGGTTTTAATAAAGAAATACTTATACAGCCTTTACCACGTATCAGGCGCTGTTCAAGTGCTCTACATACAGTGACGCATGGAATCCTCACACAGCCCAATGAGATGGTACCACTATTATTCACATTTTGCAGAGGAGGGAACTGAGGCCCAGAGGCAACGGAGGCCCAGAGATGTGTGGCCCCAGGTCATACATGGTGGCTGACACAACACTGCCTTTGGGTCCAGAGTCTCAGGCATCCCTCTTTGCCACGCTGGTCACAATGGGCCAGTGTAATACATCAGTAAATCTAAGCAACTAAGGCAACCTGCATGAGGAGTTTCCCTGGTTTATTTTCCATGGACACCTGTGGCCATGGCCTTGATACTAGATGTTAAGAAATTTCCCAGGAGCATCAGATCTGTCTGGCCAGCCAGACTGGGTGGCATCCCAACAATCTCACAGGTTGTTAAGAGGCTAGGTGAGGATAATCAATGCAATGCCCTTAACAGAGCGCCTGGTGCAGAATACAGAGCATTCAATGAATGTTCACTGATCATAATAGCAACAGCAACAATAATAAGAGCCATCACCGCCACTACCCACTGTTTGAATTACTGTCAGTCTCTGCATTAGCTGTAAGATTTTCTGATTTTTCCAAGCAGGTGTTCAAGAGCTCAGTGATCTTCCAACTCAACACCTTGGACAAACTTCAATTGAATAGATTCAAAACACAAGGCCAGAGCGCCCTCATACCCTGACCAGCACTTGGAAGCATAAAAGCTGCCGGGTCCTTGTGATGGAAAAACTCTGCCACTGATTCTGCCCAGCCCACAGGAGAGCAGTAACCTAGCCCATCTCCTATTTCAGAGATAACACCTTAGAAGCCCCCAGTTTATTTACAGCAAACGTTCAGCTGCTGGTCCTCTCCGATGTAAATGAATTTCAAAACACTTTAAATTCAGGATAAAGCAGTGAAATGGGAAAATCTTTACACTCCAATAAGACATCATTGCTGGCAAGCATATTGCACTTTCAATATCAGACTGAAAACCACCAGTGCATGAAAGGAATGAGGGCATCTGGGTGGGCATCGGGCAGCTTGATAAACAGGGTCCTGCTGGGGAGGAAGAAGCTCTGGGGGTCTCCAGATGAAGGACTCCCCCCGCCTTTCTGGACTGTCAGAAGTTTCCAAAGATGGCAAGGTTTCCAGCCCACACCCTGCACAAAGGGTGGCGGTGGGGGGAGTAGATCCTGTTTACTTCTGGGCAGTTTTTCTAGGGTGTGTTTAGTCTTATCAGTAGAGGGGGATAAAGGAGCAGGTTAGGCAGGGATCATTAGCATTTAGATTGCACAACTGAGAAACTGATGAGTGGGAAGAATGGGTTGCTATGACCCATAAGAGGGGAGACCAAGAGCCGACACCAGAAGTCCCTGAAATTGATCAACTGCTCTTAAATGGGCGTCTCAAGAATGGGCAAGGGAAGGGAGAGAGAGAGGAAAGGAAGGAGGTGGGGAGGAAGAAAGGAGAGAAGGAAATCAGAGCAGGATGGAGGGAGGAGGGGAAAACAGGAGAAAGAAAGACAGCAAAGAAGAGCGGGAGAAAAGAAAAAGTGAAAGATACAAGTTGAGAAGGAAGATAAAAGGAAGACAGTGACAGAGGGAGGTGTTTGATTGAGGATGCCAAGCACCAGCTAGACATTCTCCACTTCCTTCTGTGAGGGAAGGACCTATTATCTTCATGTATGAATAAGGAACTGGAACTCAAGAGAATTTCAAGTTCTCTACGGTCATATGGCACACTCAAATCCCACGCTCTTTGCACCCCATCATGCCACTGGCTCTTCCCTAGTTTTCCCAGAGCCAAATGTCCAAAGGCACCTGCTCGTTCAAGGCTGTTAAAAATAGTAGGAATGCCTAGCATCACTAACTTCCTGCTCCATATCAGATGCTATGCTAGACATTTTAAAATAGTGTCTCATTTAATAACATTATCACCATTTTACAGATGAGGACACAGAGGCTCAGAGAAGCCTAACTGAGGCCATCCAGCTACTCTGCCAGGATTCTCACCTGCACTGTCTTAATTTAGAACCATTAACCTCAGTTCTAGTCATGACTCAGCTGTTACCTTAAGGAGTGACCAGGAAGCTTCTACCTTTATCAGCCTGTGACCGGCTGAATAATGGTCTCCTGAAAGATGTCCATGTCAATCTCTGAAACCTGTGAATATGTTACCCTACATGGCAAAGTGGACTTTACAAATGTCATTAGTTTAGGATTTTGAGATGGGAATATTTTCCGGAATTATCTAGGTGGGCCCAATATAATCACAAAGGTCCTTATAGAGGAAAGAGGGAGGCAGGAGGGTGAGGGTCAGTGTCAGAGAGATTTAAAGATGCTGTGCTATTGTCTCTGAACGTGAAAAGGAGGTCATGAGGCAAGGAATGCTAGTGGCCCTTACAAGCCAGAAACGATAAGGAAACAGATTCTTTTCTAGAGCCTCAGAAGGAATGCAGCCCTGCTGGCACTTTGATTTTACCCCAGTAAGATTCATTTTGAACTTCTTTTGTGTTGTTTCAAGCCACTAGGTTTATGGTAATTTGTTATAGCGTCAATAAGAAGCTAATACAGAGCCTCAGTTTCCTTATCTGCCAAACAGAAATTATAGTCTTGGATCTGCCTATTCTGTGTGGCTTTGATGAAGATGCAATGTCTTGGGTCCTTATGCTGGCCCTGAATGCCACTCCCACTAGGACATCCCACATGGAAACCATGCTGCCCAAACTAGCTTTGCCCTGTCTAAAGAGGGCTGTCAACCAGGCTTTACATATCTTGGTCTATATTCCTTCAGAGCTCTGTTCTGCTTGCTCCAAAAAATAACCAGCTAGTTTGCTGGGCTCAGTGAAGAACAAAGTCAAACAGAAGAAAACAGTGCCCAGAGGTGGGGAAAGACTGAGTACTGAGGACATTGCTTGAGCCCCTGGATCCAGCTATTGCTTGAGCCCCTGGATCCAGCTATGCCTGAAACCAATGTACTCGAACTTTTCAGTTAGGCAAGCCAAGAAATTCTCATTTTTCCTTAAGCTGGCTTGAGTTGGGCTACTGTCACATACAACTTAAAGCATTTAGGGCAACTACTATGTGTCAGGCCCTGTACCACAAAGCTTTGCTGCAACAATCCTATACAGTGGAATTTCTCCCTTTAATAGATGAGGAAACCGAGGCACAAATTAATTTAAGCAACTTGCCCAAAGTGCAATAGTTCATAAGTGAATAACAGTGGAATTCAAATCAGTTTGAGTCCAAAATCTTTGCTCTTTCCCCAGCACCAAGTTTTAACTTTCACTTAACTTGAACACAACTTGGGAGGGCCATAAAGTCAAACTGAAAATGCTATTTCTCTCAGGTCTTTACACTTGGGCTAAAAAGAATAGATCACTGTTGTTGTTAAGTCGTACAATAGATCCTCTTAAAATTGCCACTGAAAATCTTATTAAGTTTTCTGTTCAGAATGTAACGCTTGGTAGTAAAAAGATACAAGCTCTTTGTGAAACGGTTTGTACCAGAAAACATGCTGTGGGCTGCCAGGTAGCTGCCAAAGAAGTCATTTTACTTAAGTTCAAATAACATCTAGAACACTTAACAGCTGGGGATTTTTGCTGGGAAGGAGTTTGTTTGTTACAAGGTAAGGGCAATTGAAAGTTCCAGCTAGAATGGCTGGAAATATCAACATGCAATCCACAAATTCTCTCCTCCCACCTCCTCTCCTAAAGTGGTTTCTGTGTTTGTCTGATCAACTGGGTCTTGGTTGTTCGTTTGTTCTGGGCTTGGGCGGGTGAGAAGGGGTCTTTTTGTTCTGTCAATCTGATCTAGAGCTCATAAACTCAAGTGCCAACAGGAATATGTAGATGAGGAAGAAGCCAGGGTTGTATTCTTTTTTCAAAGACCCTTGATCTTCTTTTTTTTCTTTTTAATCTTCAAACATGGATGAGTACTGTTTGCATCCAAAGGAAAATATGGGGTCTTGACACATGCAGTGCGTCAACATGTCTCTCTACCTTTCACTTTCTTATCTTTAAGGATACCTGGAAACAAGCATGGATGGAATCAAGATTCAGAGATGAGGAGACAGTGGTGGTAAACAGAGGGGATGAGACAAATTGGAAAGTGTGTGTGACTGGGTGGCCAGGGATGCAGGACCACTCTTACTACATCTTTCAGAAATGAGGCAAAGGCAAGCCAGAAATTTGCAAGTCAGTGTGAAAGCCACCGATTTTTCAGTGTTACCTAAAATTATTTTAAAAATTGTGTTCACCGGACAAAAACACTTGGGGTGGTTGAATACAGCCCATTGGTTTGGGGTATTTGGTGTAGAGAGGAGAACTGGATAAAGCCAAGAAAGTCTCGATGGATTTTTATTTTAAAAGGAACAGAACTATTTCCATGAGACAAGAGATCTGAGATGGAAGGAGGAAAGTGGGGGGGTAGCAATGGGGGAATTGGGGGAGAAACTATAGGTACCAGCCATGCTTATGATGTGTGAACTCTTAGAAGAAAGGTGGAGAGAGAGGATAAGAGGCTTCTCTTTATATCTAGCAATAGAATTCCCTTTGCTGTTCCTATAGAAGAATTCAGTATCTATTTAAATTGCTTTAAAAATTTTTTTGACATAGGATGAAAGTTTGTTTTAGCTACACCACACAGAGGGTGGAAAGCCTCAGCCCCAGCATGTCACTCACCTTTCTGTGCCCCAGTTTAATCATCTGTAAAATGGGACTCCTAAGGGCACCTACCTCTTGGAGATAATGTTGGTAAAACACTTGGCAGCGCCTGACCCTTTTAAATTCTCAATGGATGTGGGCCACTATTATTTATTATCTCATTTACCTTGGCTAAATTGTCTAAACTCTCAGAATTTCTCTTTCCTTATAGTTAAATGGGATATTAAAAAAAATCTGCCCCTTATATGTATAACTGAATCACTTTGTTGTACAGCAGAAATTAACACATCATTGTAAATCAACTATACTTCAATTAAAAAAAAAGAGGAATAAAAATCTTCCCCTTGGGGAGGATTATTACATAGCCTTGTATACATTAATCACCCCATTACGTGCAGTTTCACTTTCTGTGGTTTCAGTTACCTGTGGGTAACTGCAGTCAGAAAATACTAAATGGAAAATTCCAGAAATGAACAGTTCATAAGTTTTAAATTGCACGCTGTTCTGAGTAGCATGATGAAATCTCACTCTGTCCTGCTCTGTCCCATCTGGGACATAAATCATCCCTTTGTCCAGCATATTTTGCCCATTAGACACTTAATAGCCATCTCTGTTATCAGATGGACTGTCCCAGTACTGCAGTGCTTGTGTTTAGGGTACAAACCCTTGGGTATAGGGTTCAATACTATCCGCCATTCCAGGCATCCACTGGGGATCTTGGAAAGAATCCCCCACGGATGCGGTGGGGGAGGACTATTTTATATAAAGCGTATAGCACAGAGACAGCAGAAGCAAGAAGAACTACAATCCTGAAGCCTGTGGAATGAAAACCACATTCACAGAAAGATAGACAAAATGAAAAGGCAGAGGACTATGTACCAGATGAAGGAACAAGATAAAACCCCAGAAAAACAACAAAATGTAGTGGAGATAGGCAACCTTCCAAAAAAAGTGGAGATAGGCAACCTTCCCAAAAAATTCAGAATAATGATAGGGAAGATGATACAACACGTCGGAAAAAGAGTGGAGGCAAAGATCAATAAGATGCAAGAAATGTTTAACAAAGACCTAGAAGAATTAAAGAACAAACAAACAGAGAAGAATAATACAATAACCAAAATGAAAAATACACTAGAAGGAATCAATAGCAGAATAAGTGAGGTAGAAGAACGGATAAGTGATCTGGAAGACAGAATGGTGGGATTCACTGCTGCAGAACAGAATAAAGAAAAATGAATGAAAAGAAATGAAGACCACCTAAGAGACCTCTGGGACAACATTAAAGGCACCAACATTCACATTATAGGGGTCCCAGAAGGAGGAGAGAGAGAGAAAGGTCCCAAGAAAATATCTGAAGAGATTATAGTAAAAAATTTCCCTAACATGGGAAAGGAAATAACCAACCCAGTCCAGGACACACAGAGAGTCTCAGGCAGGATAAACCCAAGGAGAAACACTCTGAGACATATAGTGATTAAACTGACAAAAATTAAAGACAAAGAAAAATTATTGAAAGCAACAAGGGAAAAATGACAAATAACATACAAGGGAACTCCCATAAGGTTAAGACCTGATTTCTCAGCAGAAACTCTATAAGCCAGAAGGGAGTGGCATGATATATTTAAAATGATGAAAGGGAAGTACCTACAACCAAGATTACTCTACCTGGCAGGGATTTCATTCAGATTCGACAGAGAAATCAAAAGCTTTACAGGCAAGAAAAGCAAAGAGAATTCAGCACCAAACCAGCTCTACAACAAATGCTAAAGGAACTTCTCTAAATAGGAAACATGAGAAGAAAAGGACCTGCAAAAACAAACCCAGGGCTTCCCTGGTGGCGCAGTGGTTGAGAGTCCGCCTGCCGATGCAGGGGACACGGGTTTGTGCCACGGTCCAGGAAGATCCCACATGCTGTGGAGTGGCTGGGCCTGTAAGCCATGGCCGCTGAGCCTGCGCGTCCGGAGCCTGTGCTCCGCAACGGGAGAGGCCACAACAGTGAGAGGCCCGCGTACCGCAAAAAAAAAAAAAAAAAAAAAAAAAACCCATAACAATTAAGAAAATGGTAATAGGAACATAAATATCAATAATTACCTTAAACGTGAATGGATTAAACGCACCAACCAAAAGACACAGGCTTGCTGAATGCATACAAAAACAAGACCCACATATATGCTGTCTACAACAGACCCACTTCAGACCTAGGGACAAACAGAGACTGAAAGTGAGGGGATGCAAAAAGATTTTGATTTCCATTCAAATAGAAATCAAAAGAAAGCCTGAGTAGCAATACTGATATCAGATAAAATAGACTGTAAAATAAAGAATAAAGAAAATAAAGAAATAAACAAACAAGAGACAAGGAAGGACAATACATAATGATCAAGGGATCAATCTAAGAAGAAAATCTAACAATTATAAATACATATGCATCCAACATAGGAGCACCTCAATACATAAGGCAAATGCTAACAGCTATAAAAGAGGAAATCAACAGTAACACAATAATACTGGGGGACTTTAACACCTCATTTACACCAATGGATGGATCATTCAGACAGGAAATTAATAAGGACACAAAAGCTTTAAATGACATAATAGACCAGATAGATTTAATTGATATTTATAGGACATTCCATCCAAAAACAGCAGATTACACTTTCTTCTCAAGTGCACATGGAACATTCTCCAGGATAGATCACATCTTGGGTCACAAATCAAGCCTTGGTAAATTTAAGAAAACTGAAATTATATCAAGCATCTTTTCTGATCAAAACGCTATGAGATTAGAAATCAATTACAGGGAAAAAAACGTAAAAGAATCCCAAACACATGGAGGCTAAACAATACATTACTAAATAACCAAGAGATAACTGAAGAAATCAAGGAGGAAATCAAAAAATACCTAGAGACAAATGACAGTGAAAACATGATGATCCAAAACCTATGGGATGCAGCAAAAGCAGTTCTAAGAGGGAAGTTTATAGCAATACAATCCTACCTCAAGAAACAAAAAAAATCTCAAATAAACAATCTAAATTTACAGCTAAAGGAACTAGAGAAAGAAGAACAAACAAAACCCAAAGTTAGTAGAGGAAAGAAAACACAAAGATCAGAGCAGAAATAAATGAAAAAGAAACAAAGAAAACAGTAGCAAAGATCAATAAAACTGGGGCTTCCCTGGTGGCGCAGTGGTTGAGAGTCCACCTGCTGATGCAGGGGACACGGGTTCGTGTCCCGGTCCGGGAAGATCCCACATGCCGTGGAGCGGCTAGGCCCGTGAGCCATGGCCGCTGAGCCTGCACATCCAGAGCCTGTGCTCCGCAACAGGAAAGGCCACAACAGTGAGAGGCTCACGTACAGCAAAAAAAAAAAAAGATCAATAAAACTAAAAGCTGGTTCTTTGAGAAGATAAACAAAATTGATAAACCTTTAGCCAGACTCATCAAGAAAAACAGAGAGAGGACTCAAATCAATAAAATTAGAAATGAAAAAGAATTTACAGTGGACACTGCAGAAATACAAACCATAATAAGAGACTACTACAAGCAACTCTATGCCAATAAAATGGACAACCTGGAAGAAATGGACAAATTCTTAGAAAGGTATAACCTTCCAAGACTGAACCAGGAAGAAATAGAAAATATGAACAGACCAATCACAAGTAATGAAATTGAAACTGTGACTAAAAATCTTCCAACAAACAAAAGTCCAGGACCAGATGGCTTCACAGGTGAATTCTATCAAACATTTAGAGAAAAGCTAACACCCATCCTTCTCAAACTCTTCCAAAAAATTGCAGAGGAGAGAACACTCCCAAACTCATTCTATGAGGTCACCATCACCCTGATATCAAAACCAGACAAAGATGTCACAAAAAAAGAAAATTTCAGACGAATATTACTGATGAATATAGATGCAAAAATCCTCAACAAAATACTAGCAAACAGAATACAACAACACATTAAAAGGATCATACACCATGATCAAGTGAGATTCATCCCAGGGATTCAAGGATTCTTCAATATATGCAAATCAATCAATGTGATACACCATATGAACAAACTGAAGAATAAAAACCATATGATCATCTCAGTAGATGCAGAAGAAGGATGTGACAAAATTCAACACCCATTTATGATAAAAACTCTCCAGAAAGTGGGCATAGAGGGAACTTACCCCAACATAATAAAGGCCATATACAACAAACCCACAGCAAACATCATTCTCAATGGTGAAAACCTGCAAGAATTTCCTCTAAAATCAGGAAGAAGACAAGGATGTCCACGCTTGCCACTATTATTCAGCATAGTTTTGGAAGTGCTAGCCACAGCAATCAGAGAAGAAAAAGAAGTAAAAGGGATACAAACTGGAAAAGAAGAAGTAAAACTGTCACTGTTTGCGGACGACACGATACTATACATAGAGAATCCTAAAGATGCCAGCAGAACACTATTAGAGCTAATTAATAAATTTGGTAAAGTAGCAGGATACAGAGCTGGAGGAATCAGACTCTCTGAAATCAGAGAGTAATTAAGATAATATGGTACTGGCACAAAAACAGAAATATAGATCAATGCAACAGGATCGAAAGCCCAGAGGTAAACCCATGCACCTATGGTCAACTAATCTACGACAAAGGAGGCAATGATATACAATGGAGAAAAGACAGTCTCTTCAATAATTGGTGCTGGGAAAACTGGACAGCTACATGTAAAAGAATGAAATTAGAACACTCCCTAACACCATACACAAAAATAAACTCAAAATGGATTAAAGACCTAAATGTAAGACTGGACACTATAAAACTCTTGGAGGAAAACATAGGAAGAACACTCTTTGACATAAATCACAGCAAGATCATTTTTGACCCACCTCCTAGAGTAATGGAAATAAAAACAAAAATAAACGAATGGTACCTAATGAAACTTAAAAGCTTTTGCACAGCAAAGGAAATTTTAAACAAGACGAAAAGACAACCCTCGGAATGGAAGAAAATATTTGCAAAGGAATCAACAGACAAAGGATTAATCTCCAAAATATATAAAGAGCCCATGCAGCTCAATATTAAAAAAAAAAACAACCCAATCCAAAAGTGGGCAAGAAACCTAAATAGATATTTCTCCAAAGAGACATACAGATGGCCAGGAAGCACATGAAAAGCCACTCAATATCACTAATCATTAGAGCAATGCAAATTAAAACTACAATGAGGTATCACCTCACAGGTTAGAATGGGCATCATCAGAAAATCTACAAGCAATAAATTCTGGAGAGGGTGTTAAGAAAAGGGAACCCTCTTGCACTGTTGGTGCAATGTAAATTGATACAGCCACTATGAAGAACAGTATGGAGGTTCCTTAAAAAGCTAAAAATAGAATTACCATATGACCCAGAAATCCCACTACTGGGCATCTACCCTGAGAAAACCATAATTCAAAAAGAGTCTTGTACCACAATGTTCATTGCAGCACTATTTACAATAGCCAGGACTGGAAACAACCTAAGTGTCCATTGACAGATGAATGGATAAAGATGTGGCACATATACACAATGGAATATTACTCAGCCATAAAAAGAAATGAAATTGAGTTTTGTAGTGAGGTGGATGGACCTAGAGTCTGTCAGACAGAGTGAAGTAAGTCAGAAAGAGAAAAACAAATACCGTACACTAACACATATTTATGGAATCTGAAAAAAAAAAAGGTTCTGACAAACCTAGGGTCAGGACAGGAATAGAGAATGGACTTCAGGACACGGGTAGTGGGAAGGGTAAGTTGGGACAAAGTGAGAGAGTGGCATGCACATATATATTCTACCAAATGTAAAACAGACAGCTAGCGGGAAGCAGCCACATAGCACAGGGAGATCAGCTCAGTGTTTTGTGACCACCTAGAGGGGTGGCATAGGGAGGGTGGGAGGGAGATGCAAGAGGGAGGAGATATGGAGATATATATATATATATATATATATATATATATATATATATATGTATAACTGATTCACTTTGTTATACAGCAGAAACTAACACAACATTGTAAAGCAATTATACTCCAATACAGATGTTAAAAAACAAACAAACAGGAGAAATACAATACATAGCAGAGTTTGGGGTCAATAGCTCCACCCCCTGCAGGCTATGCAATCTATCTGGGCTTCACTTGTCTCAGCTGTAAAATATGGATAATAACACTTAATTTTAAAGGTTTTAAAGAGATTTGACATGTTATATATATCAAGTTCCTGACACTCGGACACTCTTATTACACTCAAGAAAAATAGTAGTAGCTGCCATCGCCACCAGTGCCACTATTATCGTGGTTATTATGATTCATCTTGTATTTCTATTAATCACAGGAACTTTCTCTGGAATCGCATCCCTGTGTATCAATATCTGTTGGGAGAGGAGTCAACTTATTCATTCATTAAACAAATATTTCTGAAAAACAAATAAAAAGAATTACCATATGACCCAGCAATCCCACTACTGGGCATATACCCAGAGAAAACTATAATTCAAAAAGACACATGCACCCCAATGTTCATTGCAGCACTATTTATAATAGCCAGGTGATGAAAGCAACCTAAATGCTCATCAACAGACAAATGGATAAAGAAGATGTGGTACATATATACAATGGAATATTACTCAGCCATAAAAAGGAATGATATTGGATCATTTGTAGAGACGTGGATGGACCTAGAGACTGTCCTACAGAGTGAAGTAAGTCAGAAAGAGAAAAACAAATATTGTATATTAACACATATATGTGGAATCTAGAAAAATTGTACAGATGAACCAGTGTGCAAGGCAGAAATAGAGACACAGATGTAGAGAAAAAAATGTATGGACACCAAGGGGGGACAGTGGGGGGTGGGGGTGTGGGGGGGATGAAAAAGATAAAATAAAATAAAGTGTTTAGCACAGGTTAGCACAGTTTAACCACGCACATTGTAGACACTCAATCTGCTGTTCCCAATGTGCCTGAATATCCTGTTCCTCCTGTCTCCCTCCTTCCTCTACTCTCCTTCTTTCTTCCTTCTTCCAGGGAAGCTCTGCTGAAGGCTACAATACATCCCAAAAGGCAGACCAGGAGCAGATCATGCAGCTGAGAGACCATGGCTGAGGGTTTTATTTCAAGATGATGGGGAGCCATGGATGGTCATTAAATAACAAGAAGGTCTGCAACAATTTTGAGTGGAGGGGAGAAAAGATCAGAATCTTTGAAAGCAGTCAAGAAGCTCTACAGGTGAGGAATGATGAGAACTTAACTAAGGTGGTAAAGGTGGGCAAGAAGCGGAAGAATCAAATTAGGGAAATGAGGCAGAATCAATAAAGCTCGGCAACAGATTCAATATGAGGTTAAGAGAGAGAGGAGTGAAGAATGAAGATGAAGTTCAACCTCAGACGACTAGAAGACTGTGATGCCCTTAACAGAAGTCTGCCAGGAAAAGGGATAGGTTGGATGGACAAAGATATATATCTTGTCTAGGACAGGAATGAGGCACATGCAAGCCTAAATGTCTAACAGACAGCTAGAAGATTGACAGAGATTCCATGAGGGTCAACCGTGTCCGTCTTGTTATATGCCCAGTGCCTAAGGCAGAGCCTGTGTAGTATAGACGATCAATAAACACTTTCTGAATGAATGCTGGGCCAGAATTCAGGCAAGAACTTGAGCCTGGAAATGAGTGTTTTGGAGTCTCCTTATATAGATTCATTAGCTGAAAACATACAATTTAATGGAGCAGCCCAAGTATAGAGTGATAGGCAGAGAGGAAAGGCGGTCCAAGGAGGAATCTTCATGGGGAAGATGCTGACAAGTGTCAGTAGGTCTTTACCAGGGTTGATAAGTGAGGAAAGAAGAGTCAGCAAGGTGAACGTACACCAGAGAGATCTCTCAGAAAGTGGGTCTTCTATTCTGAGGTTGAGAACCATTACATCAGCATTCCCAGAAGCTACAGCTTGGAATCCTAGAAGGACGAGGGCCCCGCTGGCACCTGAACAAGAAGAGAGTTGCAGAAAAAGCAACAGAGCAAAAACCTCCCCAGCTTGTTAAATCCTGCTTGAGGCAAAAGAAATTCCAGCAGATTCCAGGAAACTGTCAAGAGGAGGAATTGCCCTCACTAAGACAGCATGACAGCCATATCCCAATAGGGCCAAGATGCCTTGTCAGGGTGTCACCGAGCAGGACCCTCAGCGGCCAAAGAAGCCAGTCTGACAGTTGAGTGTTGATACCCCATTGTTTCGCTTTGTCCCTCCCAGCAATTCCAAAGATTCACCCACTTCCCTTGGGTCTGAGCTGCTTGCAACAAAGGGAAAGTATTTTCCCACTCAGCAACTATGATCCTTGCTAGTCTTGCTCGGTCTTTCTTGACTGATTTGGCTCATAATTTAGTCATCTCCTTGCTGTCTTTCCTGGGTAACCCCCAAGTTACTGCCGTTGTGGAAGAAGGGACATTGCCCTGAAGTGGCAGTGCTTGAAATTGATCTTCAAAGAAAAATAATGTTATTTCTTTTCAATTGTTATATATGCTTTCATGGTTTTTTAGAAGGGAGGAAATATCTTTTCTGGTTCTATTGGAAGAGGGGGAGAGAGATCTAAAATATTAAATTCCAAAGACTTTCTTGACCTTCACACCTGACACAATCCCTGTTCCAGGTCCCAGCGTGAGGACTCAGTAAATGTTTGGTCAAGTAAATTCATGCAATCAGAGGGCATTCCCTCACGGGCAACACTTATTGTGGGTCAAAAACTATTCTTCCAGCTGTGTGCTCTGTCTCCTGGAACCAAGTCACTGTTTTCTCCAAGCCAAACAAAGTCACTGTTGACATTCTTCCTACTGCTGCCTTTAGTCGCTCACCAAGCTATTGGGTTTTACTCCACAAATCCCTTTCAGATTAGCCCTCACCCCTATATCCCTACTGTCACAGCCTTCCTTTAGGGTTTATTATCTAGAGCTAGAAAGCATCATTACGATAATTGTCTCTCTCTTGGTTCTAGCCAGGAGGAATTTGTTCTAGTAACTATACCCTATATATATGCTAGTTATCTTTGCCAAATAAAATTATATCATTATTCTCTTATATAAAAAAACTCCTGGGGACTTCCCTGGTGGTCCAGTGGTTGAGAATCTGCCTTCCAATGCAGGGGATGCAGGTTCGATCCCTGGTCAGGGAACTGAGATCCCACATGCTGCAGGGCAACTAAGTCCACGTACTGCAACTACTGAGCCCACGTGCCACAACTAGAGAGAAGCCCACGTGCTGAAACGAAAGAGCCCATGTGCCACAATTAAGATCTGATGCAGCCAAAATTAAAATAAATAAATAAGTAAATATTCTTTAAAAAACCTCCTGGGAATCAATCAATTTTTTCCAGAATAAACTCTATACTCCCTACCGAACTTTCCAGCCTCACCCCTAGTTGCTTCTCCCATTTCAGCCAGTGTCCCAGCCACTCTGAGCTACTCATTTTTCCTAAAATGCAACCAATTCTAAGATGCGTGTGTACCTTTCCTTTCCTTTCCCCAGAAGTCCTTGCCCTCTTTTGATTGCAGAGCAATTTATCTTCTATAATCCCCTTGCCAGTCCTTCATGGTCTCAAACTTGGTCCCACTCACCCTACCCTACTCTGCTTGTATCCTAAGTGTTGAGGCAAGAGATCCATCATCCTCTGTCCTTTGAGGGGGACAAAGGACATCCCTTGTCTCCCGCAAGAGAGGACATAGTCCTCCAAGATAGAGTTTTATCTCCACTATTTATTTCCTGAAATGCCCCCAGAGTGGGAAGGACAAATAGCATCATGTCCATTTGATATGTGGAAGGAGACAGTCTCAGGCAGGAGTTGTCACAGCAAGACAAGATGTGGAAGGTAGCACAGAATCATTATCTGGCTCTGTATCTTCTTGGCCCACTCACTGAGCAGCTCCACAAGGTACCACGTAGTACCCGAGAGCTCTTCTCACCCAGAATTCCAAGAAAAAAAATCCCAGCTCTCAGCAGGAGCCCAGGATGACCTGCTCTGTCCTGCCAGCCAGCAGGGCCAGTGATTCCTTCTAGAAAACTGTACTGTGTGGTGTAGATGTTTTCCTAAAAGAAATGAAGCAGTCTCTAGGAGAAATAAAGCTCAAAATTAAGTGCCCACAACCACACAACTTGATATTTATTATTGGGGAAAAACCAATATATGAACATGGAAAAATAAGCAAGCAATACAGAAAGATATACCATGAAAAGGACATCTATCTCTCAACACTTGTGCCCCATGCTCTCTCCCCAGCAGTTGTTTACCTCCTAAAACTATGCCGCTTTATATAATGAGTGCACATTTTTTAAATGAATGGAAACACAGTAAAAATACTAATCGATACCTTGCTCTTTTCACTTAAAATATACTTTAGAGGGCTTCCCTGGTAGCACAGTGGTTGAGAGTCCGCCTGCCGATGCAGGGCACATGGGTTCGTGCCCCGATCCGGGAAGACCCCACATGCCGCGGAGCGGCTGGGCCCGTGAGCCATGGCCGCTGAGCCTGCGCTCCGCAACGGGAGAGGCCACAACACTGAGAGGACCGCGTACCGCAAAAAAAAAAAAAAAAAAAAAAAAAAATATATATATATATATATATATACACTTTAGAGATCATTCTGTATGAGCCATAGACATCTAAGTCCTTTCATAGCTGCACAGTATTCAACTGTGTGGATGTGCCCCCAGTAGTTCAGCTTTCCTATTGATGGGCCCTTAAATTGTTTCCAGGCTCTAGTTATCAAAAGGGTTGCTGCAAATAGGTCATACATATGTCATCGTGCACATATGCCAATATCTGTGACATAAATTCATAAAACGGAAGACGATGGGCCAAAAGCTATGAAAATACAAACAAAAAAATGAAGGTCCTTCTGTGGATGATGGGTCCCTGGAGTTCTGAGTCATTCTACATGGCTCTGTTGGCCATCAGTGGGGAGCAGCTGACTTCAAACAGAGTGTCTGGCATGACACGGCCCTGCACTGCACACAGTAAAACCGCTCTGGGGTGAAAGAACTTGGGGTGCTTTGGTGTTTTCAAATTCATTGTCCATATATAAACCCTTAGCATGGTATTCAAGGCCTTTCATGATCTGGTGCATCATATAATGAAGTGATTTAGGTCTTATCTACAAGCCACACTCCTGCTTAAAAACTTGAAATCAGAATATAAGAGGTGCCAAGACGAACTCAGAGTGTGGTTAACTTTCCCCAAGGCATATGTAGACGTGGCCCCATGTTACATCTTCCTGGTCTGATCCCAAGTCATTAACCAACCCTCATGCATATCCCATAATAGTCATTAGTCACATTCAAAGAGGCAGAAAAAAGACTTTTAGTAATATAAGACCTAGGACATACCCAATTAGGAATAAAGATGTAGATTGGGAGTTTCACACTCATATACCTACGTAGCCCCACCACCACACACATACACAGACACACACCTTGTGTTATGACCAAGCCGAGTGGAGAGCTCAGGCCCCATCCAAATGCAGCCACCACTATTCAGTTCAGTTCCACTTCCGCTCCCTTGTGAGACAGCCAGCCTGCTATCACAAGAATTTACATGCTTCCAAGACAAATTAGAAATACAGATTTGTATGTAAAACTTCCAAATTGTATAGAATTTGAAAATAATATTTTAAAAAGTTAATCCTAGGCCAGGCGAAAAAAAAAGCATATTGTCAGATTAGGTCCATGAGCCCTCAGATCTCTCTGCTCTCTTTCCCCTTCTTCTCCAAACAAGTTCTCGCAGTACTCAGCATCCATGCTTCCAACCTAAGTAATAGAAATCCACAAAGGTCTCCAACTTACAGCTGAAACAGAGGCTGGAAAGCAAGCCCACTTTTGTTGAAAGGAATGTTCTGAAGGACTCTCTGAGCCTGTGCTCCAGCTGTTGGAATGAAGCTCACATACTAAGCATTCTGAGGACCTCACAAGACAAGTTATAATTAAGAGCTAAATTATATATGACCAGCTGGTGAACTGAGTGTGTTGGGCCATAAAACAATGATCAGTCAGATCAACTTAAGAAAGCGACATTGCTTCATTACCAACCCTAAAGCTGCTTTGTTATCCGAGGCTTCTTGACCATTTCCCACTCCCCAGGTGGTGTTCTTTCCTCGATCCTTTGAAATGAGTTGTGTGCTCCTTCCTAAAGTGCCTCAGAGGAAGAGCAGAAAATCCGGGGGCTCCTCACACCCATCCTTTCCATTCTCCCTTTGAGTGGGATGTGCAAATTTGTTCCTCCTTGGAACAGCCTCTTGTACATATGGCATGTTCTTGGAGGAGATGTGCCTGCATCTTTGGGAACTCACTCGGGGCGGGGCTGGCACTAGCCTACGGCCTTCCCTTTCAGAACCAGAACAGCGGGGAAATGGGTCTTCAGGTTACCAGTCAACAGCACCCCAAATCTGGCTACCACTGTGTGTGTACAGGAAAACCAGGGTGGATTTAGATGCATTTGACCCTGATTTTTCTGTTACTATGTTGAAATGTGAAACACTGGGAGAGATTTGAAATTTTCCATGTTATATATAAACCTTGCTGGGAAATTAAAAGTATCTCTCTACATATTCCACTCTATTGGCTGCCCAGCACCCCTTCAATGGTCTCTTGATAATATCACCCGGATTTCCCTTTGGAAAATTATCTCTTCCTCACTGGCTTTGGGCTTCGGGACTATTTTCCCAGATGCTTTTTTTATCTTACCCTAGTCATAGCATGAAAACATTCTGTCATTCGTTCAGTGGTTCATTTCACAAATACTGAGCATCTACTTTGTTTCAAGTACTGTCCTTGGTGCTGAAAACATAGATTGATAATTAATAGTCTTCTCACTTCTGACTTTATGGAGCTTACCTTTGGCCTAAGCGGGGCTAACTGTCAAGCTCCTTCAATGGAATTAGGATTGTAAACAGAATGACACAATAACTAAAAATGATTGGACTCATCTATTCCAGCTTTGGCACCCTTGTGAGATGTGGGAGGAATTTCTGATTCTCGGACCCAAGAATTACTTACATTTCTATCCACAGGAACTGCTGGGTGCTTACTTATATCTATATCCCTTTCCCCAGCCTTGCCATCAATGCCATGAGTACTCAACATACTTCCAATAAAATCCTCTTTTGTTTTTATTTACTGGTGTCAATTTTTACTACTTATAAACCAAGAACCTCCACTAATGTTGGAGCTGCTTCTCAGCCTATCTGGTCACTAAGCTGGCTTGGGTATCTCATCTTACCAAAACTTGGAGTGTTTTTTTAAAACAATCAGTTTGATAAAAACAATAAAACAATTAGTTGAAAATAACTGAATCCACGCTGTAGAAAACATTACATGCAATTTGACACTACCCTTCTCTCTCTCTCCCTCTCTCTCTCTCTCTCTCTCTCTCTCTCTCGCTCTCTCATAGCTCTTCTCTCTTGATCCCCCATAGAAATCAAGACTATCTAAAGCACAATTTTTTTGGGCCAAGCCAGGCAGAATGCAGGATCCCAGTTCCCAAACCAGGGATCGAACCCATGCCCCCTGTAGTGGAAGTGCACGGTCCCAACCACTGGACCACCAGGGAAGTCCCTAATGCACAATTTTAATAATAACCATTGGTGTCTTCTCACTAGGATATTGTTACTGTCTTTAGGCAGTGGTAGCTAGGAATATGTATGCCCTAGTTCTTGCCTATCTTGGTTTCTTCCATATTTTAACTCACCCACTTCTCCATCCCTCAGTGACTGGCATAGCTCACTGTTTGGAGCATGCTTTAGTAAAGGTTTTGTATCAGTGCAAATATCCTAATGGCTTGTCTTTCAGACTCTCTGTATAGTGTAGTTTCAAGTGAGTCTTGAAGGGAATGTGAGTCTCTGAGATGTGCCGCAAATGCAGCCTATCCCTTTCTAAGCTGAATTGCACATGGCAGCAGAAAACATAAATCGTTTTGGTTATTTTCAGAGTCTAAGCAGATAATGTAAACAAATAAATATAGAAAGACATAAGGCAATATAAGGTTGTGGAAGCCTATGAATCAGAGAGCATGTGCCCTGCTTATAGAACCCGCCACCACCTGGCTATTGCCATGCAGAAATGTGGGCCCAGGATTGCCAGATCTTTCCATTTTTCAAGAGAAGTTTTGAAATCTGGATTTGTGGGTAAATCTACCAATTTTGGGATGTTGGCAATGAAATAAAAGGGAATTAATGCTTGAAAACAAAACAAGATATGTTTATGGGCAGATTTTCGCCAAGGAGCTGTCAGTTTTCAGCTCTGGATCTTCCTTCATCTCTGCAATTCATCTCATAATATACCAGCTGATTGTGCTTCTCGATACTTTTAGCTTTATGTTTTGCTTCTTCCTTATTCTCTCACCTTGTTTGGAATCGATAACCTTCTTCCAGACCACTTGCTTTATGGTGTTGCTCTAGGAATTACCCCAGGCTCTGATGCTCCGGTGCTCTTCACTTCATTCCAGGCCTGGGGATGGCTGTCCAAGCCTTCCAGCCTCCAGCCTCTGCTGTAATGCTCTCCATGACAAGGAATTTACTACCACCCATCAGATGATTCCATCATATGAAGCCATATAATGTAATGGAAAGCATGTAGATTTTAGCATAAAACAAATACGAGTTCATCCCAGCTTGGTTACTTAGCCTGTGCAAGCCACAGTTTTATCTGTTAAACAGATACTCGTTTGAGGAATTAAATGTGATGACATTGGCCAGCATGTTGTCCCTTTCACATAGGAAGTAAGGGGGTCATAGTGGTGGTTTCCATTCTTTCTATTATTTCTTCTCCATTCATCTTGGGAATGCCCTCCTGAGTACATATCAAATCTCACTTTCACATTGTAGTCTTCCAAAATTAAGAAACCATGTTCATATCTCCCCAGGTGTTCTCTTTTCCAGACTCAGTGGAACCGGTCAAGTGTAGAGGGACCCCCATATGGACATTAACCCCAGTCATTCCTGGGATTCAAGCAAGACGAGGAGGTGTGTTTGCAGCTGTGGTAGAGAGGGACTTCTGGAAGCCTGTCTGGGGGACTGAAGATCCATCTGGGAAAGGGATTATCTTAAGAAGAGGGTCTTGGGGAAAGGGTTTCATTCAGTTACAATGCTCCAATCTGAGAGTGGGAAGTGGTAATAGCGAAAAGGTCTTTCTCAGCACAGCATGTGAGATTTGTGCTCTAACACAGCACCTGTGGACACATGCCTGGCTGACTAAGGAGAAGGCAGTGCAAAAAGAAATGAGTAAAAGAAGAACAAAAGGAAAAGAGCTGTTATGACTTTGTAAAACATTGGGACCCAGGGCAGGATCTCTTGGAAGCTCATGAGACTGGACCGTGAGGGTGAGAGAGTTCTCCCATCGACACGGGCTTTGCTCCGCATCACCACCACCCCCAGCAGACAAACCCCTGTCAGGATTAAAGGGATACTGGCTCTGCAATGCTTTACACATTAAGCCTGCAAGAATTGCTATTATTCGGTGTGATGGTGTGTGGCTTATAGCAACTGTGACTTGACAATCAAGTAATGAGCTATTGATGAGGGAAATGAACCTGATGACAGCTGAGGCTGGAGACCATTAACATATAAGCCATTTCCTGCTGATGTTATCACCTGGGATTCTTTGATAATAGCTAATAATTATAACCACATTTATTGAGATGTTACTCTGTGCAGGGAGTGCTTTATACGGATTATTCCATGTAAGCCTCACAACTCTATGAGAAAATTGTTATTACTGTTCTGACTTACAGATGAGGAATCTGGGCAGATGAAAACAACACAGTTCCACAAAGTGTTGGGAAATGGGGGCTCAGGCATACTCATCAGTAGAGAGTTTAAGAGATACAAGCAGAGAAGTGACAGGGTGTAATAGGGAAGAACAAATCTGACTGCATATTAGATCTGTTTCTTTTACTTTAACCTTTGTATTCTACCGCCTTTGCTTCCAGTTAAGAATGTTGCCTATATCCTGAAATATACAGGGTAGCCCATTCTCAAGGCTCTGACCTTTAAGAGTATAACACTTCCATTCATATAGAGATAAAAAGTTGCTGAACAGAGAATAACATTTGACTCATTGGAGGTTTACAGGAACATTGTGACCTGACCTATGTGGACAGCTGCAAGAACAAAGGATTCCGACACCAAGAAGTTTGCAACAACTAACCACAACCCCTCCCCCTTTTAGTGTAAAAGAAGCCTGAATTCTGACTGGGGTAAGAGGGTTCTCTAGGACATTAGTCTGCCATCTTCTCGGTCTGCTGGCTTTCCAAATAAAGTCATTATTCCTCGCCCCAACAACTCGTCTCCCGATTTATTGGCCTGTCGTGCAGCAAGCAGAACGAGTTTGGACTCAGTAACAAGAGCACACGTGATCCCCTGAGCTATGATTGTCCTCAAGGAGGGATGACGCTCAGACTGGGCAGAGATAGGCTAGAAGCACCGTGGGTGAGGATTCCACAGAGATGGATGCTGCTCCTCTACTTGACCATGGTAATAGGGAAAGGGCAGCATCCGTGCCTTCCAGACATTTAGGTGCAAGGGGGATGAGCTGGGGATCTTGTTAAAAATGCAGATTCTGATTCAGTAGGTCTGGGGTGAGGCCCAAGATTCTGCACGTCTTAAAATCCCTAAGGGGATAATAATGCTGTGGGTCCACAGATCACATTATGTGTAGCAAGGATCTAGGCAACTATATAACAATGGAGCTTGTGGTTAAAGAACTGACCTTGTGGGGAAAGAGTAGCCCGGCTCTGGTCTCAACTTATGCTGCCACTGAGCAAATTCAAAGCTGCTGAACCAACTCACTGCTACAGTAGCAGAGAAGAGAGTAGTAAGGAAATGAGACCCCACAGCCATCCACATGGGTCTCTTCTTAGTTCTCCAAATGAAACTAAAATGCCTTGCTTTTCACAATTAAAAAAATTTCACATTCAATGTAGCAAAACCACAAAACTAATAAAGTTAATTTTTTAACATCAATTTAATGCGATGGTAATATGTTTAATATTGTGGTAAATCAGCACCCATTAAGTGAACGGGATATAAATTACTATAGCCAAGTTTCTTTTCCTTTTAGCAATGTCCCTCCGATTTTTAGTGTGAACTAACTGCAAAGCTTAGTTTTGTACAGCTCACAACGATGTTATGTGGCCTTCGCTTGATACAAAAGCGTCCTTTATCTATTATGCTCACCTCTCTTATTTTTGCATTAGCCTGTGACAATGAAAGTCACACATTATTGCTTTCATGATGACAAATCAAAATTTTCATTTAATAATTACATTAGAAGCTGAAGTCTTCTTTCATCAAAGTATCTTTCGATTGCAAAAAGGAATCTTTGTTTTTATTCCTGCCAAAATACTTCTAAGTGAATACAAGAACCGGAAGATGCAAAATTATGTGCCATCTTGTTTTTTAATTTTTAAAATTCATTTTTAAAAACTATTTTTTTCTTCCATCAAAACAGTGTATTTTTATTTCCTACTTCCTCATGTGAGAATATAGATAAAATATCAGTTCTGTTTCCATCGCTACTTCCCAAACTTCTTCTGAATTGTTACTTTTATACTGTCACATTTACAATACTTACATTTGGTTCTAGAATGGTAATTAATTCCTCTGAGCTTTATCAGTAGGTTGATTCTGAAAATGAAAATCAATAGTTATTTCATTACTATGACTGTGAAAACGTGGTTCACCACAACTGTTTCTCTCTACAGTTAAATGTTCTTTCTCATATGACTTCTTGCCTGGAGTTCAATTTTTTTGGAACTAATTACTTTTGGCATATTGTAAATTTTGTTCAACCTCTCCTATAAATTTAGTATCCTATCAAGTTCTCCCGTTTCCCTGGAGATAATGTCTGATTATGTCTTTATTCTACCATACTATTTACTGATACTTAGCTATGTATTGAAACTTTTTTTTTTAACAGCTTTATTGGAGTATAATTGCTTTACAATGGTGTGTTAGTTTCTGCTTTATAACACAGTGAATCAGTTATATATATACATATATCCCCATATCTCTTGCCTCTTGCATCTCCCTCCCTCCCACCCTCCTTATCCCACCCTTCTAGGTGGTCACAAAGCACCGAGCTGATCTCCCTGTGCTATGCAGCTGCTTCCCACTAGCTATCTATTTTACATTTGGTAGTGTATATATGTCCATGCCACTCTCTCACTTTGTACCAGCTTACCCTTCAGCCTCCCCATGTCCTCAAGTCCATTCTCTAGTAGGTCTGCATCTTTATTCCTGTCTTGCCCCTAGGTTCCTCATGACCTTTTTTTTTTAAGATTCCATATACATCTGTTAGCATACAGTATTTGTTTTTCTCTTTCTGACTTACTTCACTCTGCATGACAGACTCTAGGTCCATCCACCTCACTACAAATAACTCAATTTCGTTTCTTTTAATGGCTGAGGAATATTCCATTGTATATATGTGCCACACCTTCTTTATCCATTCATCTGTTGATGGACACTTAGGTTGTTCCCATGTCCTGGCTATTGTAAATAAAGCTGCAACGAACATTGTGGTATATGACTCTTTCTGAATTGTGGTTTACTTAGGGTAGATGCCCAGTAATGGGATTGCTGGGTCATATGGTAGTTCTATTTTTAGTTTTTAAGGAACCTCCATACTGTTCTCTATAGTGGCTGTATCAATTTACATTCCCACCAACAGTGCAAGAGTGTTCCCTTTCCTCCACACCCTCTCCAGCATTTATTGTTTCTAGATTTTTTGATGATGGACATTCTGACCAGTGTGAGATGATATCTCATTGTAATTTTGATTTGCATTTCTCTAATGATGAATGATGTTGAGTATTCTTTCATGTGTTTGTTGGCAATCTGTATATCTTCTTTGGAGAAATGTCTATTTAGGTCTTCTGCCCACTGTTGGACTGGGTTGTTTGTTTTTTTGATATTGAGCTGCATGAGCTGCTTGTAAATTTTGGAGATTAATCTTTTGTCAGTTGCTTCATTTGCAAATATGTTCTCCCATTCTGAGGGTTGTCTTTTCGTCTTGTTTATGGTTTCCTTTGCTGTGCAAAAGCTTTTAAGTTTCATTAGGTCCCATTTGTTTATTTTTGTTTTTATTTCCATTTCTCTAAGAGGTGGGTCAAAAAGGATCTTGCTGTGATTTATGCCATAGAGTATTCTGCCTATGTTTTCCTCTAAGAGTTTTATAGTGTCTGCCCTTACATTTAGGTCTTTAATCCATTTTGAGTTTATTTTTGTGTATGGTGTTAGGCAGTGTTCTAAATTCATTCTTTTACATGTAGCTGTCCAGTTTTCCCAGCACCACTTACTGAAGAGGCTGTCTTTTCTCCATGGTATATTCTTGCCTCCTTTATCAAAGATATGGTGTCCATATGTGTGTGGGTTTATCTCTGGGCTCTCTATCCTGTTCCATTGATCTATATTTCTGTTTTTGTGCCAGTACCATACTGTCTTGATTACTGTAGCTTTGTAGTATAGTCTGAAGTCAGGGAGTCTGATTCCTCCAGCTCCGTTTTTCTTTCTCAAGATTGCTTTGGCTATTCGGGGTCTTTTGTGTTTCCATACAAATTGTGAAACATTTTGTTCTAGTTCTGTGAAAAATGCCAGTGGTAGTTTGATAGGGATTTCACTGAATCTGTAGATTGCTTTGGGTAGTAGAGTCATTTTCACAATGTTGATTCTTCCAATCCAAGAACATGGTATATCTCTCCATCTATTTGTATCATCTTTAATTTCTTTCATCAGTGTCTTGTAATTTTTTAATACAGGTCTTTTGTCTCCTTAGGTAGGTTTATTCCTAGGTATTTCATTCTTTCTGATGCAATGGTAAATGGGAGTGTTTTCTTAATTTCACTTTCAGATTTTTCATCATTAGTGTATAGAAATGCAAGAGATTTCTGTGCATCAATTTTGTATGCTGCTACTTTACCAAATTCATTGATTAGCTCTAGTAGTTTTCTGGTAGCATCTTTAGGATTCTCTATGTATAGCATCATGTCATCTGCAAACAGTGACAGCTTTACTTCTTTTCCAATTCGGATGCCGTTTATTTCTTTTCCTTCTCTGATTGCTGTGGCTAAAACTTCCAAAACTACATTGAATAATAGTAGTGAGAGTGGGCAACCTTGTCTTGTTCCTGATCTTAGTGGAAATGGTTTCAGTTTTTCACCATTGAGGACGATGTTGACTGTGGGTTTGTCATATATGGCCTTTATTATGTTGAGGTAAGTTCCCTCTATGTCTACTTTCTGGAGGGTTTTTATCATAAATGGGTGTTGAATTTTGTTGAAAGTTTTCTCTGCATCTATTGAGATGATCATATTGGTTTTCTCCTTCAATTTGTTATTTTGCTGTATCACGTTGATTGATTTGCATATTTTGAAGAATCCTTGCATTCCTGGGATAAACCCCACTTGATCATGGTGTATGATCCTTTTAATGTGCTGTTGGATTCTGTTTGCTAGTATTTTGTTGAGGATTTTTGCATCTATGTTCATCAGTGATATTGGCCTGTAGTTTTCTTTCTTTGTGACATCTTTATTGGCTTTGGTACCAGGGTGATGGTGGCCTCGTAGAATGAGTTTGGGAGTGTTCCTCCCTCTGCTATATTTTGGAAGAGTTTCAGAAGGATAGGTGTTAGCGCTTCTCTAAATGTTTGATAGAATTTGCCTGTGAAGCCATCTGGTCCTGGGCTTTTGTTTGTTGGAAGATTTTTAATCACATTTTCAATTTCAGTGCTTGTGATTGGGCTGTTTATATTTTCTATTTCTTCCTGGTTCAGTCTCGGAAGGTTGTGCTTTTCTAAGAATTTGTCCATTTCTTCCAGGTTGTCCATTTTATTGGCGTACAGTTGCTTGTAGTAATCTCTCATGATCCTTTGTGTTTCTGCAGTGTCAGTTGTTACTTCTCCTTTTTCATTTCTAATTCTATTGATTGGAGTCTTCTCTCTTTTTTTCTTGATGAGTCTGGCTAATGGTTTATCAATTTTGTTTATCTTCTCAAAGAATCAGCTTTTACTTTTATTGATCTTTGCTATCGTTTCCTTCATTTCTTTTTCACTTATTTCTGATCTGATCTTTATGATTTTTTTTACTTCTGCTAACTTTGGGGTTCTTTTCTTCTTCTTTCTCTAATTGCTTTAGGTGTAAGGTTAGATTGTTTATTTGAGATGTTTCTTGTTTCTTGAGGTAGGATTGTATTGCTATAAGCTTCCCTCTTAGAACTGCTTTTGCTGCATCCCATAGGTTTTGGATCGTCGTGTTTTCGTTGTCATTTGTTTCTAGGTATTTTTTTATTTCCTCTTTGATTTCTTCAATGATCTCTTGGTTATTAAGAAGTGTATTGTTTAGCCTCCATGTGTCTGTATTTTTTACAGATTTTTTTCCTATAATTGATATCTAGTCTCATAGCGTTGTGGAAAAGATACTTGATACAATTTCAATTTTCTTAAATTTACCAAGGCTTGATTTGTGACCCAAAATATTATCTATCCTGGAGAATGTTCTATAAGCACTTGAGAAGAAAGTGTATTCTATTGTTTTTGGATGGATTGTACTATAAATATCAATTAAATCCATCTTGTTTAATGTATCATTTAAAGCTTGTGTTTCCTTATTTATTTTCATTTTGGATGATCTGTCCATTGGTGAAAGTGGGGTGTTAAAGTCCCCTACTATGATTGTGTTACTGTCGATTTCCCCTTTTATGGCTGTTAGTATTTGCCTTATGTATTGAGGTGCTCCTATGTTGGGTGCATAAATATTTACAATTGTTATATCTTCTTCTTGGATTGATCCCTTGATCATTATGCAGTGTCCTTCTTTGTCTCTTGTAATAGTCTTTGTTTTAAAGTCTATTTTGTCTGATATGAGAATTGCTACTCCAGCTTTCTTTTGATTTCCATTTGCATGGAATATCGTTTTCCATCCCTTCACTTTCAGTCTGTATGTGTCCCTAGGTCTGAAGTGGGCTATGTAGTGAATCTTAGATCAAAATAGTTGTTCCTCTGAAAGTCAAAAGCTCCTAATGTTTGGAGCTGATGATGAGTAGTATGATGCTGACTTCTTGTTTTCATTTTGATTTTTTTTCCTCATTTTTTGCTTTTAGGGTTTCCCTTTTATCATAGATGTTATGACATTTTGTGGTAATGTTCTATGTGGGTTTTTTGTTTTTGTTTCAATTCACTGGGCACTAGGTGTACATTTTCAATCTGAACATTAAAAGTCCTTCAGTTCTGGAGAACTGTCCTCATTACTTCTTTGATACTTTCCCCTATCATTTTTCCCTTGGTCAGATGTTCAGTGCTCTTGCATTGACCCTCTGGGTTTCCTTCTCATATTTTCCACCGCTTTGTTTTCATGTTCTTCTTCTGAGATATTTCCCAGATCTAATTTTCCAACTTTGCTATTGAATTATTTTCTCTTCTGACAAATACATATTTACTATCTAGGAGAGAATTTCTTAGTATGTGTTTACTCCATTTTCATTGTGTTCTATGCTTGTTTGAATATTTTCTCAAATCTCCCTGAGGACACACATTAGAGTTTGGAGAAGTTCCCTCCTGTTCTTTGCATGAATCCTGTTCCCTGTTGTGTGTCTGTTCATTTTGATGTCTCTCTTCCATGTTTGAGGGTCTCTCATTTGAAGACCTTTGACTTTTCATGCTCAAGAAGAAGTCAGTCAAACCTGATGAGGGTCCTGTGGTATAGATGAACCTTGCTCATTTTGCCAATTTGCTCTAAGTGAGAGCAGTTTGGGGAAGCAAGTAAACCATAACCTGGTGAGCCCCTAAATGATAAAATGTAAAAGACATTTCTCTGGAGCCTTCCAGTTTCTGTGGAAGAAAATACTCCTTTTTAAAAAAGTATTAGAGTAGAAGCTTAGCTTCCAAGAATTATGCCCTCCAGAGTGGAGTGGGTCTGACTGTTTCATATATAAACTTTTGATTAATCACATTGTTTTCTACCTCACAATTTTAATCCTACACTTTTTTTTTTTCTTTTTTTTGTGGTACTCGGGCCTCTCTCTGTTGTGGCCTCTCCCGATGCGGAGCGCAGGCTCAGCGGCCATGGCTCATGGGCCCAGCCGCTCCGCGGCAAGTGGGATCTCCCCGGACCGGGGCACGAACCCGTGTCCCCTGCATCAGCAGGTGGATTCTCAACCACTGTGCCACGAGGGAAGCCCCCTACTCTCTTTTATACATGATATTTCATAGTGCTGAGGCCCTTAAATACGTGGAAGGGCATATTGCCTCCCTCCTTATTTGAATCTCCTTTCTGTACATACTCTGGGCTGTGGCTTCCTTATTCTGTTTCACCAGTTTTCAATTCTTCATATCTTGTCCATCTTCCAGAAATTTGATAAAATCTTTCTTCTCATGGCTCTCTTTTTATCTTCTTATCATTGAATATTTAGACATCATTTTCATTCCTTTACTATCGTTTTACTGAGATACTGGTAGAGAAAGGGAACAAACTCATGTTGTCAAACAGTCAACTTCAACCAGAAGTCATTATTGTTATTTTAGCATCAGAAATGCCAATCTATTGCCAGCCTGATATGCTTACCTAGGTCTTTAAAGGTAAATGCTTCCTTTAATTGGCACCAATGATTACTTGGTGAAATTATAAACCACATGCAAAGACAGTACTTGATCATAAGGATATGTGTCAAATACGATGGTATTCCCTGTAAGTAATAGGGAAACCTCAACTCAATCTGTTTAAACAGTAAGGAAATGTATTATTTCATATATCATTAAATCAGGGGGAGGCAGAACCCACAGTGAGTAAAATCAGGACTGTTTAATTTTGAGATTTTGTTGACTGCTTTCCTCTGTATGTGGACTCACATTAGCTTCCATGCGGTGACAAAATGGCTTCCTGCACATACACAAGATGATTTCCTGCATGTATACAAGACGGCTTCCTGTGTGTACATAAGACAACTTCCTGCATGTAAAGAAGATGATTTCCTGCATGTACACAAGATGGCTTCCTGCACGTACATAACTTCCTGCATGTATACAAGATGATTTCTTTCATGTATACAAGATAACTTCCTGCACATACACAGATGATTTCCTGCATGTATACAAGATGATTTCCTACATGTGCACAGATGACTTCCTGCATCTACACAAGATGATTTCCTACATGAACACAAGATGACTTCCTGCATGTACAGAAGATGGCTTCCTGCACGTACACAGATGACTTTCTGCACGTACATAAAGTGATTTCTTGCATGTATACAAGATGAATTCCTGCATGTACCCAGATGACTTCCTGCATATATACAAAATGATTTCCTGCACGTGCACAGATGACTTCCTGCATCTACACAAGACAATTTCCTGCATGTACACAAATGACCTCCTGCATGTGCACAGATGACTTCCTGCACGTATACAGGATGATTTCCTGCCTATATACAAGATGATTTCCTGCATATATGCAAGATGACTTCCTGCATGTACATAAGATGATTTCCTGCATGTCCACAGATGACTTCCTACATGTATACAACATGACTGCATCCATATACACAGGATGATTTCCTGAATGTATACAAGATGATTTCCTGCATGTACACAGATGACTTCCTGCATGTGTACAAGATGATTTCCTGCATGTGTACAAGATGACTTCCTGGGGATCCCCTGGTGGCACAGTGGTTAAGAATTCACCTGCCAATGCAGGGGACACAGGTTCGAACCCTGGCCCGGGAAGATCCCACATGCCGCAGAGCAACTAAGCCTGTGTGCCACAACTACTGAGCCTGCGTTCTACAGCCTGCGAGCCACAGCTACTGAGCCTGTGTGCCACAACTACTGAAGCCCACCTGCGTGCCTAGAGCCCATGCTCCCCAAGAAGAGAAGCCACGAAAATGAGAAGCTCGCACACCACAATGAAGAGTAGCCCCCGCTCTCTGCAACTAGAGAAAGCCTGCGCACAG
The DNA here is from genome assembly GCF_963455315.2 of Globicephala melas. Lineage (NCBI taxonomy): Eukaryota > Metazoa > Chordata > Mammalia > Artiodactyla > Delphinidae > Globicephala > Globicephala melas. The sequence goes on from NC_083328.1 coordinate 18,813,822, forward strand.
CAATGCAGACCCAACACAGTCAAAAATAAAAACAAATAAATTAATTAATTTTAAAAAAAGATGACTTCCTGCATGTATATAAGATGATTTCCTGCATGTACACAAGATGGCTTCCTTCATGGTCACTAGAGACAACTAGGGAAACTAGTTTTCCCATTTTTATATCCTGTGAATGACAGGGGAGAAAAACCTTCCCCCCAACCACAATATAAAAAGTCATCCTGCCAATCTCAAGCCTACCCCACACTTTTAAGTCATCAGGGAATGCTAGTTTACTTACTTAAATCTGTGTTTCTGAAACAAATAATTGCAAGGGAAATAGGATTGCAATGATTTGCATAAAGAAACCAGAATCCAACTTGAGAACATGGGCTGAGTGAGGCATGGGCATACCTGAAGAAAAGATGGGGCTTTGGAAAAGATGACTGGGAAATAGGACACAATAGGTAAACCATTGTTGGGTGATCCAGGACATGCTTATATTTTAATTACTATTAATGCCAACATGGCAATGTACTATTTAAATATCCTCATGGAGAACTCTCAAGCACCTGACAACACATTCAGGAAATTCCTCACCTCACCACACCACACTGTTTCTCCAGATGCGGGCCTCCCCATCAATCACCCTCTCTATACTCCCTCCCTACAGAGAGTAGGCTCCACTTAATGTGCCCTCTGAGATGAAAGTTGCCTGGAGGCTCTTAATTGCCAGTCCAAGAGGCGAGTCCCCAGCAAAGATTTTGAGTCAGCTTTATGAGGGGTAAAGCCATGATGCTGTCCCAACCCCAGTGACATCCGAAAAAGAATGACCATTATTACTATTTTCCAACACTGCCTTTCCTTTCTACTGCCTAACTTCGATTTACAGCCCATGCTCAGTTCTTGATCACACTGCTATCTGCCTGCACCTCCCACATTAATATTCTGTGTGCAAGTAATTCATCTTCCAATGTATTACAAAAGTGTCAACCATGCTAGGTTCATCCAGGCAACATTAAAGTTCAATTAAAATAGAAACCTGCAGAGTAAGTGAATGTTACCTTACCTAGGCCCAAGATTAATTTCTCAGACTTTGAAGGTCCAAGTTTTGTTAGCAAAATCAGAAAAAATTATGTAGCTTGGGAAAACTGAGCAGGTCAAGTTTGACTAACTTTGCTTTTATTCATGGATTTATTCCATGCACATTCCCGAATGTCTACTCTGAGGAAGCAGCTGGATGAGGCCTTTAGGGAGACCTAGATATTCTCCACCCATAGAGCAGAGTCTTAAATAAAGTTCCCTAAAGACACAGACTACTGAGATGGAGATTACTTGAGGTGCTCTTGGAATTAGCACTTGGAAAGCAGTGAGTGAAGCAAAACTGATAAAAGGAAGAAGTTGAACAGAAATAGGTGGGAGGGAGATGCAAGAGGGAAGAGATATGGGGATATATGTATAATGTATAGCTGATTTCACTTTGTTATAAAGCAGAAACTAACACACCATTGTAAAGCAATTATACTCCAATAAAGAGGCTAAAAATAAATAAATAAAAAGCATTTTTTGTCCCCAATTCAAAAAAAAAAAACAAAAAAAGAAATGCAGTTGCAACAAAGGCCTGAGCTTGTCCTACAGGGAGCTCTGAAGGGGGGATGGCCTTTTGTCATGATCCTGAATTGAAGCGAGGAAGCCAGGGCTGTGTGCCTTCACTTGATCAGTCACTAGAATTTCACTGCTCCTGAGGAAAGGCTATAACTTTTGGCAAGGCAACTCCCTTCAGCTGAAAACAATTCTGGCAGAGTGACTCAGCTGTGAGCTGTCTGCAGCCAAAACTCCCAGCAGCTGAGGAATGAGTGCTTTAGTTCTGAGGGGAATCTGGGCAGTTCACCACTGCTTCCACACCAGTAAGTGGAGTTGAAAATGTATAGCTTGACTTCTGGTCAAGGGAGATTTATAAGGTAGGTGTCTTGAAGCCCTACTGCTATTCCAAATACATGGCAACAAATGACAAAATATAAAAAGTAATTAGCAAAGATGCACATTCGCATATGATACAAAAAAACAAAGATTAAAAAGATACATTTGTGTGTTTGACACATTGCCCTAATACAAACGTTCTTTGTGGGCACAAGATGGGTTTTTACAGCAATAAGATGACATTCTATAGTAATTAGAGCAACAGGCTTCCTTATTCGTATCCTATGAGAGAGGGAAAAATCAACCTCTCCTTTAACCACAAAATAAAAGTCCTACCCTCCAGTCTGTGTCATCAGAAACGGAAGATGGTAAAGGGGTTCCTGGAGCAGTAAAAGGCGGCCAGGGGTTTGGCTCCTGCAAGGAAATGGAGACTGAACACTCCCCATGACAGGAAGGGGACAAGAGCCAAGGTTACTGCTCGAGCCCAGGAGATAGATTATCTTTTCCCGTCTCTGAAAGAAAGCTGAAAAAGCTGAGACTTACTACAATGAGAGAGCGAGGCGGGCAGGAGGGAGTAGATACAGCCTCAACCCAAAACTTGGACGAGCAGTCCAGCGGCTCAGTAGCTGCATCTATGTTAGTGCAATATTATCAACAAGTACCTTAATCCAATAAGAGAAAACTGGGTTCTGGACCAGGGGCCACGAAGAGCCAGGTGCAAAACTGGTTAAGTAGGGAGGAGTGGGCACAGAGAAAAAGAGGAGGGGAAAAAAGGTTTTCACTGAAGTTGAGACAATAATGCAAAATAATAAAATATTTAGTGAGATCTAATGTTAAGAGAGAAATCCTGGACTCCCCTGGTGGTCCAGTGGTTAAGAGTCCACACTTCCAATGCAGGGCACACGGGTTTGATTCCTGATCAAGGAAGTTCCGCATGCCACACGGTGTGGACAAAAAAAAAAAAAAAAAAAGGCAAGAAATCCCATAGAATCCACAATGAACAATCAACAATGAGTAATCATTAATGAAAATAACAATAATGCAAATAATAGAATAATCTGAAGTTAACATTAAAATAATTATATTCCAGAGGATGACATCAGCATCATGGTGGCATAAGAAGCCCCTCATTGTTGTCCCCCTTCCCCCCAACCAACAACAAAGATTCGGCATCCATCCATGGACAAAAGTACCTTTAGGGACCTATGGGATCCAGCATCACATAGGACCTGAGAGGAGCCTCACCAACCCATGTGTTGAAAAATAGGTAAGTAGACCTTGGTCCTGGCTGTGGACCCTGCTGTGGCCCATGAATTGGCTCCAGCCTCTCTCAACTGCAGCCCATGAGCCCCCAGAAAACACTATCTTAGATAATCACCCACAAATGAGAGAGCCTTTGTGGAAGTCCAGGTTTCAAGAGGAGAGGTTCCAGCACACTGCTGGGGGAAAAAATATGAGCTTGGATGCACCACAGTGGATGAGAGGAACAGTTTCATTGAATAGATAAAGAATTTGTGGGATATGCATCATATATATATGAAAAAGTATTCAGCCACGAGAAGGAAGTAAATCCTGCTCTTTGCAAACAACCTGGATGGACCTTGACAGCATTACGCTAAATGAAATAAGTCAGACAAAGAAAGACAAACACTGTATGATATCACTTATATGTGGAATCTAAAAAAGTTGAAATTGGGAATTCCGTGGCAGTCCAGTGGTTAGGACTCTGTGCTTTCACTGCTGAGGGCCGGGGTTCAAACTCTGGTTGGGGAACAAAGATCCCACAGCCAAAAAAAAATGTTGAAGTTTGCTTTAGAAACAAAGTGTAGAACTGTGGTTACCAGGAGCTGGGGAGGGGATGGGGGGTGTGGGGAAAGATGGGGAGACATTGATCAAAGGGTACAAGTTCCAGTTATAAGACAAATGCGTTCTGGGGATCTAATGTACAACATACTGACTGTAGTCAATAATACTGTATTATACACTTGAACATTGCTAAAGGAGTAAATCTTAATATTCTCCCCACAAAAAAGAAATGGGAATTATATGATAGATGGAGGTGTTAGCTAAGACTATGGTGGTAATCATTTTGCAATGTATACATATATCAGATCAACACATTGTATACCTTAAACTTAACACAATGTTATATGTCAATTATATGTCAATACACCTGGGGGGAAAAGTGAAAATCTAATAATTAATGTTCCATATCTTTGAAAGAAAAAAGGGAAGAAGTAGCAAATAACATTACTTTTAAAAAACCAAGAAGTTATGAGGGGACACAAATGGTTATAAAACATATATTAAAAAGTGTCTCCCAGAAATGCTGGAAATGAAAACAATTTTTAAATTTAACATTTTTAAATCAGTAGATGATATAAACTCTAGACTGGATATAATTAGCAAGAATTGGTTGGTCTTCCCTGGTGGTGCAGTGGTTGAGAATCTGCCTGCCAATGCAGGGGACACGGGTTCGAGCCCTGGTCTGCGAAGATCCCACATGCCGCGGAGCAACTAGGCCCGTGAGCCACAACTACTGAGCCTGTGCGTCTGGAGCTTGTGCTCCGCAACGAGAGGCCGCAGCAGTGAAAGGCCCGCGCACCACGATGAAGAGTGGCCCCTGCTCACCGCAACTGGGGAAAGCCATCGCACAGAAATGAAGACCCAACACAGCCAAAACTAAATAAATAAATTAAAAAAAAAAAAAAAAAGAATTGGTGAATTGAAAATACTGCTGAGAGTGCAGTAAAATGCAGAGAAATAGAAATATTTTTTCATTAAACAATAATTAAGAAACAGAGAATAAATTGATAGTCTCCAAAATACATCTAATAGAAAAATTCTAAGTATAGGATAAAGTGAGTGGCAGTGTAGAAACATTTAAAATTTTCCAGATTTGCTGCAAGAGAATTTTCCAGATTTGCTGCAAGACGCACCCAATCCAGGTAAAATAAATGAAAATGAATGCACATCCAGACGCATCCTAGTGAAATTTAAGGACATCAAGAAAAAATAGTCTTTAAGTTACCAGAAAGGAAATAGATTACCGACAAAGGAATGATAATTACATTGTCAGCAGACTTCTCATCCACAACCGTTAATGCCAGAAGGCAATCTTCACAGTGCTGAGGGGAAATAACCATAACCTATAATATCCTACCTTGCTAAATGTAAAGGAAAAATAAAGGCATTTTCAAATATACAACGATTAAAATAATATACTACCTGTAGACCCTTCTGGACACTCACAGAAAGAATTATCAAAAGACATAATTCAGGAAGAAAGAGATAATTTTTGCCCTGGGTGAGGCAGTCAGTAAACAAACATTTATTGAGCATCTATTATACACAGAACTGTGGGCTTGGCCCTGTAGGTACATGATCCCTGACTTACAGAGTTTATAGTCTCGCTCTAAAGGACTAAGTTGAAGAGTATCTCAGGCAGAAGGAATAGACGGTAGAAAGGTATATGGTCCTGAAAGCACATGGGGTGTTACAAGGATAAGTAATCAGGAGTTGAGGTCAAATGGCTCATGGTTGAAAGAGCTGAAACTGAAAAGATTGAGTCCAGGATGTTCTTACAGCAATGGGCATCCACTATGGGCTTTTAAGAGTGATTAAGTCCTGGTAATTTAGTTTGGTATCAACATGATAGCTTGGATTGTTAAAAATGGGAATACATAATGTGTGAATCCCCAAACCCTCCTTCCAGGGAGAATAAAGTTAAAACTTTCAGTGGAGACATTTAAAAGATATCAGCCCTTTTCTGCATATCATTTAATGCATCTGAATTTTTTCAGTTCTAGTTATTGACCATCTTTATACTTTGATGCTGTGGGTCACAAAGGAAGAGAGTGACAACAGGATAAATCCCAAATGAAACCAAAACAAACTAAAATAAAAGGGTAAACCTCTGACCTTTAGTCAGTTTTGCTTTCTGAAGAAAGGTGTGCACATGAATTTGTTTCCCTAGCAACCATGCAGAAAAATAGAAGATGCAGTATTTGGTAATTTTATGGCTATTAGAATAATAAAGTGTCATGGAAAGTTATTGCATTTTAAGACAGTATTCTCCTTCATACACGGACCCTAGGGAGCAGGAAAAGATGGGGAAGACATCATATGCAGAAATAGTTCATGTGTTTATAGGTCATTTTAGAAAAGTTCTGTGTGACTAGGCAAGGTGCTAGTCAGCAGTGGCTGTACTGTATGCTATGCTCTCAGGAATTAGCCCACAAGGTAGCTCCTCTGAAGGTAAATACAATGTAATGAATCTGATACTGGAGCTACTTCATCCAAAAGCACATAAAACTGGCCAATTTGATTTTGTACCGGGGCAGAAGCCATGGCAATACATACAGTGTAGCAAACACACCAATACAGCCATGAATGCACCTTTTCAGGAACACACAGGAGCTTTCAAAAGAGGACATGAAGGACTAAGTAGTGTTTGATGATACTGTAAATGGTTGGGGAATGGGAATGCTTTGCTTTTGTCTAGGGAAACTAATGGGCTCTACATCCTGAAAAGTATAAATTCAGTCGTTGTAGTTGAATGGAAGAAATTTAAGGGAAGTATTTTTTTATGAAGCTAAAAGTTGTCTTTACAGGTAATCCAATCCAATCTTTGGAATCTAAGCACATCCTAATTATGTTGACAGAAAAGGGGATGGATATGTCAACCATTGCGATGGCCTTCTCCAGATACCATCTGTCAAGTCTTTCCTTGTATTCCCAGGGGACTTGAGTAGATTACTCAACCCTCCACCTATCTTAGGCAATACCATAGGGAAATCTTATCAGATGAAAGCCTGTCATTAAAAAAAAAAAAAAAATGTCAACCATGCCTACTCTTTTTGTAATCTATCAGACCATTGGGTAAGTCTTCCTAACATTTTAATATGTTGACATTGCTAATATTCTCTACCATCCACTGGTTTTTATGCTCCAAAGGCCCCCATTGCCTTTGGATTCAAACAAAACCCCTTAGAATATGCCTCCTCTGATCTTTCCCCTACATGCATCCTTCCCCAGCTTACTCTCTGGACTCATTTAACTGCACCATGAGCATTCTGTGTATGAACCATGCCAAATCATTCATGCCCTTCAGGACATGCCACTCTTCCTTGTCATCTGTTTCAGATGGTCCCTGAGTTAGCTCAAGGAATAAGGGAGTGTGAACTGGATTACTCAGTGCTTCCTAACCTAGTCCCACAAACAGATAAATTAAGTGTTCATTACTTCCAGGCTCTTGAAACCAAGGGTGGTCAAAGAACAAAGTTGGAGTTGCACCCATCCACCATCCCTTATCTAAATGCCGAAGGTGTGCTCCACTGGGATGGTGATAGCTGACAGTAGAAAAGATGTTTGTTACTGATTCCTCTTGGACCATGTCTTCACTATGGCTGGGCCACTGACTTCAGTAGCTTTTTCAAGAGGAAGACCAAAATGTCAGGTCTAGAGTTGAGGCAATAGCTGAACAAGAATAATGTGCACTGAAGTTAAATTAATAAGTTAAAGAAACACACACACATACATACATATCAACTATGACCAGGTTTCTGCCTTCCACCACCTTTTTACTCTACACCTGTTATCCATCATTGGTGCAAATGCTCCAAGTTTGATATATCAGAATATAAATTCACCTCCTAACTGTCTTGTTAACTCTTAAGTCAAACACATTAGAAGTAGAAGCCTATTTATTATTGAGTCAACCATTTTATCTTGATTAATGAAAACAATTTAGGAACAAGAAAACAAAGAAAGAAGCTGATGGTATTGAGTGCAAGGTTTTGACTTGCCTCTACACTCAAGAGGACACTTCCAAATCTAAAAGCTTTCCTTTTTCTCACAATTTCCTATTTCTCCAAGTCAAAGTAATCATAACAATTCTTTTTTTAATTAATTTTTATTGGAGTATAGTTGCTTTACAATGTTGTGTTAGTTTCTGCTGTACAGCAAAGTGAATCAGGTGTGTATATATATATATATATATATATATATATATATATATATATATATACCCTCTTTTTTGGATTTCCTTCCCACACTTCACTATATGGCATTACAGTTCACATATATTTCTTCTTCTAGCCAGTTAATTACACTTAAAAATAAATATGCATATGTTAAAGAGCTAACAGTGAACTCCCTCTAAATATTAATGATTGGATTTTAAATACTATACTCATTGTAGAGCAAGACTTATGAAGTATAAGACATGTTTTTCTGAAATTTGGCCTCTACCCAACTTTAAACCCTATCTGCCTTGAAAGATCTTCCACATTTCTTCCATAAACCTTAATTATGCTTCAAGGCCAGGCTTCAACCTCCTTTCTGAATCTTTTCTTCAACCCTCCGGGTGGTGCTGTAATAAGGGGTAGGAATGGTCAGCTCCAAAAGAGAGAAGTATTTTATCACTGATGTTATTTAGAATTGCCAGCATACAGTGAAAATAGAAAGCAGATTGACTTTATGTTGGTTTTATTATTGCTTTTGCATTTTCTATAGTTGCCTATACCCAAGGCAAACTTTTTCCCACTCCTTCTCCCCACATTGGTATACCACTCTTTTCAAACGGAAGCGATACCTACCTTCTTTTTTTATGCCTGCTTTCTTTTATACCACTTGCATGTAACACCAAATTTTGTCTTGTGTGGAGAAGTGTGTCCATATTTCATCATAAGTCATTTGAGATCAGGGATTACATCTTTTCCATTCCCTGCAGTGTTCAGCAGAGTGTCTGAAACAAAGAAGGCCAGCAGTTCACACTGGTTTAATCAGTAAGTCATGGCTGTTAACATATGATCCAGCAATCCCACCCCTGGACATAAATCCAGAAAAGATGAAAACTCTAATTTGAAAAGATACATTTACTCCAATGTTCATAGCATCATTATTTACAATAGCCAAGACATGGAAGCAACCTAAATGTCCATCAACAGATGAAACCTAAATGTCCATCAACAGATGAATGGATGGTGGTATGTGTGTGTGTATATATATTTATTTGTGTGTGTGTGTGTGTGTATATATGTATAATGGAATATTATTCAGCCATAAAAAAGAATGAAATATTGCCATTTGTAGGAACATGGATGCATGTAGAGTTTATCATACTGAGTGAAGTAAGTCAGACAGAGAAAGACAAATATTATACGATATCACTTATGTGATAAGTAGAATCTAAAAAAATAGTACAAATGAACTTATTTACAAAACAGAAACAGACTCACAGACATAGAAAACAAATTTACAGTTACCAAAGTGGAAATGGTAGGAAGGGATAAATTAGGAGTATGGGATTAACAGATAAATACCACCAAATATAAAATAGATAAACAACAGGGTATATTGTATAGCACTGGGATCTATATTCAATATCTTGTAATAACCTATAATGGAAAAGAATCTGAAAAATATACAAATATATAATAATCAGTTTTATATATATATATATATATAAAACTGAATCACTTTGCATGAAACTAACACAATATTGTAAATCAACTACAGTTCAATTTAAAAAAATCATGAGTGAATATACGTAGGAAAGCTGAGATTCAGAGAGGTTAAGCAACGTACCCAAAGTCACAGAGCGTTATTAATGGAATTGACTGGAATCCATGACTGTGCAATTTAAGTAAAGCCATCAGTCATGCAGAAATTGCTCACTCATACTGCTAAACTAACCCCACAGAAAGCTAACCACTTATTTCACTTCAGCAATAGCAGGTCATGTAAGAGTATGTGAGGTCAAGAGTATATACTTTTCTCTAAACAAATGTGAAATATCCAGAGGTTAAGAAAATTTCCACGTTTTAATTATCTTTTGTGTGCTAGGCCTTTTTATCTTTTGAGGAAGAATATAAAGGTGAAAAAGCATTCACAGGTTTTTTTTCAGCCTAATTGAAATATTCTCTACATCAAATATGTTCAATGTAGTAGAAACTACAGATGTTATTGCTTTAATTTTATAACCCAATTATTCTTTTATTTCTAGTTGTCTTCAGGATAAATTAACTCTTATCAGCTATTCCAATAGTAATTATCATAAAGCTAAATACCATACAAGCTCATAATCCATGTTAATTTATAGACTAAACTGGAGTAAAATCATGCTCTGGAGTTACAGGAAAGGAATTCCAGATTTTTATTATTTCTCAACATTTTATCCCAGAATACCCAAATGAAATTTAACAAGGAGATGATTTCTTTTTGTGAAGAAAAGGATCTAGAATTGTTTGTTTGTTTCACTGTAGCAAAATGAATGCTAAACTTGAGGCAAAAGATAATGCGTTTGGATACAAGATCTATAAGGTCAAGTCATGTGGCCTTCAAGAACAAAACTGTATTCATCTGCATCCCCTCAGGGCAGAGCCATGGTTAAGGGGATGAAAGTGAGACACTCACATCAGTGCAAACTTTAAGGGTGTCCCCCAAAACTCAGTAATCAAGACAAATATTATTTTAATGCTTTTTTTTTAAAAAAAATCAAAATTAGTGCAAAAATCCACATGAACAAATATCAAATCTTTCAGCAAAGATAGGATTAATACTCAGAGAGGTCTTTATTAGTCAGAATAGGCTTATTTATGTTGCAGTTGTTTTTTTTTAAAGCATAATTCCCAGATCTCAGAGGCTAATGAAAAAAAATGTTGAGTTATTGTTTCTATTACAAATCTGGTGAAGGTCCACATGGGCTTTTCTGCCCATAGTTACACAGGGACTCACGCCAGGCAGGCAGTCTCTGTAATCGCTGCAACAGAAAAAGAGAGATCTGGAGGGCCATTATATGAGTCAGCTTAGGTTCGGTAATGCTGCAGTAACAAGTGGCCGTGAAATCTCAATGGCTTCCAGCAATAAATGTTGAATTCTGGCTCACAACATGTCCTTCATGAATCAGCTGCTGCACATATTTTTCACTCCAGGTCCAAGGCTGAGGAAGCAACACTTATCTAGGACATACCACTCTCATGGCAGAGGGAAGAGATAGAAGGGAAGAATTCTAAGGTGACTATAAAACTCCTGCTCACAATGGCACACCTCACTTCTCAAATTTCATGGCCAAGGAAAGTTATATGGTCTATCAGGTATCAATAGAGCGGAGAAGTATAATCCTCTCCCAGAGGAAGAAATAGGAAATATTGTGAATATAATGCTATGTTCCACAGTCCACCATTCTTTTCATGGATATTCACCTCTCTTCCTTCTACATATACACACACTCCTTAAAGGAGTCTACCTGAAAGTCCCATTCAATCATGGCATTAGGCACAAAGCACAAGATCTCTACATCTTGATCCCTAAACTTATGAACTAAAAAGAAAAGTTTTCTGCTCTACATACTATCATGAGAAAGGGTAGAATAACATCATTAATTATCTATTGCTGCATTATACATCAGGGACAAATAATAATAGTCCCTTTTATACCCTAACTGAATCCCCAATTCAAATGCTTATGAGCATAATAAATTTATTTTTGTTTTATTCCTATAAGTTTTGAAGTGGTTTGTAATAGAACAATAAATGATCAGATCATAAATTGGTACTTAGAATGCGGTGTTGTCATTAAAAAAAAAAACAAAACACTAAGATATGTGATATTGTCTTTTGGACTGAGTTGTAGACAAGAACTCAAAGAGCCTCAAGGAGTCTTAGTGAACTTGACTCCTTGAAGTCAAGTAAAGAACTTGTTATTAGAGATTGAAGAGGATATATATCCTTCTTAATGGTGAAAAGTTTGGAAACACTGTTGCCTGAGGTAATGTGGAAAACAGATTTCCAGGAAGAATGTTGAAGCTGCCAGTTGATTTTCTTTACCTACATATAAAAAAACTATAAATGGAAAGAGATAAACTCTTTAGTTTTCAATTTCAATAATAATTTAGAGGTAATATAAGGGAGTCAGAACCTGTAGGTTCAGCAAAACTATTTCTCATTCCCAGTCTCTCAGGGCAGCAAAAAGATTTCAATACAGGAAATGGCCTCAAGGTAAAGATCATCTCAAGCATGAGACCAAGATCTTTTGTTAATACTAAAGAAAGATTTATGGGCATGACTTGCAGACTCTCAACTAGACAAAAAGTCTTCTAAACATTTTTAAGGTGTTGTTTCACAGCACTCTGACTTTAACATGAAGTCAGAGAGAGCCTGTCACGAAGAGATCTGTGAGTGTTGTTTTTGTCTAATGGAGTGAAGCCTACTACTATTTATAGGAAACTCACATAATATTTAAGATAATTAAATTTGTGGAAGCACTGGGAACTTATAAAAGGGATGGAAATAGCATAAAATTATGGGTCTCCAACTTTCTACAGGAAGAAGGCTGAGAAGGGTACTCAGCTGCATACCTGATTGATTTCCTATGGAATGGAATGTTCTTAGACTGTATAACCAAGGGCCATGGAAAATGATTACTGGGCAGTAAAACTGGGGCCTAAATCAAGGAACCAACAACATGTTCCTGGCTGAATTGCTTTAGACTAACAACTTCTGTGTGCACCCTATTTCCCCCTTTTTAGTGTCTGTTTTGTCTTTCTATTGCATGTTAGGTGTATTTAGGAGATAATAACTTAGTTTTTTAATTCAAAGTTCTTCAGGTCAAGAGGAACCATACTCAAGGGACCAAACCCAAAGAGCCTCATCTATACCAGGACCTGATTTAGATGATAATATCCTGGAATTTGAATCAATGCCATGAAGGGGTGAGACTTGGGTAGTCTTAGAAGAGAATGGGTGTGTTTTTCATGTGAGAGGAATGCATCTGTGGCCAGAGAGAGGACTATGGCAGATGAAAGATAACCACAAATTCTCTGACACCCACCCACAACCATTTCCTCCTCTTTTGAATATGAGCTTGTCTGTGAATTCTTTGATCACCAGAATATAGAAGTGACACTGTACTATATGTAATAAATTTATGGATTCAGCTAAGGAGATTCCCAGGAAGAATGTTGAAACTGCCTGTTGATTTTGTTTAGCTACATATAATAAAGTGCAAATGGAAAGAAATGAGCTTAAAAATGTACTCTTTAGTTTTGATTTCAATAACAATTTGGAGGGAATATAAAGGAGCCAGGACCCACAGGTTCAAAAACAAAACTATTTCTCATTCTCACACTCTCAAGACAGCAGAAAGATGTCAATACAAGAAATGGCCTCCGGGAAAAGACGATATCAAGGATGAAACTGAGATCCTAGGCAGAGCCTAGTTCAGAGCCTAAACTTTAAGAGGACCTGCAGTCTCTGCCTTGGTCTCTTGGAATTATGGTTGAGTTATGCCTTAGAAGGAAAAGATGCCTATATCTCAGTGATTTGTTCCTTACTCCTATTTCAAGTTCACTGTGAGTTGAATGCAATTCTGGACCACATCTTCTTCAGTATACGTCACAGGATGAATAAAGTGCCTCTATATGGACCAAAACAATTTCATGGCAGAGGGAAACAATAAAATGGAGTAACCATATATTGGCTCTTGCAGCTTCTCCTTGGACATGTCACATCTCACATCTGCTCACAGCCTGTTGACAAAAAGCAATCACATGGCTCAAACCAAACCACAAGGAAGCTTGGAAATGTGAAGGAGTTCACAAATATTTGGTAAACGTCTTTGTCATAGAAGGAATATTATCAAATTATAGAAATCCCTCTTGCTCTGAGGGCTACTTAAATGGTCAGTAGTGTTTTGTGTCTCAAGTCAGAAGATTCAACACAAGTCAACACCAAACTTCCTGTCTTTCTGAAGTATGGGATCCCAGTAGGATTTTAATCTAATTCTGAAAAAATTTTAAAAATATGGCCAGAGCTGCGCTCTGAAAATTGTAGAGTAGTTCAAACTGCTTAAGCTAGTATCTTCCATGGAAATCTTGCAGAAAAAAATTAATGACTGTGCGGAAATCAAAATGTTTCTTGGAAGTCCCCTAGGAGTGCTTTTTCAGGTTGGAAGTAGGGAGACTAGTTAGGAGGCTGTTACAGTAAACGTAGGCCAAAAATAATGAGCTCTTGGCCAATGTAAGGAAGTTGGAGGTGGAACAGGGGATACATCCAAAGATATTATAGAGATAGAATAAAAGAATTTCAGGAACAAATGGTTGTGGGTGGGAAATCCAGAAAGTCAGAAACTAGGGTGCATCAAATATTTGAAAAATAAAAAATTAAAGTCCCAAAGTAAAATATGGATGAAAATTATTGCCTTTCATTTCATAAACAGGAAATCCAGGAAAAAATTAAAAGTTGAGAAATTTGACTACAGAAGCTTCAAAAATGCCTGCACTCCTCCAATACATGTACATACAAGATCAAAGATCAAAGGAAAACGAAGTACAAAGTGGGAAAAAAATGTTGCAACTCAGATAATAGAGAGTGCATGTTCTAATATGTAAAGATTGCTTACAAATGATAAAATATAAACTCGCAAATCAAAAATGGCCAAAAGGCATGAAGAGGCAACTCACAAAATAAGAAATACAAATCACTGATAAATATGTGATGTTCATTTTCATTGGTGATCAAATAAATTCAAAGTTTAAAATGTAACATGAATTTTTCCACCAGATTGTAAATATTGAAATTATTTACAAAATCTAATGGTGGTAATAATTTTGGAGACAAAACATTTCACAATCACTCTTAAAGAAAGTGCAAACTAATATATTTTTTTTGGAGGGAAGTATGACAATATGTAAATAATTTTGAATGAAAATATCTTTTGATCATCAATGTAACTTAAAGACTTTAAGGGGAGAAGATAATTGTGCAAGTATTTTTTAAAAGTATGTTCAAGGATGTTCATTGAGAGAATGAACCTATTGGAAAACTTAATATCCATTAGTAAAAAGAACTTGTTAAGTAAATTGTGGTATGTTTATCAAAGTAAAATACAGCCCTTGTAGAGTTACATTTATTGACCTGGAAAGTTGGCTAAATTATATTGTTTAATAAAACACAAAGCTACAGCATTGTATTGTGTGATCATAAATTATAAAATTATATGTTTACAATCAAACCAGCTTATTCAAACAGGAGAGTTTTCCATAAGGGTGTTAGGGAATCCCACAGCCTCTAAGAACAGAATTGCAACCAGAGTCAGCAACACATATTGTTATAACTCTCTCTCTCAGTCTCTCTACTATCCTTCTCTGTGTCAACTGAAAACAAAAACAAAACAAAAGTGAGAGTTGTGAGTTGAGTTTTATTTGGAGCAAAATGAGGACTAGAGCCCAGGAGACAGGATTTCAGATATCTCTGAGAAACTGTTCCGAAGAGGTAAGGGGGAAGGTCAGTGTATATGTGATTTTGGTGAAGGTGGGTACATGCAATCAAACACACATTTTTGCAGAAGGCTGCTGCTAGTCTCGTAAAGGATACTACTAGTCACAAGGAGCAGATGTCACCATTAATGATTTTAGTGCTTATATAGACATGAGGAGATGCAAGAATTGGGCTCATAAGATATTCTCCAGATAATATTTATCTGAAGACCTGTACTGCCAGTTTTTCCCAGAGCATAGAGTGCCTCATCCCTGATCTCCACCCTGAACTCCTTTCAGGGGGATATTGAAGGTCAGCAGCTGCAGGAGCTCATGATTTAATCCTTGTAGAGGTAGATGGCAAGCGACAATTTTTAGTTGGCATCTATATATAGGTGTTGTTCTTAAGTCACAGTCTACCCTCCCCTTTCAGTTTCCACTTCATATGGCAGAAACGGGTCACCAATATCATATCCTAAATGTGCATTTCTTTTTTTTTTTAAATAAATAAATTTATTTATTTATTTATGGCTGCGTTGGGTCTTCGTTGCTGCGCGTGGGCTTTCTCTAGTTGCGGCAAGCGGGGTCTACTCTTCGTTGTGGTGAGCGGGCTTCTCATTGAGGTGGCTTCTCTTGTTGCAGAGCACGGGCTCTAGGCGCGCGGGCTTCAGTAGTTGTGGCACATAGGCTCAGTAGTTGTGGCTCACAGGCCCTAGAGCACAGGCTCAGTAGTTGTGGCTCATGGGCTTAGTTGCTCTGCGGCATGTGGGATCTTCCTGGACCAGGGCTCGAACCCGTGTCCCCTGAATTGGCAGGCAGGTTCTTAACCACTGTGCCACCAGGGAAGCCCTAAATGTGCATTTCTTTAATTCAACCAAGCAGCCAAACTAGACTGGGACAGTCTGGCCTCAACTCCAAGTCCTCAGGGATCTACTCTGATTGACTCAATCCAGGAAGCGCTGGTTTAAGCAACTGTTAACTGGATAACAATGTCATATTTCATAAAACTGTTCTCCCTGTGGTAACCAAGAGTGAGACTGAGGTGGTGTTGCCTCTTTCACCCCACCTGGGTTATAGTCTAATAAGTGGGTTTTGGAGGTAAAATAAAAACCGTCCATCTTTCCTGGGCTTCTCCCTAACATCCCCCAATCTAGCACAATCAGTACTACTACCACTTTTCTAATGTTCACATTGTATTTATAATATAGTAAAGAATCTATTACCTACCATTCAGCAAGGTATATTTGATCTTAATTTGCTTCAGAAAAGATTTTCCTATAAGAAGCTCACTACTGGGCCAACTAACTGTGGACAAGTGTTGAGTTTTTCTAACTGAATACAAAATAACTGTTCCTCTGGTAATCATGGTTGGAGGAGCTGCCTCCAAAATTGAAAACAACTCCAAAACATCAAGGAAGAGAGAATTGTTTAGACACAATTTTGAATCTACTTCAGAGAGAAAGAGAGATTGGGATGAGAAAGGATGGCCATCTAATATTAACCTTAGTTTTATCTTGGGGTAATTTTATCCAATCAACTTTGTACTATTCTGCATTGCTTTAATGTTTCAATAATTACGTGTCAATTTTAAAATCAGAAAAATAATTTCATAATGATAAACATGATGAAAATTTCCAGAGGATTGGGATTGGGCTAAGAGAACTAAAAGGAAATACCTGGGGTGGGAGCGGGGGGCTGGGGAGGAGGAAAGAGTCAAGAAAGCTAAGAAAAGATTTTCAATAAAGAAGTAGTCAGTTTCAAATGCTGTAGAGAGGTCAACTGAAAAAAAGGATGAATAGTTTCCCATTACATTTAGCAATTAGGAATCCTTTGGTCACCTTGGAAAGTCTTAGTTGAGTGACTGGGGAAGGGGTCAAAATATGGCAGCTGAGGAGTTACTGAGAAGAGAGGAAGGCATGATAACAAATTTGAGCAGTGGATGACTGTTAAGTAGTATACATAGTTAGGCACTGCCTCTGGGTGAAGGGTATGAAGAAGATAATAGACCCTAGATGGTCCTTGACCAATGGAATGAGCACTTGGAGTTTGGGTCTATAAGCCAGACCTCAATTTGTAGAAAAGATATAAATTTGGGGAATTAAGACGATATTCCTGAGGAGAGTAAATTTCAGTTTAAGTGCAGCCGAACAGAGTCCACGAGTAATTTTCTCCTTCAAGTAACATACTTAGAAAATGTCAGAGTCCCAAGGAAGCCAATGTCTGCCCCTCTCCACTGAGTTCCAGACTTACACAGAACAAATACATTGGATGTCTACAGGTATTTTGCAACGAACATATCAAAATGAACTCATTATCTTAAGAAAGTACTCACCTTCTTGCATTCTGATACTGGATTAATAGCCTCACCATCCACCTAATTTTCAAAGTTAGAAATTTCATGGTAATCTTCAATTTCTTCCACACCTAGATGGCCACCCAATGTCCTTGATTTCAATTACTAAATTGCTATCAAATTTTGTCTTATTTTCTGCCCTCTGCCATCTCTGGATATTAGTTCTGGGTCTCATCTTTTCTTACGTGACCAATAAAATGTTTTCACAGTCGGTCTGCAATGTCGACCTTTTCATTTCATTCTCCGTGTGTGTACCCAGAGTCATTCTTACAAACACTGAAGATCACTTAAGATCTGTTAATTTCTATTCGTCACCATTTGAACTACTTTACACACGTTTTCACCACTCTTTCTCACACCTTATACTCTAACTCCATGCAACCACCTTAGTAAGGTTGTGGCTGGGTCCTAGGATATAAAAGTCTATCTTCTTGGAATTCTTTCACCTTCTCTTTACCTGGAAAACTACTTATCATTAAATGGAGAGTAAGAATGTCATTTATTCTGTGAAGCTTTGAGCTTCTCAGGGGAAAACACGGTGTCTTTTTTTATTTTTGCATCACTCATGACTTGCATAGTACCTGGAAACCAGTAAGAGATAAAAAATTGAATGTTTTTGCTCCACTCTGAGCCCTTGAAGCACAGTCAAAACAGCAACCACTGAATAAGCTTCAGCCAGCTCATTTGAAAAGTCACGAACAGAAGGCAATGTTTCTCTTAACTCCTAACCCCTTTCCTTTTAAAACCATTTGATCATTAAGTTAGGTACCACTTAAATAAGAGGGTATTTTCCAGGCACTCCACCAGGGGCGGAACACAACGACAAACAATATACATTTCTTGCTCTAGAGGAACTTAGAATCTAGTGTGATTCTCAACTGTTTGCACTTACTCTCATTTCTTTGCCTCTGAACTCCTTGCTAAATATAGCAACTTACTAACAAATGCCTCACCTTATATTTTGGACATTAATCTACAGGATGGCGTTTGGCTTCTCTACCTCCTCTGGTTTGGGAATATTCTATAATCTCTAAGAACTTTCTATTTTAATCCTGGGACGCTATGGGAACACAAATGCAGCTCTAACCCTTGACTGGTGTTGAGGAGGGAGAAAAATGGTTTCTCCCTAACCGTCTTAGGTTCTCTGGCTGGGACCATATAAATTAGACTGGCAAAAGGCAGATCAACAAGAGAAAAAGAAAAGAGGTTTACTAGCATGTTCATTGTTGGGAGCACCCAGTGATGAATAACACAAAAGGGTGGCTGGAATTTGGGCTTATATACTGTTTTAAGCTAAACAAGGAAAAGGGGTTTGGGGCTTCTGAGAGGAAGAGGAAAGAGATGAGAAGGTGATCAGGGAAAGCATGGTAAACAAGGCTTGTTTGGTAAGGTTTGTCATGCAGATTTAAGTTGGTGCCTTCTCCAGGGATGAGTTGTTAAGAATCCTCCTCTTCCTGGTAGGAGAATAGGAGCCATGGAGCCAGCTCTACAAATGGAAATTTCCTTTGCAAAAGGAAAACTTGTGATCTGTTTTTAGAGCTTTTCTTATATCTGCTGGCTCTCCCATGGCCTTTTGCTCAAAATAATCCATATGCCAAAGAGGCATATTTTGAGGTGGCTTATTCTGGTACCCTTTACTGGTATCCCAGTTTTACCAAACCTGACCCCTTTGAAAAGATTTTGAAAAAATGAAAAGAATGTTTCAGTTCCAATCACTCCTATGAGTTTACTTATTACTCTTGACCCAAGGTACTATTTGTGTAGTTTTCTCCACTTGTGTTGGGGCCAATAAGAATGCAATACTGGGGGTCTTACATCCAGACAATACATTTTCAAGCTGTCCTTTCAGGCTTGCAAGTGAGAGATAGAAGACTGAAAAGAAGGATGAGCAGCCAGAGTGAGCTGTCATTTTCAAGAAGGTCATTGAGTTTGTTCAGGCTGCCAAGTTCCTGGGATTGTTCCCAAGCTCCCGCAGTGCTGCTTCAATTTGGCTAGAGACTCCACGCCATAGACTAGGATCTCTGGCTCATACGATGGAACCAAGCCAGATTCCCCTGGGGTTTCAGATGCTCTATGGGTGTTAATTGGGCAACTCAAGAAGTCGCATTCTTGATTTCAGCCTCTTCATTGATATTTTATGGTCAGAAATAAAAGCTGGAAATAGTTTATTATTCTTTGAATACATTATTCAATCTGTGTGAGTTCACTTGAGGCACCTTTATTTTTATTTTTTTAAAACATCTTTATTGGAGTATAATTGCTTTACAATGGTGTGTTAGTTTCTGCTGTAAAACAAAATGAATCAGCTACATGTATACATATATCCCCATTATCTCCTCCCTCTTGCATCTCCCTCCCACCATCCCTATCCCACCACTCTAGGTGGACACAAGGCACCGAGCTGATCTCTCTGTGCTATGCGGCTGCTTCCCACTAGCTATCTATTTTACATTTGGTAGTGTATATATGTCCATGCCACTCTCTCACTTCGTCCCAGCTTACCCTTCCCCCTCCCGGTGCCCTCAAGTCCATTCTCGACGTCTGCATCTTTATTCCTGCCCTGCTCATAGGTTCTTCAGAACCATTTTGTGTTTTTTTTAGATTACATATATATGTGCTAGCATATGGTATTTGTTTTTCCCTTTCTGACTTACTTCACTCTGATGGACTCTCTAGGTCCATCCACCTCACTACAAGTAACTCAATTTCGTTTCTTTTTATGGCTGAGTAATATTCCATTGTATATATGTGCCACATCTTCTTTATCCATTCATATGTCGACAGACACATAGGTTGCTTCCATGTCCTGGCTATTGTAAAAAGAGCTGCAATGAACATTTTGGTACATGACTCTTTTTGAATTATGGTTTTCTCATGGTAGATGCCCAGTAGTGGGATTGCTGGGTCATATGGTAGTTTTATTTTTAGTTTTTTAAGAACCCTCCATACTGTTCTCCATAGTGGCTGTATCAATTTACATTCCCACAACAGGACAAGAGGGTTCTCTTTTCTTCACACCCTCTCCAGCATTTATTGTTGTAGATTTTTTTGATAATGGCCATTCTGGCCAGTGTGAGGTGATACCTCATTGTAGTTTTGATTTGCATTTCTCTAATGATTAGTGATGTTGAGCATCCTCTCATGTGTTTGTTGGCAATCTGTGTATCTTCTCTGGAGAAATGTCTATTTAGGTCTTCTGTGCATTTTTGGATTGAGTTGTTTGATTTTTTGGTATTGAGTTGCATGAGCTGCTTGTATATTTTGGAGATTAATCTTTTGTCTGTTGCTTCATTTGCAAATATTTTCTCCCATTCTGAGGGTTGTCTTTTCATCTTGTTTATAGTTTCCTTTGCTGTGCAAAAGCTTTTAAGATTCTTAGGTCCCATTTGTTTATTTTTGTTTTTAAATCCATTTCTCTAGGAGGTGGGTCAAAAAGGATCTTGCTGTGATTTATGCCATAGGGTGTTCTGCCTATGTTTTCCTCTAAGAGTTTGATAGTGTCTGGCCTTACATTTAGGTCTTTAATCCATTTTGAATTTATTTTTGTGTATGGTGTTAGGGGGTGTTCTAAATTCATTCTTTTACATGTAGCTGTCCAGTTTTCCCAGGACCACTTATTGAAGAGGCTGTCTTTTCTCCATTGTATATTCCTGTCTCCTTTATCAAAGATAAAGTGACCATATGTGCATGGGTTTACCTCTGGGCTTTCTATCCTGTTCCACTGATCTATATTTCTGTTTTTGTGCCAGTACCATACTGTCTTGATTACTGTAGCTTTGTAGTATAGTCTGAAGTCAGGAAGCCTGATTCCTCCAGCTCCGTTTTTCTTTCTCAAGATTGCTTTGGCTATTCGGGGTCTTTTGTGTTTCCAAACAAATTGTGAAATTTTTTATTCTAGTTCTGAGAAAACTGTCACTGGTAGTTTGATAGGGATTGCACTGAATCTGTTGATTGCTTTGGATAGTACAGTCATTTTCACAATGTTGATTCTTCCAATCCAAGAACATGGTATATCTCTCCAACTGTTTGTATCATCTTTAATTTCTTTCATCAGCGTCTTAAATTTTTCTGCATACAGGTCTTTTGTCTCCTTAGGTAGGTTTATTCCTAGGTATTTTATTCTTTTTATTGCAATGGTAAATGGGACTGTTTCCTTAATTTCTCTTTCTGATCTTTCCTTGTTCATGTATAGGATGCAAGAGATTTCTGTGCATTAATTTTGTATCCTGCTACTTTACCAAATTCATTGATTAGCTCTAGTAGTCTCCTGGTAGCATCTTTAGGATTCTCTATGTATAGTGTCATGTCATCTGCAAAGAGTGACAGTTTTACTTCTTTTCCGATTTGGATTCCTTTTATTTCTTTTTCTTCTCTGATACTGTGGCTAAAACTTCCAGAACTATGTTGAATAAGAGTGGTGAGAGTGGGTAACCTTGTCTTGATCTTAGTGAAAATGGTTTGTTTTTCACCATTGAGAAGGATGTTGGCTGTGGTTTTGTCATATATGGCCTTTATTATATTGATGTAAGTTTCTTCTATGCCTACTTTCTGGAGGGTTTTTATCCTAAATGGGTGTTGAATTTTGTTGAAAGCTTTCTCTGCATCTACTGAGATGATAATATGGTTTTTATTCTTCAGTTTGTTGATGTGGTGTATCACACTTTTTGATTTGCAGATACTGAAGAATCCTTGCATCCCTGTGATAAATTCCGCTTGATTACAGTGTATGATCTTTTTAATGTATTGTCAGATTCAGTTTGCTAGTATTTTGTTGAGGATTTTTGCGTCTATGTTCAAACATCTGTACTCCAAAAACTGTAAGATGCTGATGAAAGAAATCAAAGATAACACAAACTGATGGAAAGATATACCACGGTCTTGGAATGCAAGAATCAATATTGTCAAAATGACTATACTACCCAAGGAAATCTACAGATTCAATGAAATCCCTATCAAATTACCAATGGCATTTTTCACAGAACTAGGACAAAAAATTTTTTAATTTGTATGGAGACACAAAAGACCCCGAATAGCCAAAGCAATATTAAGAAAGAAAAACGGAGTTGGAGGAATCAGGCTCCCTGACTTCAGACAATACTACAAAGCTATAGTCATCAAAACTGTATAGTACTGGCACAAAAACAGAAATATAGATCAATGGAAGAGGATAGAAAGCCCAGAAATAAACTCACAAACCTATGGTCAACTAATCTATGAAAAAGGGGGCAAGAATATACAATGGAGAAAAGACAGTTCTCTTCAATAAGTGGTGCTGGGAAATCAGAACAGCCACATGTAAAAAGAAAAGTGAAATTAGCATGCTCTCTAACACCATACCCAAAAATGGATTAAAGACCTAAATGTAAGACTGGATACTGTAAAACTCTTAGAGGAAAATATAGGTAGAACACTCTTTGACATAAATATCCGCAATATCTTTTTTGAGCCATCTCCTAGAGTAATGAAAATGTAAACAAAAATAAACAAATGGAACCTAATTAAACTCAAAAGCTTTTGCACAGCAAAGGAAACCAAACTAAAATACAACACACAGAATGGGAGAAAATATTTGCAAATGATGCTACTGACAAGGGATTAACATCCAAAATTTACAAACATCTTATTTACAAGCAGCTCAATATATATATATATAAAACCAATCAAAAAATGGGCAGAAGACTTAAATAGACATTTCTCTAAAGAAAACATACAGATGTCTTAGAGGCACATGAAAAGATGCTCAACATCGTTAATTATTAGAGAAATGCAAATCAAAACTACAATGGGATATCACCTCACATAAGTCAGGTGATATCACCTTATCACCTCATAAGTCAGAGTGGCCATTATTAAAAAGTCTACAAATAACAAATGCTGGAGAGGGTGTGGAGAAAAGGGAACTCTCCTACACTGTTGGTGGGAATGTAAATTGGTACAGCCACTATGGAGAACAGTATGAAGGTTCCTTAAAAAACTAAATACAGAGCTACCACATGATGCAGAAATCCCTCTCCTGGGCATATAGCTGGAGAAAACCATTGTTCAAAAGAATACACGCATCCCATTGTTCATTGCAGTGCTGTTTACAATACTGCAGCCATAGAAGCAACATGAATATCCATTGACAGATGAATGGATAAAGAAGATGTGGTACATATATGCAATGGAATATTACTCAGTCATTAAAAAGAATGAAATTATGCCATTTGCAACAACGTGGATGGACCTGGAGATGATCATACTAAGTGAAGTAAGTCAGACAGAGAAAGACAAATATCATATGATATTGCTTATATGCGGAATCTAAAAAAATGATAAAAATGAATTTATTTACAAAACAGAAACAGACTTAGAGAATGGACTTATGGTTACAGCAGGGAAGTGCTGAGGGAAGGGAAAAACTGGGAGGTTGGAATTGACATATACACCCTGCTATATTTAAAACAGGTAACCAACAGAGACCTACTGTATAGCACAGGGAACTCTGCTCATTATTCTGTAATAACGTAAGTGGGAAAAGAATTTGAAAAAGAAACATGTATGTATATAACTGAATCACTTTGCTGAAACTAACACCTAAAACTAACACAACATTGTTAATCAACTATACTCCAATATAAAATAATTTTTTTAAAGGAAGACCTTTAAAGCCTAGATAGAAAGAAATTTACAGATCAATGTAGAATAGATCTAGAAATATATAATCCAGGGTTCCCTGATCTGCATCAATTGGTTCATGTGTCATTAGGAACTTCATATGCAAAAATTTACACAGGAAGGAAATAATGACGATGACCTACAAAACCCAGATTTGTTTGATTCTTTATTTTGTGTATGAACATTTCATTGTTCCAGCACTGTTTATTGAAAAGACTAGTCATTCTCTATTGAATTGTCTTTGGCTTTTGTTAAAAAAAATCAGTTGATTAGAAAACTATTTTCCATAGATAACTAATAAGAACCTGCTGTATAGCACAGGGAACTCTACTTCACTTTGCTGTACAGTAGAAACTAACATAACATTGTAAAATAAATATACCCCAATTAAAAAAAAAAGCTACTTCCCAAAACCATAGTACTTATCATGCAGTATTGTAGTTGTTAGTTTACATCTCTGATCCTGCCTTGAATTCAGGACAGGGAAAACTGCCTAGATCACTACTATAACTCTCACAGCATCTTGAAGTAGATGTTTAATAAATATGAATTGCTAAAAAAGGGGCAGCCAAAAGAGCTAAAGGCTTGAATGCTCAAAGTCTTTCTTTACTTTTTAAATTTGTTTTCTCTCTCTCTCTCTCTCTCTCTTTCTCTCTCTCACTGAATTTCACAGCCTGGAAGGCGTCCAGGCATCTATAATTCCTCCTTCTTCTTTGCCCCAATTCTCCATCACCATCCTTGCTGACACTGCCTCCAAATGCTTCTTGCGTCCATCACTTTCTTCCCATCTTTGGTATCTCTGCCCTAAATCACTATATGACAGCTTCATAATGCCACCTTCCTCTTTAGCTGCCAGTGTGATCATAGCCAAAACAGAAAATAAATTATATCATGTTCTTGCTTGATATTCTATGATGGCTCTTTACCACCAACAGGGCAAAGTCCAAGGACAGGTATGGTTCATTAGTGGACACTGTCAGGGCTCAGCCCAGATCTCCTTGAATCCCTTCTGCTCTTTCTAAGTACCTATCCCTCACACCAGCTTCTACATGCTTTGCTTCTAAGGGCCACACCGTAGAATCTCTCTGGAGGACTGCCCTGCATGAATGGAGCCTTTGTGCCCACTGGTTCAGAGAGTCAGAAGTGTTAGGGCAGCCTATCTACTGACTGAAACAAGAGTAGGGAAACCCAGCTCTCTTGCCTCAAGTAAAGACAAACTTTGAGATGTAACTTACACTCCAGAGCGCCTCTGCAGGATCAAGTTAAGGCTAGGACTTTGCCTGATATTACATTCCTACTTGATATACTACTTATCTATTGTGCATAACAAATCCACCTCCTCCCCCCAAATTAATGGCTTAAAACAACAAATATTTATTATCTCATACAGTATCTGAGGGTCAGGAATCTGGGGGCAGCTTACCTGGCTGCAGTCATGTAGTCAGCTGGTGCTCAATTGTCCGATGAAGGTGGAGAATGTGCTTCCAAGATCACTCACATGGCTGTTGGCAGGAGGCCTCAGTTCCCTGCCAGATGGGTCTCTCCGTAGGGTTGCTTACATGACATGGCAGTTATCTTCTCCCAAAGCAAATGATGCAACAGAAGGAGGGAGCTGGTAAGTAAACAACAGAGCACCCAAAACAGAACCTAATCTCAGAAGGGTCATGCCATCACTTCTGCTAGAAGTTATTGGTCACACAAATCAGTCTTGATACAATGTAGGAGGGGACTGCAAAAAAAGGGTACCAGGTAGTGGGGATCACTGGGGACCATCTTGGATACAGGCTACCACAGGTGGCTTCTTCTCCTTCTCTATCCTGCTCCTCCCATTCTCTTATCAGATTTTCCTAGCGTTCCTTCTTAATGAATCACTTCCACCTAAATCCTGGTCTCAGGTACTGCTTCTGTGGAGCCCAGCCTAAGACATCCTGCAAAGTCATCCATGATATCGTCCTTGTCTCATTCTCCAACTTCACCTCTTGCCAACAAATGCTGTGTCCTAAATGCAGCAGCAATATTAGAATGTTGCTTGAAATTATCTGTACATGGCATGTGATCTTTCTATGCCCTTCCTCAGAGTCTCAGTCATCTTTTAATCGCTCTCACTTGCTACCAATAGATATTTGTTGAATGAATGAGTGCGTACATCTTAAAGTACTCTCTGTCCTTCATTGGCTATTGCAGGATAGGTAGAGGAAAGGACATGAGGCTTTGTTCTGTCACTTTGGGCAAGTTGGAGAATTTCACCATGCCCTCCAAACTCTGGGAAAGGAAAATAAGAAAATCTATTCATTCATTTATTCATTCAACAAATATTTATTAAAAGTTTATTGTGTGCCTGTACTTTCCTGAGCACTGGAGAGGTAACAGTGAAACAAAGAGACTAAAAGTTACCTTCAGAGGTTTACATTCTAGAGGAGGAAATAGTAACAGCTAAAAAGAATTGGGGGTTACCATGTCCCAGGCACTGTCATATGGATAGATACAGATAGATAGATGATAGATAGGTAGATATCTGTATCTATATATCTCACTTCATTTAATTCTTACACAACACTTAAAGAATCTAACTTTCTTGAATTCTGACACATTAGGTAATTCTCATTATTATTTTCATTTTGCATATAAGAAGAATAATACACAGAGAGTAAATAATAGACCTGGAGTTCAATCCCAAGCAGTAGTACTAAAGAAAAAATTATGTATGACACAGTAAAAACTGTAAGGCAGACTTTTTTCAGGGGACTACTGCAATGAGGGTTTATAGAGGGGAGAGAGATGGGGCTTAATTCTGAATACAACAAAGATAAGTAGATTTATAGCCAAGGATCAGGGCAGGAGTCAGTGGATGAAAAATTATTAAAAAGGAACTTCAGGGCTAGGGAAATTTTGGCTAAACTGACTTCATAGGATTTTTGCTGAAGGCAGGCCAGAGTGATAAGATATGAAGAGTGGAGGATGAGGAATTTGATCAGATATCAAGGGTGGGGGATTTTTTCACTAAATTGACCCAGCAGGATTCTTGCTAAAACTGGGCTAAATGGGCCCAGGACAGAGCCCAAGGGCAAGGTCCAATCAGAAAGAGGACTCAGAAATAGCTTGACATGAGTTAGGTCAAAGGGAGAGTCTTTCAGAAGCATTTCAGAACCCATTATTCTTGTCTACTCTCCTCAGTGAGTGTAAGTGAAACTGAGCAGGACCCTGTGGGGCTCCTGGGCACGGGAGCCTTTCTGTTTAGCCTCCATGACCTTCCCTGAGTTCCAAAGGGCAGGTTCAAACAGTTGCTAATCAGAGGAGGGAGGAGCAGTCAAGAAACAACAGTGAAGCCTTGGGGCAGGTCCTGGTTCACCTCAAGGGATACACATAACAATATCTTTGAGCTCTTTACAGAACTAAAACCCCCAACAAATGGAAGATGTCAGCATTCTTCATTCCGGAGAAGACCACCTGAGGCCAGATTAAAGAAACCAGAGAAGCTCATCAAGAGATCACCTGAGACCAGATTAAAGGAGTACAGGCCCTGCACACACCCTAATCCTATCAACAACCCCACCCTTGAACCATTGCTATAAAACTCCTCACCAACCTCCCCTGGGTTGGGACATACAGTTTCTCAGGACATGAGTCCGCTGTGTCTCCACTTTGCCTGGCAAAGCAATAAAGCTATTCTTTTCTTCTTCACCCCAAACTCTGTCTCTGAGATTCAATTTGGTCCCAGTGCACAGAGGCTGAGCTTTCGGCATCAGAAGAGCATGAAAAATGCCTTGACATGGCAATACTAGTTGTAAACCTGTCTGCCTATCTGGTTTCCCTTGTCCTACAACGTGTCTCCTTCAAAATTCTGAAAACGGAAAATAATGAAACTGTGCTGATTATCTAGTTTACCTAGAATAAAACTGTCACTTTGAGCGGGAATCACTAAGAGGCAATGCAGTGAAGAGGTTGAAGTGAGAGTCAGGACTCAGGCTGAGCCAGAACCTGTACCGTAGTGGGGTCCATGTCCTCATCTCTATGATACCATGCTGAGAAATGTGGTTCTAAGATTCTTTCCTCTAGTCCCTTGATAGCAACCTTAATGGTCTAGCTCTTAAGATCCCATCACTTTTACAGCATGTAATCTTGCATTATTTTTATCAGCCTACATACCTCATCTCCCCTGCTTGACGATAAGCCCTGTGTACAATGAATGCTCCCTTACACACCATGAT
This sequence comes from Globicephala melas, assembly GCF_963455315.2. Classification (NCBI taxonomy): domain Eukaryota; kingdom Metazoa; phylum Chordata; class Mammalia; order Artiodactyla; family Delphinidae; genus Globicephala; species Globicephala melas. Next base: position 18,842,197 of record NC_083328.1, read on the forward strand.
ATGCCATATAAACCATGCCATCCTGGGCGTGTCTTACCATAGGGAATGAGTCTCTATATCCAGGGAATTCCCTCGCAAAGGCTCCTTCAAGATCACAGAGGGAATGAAGAAAAGAGTCAAGATTTAGATGCAGGCCTGCCCCATCCCAAGGCTGGCACTTTCAATACACACCCAGTGACTCAGGAAAGAGCAATTGCTTAAATAGAATTCTTCTGGCTCAGTGTATCATTCCTGAAAACCTATTTCAAATATTTCTCCATCAGCCACACACACACACTCACTCACAAGTTCAACACATTTACTTTTCAAAACACCCCAGACGGTGTATCTCACATTGATATCTATCCTCCTGTGAGCAAGCTAGGTTCCTGACCCAGATTCTCAGCTTGAAAACACCATGGGGATATACTACAGAGAAGTTAAAAAACAACAACAACAACAAGATTTTACCAATATTGATACTTTTTCTTTAGACTCATGGGAATTCATTGCATTGTTCCTAGCATGCCTTTATGTTTTAAACTACTAAATAATTATTTTTTTAAAAAAAGCACAGGGAGGCATTTTCCCCCACGGATATCAGTTTCATTGAAGATTCATGTAGTTTCAACTTCCCAGTGATACCCTAGTTCCCACAAGTCTATAAGAGTTGGGGTCCCAGCAGGAAATATAACATGCTCAGAAGGGGTAAATGAGGAGAATTTACAGAAGCAACCACGTAGAAAATAGTGGGCAGAGATAAGGGAAATTAATGAGGGTGATGTGGCACCTTAAGACTAGTATTAGTGGAGTTTGGGTCTTTGGAGCACAAGCCACCCATTCTCCTTACTTGGCCCCCACAATAAACCCTTCTATGCTATTTAAAAAAAAAAAGACTAGTATTAGCAAGAAGCCATTAGCACCTTGAGTGTGAAAGAGTAAGTGGAGGAGTGTGTAGGGTGACCTAGTGAGCCATGGGGAGACCTCCAGAGAGGAGCCCAACCTCTAACCATCTGTAGCCTGAGCAGGGTGGGGAGGGGTAGATAACTGTCACATTCCACCTTCCCATCGCTTGCTGGTGCTTCCCATTGGCCTTACACAACCAGGAGGCTAGGTGATGCAGATTCCAGGGCACAGGGCAGGGTGAAGATTGGAGAGAGATCTGGAGAGGCAAAGTGAGACTCTAGCTCAGAAGCCAACCTCTTTTGCCTGGTGCCCAGCTCTTCAGAAGTCAGATGTCAGAAAAGGGACAGTCGAGGCTGAATGCAGAGCATGATATGTCTGCTATTCTGGGTGTGAACAAGCATCCATTTGGTTAAAATAGGAAATCTCCTCTTCAGTAACTAATGGTTGGATGGATACATTAGCTTTGCTTTTCATAAAGGGGAAAAGTCAATCAACAAGGTATAGAAGAGAAAGAAGTGAATCAAATGCTATAATTAGGAAGCATAACCGAAACAGTCGTGCATTTAACATCTGAAAATTCAAATATGTTGCTTGGGTGGCCAAAGGGGAAAAGAGAACTTAAGTAATGTAGGAAATTCTGTCCACCACACACTGCATAAGCTAGATTTCATCGTGGAATACTGAATTAAAGTCCTCCGAAAAATCTAGTAACTTAGTAACTTTTGTTTCTGTCCATAAAAAATCTTAAATGCTTAATAATGCCCTCAGAAGGTCACAAATAAGTAGCCCTTGATTATACAAAGAAATAAAAATCTAAATAATTATTTGCCATTCAGTCATAAGAACCAAGGGTAGGACTTTAATATTGGATGGGTTTGAACTCCTCTAGAACACTCTTGGGGTTAACTAGTGAACTCTGATCTCAAAACCAGCATAGATTATGTTGTGCTGTAGTAACAGATATCCCCCAAACTTCAGGGGCTTAAACAAATAAGGGTTTATTTCTCTTTTTCCAGCTTTATTGAGGTATAACTGACAAATAAAAGGTATATATATTTAAGGGGTATAACATGATGATTTAATATACGTATACATTGTGAAATGATTACTATAATCATAATCAAGTTAAGTAACACATCCATCACCTCACATAATTACCTTGTTTTTGTTTGTTAAGAACACTTAAGATCTACTCTCTTAGCAAATTTCAAGTATACTATACAGTATTGTTAACTATAGTCACCATGCTGTACATTATACACTCAGAAGTTATGTGTCTTATAACTGAAAGTTTGTACCCTTTGACCAACATCTCCTTATTTTCCCCCTCCCCCAGCCCCTGGCAACCACCATTCTACTCTCTGGTTCTATGAGTTCAACTTTTTTAGACTCCACATGTAAGTGAGATCATACAGTATTTGTTTTCTGTGTCTGGTTTATTACACTGAACATAATGTCTTCCAGGTTCATCCATGTTGTTGCAAATGGCAGTATTTCCTTCTCTTCTCTGACTGGGTAATATTCCATTGTATAAGTATACCACATTTTCTTTTTCTATTCATCCATCAGTGGACACTTAGGGCTTATTTCTCACTCAGTCAGCTGGGGGCTCTTCTCTCTGTCATCTTGTCTTCTCTCTAGGACCCAGGATGATGGAGCTCCCACAATATCAAACATGTCAGGCTGTGGTTATAGAAAGGAGGGTCTCACAATATTAATCAAATGTTTGCACTAAGAGTGACATATGACTCTACAACTCATATCTCACTGGCCAGAATTAGTCACATGGCTCCACTCAGTGGGGCTAAGAATAGCAGTTGTCATGCATCCAGAAGGTGGAGAGCCAGAAATATTTGATGTTTAGAATTAATGGCTATCATATCAATATAATGCCCTTTCCTGTATCCTGAGAGTGGCAGTTGGGACCTGGGATTCTGAACAGAGTGGAAAGTTGGGATCTTCAGACTACGTGGTCACAGAGAGAATTAAACAGTTAAGTCACTGAACCTGTGCCCATGTCATCAGGACAGTATCTTTTAGAAGACTGAAAATGTGGCCGGTGTTGTCACTTGTCAGTGTTTCAGTGCTTTAGAGACATAGTTAACTTTTTTTATCATGAAACCCCATAGAAATGTATGTGACATATATACACATATCTATATACTTCATACATGTACTACTATGCTAACATATTATGTACATTACTAAACGCAGAAAGATAGACGTTTAAAGGATGAGAAAAACAAATATATGCTCTATCGTTTCCCACCAAATACATCATCTCACACCCTCCCTGGGATATTTGCACCCCACTTTGGAGACCCTCTCCTTTACAGAAGTGAGAGGTTTAAGCCACATTCTTAAGGGTGGGAGACTAACAAGACTAATTTTATGTATATGTTTACATAAAATTATCTGTAATCCCAGCTATAACCTCAAAGTTATAACTGTTAATATCTTGGTACATTTCCTCTTTCTCTGTACAGCTACCCAGATATGGAAGTTTTTTGTTTTTTGTTTTTGTTTTTTTGCGGTACGCGGGCCTCTCACTGTTGTGGCCTCTCCCATTGCGGAGCACAGGCTCTGGACGCGCAGGCTCAGTGGCCATGGCTCACGGGCCCAGCCGTGCCGCGGCATGTGGGATCTTCCCAGACCGGGGCACGAACCCGTGTCCCCTGCATCGGCAGGCGGACTCTCAACCACTGCGCCACCAGGGAAGCCCTGGAAGTATTTTTAAAAAAGAAATTATAATGAACAAACTACTTTGTAATCTCCTTTCCCCACAGAACACACTGTGAACAATATATTGCATATTCTTCTACATCATTTTTATAACTTTTTTCACTTTATTTTAGCAGTAGTATATGTTCATTGTGGAATCATATTAAATGTGTATAAGCAAAGAGAAAAAAAATTACCCATTTTCCATTATCCGGACATAACCACTTTTAATACTTTGCTGTTGTGGGGATTTTTTGTCCGGTTTCTTTTCAATACACTCTGAGTCTTCCATTAATGGGATCACATTATGCGTCCTTTTCTGGACACTGTTTTATCATTTTGTATGTATTGTATATACTCTTTTGTGTAATGAAATACTGTCCTACAACACAATTGGAAGGACTCTGCATGGCAATGTTTCCAAAACTGATGTTCTCTGAACATTATTCTAAAAGATTCTAATAGGTACATTGAGGAAAATAAATGTTTGGAAAATACTGCCTATTTGAATTGTTATAATGCACATTAGCTATTAAAGTCTCTGAAAATCCTACAGCTAAAGAAAAATATTTAACTTTGTTTAACATGGTGTTTCTAAAATTTATTCAAGCATGACTCACTTTTTTGAGGCACTTCAAATAACATCCTTCAGAGCAGTGCTGATTACTCTGTAATTATATTCCAGTTCTGCTTTCTTAAACTTATAAGTTGTCACAATTATTAACCATAAATACCTGCATTGTAATGAATATTCTTGTTCCTATATCTCATGCCCTTCATATATATATATATTTTTTTTTAATTTTTTTTTATGTTTGTGGTATGCGGGCCTCTCACTGTTGTGGCCTCTCCCATTGCGGATCACAGGCTCCGGACGCGCAGGCTCAGCGACCATGGCTCACGGGCCTAGCCGCTCCGCGGCATGTGGGATCTTCCCGGACCGGGGCACAAACCCGTGTCCCCTGCATCGGCAGGCGGACTCTCAACCACTGCGCCACCAGGGAAGCCCCCCTTCATATATTTTAATATACGTTTAATAAAGCAGAATTGTCAATTCAAAGCTATGGAGATTTTGGAAGCATCTCTTCTGACAAATCACTTTCCAGAAATGCTGAACTTATTTATACTCCCATTGTGAGGACATAAGAATACCCATTTCCGGGCTTCCCTGGTGGCACAGTGGTTGAGAGTCCGCCTGCCGATGCAGGGGACACGGGTTCGTGCCCCGATCCGGGAAGATCCCACATGCCGCGGAGCGGCTAGGCCCGTGAGCCATGGCCGCTGAGCCTGCGCGTCCAGCGTCTGTGCTCCTCAATGGGAGAGGCCACAGCAGTGAGAGGCCCGCGTACCACAAAAACAAACAAACAAAAAGAATACCCGTTTCCATACAACCATGTCAGCACTGGGCATTATCACTAAAAAAGTAAGTAAATACATACATAATTGGTCTTCCTATTTCCAAAGCAATTAATGTTTATTGTAGAAAAAATTTTAATTAACATAAGAAAAGAGAGAGAGAGAGAGAAATCACCTATAATCCCACAACTCAAAGAAAATCACTATCAACACGGGAGGCAATATATAACTATGGGTGTTTTGTTTTAAACAAACCTATAATTATGCAAACTCTGTATCATGCTATTTTACAGTTAACATATCTATAAAATGTTATTTCATTGTTTAAATTTGTAGTTGTTTTAATATCAGCAAAGCCGAGTGGTTTTTCATGTGTTTATTATCTCTTGGTTTCTTTTAGATAATCGTTTTTAAAAATTAATTAATTAATTAATTTAGGGCTGCATTGGGTCTTCATTGCTGCGCGTGGGCTTTCTCTAGTTGCGGCGATTGGGGTCTACTCTTCATTGTGGTGAGCGGGCTTCTCATTGCAGTGGCTTCTCTTGTTTGAGAGCATGGGCTCATAGGCACGCAGGCTTCAGTAGCTGTGGCACATGGGCTCAGTAGTTGTGGCTCAGAGCACAGGCTCAGTAGTTGTGGTTCATGGGCTTAGTTGCTCCATGGCATGTGGGATCTTCCTGGACCAGGGCTTGAACCCGTGTCCCCTGCATTGGCAGGCAGATTCTTAACCACTGCACCACCAGGGAAGTCCATAGATAATTGTTTAATCACATCTTATGCTCATATTTCTGTTGAAGTCTTTGTGTTTTTCTTATTGTTTTGGGGTTGCTGGTTATATATATATTTAGTAACTACTATTTTTCATGTATGTTGTAAATACTTTCCTCACATTACTGTTTAGTTTTCAATTTTACATATGCAGCTTTTTCACAAAGAAATTTCTGGTTATTATGAAGTTAAATCTATAAAAGTTCTTTTCTTTAGACATTGGTCATGTAAAGATTGGAAATCCCTTCAGTTCTTCAAGACAGTATTATTTTCAGAAAATCTAAATAGACCCATCACTAGTACAGAGATTAAAACAGTAATCAAAGGGTTTCCCCCGCAAGAAAAGTTCAGAACCAGATTGCTTCACGGGTGAATTCTACCAAACATTCAAAGAAGATTTAACACTTATCCTTTGCAAACTATTCCAAAAATTTGAAGAAAAGGGAACACTTCCTAATTCATTTTATAAGGCCAACATCACCCTGATGCCAAAACCAGACAAAGACAAGTACAAAAAAAAAAAAAATTACAGGCCAATATCTCTGATGAACACAGATGAAAAATCCTCAACAAAGTATTAGCAAACCAAATTCAATGGTATATCAAAATGATACACCATACACCATGATCAAGTTACTCCAGGGATGCAAGGATGATTAAACATCTGGAAATCTATCAATGTTATATAGCACATTAACAAAGGAAAAAAATATGATCATCTCAATAGATGCAGAAAAAGCATTTGACAAAATTCAACACCCATTTATGATAAAAACTCTCAATAAAATGGGTATAGAAGGGACGTACCTCAATATAATAAAGGCCATATATGAAAACCCACAGCTAACATCACACTCAATGGTGAAAAATTGAAAGCTACCTCCCTAAGATCAGGAACAAGACAAGTATGCCCACTCTCACCACTCCTATTCCATATAGTATTGGAAGTCCTAGCCAGAGCAATTAGACAAGAAAAAGAAATAAAAGACATCCAAATAGGAAAGGAAGAAGTAAAACTGTCACTAATTGCAGATGATATGATTTCATCTGTAGAAAACTCCAAAGACTGCATCAAAAAAAGCTATTAGAAATAATAAATGAATACAATAAAGTTGCAGGGTACAAAATCAATATACAAAAATCTGTTGCATTTCTATACACTAACAATGAGCTAGCAGAAAGAGAAATTAAGAAAACAATCCATTTACAATCACAAAAAAGAATAAAATACCTAGGAATAAATTTAACCAAGGAGATGAAAGACCTGTACACTGAACGCTATAAGACATTGTTGAAAGAAACTGAAGAAGACAAAAATAAATGGAAAGATATTCTGTGCTCATGGATTGTAAGAATCAACATTATCAGAATGTTCTTATTAACTAAAGCAATCTACAGATTCAGTGCAATCCCTATCAAAATCCCAAGGGCATTTTTCATAAAAATAGAACAAAAAATTCTAAAATGTATATGGAACCACAAAACATCCTGAATAGCCAAAACAATCCTGAGGAAAAAGAACATAGTTGGGGGTATCACACTCCCTGGTTTCAAATTATACTACAAAGCCATAGTAATCAAAATATGATGGTATTGGCAGAAAAACAGATATACAGATCAATGGAACAGAACTGAGAGCCCAGAAATAAACCCACACATATATGGACAATTAATTTACTACAAAGGAGCAAAGAACACACCATGGAGAAAAAATAGTCTTTTCAATAAATGGTGTTGGGAAATCTGAACAGCCACATGCAAAAATAAAAAATAAAAAAGTAGCTAGACCACTATCTCACACCATACACAAAAATTAACATGAAATGGATTAAAGACTTGAATGTAAGACCTGAAACCATAAAGCTCCTACAAGAAAGCACAGGCAGTATGCTCTTTGACATTGGTTTTAGCAATATCTTTCTATGTATGTATCCTCAGGCAAGGGAAAAAAAAGTAAAAATAAACAAATGGGATTACATCAAACTAAAAAACTTCTTCACAGCAAAGGAAACCATCAACAAAACAAAAATACAACCTACTGAATAAGAAAAGATATTTGCAAATGATATATCTGATTAAAAGTTAATATCCAAAATATATAAAGAACTCATATAACTCAACAACAAAAAAACAAACAACCTGACTAAAAAATGGGCAGAGAAGCTGAATAGATATTTTTCCAAAGAAGACATACAGGTGGGCAACATGCCCATGAAAAGATGTTCAACGTCACTAATTATAGGAACATGCAAATTAAAACCAAAGCAAGATATCACCTCACACCTATCAGAATGGCTATTATCAAAGAGACAAGAAATAATAAGTGTTGACAAGGATGTGGAGAAAAGCGGACCCTCCTACACTGTTGGTGGGAATGTAAATTGGTGCAGCCACTATGGAACACAGTATGGAGATTCCTCGAAAAATTAAGAAGAGAACTACCATATGACCCAGCTATCCTACTTCTGAGTATTTATCCAAAGGATACAAAACTATTCATCCAAAACGAAACCTGTACCCTCACATTCATCAAGACGTTATTCACAATCGCCAAGATATGGGAAAACCTCAACAACATGTGAATGGATAAAGAGGATGCCATATGTATATATATATATATATACACACACATATATATACATGTGTATATATGTATATATATACATATATATATATGTATATATATATACACATATATATACACAATGAAATACTACTCAGCCATAAAAAAGATGAAATCTTGCCATTTGTGACAACACGGATGGACCTTGAGGGTATTATGCTAAGTGATATAAGTCAGATAAAGACAAATACTGCATGATTTCACTCATATATGAAATATAAAAAATCTAATGAACAAACAAACAAAATCAAAATAAATGAACAAACCAAACACGTAGATACATAGAACAGAGTAGTGGTTACCAGATGGGAAGGGGTTGGGGGGAGGGAGAAATGGGTAAAGGGGATCAACTGCATGGTTACGTACAGAAAACAAATTTTTAGTGGCGAGCATGTTGTACCATATACAGAAGTAGAAATACAATGATGTACACATGTAACTTATATAATGTTATAAATCAGTGTAACAGAAATTAATTAATTAATTAATAAAAGTTACCAACTAAAAAAGATTATATTATTTTCTTCCAGTATTGATGGTTTCACATCTTTGATCCAGCAGGAAAAACAAAAAGCAGGTGCGCCAGATCCAGGAAGACGGGTTTTATGCATCCTTTAATTTATATTCAAACCTTGCCCACATGATTTAAGTTATCATGCTGTGCACAAACATCTCTCAAATTCCAACCCAGTTCTTTACCTTTTGTGGTCACCAGAATGTTAAAAGTATACTATGTCTTCCTCCTTACCATCTTTGCAAATCTAAATATTCTGCTGACTGTGGCATGTTCTTTTTGCCAGCAAGTTCTGTCCATTTAACTCTATTGATTCAAACTATTTTACTTCTAATAATGAAAGAGTATGTACAAAATATTCTCAAGTACATATACCCATTTTAAAAATCTCTCATCAAATATCTTTTCATCTTCCTGTTATTCAGTCTAATACATTTCCTTACTCTGTTGAAACAGATTTGTGCTGATCGATATTACCCATCAAATGGCCTCCAATATAATAAAGACAGTGCTTGTACGAAACTTTCAGCAGGGGAAATGGTGAGATCAGCTTTAAGCTTTAATGTATTTGACTACATAAAAATTACAAACTTCTGCTAGCAAAAAAAAAAAACCACACAATTAAAATAAATATTTAATATCACTAATAATCAAAAAAGTTTGCACTAAAATAATAATGAGAAACATTTTTCACCTATAACATTAGGAAAGATTAAAGAATGATAACCACCTGTGTTTGCAAGGGCACAATCAAATATGAGGTTGCCACAGTGGTTGGGAATATAAAAGCTTATAACAAATTTCTGGAAGCCAAGTTGGCAGTACCCATCAAGAGTTTTGAAAGGTCATTTGCCTTAGTATTTCTATTTCTAGAAAACTGACCTCAAGAAATGATCACACGTATGCAAAGCAATTTTTGCACAAGGGTGTTCATTGCTAAATCATTTGTGATATCAACAACTTTAGTGCACAATTTGGAGTTGGTTAATTACATTTTGATGCATCCACGTTCTGGAATACTATGTAGCTATTAAAAATCATGTTGCAAAAGAAAAATTAATGACATGGAAAAGTGTGCAATATACTGCTGGGTTAGCAATGGTGGTGTGAGAGCAGTGGAAGTGAGGAGCTGATGCCCGGAAAGGCACAAAGTGATAGATGCCTTTCATGAGCTTACCTGGGCCAGTTCAGAGGTAGGCTGGAGGGAACAGTATGATATGAGGAAATGGTTTGGGAGTCTGGAACTATAGGGGTGAGTTGGCTATGGTCAGTGTCCACATAAAAGGGACAGGGACAGAGAGAAGGAAGGGAAACTTCAGTGATCTTTTTCTTAAATTCTCCATCAACTTCTGAAAAGTCTTCCTATGGTCAGGACATTTTTCACATTATAAGCATCTCCTCCTCAAGCTAGAAGCCTCCAGAACTAACCTTCCCAGACTCCCTTCCAACCATGGCACAGTGATGTGACCTAGGATCTGCCATTCATATAAGCCCCGGTGGGATTTTAGTTTGGATGAGAGCAATCTGAGGGACAGATACTGCCTGGAAGTCATCTTCTGATGAGAATATCTAGGGATGCTTTGAAGAATAGGAGACAGCCTCATGATGTGGATGAACTTCATTCCTAGCTGTGTACTCTCCAACCTTGACTCAAGCCTTTTGAAGGTTCTGTGAAGGAGCTACCTGATATCCTATTTTAAAAATTCCTTTTCACTAGCTGAAGTGAGTTCAGTTGTTTGTAATCAAGCACAACTGACTCAGACCCTACTATTGTTGCAGTGCCCACTATGTGCTCAGTGTATTAAATACATTTATCTCATTTAGTCCTCTTCTACCATCCCAGCTCCTCAGTCAGTAAGTGGCAAAGCAGAGAATGTATCCCCAGATCTGCAAGAACCCCAAACCCATTCTCTAGCCGTGAGCAAGATTTCACTCCTCTGTAACCCTCTGTGTTCTAACTATAGAATGAGCAGTTTGGGATAGAAAGATCTCTGAATTTACTTCCATTTAAAGTAAGTATCAATAGATAGTTCTTTGTCCTGGAGGATTTTGCCCCATTGCTACAGGGAATTCAAGAAATCCCTGTTGGGTGTCTGACATGGTGGTCATCTTTCCACCATCCTAAGAAGAAGCTGGTGAAATGAGATTAATCCAGAGCCTGCCAGTGACCCAGGGGCTTGAACCTCAAGGCCCATCAGTATTGCCCAGCACTGGATACGCTCTGGAGTTACTCTCGATAGCCGTAATCTCACATTCCCAGGAGGCTGTTTCTCACCCTGACAGCCCTCAGGCCACCAGAAGCACTGCCCTCATAAACACTTTTCCAGATAGGCTTCCAAGGGCTTTGACAGAGAAGGTGAAGCAGTGGATTCCAATGAACAAAGTATAGGACTAGCACTGGGGAAACTGGCTGCTTTCCCGGCCGTGTTACTAGCTGGTGGCCCTATACAAGCCATGGGACAGTTCTCATCCTGTTTCCTCCCCTGAAAAATTAAGGACTGTGGTCCAGACAAAATGAGATAATGCTAGTAGAAATTCTTTGAAAAATGAAAAGCAATGTACAAATGTGAGGGGCTATTATTAATTTAGAGAGGAATCGAAGAATCTAAAACTGTCTTGCATTTGAATAGCGCTTCTTATTTTGCAACACGCTTTTCTCATTTTGTCCTCATAGCCACCATATGAGAAAGTAGGGCAGTTATTATTATCTCCATTTTATAGATGAGGAAACAGAAGGAAAAGTGGCAGTGCCAGCCCTGGAGGCCAGGCATCCTGATTTCCAAACCCAGATTCATTCTTGTATATTTGCAGGTAATTTTCTCCTATCCACCGTGCAGGTGACACAGAATAGACATTAGAGTACACCGGTCAGTAATGGGGTTGGAAAATTGTCAGCAAGATCTGAACCAACAGAAGGATGTTTGGCCTACATTACTCATTTTGGACTAACAAGTGAGCTTGCTATGAAAAAATGTAGATTTCTGGGGTTTCTCCATTGTAAAGGAGGACAGGTTAAAAACCAGAATTAGACAAATATTAAATGCTGAAAGAGACCCAGCATACCTTTTATAGAATGTGCACCCCACGCCTGTCATCTTCTTTCTTCCATCCTAGAACTCAAGAGTCAGCATCAGCAGTGTGACCTCCACAGTCTGTACCAGCATTAGGCTGTCCCTGGAGCCATCCCACAGAAAATTAATGTCTAAGTAGGAAGCTCAGGTTGCAGACTCACAGGCAAGTCTGATTTTATTATCACCACTGGAACAATTATGAAGAGGACATTTCAGGTGCTTTGGGTTTTACAGAGCACTTCTGCACCCACTGGAGTTTCCAAATAAGCCTGTAAGGTAGATTGATTCCATTCTTAGAAATGACTTAACCAAAGAACATGCAGCTAAGGAAGTTTTATAATTTGAGTTGTGAGCAAACCCAATTGTCCTCTTATGTAACTGTGGTCATTGGATTCTTGTCCAGCATACTCCCTTGAGGGATGGCCATTTGATTGGCTTAACCTCACAAATGTGTGTAACAGTTCCAAGCCTGAGGAGGCACCATGTGTTTCCATTGTCCTCTTTCACTCGTGTGACCTACTCCAAGAAGAGTGTGCCCTAGGAAATGGCTAATCCAAAAAGAATGAGGAGACACATGGAGGGGCCCTGAACCCAACCTGAATGCTGATGCTCACAGCATGGAGTCCAACACAGCAAAGTCAAAGAGCAGCCAAGCCATGGATGAATCAGCATGAAATAAATGCTGGGGGTTCAAGGCTTCTACACTATTGGATAGTTTGTAATGCAAAATATTGCTGCAAATGGTTGACTGGCACAGTTGCCTTTACTAGAAGAAGTGATTATAAATTATAGGGTCCATGAGGATTAAAAAAAGGCTTCTTGATTCTTCATGGGTGGCAGGTAAGAACTTCTTTCTCTACACATAAAGCAAGAAGTGTTCCATTTCTTTATCTTAAAGCAAACTAATTACAGCTCCAAGTTTACAAGTGCTAAAGTGATGACATGACCAGTATCACTCAGTCCTAGACTCCCTCCCCACTATATGGTCTCATTTAAAATTCCTAAGCATATGTATCACCAGCCAAGTGAAGGATAGGCCAAGGAGGTCCCCAGTTTTGCCCTTGCTCCTTCACTGCTCTGGAACCCCACCGGCATCATTCCTGTTGCAACCAAGTTCAGAAATCACAGTGGAGAAATGGAAGGCTTCACTATTTATTGATTGATGCCATCCAAGATTTGACTGGGTCAGGCTAAATGGAAAGTCCATTAGATGCTATTGAGTCTGACCGTAAGAAGAGTTGGATGATCATATAGTTTAGAAAGTTTACAGTGAGTCTCAATGATCTCAGAAATACAAAGACATCTCTAGGTTTCTCCATTCATTCAAGACTTCTTTGATGTCTCTCAAAAATGCTTATATTTGTGCTTGGTTAGGTCCTGCACGTTTCTTATTAAGTGTATTACTAGGTTATTTACAGAGGTTCCTCATTGCCAAGGATAAATGCCAAGTTCCTTTGCGTGCCTAGAAATGGTCATTTTCTGACCCCTACCTTCCTTAATAGGCTAATTTCTCACTCTTCCTGGTGGCCACATTATGTTTCATTCATGGCGAATGACATGAATATGCTCTCCCATTTCCTTGCTTTATGCTTTTATAGATACCTTCCTCTTTGCTTAGGATATTCATCTGGCATCACCTGCTTATACTTTAAGGTCTACTTCTAAAAGCACCTGCTCTTTAGTGAGGCAAGGACTCAGGTGAGGCAAGACATGTACCCAGGATACAAAATTTAGAGGCACTCAAGGTCATGTCAGTGCCTCCTTAAATTCTGTGCCCTAGGGACCGCATTCACCCTATCCTACTCCTCACCCTGCTCTTTAATGTCTTCCCTATTACACTCCACCCCTTCCCCCAAGAACAGCTCCTTTATGCAAACTCTGTACCTTTCCATGTTACAGCATTTTCCACACAGGACTGCATTTTCTTAGGACAGAGACCATGCCCTCTCATCTTTGTTGCACTAGCACCATGCCTGGTATAGCATATTTGATGAATAATAATAAAATAATAGCCATTATATATGAGCATTTATTTTGTGCCAGGCATGGTTCTATAATAAGTGTTTTAGTTGAGTTGCAACTAAACCCCTCACAAAGCCCTATATAGATATTATCCCAATTTTATAGATGAAAAGACTAAAAGAAGTTAAATGCTTTGCCACATCACACAATGTGAAGTGGTAATAGCTGGGATTTGAACCCAGGTCCTTCTGATGCCAGACCCTGTATGCATAATAGAAAAAAAAAATTGACTCATCACTACATTACACTGAATAAGAATCAAGGAGGAAAAGAGCACTTTGGTTATGTTATTCAAGATCTAAGACAGTCACTGCAAAGGGCAGTGAGGCTTGTGAGATGGGGTGACTCTGGCAAACTGTCCTCCTGGTGAACAAAGTCCTAAAATGCTGACTTCTTCCCCAATCCCCAAAGGCACCAATATTGGTGGGAGAGATGATCCTAAGTGCTGGTCCCAATCCAGAAATTTAAAAACAAAAACACCGAGTAATGTCTTGGATGGCACTGAGCAAGGGCAATTACTGCCCAGAAGAATTTGAACCCTACTGATAATCCAGCCAGAAAATTCTGCCTCATTGGCACTGGATCCCTTGCCAGTCAGAAGTTATAGAGATACTGTGACTCCTCTGTCAGTGCAGATCCATCAGCCCTGAGTGGTGAGCACTGCAGCTGGTGTGTTGCTGTTTCATGTTCTGCAGTGTTACTTCCCACACCAGACAGCTACCTTGCATTTCTATGTTCTCTGCTAATTACAGTGTGTAACTAAAAAAACAGGTAGCTATTTCCTAGGCAGACATATATTCTTCATCACTGTACCCATGGGAAATTGACACCAAACTAGGGGTCCCAAACTCAAATGTTTGTAACAAATGAGTGAACTTGGCCTATTAGGGACTAGGGCAAACTATAGCCCACATGCTGTATTGATCATGTGTTTGGTGGGTTTTTTTTCCTGTATTTCTGATGCTTTGACATCTTGGGCCTTGCTGACCCTGGAGACACTGCCCCTCCCTGGGCTAGTCAATTCCCAAAGATAGTAGAGGATTTGCCCAATAGCCTTTCATATGCAAACCAACCAATCCAGAACTCATACCTCCAAACCATCTCCTTTATAAGGCTCTTACAGTCTGAACCACTATTCCCCTGCTCTAATCACCCCACGACCAGATACTAGACAACTAGGGACAACTCACATGCCCCAGAGCCCACTGAAAGTATTCATAATGGCCAATCCTATACCTGCTTACCCTGCCTTGCCTCGTCTTTGCCTGCAGATACCATGATAAGGTTCTTGCCCATATTTTCTTCCCGCTTCCTCTGCCTCCTGACCAACCTGTGTGCTTCCCCATGTGCCCCTGCCCAGTGGCATGGCAGGGAGTGCCCCCTTACTCCATGCATAGCAAACTATCTTTTCAATGACAGTTGTCTCCTAATCAGTTGGCCTCACCATATCTGAATAATAATAAACCAAACATACATTTTAAAACACATGCCCCAAAGACACCTTCAAGATGGCAGAGGAGTAAGACGTGGAGATCACCTTCCTCCCCACAAATACATCAGAAATACATCTATGTGTGGAACAACTCCTACAGAACACCTGCTGAATGCTGGCAGAACACCTCAGACTTCCCAAAAGGCAAGGAACTCCCCACATACCTGGGTAGTGCAAAAGAAAAAAGAAAAAACAGAGACAGAAGAATAGGGACGGGACCTGCACCAGTGGAAGGGAGCTGTGAAGGAGGAAAGGTTTCCACACACTAGGAAGCCCCTTCACTTGTGGAGACTGGGTGGGTGAGCAGGGGGGAAGCTTCAGAGCCATGGAGGAGAGCACAGCAACAGGGGTGCAGAGGGCAAAGCGGAGAGATTCCCGCACAGAGGATCAGGGCCGACTGGCACTCACCAGTCCAAGAGGCTTGTCTGCTCACCCGCCGGGGCGGGCGGGGCTGGGAGCTGAGGCTCCGGCTTCGGAGGTCAGACCCCAGGGAGAGGACTGGGGTTGGCTGCGTGAACACAGCCTGAAGGGAGTTAGTGTGCCACAGCTAGCCAGGACAGAGTCCGGGAAATGTCTGGAACTGCCTAAGAGGCAAGAGACCATTGTTTCAGGGTGCACGAGGAGAGGGGATTCAGAGTACCGCCTAAACAGGCTCCAGAGACGGGCACGAGCCACGGCTATCAGCGCGGACACCAGAGATGGGCATGAAACGTTAAGGCTGCTGCTGCAGCCACCAAGAAGTCTGTGTGCAAGCACAGGTCACTATGCACACCTCCCCTCTGGGGGTCCTGTGCAGCCTGCCACTGCCAGGGTCCCGTGATCCATGGACAACTTCCCCAAGAGAACACACGGCGCACCTCAGGCTGGTGCAACGTCACGCTGGCCTCTGCCACTGCAGGCTCGCCCCGTATTCCGTACCCCTCCCTCCCACCAGCCTGAGTGAGCCAGAGCCCCTGAAGCAGCTGCTCCTTTAACCCCGTCCTGTCTGAGCAAAGAACAGATGCCCTCAGGCGACCTACACGCAGAGGCGGGGCCAAATCCAAAGCTGAACCCCGGGAGCTGTGCGAACAAAGAAGAGAAAGTGAAATCTCTCCCAGCAGCCTCAGGAGCAGCAGATTAAATCTCCACAATCAACTTGATGTACCTGCATCTCTGGAATTCCTGAATAGACAACGAAGCATCCCAAAGTTGAGGTGGTGGACTTTGGGAGCAACTGTAGACTTGGAGTTTGCTTTTTGCAACTAATTTGTTTCTGGTTTTATGTTTATGTTAGTTTAGTATTTCGAGTTTATTATCACTGATAGATTTGTTTATTGATTTGGTTGCTCTCTTCCTCCTTGTTTTTTTTTTTTACATATATATATTTTTTCCTTTTTCTCTTTTTGTGAGTGTGCGTGTATGCTTCTTTGTGTAATTCTGTCTGTATAGCTTTTCTTTTACCATTTGTCCTAGGTTTCTGTCTGTCCATTTTTTGGGGGGGTGGGGTTGTTCTTTTTTTTTAATTACTTTTTAATTTTTAATAATAATACTTTATTTTAATAACTTTATTTTATTTTATTTTTTCTTTCTTTCTTTTTTCCTCCCATTTCTTCTGAGCTGTGTGGCTGACAGGGTCTTGGTGCTCCGGCTGGGTGTCAGGCCTGATCCTCGGAGGTGGGAGAGCCGAGTTCAGGATATTGGACAACCAGAGACCTCCTGGCCCTACATAATATCAGTCAGAGAGAGCTCTCCCACAGACCTCTGTCTCAATGCTAATACCCAGCTCCACTCAACCACCAGCAAGCTACAGTGCTAGACACCCCAAGCCAAACAACTAGCAAGACAGGAACACAACCCCACCCATTAGCAGAGAGCCTGCTTAAAATCAAAATAAGCTCACAGACACCCTGCAAAAAAAACACCAGACGTGGTCCTCCCCACCAGAATGACAAGATGCAGCCTCATCCACCAGAACACAGGCACCAGTCCCCTCCACCAGGAAGCCTACACAAGACACTGAACCAAACTTACCCACTGGGGGCAGACACCAAAAACAACAGGGACTATGAACCTGCAGCCTACAAAAAGGAGACCTCAAACGCAGTAAGTTAAGCAAAATGAGAAGACTGAGAAACACACAGCAGATGAAGGAGCAAGGTAAAAACCCACCAGACAAAACAAATGAAGAGGAACAAGTCAATCTCCCTGAAAAAGAATTCAGAGTAATGATAGTAAAGATGACCCAAAATCTTGGAAACAGAATGGAGAAAATACAAGAAACGCTTCATAAGGACCTAGAAGAACTAAAGAGCAAACAAACAGTGATGAACAACACAATAAATGAAATTAAAAATTCTCTAGAAGGAATCAATAGCAGAAAAACTGAGGCAAAAGAACACATAAGTGACTTGGAAGATAAAATAGTGGAAATAACTACCATAGAGCAGAATAAAGAAAAAAGAATGAAAAGAATTAAGGACAGTCTCAGAGACCTCTGGGACAACATTAAACACACCAACATTCGAATTATAAGGGTCTCAGAAGAAGAAGAGAAAAAGAAAGGGATTGAGAAAAATATTTAAAGAGATTATAGTTGAAAACTTCCCTAATATGGGAAAGAAAATAGTCAATCAAGTCCAGGAAGCACAGAGAGTCCCATACAGGATAAATCCAAGGAGAAATACACCAAGACAAATGTTAATCAAACCATCAAAACTTAAATACAAAGAAAAAATATTAAAAGCAGCAAGGGAAAAGCAACAAATAACATACGAGGGAATCCCCATAAGGTTAACAGCTGATTTCTCAGCAGAAACTCTACAAGCCAAAAGCGAGTGGCAGGACATATTTAAAGTGATGAAAAGGAGAAACCTACAACCAAGATTATTCTACCCAGCAAGGATCTCATTCAGATTCGATGGGGAAATCAAAACCTTTACAGACAAGCAAAAGCTAAGAGAATTCAGCACCAGCAAACGAGCTTTACAAAGAATGCTAAAGGAACTTCCCTAGGCAGGAAACACAAGAGAAGAAAAAGACCTACAATAATAAACCCAAAACAATTAAGAAAATGGTAATAGGAACATACATACCTTAAATGTAAATGGATTTAATGCTCCAACCAAAAGACATAGACTGGCTGAATGGATATGTAAACAAGACCCATAGATATGCTGCCTACAAGAGACCCACTTCAGACCTAGGGACACATACAGACTGAAAGTGAGGGAATGGAAAAAGATATTCCATGCAAATGGATATCAAAAGAAAGCTGGAGTAGCAATTCTCATATCAGACAAAATAGACTTTAAAATAAAGACTATTACAAGACACAAAGAAGGACACTACATAATGATCAAGGGATCAATCCAAGGAGAAGATATAACAATTGTAAATATTTATGCACCCAACATAGGAGCACCTCAATACATAAGGCAAATGCTAAGAGCCATAAGAGGGGAAATTGACAGTAACACAATAATAGTACGGGACTTTAACGCACCACTTTCACCAATGCACAGATCATCCAAAATGAAAATAAATAAGGAAACACAAGCTTTAAATGACACATTAAACAAGATGGACTTAATTGATACTAATAGGAGTTTCCGTCCAAAAACAATAGAATACACTTTCATCTCAAATGCTCATGGAACATTCTCCAGGATAGATCATATCTTGGGTCACAAATCAAGCTTAGATAAACTTAAGAAAATTGATATCGTATCAAGTATCTTCCGACTACAATGCTATGAGACTAGATATCAGTTACAGGAAAAAATCTAAAAACTACAAACACATGGAGTCTAAACAAGAAACTACGAAATAACCAAGAGATCACTGAAGAAATCAAAGAGGAAATAAAAAAATTACCTAGAAACAAATGACAATGAAAACAGGGTGACCCAAAACCTATGGGATGCAGCAAAAGCAGTTCTAAGAGGGAAGTTTATAGCAATACAATCCTACCTTAAGAAACAAGAAAAATCTCAAATAAACAACCAAACTTACACCTAAAGCAACTAGAGAAAGAAGAAGAACCACAACAACAAAAACCCAAAGTTAGCAGAAAGAAAGAAATCATAAAGATCAGATCACAAATAAATAAAAATAAAATGAAGGAAACGATAGCAAAGCTCAATAAAACTAAAAGCTGGTTCTTTGAAAAGATAAACAAAATTGATAAACCATTAGCCAGACTCATCAAGAAAAAAAGGGAGGGCTTCCCTTGTGGCCCAGTGGTTGAGAGTCCACCTGCCGATGCAGGGGACACGGGTTCGTGCCCCGGTCCAGGAAGATCCCACATGCCGCGGAGTGGCTGGGCCCATGAGCCATGGCCGCTGAGCCTGTGCATCCGGAGCCTGTGTTCTGCAATGGGAGAGGCCACAACACTGAGAGGCCCGCATACCGAAAAAAAAAAAAAATGAAAAAAAGGGAGAAGACTCACATCAGAATTAGAAATGAGGACTTCCCTGGTGGCGCAGTGGTTGAAAGTCCGCCTGCCGATGCAGGGGACACGGGTTCGTGTCCCGATCTGGGAAGTTCGCACATGCCACAGAGCGGTTAGGCCCATGAGCCATGGCCTCTGAGCCTGCACGTCTGGAGCCTGTGCTCCGCAACGGGAGAGGGCCACACCAGTGAGAGGGCTGCGTACCGCAAAAAAAAAAAAAAAGAATTAGAAATGAAAAAGGAGAAGTAATAACTGACACTGCAGAAATCCAAAGGATCATGAAAGATTACTACAAGCAACTATATGCTGATAAAATGGACAGCTTGGAAGAAATGGACAAATTCTTAGAAAAACACAACCTTCTGAGACTGAACCAGGAAGAAATCGAAAATATAAACAGACCAATCACAAGCACTGAAATTGAGACTGTGATTAAAAATCTTCCAACAAACAAAAGCCCAGGACCGGATGACTTCACAGGCGAACTCTATCAAACATCTAGAGAAGAGCTAACACCTATCCTTCTCAAACTCTTCCAAAATATAGCAGAGGGAGGAACACTCCCAAACTCATTCTACGAGGCCACCATCACCCTGATACCAAAACCAAAGATGTCACAAAAAGAGAAAACTACAGGCCAATATCACTGATGAACATAGATGAAAAAAACCTCAACAAAATACTAGCAAACAGAATCCAGCAGCACATTAAAAGGATCATACACTATGATCAAGTGGGGTTTATCCCAGGAATGCAAGGATTCTTCAGTATATGCAAATCAATCAATGTGATAAACCATATTAACAAACAGAGCAAGAAAAACCATATGATCATCTCAATAGATGCAGAAAAAGCTTTCAACAAAATTCAACACCCATGTATGATAAATACTCTCTGGAAAGTAGGCATAGAGGGAACTTACCTCAACATAATAAAGGCCATATATGACAAACCCACAGCCAACATCGTCCTCAGTGGTTGAAAACTGAAACCATTTCCACTAAGATCAGGAACAAGACAAGGTTACCCACTCTCACCACTCTTTTTCAACATAGTTTTGGAAGTTTTAGCCACAGCAATCAGAGAAGAAAAAGAAATAAAAGGAATCCAAATCGGAAAGGAAGAAGTAAAGTTGTCACTGTTTGCAGGTGACATGATACTATCCATAGAGAATCCTGAAGATGCTACCAGAAAACTACTAGAGCTAATCAATGAATTTGGTAAAGTAGCAGGATACAAAATTAATGCACAGAAATCCCTTGCATTCCTAAACACTAATGATGAAAAATCTGAAAGAGAAATTAAGGAAACACTCCCATTTACCATTGCAATAAAAAGAATAAAATACCTAGGAATAAACCTACCTAAGGAGACAAAAGATGTGTATGCAGAAAAATTTAAGACACTGATGAAAGAAATTAAAGATGATACAAACAGATGGAGAGATATACCATGTTCTTGGATTGGAAGAATCAACATTGTGAAAATGACTGTACTATCCAAAGCAATCAACAGATTCAACGCAATCCCTATCAAACTACCAGTGGCAGTTTTCTCAGAACTAGAATAAAAAATTTCACAATTTGTTTGGAAACACAAAAGACCCCGAATAGCCAAAGCAATTTTGAGAAAGAAAAATGAGCTGGAGGAATCAGGACCCCTGACTTCAGACTATACTACAAAGCTACCGTAATCAAGACAGTATGGTACTGGCACAAAAACAGAAATATAGATCAATGGAACAGGATAGAAAGCCCAGAGATAAACCCATGCACATATGGTCACTTTATCTTTGATAAAGGAGACAAGAATATACAATGGAGAAAAGACAGCCTCTTCCATAAGTGGTGCCTGGAAAACTGGACAGCTCCATGTAAAAGAATGAAATTAGAACACTCTCTAACACCATACATAAAAATAAACTCAAAATGGATTAAAGTCCTAAATGTAAGGCCGACACTATCAAACGCTTAGAGGAAAACATAGGCAGAACACTCTATGACATAAATCACAGCAAGATTCTTTTTGACCCACCTCCTAGAGAAATGGAAATAAAAACAGAAAAAAACAAATGGGACCTAATGAAACTGAAATGCTTTTGCACAGCAAAGGCAACCATAAACAAGACAAAAAGACAACCCTCAGAATGGGAGAAAATATTTCTAAACAAAGCAGCTGACAGAGGATTAATCTCCAAAATATACAAACAGCTCATGCAGCTGAATATCAAAAAAAACAAACAACCCAATCCAAAAATGGGCAGAAGACCTAAATAGACATTCCTCCAAAGAAGATACACAGATTGCCAACAAACACATGAAAAGATGCTCAACATCACTAATCATTAGGGAAATGCAAATCAAAACTACAGTGAGGTATCACCTCACATTTGTCAGAATGGCCATCATCCAAAAAATCTACAAACAATAAATGCTGGAGAGGGTGTGAAGAAAAGGGAACTCTCTTGCACTGTTGGTGGGAATGTAAATTGATACAGCCACTATGGAGAACAGTATGGAGGGTTCTTAAAAAACTAAAAATAAAACTATCATATGACACAGCAATCCCATTACTGTGCATCTACCCTGAGAAAACCATAATTCAAAAAGAGTCATGTACCACAATGTTCATTGCAGCTCTATTTACAATAGCCAGGACATGGAAGCAACCTAAGTGTCCGTCGACAGATGAATGGATAAAGAAGATGTGGCACATATATACAGTGCAATATTACTCAGCCATAAAAATAATCGAAATTGAGTTATTTGTAGTGAGGTGTCTGGACCTGGAGACTGTCATACAGAGTGAAGTAAGTCAGAAAAAGAAAAACAAATACCGCATGCTAACACATATATATGGAATCTAAAAAAAAAAAGGTTCTGAAGAAACTATGAGCAGGACGGGAATAAAGACACAGACATTGAGAATGGACTTGAGGACACGGGGAGGGGGAAGGGTAAGCTGGGATGAAGTGAGAGAGTGGCATGTACATATAGACACTACCAAATGTAAAATAGATAGCTAGTGGGAAGCAGCCGCATAGCACAGGGAGATCAGCTTGGTGCTTTGTGACTGCCTAGAGGGGTGGGATAAGGAGAGTGGGAGGGAGATGCAAGAGGAATGGGATATGGGGATATATGTATATGTAGAGCTGATTCACTTTGCTATACAGCAGAAACTAACACAACATTGTAAAGAAATTATACTCCAATCATGATGTTAAAATAAATAAATAAATAAATAAAACACAGTAATGTGACTCTGTATTGCCAATGGAATAAGGACAAAAAGATTGACAATAAAAAATATCTAAATAGTTTTCAGTAATAGCATTATTGGGTGATAATGTTGGTATTGCTATTTCAAGATAACAATAAATTAGATAAGTGAGTATTTACATCAGTGTCACTGAGAACTGAGATTTTGGGCTTGGTTGAAAGGAGATACATACATGAAATTGATGAGGTCAAGACAAAATCCCCATAGGCCTGATTGTAAATTGGATATAAACCCATGATATATTTTATCTTTAAAAATACTTTAAAAATATCTTTAAAAATGTCCTAGCTCTGTCCACTGATGAGTTCTAGAAATAATGAGCAACTCATGTTGCATAAAATGCAAGCATTTTTGCATTTTGGGTGAACAATAAAAAGGCTTTCTGAAACTCTTATGAAAGTTTATAGGTTTATAATACTCTCTTTTTTTAGTTATTGTTCTTTTATTTTACATCATTTGTTCATATTCATTATACATTTTCCCTTTTAATCAGCTTTGTTTGTTAGGACCTGGATTTTATCACCAAACATGGTAACTGTTTTTCTTGAGTTCTACATCTTTCCACTTGAATGCTTCTAAAATATGCCTGGCCAATCTTATGCTGGAAGGCTAATAGAAATAGCTCATCTCTTCTAAGTTACTAGGGTTTTTTTATTTTCTTATGCTTAAAGGATTTTTTCTTCATCCTTCATGTCCAATAATTTCACCAGAATGTATGTTGGTCATTTGGTATCAGTGCTTCCCTATTCATGTTGTGTCCTTCTAATTTTCAAATGCAGATACTCCTTTATTCAGAAAAGTTTTTTTTCTACAATACTGTTGGTTTTTTGTTTCATATGTTATGTTCTCTTTAGTCAGAGCTGCCAATTATACATATATTGCAACTTCTTTGCCCTCTAACCCTTTTTAACACTTTTTTCTTTTTATTCCGTTTTATATACCTTCTCAAACCTATGTTCCTAACTATATTTTCAGGAATGCTAACTCTTCTTGTTGATGTTTCTACCATGACTTTTATTTACTTTATGGTTTTATTTTTCTCCTCCATTTTTTCTTTAAGTTCTTCTAAGTTACTTTTCTTCTTCTCTTGTCTTAATATGTCTTCTTTGAGCCATTGTATCTGTTACTTGATTTTCTTTAATTTCTTTGACTTCATAGAGAAGTGTTTGTATAAATTTCCCCTGAACTGCTACACAATTTTTCTAAGCTTTATTTCACATTTGCCTTTTATTTCATTTTCTAAATTTTCTTTATCTTTTAATGAAAGTCACTTTTTCTAGAGAAACTGTGAGAGATAAAGGATGTTTTGGAGGACAGGCTGGGAGAGTGGGCTAGGACAGCTGGCCACTCAGAATTGTGTTCTTTAGCCTCCTTTCCCTTCTATCAACATTTTTTTCCTCCTTTAGGTGGTATCTCTGCATATGGGTGTTGGGGGAGATTGCCCTATTTAGCTTGTAGTGATGTGCTGTATCTTCCAAGTTTCTATCTTATGATTTAATGTTTATTTTTCTTCTGTCTCCTTCTATCTCTCCTCTGCTCTTGTTATTATCATATACCTTCACAGTTCCTAAATCACCCCCCACCACTGTGTGGTATTTGAATGGCCTCATGGATGATTCCATAACCCACCCATACTCCCTGTCTTTGCAGAAAACATTGTCTGACACTGTTCTTTGGAGAAGTCTGCATGCCAACTGAAATTTGTAGAGGTACATCTTCTCTAGCTATACACTCTTGATTTGGCCCAATTTAACTATATTTTGTGGATATTCTTCATATGTTGTAATTTGGAGCTGCAAGTCTTTGCTAGTTTTATTGAATACAGAATTTTATTTATTGCTTTTCTTTATTTTTTGTTTTCAGTCAGTTTCAGAGAAGAGTTCCAATCCATAAAAGGTTTGGAGAATCAAGACATATTTTAGAATGATCAGTTTGGCTTGAGCAAGAAACATTGTAGAAGATGAGGAAGCAGGAAGGATGTGGGGAGCAGGAGGTTGCTCAAGACTGGAAACAGGAAAACCATGGAGAAAGCTAATGAATTCATGCAAAAGAGAGATGATGAGGTCTGCGAAAGGTCATGGGTTGAGAGATAAGAAGTAGGCAGGAAAGATGTAGGGCTTGAGAGTCATCAGCTTACTGATGATAATTTAAGTGATAAAATTGGATGGAAGCCTGGCAAAGTTTTGTAGAAGAGAAGTGAGCTAAGACAGAACTCCTTGGAATCTTACTCCTTGGAGTAAAAAGTGAAAGAGGATCCTATAAAAGAAAATAAGAAGTAGATACTAGAGAAGTAAGTGGAAAATAGAGAAAGCACTATTGCAAAGGCAAAGAGTGTTTCCAATCAGATTGAGAGTTCATATAAGATAAGGTCTTAAAGGTTGACTTTGAATTTAGCCACATGAAAGTCATTGATAGCTCTGGTGAGAGCAGTGGCAGTGGTGGACGTGGAAACCTCATATCAGGGGACTGAGGTGTGAATGGAAGGTTTCAAGGTAGGGTTAGTAAATACAGAAAACTCTTAAAGAAGTTTGACAGTAAACAGAAAGATAAATATAGAATACAGGGTCAGCTTAAGGGAAACTTCTTACATAAGGACATTAGCACCAGAGCTTTAGGGTACCCCTAGAGCAACAATAATTTCCATTTATACAGAAGTTTAGCTCAAAGGGGCTTTTGCATACATAATCTCATTTCAAATTCACCTCACTGAATCACCTCAATTATACTGATGAGGTAACTAAGGCTGAGAGAGATAATAATGAACTGCCTTCCCAAAAGGCACAAGAAAGAAAACAATTAAATCATCACTTTACTTCACTCAGTATGACAATCTCTAGGTCCATCCATGTTGCTGAAAATGGCATTATTTCATTCATTTTTATGGCTGAATCATACAAAGACAAATATCATATGATATCCCTTATATGCAGAATCTAAAAAAATGGTACAAATGAACTTATTTACAAAACAGAAATAGAGTCACAGATGTAGAAAACAAACATGGTTACCAAGGGGGAAAGTGGGGGAGGGATAAATTGGGAGATTGGGACGGACATATACACACTACTATATATAAAATAGATAACTAAGGAACTACTGTATAGCACAGGGAACCCTTCTCAATACTCTGTAATGACCTATATGAGAAAAGAATCTAAAAAAGAGTGGATATATTTCTATATATAAATATATGTATATATAAACTATATATGTAATATAAATTATTACATATGTTTATATATGTGTATATATATACATATGTATATAAAATTCACTTTGCTGTACAGCAGAAACTAATACAACATTGTAAATCAATGATACTCCAATAAAAAATGTTTGGTTTTTTTTAAAAAAAAGCATCATTTTGACTACATCTTAGGCACAATCCCACATCTCAAGTCCTGGATCCATCTAAGTTTCAGCAACCTTGCAAGGAGCAAAATAGAGCCAACATTTTACCTGAGCCCAAACCCACCATACAAATTGTTTGATTGAAATCCTTGCTTTCATTTTCAATGGAATAAAAATTGCAGAGTCCAGTTGGCTTCCCATTAACTTCTCCAGAATATTTTCTCTGCCCAGGTATTTCCACACAAGGATGATACTAGTTAACTACCTGAATTAAATATTTCACAGCCTAAAAGATTTCCTGTACTACACAATTTATAAATATTCATTCTGCAGAAGGGAAGGTGCAAGAGAACGTTGGTTTCCAGTGGCTGCCTTCGTAGCAAAGTATTGAGTAGTAAGCCTCTGAGGCAGCCTCAGTGCCTGAGTAAAATGTTTCTGGAGCCTCAAATCCCTTATATAAAAACAATTTCTCCAGTGCACAACCATTTTTGCTGAGCCACTAAATAACTTCTGCCTGCCCATATCAGGGACAGTCTTAAGGTGATATGATGGATGTCAAGTAAATAATCAATCAATACACTGGTTTTGGTCTCCATCTATCAGTTGGGCATTGTGTGGACTAATTAGATGATAAAATGTGATGAATGTGTATTAAACTCAGCCTCTCCCTGGAAGCTCCCAGGGGTCCTTTCCCATATTCTAGCTGACCTTTTAGAGCTCAGCTTCATTGTATGTGAATGCAATTAAATCAATTTGTCAGATATTTGCATTAGTCTGGCTTGTTCAGAATTCAATTATTCAGTGTCACTTTACTGTCCTTCGGAGGCTTGTTCACTGGCTCATTTTCAAGTGCTGGATAAAGGCAGAAAGGGCTAGTCTTGTCAGGATGCAAGCCTGTGAATGCCTTCCCTCAGAGATTGTTCTGAGATCCAACTTTGCCAGATCCTTCTCCTCCCAGGTCTCAGAAAAGATAATGATTGGGCTCTCAACATAGCTGAACTTTAATTCTGACTCTGCCACTCACTGGAAAGGTGACTTAAGTTATTTAACCTGTGTGAGCCTCAGTTTCCTCATGCACCAAATGGAATCGCTTTACTTTGGGTTTCCTCCAAAGTAGACCCTGAGAGTCGTATTTGAGTGCAAGTAGTTCGTTTGAGAGGTGACAGCAGCAAGCACTGTAAAGCGGTGGGGCAATGAGACAGGGATGGGAAGAAGCAAAGAGGAGGTACATTAGTGAGCAAGTTATCACTGTGGGCAGCTGGTGCTCAGTCCTTCTGGGGACCTCTGGCAGATGGAGCAGAACATTCAGCAGAGTTGTCCCACCCGAGAGGCAAGGAGCTTGGGCATATCTCCACCAACTGCTGTGCTTTATTGATTGAGAGCTGCTCCAGGGTGTTAACTCTCTGACACTTCAAGCCTCCCTTAAACATCACTGGCCGAGCATCTTCCTGAGAACAGAGAAAGCCCTCAAGCAGAGAGTCAGAGATGTTTTCAGTAAGAAGCCTTGTGGGCACAGGAGAACTGTGGCTCACCAAGGACATCCACTACAGGGATACGCCACAGTGTGAAGTCAAAAAGTGGTAGTGCATGTCAAGTCCTTAGTTCTATGACTGACAGAGTAAAGCACTTGATAGTAATAAATCATTTCTGGAAATATGAAAATGTAGGAAAATTGCTTTCTTCAACACAGGTATTGGACTGTGATTCTAAGTGTATGGCAAGGGAAAGCCACTATACTATATGCCTTCCTGGGAGGAGTAGGTGGTGAAATCATGGAAGGCTTTATTGGAGGAGGTGACATTTGAATTGGGTTTTTACGGATGAGTATGTATTGATGGAGTTCAGGACAGGCCGCTTTGACACATGGATTATTTCAAGCTGAAGACAATGAAGACCAAATAGACTCAGGAAGAGCTTTCTTACCTCCCCCTTAACTGCCTAAAAAAACTTAAATAGAGGGCCTGTACCAGGAGACAGCTGATACCAAAGATAATTTTTATATCAAAAAGACTTATCTGCATAACCTGGCAAATATTTGTTTACCAAACATCTACTCTTTTCATCTTCCTGTGTTTTGCCTTCCTTGCCTTTGAGACGCCAGACCCCTATCCCCTTCTCCTTAGCTCAAGGTGGTATATAAGCCTCAACTACCCGATTGCTGCAGAGCCTTTCATGTCTTTGTGGGGCTCCTGTATAAATAAAATTTAATTTGCTTTCCTCCAGTTCATCTGTCTTATGTCAATTTAATTATCAGACCAGCCAAAGAACCTAGAAGGGAAGAAGGGAAGCTTTTTTCTCTCCAACAGTGTTCACCAGGCATGCACGGGGAGTAAAGATATTCTAAGCAGAAGGAATGGCATATGCAATGCCACAGAAATGTGACAAATTATATGTTTGGTGACCTTCTTATAGTTTAAAATGGCTAAAGTATAGGAAGAGGGGGAGCTTTATGTCATGATGCCAGAATTCAAGTCACAAGAGAAAGTTTAAATTATGCAAGGGCATTATAGTATTATATTATCCTACAAGCAACAGAGAGTCATTGGATCTGTTCAATAAAACTTGTAATAGACTCTTGGGTGACACACAAAGAAACTCATTTATAATAGAAATAAATAGGTTAATGAGCATGGGTTCAAAAGATCTTCTGCACAGGAATGAGAAAAAATGTAATATTTTATGTGAAAAGTACTTCAGGGTTTTCTATGAGCCAGGATGTTACGTGACTTCAAAGGGGAAAAAAAAAAAAGCTAATTCAAACTTAGATTGCACTCATAGAAATAATGCAGGATCCAGATAGAATCACACTTGTTCTGCACTATCTGAGAAGCTCAGGAAGTAGTTGTCCGATTTTAAATGACATATCTTTTTAAAGACACTTTGGTTACACTGCAGCAAGCCCAGGGAAAAGTGAGCAGAATGTTAGAGTCTAAAAATCACATGAGATGTAGAATGGCTGAAAGAACAGAGCGGGCTAGCTGCAGAAGGTAGATGCATAGAACATTCGTGAACTGGCTTTTGATGTGAGGAAGAGATTACATTTACTCTGTGCGGTCCCAGAGCCTGAAAATTCAAACCCCAGTGAAATGTATTTCAAGTCAATGGAAATAAACAAAGCCAACCAACACTAGGATGACCAGCCCTGGGTGGGAGAAAGTTCTCTATTCTGGGGAGTGGTCAGTGGTAAATGAGATGAATACATGTGAAAGAAGTTTAAAGGAGGTGCTAGTTCTTGGAATGGAATCAACCTCTAAAACCCCTCTCCAACTAAGATTCTATGATTCTGTGGCAGGGGTCCTCTCCAGGTGTCCCCTGCAGGAGGCACACAACAAAAGGGGGCATTTTGCAGGGCAAACCACAAACATCATTCCCAATTGGTAAAAAACAAAAGACAGTATCCCTGTGTGGTCAGCTGCAAGGCTGGGTTAAGGTGAACAAGAAAAAAATCAGGAGTTTCTTTTGATGTACAAAGTAAAGAATAGGCATTGGATACCAGCTATGATCCAGGCACATATAATAACATTAGTAATAGCAGTACTAGTACTAGTAACAATAGTAGTAGTACCAGTAGTCGTAGTATTAGAAGTAGTGGCCAAAATGTATTGAGTGTTTATATGTTCTTATTTAATTCTCATAAAAGATCTCTGAGATTAATCACTTTACTAGATGAATTCTTTCGCTATGAACAGTATTCTGTGAACTTTGGTGGGGTCATATAAGACTCCTTTTGGAGAAAGAAAAAGAAGTACTTCCCATTTAGGGTTTGGTCTAAAATCAAGTCTTCTCTTTGGACAACAGAAGGCATTTTCTATGAAACATCATAAAACATCCCTCTGGAAACCATAATTCAGGTAATCATAGTTGAATCCCTTCTGCTAACAGATGTGTAGGATTTTAAGCATCACTTTAGATCCTCCTGTTAGAGCATTCTGCTCCCTTAGCTCGGACACTCGTAGTCATCGTTCTCCTGAATTGTAATACCAGACGACGGAGCCACTTTGACCTCATGCTTTGCCCATTTGGCTGATCTTCTGGATTAAACCCCACCCCCAAAACTGGAGGCATCTAGTGCCAGTCCCAACTCCTCTTTCCCACTGGACCATCTATCTGCAATTCTGATGAATCCGCAGATGCGGCACCTTTCTGCTGAGGATCAGGAAACGTCCCAACACATTCCTTTTACAAAGCTGATCTGCATTTTCACGCAATGACTTCAGCGTTTCCAGGGTAAGCTCCTGTGTGTAGCCTCCACCCATGTATATCTAACTGTTGCCCCAGCATGCTCACTGATTTCTATTTGTTATTCCACAACTGAAGATGAGCCAAAGGAAAGTGTGTCTTCATCAAGGTTCTTTTTGCTATCTCAAACCAAGAAAAGGGAAATGAAAATAATGCAGGACCATGACTTGGAACTGAAGGCTGGAGAGTACAGCCAAACCTCCCAACAAGGGACTGAAAACGGGAGCTGGAAAGTGGTCAGAAACTCTACAGTCTCTCTCTCTCTCACTCTCTCTCGCTCTCTCTAGCTCTCTCTCGCTCTCTCTTTCCCTCACCCTCATCCTCCTCTCAAACCCCTCGTTCCCTACCTTCCTCCTTTTCTCCCTTCCTCACACCCTTTCTGAGGCCAGATGGCCTTTCATCTCTGCTTCCACGTGTCCACTTTACTCCCACTCGCAGACTAGCTTTGGCTGACTTGGAGAGCAAATGGCCAAATGCAGCTGCTCCGCAGCTCCCAAATTTGCATATTCTTGTTTCAAAATGACCAGCAAAAAATAAATCACGTGTCTAAATCCAATTCCAAGTTCCTGGGAGGAAAAATATCACTGGGCCATTGAACATCACTGCTGCATTTAAGACCAGGAGTCCACGCCTGGTTCAATGTAGCCACAGGGCAGGAATACATGTTTCAAAACTGGCTCCCAGATTCCATCCTTGTGGGGTGGGTGCTGAGGCTCTTCAGGAAGAGGGCATACGGGATGGGATGGGCTTTAGCCCCCTGACTTTATACCTCACAAACAGTCTTGGAAAATTCCCTTCCACTTTGGCTAATACTCTGAGATCTCCTTAATTTATTGGCAAATCTTACCTTAATCTCTTCTACCAGGCGTTTCTCTGACTCATGGAGGAAAACAGACCCTGTAAATTAAGTTCCTAATAGCAAATACTTTCCTAAGAGTAGATTTTCATGCTAGTAGGATGGATGGAGAAGCAGAGAGGTTAGGAGAGTTCACAGAAGAGAGCTCAGGAAAGGTACCATTGTAGTCCTAGAAATTAGGTTGGTTGGTTTACTTTAACTAAAGATTATGGAAGTAAGCTAGTTTCCATCAAGAAAGAGTGAGTCAGGAACCCAGATATAAGTGCAAGCCTTAAAAGAGGCAGGATAGAAAAGATACTTTTCAATGAGATATCAAATTCCAATTTCTCAAGTGGGCTAGAGTCTTCAGAAATACAGAATGAGCCTAACGTAAAAACTTTAAGTATACCTCTTCCTTCAGACAGGTAAATTTTGAATTTATTTTCAAAAAAATTTTTTTTTCACAGTGGACAGACGGTGAAATCTTTATTATGTATGTTTGGGAAATGCCCAGGTGTAAGGCTGCTTATTGATGGAAAGGTGAGATAGTGAAGGAGTTGAGGACAGAATTAGACAAATCTAGGTTCCAACCCCACAATTTAGTTGTACTAACTTTTTTGAACCTCAGGTGTCATCATTTATGAAATGGGGATGAATAATAAAATTCTTACCTCAAAGGTAATATTGTAAAGATTGAGATTCTGAGTATAAAGTACATAGCTGGTGTATAGTTAGTGCTTAATGAATGATGCCTTTTAATTCTGTTGTTGTAGTTATAGCTATTTATTATTTGGAGGAAACCACTGTGCTGTCCAGAAGGACAAAACATAGCCAATAATATTGTGCTTGCTTTGATCCGTGCCTTCTCCAGGCCTTTCCGAACCCCCTTCTCCCCATCCTTACATTTAAATCTCAAGATCTAGGACCTGAAGTCTAATCTCTCATTGCTGCCCAAGTAACTGTTTACAAGACAAATTAACCATATTGGCCCTAAGATTGATCTTTCAGCGACTCTCCAAACTCCTTGCATCAAGATTCTACCTACTTCTCTAAACTCACTTCCTTTCTTTTTCACAGTTTATACTCTAGCAATAATGCAATGTTTAATGGTACCTTGATCACAGTATGTTCTTTCATGATTTTATACCTTCACACATGCCATTCACTACACTTGAGCGATGAGTGGCAACTGACATGGGAATAATCAACCAAATATCAAAATATACATACAGCTCTAATAATTAAGACAACTTGATATTAGTGAAAAAAATCAGTAAAATTCAACTGTGTCTCAAACAGATCCATGTATATATAGGAATTCAGTTTGGGTTAAAGATGACACTTTATACTCAATTCCCAGTATTGGGACAATGGCATATGCTCTTTAGAAGAAGAAGTTAAAGTATCATCACACACACACACACACACACACACACACACACACACACACACACACTACATATAAATATAGATCCCAGATAAATAAAAGTACAGCATGAAAAATAAGGCTATTCAGATACTAGATGAAAATGTAATCGTGGAATCCAGAATGACTTTCTAGGCAAAACATAAAGCCCAAAGCCCATAAGGAAAAATTTACTGTTTTGACTAAATAAAAATTAAAAACTTCTTAAAGTCAAAGGAGAATATAAACAAAATTTTTTAAAAAGACAAGCGAGAGCCTTAGAAAACAACTACAATAAAAATAATTGTAACAGAGAAATCAGAAGAGATAGGGAGCTGGAATATGAAGGGTTCGAACAAATCACTAAGAGACAAACAATCCATGTGAAAAATGGGCAAAGGAGTTAAGAGAAGAAAAGAATACATCCTGTCAAAAATATGTGAATAATTTACCAGTGAAATGCAAATTAAAATTTCAAGGTACCAGTCTTTGCCCATCAAATTGAAAAAATTTAAAAGATTAATAATAACCAGTGTTGGTAAAGGCTACAGAAACAAATCCTCATATACTGTTATCCAGAGGGTAAATTGGCACAATATAATTATAGGGCGATTTGGCAGTCCCTATCAAAATTTGAATTATACACATTCTTTGACCCATAAATGGAATTTCTGGGAACAATCTTAGAGATATTTTATGACATATGAACAAAGATGTGCATATAAAATGTTGCCTCTAGCTTGGTTTGTAATAGCAAAACAATTAGAATAATTGAAGTGTCCACCACTAGGGGAATATTTAACATAGTCATGGGGATTTCAAATATGAGTTGGCTGTTGTCCTGGCTGTCAGTCTCCTAATTGCTCCTGTTTCCTAGTATCACCTGCCATCCCCTGATATCTGACAGCCACAACCCCAAGTCCAAGCTGGATTCTTGTCCTACTCTACAAATAGGTCCTCATAGGTAAAGTGCTCTGCACAGTATCTGGTACACAGTTAGAGCTCAACCAATAGTAGCAATATGCTGTGTTATTATTATTTTGTAAACTAAGTAGCCACTGAAAAAGAAGGAAGTACATCTACGAGAACTGAAATGAAAAGACCTTTTGAGACTTTAAAAAAAATCCAAGTGCAAAAAATAAAAAAATGCATAGACCTCCACTTCTGGCTAAAATGGAATGCCAGGGACCAGATTTATTCTCCTACCTAAAACAACCAAAAAATGGACATAATATATGAAGCAACCGTCTGTAAGACACTGACCACCAAGCAGTGCAGAGCAGTGAACCTAAGAGACATGAAGCAAAAGAGGTAAGAATTTGTGGGATGCCACTAAAGCAGAACTTAGAGTTACTAATAGTCTAATATTTTTTCCAATCTTCTCAGGTCATTGACAATATAATACACAAAACTATAATAATGATTATGCTGACTCAAAAAACTGCACAACCTTAAAGTTGAGAATTATGTTTTATTCAGCAGACAAAACTGAAGACTTAAGCCTGGGCATCTCAGACAGCTCTGAGAAACCGCTTCCAAAGAGGTCAGGGAGGAGCCAGTATATATAGGAATTTTTGCAACAAAGACTAGGTAGTCAGAACATCAAAAGACTACTGCTAATTAAGGGAAACCAGATATCTCGTTAAGGAATTTAGTGCTTTTCTATGGGAAGATGCAAGAGCCTGGGTCACTGAAATCATTCCTTTGATATGCACCTCAGCTATCTGGAGCCAATATCCCTGTGCTTTCCCATCCTGAGTCTCCTCAGGGTGCACCATTAGGGGTTGGCTGCAGTGGCTGAGGGCTTGACGGTGGACATCCTGTTTCTATCCTGAGTTCCCTCAGGGCTCACCACTGGGGCAGTTGTAATGTGATGGCTTGATGGCTGCAACATTCTTTGCTCACTGATATGCCAGGCAATTTTTTCATTCACAATTATAAAGAAAAACAGAAATAATGATTTTAACTAATACGTTGTACAGACTGAATAGGCATTCTCTCGTTTGATCTACATAACCCATGAGGTAGGTACTGTGAGTATAGATTAGGAAAGTGAAACTCTGAGCAGTTAAGTGACTAGCCCAATGCTACACAGCTAGGAAGAGGCAGAGCCAGGATTTGAACCAACTGCCTCTACATAGATCCAAAGGAAAAGTTGCTTTGTGGGGACAGCATAAAGATGGAGAGACAGATTCTGTAAATCAGGCATGCAAGCTGGGGGCAGGTCCAGAAGGGTCAGTTGAGGCCTGTGCCCAAAATTTTAGTAGGCATGGATCTAAATAACAAGTAGAACAGCCCTGGAAACAAGAGTGAGTTGATATTGAGCCAATGGTCTTGTGAGATAAAATTTTATTCAACATTTCATGGGCAAAGCTGACCTCAGAGTATGAGCAAAAATAAGCCAACAAGAAGCAACTGGAATTATTGATTGGATTAGAAGATAGGAGGAAGAGGATAGTAAGAGGCTAGGATGGCAGCACTTGTGGTGAGAAGAGGGTGGTGGAGGTGGGATGGCAGTGTGATAAAAGCCCAGCATCCTGACAACTAGCCCCATACTTAATGTAAGCAAGCCCTGAGGAGGTCACCTAGCTGATCTGTAGGTGGGATTGTGAATCATTGTTTGGAAATGGAATGCGAGCCATAGAGATAAACAAGGTCACCAAGAAAGGTCACAAGAACATAAGAATGTCATTTTCCCCATCCCTACGTATACCTGAATTCTATCCATAGATCCCTTGAGGGTCCATGGGCCCCAGCTTACAAACCCTGCTTTAGCTGCATAGCAATGCAGAACCCCTCCAAGTCATTATTTCCAAGATCACACCATTGAAATAAACCTATTCTTGGAGTTCTCTGAGGGCAAAGTGAGGGCATAGGGTCTCATTCATCCTTGGATCACTGGTACCCAACCATTCTCTAGCACACATAGGGGCATAATAAGCGTACCAGATATACATGCATCATTCAAGATGCTAACGGGATATGAACAGGGTACCAGAACTCGGGTTTTATTCAGGGTATCAGCAACTGGAAACCACCAGAGAAATGTCAAAATCTGCATTATGGGAAAACAGAAAAGGCAGGGGGCAGGGGGCGCTCTAAAGCCTAAATGAATACAGAAAACACAGTCTGAGACGATGGAGGACAGAGTCACTCAGGATAATCCTCCGCTTACCTCTCCTTGAGAAAACTCAGGGCCCCTTCCTCGTGCGCAAGCCTTCATGTGACTTAAACACAAACTTTTCCACCACAACTGGTGTCTGAGGAAGCAGGGGGTCTTTCCCGTTAAAAAGTCCCCATTGGCATCTACTGGAAGATACAACTCTGATTTAATCCTCAGCAAGAGTGACTTGCATTTCCTGTCCTGCTGGCAGGAGGTCAGGTGTCCCTCCCTCTCCCAGGGCACTCCACCTCAAAGGTCTTGAAAGTGCCTTGTTTGTTCCCAGATGAGATTCCCCCCCACCTCCATGCACTGGAAGCCACAGCTCCTTAAACTTCATGCAAATTACACCTGTCAGTAAAGAGGCTGCATAAAAAGTGTGTTGTTTCCCTTTCCCAGGGAGAAAGTACATTCTTTCCACACTTCACTGGCCCTGGGCCTAGAAGGCACACTTCTTCATGGTGCCCTCTAACTGTGTGGGGAGCACTGAAGTGGTAATTACATTAGAAAGTGGTTTTTCCATGTATTTGGCTGCAGAAAAATAACACGCTGCTTCTCTTTCCATGTGTCTCATGCAATTATGTAAATAGACCCAAAGCAAACAAGTTTAAATGATTATAAAATGGATTTCTAAGAGATATCTGTTACCAGACAAGAATACTAAAAAACTCTGCTCTTTCTCAGCCGCCAAGATGAAAGGATAAAATATTTAGGGCTTCCCTGGTGGCGCAGTGGTTGAGAGTCCGCCTGCCGATGCAGGGGACACGGGTTCGTGCCCCGGTCCGGGAAGATCCCACATTGCCATGGAGCGGCTGGGCCCGTGAGCCATGGCCGCTGAGCCTGCGCGTCCGGAGCCTGTGTTCCGCAACAGAAGAGGCCACAACAGTGAGAGGTCCGCATTCCGCAAAAAAAAAAAAAAAAATTTAGTAAAGGATGCTTCTTGGATGGATGATGTTTTCTGCGTGAGGGACTTCTGGGGCTTTGCTGACTTGATCATCAGGGACAAAGTCCTCTCCCAAGGATGTATGAGTGATACCTTCCCAGGGCTCTGACCACCTTTCACAAAACAATTGAAGGAAGAAAGTTGATCTGGAGAATGTGTAAGGGACTCGTCAAATGGAAGAATGGTTCTCAAACTTGAGCACACATAAAATCACTTGGAAGGCTATTAATATAGGATTCCTGATTCAGTGAGTCTGGGTTGCAGCCCAGAAATTTTCAGGTTCCCAGGTGATGTTGATGTTGGTGGTCAATAGCCTGCACTTTAGGTCCCGCCAGCTTAGAGGAAACAAGGGCAGATTGCAGCACAACATTGGCAAGGCTCTTGCTACACTGCTCTTGAGGATGACCTCTCCCCGACTAATGGGCTTGTGAAAACTGGGGCCCTGCCTCCCTCGACACAGGCTCTCCAATCTGTATATCTTATCTCACCAAACAGTGATTACTCTAAAGGAGGGCTTGTGGCCTATCAGAGGCCACATGGATGCTGGAAAAGGGATACTCTTTCCTTCCTTCCATGATCTTAGGTATTAAGGACTATGCAATTCTGAAGCTACACATGTCAATTTTATAGCCAATTGGAAAGAGACTAAAGTTGGAAGAATCCAGAAAAAAGCAAAGGAGAAGGAAGGGAGGGAGAGAAGGACAGGAAAATATCTGAAAGTGTTGTGTAAACCCCTGGATCCAGCCATGCCTGAAAAACTAGTAGACCCAAAGGACTTTGCTGGTGAATCCAGAAACCCCTTTTTTTGGACTTAAACCAGTTTGAGCTGGTGCTTCTATAGCTTTCAAAGGAAAGTTTCCTCACGAATATGGGTTCCTCTCAATGACTATAGAAACATAAACTTGGGGAGTCTGCCAAGGACCCCAACATTGAGTGAAAAGAGGCCATGGATCCTGACCCAGGTGCCTGTAATCACATGAATAACATGACCCTCCAAGTCCAGCCTTGTTCATCCCATCTCATGTAGCACACAAGTCTGCCATGCTCATGCCTCTCAGCCTTTGAGTTTTTAAATGAGTCTCCTTCTATTAGACAAACAATAAATGCTGGAGATGGTGTGGAGAAAATGGAATCCTCTTGCACTGTTGGCAAGAATGTAAATTGATACAGCCACTAGGGAGAACAGTATGGAGGTTCCTTAAAAAACTAAAAATAGAACTACCATATGACCTAGCAATTCCACTACTGGGCATATACCCTGAGAAAAACATAATTCAAAAAGATACATGCACCCCAATGTTCATAGCAGCACTATTTACAATAGTCAAGACATGGAGCAACCTGAACGTCCATCAAGAGATGAGTAGATAAAGAAGATGTGGTATATATGTACAATGGAATATTACTCAGCCATAAAAAGGATGAAATTTTGTCATTTGCAGCAACATGGATGGACCTAGAGATTATCATACTAAGTGAAGTAAACTAGACAAAGACAAATGTCATATGATATTGCTTATATGTGAAATTTAAAAAGAAAGATACAAATGAAGTTATCTACAAAACAGAAATAGACCCACAGACATAGAAAACAAATTTATGGTTCCCAAAGGCAAAAAGGGGATGGATAATTAGGAGGCTGAGATTAATATATACACACTATTATATATGAAATAGATAACCAACAAGGACCTACTGTATAACACAGGGAACTATACTCAGTATTTTGTAATAACCTATAAGGGAAAAGAACCTGAAAAGAAATATATATATGTATATGCACATGTATATGTATATATGTATACATATATATCTCAATCACTTTGCTGTACACCTGAAAATCAATGATTCTCCGTTAAAAGGGCACCCTTATTTGTCTAGTTGATGATCCCATTTTCTCTCTAGGCCAGTCCTCTAACACAATGCCTTAATTTTTCAGATGATCAGAAGTGAGATTCTAGGGTGCCATTGTCCTGTTCTCTGAGGAATATAGAACCTCATCTATCCAGATAGATCTGACTTACCATCTTCTGCAGAAACCAATGTTTTCTATAGTACTCACCTTAGGAGGAATGCACTGAATTACTTTTTAATGCCAGAACATCCTCCCAGATACAACACTTCTAATTTTACCTGCACCTGCCAACTCTGTATCAAATTTCCAACATCAGTATGAGAGTACCATTATGCTCCTGATACCCTAGGTCACTGTTTTTGGAAAAGTTCCACATGCTGCTTGTTATTACTTACATTACATTGCTTATCCTGCTGTGACTCTCCACATAGTAGCCTCTTCTTCTCTGTCCCTCCTACTTGCACTCCTTCTGTGTAATTTCTCTTTGTCTTTCCCCTAAAATACTATTACATCATAATCAGTGTCACTTCCCCTTCTCAAACTCCTTCCATCTTGTCCTGATCTTTCTGCCACAGTCAACTGCTGTATCAGTTATTTTAACCAGATCAACCCCACTCCACCCTTTATAGCCTTGTTCTCAGTCAGGTTCATAATGCACACCCTGTGTATCAATTTTCTTAGCCTTTAAGATACTCCCAGGCCAATGTGCAGTGCTTAAATGTGTGGGCTCTGAAGCCAAACTCCCAGGGCTCAGCACCCAGCTCTACCACTTATTTATCACTTAATTTCTCCGGGTTTCAGTTTCTTCATCTGTACAACAGGTATTATGATAATAATAGTAAATTCTTTGTAGGTTTGTTGTAAGCATGAAATGACAACAAAGCATTGTTGTCATGTAAACAAAGCATTCAACACAGTTCCAAGCATGTAGGAAGCATTCCATGTAAGTATTAGTCACTAGCATTAATATAGGTATATAAGGACGATCTCACTTTCCTAATCAACTAGGCAGAAAGCAATGCTCAATTATATTTCACACACTGTTATAGAATTTTTTTTTTATTTCTAAAAGCATTCGTTTATTCGTTCATTTGTTTTTACATCTTTATTGGAGTATAATTGCTTTACAATTGTGTGTTAGTTTCTGTTTTATAACAAAGCGAGTCAGTTATACATACACATATGTTCCCATATCTCTTCCCTCTTGCGTCTCCCTCCCTCCCACCCTCCCTATCCCACCCCTCTAGGTGGTCACAAAGCACCGAGCTGATCTCCCTGTGCTATGCACCTGCTTCCTGTAATGTTTAATCTAATACTAGAGGGTTGAGATTTCAACCTGTCCATTCTTTTAACTCAGGTATGTAACCCTATGCCTGATACATTGTAGGTGGTCAATAAATATATTAAATGAATGAATCAATAATAATAACTACCATTTAATGAGAACCTACTCTGTACCAAGCACTTCACATATTTTATGTAATCATTAAAACAACCCAGCGGAGTAGGTGTCACTTTCTCATTTTAAAGATGAGGAAAATTGAGTTTCAGAAAAGTTAATAATTTGCCCAAATACAAAGAACTAACAAAATGGGGGAGCGGTTCCCATTATACCAGCTTTTCCAACCTCTTTTTGACACATGGACTCCTCTCATAAATAAATATACTACTGTAAACACTTAGGGATTTTTAATTATTTCAGCATTTATAAATAAGTGAGTTCTTTTTTTTAAAAAAAATTCCATTACAAGACTATATTATTAAATAGTATGCTATAAAGCTCATGCTACAATCTTCATAATATTAAGACAAATTTTGACTTGTCCCCATTTAACATGTGATGTAAAGCTGGCGGATTTACTTTAAATTATTTATGAAAGGAAAAAAATGAGTCAGTTTCAGGACAGAATTTTACTATGTTGCAAGGTATCAACAAAAGACAAACTCCTTTTATGAACTGATGTTTGGACTTCTAAATTTTATGTTGACTTTTTAAAAACATATAATTGTTGTTCTAAATGATAAGCTACAAGAAAAGGTTTCTGGCTGATGTTTGCAAGCACTTCTCTCCAAATAACACATTGCAGGTGTGGAGAGTCATTATTCTCAATAAATGAAAAGCCAAATTGTATATAATTGTCACTATATTTTCTGTTTATAACTTCAGTTTTGAAGGATATTTTGGTGCACAATATCAGCTGAATATAACTTGCAAACCTGGTGAAGGTCAGTCTGAAGTAAATTTGCGGATTTACTATCATATCTTTATTCCTGGTTAACTTGCTGCATTTCAATATCACCCTGCTGTATACTCTCTACTGTCAAATAATGGTGTATGCTACATAAGCTATTGTTGGAACGCAAAGAGTCAAACTGTCTCAAAGTGACCCCGAAGCTCACCCTGGATTGCTTGGTCAAAGATAACTGGGATGGACCAGGTCCCCCACTTCTCCTGGTGGGAGGGGTAGCACCATGGGACTAATGGTGTCTTCCCAACCCTGGAAGAAAGTACTATAACTTCACATGGGCCCCAATGACTCCAAGTGCTGAGAGCTGGCATTGCCAGACAAACTCTGGCAGCACCTCATAGTCTGTTAATTCCCCCACTGACATGTCAAAATGGAAAGCAGTAAAGGAATCGATCTCTCTGCTAGAACATAAACTCACATGGCACATCTAGAACTCTCTAGCCCCACACACCTCTCCACAAGTTGATGAGAGGATGGTGGTCCCTGACTTCTCTTCTCTTGCTGTTTCCTTCCTTTGACAAAACCCATCCCCTTACCTATGCTGAGTGACTGAAATTCATCTTGAACCCTAGAGCCAGTGTTGACAACCGATGAACCTGAAAGGGCATGGTGATGACTAAGCATAAAACAACTCCAGACTATATAACAGTCAAGGTCACTATGTCAGTTAGCAGTATTCAGCTGAGTTGTCGAGTCATGAGCCTACCCTACTGCTCCACCATGCTCCATTCATGTTCCCTCAGTATGAATTTGGAGGCTCCTGTAACTCTTCTATTTTTTTAAATTAATTTTTATTGGAGATTGGTTGCTTTACAATGTTATGTTAGCCTCCACTGCATAACGAAATGACTCAGCCATACACATACAGATATCCCCTCCCTTTTGAACTTCCCTCCATTTAGGTTACCACAGTGCATTAGGTAGAGTTCCCTGTGCTATACAGTATATTCCCATCAGCTGTCTATTTTATACATAATGTAACTCTTCTATTTTTAAAGGAAAAATGTTTAAAGGATTATTTTATTTAATAATT
This sequence comes from Globicephala melas, assembly GCF_963455315.2. Taxonomy (NCBI): domain Eukaryota; kingdom Metazoa; phylum Chordata; class Mammalia; order Artiodactyla; family Delphinidae; genus Globicephala; species Globicephala melas. The sequence goes on from NC_083328.1 coordinate 18,884,427, forward strand.
TTTAAAAATAGAAAATTAAAACAGATACCATCACTGCCTTTAATGAAGTTCAAACATGCTCACCCCAGAACACAAGGGCCACCATCTGGAAGACACTAAGCTACACCATGGGCTCATTTAAATCAATGGATGGTGAATCATAGAAAAGACAAAGAGTTATCCTTTTTAACTGGAAACAAAGTATAGTTATTTTGAAAGGAAATTCAAAACCCCTAAGTCAAATTTAGTCCTCATTGATCTTCTGTAAAAGTCTTAAGTGTTTAGAAGACAGGAAGATAGGTCAAGACCTGGAGCTGTTTATATGCCTAAGACTAAGGTTTGGCCCAATTCAATAAGACATGAAACATATATTGACATAAACATTAGAAAGGAGTTAACAAAATACAATTATTTATAAATTATTTATTTACATTCCTATAAAGGCTAAAGAGCATTACAATTAATTTTTTTTAATTTGTTTTAGGTTCCATTTTTTTTGAAGACTTTTTTTAGAAAAGCAGTTTTAGGTTTATAGCAAAATCCTTAAGCCCTCTACTCACACACACGCATAGCCTTTCCCATTATCAACATCCCCCAACAAGTGTAGTACATTTTTCACAATTGACAAACATAAATTAATACATAATAATTACACAAAGCCCATCATTTACATTAGGGTTCATTCTTAGTGTTGTACATTCTGTGGGTTTGGACATATATAATGACAGGTATCTATCATTATAGTATCATAGAGAGTATTTTCACTGCCCCCAAATCCTTTATTCTCTATCTGTTCATCCTCTCTTTGCTCGCAACCCCTGGCAACCACTGATTTGTTTTACTGTCTTCATAATTTTGCCCTTTCCAGAATATGATATAGATGGAATCGTATAGTACATAGCCTTTTCAGATTGACTTCTTTCATTTAGTAATATGTATTTAAGGTTTTTCTATATCTTTTCATGGCCTGATAGCTCATTGATTTTATCATTGAATACTGTTTCATTGTCTGAATGTACTATAGTTTATTTATCCATTCACCCACTAAAGTACATCTTGGTTGCTTTCAAAGTTTGGCAATTATGAATAAACCTTCTATAAACATCCATATGCAGGTTTTTGTGTAGACATACATTTTCAGCTTCTTTGGGTAAGTACCAAGGAGTGCAGTTGCTGGGTCACATGGTAAGAGTATGTTTAGTTTTGTAAGAAACCGCCAAAGTGGCTGCACCATTTTGTTTTCCCACCAGCAATGAATGAGAGTTCCTATTGCTCCATATCCTCACCAAACTTTAGTGTTGTCAATATTCTGGATTTTGGCTATTTTAATAAGTGTGTAATGGTATTTCATTTTTTTTAACGTGCATTTCCCTGGTGACTTAGGAAGTGGAGCATCTTTTCATATGCTTATTTGCCATCTACATGTTAATTATTTTTTAATAAACAAAATGTATGTAATTAATTTTTTTTTTAACATCTTTATTGGGGTATAATTGCTTTACAATGGTGTGTTAGTTTCTGCTTTATAACAAAGTGAATCAGTCATACATAAACATATGTTCCCATATGTCTTCCCTGTTGCGTCTCCCTCCCTCCCACCCTCCCCATCCCACCCCTCCAGGCTGTCACAAAGCACCGAGCCAATATCCCTGTGCCATGCGGCTGCTTCCCACTAGCTATCTACCTTACTGCGTTTGTTAGTGTGTATATGCCCATGACTCTCTCTCGCCCTGTCACAGCTCACCCTTCCCCCTCCCCATAACCTCAAGTCCGTTCTCTAAGAGGTCTGCGTCTTTATTCCTGCTTTACCCCTAGGTTCTTCATGACATTTTTTTCTTAAATTCCATATATATGTGTTAGCATACGGTATTTGTCTTTTTCTTTCTGACTTACTTCACTCTGTATGACAGACTCTAGGTCTATCCACCTCATTACAAATAGCTCAATTTCATTTCTTTTTATGGCTGAGTAATATTCCATTGTATATATGTGCCACATCTTCTTTATCCATTCATCCGATGACGGGCACTTAGGTTGTTTCCATCTCCGGGCTATTGTAAATAGAGCTGCAATGAACATTTTGGTACATGACTCTTTTTGAATTTTGGTTTTCTCAGGGTATATGCCCAGTAGTGGGATTGCTGGGTCATATGGTAGTTCTATTTGTAGTTTTTTAAGGAACCTCCATACTGTTCTCCATAGTGGCTGAACCAATTCACATTCCCACCAGCAGTGCAAGAGTGTTCCCTTTTCTCCACACCCTCTCCAGCATTTATTGTTTCTAGATTTTTTGATGATGGCCATTCTGACTGGTGTGAGATGATATCTCATTGTAGTTTTGATTTGCATTTCTCTAATGATTAATGATGTTGAGCATTCTTTCATGTGTTTGTTGGCAGTCTGTATATCTTCTTTGGAGAAATGTCTATTTAGGTCTTCTGCCCATTTTTGGATTGGGTTGTTTGTTTTCTTGTTATTGAGCTGCATGAGCTGCTTGTAAATTTTGGAGATTAATCCTTTGTCGGTTGCTTCATTTGCAAATATTTTCTCCCATTCTGAGGGTTGTCTTTTGGTCTTGTTTACGGTTTCCTTTGCTGTGCAAAAGCTTTGAAGTTTCATTAGGTCCCATTTGTTTATTTTTGTTTTTATTTCCATTACTCTAGGAGGTGGGTCAGAAAGGATCTTGCTTTGATTTATGTCATAGAGTGTTCTGCCTATGTTTTCCTCTAAGAGTTTGATAGTTTCTGGCCTTACATTTAGGTCTTTAATCCATTTTGAGCTTATTTTTGTGTATGGTGTTAGGGAGTGATCTAATCTCATACTTTTACATGTAGCTGTCCAGTTTTCCCAGCACCACTTATTGAAGAGGCTGTCCTTTCTCCATTGTACATTACTGCCACCTTTATCAAAGATAAGGTGTCCATATGTGCATGGGTTTATCTCTGGGCTTTCTATCCTGTTCCATTGATCTATCTTTCTGTTTTTGTGCCGTAATTAATTTTTAAATGAACAAAAAGGACAGATGCAAAGTAAATATATAAAAATAAATCATATTACCACACACCACTAGAAAAATACAAGGAAAAAAGAAATTCGATTCAAAAAGAACTTCAACCCAATAAAAACAAACATATGAATAAATTTTATCCCCTCCAAAAGTGTTACATATAAAACCCTATTCCTAGTTACGCATAAATAAGCCTTACTAAGTGTAGCTATGGATCATATCCCTGGATAAGAAAGCTAAAATATTGTAAAAATATAAATGTCTAACAAATTAATGCATAGAGAAAAATCTAATGATTATCCGTACAGTTCTTACAACTACAGGTACTTTCATTATTCTTGTTTTTCAAGAGAAAGAACTGATGCTTAGAGATGTTAAGCAACTGACTAAAGTTAAACAGCCAGTTAGTAAGAGGGATGGATTGAGTCTGACACTAAAGCCCTTAAGAAATCTGCCATATTGCCTTCCAAACCCAAGTAACATCCCAAAGAGTTTTCTCTCTTAGTGAAGAATGTCATAAAAATGTTAAAAGTTAATCTTGGAGAATATTTTAAAAAGAAATCTAGGGCTTCCCTGGTGGCGCAGCGGTTGAGGGTCCGCCTGCCGATGCAGGGTACACGGGTTCGTGCCCCAGTCCAGGAGGATCCCACGTGCCGTGGAGTGGCTGGGCCCGCGAGCCATGGCCACTGAGCCTGCACGTCCGGAGCCTGTGCTCCGCAACGGGAGAGGCCACAGCGGTGAGGGGCCCGTGTACCGCAAAAAAAAGAAATCTAACATAAGATCAACAACTAGTTCTACCAGATAATTAAAATATATTACAGGACTACAATAATTAAACAGTATAGTATGAATGGAAGCATGAATCGAAGAGAGGCCCAGTTACTGCCAGGACCTAACTGAGAGTCAGGTGGTAGACCTGCAGCAGGGGGGCCATCCAAGCTGTGGTAGGAGAAAAGCCACCAGAAGAATTCATTATGCAGATGGCCTGGGGAGGGTGGATCAGGCAAAAAACAGTGGACAGAAACAGGTTCAGCAGGAGAATTAAGGTTCTTGCCCCAGTGGATATCTGAAGGTATGGCTGAAGTAGTAGGAGCTAAAGCCAGTAGGAGAGACAGTGAGTGAGCTGAGTTGAAAGATGAAGATGAATATGCTCTGAGAGCCACAAAAGAATGGGAAAAGGCCAATATGCTTTCATGGAGGCAATACAAGCCAGACAGGGGTGCTCCATGGGGACTCACTTTTATCTCTAGGGCCTGTGACTCTAAAGGGAAACAGCTTAGTTTCCAATAACCACAAGTAATTGAGGTCCATCAAGGCTTATCACAGGATGAAAATGAAGTGTCATGAATGTCTCATATTTAGACTTTTGACTTTCTCTCCAAATGAGGTTAATAGATACAGACACACAAATAGGCGATGTTGACCTAAAACACATAGAATGCCAGATACTTCTCCAGCAAAGATGGGTTTATTCGGGATCAGCAGAGAATTGCAATTCAGGATCTGCAACTCTGCTGAGCCACATGCAAGCCCCACACAGCGAGGGAAGGAAAACTCTTATAGATGGGAAAAGGAAGTTGGGAGGGCTATAGTAAACAAAGAGTCCGTGGCATTTCATTGGCTGAGTCCTTGCCAGGAAAGAAGAGGAGTCTTTCTTCTTCCTATTGGGCTCTGCTATTGTCACAGGGTGTGAGAGCTCCCCATTCTGGTCTCCCGACTTTATTTAATTGAGGTTTCTGTTTATTCGTTTTTTACAGTGAATATGATGGAAGGAAAAAATGTTTATCTTAGAATTTTAAACTTGTGCTGAATTTCTTCCATGTGCTCCTCTAGATCTTCTTTTCCCTTTTCCATCTCATCTTGACTACAAAAGGCTAAGCTGTATAGACCTCATTACAATTACCCCTGCCCAAGGCTGGGACTAGGGTGAGGGGAGTGAGGAGCTGAGGGTGCAAAATTTAAGGAAACCCTCGCTCTCAGGGCTGAGTAAGTGCTCCAGGCCCAACCCTGCACTGGCACAACCCTGAGAGTGAGGGCATCCTTAAATGTTGATCCCTTGATGCCTCACTTGCCTCACCCTCATCCCAGCTTTAGAAGTGAGTTCTGCCAATGAGGAGTCCTGGAAGAAGTCAGAGAGAGGATGGAAAGTGAGGTCACATCACTTATCACTTGGGTTCTGCCCTCTGAGGTCACCTTAGGCCAGCTGTCGCACTGACAAGTCAGCACTGCAGCCACAGACATTTGCTCTCCACAGCTCTGCCTCCTTCCACGTGTTCCTAGGATGGTAGAGGTGGAAAGTCAACTGAAACTAGCCCAGATGTCAGCACTGTCTTTGGTGGTTCCCCTACATCCACACATCTATTAATAATCCCTTTGTAAATAAGCTCTCCTTGAATAATCTTATTCTGAGTATGTCATTTTCCTGTTGAGACTCTAACACATATCCCTCACTCTAGCTCTGCTCTTATAGTGTACTATGAATTGATATTTTATGAACCTTGTAATTATCTTGTGAATAACCCAATGATATTGCATTGTACCTTTTTACATTAAAAGCATTAATTATGTAGGTGGAAATATTTCTTTTTAAATGCCTCATTTTTTGCATAACTGTCTTGGCCTCAAAAAATAAAAGTTGTCCTGGACTTTCTTAATTCCCATGAGACCCTGATATCCACAAAACTTTATCCAACAACAGTGATGCATCATGATTCAGAAAATGGGCTTTGGGGTTAGATGCAAATCTCAGGTCACCTCCTTCCTAGCTGAGCGACCTTGGGCCAGTCACTTTCTCTAGCAGCCATGGAGGCTCCAGCTTGTCCTTCCAAATTTGGATTTTCCCTCTGATAAAATTTCCTAAGTATCTGAGCCCAGCTCCTGTATTAAACCATAGCCCCAGTTGGGACAGCACCCCACTACTGCCACATGACACTAATTCTCGTCTCTTTAAACTGAAGTTCTCAGTTCCCGGGAAAATCATGCACACTATCAGCTTCCATATCCCTTAGCTTGCCCATTTCCTTGCCAACTGACAGCAAATTGGATACACTTGAGGGGAGCAAAGTTGGAGACTGACTCCATCGGGGCAGGATGTCTGAAACAACAAAATGTGAGTTATTTTTGAAATGTTTCCTTTGCAGGCCCTCCCACTCACTGTAATATCTGGCTGAGATGTGAGTGGCTGATTCCAGCAGGTATCAGTAACAGATGGAGCCAACTAATTATGTCTCTTACATATGAGTAGAGATAAAGCCATTAATTGCTCATTGTACACATCTCCTGTTTCCCCACTGCAGGGAACTGGGGCAGAGGCCACTTCCCAAACCAAACACAAACATGGCCTGTGCCTGTGGCTGAAGAAAAGAGTGGAAAGCAGTTGGAGAACAACCTCCCCAAGATTGCCAGCCCTTCTGTAGGCTGGCAATGAATGAACAGAGTCTTAAAATGAGAAGATGCCATTTGCAGGTTCCAGCTCCCCATGCCCTGAGCCAATAAGGACCCAAATAATAAAGGTTCAGCTAATGAAAGCTCAGCATGGAGGTGGCAACCGGCTGCTTCCCCACCAGTAAGTGACATCTGGTAATTGTAGCCAGTGTGCTCTGGAGGGAACTTAGCTCCCAAGAACCCATGTAGTACTGAGGTCTCTAGACACCAGCTTGCATGCACCCCGACTGGATGCTGAAAAGTGCTGCCATCTAGAATCTTCCTCCATCTTCTCAGCCTCAAGACCATATCCGGTGGTTATATGGGCAGGATTTTTGTCTGCCCATCGTCTCAGGGAGTCATCCCTGCCTCATTCTCAGTAGATGTGAGTTGGAGCAGTGGCTGGATCATACATCTCAGTGTGACAGAATACTCCATTCTAGACACAATGATTGGCCCAGGAATGGTCATGTGACATGAGTTTGGCCAATCAGAGGCACTCCCAAGGCTTCAGTTGAAATTCTTGAGAAGAAATGGTCTCTGGAATTGCTATCCTTGGAGATACTGAAAGCCATTAGTGGCCGGCCCCACCTTTTTTTTCACCATGAGCGTAGCATATGCTGTTGATGCCCTGCACCATATTCCCTTGGCCCACTGGAGTTTACCCACGGCGTGATAGGCTGTTTTCAACCTCAAGAACCTGCATCTTTCTTCTTCTCTGCCTGAGGGCTTTTGCTGGCAGCCCAGGACCTGTCTCTGCAAACTCGAAGTGTGAAAGGGCTGATACAACCTTCTGCCAATGAGGAACGGAAAATAGAAGATAAATGCCCTCATGTTCCCGCCTCTGGTAGGACGATCCTGAGCATACCCCACATGGTCTCTAAGAAAATCCCAGCAGGACTTGCCCACAGTGGTCACCTGCTCACTTGTGCCCCCTTTATTACCTTTTCTCCTGTCCCTGTTTCACCTTCCCCATTTCCTCACTTGTGCTTCCTGAGATCACCTCCTGTGTTAGTTCCGGCCTTGGAGAAGCAGGTGCCAAGATGAGATTAGCAATGCGCAAGCTTTATTGGGAGAAACATTTGTGAAGGCAAAAGGGGAGGAGCTGGAGAAGGTGGGTCTCTACTGTGAAGGAGAGAAGGATGGAAGGGTAATCAGACAGGAAGTGGCATGGCTACAGCACAACTCCAGGACAAGGTCAGCCAGGCCAAAGCGGGTTTCTCAAGTCAAAGCAACCTGTCAGAGGAGACCCACATCTACCAGGAATGGGCCTGCCTTGGTGACCTCACTGTGCTCAGTCCCTCAATGGGAGCAGCCCGTGGGAAGCATGGCTTTCACATGAATATGATGGTGGATCCATGATGGTGGGCAGCAGGGTCATCAGTCAATTATGCTTCCTGCAGCATAAGATCTGAGTGGTGCATTTTCATGGTCACCACATCTCCCAAATGAATTACCTGCACCAGAGTCAGCTTTTGGTGGTAGGGGAACCCAAACTAGGATGAGAAGAATGCTTGAGAATAAACCATCTATAGGAGAAAACAGAGCCAAAGGCCATAATTTGAGTACGTGGATCCAGCCATTCCTGATGTGAGTGAGATAACACTTTGAATGTTACTGTTAAATACATCATTATATTTTCCTTTTTTTGCTTGTTGTTTTTGCCTTTGTAGCTGATGTTCAAGCTAATTAGTGTTGGGTTCCTGTCAGTTGCAACCAAAAGGATACTGACAGACATGTGGGTATCAATTATGACTAGTGTTGGTCTGAAATTCATTTTGCTTCCCTTGGACTTGGTAAGACAACCATTGTGAAGATTTGCTTCCCCAAGCCTTTTCTATGGCAAGCCTTGACTCGCTCCCTTCTCCCTGCCCAGAACATGATGACAGAGGTAGAACTAAAACCCCTCAGCCCCTCTTCTTGCGCTGGGCCTGCCCAGAGCTCTATGCTTGGGTGCAGAAAATGCTGGTTAAATTGACTGAAATTACTTAAATGTGACTTAACCATAAATTGTTACTGACCCTGCACATGTGGGCTACTGGCAAAGCTGTATCCAACAATAATTCGGAGGTGATCAAGCTTCATTACCATGGGTTCTGGCCTCATTTTCAGAAGCATGGTTAGACTGACAACTGTAGCCCAGCAGCTGGAGCAGATACTTCTGGCCAGTGAATTGTGATGCTTCATGGAAACTCCACTCCCTGGGAATTTAGAAGGATCAGTTTGTCCCCCTTTCCAACCAGACTTCTCTAATCACAAAGAAAAAGTCTGTGCCAAGTTTTCTGTTTCTCTCAGCAGCTTGCTCACCTGAGTTCTCCCCACCCAGCCTCTTCTGCAATTTCACAGACAAAGGGAGGCCTTAAGACCTGTGCTTTCGCTCTTTACCACCAACTGCAGAACCTGAAGGCAAAGAGTTCTGTGCAAAAGACAAATACCCTTTGGACACAAAACTTAATCATTTACAGTTCAAAATAAGTGATCTTTTTCTTTCAAAGATAGAGATGAATCTGAATAAAGAGTATAGGCATTTAAAAACTATTCTTACAACTTTTCTATAAGATTAAAATAAATAAAATTTTTTAAATACTGAAAAAAAGTGAGTTGCTTTAAATTTGTTAAAGGGGAATGGTACAAATTTGGAGAGCCATTGCTCTATCTTGTAGAAGGTCCTTATCTGGGCATGTGACTAGTACTTTTCCTTAATTCCTGTCACTGATAGTGATTTTCTCCTATTTTTTAAATATTTTGTTGGCCATTTCAATTATAAGAGCTATCTTGAACTGCAGTTCTCACAAGGAACAGTGAGTGGAATTTTGTTTCTTATCCAGACTAGACTCTGGGACCCATTCTTATCTGCAGGCACGTGGATCATATGAAGACTTTCATTCTAAGAACTTCTTGATCTGCTCTTGGCTTCCTGCTGCCGCTGAACAGAATGACTTTGTCTCTTTATTTTGAAGTATTTGCCACGAATAGGCCACTTATTAAGGAATAAACATCTTTGCCCAGCAGGATTTATTCTGAGCCTCTGAATGACCAAGCATTTCCTGATGGTTCAAGTTGAAGCTCGGCCAACCTCCCCAAGAATTCTATGACAGTTCACCTTTCAAGTGGCTTTTCTTGTCTCTTCCCCTAAAGTGATTTTACAGAATTTACCGTAATTTTGGAATGTCAGATGTATTATTTGGACTGAAAATCACAAACATATAGGTAGTGAATGCTGTTTTTTCACGAGAACACATTACCTTAGGTGGGCAAAGAGAGGAAGGGTCTTCCTACCTTCCACACATTCATCCATTTGTTGGAACAAACACTTATTAAGTACCTGCACTGTAACAAAAATTGTGCAGGGCACGTAGGATAGAAAGAAGAATTATAATCTCCATCCGTGATTCATATCTACCAGGTCAGAATTTCCTACAAAGGGTTACAGGTGTCCTGAAGTTTAATCCCCTTAGCCATCAGGGCAGCTAGGAAGGTCTTAAGGTGGGATAAGCCTTTCAGCTGGGTCATCTCAAAAACAATCAGCCTCATCCATTCATCCCCAAGTACCATACAAATCACATCATTTTCCATGTATACCATGACACAGTAAAGATTAAGAAATACTGGAAGAGTAGGAGAATTAGAGAGATAATGACAACTTACTTTTTTTCCCCAGTTTTATTGAAAAATAATTGACACACATCACTATAAGTTTAAGGCATACAGCACAATGGTTTGATTTACCTATATTGCGAAATGATTACCACAATAAGTTCAGCTAACATCTACCTTCTCATAGAGATACAATAAAAAGAAAAGAAGTAAGGAAAGGAAAAAGGAAAAAAAATTTTTTTCTCCATTGCCAAGAACTCTTAGTGTTCTTTTAACAACTTTCCCATATCTTGTACAGCAGTGTTAGCTAAATTCCTCATGTCGTACATTACATCCTTACTACTTATTTATTTTATTACTCGAAGTTTGTACATTTTGACCACCTTCACCCACTTTTTTCCACCCTTGACCCCCTGTCTCTGGCAACCACCAATCTGTTTGCTGTATATATGAGTTCAGGTTTGTGTAGTTTTTTTTTAAGCCTCCACATATAAGTGAGATCATATGGTATTTGTCTTTCTCTATCTGACTTATTTCGCTTAGCATAATACCTTCAAGGTCTATCCATAATGAATAATGACAACTTTTATGCGTGCTTACTCTACACTCATTGCTGTTCTAAGTACTTTACACATATTACCTCCTGTTCTCCTTATAACAACCCTATAAGTTATATACTGTTATTCTCATTTTTCAGACAAGGAAGCTGAGACTTGTCTGAAAAGTCTCAGACAAGTTACAAACTTGGGAAAGGTTAAGCAACTTTCCCAAGTTTACACAGCTAATAAATGACAGCCAGGAATCAAAGCCAGACTTTCTGGTTCTAGACTTATGCCCCTTATCACTACACTGTACTGCTTCTCTAAGGTATAATCACAATAGGTGATGGTAAATTTTGTAACTTACACATGCCTAAAATGGGATGGGTACACAGAGGAGGGCCTAACCATCTCCTCCTGGGAGAACTGAAGACTTCACCATAACAGCCTAAATACAACCCCGAACAACATTTACTGGACTTCAAAACAAGACTTTGGAAAACAAAGAATTAAAAGCTTTTTCTCCAATTAAGCATTACTATGATGTAATCGTAATGTAAATCAGACTAAGTGAAATGTAAATAACAGCAGGACAACAATGCCAGGAGCTACCAAATCAAAATGTCAACACAAGCCTTTCTTGAACAAAAGCTTATAATCTTGTATTCAAACCGTGTGCTTGTTTCTGTTCTCATGTGGTATGTGTGTGTTGTTGACCTTTGGTGTGAAGTTTTGTCTGCATTTGATTTTTGATTTCTAGGACATGATTTGATTGATTTTGTATTGACCTATTCTCAAGAGCTTATCAGAAATTTTAGTCAGGATTTGGCAAATTGAAAGATTAAGGAATATCCTGCCTCAATTTCTTACTGAACTAGTCTACTCTTCACTGCCACTTACAATAATTTCCTAATATGAACAAGTTGCTCATTTGCTTAAAAATCTCCTGTAGTCCCACACCATACACAGGGAAAGTCCAAGCTCAATTCTTTATTCCAATGGGGAAAGAACCAACGTGAGGCCTGGTGCTTTTTCCAGCCTCGTTTGCCGTCATCTCCGCTGAAAAGTCCTAGTCTTTGGCCACAAAGCATTCTCATCCTTCTCCAACATCACAGGCTACATTCTTACAAGTTTCTACAACTTTTTATATGTTATATACTCTGCTCAGTGTCTTTCCCCTACAGATACAGTTGAATAACACCTATCGCCTATTCATACATCAATACAAAGCTCTAAAGATGTTTTTCATGATCCTTGCACTCAAAGCTTTGAGTAAGTTTCTATTAAATATTCCTCTGTGCTTCCTTGCACAGTTTAACTATATCTTATCTGTCTATATATCTGTAAATATATATGTATCTGTATTTCTATTTCTATTTAGATAGATGATAGGTCTGTATAGACAGAGATCTAGATACATATATATCTATAGATATAGATAGATAGATAGATAGATAGATAGATAGATAGATAGGGACAATCTTTAGGACATTGTATCCACATGATTATGAATTCTTCCTGGAAAGAGCCTCCCACAAACCCACCATCTCTTAGCACAGGGATTGACATAGAGAACACATCAATGTTTGTTGAATTAACATTTCTAAGAAAATGCAAACACAACAGGAAGAAAAGAAAACATTCCTCTCAAATTTAAAAAAAAAAGGGGGCTTGAGACCTGAGCATTGCAGGGAGGAGGGGAACAAAAACATAAACTAAGATTGAAGAATTTCCTAAAAGCACAAACAGTGCTTTCCACAAAGCACAAACAGTGAAAGAGCTTGTGAAAGGCAGAGAGGAAGACTTACTTTACTAACCTTAATGCAAGCCTTGGGCAGAATAAGGAAAATTGCTTGGATGCCAGGGAGAAGATGCAATCTTAGTAACAAAGTGAAAGAAGTTTGGTTTTGAAACAAGGGGTCCAGAGTGAAAGAAGAGTTAAAATATTTATAAGGATAAAAGCAAATGTTACATTATACACTAGCCAACAGGCCACGCAGCCTCTGAGGAAATCTCTGGAGTGAGGCTTTTGAAGTTCTCTCTGAAGAGGCAGAGTGTGTACATCTACGGGTTGATATGCAGTCTCTCTCCCCAACAAAACTGAAAACTCTCCTCTATCACGGTACATATTTGTCCTTTCTGTATCCAGCAAAACCTTTTTCTGCTGAGCTTAAAAAAAATAAAAAGAACGAAAAGAAAGAAAGGGGAAAAAAATAGGAAAGAGAAATCCTATTTAACCAGCTTGCAGAGGTTATCTCCTGATAATTGAGCTTGGAACAAGGCAAGCTGCCTTCTCTTTGCCAAGGTCATGGGTGACTCTTGGTGTGATATCAGGCAAGGGGCAGGAGTGCAATGCAGGGTAAGTGGCTTTCCTGAATCATGGCTGCTTCAGAGCCATTTTAAAGAGAACGCTTTCCTTGTGGAATGCTTAATAATCTTCCGAACCAAGAGGATGACAGCTAAGATTACAAACTCAAAAGAGAATCCAAGAAAAACCAGCCTGCTCCAGCCCTGGTGATTCTGTAGCCATTAATCGCAGAGATACCACCTGGGGAAGGCTAGTGCTTGACACAACTAAAAGAGAAAACCAGGCCCTAGAGTCCTTTACTGGAGGGATGGATGCATATAAATGAGGCAGATCTGTGGTAAAACTGCAGAAGAATCGCCCAATGATCTGGTACCTTCCATGCTGCCGACTCCTCTCCCCCAGCCCCCCATTCCCAGGTGGGTTATCATGAAAAGAAGGAATATAATGTTCTTTCAATGTTTACAAAAGCCCTAGGGACTTTTATATATTTTATTTCATTTCATTCTCACAATAACTCTGTCAGATACGCATGGTTACCTTCATTTTCTAGTTGAGAAAATTAAGTCTCAGAAAGGTTATCGTCTCAAGGCAGTGTAAATAGGAAGGCGAGGGGCTGGTTTGAACACAGACTTCCTCATGCGAGAAATATTCCTTCTCTATTTATGTTATACTGTCTAGATTCTGGGTTAGATAATAGGGATACAAAAGCCAAAAAGATACCATTTTTAAGCCTCGGGGAACTTAATAGTCTGGAAGAGAAACAGGCATATGAAGAATTACACTGCAGTGCAGTAGACTGAGTTAAAGTTGAGGCTCAGTACTAAGTACAGAAAATGAGCCTATCTTCTGGGGGTGGGATCCTGAAACAATGCCAAAGTGAGATGCCTCCTAAGATGCCTCCACCTCACCGTTAAGTTCTACCCTAAATCTTGGATCTTTCCATCAAGAATATGCAAATACAGAAGAGAATGAGAGGAGTACAGTTTCAGAATGGCCATGCCCACTTGATCAAATGTATGGATACTAACGACAACCATAACATCCACTCTTCTTTGAAGGTGGGGGAACACGGGCAAAACCAGGACTGGGGTAGACTTACCATCTCCTAGAGTAGCCCAAAAATGGAAGTGAAAAAAGTTCTATTGTTTGGGACATGAGAAGTTTAGGATAGCTAACATGTTGGGAAATGTGAAAATTAAGAAATGGTGTCACAGGACAAAGTTTCAGCAGTAAAGTACTACCAGGGTATCCTTCCTTGTTTCCTGTGGCAGGTCTGCAAACTCTTTCTTCCTGGGGAATAATGACCTCAGACATGTCCCCTGCTACCAGTGAAAGCAACACCGCAAGCCTCTCTCGTTCAAGGGCTTTTCCCAATAATTAAGGGAAAGAGTGGGAGATGAACAGGTTGGAGCTGAGCACTCCCCCACCAGCTGAACCTCAACTCCAGCTGAATCTGGCCCAGCTACTATGACCTCCGTGCCTGGTTTACTTCCTGTCCTTTCTCCCATTAAATATGTCTCCCCAACCCAGGCTGGAGCTGCATGGATTCTGGGGTGAAGTGATCATTTCCCAACACTATCACTTATGGACTGTGTGACCACAGAAACTTATTAAGTCTCTTTGAACCTATGTGTCCTCATTTATAAAAGGGAATTGTTTCAGTTAGCCGTTTTTGCATCCTTAATAAAAAAGCAGAGTGGCTTAAAACAACAACAACAACCATATCTTAACTCATGGTTATAGGTTGGTAATTGGGGTTAAACTCAGCTGGGCAATTCTAGTCTTAGAGGAGCTTACTCATGCATCTGGGTTCACCTGCCAGCTGTTTGAAATTGGCTGGCTGTCAGGCAGGACAAGCAGGGGCCACAGGGCTATAAATGTCTCATCATCCAGCAGCCTGGCCTGGGCTTGTTCATACGGCAGCTCAGGTTTCCAAGAGGAGCAAAAAGACAAGTCCCGAGGCACCATCACTTCTCGGATCTCTGCTTGCCCCCAGTCTGTTAGTGATCATTGATGAAAACAGTCACATGACCAAACCCAGAGTCGGTGTGAAAGTGTGCTACGCAAGGGCATGAATATGGGGCAAATATACAAACGTCATGAGACCTAAACCCATTGGGGCCACCTCTGAAATCAATCTACTACCAGGATAATTACAGGATATATGTAAGGAATAAATAACACAATGCAAGACAAAAAAATTAGGCATAGTTTCTGGGACATAGTAAAGGCTCAGTGAACGCTGTCTGTCATTGCTGTTGTCCTTGGGGCTGGGGTGGTGAGAAATATTGCTCAAGTTTCCATAAAGGAGACAGGATTTCCATTCCGTGCTACAAAAGGAAACAGATTTAGAGGAATAGTTTCCTTCCCTAACATCCCCACTCCTTCCCAAGAAAGGAGGAGTGATTTATCTAGTTGGTGAGCTTCATTTCTCTGATGGGTGCTTCTCAATGTCATGGTCTGAAAAGGGAATCATAAACCCTGCTTGTCTCATAGATTTACTGAAATGACGTATGTAAGCACAATTCATCAAGTGTCAATCATGATACAAAGTGAGGTGTTAATACATCCAGGCAGCATGGCATAATAATTCCAGCTACCATTTGTTGAGTGCTTACTTTGTTCAGGAATTTTACAGGCATTATTTTATTTTATTTTCCTGATCATCTTGACTAAAATACCTCTTCCTGAAACTTAAGTGCATATTACTAAGTGAAAGAAGCCAGTCTGAAAAGGCTACATACTATGTGATTCCCAACCATATTACATTCTGGAAAACGCAAAACTATGGAGACAGTGAAAAGATCAGTGGTCGCCAGAGGTTAAAGGAGAGGGCATGATGAATAGTAGGAGCCCAGAGGATTTTGAGGGCAGGGAAACCACTCTATGAGATACTGTAACTGTGAATGCATGTCCTTATACATTGTCAACACCCTTAGAATGTGCAACACCGAGAGTGAACCCTAATGTAAACCACGGACTTTGCGTGATCGTGATGGGCTCATCAGTGGTAACAAATGTCCCACTCTTGAGGGGGATGTTGGTGGCAGGGGAGGCTGTGCATGTGTTGGGGTGGGGGCTATGGGAACTCTCTGTGCATTCCGTTCAATTTTGCTGTGAACATAAAACTGCTCAAAAAACTAAAATCTATTAAAAAATTAAAATTTCAAAAAAAGACATTTTGGCACAATCAAGTTTAGATGATAGTAAGGAATCATTGTTAATTTTCAGCTGCACATTAGAGGTGGGTGAGATTTCAATATGGAGACATGGAGAAAGGACTTGTGGCAGATTAAGCAGAATGATCAAGAGCAGGGAAGAAGGAAAAGGAGGGTAACATTCAGAAGGTATCTTGATGTTCACTTCATCTTTAATCTTGAGAACTGCTGCAGTTTCAAATACTTTACTTCATTGTTCTTATACACCATTTCAGAAATCATAGTATTTAGCAACCAAATCCTACTTTCTGAATGATTTCTCAAACCTAGAAGAGACTAAAAATTCTTTATCAGTTCATAAAAAATAAAGTATGTCTTCCTTTTATATATGAAGTAATTGAGTCTCAAAGAGTAACTTGTCCAAGGTCACACAGCAGGCAAATGGTTGAGCCAAGCTTCAAATTAATTTTGCCACCACTACCACACGCGCGCACACACACACACACACACACACACACACACACACACTATTTGGCAATGTCTGGAGACATTTGGTTATCACAACTGGCTGGAGGTTAGTGCTACTGCCATCTAGTGGATGGAGGCCAGGGATGCTGCTTAACACCCTACAATGCACAGGACGGCTGCCACAGGGAAGAATTATCTGACCCAACATGTCAGTACAGCAGAGGTCAACAAACTCTGCTCTAATGAGTATTAGAGATGGAGTCTAGTATGATGGTGAAGTTAGTAGAGTCCTTGACTACACTGCTTGACTCCACTTACTATTGTGTGACACTGGGCAAGACATTTAACAGCCCCACGCTTCAGTCCCTCACCTCTAGAACAGGGTTCACAATAGTTCTCACCTTATAGGATTATTGTGAAGGTGAAATAAGTTACTACGTGTATTTGGGAGAGTTCTTGGCATTTAGCAAAAGCTCAGTAAACATTCACCATTGATGTATTAAGAAGTCGTGTGCATTGTTACCTCTCTCTCCAGCCCATCTCTGTGTAAATCTTCCCAGCCCTGCTCATACTTCATGCTCATGATGATTGAGCGCTCTGAAGTCAGACAGCTTGGGTTTCCTGGTCTGAATCCTGACTGCTAATTTGATGGCTTAGATAATGGGATTCTAAGTGATCAAGATCAGATGAGGTGCATTTTCTCATTTAATACTTCATTTAATAAATACTTCATTTAATACTCTCATTTAATAAAATTGGTACTATTTCTCAAATGAAGCTTTGGAGGGTTCATTCATTTGCCCAAAGTCCCAGCCAATAAGTGGATAGTCAGGATTCAAACCAGACTCCAAAGCTGGTACCTGCCACCTCTTAAGGAGCTGTCACTGAAAGGTTTCAGTGCCATGACTAGTGGACTTAGAGAGTCAAACCCTGCCTCTCCATCTATGGAGAGAGTGAATTTGCAGGCAGAAGTCAAATGCTGGCACTGCCACATAGTAGTGGTGGGAACTTGAGAAAATAACATAATGTCTCTGAGCTGTCATATATAAAAAGATCTCAGCTTTGTTGATTGCTGATATCAAAGAGTATTTAAAGACATTGAGGAGATATCAGGAAGTGGATACCTCCTTAGAATGACTTGGGAAATCCGTATATGAAGCTAGACTTTGTGGCTTTGAGTAATGCACAAATGGTCATTTAGCAATCCTTGAAATTCCTCCATATCTAGTCTGACCTTGCCCAGTTATGGGGGTTCACGGAGCAGGGTTGATGGCCAGGTATGTATCTGCAAAATGCTATATGACTACCCATGGACCATTCAACTGTGTCTGGGTCATAGCACACAAACGTGAGAGGAGAGAAAAGGTCATTTAATCAGATTATTGTACTCTCAGCTTCACCAGTTCAATAATTTTCTCAGCATTCTCAAGAAACTAATATTCCCCAGCTTTCTCTCAGCACTGAACCTTTTCGGTAGCTCTGACCTCTTAGCTGTTTCTTGGAGGCTGCAGGTTAACCTCACCTACTCCTCCCATCTTCCCTGGGAGCCTCTAAATTCTCCTTGATTCTCTAGAACTGTGCTGATATAGATGAAGCACTGCTCTCAAAGCCAGAATTTCTATGCATGAATGAGCCCTGATGGGGTAACTCTGGAAAAATGACTAAAATTCTCTGAGCAATGGTTTCTTCATTCATAAAATGGAAATTAATAATATCAGTGTCAAGAGCAACTGGAGAATAAAATTGGTTTAGTTCCTATTAAAATGCTTTATAATGTGTATAATGTGCTATGATTATTTCTTATGTAGGTATTGCTTTTGCTGTCATTTATTAAGCCTCTCTGATGTACCATGAACTGATAAAGAATTTACATGTATTACCTTCATTTATTCCTCACAACCTAGGACATAGGACCCACTGTTGGCCCCATTTTAGGGCTAAAGAAAGCAAGGATGGAAGAGGTTGAATAATTTCCCCAAACCAGTAAATGACAGAACCAGTACTTGAAACTGGTCCATCGTAGTTCAAGTCTATGCTCTTACACTATGTTATAGTCTCTGACTCTCTCCAAAACAGAAAAGAGGGTGAAAAACAAGGAGGGAACCAAAGTTATTGGCATTGAGACAACCGTTCTTTCTATCGGGCTTTATGAAAATGATACATGGTGAAGTAGACAGTTAACGTGTGCAGTCCATTAAGTTGTAAACTATTTATAATCCTCACAACAGCTTTATAAGGTAAACGTCTCTTTTTGACAGCTGGGAAATCAAGGCGCAGGGGTTTAAGAGATATGCATACACTTCGACCAACTTCATTCATTTTCCCCACACTCCCTTGCCCCTGGCAACCACCAATCTGCTCTGTTCCTATGAGTTCAGGTTTTTAGATTCCACATATAAATGAGATTATGTAGTTTTGTGTTTCCCTCTCTGACTTGTTTCACTTATCATAATGCCCTCAAGGTTCATCCATGTACTTGCAACTGGCAGGATTTCCTTCTTTTTTATGGTTAGGTAAAATTCTATCGTGTATATATACCACATTTTCTTTATCCATTCGTCTGTTGATGAACACTTAGATAGTTTCCACGTCCTGACTATTGTGAATAATGCTGCAATGAACATGGAGATGCAGATATCTCTTTGAGATGGGATTCACTTCCTTTGGATATATACTCAGAAGTGGGTTGCTAAATAACATGGCAGTTCTATTTTTAATTTTTTGCGGAACCTCTATACTGTTTTCCATAGTGGCTGCACCAATTTACATTCCCACCAACAGTGCACAAGAGTTCCCTTTTCTCCACGTTCTTCCCAGCACTTACCTCTTTTCTTTTTGATAATAGCCATTCTACAGAATGAGGGGTGATATCCCATTGTGTTTTTTTGTTTGTTTGTTTTTATTTTTGGCTGCACTGGGTCTTCGTTGCTACACGTGGGCTTTCTCTAGTTGCAGTGAGCAGGGCTACTCTTCGTTGCGGTGCACGGGCTTCTCATTGTGGTGGCTTCTCTTATTGTAGAGCACGGGCTCTAGGTGCATGGGCTTCAGCAGTTGTAGCACGCAGGCTCAGTAGTTGTGGCTCCAGGGCTCTAGAGCACAGGCTCAGTAGTTGTGGCGCACGGGCTTAGTTGCTCCACGGCATGTGGGATCTTCCCAGACCAGGGCTCGAACCCCTGTCCCCTGCATTGGCAGGTGCATTCTTAACCACTGCACCACCAAGGAAGCTCTCCCATTGTGTTTTGATTTGCATTTCCCTATTGATTAGTGTTGTTGAGTACCTTTTATATACCTGTTGGCTATTTGAATATCTTCTTTACAAAAATGTCTATTTAGGTTTTTTGCCCATTTTTTGGCTATGCCTAACTTTTAAAAAATTTTTTATTGGAGTACAGTTGATTTACAATGTTGTGTTAGTTTCAGGTGTACAGCAAAGTGAATCCATTACGCATATACCCACTCATTTTTACTTTTTTTTTTTTTTTTTTTTTTTTTGCGATACGCAGGCCTCTCACTGCTGTGGCCTCTCCCGCTGTGGAGCACAGGCTCCGTACGCACAGGCTCAGCGGCCATGGCTCACGGGCCCAGCCGCTCCGAGGCATGTGGGATCTTCCCGGACCTGGGCACGAACACGTGTCCCCTGCATCGGCAGGCAGACTCTCAACCACTGCGCCACCAGGGAAGCCCCCCACTCTTTTTTAGATTCTTTTCCCATATAGGCCATTACAGAGTATTGAGTAGAGTTCCCTGTGCTATACAGTAGATCCTTATTAGTTATCTATTTTATGTATAGTAATGTGTCTATGTCAATCTCAATCTCCCAATTTGTCCCTGGTAACCATAAGTTTGTTTTCTGTACATCTGTAACTCTATTTCTGTTTTGTAGGTAAGTTCATTTGTACCCTTTTTTTAGATTCCACATATAAGCAGTAGCGTATGATATTTGTCTTTCTGTGTCTGACTTGCTTCACCCAGCATGACAATCTCTAGATCCATCCATGTTGCTGCAAATGGCATTATTTCATTCCTTGTTATGGCTGAGTAACATTCCATTGTATATATGTACCACATCCTCTTTATCCATTCCTCTGTTGATGGACATTTAGGTTTCTTCCATGTCCTGGTTATTGTAAATAGTGCTGCAATGAACATTGGGGTGCATGTATTTTTTTGAATTATGGTTTTCTCTGGATATATGCTCAGGAGTGGGATTGCTGGATCATAGGTAGCTCATTTTTGGTCTTTTAAGGAACCTCTGTACTGTTCCCCATAGTGGCTGTACCAATTTACATTCCCACCAACAGTGTAGGAGGGTTCCCTTTTCGCCACACCCTCTCCAGCATTTACTGTTTGTAGATTTTTGATGATGGTCATTTTGACTGTTGTAAGGTGATACCTCTCTGTAGTTTTGATTTGCATTTCTCTAATAATTAGTGATGTTGAGCATCTTTTCATGTGCTTTTTTTGGCCATCTGTATGTCTTCTTTGGAGAAATGTCTATTTAGATCTTCTGCCCATTTTTTGATTGGGTTTTCAGTTAGATAATATGTGGTTTTGGTATTAAGTTGCATGAGTTTTTATATATTTTGGATATTAACCCCTTATCAGATAGATGGTTTGAGAATGTTTTCTCCCATTCCATAGATCGTCTTTTCATTTGGTTGATTGTTTCTTTTGCTGTGCAGACCTTTTTAGTTTGATGTAGTCGCACTTGTTTATTTTTGCCTATATTGCTTGTGCTTTTGCTCTCATATCCATAAAATCATGGCCAAGACCAGTGTCAAGGGTGTTTTCCTCTCTGTTATCTTCTGGGAGTTCTATGGTTTCAGGTCTTGCATTTAAGTCTTTAATCTATTTTGGGTTAATTTTTATGAATGGTGTAAGATACAGGCCCAATTTCATTCTTTTGCATGTGAATATCCAGTTTTCCCAACACCATTTATTGAAGAGACTACCTTCTCACCACTGAGTATTTTTGCCCCCTTGTCAAATATTATTTGACCATATATGCATGAGTTTATTTCTGTGTTCTTCATTCTGTTCCACTGGTCCATGTGTCTGTCTACATGCAAGTACCATACTGTTTTGATTACTATAGCTTTGTAATATAGTTTGAAATCAGACCGTGAGATTCCTCCAGCTTTGTTCTTCTTTCTCAGGATTGCTTTGGCTATTCAGAGTCTTTTGTGGTTTCATACAAAAGTTAGGAATTTTTTTCTATTTCTATAAAATATGCCATTGGGATCTTGATAGGAATTGCATTGAATCTATAGATGGCTTCAGGTAGTACAAGTATTTTGACAATGTTAATTCTTCCAATCCATGAGCATGGGATATCTTTCCATCTATTTGCGTCTTCTTTAATTTCTTTCATCGATGTCTTATTGTTTTCAGTGTACAGATCTTTCGCTTGCTTAGTTAAACCTATTCATAATTATTGTATTGTTTTTGATGTTATTGTAAGTGGGATTACTTTCTTTACTTCTATTTCAGATAATTCATCGTTAGTGTATAAAAACACAACTGCTTTCTGTATACTGATTTTTTATCCTGCAACTTTAATTAACTTGTTTATTAGTTCTAAGAGTTTTTTGGTGGAGTCTTTAGGATTTTCTGTATATAAGATCATATTATCAGAAAATAACAACAATTTTACTTCTTCCTTTCCTATGTGGATTTCTTTTATTTCTTTTTCTTGCCTAATGGCTCTATCTGGGACTTCCAGCACTATATTAAATAAGAGTAGTAAGAATGGGCAACCTTGTTTTGTTCAGGACCTTAAAGGAAAAGTTTTCAGACTTTCACCATTGAGTATGATATTAGCTCTGGGCTTGTCATATATGGCCTTTATTATATTGAGGTATGTTCTTTCTATACCCAATTAGCTACATGTTTTTTATCAAGAATCACTGTTGAATTTTGTCAAATGCTTTTCCTGCATCTCTTGAGATGATTATACAAATTTTATGCTTCATTCTATTAATGTGATATATCATATGTATTGATTTGCATATATTGAGCCATCCTTTCATCCCAGGGATAAATCCCACTTGATCATGGTGTATGATCATTTTAATGTGCTGTTGAATTTGGTTTGATAGTATTTTGAAAATTTTTGCATCTATATTCATCAGGGATATTGGCCTATAGATTTCTTTTCTTGTAGTAACCTTATCTGGCTTTGGTGTCAGGGTAACACTGGTCTCATAAAATGAGTTTAGCAGTGTTCCCTCCTCTTCAATTCTTTGGAAGAGTTTGAGAAGGAGTTGTGCCAATTCTTTTAATGTTTGGTAGAATTCATCAGTGAAACCACTGGTTCCTGGGCTTTTCTTTGTTGAAAGGTTTTTGATTACTGATTCAATCTCCTTACACATTACTGGTCTGTTCAGGTTTTCCACTTCTTCCTGATTCAGTCTTGGTAGGTTGTATGTTTCTAGGAATTTATCCATTTCTTCTAGGATGTCCAATTTGTTGGTCTATAATTGTTCATAGCAGACTCTTATGACCCTTTGTATTTCTGTGGTATCAGTTATGATAGTTATAATGTCTCTTCTTTCATTTGTAATTCTATTTATTGTGTCCTCTCTGTCTCTGTCTTTCTGTCTGTCTGTCTCTCTTTTTTGTTAGTCCAGGCAAGGTTTGTCAATTTTATTCATCTTTTCAAAGAACCAACTCATAGTTTTGTTAATCTCTTCCACTGTTCTCCTATTTTCTAGTTTATTTATTTTTGTTCTAATCTTTATTAGTTCCTTATTTCTGTTGGCTTTTGGTTTAGTGTATTCTTCTTTTTCTAGTTCCCTGGGTTGTAAAGTTGTAATTGGGCAAGTCTGCAGGCTGGGGTCCACAGTCACTCCTGGTTGTGTTAGGGGACCAAAACTGACCAAAACTGCCTGCCCTGGCCAGGCCCAATAGTAACCACTTGCACGAACTATCTTACAAGAGGAGGTCCTCGTAAGGAACACAGAACTAACAAGCTACCACCAACCGGAAGAATATGGGAAAGGTAAAAAGGAGAGAGGAGACACCAGTTCATATGTCCTACCAACCTCCCATAATCCTTCTCACTGGAATCCATCTTGTCTGAGAGATGCATGCACCACCAGGAAGAACCCTAAGTCAGAATAATTGGCCAGAAACAACCTGGAAACTAACCGCATTACCATAAAACCTGAGACTGCGAGCCACATGGCAGAGCAGTTCTCCTGGGTTCCCTTACCCTGCTGCTCTCCACCCAGGCGCCCCTTCCCAATAAAGTCTCTTGCCTTGTCAGCATGTGTGTCTCCTCAGACTATTCATTTCTGAGTGTTACACAAGAGCTCACTCTTGGGCACTGGAAGGGGTCCCCCCTTCCTGCAGCAGTTGGATGGGGGCTCCAACAGGTTGGTGTCACTGGCTTGACACTGTGTTCAGGCAGGGCTGCAGGCAGAGTTTTGCAGTCAGACAAGACCACAGGCTGTGTTCTGCAATCAGGCAGGGCAACAAACCATGCCTCAAAGTTAGGCAGGACCGTAACCTGGGCTTCATGACCAGGTAGGTAGGCAGTTGGCTGTGCTCCACTGCTGTACAAAGTGACTGGCTGGGATCTCTGGTTCGGAGGATCCTCTAGCTGTATACTGCATTTGGCCAGGACTAGAGACTCTGCTCTGTGGTCAGGCAGTGTTGCTGTTCGGGCTTCCTCACTGGGATTGGATCAGGTCACTGGCTGGGCTCCCTATGTGGGCAAGGCTGCAGTCTGTGTTCAGCAATCAGGCAGAATTATAGGCTAAGCTTCACTGTGGGGCAGGGCTGTAGACTGAGCCGTGCAACTGAGTAGTACTGTAGGCTGGGATCCAAGTTTTCCCAGAATCACTCTTCAGGGTCCCTGGTTATACAGGACTAGAGACTATACTTAACAGTTGGGCAGGGCTTCTATCATGGATTTCTGCCCAAGCATGGCTGTACGGTGCTATCTGAGTTATCTATGGCTGCCTGGGTTATCTGGCTAGGCTTCCTGGTTGGGTGGGGCTGGAAGCTAGACTGAGCAGTTGGGCAAGGCTTCAAATTTGCTTCCTTGTCAGGGTGGAGCCATAGGAGGGCTCCACAGCCAGTATAGCTCATTGGCTGGGGACTCAAATCAGATAGAACTGCCAAATGAGCTCACTGGCCAGAAATGGTCACCAGCTTGGTTCTGCACATGAGCAGAGCTACTGTTCAGGATCTCTGCTCAGGCTCTGCTGCAAGCACGAATATGGTCCACCAAGTTCTGAACACTGGCTTCTATTAAGTCTTGTCTCCCTTCTCTGTTTCTGTCTGATCCCTGGTAGTTAAACGCTGCAGATTTCCCTGTGATCCCCATGAGGCAAGACCCAAGTGGGCCACCTGAGAAGTGCCCCACAATGCTGAGGGAGCTGGATGTCCACTGTGGACTCTCTTTTTCCCAGTGGAGAATTCATAGGCCCAGAGGGACCCTTTTGGTGTGGCATTGTGCTGGCCTGGGAGAGGAGCAGTGTGGTCAGAGTGTAGCCACTCCTCTTACTTTCAGCTCCTTCTGTATCTTTATGATCTAGGAGTCCTTCAGACACACCTCCACTTCTAGGATTTTCACAGTGGTATCTTGTGTATGGATCTTCCTGTGAAAGGGACTGAAGTCAAGAACTGACCTATATTGCCATCTTGATGAAGTCACTTACACATTGTGTTTAAATACATTATTTCAGTAAACCTATGTGACAACTGGGATTACTGCCCTCTTTTTCAGATGATGACACCGAGATAGTGGAGAATAATAACACTTGCTCAAATCACATAAAAGTAGAAAGTAAAGGACTGGATAGGCAAGCCAGCATTGAATACAACGTACACAACCTCTTCATTCATTTATTTATTCAACGTCTATTGAGTTATCCCTCAGGTTTGAAAGTGAAAATTGAGTTCAATTTTCTTCTCACTTAGGGTCACCTTTTCCAGTCAGAAAATTGAATTTCTTATGCGTGATTGAAGAGACCTCTCAAAGAAGCAAGAATACAATTTATTCATTTTAGATTATTAAGCACCTGCTGTATGCTGAGAAATATGCTATTATATATGCCATGGTACAAGTGCTATGAGGGAAAAAATGAGTCACCATACCAACCTAGAGGGATCAGGAAAACATCCATGGAAAATGATATCTGAGTTGCGATGTGAATGATAAGTAGATATTAACCAGGTAGTAGTTTTCAGGCAAAGGAAAGCATGTGCAACAGAGAAGTGTGGTGTGTAGAAGAAGTGGAAAGAATTCCTGGAATGCCAGATTACAGAGAGGAATGCAGAAAGTCAAGCGAGAGATGAAAGGGAGGGGAAGAATATTGCAGATTTGCTGCATAAGTTATGCCAAGGATTTCTAACTTTATTTGAAATGCCTGAGGAGTCAATCAGAGATTTTTAACACTGAGGTCACCAAATCAGGTTACTGATTGACTTACTGATAATTTAGGAATATCACTGTGGCTGGCCTGAGGATGGCTAGACTAGAGTAGGGGAAAGACTAGAAATAGTAAGACCAGTTAGCGTTATTTTCCACAATCCAGGTGAGAGCTGGTGGTGGCCTGTAAGTGGCAGTGACCATGACGAAAAAAATTGGATGGATTCCTGAGATATTTAGGAGAGAGCATTAACAGTGCTTAGCAAATTAATGAGTTAAACTGTTCATATTCTCATCTCTGCTACTGTCTCAATAGTTGCATTGGGCAAATGAGTAGAGCTCAGCCCTGCCAGATCTGAATTTGGAGAGCTACCAGAAGACAGGTGTTGGGGTCAGTTCTGAGGATCCTTCAAAAAGGTGAGTTTTGACTGTTGAGCATCTTTCCCATAAACATACTGACAAGTCTCCTAGAAAAGGGGCCAGTGGAAAAAGTGTATAATGGGGATCAAGGTATCCTTGGGGATGACAGTTGACATATCAGCACTGTTGTAGCAGTGGGGCCAGCACTGGCCCACAGCAAACTCTTTGAGTCTGGAATTGGCTAAATTGGATGCCTGACAGCTTCAAACTCAGAAGCAGAGCCTGCATCTCAAACAGAAGAGGGGGAATTGTCTAAATTCTTCAATTTTTGTAATTGAAGCAATTGCACATCATTTTACATGCCAGCTTGCTGACAGGATAACCAGTTTGAGCTGAGTGTGGGAATTCAATTATATATCTTCTGTTTGCATCTTTGAAAGAAAACCACCTGACTGGCCTGTCAAACATCCAGCATGTTTGCCTGTTGGAAATTGTTATCTCTTCCTGACACAGGAAATGTCTCTGCAGAAGAGAAACCTATTACATTTTACAAAGCTAGCATAACCCTATCACAAAACTTGACAAAGAAAGCATAGAAAAAGAAAACCACAGACCAATTTTATCTATGAATATAAATGCAAAATTCCTAAATAAAATACAAGCACATGAAATATGGCAGTGTAACACTAGAGGCTTTTCCATTAAAAATTGAAACAAGGCAGTATGTCCACTATGACCTTAATTATTTAACATTACTCTGAAATGTCTGGCCAATGCAATAAGACAAGAAACATAAATAAATAAAGTATATAATTGTTGAAAAGGAAGTAGCAACATTTCTCATTATTTTCATATATCTACCTAGAAAATCCAAGCAAATGAACTGAAAAAAATCTTAGCACTCCTAAGAGTTAATTAATTCCTCATCTAGGCATTTAATCTGAAGAAATAGTCAGAGAGCAGAGCTTTATAATAGAGTCTCCTTCCAGCATTATTTTTATAAGGGCATGATCAAATATATTATTTTAGATCCAGATGATGAAATATGCAACCATTGAAACTTATACTTTGAAGAATATTTAATAACAGGGGGAAATGCTCACACATCATGAGAATAAGAATAAAATACAAGTCTAAATACAATGTGATTCCTCTTTTGTAAAATAAGTAAATATGTATATATACGTATTTGCATAGAAAATATACTGGAAGGATGGAATATAGAAATGGTATTACAGTTATCACTGGGTAGGAGTTTTTCAACTTTTATAGAATTTACATGAATCAGTCTCACAAATTACACTATATATATACTATAAAATACACTATTACAAAATTAGGGGATTAGGTCAGATGATGTCAAAGATCCCTGCCAATCTGTTTCTGGCATAAATATGACAATTTTCTATGAAAATTTGACACTTTAAAATGGAAAAGGATCTGTGATCTTATTATCCCCTGTCAATCTGTGTCAAGCTGTCACACAATAACAGCAGCTAACTTCTCTCAGAGATTCTGGAGAGCTGGCCTTCCTGGACACAGACTCTAACCTTCAACCTTATTATCCACAAAGACTTTTCTTTCCTAGCCCAAGCTGGAGCCCAATTTGTTACCCAACTCATTGTTTGCCATATTTGCTGTCTTCCCTGGGCCCCTCTCACCAACACTTATCAAAACCACATAGCATGACCCCATCTGAGATGAGCTTTCCAGGTTGGCTTATCCTCCAGCATCACTATATAGAGAACCACTTGGATTCCCAGCTCAGGACCCTCCCCTGGGACATCCACCAAATGTAGGGTTCTATATTTACATGGGACCTCCTTTGATAGATTCCTTATCTGAATTTTTCTTTGTAGTGGACCACAGCAGACCCAACATAGACATCAACCTAGCCAACCAATACTAGGCCTTTAGTCCAAAAGATCTACTCTAGTAGAAATATTTTACCTACTGAAGGTGGCCTGGAGTTGGAAGCCCTTGGGTATTTACTGAGCCCAGTAACTTTAGAGAAAACTGAGAGTCAAATCTAGAGATAGTAGCTGTGAATGTCCCATCCACAGAATAACAGCAAAACCATCAAGGATATGGAAGAGTCAGAAATTATGCAGAGAAGCCAGGACACAGCTACAAAGTCTTTGCGAGAGCCAAGACTCAACTTCAGTCATTAGCTGTGGACATGTTGTGATGGATTGAAACAAAAGACATGGGAACACAAACTCAAATGCCCTTAGAGTCCTGGCAGTAATCTAAAAGAGTGAAGCAGGCCAGCTGGAGAATACATGCCTCATTCAAAGAGGGGCAGCCACTGTGTGGGAATGTTGACCCATTGCTACCCAATCTGTTCATTTTTTTTTTTAATAAAAGCTAGGCCTCCAAATTTCTGTGTGAAATGCTTCAATTTTTAAATGTTGCCAACTAATGTTTTGAATGTTATATAAGTCAAACAAAACACATTTGCAGACTTGATCAGGTCAAAGGAGCACAATTCATGATTTCTGACTAAAAGGTACAAAGTTGGAAGGGGGTTAGGACTTGATTTTTGTAACATTGGCTTATCTTCAACGTTCCTCAACTAAGAAGCTTTCCTTTATAGGAGTGTGAGAAAGGACAAATTATGCTTTCATTTGCTCCGAATAATGATCTATCATGCTCCAGGTTGTTGCAAGGCGGAAACTGTCACCCACACAGCCTGAGCCCCACCTATTCCCCCTGTACCTAGACATCTGGTCAGTTCCCAAGGATTGAATATGCATGCCTAGGGAAACCAATTTTGAGGGGCTTAGAGGTACAACAGTAGTGACTACAGAAATCGGAATGCTATCACACTTCTAATAGGGTCTGACCCATTGATAGCTTCTATGATCTGTTTCTACCCACAGAATATTTCTGAAACTAACAGTGTGGGTTTTTTTTTCCCCACACCAACAACCAATTTTCCAACTCTCAAGACACCAGCTGGGTGTCCTAGAATTTAATTCAACTGTGACCCTAACCACCTGGAATTAGCATCAGTTAAGGGCCCACAAGTTAAGGGCTCAGCCTCAAAGACTGCCCCCACTTCAGATGCTAGTTGCACCAGGACTTTTGATGAACTGGGTATAAATTCAGGGAGTTCCCCCAACCCCATCTTCAGGTTCAATAATTTTCTAAAACAGCTCCCAGAACTCAGGAAAGCACTTTTCTTACATTTACTACTTTATTACAAAGGATACAGCTGTAGAGCCAAATGAACAGAGTATACAGAGCAAGGTCTGGAAGGGTCCTGAGAGCAGGATCTTCTGTCCCATGAAGTTGAGGTGCACCACCTTCCCGGCACTTAGGCGCATTCTAACCAACTCTGAAGCTCTCCGAACCCCACAGTTTAGAATTTTTTAATGGAGGTTTCACTACATAGACATGATTGATTAGATGATTGACCATTGGTGATTAACTCAATCTCCAGCCCCCTCCCCTCCCTGGAGGTTTTCTAATCACGCTTTGGTCTTTCTGGCCACTAGCCCCCAATCCTGAAGCTATTTAGGAACCCCAGCCACCAGTCATCTGATTAGCATACAAAAGGACACTCTTATCACAATGGAGACTCCAAGGGTCTTAGAAGCTCTTGAGTCAGAAAGACCAAATATTTATAATAAAACATGCTCCTATCATCCCCTATCACTTGGAGGGTTTTAGGAACTCTGTACCAGGAACTGGGGACAAAAACCAAATAGATGTTTCTTATTACATCACAATATCACTAGAGCTAATCTGTTGGACTAGCTCTAATTGATCATTGTCTATTAATATGGATCTCCAGAGAGTGTAAACTGATCCAAGTTAGAGAGACAGACGGTTGGATGTCCTCATTGAGAACTGTGGGTTTGTCAACTTTTAAAATTCCCTGCCTAACCCAAGGTTTCAAATGTGCATTGCCCAATGCTTGCTCCATAATTTATTTCAGAGACCTTCTGATCTTTTCTTGGAAGCTTAAGAAGTACAAAGCATATATCTCTATGTTGTTGGCATGGGTAACCTAAAAAAATACATATTTCACCTGACAACATTTCCTCCAAAAAAGGAAACAAAAGTCAGGATATGATCAAAGAAATCATCAATTTCTCCAAAACTAAAGGACTTGAATTTCCAGATTAAAATACCCTTCTGGTGCCCAGCACAAGGAATGAAGACTCACATCAAAGCATATTTTGATGGCATTTCAGAATAACAGATAAAGAGAAGATCCTTCCAGGAGGAAAAATAGGTTGTATATTAAGATATGAAAATTACAATGACATCTGGAACCCAGAACACCCTAGAGAAATACTTTTAAAGCCTGAGGAGAAATAATTTCTAACCTACAATTTCTAGCTAAACTAGAAATTTATTTGTGAAAGTGAAGTCAGTTTTAAATATTCAGGATCTCAAAAAAATTTACCTTCATTTCACATATTCTCAGAAGCTACTAAAGAAAATACACCAAGGAAAAAGAAGACATAAAACTCACAAAAAAGGTGACGCAACAGAAGACATCAAGGAAGTTTCCAGAATGGTGGTGAAGATTCAGGATAACATCTGTACAGATGGCCTAAGGAGTGACAATCAAAACCGGAGTAGGAGGATGGAAAGTTCCAGGGGTCACAAACACACAAGAGTCTGGAAGCTTATCTAACACAGTTGATGACACTAAGTGAGTTTTGAGAATTTGTTGAATAATTTGGAAAGAAAAACTAAGCAAATAAATCAAAAAAGAGGCAACTATTAACTCCTGGAAAAATAAAAAGTAAGGAACTATAATCACAGGACCACCTTATGGTCCATCAGAAAACACTATTTTCATAATCATAATAATGTAAAAACTATTTAACATAAAATTTTGATATAACCATATTGAGAGAGTGAGGGAAGGGGAAGAGGAAGGCAATAAGGCAGGGATTGGAGTGGTATAAGAAAGCTAAATTCTCATGTCCCATAGTGGAAAACCAAAGCTTATTTTTTTAAATTAAGATTCTTTAAAAATCAAGAAATGGCAGCTTAAGTGTATAATTTACAAATATGAAGGTACAAATTAGAAGACCTGAGAGTTTAAAGTAATCGCCTCTCATAAACTAGTCTCAAAGGTGAGGTAAAACTGAGCAGTAACTGCAGTTCTTTGTTAAAATACGTGACTTTTTAAATTATGCATGTGTATTGCATTGATAAAAAATTTTTAATTAAGTTTTAAAAGATATTTGAAAAAGGAATATAGTCTTTCTTACATTATGATTTTCAATTATTACCTAAAACCATCGCTACTGGTAGCAAATATCCCACAGTTTATTCCAACACTTGTCAAGACCCCTGAAGCCCTAGGTCTATCACTAACCTTCCTGCCTTTCTGCCTTTCACTGACATGCTCATAATAAACAGCTTCCTTCTAAAACTATCCCTCCTTCATCTGGGAAGGAATTAAGGGAGGGATGTTGGAAGAGAAATGCAAAATAGGACCAGCTAGGCAAGATAACAAGAATGCTGATTTAACTTTAAAAACAGCCAAGCCAAGGGATGTGTATAAAACTGTGGCAGAGATTGCTAGTTGCCAAAAAGTATCTATTCTTCCCTCCTTTAGCAATAGAACTTGGTTTTTTTAAGTTAATTAATTTTTTTACTGAAGTATAGTTGATTTACAATGTTGTGTTAATTTCTGCTGTACAGCAAAGTGGCTCAGTTATACACATATATACATTCTTTTTCATATTCTTTTCCATTATGATTTATCCCAGGATATTGAATATAGTTCCCTGTGCTATACAGTAGAACCTTGTTATTTATCCATTTTATATGCAATAGTTTGCATCTTCTAATCCCAAATTCCTAATCCCTCCCTCCCCCACTCTCCCTCCCCCTTTGTGACCACAAGTCTGTTCTCTATGTCTGTGAGTCTGTTTGTTTTGTAGATAGGTTTATTTGTGCCATATTTTAGATTCCATATATGTTATATCATATGGTGTATGTCTTTCTCTTTCTGACTTACTTCTCTTAGTATGTGCATGATCAGGCCACTCAACATGGTTGCTCTCTTGCTCTCTGTACATCCTGTGCCCAACCAGTGCCTGCTTCACCTATATCTTATGCAGCTAGAGACTGTTCTTATCAAAGGGGCAGTGAGGGATGTGCCCCTCTGCTGTTTCCCTGGTAACTAATGAGCCCACCTGACGTTAACGACTCCTATAACTGGCAATCTCCCCACACCCCGCCAGGAGTGAAGTCTGCCACCATATCCTGCCTGCAGTGCCTGCACTGGGATGTCCCTCCAGGACCTTGCATCATATGCATAAGACACCCCAACCATTAAATCATTGATATCTCTGTTGCTGACTCCAGGCTCTTTCTTCAGTCTTGAAGCTGGGCAGCACAGGCCTTGTAGGCCTGTGGGGTACAGCCCACCAGTATGATAATCTCTAGTTGCAACCATGTTCCTACAAATGGCATTATTTCACAGAACTCTAATTTATTTGGAGTGGCAATGCATTCTTTTTTTTTTAGCTGCGTCGGGTCTTAGTTGCAGCACGTGGGGTCTTCTTTGAGGTGTATGGACTCTTTCATTGCGGTACACGGGCTTCTCTCTAGTTATGGCGTGCAGGGTTTTTTCTCTCTCTAGTTGTGGCGTGCAGTCTCCAGGGTGCATGAGCTCTGTAATTGTGGTGCGCAGGTTCCAGAGTGCATGGGCTCTGTAGTTTGTGGCACGCAGGCTCTCTCGTTGAGGTGCATGAGCTCAGTAGCTGTGGCCATGGGCTTAGTTCCCACGTGGCATGTGGGATCTTAGTTCCCTGACCAGGGATGGAACGCACATCTCCTGCATTGTAAGGTGGATTCTTTACTGCTGGACCACCAGGGAAGTCCCGGCAATGCATTCTTAAAGGACTACTTTGCCCCGCCTCCCTTGAGGCTAGATGTGACCATATGATTGCATTCTAGTCAATGAAATGTAAATGGAAGTGTGGGTCGGATTTCCAGGAAGGCTGCTTAGAGGAAGCTGACTCAGATGGGCCATCCACCCATTTGTCTTCCTTTTTCTCCTTCTTCCTGGCTAGTGATGATTAGAGCTCCAGCAGGCATCTTTGATCATGAGATGCCCTTGATAATAAAAGCCACACACTGGAATGGCTTATATGTACCAGACAGATAAAAGGAGCTGGATCAATAATGAAGATGCCTCTCCAGACTTGAGTGTTGGCCTCCTGACTTCTTTTACATGGGAGAGAAATTAACTTCTCTTTTTAAATCAGTTTTAATTTTAGTTTCCTTATACATGCAGCCAAACCTAATCTTAACTGATACAGAAATTATATAAAGCGTATATTTAATTCTGCTATAAATATCTCCAAAGGGACTGTATTCCTTTAAAAATTGTATTTCTAAATATATCTTTCTGGGAGACTCCTAATATGTGAACTCAAGCTGGCTGCTAAGGAAAACTATCACAGAAATATACAATGTATCAACAATCTCTTCTGTGAACACTAAGTTCATTGGAAAAGGTGACTGAAGTAGGGGAAAAAAACTGAGACAAGTAAATAAAGCAGGGGGGAAATTCTCTTCCCATGTATAAAAGAGAGGAAATAAGCTTTTGACATTGTAGGGAGGAAGAAATGCTGTGTTCTGCATAAGCAGGGGCTCCTGTATTTTTCTTTCTCCTGGAAGCTTTGATCTTAAGGTCTCTGAAAAGAGATTAGAGAAGGAAAGACAGATAGTGAAAGTGTCAAGGATCTGCTGACTGAGCAAGGAAGTTTCAGGCAGTTAGAGAGGGAAATCTCACTACTGTGCTCAAAGCTGTGAAGACCTGAGAAGAAGAAGAAGAAAAAGAAAAAAACCAAACACCTGGGAAGGGAGCCGATGAAGGCTATTGGGAGCCTTTGGTAACTATATTGCCTGTTTGATGGAAATCTGAGTTAGTCCTGGCAGGCCTGGACACCAAGTAAGGATTCATAGTGAATTATAATGCTAGCTTCTCCGTCAGGATTGCCCTATTACTCAGATCAAATGAACATAGCTCACTATCATCACCTAGTGGAAATATACCTAAATTACAGGAACAAAACTGGTGGAGAGGTTTAATTTACACAGTACATTTCTTTCACTGCTCTCAGTTAATGTGCTGTGTTCAACATGGCAACCAAGTTCAGCTATTGCCTATCCAGATAACAATATTCATTTTGTTTAAAGTTATGTTTATTGTTGTTATATGTATGACACAATTACAGCTTACAAAGAGCTTTTGTACACATTATCTTATGCAATTAGCACAGCATACCTGTAAAGTTATCAGGAAGGTAAGACGCAGAAGGTTAAATGATAAGCTAAAATCTCACTTAAAAGGATACATCTTGTGTTTTTAACTTTGGACATATAATTTAGTGCTCACTCCCACTAGTTGATGCTGAGTCAGAACTAAATATGGAGGATTGTGATTTTATGTTTCATTGATCAGGAATTAGCTTTCCTCCAAAGTGATGTGTAGAGATGAACCAGGAGACAAAATAAACCCCATCAGAGGTGACTTCCTTGGGATGTTAGTGATAATAAAGCATAGGCTTCATTACTGACAGATTAGGTTTGTCTGAGAAAAGCAAAAGTCATATTTCTGTCTGCTGTTCCTCTGCTGGAGCAAGTCCACAATACTGGTTAAATCCTCAGTCTATCCTTTTCTTTGGTCATTTAGTTTAAGAATATTATTTTTATAAAAATGAGAACTATCTTGTCCATCACTGCTCACAGAAGAACTGCTGAAATTTCTAGTCATTTCAAAATCATTTGTTTACTTTTTCAACCCTCATCCAAGTCAAATGTATCATGAATTCTGGCAGCTGGAAGCAATCTCAGAAGGACTGACCATCAGGATTTGATTCAGAGCAAATTACATATGTCAGCACCATAGTTTATAAAGTATCTTCATGTGCTCTATGTACTTTATTTATTTATTTTTTGCTGTACGCGGGTCCCTCACTGCTGCGGCCTCTCCCGCCGTGGAGCACAGGCTCCAGACGTGCAGGCCCAGTGGCCACGGCTCACGGGCCCAGCCGCCCCGCAGCACGCGGGATCCTCCCGGATTGGGGCACGAACCCACGCCCCCCGCATCGGCAGGCGGACTCCCAACCACTGCGCCACCAGGGAAGCCTGCTCTATGCACTTTGAGCCTTAAAATAATCCAGCAGCACAGCCATTAACATTATCCTCAATCTGTATCTAAGAAAACCAAAGCTGAGAGAGTTAATTGTCTTAAAACAGAAAGTAATGGAGCTGGAAATTAAACCCAGGCAGATTTTTTACCCCAAACTGCAAGCTTATTCAACAACACTACATTGAATTAAAATGTCTAACTAGTCTCTGTATAAAATCAGTTAGAGCAGATTGATTAACCACAATGAAGAAGAGAAGGAATACTTTTTATTTACTCATGTTATATAAACTATATCAGAGATTTTAAAAATGAATCCTTAAAGGCTTGAATCACCACAAAATACATAGAATTACTATTCTTACTATATAAAGAGCTTTTAAAAATCAAGAAAACATTCTAATTCTGTAATATAAAAAAGCAAAGATCATGAATAGGTAATTTGTGTAAGAAAAATATAAATAAATATGAATATTCAACAGCACTGATCATCAAAGACATTTTAGGGACATGTAGTCATCTTTCACCTTTAGAGTCTAACTACTAACTGAGGAATTGGCCAAGGTCTATAAAACCAGCAGGTACTCAGCATGGGAAGGTGTAAATCCTCCCATAAACTATCAGTGGGAGTGTAAACTGACACACTGATTCTGGAAGTATGAAATATTCTGGAAATATGTGGTAATATGGGTCAAAAGAGTCCAAAAACGTTCATACCAAGGAGCTTGGGATTAATATTAGCAGCCCTAATCAAACTTCTCAGTAAATTTTGAAAACTCCCAGTACACCACAAACTAGGATTGACAATTAAGTTACTATCATTGTAAGGGAAAACTAGCCAATAAGTATTAGACCCACAAATCTGGATTTAAAATCACAGTGGTGGACCAACTGTCCTAAGCTGACAACAGAGTCTCCAAGCTGTAACTGACAATTAAATGTGGACATTTGGAAAGAATGGGAAGACTGCTGGCACACAGTTGAGAAGACAAAGCACTGAGTTGTCTCATTAAATCCTATTAGGAAAGGGTTACATCTGGAAAATACTTAGACAATCTTTACCATGAAGATTCTAAAAATATAAATATTAAAATGGATGGGGGTGAAAGCCCATTCTTAGCACATTTATACATGTTCTACACCTTACGATCATGAATTGCATACTGGCTAGTTTATTAGAAGTTCCCTAAGACATCATGATTTCAAAGGTTGTTGTCTTCTTCCAAATGTAACCCCCAATCCTGAGACTATACATAGGTCTACCTTGGGAAATTTTTTTGTTGTAATGTTTATTATGTGAAAAGTTTATTCACCCAGAAGTTGCAATGTAATATCAGCATTATAATAATAGACTCACTCTCTATGACCTCATTGACTTTACTTGTAACATCATTTGTTTTAAGTGGCTTAACGTGACTTACGAATCAGAAAACATCAAGACATATGTGTTTACTTCCTTCCATAGACCTAGTGGAAGGGAGGGAGGGAATTCTAGCAGTTTTATTTCTAGAAAAGTCAGGTAAATTTAAGTTTTATCCATATATTATAAGAGGTATGGAAGATTTCTGAAAAGGATTTACTGCCATTATCAGAAGAAATTTTGGAGAATGGCCACCAACATTTAAGTGGCCAGGAAGGCAGGGCTATGGCTACACAAACACCTCAAGTGTAGTCAGTCATGCAGGGTATAGGCTGCCAAAGCACAAGTAACTCACCAATCTTTGCAAATGTAAAGCTGAAGCCAATCACACACTTGTGTTTCACATATGGCATTGACACCTAAGTTCAAACCACTGTATTATAACCAAGGTAAGCTTCAACTTCCTCAGGAGACACTCTTATGACCAAAGGAATAAAGTTCTGTCCCACTGTGGAATTTGCTTTGGGGTGTCCTAGGTATTCCTTACCAAAATACCTCAACATTTACATGGTTACATTAGAAGTCCCTAGGTAAATCTAATATGATGCTGCTCACCACCTTAACCACAATTTATTAGTTCACATCTGAGTACTTGACCCAACTGTGTCAATCAGAATATTTCCTCTTGGAAATTGGAAATAGGATTAAGACTCCCATCTCTGATGACTGCTCTCTAAATGGAGAAGACCTACTGGCAGTGATTATTTCCAATTCTATATGTGTTGTCTGCTGTTGTGTAAAATATTAACCCAAAACTTAGTTTCTAGGAATCAAGAATTCAGAAGGGGCTTAGCTGTATGGTTCTGGCTCAGAGTGTCTCCTGAGGTTACAGTCAGGATGTCGACTGGACCTGCAGCATCTGAAGGTTTGACTGGGGGTGAAGAATCCACTTCCAAGATGACTCACTCACATGCATGTTGGTGGGAGGCCTCAGTTCCTTACCACATGGACCTCTCCACAGGGCTATTGACATGACATGAAATGACATGATGTCCTCAGAACAAGTGATCCAGGAGAGAGAGCAGCAAGGAAGACACAATACCTTTTTGGTCCTAGCCTCAGCAGTTACAAACCGTCATCCTGCCACATTCTGTTCATTCAAAGCAAGCCACTAAGTCCAGCCCACACACAAGGGGAGGGGGATTAGGGTCCACCTTTTGAGGAAAGAATTGTGAAAGAATTGGAGGGCATATCTTCAAAACCCCCACAGAAGTATATATGCAGAGAGAAACAGAAGTGAGTAAATGAGAGAGAAGTCCGCTGGGTTTCCTGACTATAGCTCATTTCTGAGACCGGCTGCACTTGGATTTTATAAAACACCACTGTTTTTTTGTTTTTTTGTGTTTTTTTTGCAGTACGCGGGCCTTTCACTGTTGTGGCCTCTCCCGTTGCGGAGCACAGGCTCCGGACGTGCAGGCTTAGCGGCCATGGCTCATGGGCCCAGCCGCTCTGTGGCATGTGGGATCTTCCTGGACCGGGGCACGAACCCGTGTCCCCTGCATCGGCAGGCAGACTCTCAACCACTGTGCCACCAGGGAAGCCCACCACTGTATTTTTAAAGACAGATTTTCTTCCTTAAGTTATCTTGAGTTGGTTTTAACTACTTTTCAACCAACACAATCATACTCACTACATGGATTCCTCCAATTAAAAACTTTGATTCTTCTGATGATTCTGCTTCAGCTACTTTGCTCACTCACCCAGAGACCTGGGCACTGATTTTTCACAATGGAAAACCCCAAAGTCTTTTATCACTCTCCTAGATGATCCCACCTACCAAAAACTGAAATAACTATGGGTGCCCTTCTTCCAGTCCTGCCCCTGCCCTGTTCTGGATGCTGCCTAGTACTATAAGAAGAGAGAGAAGATAAAACAAGAAACCAGAATGGAAGATTCTCCAGAGCATGTTTGGTCTGGACAGTAAGTATACGGGATTTCTCTTTTTTTTCAATTTGTATTGGAGTACAGTTGATTTACAATGTTGTATTAGTTTCAGGTGTACGGCAAAGTGAATTATCCACTCCTTTTTAGATTCTTTTCCCATATAGGTCATTACAGAGTAATGAGAAGAGTTCCCTCTTCTATACAGCAGGTCCTTATTAGTTATCTATTTTATACATAGTAGTGTGTATATGTCCATCCCAATCTCCCAATTTATCCCTGTCCCCTTTTCCCCCCTGTAACCAACAGTTTGTTTTTTACATCTGTGACTCTATTTCTGTTAAGTCAATAAGTTCATTTGTACCATTTTTTTGGATTCCACGTATAAGTGATACATATGATATTTGTCTTTCTCTGTCTGACTTACTTCACTCAGTATGACAATCTCTAGGTCCATCCATGTTGCTGCAAATGGCATTATTTCATTCTTCTTTATGGCTGAGTAATATTCCATCGAGTATACAGGATTTCTGAGAAGGACATCTGCCTGAAAGTTTGAGTTCAAAGTCAACTGCTACTGAAGCCAACAAAAAAATTAATGTCTAATGAATGACCTTAGTCTTTTGCTACAACTTTCTCTCTTTACCCAGCCTCAACTATCTGGGCAATACTTCATAAAATACATTGCCCAGGAAAAGAAGGGGGTCTCCAAAATCTCCAACCAGAAAAAAATGATTAAAAAAATAGCAGTACATAACTGATATAAGAGCAAACCCTCCCCTATTACTTACCTGTCAAGGGGTTATAGGCCCTGTGGTGACAGATGAAGTAAATTGGAGATTAAGGCTTTGTTAGTGCTTGTTTTGTCCTGCCCAAGGCAGAGAGATGTTTCTGGTGGGTGCCAGGATTTTGGTGACTGGGGAGGTCCAGTACAGGATGGATTGGGAAAAACATCACACTCTTTCAAAGTGATTGAGAAATATTTCTCAAGACGGAAGGAAAGAAAAGGAACCAATATTCATAGATACCCTCTGTTGTGGTTGGCACTTTGCTAAGTACTTTTATAATTGCCCACAGACTTAGAGTGTGTATTCATAGTAGATCCTGGGGAGCACAACCAAGATCTCTTCAAAGCCAGTCAGCCCAGCTGGGAATACAGGCTACTGGAGGCTCACAGCTGTACCTCTTGCTAGAAACTGCCCTAAGTTATAGGGAACTACATCACCCAGTGTTATACACCATCCCAGGGGATGACATTGGGTTGATGATTGTTTGGATCAAGCGTTCAAAGGCTCAGCACCTCTCTCTCAATTTGGGACTCTGAAGGCTGTCCCAGCTCAAGTTCTCGTCCGAGTTCCAGAGGCCTCAGTTGCTACCATATTGTAGGTCAGCTTACCCCTCTGCCCACTTTCTTAAAAGTGTATCTCCCCAGTAAACCTCTCCTTGCAACTTTCCATCTCAGAGTTTTCTTCCAAGGATCCAACCTAAAGCAGTACTATTATCTCCATTATCCAGATGACAAAGCTGAACTTCAGAGAGCTTTATTGACATGACTGTGGTCTTATAGCTAATGCTGGAGCTCTGATTTGACCTGAGACTGTCTTATTCTAAAGTCATATTGTGGGCTTCCCTGGTGGCGCAGTGGTTGGGAATCCGCCTGCCAATGGAGGGGACATGGGTTCGAGCCCTGGTCTGGGAAGATCCCACGTGCCACGGAGCAACTAAGTCCGTGTGCCACAACTACTGAGCCTGCACTCTAGAGTCCGTGAGCCACAACTACTGAGCCCACGTGCCACAACTACTGAAGTCCATGCACCTAGAGCCCATGCTCCGCAACAAGAGAAGGCACTGCAATGAGGAGCCCACGCGCCCACTCGCCGCGACTAGAGGAAGCCCGCGCGCAGCAACGAAGACCCAATGCAGCCAAAAATAAATAAATAAAATAAAATAAATTCTACACATATATCATTGTAACAATGTATAAAAAAATAATAATGAAGTCATATTGTTCCCAGATGGAATTTCCACCAATCATACATTTAATATCTTTTTCCGTTTTTCAACTACTTTAGTGCCTAGAAGGGCATCCTAAAGATTTTACCTGAAAATTCTTACCATTTGCAACGGTTTGCCTACCTCATTGCAATAGTTAGTACAAATTTGGTTTGTGTATTAGTCTTAGTGTGTCTAGACAATGTGAACCTGTCTCTAACGGAATCCCATTTTAGGGGAATGGATAAGGCAGTTTGTCACTTTGAGGTCTTGCTTGAGAATCTGCCCACCACTACTGTAGCTGCTCCAGCTTTCTATGTCATTTTGCTTAGTACGCTATATGTTCCGCAGCTTTTCCAGCAAGACCAAAGCAAACCTCTGTGTTCTCAATTGCAGTAAGTTATCTCTGGGTACCTTAGGTAAACTAAGAAGGAGCAGCTCCAAAGCCGAAGAGGGAGACATGTGAAGAGGAATGTCCAGCTTCAAATTCTGCCAGCCCAGCCCATCAAGGTTGTAGGCAATGGGGATCAGGTCTAGTGGTGTCTGGGGAGCCATAGACACAATGAGAGTTGCATCTCCAGACTTTGAATTTCTAATGCAGTGACCAGCAGAGTGATTTATTAGACTGACCTCATGGATCTATATCAGACAAATCTCACCTTCACATTAGGATCAACAATCCCAGGAATTGCTTAATATTAGAGAAAAATATATACTTTTTATGGCTGCCTTTGTGAATCTCATACAACCAATGACAGAAAAATAGTTAAGTTTTCTGTAATAGAAGATGGAAAGAGATTCTCTGGTCTTATCTCCATTTTAAAGTCTCTTGATTCTTTCGGTTTATTTTTATTTTTAAATTACAAAAACTAATATGGCAATGGCCAATTGTACAATAAAGCAGAAGAATATAAACTAATAAGTAAAAGTTCTCTTTTAATTCTTTTCCAAAGCCACTCCTCCAAGATATTACCACCAGTAACAGTTTGAAGTATGGTCTTCCAGGCTTTTTTCCATGCTTTTTCAAACGTGCATATGTATATTACATACAAAAGTGGACATATGCACCTACACACACACACACACACACACACACATAGTTGTAACATAAATATGATTATGTTATACAAATTGT
Source organism: Globicephala melas (assembly GCF_963455315.2). Classification (NCBI taxonomy): domain Eukaryota; kingdom Metazoa; phylum Chordata; class Mammalia; order Artiodactyla; family Delphinidae; genus Globicephala; species Globicephala melas. The sequence goes on from NC_083328.1 coordinate 18,926,209, forward strand.
TCAGTATCTTGTTATTTAAAACAATGCAGTAGACTTTCTCATGTAATTAATGTAATCCAATATCACATAATTATTAACAACAATAATAATACTGGTGAGAAGTATACTGTGAATAGACACTGTTTCAAGCACTTTCCATCTATTAACACATTTACCCTCATGTTTGGTTTATAGATGAGAAAACTGGGGACCCTAGAGATGTTATTAAACTTGCCTAAGGGCACATAGTCAGTGAGTGAAAGAGTTGGGATTTGAATCCAGGCAGTTTGCCTCCAGAACACTGTTCTTATCATTGAGTCAGGGACATCTCTCTAATCAATCACATCAGGGAATTGTGAGAAGATGCCCTGTGTGCTCCTAAGGCAGGGGAGCTACTCATCGCAAAGCCTATCACCAAAGCCTGAGATTCCTAGATGCCCATTTCATAGAACTGGAAGCCTGAATGGATACCAGTTTCCTCTCAGTAGAGTTGGCATGCCACACATTGCAACAGGAAAGGTCCATGAGACTGAGTCTCAGAAATAAAAGCTGAGAAAAGATCCTAGTGCCTCCATTTATTGTAGTCTTTAAAGACAAGCAAACACATAAAAATTGGATGTTACTTTGGATTTTATTATGATTTGGAGAAGAAATGGAGTATAAGAAATTTTTAAGATTGAAAACACAGCGGGCATTTAGCAAATGGTGGGTGGATGGATGATGGATGGATGATGGATGGATGGATGGATGGTTGTTTGGATGGATGCAGGAATGAAAAAATGGACACATGAAAGAAACAAAGAGCAGCTGAAGAAGCTGGCTTGGGTCCTAGAAATGAGCCTGAGTCTTAACCCTTGAAACACTGCTTGTCCCTGGCCCACGTCCAGAATTCTGTTCCAGCAACCCTCGTGTATTTCTGATTTGGGAATTTGGTTTTGGTCCCACACAGGCTTCCTGACCACTGAGTCTCAAAGTCATTTTTCTTCCAGCCAGTCCCTGTTCTATCTTTCTCTTCTTTCCCGCTAAACTTCTTTCTGGTTTTCTTCTATTTCTTCAATCTTCCTTTATTACTTTTGTTCGATTTTCTTGTTTTCATTTAAAGTGTAGTATTTACTCAATATAACCAGTGAAATAATGCAAAAGATATACAAATGAGTGTCTCTTAATGCTCCCTTTCTATTCCTGCCTTTCTGAGATAACCAACATCAACAGCCTGGTGTACATTTTTCCACCTCTACTCACACTCATAAAAACATACACAAACATATAATCACATGTAGAAAAGGTCATTGAGGTATTCAAGTTCCAAAAACAGAATCATATTATACACCTTGCTTTACAACTCTTTTCTCCCTAAATATATCACAAAGACCCGTCCAGGTCAGTAGACCTAGATATAACTTATTTTTGTTGTTGTTGTTAAACTTGTTCTTTTAATAAATTACTACACAGTAAAATTGACCTTTTGGTGAGTATACGTTCTATGAATTTTAGCACATCTATGCATTCATATAACCACGGCCACAGTAAGGATATACAACATTTCCATCACCTTGGAAAGTTCCCTCATATTCCTTAGTAGTCACGTCCTCCTCCCACCCCTAATCCCTGGCAACCACTACTCTGTTTGCCAACATTACAGTTTATGGGAGGTCTTTGCATATTAGGAATATTAATACTTTTTCTGTCACCTGTGTTATAAAAAAAAAAATTCCACAGCCTATAGTTTGGCCTTTGATTTTGTTTTGTTCTTTTGCCATATGTTTGGTTTTGTTTTTAATGTAGTCAATGGGTCTATCTTTTTCTTTGTGGGTTCTGGGTTTACAATCTTGTTTGGTTGGAAAGTCATCCTCTATCCAAGTTTTTTTAACGTTTTAAACATTTTTCTCCCAATATTTATTTTCCTTAACATGTACAAACACCTTAAGAATTAACTATTATTATTTCCATTCCTCTCTTACAGATGAGGGGCCTGGGGCTTGGAGGGATGACGTCACCTGCCCAAAGATGCCCATAAAGGAAGGTGCAAAGCAGTGATTTGGACCCCAGTGGTCCCACACAGAGGCCAGGGGCTTAGCCTCCAAGCTTACCCCCTCCTTTATCATCTCCAAGTCAGAGGCCAAACTGTCCTTAGGGAGTATTGTCCTTGATCTTCTACACAGACTGAAAAAACAAATCTTTACAAATAAGTGACAAAGCAAAAGTGGTGGGAATAAGAGCCCACTGCTGCTCAGGGATGCACCCAGCATCTCTGATGTCAAAACCACAGCTTTGGAAGGTAACAGTGAGTATAGGAACTGTGCAAGGCCGGTGGGGAGAGAAGGGTAGTTATTTGCTTTGGAGTTTGGGGGAAACCATGTACACAATGGAAACAGCACAAAGTTTAGAATCAGACAGACCTGGGAGAACGCCTCTTACTAGCCTGAGTGAGCCAGGTCAGGTTACTTAATCTTTCTGAGCTCTAGCTCTCTCACCTATAAAATGGCAATAATAGTATCTGTCTCTCAGAGATGTTATGATCTTCAAAGAGACATCTGTCATGAGGCCTCGCATATAGTAGGTGATTATAAAATGTACTTTTCCCTGCCCTCTAATGCAAACACTGAGCCAAGCCCAAGAGAGGGCAGCCAATCTTGCCAACTACAATTTTCACAAGGATAAGGAAGCAGAGTTGTGAATCCAAAAAGCACAGGGACCAGTAGACCAAATAGGCATACAGCCTTTAGGCATAATATTACCTAATATTTACATAGTGCTTGCCATGTGCCCGGTACTTTGTCAACTCATTTAATCTTTGTGACAACCCTATAACCTAGGTACTATTATTATTCACACTTACGTTAAAGAAACTGAGTCACAGAGAGGTTAGTTAACTTGTTCAAGATCATATAGTCAGTAAATGGAAGAGCTGGGATTTGAACACAGGGAGTCTGGTTCCAGCATCTATACTCTAGCCAATGTGCCATGCTATGTACAGTATTCTATATTACATCATACTACACCACATCATACCACACCATACCGTACTATACCATATGTCTATCCAAAAGCAATACCAGAGACTCGTGATTAGCTAAGGATGATAAATTGAGTGAATTGGGGAAAATGGGCTAGCTGACGTATGAGCTGAGAATGAGAACTGGGTGTTGAGGTCTTCAGTAAACTCGAACAAAGATTATTCTGTGGCCTGCTATTCTGCTGAGAGTCTAAAGTGTGCCATTTCATTTCAAGCTATGTGAAAGACCACTCCTTCTGACAGCTTCCTCTGGAGTAGACCCAGCATCTGTCAGGGTGTTTTGTAAGCAAGCTGCAGAAATCAGCTCTAGCTAATTTAATAAAAAGGGAATTTAGTAGAAGGATTTATGGAGAAACTCAGAGAATTGAAGGAAAAACTGAATAACCAGAGAAAATGTGAATTGGAACCACTCTGCATGTCAAGGTATCAAGAACTAGTGACTAATCTCTTCTGGACCCCACCATGAAGATGAGTAGAGTCCAGACATTTCCCATCCCTGTTACTCTTCTCAAGATTCCAGAAAGAGGGCATCTGATTGGGCCAGCCTGGGGCTTGTGCCCACCTGTGGCCAGAGGAGGAAGTGGTATTAAGAAGTTGCTGCTGATAGCCCACATCGTCTTGCTCACCTGAGTTTGCCTGTAATTTTCGTAGACAGTTGCCAGCCCAGTTAACAGCATCTCATCTCAAGATCCTGAATCTCTCTTCTACTCTCAAACAACAGAGAGAGAAGTTGGAAGATTCCACCCGCCCCCCCATCCCTAGCCTCCAGGGGGATGGCTCTGAGGCATGTCTCAAGCAGGACTGGTCCTCTTCACCCAAAGTGGTAATCCACTCATTAGCATATCCTGTACTGGTTTTTGTCCCTTTCCTATTCTCATTTTCCCCTCTTTCTTAAAAGGTGCTTCTAAAATCACCTTCCAGGGACTTACCCGGTGGCGCAGTGGTTAAGAATCCGCCTGCCAATGCAGGGGACATGGGTTTGAGCCTTGGTCTGGGAAGATCCCACATGCCATGGAGCAACTAACCCTGTGTACCACAACTACTGAGCCTGCGCTCTAGAGCCTATGAGCCACAACTACTGCGCCCGTGTGCCACAACTACTGAAGCCCACGTGCCTAGAGCTCGTGCTCTGCCACAAGAGAAGCCACCGCAATGAGAAGCCCGTGCAACGCAATGAAGAGCAGCCCCCGCTAGCCGCAACTAGAGAAAGCCCGCGCACAGCAACGAAGACCCAATGCAGACAAAATAAAATAAATTTTAAAATAAAACAAAATAAAATAAAATCACCTTCCAAATAAACTACTTGCACTTGAGTCCTTTACCTAGGGTCTGTTTTGGCAGAAACCCAGATTAAGACAAATACCTCATTTGACAGTCCCATGATATGGTTTACAGTGCAGGGAAAGTAGTTTTCCCCCCAAAAAGCAGGGTGCTCTCACCAAGAGAAAAAAAGAAAACATGCTGGACAGAAAAACAAAAGATTCCCAGCTCAAGCAGGTAGATCTTAGCATTCTCTCTACAGAATCCCACTTTAGAATCATCACCCAAAGCTTTGTCTGCCCAACATAGTCAATGTGAATCAATTCCTCTTCAAAATCCTCAAGGCCAGAGCCGAGATACTCAGACAAAGGAAAGTCCTACTCAGACAATTTAATGCACAACGAGAAGGCCCTGGAGACCTGTAAATCAGGTAGCATTACTGTTGTCATGGACAATAAGTGGGAATGTATCTGTCCATCTCATCCTCTGTGATGAGTAGGTATAAAATTGCTCCTTGTCACCATGCAGACCCTTAGATCATTCTGCAGCATGTCCTGGGTACTTAGTAGGCTGGTGATTTTTCAGCCTGATAGCCCTCACTGATGGCCATTCAAAGCACAGAATACACTTAAGAATTCATGACAATAAGAAAAAGGCCATAAAATCAGGACCCAGGGGAGCAAACTCTGAAATCCTTAGGAATTCAGCAGGAATCTGTCTTGGCTCCTGACTGATTATTCAACACATAGAAGCTGAGGCTGCTAATGAGACTCCTGAAGAAGCCTCAGACCTATTCCAGAAAGTATTCAGAGTGCCCACTACTTACCTGCATCATATATGGCCTTTAGTGTGCAGAAATGTTAATGCCCCTTGCCCCAAAGAGCTCCATACAGACCTATAAACAAACAATTATGGCACCTGCAATATGCATTTATTCAATGAATATTTACTGAGTTATATTTATGTTATATTTATATTAATTTCTTGCTCACACATCTATGGGTAGTGGGCTTTGGCTGATCTAAGCTGAGTTGGATTCAGGTGTGCTGAACTTGTCTCTCCTTTTTTCTGGGATGAGCTGGACTCTTAGGGCATTTTTATCCTGTAGTAATGCCAAGAATGCAAGAAGGCCAGTCCAAATACACAAGTACCTTCCAACCCTGTGCCTGTATCATGTCCACTAACATCCCAACGGTCAGAGTAACAAGGTCAAGAGACAGGAAAGTGCACCCCACCCACCATGAGGCCATGACAAATGGATGAATACTATTACAAGGGAGATGAAAAATAGGGGGCAGGACTTCCCTGGTGGTGAAGTAGTTAAGAATTCACCTGCCAAGGTAGGGGACATGGGTTTGATCCCTGGTCCGGGAAGACCCCACATGCCACAGAGCAACTAAGCCCGTGCGCTGCAACTACTGAGCCTGTGCTCTAGAGACCGAGAGCCACAACTACTGAAGCCCGTGTGCCACAACTATTGAAGGCTGCGCACCTAGAGCCCGTGCTCCACAACAAGAGAAGCCACCGCAATGAGAAGCCTGTGCACTGCAACGAAGAGTTGCCCCCACTTGCTGCAACTAGAGAAAGCCCGCATGCGTCAACGAAGACCCAACGCGGCCAAAAATAATAAATAAAAAGGAAGAAAGAAAAATGGAGGGCCAATAATTCAATCATTGCAGCCTTAATGACAAGAAACAGGCAGCCTTGTGAAGATCAAAAGAAAGGAGCTCTGTATGGAACCATGCACAGATAACAGAAAGAGGGAACAGCTAGGATAAGGGCTAGAGAAACACACAAGATGGGCACCTAATCCAGTTTACAGAGGTCTATGTGGGCTTTCATATCTCATAAAGGTTTCTCCTACACTCCCTACCCTAATAAAGACCTACCCTCAAAGAGAATGAGACTGAGCTATAGATGTCCAACTGCTGGACAAAGGAATCCAAGGGCTAATATTCTGTTTCTTTTTCTTTATTCTGAGTCCACTGCCATACCTCGGATGACATTGGTGGCCATCAAAGAACAACTTCAAGCAAGGAAGAAAACAGTTTCAAGCAAGTGGCTGGAGCAGAAACCAGGCCACAGGAAATCAAGATTATAAGAACATGGTTCCTACCTAAAAAATGTGTAGATATTTACTCTGAAATTTACTAGAGATGAAAAATGAGAAAGAAAGAAGAGAGGGTAGAAGAATGTACCATTCCAACCTCAGGGCATTTGCACGTGCTTTTCCTTCTACCTGGAATGTTTTTCCACCAGATCTCCCAGAGCTTAATCCTCCTTATCATTCAGATCTCAATTCAACTGTCACCTCCTCAGAAAGACTTACCCTGACATCTCTCTCCCCATCTAAAACATCCCTGTCCCACCCCACATCACTCTCTAGCACAGACTATTTTCTTCATTGCATTTATTTATATCTGTATTTGTGTTTTAATTTTTGTTTGTTGACTTGCTTATTATCTGTCCTCCCCTCTAGAGTAGGTTTAAGTACTTTTTTTCTGTCTTGTTCACTGTGCCCCCACTGCCTTCAATGGTGCCAGGGACTTGTGTTCAAAATAGTTGTTGAATACATAAACTGATGGATGAATCAATGAATAACTTTGGAAATAGTGAAGAAGAGGAGAAAGTGGCAAGATAAAAGAGAATAATATAGAAAAAATGAGAAGTAATAGAAAAAAAGAATGTGGAAAAATTATGAAGAGCAAAGAAAGCAGGTAAGGAAAGAGGAAAAGAACTTCAGAAGGAAATTGCAGAGGGAACAAAAGAGTTAAAATCTGCAGCTGCTGTCCAGATGCTTGGTGTCTGAACAGGATGATCAAGGGGAATAGTACTGAACAGGGTCTTCCATCTCATCTCATCCCTTTATCCATCAAAATCTGACCGGGGGGCTTCTCTGGTGGCGCCGTGGTTAAGAATCCGCCCGCCAAAGCAGGGGACACAGGTTTGACCCTTGGTCTGGGAAGATCCCACATGCTGCAGAGCAACAAAGCCCGTGCGCCACAGCTACTGAGCCTGCACTCTAGAGCCCGTGAGCCACAACTCCTGAGCCCACGTGCTGCAACTATTGAAGCCCACGTGCCTAGAGCTTGTGCTCCACAACAAGAGAAGCCACCGCAAGGAGAAGCCCCCGCTTGCCCCAACTAGAGAAAGCCTGCATGCAGCAACGAAGACCCAACACAGCCAAAAATAAATAAATAAATAATTTTAAAAAAAATCTGACCAGGAAGCATCGAGTTGGAAATTGCTACACATTTTGCATTCTTCCTCTGTGCTGAGAACTGTTACAATAGCTCAGAACCAGCCCTACAGGAATAGAAACGTCCAAAGTCAATCTGTATCTTGTAAATAAATAATAACAAATCACCATGTTTGAATACACTCAGGAACTCCACTGTGCTGCAGTGACACTCTGGATTAGTCTCTTGGTGACAGCCCGGGAGCTTGAGGCCGAGAAGGTCCTAGCTGTTTGCCTAAATACCATCTCCCACTTTAATTCTGGCAAATTACTGCCTCCTCTCCATTTACTCTTTTTCTCTTTCTGAGATTCCTACTAGAATTCTAATTCTTAACTTTCCTCTTGTTTTCCAAAGATGTATCCCTCCCAAATGCTTTCTGGGACAGTTCACTGGCTGAATCCTTCAGTTCACTAATTTGTTCTCTAGCTGTATTCATTCTGCTGCCTAATTTACCCATTGACAATGTATTTTCCATTTTTTACAATATATTTTTCATGCCCCAGATTCCAAATGGTTCTTCAAAACTTCTTATTCCCAGTTTATGTTCCTAAGGTCTTTGTTTATTCCTATCAGGATATTGGTTTCCCTTATTTTTAAAAATTCTATCATTATTTCTGCTTCTTATGGCCTAGATTATGGAATTTGGTGTCTTGCTACATTTTCCTATGAACTCCTATTCCTTTGGAACTATCAGATACATTGGCTGTGATGAATAAAGGGAGGGAGTAGATGGGGTTGGTGGCAAAATCCTTGATCCTATTCTGTACTTCTCCTGGTAAACTAGGTTGTGGGGAGGATCTTTCAGGTCAGAGAGCCTGATGTAACAACTCATTCACAGTCCCTTTACTGGCCCTATCCCTATCCTCTTCTGGGAATGGACCAGATTCTAGGCTGCAGACAACACTGCTCTCCATTGGCTGCCACCCTCTGTTGGGATTATCTAGAGATCAGGCAGCTCACCAGCCATCCTTGCCATCAGCTTACCACCCCCATGGAACTCCAGCCCTGTCTTGTTATTATTCCACCTGCCTCAGGCTAGCACTGGGCTGAAGCACTGTTTCCCTGCCTGCAATAGCAAAGAGGGGACCAACTCTGACATTCTCACCCTGCCTACCTGCCATCTGTGGCACCTGGACCTCTCTGTACCTTTTCATACCGACACTCTATCACTTTCACGCTCTCCAAATGATCCCATAGCTTTAGTTGCTTTCTAGGATCCATAAATCTCTCTTACTTCTGCAACGTCTCCAGGATAAATTCAGGAAGGAGCCAGAAGTCTTTATCAATTCTCCATCTTGGCTAGTGTATTCTTCATTCATAGACTAACACACACACACACACACACACACACACACACCCCCCCCACACTCAATAAAGCATAATAGTTAGGACCTCATATAAGCATATTTGCAGGACAAATTCTCTTGAAACACTGCAACAATGAATAGACTTATCTTAAATTTTGATAGAAATTGTCCAAGTGCCTTCAAAACAGTGTACCGATTTGCACAGTCAATCTCAGTGCCAATTCCCCTGCAAAACTGTATACATTGGTGTTACCAAACATTTCAAGATTTGCAACAAAAATGTATAGAAAAAATGACATTGTTCTTTCAATGTGCTATACTTTAGAAATGAGAAAGATTGGGTGTTTTTCCATATGTATATTGTAGTATTTCTTACAACAGTTAGAAAGACGGCTTGACCTAAATATCATCTAAGTGATTTGTTAAATAATTTGTGGAATATTCAGCTTACAGAAAAAAAATAACAATGATGAATAAATATAAGGAAAAATACTCTATAATTAAAGAAGTATGAATTAAAACAATAAATATGACACCATTATTTTTTAACTTCATACCACTGGGAAAGATCTAAAAATTTAATAATTCCCATGGTTGGCAAAGTCCCAGTACTGCTTCTGCTAGCACTAATTCAAATAAAAGTGATGAGCTCTGTCATATGCTTTTGCCCCAAATCTTGCCTTTCCTACTTTTTAATCCCCTAAGTACTGAAAAGGTAGCATTAAAAATCCCTTTCTACCACCTATTTTCTTACTTTCTCTGAACTCAACACTCATAGTCCCTTAACTCTGGATGAGAAACAAGATAAAGGGAGAAAGAAATCAACTAGAATTCCACTAGCCAAAGTTTAGTCCTCCAAGCATTTGACACACAAGGGATCATCTAGTGTCTTAATTTGGTTCCCTTGAAAGCAGTAATAGTTGAGGACTTGAGTACTTATTTGGAATGTAACCCCTGGAAGCAACAGTAAGGGGTGGTGAGAATGAGGCAGGAAAAGGGTAAACGTCACAATGGCGCAGTTCTGAGCTGGTTAATGCTGTGGGCAGCTGGGACTCAACCCCACTGGTGACCCTTTGAGGAACAGTACTGCACCTCAGGATTGTCCCTATGAAGGACAGGTGGCAGGGGTCTTTGTTCGCTCTCTCCCATCCTCTATCCTTTGAGGGTTACCTCAGGGTTTGTTAACTTCCCTGTTCTTCCAGGCTGTCATGTGGCTTCAGAAAAATACACTGAGGTGTGAAGGAGGAGATAAGATACTAGCAGAATATTGCCAGCATCCACGGGAATGGTCCTCCAGCACCAACACTGAAATTAGAGGTGAGCCAAGCGCATGGAGCAGATGCACAAAATACATCTACCCAGTCTTTACTCTGGCCCTCTTGTCTTGTGGCTATGATTAAGGAGAAGCCCACGTTCCTCCAGCTCCTAAGAAGACCTTGCCTTTTCCAACACAGCTATTCCTAAGGTAGCTGAGAAAAACTTGGCTCAAGAAAAATACAAGTATCTCCAACCAAGACAAGAACCTTTGCTTGTTTCAGTTCCTGGAAAAGTCTTCTTGATCCCGGAGGATGAATCTCTTCTCTCCCTAACCCCAGGCCCCGAGTCTGAGGGCCCCAGCTGAAGTTCTGCTGAAATTACAAATATATGACCCAAATCTGTCAAAACCCCCTGTGTCTACAAAATAAGGTGCTGGAACTCAGGTCAAAGGCCCCTGATGTTCATCCATACTAAAGTCTTCCAGTTGCTAAAACCTTCTGCCTCCAAGAGCTGACCTTGGCCTTTGGGGCCCCATCAATAGCATCTGTTACCACATTGCTCTTTTTCCTCAAGTGCTAGTCCTTGTGTGGAAATTTTTTTCATTTCTTTTTATGCTTTCTTATTTTTTTCCCCCTTGTGTGGAATTTTTAAGACTTCCCAGCCAACTCTTTCTATGTTGAAAATTCAGGGACATCAGTCATGCCCTTTCCTCCCTATATGGATCCTAACCAATTTCAGGAAAAGATGCAAAGACCCAGAAGAGGATCAAGAGAAGAATGAGTTTTTAACTTAGCTGAGCTGGAGAGCATTACATGGCTCTCCTTACAAATCTGCGCTTTGAGACCAGTATGATCCAGATTTACCCACCTAGTTAGTTACAGGCTGAGAAGTTGGCACAAACACAGGAGAGGCTGCCTGATCTTCAAAAGGAGAAAGACATTCAATAAAAATAAGTAAATAAATTTTGAAAAAGAATATGAAGAAAAGAAAGTGTTAGAAAAAAATGAGATATTACCCTCAAGATCCTTTGCTTCTCTACCTTTCTCACTTGAAAAACTGAGAAACGTGTGTTTCAGTGACTGCTAGAACAATCCAGCAGCTACAGTGAAGACTAAATATCACTCTTCTGAAATGTCAAATGTTTAAATATGTTTAATAATAAAATTCCAATGTTATTAAACAAAAAAAATAAACGAAAGAGAAAGACATGCCAACCCTTGTTGTACCTGGGAGAAGGCAGGTCCAAAAGAGGAAGGAGGAGAGATGGAGAGAAGCAGGGAGAGACATAGAGAAGGAGAAAGAGAGTGGGGGGAGAGATGGAAGGAGGAAAACCACGGACAGAGAGAAGGAAGGATGGAAGCATGCCCACTGGTACACAGAACAAGGAGGTAAGCCAAGTCTTGCCCAACTGCATAAGCTTCCTCCCCACACTTATTAAAAAGCAGAAGAGTTAAGAGAACTACCTTCCTCGCTGGGCCAAAGTGGGGAGTAGAGAAAATAGGACTGGCTGCTAATTTCTTTTAGACCTTGAACTTATACTAGTAGGGAGATCTGCTACAGATGCTAAAGAGTATTACCAACATTAATTGAAGGTTTCACACACAGAGAAGATATTTGTGGAGTTTTGAAATACCAATAATCCCAGGTGTGAGGTCCCCAGTAACCTTTCTCCCATTGCACTCCTGCATTCATGGGAAATGATGCATGTTCCCTTTTGGAAAAACCTAAGCCTATCTGGACATCTCCAGGCATCTCTACCCACCCACCCCAACTCCGAGCACCAAAGGCTGCCTCTGAGAAATCATTATTTATTGCACGCCCATCCGTGGGGGAGATTTGTCACGGCTGCTGAAACACTTGTATTCTCTGCACATCTTCACTCCTTTGGGAACCCTGACCACAAAATAAGTTGATTTTAACTGTGTCTTGCAGGGAGTGCACCTATTTTTAGCAATTATCTTTGGAGTCACTGAAATAAAAGCTTCTGAAAATTAATGATTCTCACCAAGGTGTTGGCTTCTTTATATGCAGAGCTCAACTGCACAAGATTAAAGAAAAACCAGGCAGATGGTATTAAGCTAAGGGTGGTTTTTCCGAGAAGAGAATACAGAGAGGGAGATGGTACAGGATAAAGAAAAGAGCTATGGACGCAGGGTTAGGAAATCAGTCAAATCCTGTATGACCATAAGTAATTCACCCCCCCTTCTCTGACTCTCAGTTGTCTTTTTTTAATGGAGAAATTATATGTGAAGGAACAAAAATGAGTCTCCTTAAAAGGTGACCTCCAAACTCCTCTGAGAAGGAAACTGATCTATCTTTTCATAAGAACATATTTCAGTAGGTAGTTTGGCTTATAAAATAAGACATTCTAAACAAAACCAGGTTCATCTAGGGTAAGTAAAAAAGAGATAATTGAATTTTTTAATAAGAAATGAACAGGATTTTAGCATCAAGTAAGCTAATGGGAAGAAGGGAGAAATTCAAAGGAGAGAGGAAGGGATTTCAAGTAGGGTAGGGAACGGATGTTAGAAAATAAGAGACGACCAATAAAATATGAGTGGAGGTGATGTTTGTCATTTTCACAATGAAGCAGTGAAAAGCACATGCACAATTCTCTTTCACCATCAGCATTGAGAAGACTTCCTGTTCTCCTTAGAACCTACCGGAAGGCAGAGCACCATTAGCTTGGGCCCCTGAGAGACCGCATAGAGCTGAGCTCTGCATGGCAACGATACAACAGCAAGCCATGGTAAGGTGTAGAGGTTGGTTGTTTATGATAGTGTAACCTAGTTTCTTCTGGTTCTCCTTTCCTGCTTCTAGCGTAAGTCCCCCTAAGAAATTCTAGAAAAAAATGGGTTTTCTACCATATATGGGGTTTAAATTGGTGCCAGTCCCATTCTCACTCTTCACTGCTCTACTCTGTTTAGGGAGTAATGACTTCTGCAGATTGAATCCCCAGGCATCCCTTACCTGTTGGACAGAAGCAGCCAGTGGGAGGTGACAGCAAGAGCTCAGAGAGTGAGAGGAGACAGAACAGGGGGGTATTTACACCTGGCCCCCTACTAGGCTCTGGTTCAGCCCACCTACCACCACCACTCCTGGCTGGCTGGCCCCATCCCACATGTAGGGCTTTCAGGTTCCAGTAACACTGCTTCTCCCTCCATCCCTCCCCCACAGTGGTAATGGCTCCCCACTGTTGCTATTCCTGTGTGTTTCACCAACTCTTGTTGGCTCCTTCATCCTGCCCACACCTCTATAAAGAGAGGCTGTCATTCCTCTCCCCAGGGAACTCTGATGTTTACAAGGCCAACACCAATTTTATTTACACTTCAGAGGACGAGGTAAACCCAGTGTGCTGAAGGTTGTAGGAACACCCAAGCCGTTGACATCTGGCATACAAATAATGACTTCAAAAAATTGTATGAAAGTGACTAGAACGTAGGAAGCATGCTACACATATGGATCTGAATCAAAGGAATAAAGCTTTCATTTCAATGAGGCATCCTGGCACTTCACATCTGCCCATTGTACACTTACCTTGAAAGAGCTGACGGTCCTCAGTTGACTTAGGCTATAAATCGAGGAAACTGTCAGTACATCTTGAAACAAATCTCTTGTGGATTTTATCCTAGCTCTAACAGAGGCTCCTCAGGATGGGGTTGCAGGGAACTTGAGATGACTAAAGTCCTGGGGATGTTCTTTTTACCTCCCCTATAAGGTCTCCTAAATGGAGAGGGCAGATGTCCATCAGGACCCCTCCCTCCCTGCCCCCTGCCCCACAGAGAATGTGAAAATCTGAGAGCTTTTTTTTTTTCGGATAACTTATTGTTTTCCTAGATATCTCTTTTCTTAATTTTATTGGACTATAGTTGATTTACAATGTTGTGTTAGTTTCAGGTGTACAATAAAGTGATTCAGTTATATATATATACACATATTCATTCTTTTTCAGATTCTTTTCTCATACAGAGAAAAGAATATTATCACAGAATATCACAGAGTATTAGGTAGAGTTTCCTGGGCTGCACTGAGAGCTTTCTTTTCTTTCCTCACTCAAACACTGAGGCACCTACATTACGAGCGGGAAACATGGAATAGGAGTGGAAAAGCCAAAACGCTGTGATTTGATATAAGCATAAATTAGATTCCAAATTTTGTTTGATAAGGTAAGAGCAGACTTGAGGACCTAATCATTGTCAGTTTAACACAAGAACGGATGCCAAATATTAACATAGTTACTCAAAAATCAGTCCACAGGAAAATGGGAAACTGATGCTAATGGTAAGAGTGAGATATGTCGGTACACGAAGCAACTCCAGAGCTCACCATTCAAACAGAATAAGATGTGAATGATGCCCCCTGGAGGTGTGCAGTGCAGGCACTCATTCATCCAGAGTCTAGAAGACAACTCAGCAAAGATGAATCCTTGCAGTTCTTGGAAAACCCTGGTGGCTACTCCCATTCTTTCAAAGACATTCCCCTGTTTGTTTTAAAGGCATGGTCCTCTGAGCCAGCTTGTGATAGGCTGGGTTCTCCTTCTGTGAAGTAGGGAAATCTAACAGGAGTTGCCATACCTTCAGATGGGCCATCAGGCTAGGACTGTTTAGCGGAGTTAACTCAATCCTGCTGCTCCTGATGTGGCCAGACAGAGGGAAAGTGGAAAGTATTATCCTTGCTGACATAAGTGACTTTCTGATGGAATTTACAAATACACAATCTAATGTTTGGAACAACCCAGAACTCTCTTTGAACCCACGACTCAGATTATTAACTAGCTGCTGAGTATCAAGAGATAGAATAACGTAATGATAGAATAACATAAGGAGACAGAATAACATAATGTCTAAATAACACAGTAATGTCTAAGACCCAAGTGCTTGGGTGTCAATCACCAGTCTGTCACTTACTAGCTGGGTGATCACCTCACTTGGATGAATCACTTCACTCCCATGCCTCAGCCTCCCATGACTATAAAGTAGGGAGAATATGAGTACCTCCTTAAGATTGTTGTGTATGTTAAATGAGTTAGTATGTCTGGTGCCTAAAATAATGCATAGCACATAGTAAGAACCACCTAAGTGTTTGTTATTCTTATCTCTGCATGGCCCACAGGCAACACAAACTCAAGTGTTCAAATGGAAATCATCATTTCCTTTCCCTTCAAAACACATAAAATTTCTTCTAGGCATACTGAGTTACTGATCTCATAAATAATTTCACTATTTCCACCAGGACCAAAATTCAACATCTTAAGACTTCTCTGCCTTCTCCTCCTACCTCCCCACAACTGCTAACCAAATACAGCTAATTCTGTCTTTGATGCATCTTATAGTTGTTCTTCCCTCTCTGTAGCCTTCTACCATAGCCTCAGTTCAGACCTTGGACTGGACCACTGAAATGACTTCACAATTCATTTCCCTGTTTTCAGTTTCATCCTGAATCCTCATCTCCATCCCAAACCAATCCTTCACACCACCTCCGAAATCATCTCCCTAAAGCGCAGATCTGAGTGTGTGCGTTAGGCAGCTTAGGCTAGGCTATACTACCAAACCTAAGGGGCTTAATACAGTGAAGGTTTATTTCTCATTTACATAACAATCCAATGTGAGTTGTAGGGATCTTTGCAGGGACCCAGGCTGTTTCCATATTTTTAGCGATGCCATCTGCAGCTCATGGCCTTTTGGACAGCAGCATAGCCTCGACCAGTAGTTCTCAAACTTTGACCTCAGGATCCCTTTACAGTCTTAGAGAAATCTGTTTGTGTGTATTACAAGTAGCAAATTTTACCACATTAGAAATTAAAGTAGAATGTTTTTTTAATTTTAATCTATTTGTTCACTTAAAAATAACTAATTCATTACATGGTAATATAATAAAATATCTTTATGAAGAATAAAATAATAAAACAAATAAATATATAGAATAGTTTATTCCAAAACAAAACATTTAGCAAGAAGAGTGGTGTTATTTTGCATACTTTTTGCAAATCTTTTTAACATATGACTTAATAGAAAAGAGCTGGATTCTCTTACCTGCTTTTGCATTCAGTCTTCTGTGATATGTTGTTTTGGTTGAAGTAATACGGAAAATCCAGCCTCACGCAGATGTGTAACTGAAAAGAGAATAGTATTGTAACAATGTTTTCAGATAATTATGGATATTCTTCTTGAAACAATCCCCAAACTTGACAAGCGCTTATTTTCTTAAGCGTTATTTGCAATACAGACTATGAAATCCTATCAACGAACTTTTCATATTCTGTTACATTAAAATACATTGGTAAATCATATAGTTTGATGGGTCTTTTACTTGCATGCTTTTGCAACATCATGTATTGGTCATTTGGAAATTATTGGTTCACTGAGCTTTGCAGAACTTCCAAAAGGTGACGCATTTCATTATGCAACATTTTTTAAATTGCATCAGTTAATATCACCCATTTCATCAGAAATGTCTTTAAGAATTGGGAAGCTGTTGAGCTCATGGTGGGTGGCACATACACGTTTTTTGAAACTCTAATTTTCCCCTGGAGGATGAACTTGAGCATCTGCAATACTGTCAGTTGCCTTCCTTAAAGTTATAGACTCACTTCATTCATTCTCAGGAAATACCCATATCTGAATAACCATCATTTATCTGTCATTGTTCTTTCAAGTAAAAATGGTGTTACATTTAAAAAGCAGCTAGATCATTTTTTTAAAAACTGTACTTTCCAAATCAAAAATTTAGTAACTCGATAAGAAACTTCATCAAGGGGGGAAAAACATACGCCTAAGAACAGCCCAAGAAAATCTCGTAATAGGAGAACAATGATAGAGGACCACACATCACAACAGATTGTGAAACTGCAAGACTAAAACAGTAAGACACTAGCCCAGGAGTAGGCCAATGGATTAATAGAACACAATTTGAGTGCCCAGAAATGGACAGATCAGAATTCAGTGTATGGTAAATATGGAATTTCTCATTGATGAAGGCAAGAGGGGGTTATTCAATAAAAGGTGTTTTGTACAATTTTCTATTCATTCAGGAAAAAATTAAGTTAAATTCCAACCTTAAACCAGACAGAAAAATCAATTGAAACAGTATTAGAATCTAAATAGAAAAAATAAACATTAAATGTACCATAACACATTTACTTATTACAACAGCTCTACAAGATAGCTATTTGATCCCCGTTTTGAAGATGTAGAAACTCAGGCTCAGACAGATCAAACGGCTTACACAAGGTCACACAAGTCACATGCAGCAGTTCATAAGAGAATCACAGACACTTTTTCCTCCAAATGTCCCTATTAGGTGAACTCACTTTATATTTCTCTTTCAACCTAGCTCCTAACTTTTAGCAAATGATCTTCACCTTCAGCCCAGGACAGAGCCCAGACAGAGAACCTAATGAGACCTTAAGTTCAAGAGAAAATTCAGGTAAAGACCTCCAGTTTCACAACCTGGGTTCTACCCAGTGAGGGAGATGAACAGGTGCCATGGAGGAGAATGCTGGGGGGAATCTGAATTAGAACTAGTGGTCTTCTGGTGCTTTAACAGCATAGCTTGGTGATGTGGTAGAGACTGTCTTGCGGAAAGATGAGCAGGTACCTCCTAAAGACTGGTCGGGGGGTGGGGGTACTGCCTCCCAGCTCATTCCTTCTTTACAGAGAGTTTCTCCCATGGGGATGGAGGCTCAGTCATTGCACACTTCTCCCAACCATGGCCCAGGGCTGAGAGAGGAGCTCACAGATTACGGAAGGCAAATGACACAGCATCCAGTACCCAATGTGTTCAGTGCTGTATTAGGGTCTTCATGGGGTGCTATAGAGGACAGAGGTGTGCACAACTGACTCTCCCCGGCCCTGATCTCTACTGCCTTCCAGCTACCTCTAGTCACACTTAATTCTTCACATCCTCCCTCCCCTCACATTCTCTGTAACGTCCTCCAAGTCTAAGTCTACATCTCCCCCAATCTCCTTCAGACCTCACTATGTCCCCAATCCCTCCTAACTGCCTGTTTCTCTTAGTTCCCCTCCTAGTCCTGGATCACCTCCAAGCCCCTCTCTGTCTGCCCCCAGCACACACTGTGCTCCAGTCACTCCCCTGTGTTTCACATTCAAAACAGTATCCCCACCACCACGTCTCTTCCACCCTCTACCTAATTCACAGAAGAAAGAACCCCTTCAAGAAGGGCTCAGAAGGATATGTATGAGTTTTCCAGGCAGAAGAGCAGGAAACGAAATTCCAGGCAACACTAACATGGAGAGAACAAGGAAGCATCATAGTGCTCTGTGAACAGTAAACATTCGGAACAGCCTAAGTGAAGTGTCCACTGGCATGGACGATTGCGAGGCGGACACCAACCAGATTGTGAAGGATCTAGTATTCTGTGTTAACAGAAGTTGAACTTCATCCAATAGGAAATGGCTAGTCATTGAAAATGAGGTCCTGGAAGGCACCAGCCCTCTTTTCTACTGGATTTGTAAGATACAATATAAATCCACACCAATGGCCTCTCATCTTGAAAATGCTAAAGACAACAGGAGTCCACGACCCTCAGCTACAGGTTATTTCAAGTGATTTGGGATATCAGGTTGGTATTGCCTAGTAGTCTGTATTTTTGTAGTGAAGCTGGAGAGCCATACTGTCAAGCAGTGCCTTGCATGCTGCTCTCTGGATACTCTTGCTGGCTTCAGACCTTTCCTCCATGCTCCTCCCTAAGGCTAATGAGGACCTCAGCTCCTCTGCTCAGGATGACCTTACTCTCCATCACTGATCAATAGCAAACACTGCTCTCATATCCTGACATTTTGACCCCCATGGACATTTAAATTCTGACAAAGTTTTGAAAGCTTAGCAAACAGCATCCCTCTCTCTCAACCAATCTCCCTCTCAAACTCTCTTTTCCTCTCTCTCTCATTTGCTAGGTCTCACTTCCATCTATGTCTTTCTCTCTACATCTCTATTTCTATCTCTGTCTCTTTCGTCCTCCTCATATTCTGTTCCTCTCTCTCCTCTCTCTCTCTCTTTAATCTTTTTTTCTTTCATACAAGTGTGCACAGAACATTTTTCACAATTTCCTGTGAATAAGAAATAGAAAGCATCATTATTTTAATTCAGTTTGTGATGGGTTGATTTTTAAATTACTGGTATAAATAATCAATGCTAAATAAAACTGATAACAGTGAAAACCACAAAACACAACTTGTTACTGACTACAAATTGACAGAAGAATCAAATTTTGTTTTTTAAAAAAATTAGATTTGTATATTTTGACCCAGGAAAAAAATAGACTTAATAGAAATAAGGACTATTACACAAAGTAGAAGCCAGAATCAATAAAATTTGCTTGGATAATGCCTAGTCAATACATCAAATTTTGTTTCAAATTTTAAATGGAAAATAATTGATCCAAATGAAAATAATTTTAGTAAGAGTTAACATTTTTGGAAATGGTTTAACTGCTATGGAGAAAATTGATCAAGGGATTAAATTGGCTTAATGGAATTTACTGCGGAAAACACTTTCTGAATGGGGAGTCCATCTGAGTTGATATGATTCTAATTACAAGTCTTGGATTCAAAATGTTCTCAGGGTCAAAAGAGCAGGAACAAGTGTTCCCAAAGTCAAAACAGAGGGGTCAAAATGGTGAGGTCAAAACATCCAGTGGTATAGCAACAGATGTAAGGGGACACCATGCCAGGCAACTTCATATTGCCTCAAAACAGGGCTTTTAACCTTCTAAAAAATAAAATTAAAAACAAGAACAAAAACTGTACGACTGAAGGCATAAGCCAGTCACATAGAAACACATGAGCTCCTTAGGCATCTGGAATAGTAGCCAGAACAGAAAGTAACATGTGAGAATACGGAGAACAACATTTATAAAACGAGGATTATAGGAGAACTACTCATCGAGACGGTAGGATCAAGTAAGACAATCCCTAAAATACAGTCAACTTCAGACCTAGTAAGAGAGCAACAAACACTAGCTCTATACCAGTAGGAACAGTAGCAGTCATGGTAGTCATTGTCTTACTGATAGCATTATTTGAGAAACTACACAAAAGATTTACATGTCAGTCATAAAACTAGGTTCAATCTGAAACAGAGCAGGACCCTGTGGTCCTTCCCTGCCATGTCCTCCACTTGCCTTTTGTCTGTAGAAAAACTTTAGCCAAAGAATAATTTTAATCAGAGAAGTGGGAAAATACAGAAGTAAAGGAAAGCAGTCAAACAGGACATAATAATAATAGTTTAGTCATTAACAAAGTCAAGGACTTTTAATTCCTCCTCAAGGGCTATAGGTAATATTCTGAGCCCTATCCCGTGAGCTGTCTTATAGATACTGAAACCCCTACCAGGTGGAAGAAGTTAACTACAAGATGATCAGTCTGTAGCCATGACATAAGCTGCCACAATTCCGAGAATTGGCCTGAAGGAAATGGGAACAAACCGACCCTAGGACTGAAGATTAACTGTACTTAGAACAATCAAATGATGCTGATCAGACCACCGCAGGACCAATTCCAAGATGACTGTCAGAGCTGACTGCTGTTTCTGCATGGAGCCTCTTCCCTCCACCTTTCTACCCCTGAAACTCCCCTTTAAAAGCTCTTGCCCACTGATTGTCAGTGGGGATTCAGCCTTTGGACATGAGTTCAGCCTTCCCACCCCTCTCCACCCCCAGCTACTGGTCTCCAGAAGACAGCAAACTTTCCTTTCCACCAACCTCGCCTCTCAAGTGCTGGCTTTAGAGTGGCAAGCAGCCAGACCCCACTTTCGGTAACAGATTTAGAGAAACTTCTTATACTCCCTGCTCTCCTCCTGAAAACCACCTCCGACCATCCCCTGCTCCTCGTTTCCCAATGCCCGCCCTGGCGCACACAAACGCTCGTACACCCCGCCTCACGGAGTGTGCAGAGCTCTGCCCTGGTCCCTTTGCTCTGGCTGCTCTCCTTCCTGGAATGCCCCCTCTCTCATCCCCACCTGAAAAATATTCATGTGTCCTTCACAACCCAGATCAAAGGTCATTTCTTCTATGAATTTTCTATTGGCTCTTCCACTATGCACCAGAGCCTTTTATTCATGTTTTATCACCTCATATTTTAAAAATTGTGTGGCTATTTCCCCCTTAAACTGAGTTCCTTGAGGATATTTCTCTCCTTGAGTCCTCGGCCCTTGGTACCCAGGAAATGTTTATTCGGGCCATATTTACTAATGACACTCAAATTCGGATAAATATTCCCTCTAGAGAGATTCATTAGTGTAATCTGGCCTATTTTGCAGAGAGAATTAGATTGTATTGCCTTTGAATAGGAACACTTCTGACTAGTAAGTGATGTTCTGATGAAATGCCAATTTAATGTTAAGAGAAAGCTTCCAGAACAATCCACAGAGCTGTGCAGATGTTTACCTGTGAAGATTTGTGACTGTTCTGTTTGCAAGAAGTTTTCCAAGTCAGCAGAGATCTCGTTACTGACAGAGTCAAGGGGATTCAGAGGCTATCCCCACACCCATAGCCACAGAAAACCTGGGAAATTAAACGACATTGACATCTAGAATGGTTTGATGTCCAGAGATACATACTATTCCAAATTACCATTGTGGCAAGATAATTTATTGAGATGTTAATGTGTTGAAGAATTACAAGAACAAGAGTGCATTTGTGCTTTGGAATCTGAACTTCTCCCTCTCTTAGTCTAAGAAGGTAGCCAGGCCTTTGTTTTGTCTTTCTTCAAAGTGTTTTCAGAGCAGAAAGTCAAAGTTCCTGAAAGACAACATCTCTCTCTGGCCTTTGTGAAAACCTAAGATCACCAGGAAGATGACAGTGGGCATCCTGGAGGAGGATGGGAGAATGGTGTGTGCCCAAGGATGGTGAGTAAGAGGAAAAGCTGAGAGGAGAGAGATTCCACCGCAAAAAGAAAGAGATGGGATCCTTAGTAGTGGGATTATTAATCCACAGCCCCACAGAGCCTGAAAGTCTTGGTAGGACTGTGTGTGTTACACTCACCAGGCTGGGCCTTGGACACACCCAGACTTTCAGCCCCAGTGAAGTTTTTCATGCCCAGGCGCAGAATGGAGGTGGAACGTCCCAATTTCAAGGTGCCATATGGGCTTATGATTACAGGTAAAGAGTACGGACTAAGACTAGAAAGAACCTCCCCAAATACTTTACTCCACCTAAAACCCCATGCCCACAGGGCAAGTCACAAGAGTAAAGTGACTCTCAATAAAGAGAACAGAGATTTTCCCACCAGCTAAGCAGGTTGCTGGCTCAGCGTGGAACTTAATCAAATAAAGAGTGACATTTCTTGCATAACCTGGATGCTGGTTGTGAATTCATTAGCTGCGTCGTATGAATGCCTTGATGGAGAACATATCAGAGCATGTGGTACCTGGCCTCTTACATTAGAGATACCATGAGGATGTGTTCACCCTGACAAGACAACCCACTGAAACTCCTCAAGGGTTCTGCAAGCTTGTCTGTTTCCTCGTGGCCTGGAAGCTGTTGGGTCGACGTTGACTTCACCTGGGTGTGTTGCAGTGGGACCCACATCAAAATCTCAGTTTCACAACCAGCATAGAGATTTATGGAACTCGTTGATGAGTGCTAATATTTAAAGTTCCAAAGCTCCTGAGCTTTTTTCACTTTTCATAAAGTTTTCATTTTTATAATATTTGGTCAATAAATATATATTTAATGCTTATTGTGGCTCAGGCACTGTGCTAGGCACAGAGGATACAATGGGGCACAGCTATTCCTAAATAGTGACACATTCTATTGTATTCTCTGGGGACTGAGTTAACAACTGGTTCCCTGGGGACTGTACATCATGTGTTTACAGCAAGAAAGGAAAAGGAGGGAGCTCTGTCTTTTGGTTCAGATGTTTTAAGAACCTCGTATGTCTAGGGCAGTGACAGTGAGCTTCTCTGAGGTAGGTGACTTCTGAAACCATGGTGGAGAGTTGGAGAGAACACTTGTACCTATATCAGCACATGACATCACCACCCACCTGGTGCTCTGGTTTTGAAAGCTGTGACATGTGATTAGAAGAATTCTGAGGGAGCTTTTAAAACATTGGTTTCCAAGCCCTACCCCAGACCAATTAACTCAAAATCTGGGGATTGGCCGGACTTAAATGTATTAAACAAGCTCCCAAGTGATTCCAAAGTACTAGTGTCTGGATCCCACACCCAGGGATTCTGATTTAATTCATTGGTATGTGGCCTGATTGGGCATTTTAAAAGCTCTCCTCTTGGGCTAAAAACGGTCCCTGGATTGACAATATCATCTGGGAACTTATTCAAAATGCAAATTCTCAAAACCCACCCAGAATCAGAAACTCTGGAGGTGGGGTACAGCAATCTGTGTTCTAACAAGCCTTCCGGGTGTTTCTGAAGCATGCTAGAGTTTGAGAACTACAGTAAGTCCCCTACATATGAACCTTCAATTTGCGAAATTTCAAAGATGTGAACGTGCGTTCCATCAACATCAGGCGTGAGTGACATTGCAGCTTGCCCGCCAGCTCCTATTGCTGATAATCTTTCAACTCTACCATCTCCCACCTCCTCTCCCTCCTCCAGTCAGTAACTCTTCTTGCCTGTTCACTCAACACCAGCGCCTGTATGGCAGGTGTTGTACTGTACTACTGTACTTTGCAAGGTACTGTACTGTAAGATTAAAAATGTTTTATTTTTTATGTATTATTTGTGTGAAAAGTATTATAAACCTATTACAGTACAGTACTGTATAGCCAATAGTGTTAGTTGGGTGCCTAGGCTAACTTTGTTGGACTTACGAACAAATTGGACTTATGAACGTGCTCTCAGAACGGACCTCGTTCGAATGTAAGGAACTTACTGTATTGCTAATAATTGCCCAAGCTCTGGGCAATTATTACCTGGGAGTAATTATTACCTGGGAGTAATCCTCGTTTCTTCCCATTCACCCCCTCTCCACATTCAGCCGAGCCTGTCTATTCTGTTCAAAAATATATCTCAAATTGCACTCTTTATTGCCACTGTTCCGGTCCAGATGGTCATCATCTCCTGCCTGGGCTGCTGTGACAGCCTCTTCCAAAGCAGCGGTTCTCAACAATGGCTGCACACTGACTCCTGGGGCCCACTCCCACAGGTTCTGATTTTAAATAGCCTGGGGGTGGAGATGCAGCTGGGCATCAGTGTTCTTTAGAAACTACCCCCAACCCAGCGGAGTGTAACACGCAGCCCGAGTGGAGAACCACTGCCTGAAATGGTCTTCCTGCCTTTTTAGAAGGGCTACTGCCAAGGTCCAACCCCACGGGGTACCATTCACAGTGCAGTCTACATAAAGGGTACCCACTGGGGTGATGCTAGGGGAAGCCCTGCCCTAGCACCTATTCTCCACTAAGCAGGAAGATCTTCTCAAAACATAAATCCTATCAGGTCTCTTCCCTGCTTAAACCCTTAAAGGTTTACCATGAAACCAGAAAAGAAAATCCAAAGTCTTTATCAAGGTCTAAATGTCCTGTACCATTTGGCCCCTATCTGTAACCTCATCTTCCCTCCAACACCATCCTCTCCCCAGACTGGCCTTAATCTGTTCCTCAGGCCCACAAAGCCCTTCCCTACCTAGATATCTTCATGCAGTTTGCTCCCTCTGTCCAGAATGTACTTTCTCCACTGGTCACATGGCTGACATCTTCTCATCCCTTGGGTCTCGGGTCTGGTCTCCTATTCAGAGTCACTATCTTTGGCCACACACACACCCTTTTTGCTCAATTATTCTTTATCTCAGTGTCATGGTTATTGTCTTTACAGCACTTATCATAACTTGTAATAGTTTCATCTGTCGGTTTAGATACTTGTTTCCTCTCTCTGTCTCTCTCTCCTCACCCAGCCCAGTCTAGATTGAAGAATCTGTGGAGTCAAGGATAATTTTTGTTTTGTCCCCCTAAGCACACTACCTGGCACATAGTATACAATAAAAATTTGTTGAAGGAATTAATTAATCATGGATCCAAGAAATGACAAGAAGTCCAAACAAGTTCCCTAAGTCTGGACCTCCACAGAGAACACATTTTAGAAATAAAGACAGCAGTGCAATGAACACCAAGGAGATTGGGCCAAGATTATGAAACCCTTCCATGGGGCTAGAATTCAGAATCAGGTCTCCAGACTTAGAGAGAAAACTGGGACCCTAAATGGCCTGAGCAGAAATTCAGGAAGAAGGACCAAGGTAAAATTCCAATCTTGCAAACTAAGGCTGGAGAAAATAAGACGTGATAGGTGCATATTGAACCCTACCGGTAGAAAAATAGCAGAAGAGAATAAGAAAGCACAGCAACCTACGGGACCACAGAAATGTTGGTAGGTATTCCTAGGAACACGTCACAGTGGCCCAAGCGATGCCAAACTCCTCACAACAGGCATTGCATATGTCCCAGGATTGAGGAGTTTGCTAAGAACTGTATTCCCACAACTTCCCTTATGTACACATTGAACACCTTCTATATGCCAGGCACCGTAGTAGATGCTGGCTTAAGTGGAATGAGGAAAATAGACAATGCCCAAGCTTAGAGTCTAACAAGAAATCTAGATAATAAATGAGGAAGTTGAGCAAAGCAAGCTCAACTTTTGTGGGGCTGGAAGCCTATATAATTTGGGGAGGAGGGAGTGTCCCCTAAAAAAAATACAAAATTACAAGTACAAAATTAGATGCAAAAGTAAATACCTATACACTTGTCAAACTCACAGAACTATACACCAAAAATATATATGTAAATTAAAAAATAAATTCTAGGGAGATTGGGATTGACATATATACACTATTGACGTTATGTATAAAATAGATAACTAATGAGAAGCTACTGTATAGCTCAGGGAACTCTACTCAGTGCTCTGTGGTGACCTAAATGGGAAGTAAATCCAAAAAACGGAGATATATGTGTACGTATAGCTGATTCGCTTTGCTGTACAGTAGAAACTAACACAACATTGTAAAGCAACTATACTCCAATAACAATTAATTTAAAAAAATAACTTCTAAACAAAAGCAAAGATCAGTGTCTGGCAGGGAAACAAGCACTCAATAAATATTATATTGCATTACTGTCTCCAAAGCATAAAGTAAATATGTATTAAGAATGAGTAAAGAAATCACAACAAATTACAAATTTAAAAAAAAAACTGACATATACCGCAAACCACAAAATCCAGGAAAAAATATTATAATATTTATATTTATTTCCCCAGGTATTTGACCTCAAACTTTTCGATTGCTTCTTTGTATGAAGACAATTTTGCAACATAATTTTCTTTGGAGAGACTAGCAGGATAATTTAGTATTTCTTCTAGGATGGTTGATTAAAATTAATTTTTTAATTAATTGTTTCTTTAAGCTTCACCATTTTTTTACTGGTATGTTAAGTAAAATATGAAAATTTTTTGTCCTAAGTTGGAAGACCTCTATTCATTTGCTTTCATATGTGAGCTATAAGATTTGGAAGACTCTTCTATAGAAGAGCTTTTGGCTGTGCACTTTTCAAACTTGGCTTCTCATCCATTGCCCATGTAATTCTCGTGCCAGGTACTGAAGGGCACATTCCAAATATGGATTCAGTCTTGGCTCTGCACTGTCATGCCACATTACCCCATGAGTTGGCACAGTAGGCAGTAAAAGTATACCCGAAAGTCATTTTTATCATGGGATTGCTAGCAACAATTTAACCATGTGCATAAGTAACTGCAAGCTACATAAATATATCTCATTAACCATAAACTAAAATGCATCCCTGACTTAACTTCTACTTAGTTACAGAAAACTGCCTGCAGTTTCTTCAGTGCTACTCAATGTGAAGGAAATGCAATGGAGAGAGACATGAGTCTTAATGGATTGCACTTACAGTAGTTTACTTTTGCAAATTTAAAAAATGCCCATGCAAGTAAGGGGGCCCGAAGCTAGCAAGTACTGGGTCTGATGAAAATGGTTACTGTTGTTTTGTATGTTCAGCACCCTTACTTCCCACTTTGGACAACAGAACTCTTCTTTCCAGATAACAAAACATTCTTTTGTGTGATTTGGAGTGAACATATGAGCTAGACAGGCTATCCAAGTATGGATTGCCAGTACCCCATTCCCCTGGTTACAAAGATTGGTACACGGATGGGCACTTGATACGAGAAAGATCAATTTGTATCTTCTCTGAAGTTTGACACATGGATCTGGGAGAAAGATGTACTTGCTGCCTCCATGACTGTGGGCTGTAAGTTTACTGTAAACTAGAACTACAGTGGTACAAAGTGCTAAAAACATGTTTTTTTAAAAAAGGAAGAAAGGGAGAAAGGAGGGAAAGAGGGAGGAAGGAAGTAAAGAAAAAGAAAAAGAGGAGGAGGAAGAGGAGGGGGAAGGAGGAGGAGGAGGGGGAAGAGGCAGCAGTAGCAGCAATGGTAAGGAGAGATGAAAGGCAGACAAACTGCATGACAGATCTTCAGCTCCAGTATCCACCATGGTTCTATCCATGAGTGCTACATGGTCTTCTTAATTTCATGACTCAAGAAATTCCCTTTCTGCTTAAACAAGTTTGATTTGAGTACCTTCTCCTCACAAGGGAAAAGGTCCTGACAAGTTCAGAGAATGTGTGGCAGGGGGAGTTAACCTAGTGCATGGAGTCAGGAGGGCGCTCCCTAAGAAAGTGACCTTTAAGCTGAAACTGGAGGGATAGTGGGCAGTAACCTCCAAATCATTTTAATTTTTGAGTAACCCAAAGCTGCCTGCTTGGCCTCAAAGGAGAGGACAAGATCCTACAGATTTAATGAGATCTCTGCTCCCTTTGAGATGAAGAAAGCCTGTAACAGTCCAGGAGCTCTTCTCCTCCATACGTGAAGCTTTGTACAGGGATGTTTCACTAGACCTGAGAAGTAGGAGAGAACATCCGTACCCTCCAAAGGTCAGGTGTATGGTTCAGCATGGCTTCTAAGCTTACTTGAGGCTCCAGCCTCCGTCCTCAGTCACCAGGAAGTCTTGGTCCTGAAGCCGATATCAAGGACCAATACCAGGGATAAGGGGAGGGGGGATAAATTGGGAGATTGGGATTGACATATACACACTACTATATATAAAATAGATAACTAGTAAGAACTTGCTGCATAGCACAGGAAACTCTACCCAATACTCTGTAATGGCCTATATGGGAAAAGAATCTTAAAGTAAAAAAAGAGTGGGTATATGTATATGTATAACTGATTCATGTTGCTGTATACCTGAAACAAACACAACATTGTAAATCAACTATATTCCAATAAAAATTTTTTTTAAATAGTTAGAAAAAAAAAAGACCAATTCAAGGAACATCACAGAGGACCATGAATTAATGGCCACTACCACAATAGCAGAAATAATAAAAATGATGTGTACTTTACAATGTTCCTATGCTATTCCCAGGGAGTGTTCTATCAACTTATTCTTATTTTCCTAAAAGCTTAATAACCTTATATATAGCTCTTGTATATAATTTGTATATAGCTTTTGTATATAGATTTCTCCCCACAAAAAAGTGAAGAATTATACTTTCTAGTCATTTTTCCAGTGACCTCATTTAAATTTCTTATCCCCGTTTTAGTGATAAGAAAATGAAGGTGCAAAGAATACCAAAATTGAAAATATGAGAAAGTCCAACATGAGAGAGTCATTACCTGGCCTGGCATGGGGATCATTCAGAACCTGGAATCATTCTTGGTCACAATCACACTTAATAATATTATATTTTTTAAATAAACTTCAAAAATGTAGAGGAGCTTATGGCTCAACATGGCAGGCAGAGTATCCCCAGTCCTCCCACATCCCATTCCTTCCAAAAGGTGTTGGAAGAAGGGGTGTACCAAAGAAATACACTTGGTAATGATTTTATTGAGAGAATGGAAAAGTTGAAGACTTGATAAAGGAACATCAAGTTTTTGGCAACAAGTAAAGGGACAATTAGAAACTCTAGGCTTTAAAAATTATAAGAAAGTCATGGTATAAATATCAAAGTAATTAAATGTGGCATGATTTTAAACAACTGATGTAACAATATAAAAACTTTTTAACCTTGATGCTTTTGTCATTCTTATTTGAATGACTCAAGGGCTGTGACTTTAGACTGGCAGGGGAAAAAAATGTAGTCCTAGCTCAATCCTTGGTCCAGGCATGAATGATAATTACATCATTGTAATAATGAGAATGCTGGTTTGTGTTTAGCTTTTAGTGTCAACCTATTGGCAAAGAACCTGACTGTGAAGGACAGAATGTAGCTGTTAACCATCTTGGTAATATGAAAATAACAGGGTAGCAGTCAGGAGAGGGGAGATAGAAGGGTAAGTTGAGCCAGAAGGAAAAAAGAAAGGAAACACTAATGTCCTCATCTTACAAAGAATGAAGGAAAATAACACTGACGAAATAAGAAATGGGAGGATAGAGAAGAGCATTTAAACTATATTATAGAAAGTTACAAAGGTAATTTTTAAGGAACTAAAAACAAATGGACCAACTATTAGGAAGAGAAAGACAGAGGGGAAAGTGTTTGTTACCTGAACTAAATCCTCATCTTTCATAGAAAAGAAGAAATAAAAACTGCCTGCAGTAGATAAACCAAAAAACAGAGATGTAAATGTATTATTTAGAGTTTTGGTGGCAAAAACCAGAAAGTTAGAAAGAAGTTGCCACTGGAGAGAAGACTGCAGGTGGGGTGAAACTTTTTCTTTTTATCAGTAAGTGCTTCTGTATTATATGACTCATTACCATGTACGTCTATTCCTTTGATTAAGTTTTTTAAAAATTTAATAGATAAAATTCTGGAAGTGGATTCTCTGAATCAATGACAATGTTATGACAGTATCTTTTGATGGTGTTAAAAAAGAATGGCCCTGATTTAACAGTGCCTGGGGAGCAGTGGTATCCCTCACAATTTCAATTCTGTAAACATTTATTGAGTAAATAGATTCTCGGTGACAGGACTTCTGTTAAGCCATAGGGAGGATAAAAAGATGAATCAGACATGGTTCCTGCCTCCAGGAGTTTACAGGAAAGTAAAAGAAAAACATGAACACACAAGCTAAGGTAGAATATACTAAAGGCATATAGTTCCATCAAAACACAGTGGGGGGTAGGGAGCAGAGAAGAAAGGGCTGGTTATGGGATTTAATATGAGGCAATATGGAAGTGTAGCCGGTGCTGTTAGCACCCCACCCATACCCTCTTAACTCTCTCCACCCCAGTGTGTCCTGACAGCATCCCAGTGAAAACATCTGTAATTCTTCACATAAGGGTGAAGAGTATCTAGACAGAAATACCATTATCTTGAGTGACCCTGGACCACAGCATCTCATGACCATTGGTAGGTTAGTAGAGAAATTCCCTGACCACAGGATTATGGTCCTTTTAAATAAAGTACCGCCTGAGTTGAGGTCTTGAAGAATGGGTAAAATTTGGGCAAGCAAAGCGCACTGCAAACAGAAAGAGTAGAAGAAGCAGAGACAGGAAAGGTAAACACAGCTTTGTTCCTCTAAGGAATTTCCCATGGCCTCTGAATTTCTTTTGAAGGATTCATCTATCACCCTTAAAATTATTGGGTTCACGTCTGTCTTCTTCAGTTGGGTAAGCCCGTGAAACTAAAAATTAAGTTATTTAGTAACTGCATCCCTAGTAATGCCCAACATCTATAAGATGTTCAACAAGTTGATGAAATGAGAAATCACAAAATGAGAAGAGGGAAGAGGAGAAACAGGATAGTAGCTTAGTGCACAAGCCTATCCTTTGCCCTGAATAGCTACCTCCCTTTCCGTAGAAATGGCAACTGGCATCTTATAAGAGGCCCCCTTGTTGCCGAAATGCGACCTCCGTTTACTGGTGCTGAATAGAAGCATGGAGACAGAATTTTGGGTGAAGTAGGAAAGAATAGCTTCATTGCTTTGCCAGGCAAAGGGGGCCACAGCAGGTTAGTGCCCTCAAAACTGTGCGCCCCACCCCGGAGCAGGTAGTGAGGAGTCTTATAGTGTTCAAGGAGCAGGGCGTGGTCAGCTCATGGACATTCTTCTGATTGGTTGGTGGTGAGGTAACCGGGAGTCAGCATTATCAACCTTCTGGTTCCAACTGGTCTGGGGTCCACACCAACTGGTGTGGGCAGCATACAATTAATTTCTTCCACCTGGTTTGGGGTTTCAGTATCTGCAAAACAGCTCAAAGGACATGGCTCTGAATATTATCTATAGTCCTTGAGGAGGAACTAAAAGTTCTTGACTTTGTTTATGGCTAAAATATTATTAATTTGTCTTGTTTGACTCTTTTTTTTTTCTTTCTGTATTTTCTCACTTCTGCGATTAAATTAATTCTTTGACTAAAATTTTTCTACAGACAAAAGGCAGGTGGGGGACATGGGTGGGGGTCTATTCTGGGAAGGCCTCTTAGGGTCCTGCTCAGTTACACCCTCCCCTGTGACCTTCTGCCTTTGGTCATTTCTCCATGCACCATCCTTCCTCCCCACAACCTGTTCCTGTTCCACAATACTTTTCTTTATTTCCACCCATCTCTTCACATTTGATACCTCAGACTGTCTCTGGCTTCTGTGCTCACCTGTGATGTGGACTCAGATTTGCCCATCTGATCAAATAATATTGAGTTCTTATTGTATACCAGGCACAAGGACATAATTTCTGTCCTCTCTGAACTTACATTCTCCTGTGGTAAGCAGATAATCATGCTTACCATGATATTACAGATATTACCATGATATTACCTTGAATATTACAGACTGTGTTTGAGTGATATGAAGGAAATAGACAAGATGTTATGAGGTAGAATAATAGGAGATCTAAATTAGTCCTCTGTTGGGGGGACGGCACAAATGGGGAGTTATAAAAGACTCTTCTGGGGGAAGAGACATTTAAGTTGGGATCTGGAAGAAAACTAGCAGTTAGTCAGGTAAAGAGGGAAATGTTTGAGAGATAGGGCGGAGAACCTAATCATTAAATCATTCAGAGCCTTATAGACCATATTAAGTTTTGCTGTAGTAATAAATGTCAATGGCTTATAACAGCAATCTATTTCCAACTCATGTTATATGTCCATTGTGGGTCTTGTCTTCATGTTGCCTTCATGCGTGATGGATCAGCCTTTATCTGGGCCAGTGCCAGCCTTATAAAAAAGGGAAGAGAGAGAAATAAAGAGCAATATATATAGCTCTTAAACCTTCAGCTTAGAAGTAACACATCACACTGACCGCCATTCCATTAGCAAAGCAAGTCACATGGCTACTTTTGTGTTCAATAAGGTGGGAATATATAATTCTCTTGCATGGGTTGGGGGTGAGGAGTCCCTTCAAGTCACACGACCAAGCCTAATATCAGAGAGGCAGGGAAGTAGAATCCTTTGCTAGGGAGGGACATCAACTATTTTGAACACAAATACAATTTCCTACATAGATTTTATCCCAAGAGCAATGGAAAGCCATTGAAAGGTCTTTAGCTGCAATAAGACTCATAATTTTTTTAAAAAATCACTCAGCTACAGTGCAAAGAATGACTTGAAGAGGGTCAAAAGTGGATGTTGGTTGGTTATTTTAGTGGTAAAGGTGGGAGAAAATGGTGGCTTGGACTAGGGTGAAGGCAGTGTAAATACAAAGTAGACATGAATTAGATTAAATTTTTATGAAATCAAATTTACAAGACCTGGTAATTTGTTGAGTTGGATAGTGAAGAAGAGAGACAAATCAAAAATGATGCCCAGATTTGACTGTCCCTACTTTCACATAATAGTTACTCACTCATTCCTAGCCACCCTCTTCTCTCACTAAATACTCCATATCCTGGCATACCATTTTCCTCTCCATTCCAAATCCTGTCACTATCCCAAGTGACTTCAGTATCCATTTGAGCAACATATCCACTACCTCTGCCTTTCAAATCCTTTACTTTCTCAGATCCATGGCCTTCTCCTCTACTTCTCTTTGTCCATCCTCTCCCATGACCACACCCTAGACCATGTAGCCATCCAATGAGAAATGCCATGCTTCTGAAATACTAAATTCTAAGATTTCTCTTTGGTAACAGCTGATAATCATCCCAGCTCTCCTTTCTTTTTTCCTTCCTTTCTTTCTTTCTCCCCCCACCTTTCTCTCTCTTTCTTTCTTTTAATTCTCTGTATCAATGCCTGATTTTTTCACCTACCTGGGAAAATTCTAACCCGGGATCAATCCAACATTTGCCTCCCATGCATCTTCACTAGGCTGTGAACTTTGCTGGAAGAAATCACAGAACCACAAGGAATTGAATCTTTGCAAATGTTGATCTGAACACTCAACTGGACCCTTAATGCTGCTCTGAATATCTTTGAAGTTTCCTTTTTCTGTAGTTGTTTCAGATGATAGTCTCCTAAACTTTCCTACCCACCTCTTCTCTGCATACTCTTGGGTTGAGACCTCACCTTCTACTTCCCAGAGAAAGTAGAAATTCAACATCATCTCTCTTCCCAGAGCCCCTCAAAGGGAAACTTAAGGGTATGGCCAAGATGCAAATCACGTGAGTCCATCCACTGTCCAGCCAGGATGGCTCATCCATTGGCTAGCCAATAACCAACAGTTTGTAAGCCTGACTCAAAAAAGTATCCAGTCAGAAATAAATGAAAAAGAAATGAAGGAAACGATAGCAAAGATCAATAAAACTAAAAGCTGGTTCTTTGAGAAGATAAACAATATTGATAAACCATTAGCCAGACTCATCAAGAAAAAAAGGGAGAAGACTCAAATCAATAGAATTAGAAATGAAAAAGAAGTAGCAACTGACACTGCAGAAATACAAAGGATCATGAGAGATTACTACAAGCAACTATATGCCAATAAAATGGGCAACCTGGAAGAAATGGACAAATTCTTAGAAAAGCACAACCTTCCGAGACTGAACCAGGAAGAAATAGAAAATACGAACAGACCAATCACAAGCACTGAAATTGAAAATGTGATTAAAAATCTTCCAGCAAACAAAAGCCCAGGACCAGATGTCTTCACAGGCGAATTCTATCAAACACTTAGAGAAGAGCTAACACCTATGCTTCTCAAAATCTTCCAAAATATAGCAGAGAGAGGAACACTCCCAAACTCATTCTACGAGGCCACCATCACCCTGGTACCAAAACCAGACAAAGATGTCACAAAGAAAGAAAACTACAGGCCAATATCACTGATGAACATAGATGCAAAAATCCTCAACAAAATACTAGCAAACAGAATCCAACAGCACATTAAAAGCATCATACACCATGATCAAGTGGGGTTTATCCCAGGAATGCAAGGATTCTTCAATACATGCAAATCAACAAATGTGATATACCCATATTAACAAATTGAAGGAGAAAAACCATATGATCATCTCAATAGATGCAGAGAAAGCTTTTGACAAAATTCAACACCGATTTTTGATAAAAACCCTACAGAAAGTAGACATAGAGGGAACTTTCCTCAACATAATAAAGGCCATATATGACAAACCCACAGCCAACATCGTCCTCAATGGTGAAAAACTGAAAGCATTTCCACTAAGATCAGGAACAAGACAAGGTTGCCCACTCTCACCACTATTATTCAACATAGTTTTGGAAGTTTTAGCCACAGCAATCAGAGAAGAAAAGGAAATAAAAGGAATCCAAATCGGAAAAGAAGTAAAGCTGTCACTGTTTGCAGATGACATGATACTATACATATAGAATCCTAAAGATGCTACCAGAAAACTACTACAGCTAATCAATGAATTTGGTAAAGTTGCAGGATACAAAATTAATGCACAGAAATCCCTTGCACTCCTATACACTAATGATGAAAAATCTGAAAGTGAAATTAAGAAAACACCCCCATTTACCACTGCAACAAAAAGAATAAAATATCTAGGAATGAACCTACCTAAGGAGACAAAAGACCTGTATGCGGAAAATTATAAGACACTGATGAAAGAAATTAAAGATGTTACAAATAGATGGAGAGATATACCATGTTCTTGGATTGGAAGAATCAACACTGTGAAAACAACTCTACTACCCAAAGGAATCTACAGATTCAATGCAATCCCTATCAAACTACCACTGGCATTTTTCACAGAACTAGAACAAAAAGTTTCACAATTTGTATGGAAACACAAAAGACCCTGAATACCCAAAGCAATCTTGAGAAAGAAAAACGGAGCTGGAAGAATCAGGATCCCTGACTTCAGACTATACTACAAAGCTACATTAATCAAGACAGTATGGTACTGGCACAAAAACAGAAATATAGATCAATGGAACAGGATAGAAAGCCCAGAGATAAACCCATGCACATATGGTCACCTTATCTTTGATAAAGGAGGCAAGAATATACAATGGAGAAAAGACAGCCTCTTCAATAAGTGGTGCTGGGAAAACTGGACAGCTACATGTAAAAGAATGAAATTAGAACATCCACTAACACCATACACAAAAATAAACTCAAAATGGATTAAAGACCTAAATGTAAGGCCAGACACTATCAAACTCTTAGAGGAAAACATAGGCAGAACACTCTATGACATAAATCACAGCAAGATCCTTTTTGACCCACCTCCTAGAGAAATGGAAATAAAAACAAAAATAAACAAATGGGACCTAATGAAACTTAAAAGCTTTTTCACAGCAAAGGAAACCATAAATAAGATGAAAAGACAACCCTCAGAATGGGAGAAAATATTTGCAAATGAAATAACTGACAAAGGATTAATCTCCAAAATTTACAAGCAGCTCACGCAGCTCAAAATAACCCCAAACAACCCAACCCAAAGATGGGCAGAAGACCTAAATAGACATTTCTCCAAAGAAGATATACAGATTGCCAACAAACACATGAAAGAATATTCAACATCATTAATCATTAGAGAAATGCAAATCAAAACTACAATGAGGTATGACCTCACACCAGTCAGAATGGCCATCATCAAAAAATCTACAAACAATAAATGCTGGAGAGGGTGTGGAGAAAAGGGAACCCTCTTGCACTGTTGGTGGGAATGTAAATTGATACAGCCACTATGGAGAACAGTATGGAGGGTCCTTAAAAAAATAAATATAGAACTCCCATATGACCCAGCAATCCCACTACTGGGCATATACCCTGAGAAAACCACAATTCAAAAAGAGTCACGTACCAAAATGTTCATTGCAGCTCTATTTACAATAGCCAGGACATGGAAGCAACCTAAATGTCCACCATCGGATGAATGGATAAAGAAGATGTGGCACATATATACAATGGAATATTACTCAGCCATAAAAAGAAACCAAATTGTGTTATTTGTATTGAGGTGGATGGACCTAGAGTCTGTCATACAGAGTGAAGTAAGTCAGAAAGAGAAAAACAAATACTATATGCTAACACATATATATGGAATCTAAAAAAAAAACCAAAACATGGTCATGAGGAACCTAGGGGCAAGATGGGAATAAAGATACAGACCTACTAGAGAATGGACTTGAGGATACGGGGAGGGAGAAGGGTAAGCTCCTACAAAGTGAGAGAGTGGCATGGACATATATACACTACCAAACGTAAAAGAGATAGCTAATGGGAAGCAGCCACATAGCACAGGGAGATCAGCTCTGTGCTTTGTGACCACCTAGACGGGTGGGATAGGGAGGGTGTGAGGGAGAGAGACACAAGAGGGAAGAGATATGGGGACATATGTATATGTATAACTGATTCACTTTGTTATAAAGCAGAAACTAACACACCATTGTAAAGCAATTATACTCCAATAAAGATGTTAAAAAAAGAACAAAAGAGCATTGCTCACCACCCAGTTCCACAAGGATTAAGTCACAACCCACTGCAGTCACCAACAAACAGTGCACCCTGAGAGGAATTCAGGATGAGGTACTCTGTGCTTTGGAGAAACAGGCCCTTAGATAGTTAGATGTATATCTCAAGAATTTCAATGACCCCCAGATTCTTGCATCTGCCCATATACAGAAAAGCACTAACATCATCAAACTGAGATATTTGTTCTTTCTGATTAGCACTAATCTTTTACCAAGATGTATGCTTGACTGCATGTATTTCCTAGCCCCCCCAAAAAAAAAAATCATGTATAAACTAGCATCTCCTCCCCCTCTTCAGAGCAGTTCCTCAGAGCTGTCTCCCAGGCTATAGTCCTCAGTAAGACCCTGAATAAAACTTAATTTCACAGCTCTCATGTTGTGTGTTTTTCTTTAAGTCTCCACTACCACAGCAGAATTGAATAGTTGTGACAGAAACTGTATAGCTCAAAAATCTAAAATACTTGCCCAAGACCTGTTGTTTCACCATTGCATCCATATCACCAAGCTTGGCATGTAAGCTTTTGAAAAATTACTTGTCCATGTTAGTCTCTCTCATTCTGTCTGTCTCTCTCTCTCTCTCTCTCTCTCTCTCTCTCTCTCTCATTCTCTCTCTCTTATAAACTAACTGCCAAGATTCTCTTTTGACTTGCCTTTTTGGTTCAATAGAATGGATTTAGCAAGTCTTGGAGACAATGCCCTTCACGAAACGTTTCACTAGTTCCAGGACACTTTATCAAAACAGGGCTCATTTTACTTTTCCACCAGTAAGCAGCTGCAAAGAGTGCTGCCTCCCCAATAAGAAACTGTCCTCTGGGAGACTTGACATTCTCCATTTAATTACCAGAAACAGAGTCAGATTACTTCCCCTGGGCATTACCCTATCTCAGCCAGGAAAGTAAGTCACACAAGAGGAGGACGGGGTGTGTGCCCTGATACCGAGGCTGCCCACCTCCACCATCAAATAAAATAAAAGGAACCTTACTCTCAGTCTTCTTTTCCTCTCACATCATCTCATTCCGCGGTCCCCCCAAAAATGTTTCAGTTCATTCGGCTCCAGATAACCTCAAAAGAATAAGTCCTTCCCAGCCTGTGGATAGATACCAAGAAAACTGCTACAATTTTAAAACAAGGTATTTTACCTACTTCAGCTCTTAGCAAAGTTTGTCAGGAATGCAAGACCAGCATTCTTTAATTTGGAAGGAGACACAGAGCAGAGCCTCTGGGCCACTGGGAAGGAAACTGGTGAGAATCATGAGTTATAATCTTCCAAGGTCCTCTCCTTGGAGGTTCAAACAGCCCCTTTCATGGCACAGTATGATTTTATTTGTTAGTCTCCTTCAGCTGCTGGGGAGATCCCAGACCTAGTTCTCGGGATGCTCCCAGGTGATTATCCAACAACGGATTCACTCTGGCCCCTTAGGAATGTCAGTTCTTGTGCAGCATAATTCGATTTCTGCAAAACAGGACTAATTTTCTCATCTC
This sequence comes from Globicephala melas, assembly GCF_963455315.2. NCBI lineage: Eukaryota > Metazoa > Chordata > Mammalia > Artiodactyla > Delphinidae > Globicephala > Globicephala melas. The sequence continues at coordinate 18,964,564 of NC_083328.1, forward strand.
TTGTCTGTTTTCATAGTGGTGCTCTGAGAGGAAAATTCGGTGAGATGGAGAATTAGATGATACTGCTACAGTCCATCAGATCTAGTCCCTTATCTCCAGGCTGTATTGCACAAGGATCAAAGAATTTTAAGGCCATTGCTCATTTTCTAGAGGAGCACAGTGAGGAGAAGTCTTTTATGTGACTGCATTTCCAACAGCCTAGATGACACCTCCCTTTGTACAGCTAATAGGTTTGTCAAGTCTATCATGTCGAGAACTCTTGGTTTCTTCTCATTGTCCCCAGACTCCCTCCTCCCCATGTAAATATACAGCTACACTGTCCACCTGCCTCAGGCCACAGCCTGAAAGTTGTCCTTGGTTCCTTTCTTTCATGGAAGCCCCACGTCCAACCCATCAGCAACCTGATCACCTCTGCCTCCCAAATCCTTCCATTTCTCTCCATTCTCCACTGCTGTTCCCCTAAACCAAGCCCCCCATCTCCATTCACCTGGAATACTTACTGCTACTACTACAAAATAATTTTTTTAACTCATTGCTCTTTCTGTTTCTACCCTTCATCTGCTACAAAGTAGTTTCTATCAGCAGCCATAGTTATCTTCTGAAATATGAATACCATAAAGACTTTCCACTGCTTCAAGTTCTCTGATGGATTCTCCTTCACTTACAATGAAATCCAATCTCTTCCTTGGCCTATAAGGCTATAACCTTGTATATAGCGATCAGGGTTTTTATATAGAGATCAGGGTTTCTCAACCTTGGGGCTTTGGACATTGAGGGATGGATAATTCTTTTGGCGGGAGCTGTCCTGCACATTGTAAGAGGTTTAGCAGCATCTATGGCCTCCACCCACTGGATGCCAGTAGCATATCCACAACCCCAAATGGTGACCCTGCCTGTCAATCCAAACTCTCCAAACTCATCTAAAGCCAGCTCCCTGCCCTGGTTCACTATGCTCTAACCTCACTGTCCCACTTTCAGGCTTGTTACCAAATTTACATTTGCTGCTCCTCTGCCTAGAAGGTTCTTCTCCCAGATCTGCATATGGCTCCTTGCCATCACCCAGATCTCAGTTCAAATCATTACCTCCTTAGAAAGGTCTTCCCTAACATAAAGCAACCTAAAGCAGTCTACCCTTCACCCTCCACCTCGTATTCCCCTTCTCACTGTCCAGTTTATTTCCTTCATAGCACTTACTAGTACCCGAAATTATCATATTCATTTATTTGTTTTGTCTGTGGTCCTTTCCTAGACTATAAGCCATAAGAGACCTTGGTCCATCCTGCTTTCCTCTGAATCACCAGTGCCTAGCTAGAGACTGCATATAGTATGTATTTAATAAATAGTTATTAACAAATGGCTCAATGAATGGATAAATAAGATTAGAACTCATGTCTGTAAGGGCTTTATACAGGATTCCTTCCAAGGGCCCAACACAGTTGGATTAAGAGAGAAATTATCTACCACAAGAAACTATCACTTGTTAAGAATACAGATTTCCTGAGTTCAAATCCCAGCTCTGCCATTCATCACCTGTGTGACCTCAGGCAAGTTGCTAAGCTCTCCAACCCTCAATTTTCTGGTCCATAAAGTGGGAATAATAATGGTCTCTTCCTCATAGGACTGTTGCAGGTATTAAGTGAGATAATAAATATAAAATTCTGAATGGTAGTTTATAAACATAAAACTCTTAGTGCTATTTTATACTTAAATATAAAAACTCACAGAGTAAGTACTGTGTGTTTGTTGTTTGTTGTTATTGTGGTATGGTGTTTCAAGAATTTTTCAGGGGATGATGACAACCACTGCAGGATACAAAATTCCAGTGCCTCGCCATCAATCTACTTTGAAAGAAGAAAAGCAGTCCCACAGAACTTTCTATCAGGAACTTTTTCCCTGAAGCTATTGCCCTCCAGTTAAAATAAACCTGACTTTATCTTGGGCCCCAGCAGAGAACTACTTATGTCCAGTAAATTTTAATAGCACAGAATAATATAATTGCCATCTCTTAGCATTCTCTTCTCCAGGGTAAATAATTATAATGCCTTCAATGCCTACTTGCTTTTCCCACTTTCTGATCTTTTTACATTCATTGTTCTCAGTTTGGAAATAGATCCAAAAGAAGGAGAGCTGCTGTTGTCACAGCAGCTGTAAAGTGATGGACAACCAAGTTCAAATGAAATAAGAAAAGTTGAGTTGTTTTTGTTATTTTTTCTTTTCATTTTCCTTTCTGATCGAAAACATTCCATTGTTTTGAAAAGGAGACATGTGGCTGACACTGTCATTCTTGTATATTGCCTCCTGATCTCCACCCTCCTCAACCCTCAATGGAAAGGGAGAATTATCAAAGCAGGATGGGAGCCTACCAAGGTCTCTTATGGCTTATAGTCTAGGAAAGGACAAAACAAATAAATGAATATGATAATTTCAGGTACTAGTAAGTGCTATGAAGGAAATAAACTGGACAATGAGAAGGGGAATACGAGGTGGAGGGTGAAGGGTAGGCTGCTTTATCCTCCTTATCCTTGGGGAACTAGAGTTTACCTAATGTATCATAGTCTGTTTGTTTGTTTGTAACTTCTCAGCACCCTGTGCATCTGTCTTCAGCTCTAGGAAATTTTCTTCTATTGTTTATGTAATGATTCTCTCCCTCTTATTCTCTGTTATCTTTTTTGGAACATTGGTCCAATTAATTTTGTGACGTACAGGTCTATCCTCCCTGCCAACATTTCAACTGGATGGTAAAATTGTAAAATATTAAATAAATAGTATTGAGCCTGCTGGCTAGCCTTTTGAATGAATAGTGCTACATCCTTAACTATTTCTTTACACCATAACAAATATCAAAAGGACAAAAAAGGGCTTCCCTGGTGGCGCAGTGGTTGAGAGTCCGCTTGCTGATGCAGGGGACACGGGTTCGTGCCCCGGTCCGGAAGATCCCACATGCTGCGGAGCAGCTGGGCCCCGTGAGCCATGGTCGCTGAGCCTGCGCGTCCGGAGCCTGTGCTCCGCAACGGGAGAGGCCACAACAGTGAGAGGCCCGCGTACCGCAAAAAAAACTCAAGTTGAAAATTACTTTTAAAAAGATGAATTTTAAAATAAATTTGGAATGGGAAGGCTTTCCAACTGTGGCATAAGATCCAGAAGCCACAGAAGAAAAAATTAAATAAAGATAAATAAATTGACCTTATAAAAATTTTTAGGGACTTCTCTGGTGGTCCAGTGGTTAGGACTCCAAGCTTCCACTGCAGAGAGCACAGGTTCAAATCCTGGTCAGGGAATTAATATCCTGCATACTGCGTGGCAAAAAATAAATAAATAAAATAAAATAAAATAAAATAAATTTTAAATGTCAGCACAGCAAAAAATACAAACCAGTATAGCTGGTTATCTGTTTTGTGAGGAAGGAAAATGGATCTGAGATTAAGATATATACCTAGATCCCTGGGCAGTGGAGAACGACTTGGCCTGGATGGAGAGTGATTGATATATCAGGGACAAGGGGATGGACATGGTGGAAGTGGGCATGAAGGGTGAATATATTCCTGTCCACTAAAGAGCATCCATCAGGGATAAAGCACTATAAAACTTGGAAGACAAAATGCTCAGCCAGTTGACAACAGTCAATATCTATCATAAGCCACCCCAGTGATGGCACAATTGGTACATCCAGTAACCGGTCTACAGGAGGGCAAAAAGCTTCACCCCTGAACCCCCAGCTGAAGACAACTCTGAAAGTTCATCCAAGCTTCAAAACTACCTATAGGGTCAGCTAAGGTCTCTGCTGAGACTGCATCTTAGCTCAACTTCTCCCTCTGCCCAATCCTGCTTCCTCCCTTCCCTTCTATAATTGTTGATTCCAATAGGACACCCTGATAAACCTCTTACCCACAACTCTTTGTCTCAGAGTCTACTTCTTGGGGAACCCAACTTGCAGCATCCAAAACATTTGAGAATGCCTCTTCCCCATACACTGGCCAACAGTGGGATACATATGACTTTAATTCTTTCCTACTTGATAGGACAAAAGTAGTATCTCTTTGTTGTTTTAAATTGGAGGAAGGTAAACTCTTATGCTTTATCATCATTACACATTGAAGTACACATTGAAGTAACATCTTAGGAGGGCAACTTTAAAAAAATATAAAAGTTTAAAATTATATATACCCTTTTAACGAAGTGATTTTTTAAAATTTTTTATATTTTGAGATAGTTGTAAGGAATAATAATTTGTAATATTGTAAATATTAGTTGTAAGAAATAATACACAGAAATCCCATGAAATCTTTATTCATTTTCCCTAATGATAACATTTTATAAAACTATGGTACCATATCACAACTGAGATATTGACAATGACACAATCCATTCAACTTATTCAGATTTCCCATTTTACTTGTACTCACGTGTGTGTGTGTGTTTGCATGTCTCTGTGTGTATTTAGTCCTATAAAATTTTATCACATTTGGGTTCATATATCCACCTCCACAGTCAAGACACTGAGCAGTTCCATCACCACAAGGATTATTCTCTTTGCCTTTTTTACGAATAAAAATAATATTTAATTTTTTAGGTTTGATGATATTTGTAGTATTTGCCAGCTTTTTTTTCCCTTTGCCTTTTTATAACCACCCTCACCTCCCTCCCACCCTCTACCACCCTACCCCCATCCTATTCCTAACCCATGCTAATCCCTAATCTGTCTGTAAAGGGAATGATACCGTATTTTAACCTTTTAGGATTGGCTCTTTTCATGCAACATAATTCCCTAGTTTCATCCAAGATGTAGTGTGTACCAACAGTCTATTCTTTTGTACTGCTGAGGTGTGTTCTGTGGTTTGGAATGCAAAGCAAACCATAGTTTGCTTAACCATTCACCTGTTGAAGGACATCTAGGTTGTTTTTTATCTAGCAATTCAAGATGTGGAAATGTAATCCTCAAAGGCAAAGTGTGCACAATAGAAAAGAAATGGAAGAAACCCAAAGTTCATCAGCGAAGACCTGATTAAGCAAACTGCATTAGTTCACGTAATGTACATGTGCCTTTATAGAGAGAGTCCATATATAACTGAGTTATAGAAGAGCAAAACTAGTATTTCCTTATGTGCTTTTTTAAGTGTTACTAACAGCAAGGAAAGTGGAGAGAACAGTGTTTTCATGTTTCCATTAATACCATTCTGTAAATTCTATATTCCTAATATTTATCCTTCTCATATTGCATTGGCCAGGTTCTCACTAGAATGTAATTATAAGTAGCTAAAGCAGGCATCCATGTGTTGCTTCTTACTTAATGACAATGTTTCTAAAGGTTCACCATTAAGTATAACATTAAAGAGTATAGATGCTCCTTACCTCTATTGCTAGTGTTTTTTGATCATGAAAAAAACAGTTGCATTTAGCAAATGTCTTCCCAGTATCCAATGAATGATTTTCTCCTTTAATCAGTAAATACAGTAAGTTACATTGATAGTTACATTGATCCCCAAACTTGAATTTCTCAGATAAATCTTACTTGATCAAGATGTACCTTTTTAATACACCACTAGACTCAATTACCTAGGTTTTTTTTTTTTAGCGTTTTTGCCTCTACATTCATAAGTGATATTAGCCTGTAATTATATTTTCTTGTTTTGATATCAGGAAAAATCTAGCCTTATAAAATAAGATTGGTGGGTCCCATATTTTTTCTATGTTCTGAAATGTAAGATGGCAGTGAGTTCTTCCCTGACACTCAGTAGAACTTGCCTATATAACTACAAAGGACTTGTCTCCGGGGTGACAGGGCAGGAGAGCAGGTTGGTAGGTGGGCCTCTAACTACCATTTCTATTTTTGTGGGTGTTTCTGTTGGTTTTCTCGGGCCAATTTTTGAGAATTTATATTTTTCTCTGAGATTTTTAGTCCATTCATCTAGGTTTTCAAGTGGATTGATATAAAGTTATATAGTTGAATCATATCATCCACATATTTAGTATATGTGAATTCAACTACACGTGCTCCATTCAAATTTTTAAAATTTTTTTAAAGAAAAGAAAAAAGAGGGAGGCTGACAGTTTAAATTATGCGGAAAATTCCTCCAGTTATTCCGATTACAGAGGCTATGCCTCACCTGAGCAAGATGTGAATCTGCTGTTCATGCAGCCAGTCTGTTTCTACATTTGAGCACCTCCCCAATCCCAGCGTGATTCTACAGTTTAAAGGTATTTTTCATATAAGTTGGTCACTAATGGAAGAAGTAGCAATGGGATTCAAAACTGAAGAAAAACATTAGATTTTTACAAAAGCTTATCTGTCTCCAACATGAGCACAACTTACAAAAGAATGGCAATGGCAATTTTCGTTATATGCAGTTTTTGCCTCACCTTCTGACTTCGGCAAAGCTGCTATACAAAGTAGTCTCCCAATTTGAAAAATCTCCTCTGTATCCATCCTATATCTCCTTCATCTTTCCCAACACCATGTGTGTCCTCTTCCTTTGCCTTGATCGTACTTACAGAGAGTTGGTGTGTTTTCATCAGCCTTTTAAAAAATTTGCTTTGGGTTTTATGGATCATCTCAACTTGTTGTTGTTGTTTTTTCCTGTTTCCTTTGTTTCTGCTTTTATTTTTATTAATTTGATCCATCTGTTTTATTTGGGTTATTTTAGTTTTGTTTTCTTGCCCACTGCTGCTGGAGTGTAGTTTGAGATTTCAAAGGGAAATTTAGCAGTACTTTAAAACAAAAACAGAAACAGTACATATAAGGGCTTCCCTGGTGGCGCAGTGGTTGAGAGTCTGCCTGCCGATGCAGGGGACATAGGTTCGTGCCCTGGTCCGGGAAGATCCCACATGCTGTGGAGCGGCTGGGCCCGTGAGCCATGGCCGCTGAGCCTGCGCGTCCGGAGCCTGTGCTCAGCAACGGGAGAGGCCACAACAGTGAGAAGCCCGTGTACCGCAAAAAACAAACAAACAAAACAAAAAAACAGTACATACTTTCTGACCCAGCAGTTTCACATCTTGGAATCCATCCTAGAGAAGGATTCACACATTTGTCCAAAGAGGAAATATAAAAATTTTCTTTTCATGCTATTGTTTAAAACAAAAAAAGAATAAAAACCTAAAAGTACATCAATATGAATATAACTTACTAAACTATGCTATACTGAAACTGAAACTATGGAATAGTATATAGCAGATAAAAAGAGAAATAGAGCTTTGCAAATGCTGCTTTATTTTTTTTTCTCTAAATAGCTATCCAGTTGTCTTTAAACCTTTCTCCACCACTTGGATATTCTATCCTTGTAATATATACTAAAATCTCATCTGTTCTTGGATCTATATTTCTATACTTATTCAATGCCATGGAGCTGTTAGTCTCTCTGTCTATATTCTGCTGTTATGAATTTTGTTGCTTTATAATGTACTTTTTAAATAAATTTATTTATTTTTATTTTTGACTATGTTGGGTATTTGCTGCTGCACGTGGGCTTTCTCCAGTTGCAGTGAGCAGGGGCTACTCTTCGTTGTGGTGCGTGGGCTTCTCATTGCAGTAGCTTCTCTTGTTGTGAAGCATGGGCTCTAAGAGAGTGGGCTTCAGTAGTTGTGGCACACAGGCTGAGTTGCTCTGTGGCATGTGGGATCTTCCCGGACCAGGGCTCGAACCCATGTCCCCTGCATTGGCAGGCGGATTCTTAACCACTGTGCCACCAGGGAAGTCCCTATAATGTATTTTAATACAAGATGGAACAGGTTATTTCTCATTACACTTCTTTTAGAGAATGTTCCTGGTAATTGCTTCATCTTCCAAGAAAAAACACTATTGAAATTTTGATTGAAGGTGCATTGAATTTCTAGATTTCTTTAGTGAAAACTGACATGTTTACAATTTTGAGTCTTCCTATCCAAGTGCAAGGTTTGACACTCCATTGATTCAAATCTTCTTTTATGGCCCTCAGTAGAGGTTTATAATTTTATTTATTCATATGGATCCTTCAAATTGCTTGTTAAGTTTATCTGTAGATATTTTATGAGTATCATCTCACAAGTATATGGAATCCAGTATATCCAAAACTAAACTTTTAATCTACCTCCTGAAATCTATTCCTTCACCAGGTCCTCTCCAGAGCAATTTGGGCATGTGTATTCATTCACCTGGTGCAATTGTCAGGCATCTGAGTCTGACCTGAGTCCCCCCTCAACCTCACATCCAACTCACAACCAAGTCTAACTATTCTATTTCTAAAATATATCTCAAACCCACTCACTTCTCTTTACACTATCACTCTCCTTGTCCAAGCCAAGCCACCATCTTAACTTGTTTCAATAGCTTCACAACTGCTCTCTTTATGTCCTCTCCTTTCTTCTTCCAATCCCTTCTTTACATGGTAGCATTTTTTTAAGGTAAACTGATCATATCACTCTCATGCTTAAAAATCTCCAATGGCTTTGCATTGCACTTACATGCAATTCAACGTCTTTAGCAAGGGCAACAAGGCCCTAAATGATCTGGCCCCTAACTAGCTCTTCAGCCAGATATCCCACCACTATGCTTCTGATTCAGTGGACTAATTCCAGTTCTTCAAACTATTGACTGTGGTTGATTACATTCTTGCTTCTAATTCTTCACTTCATCCATGTAATAGAATTATATATCTTTGTCTCATTGATATTGGACTTGCCATATGATTCACTTTGGCCAATGGAATGTAAGTAAATGATGCAAACAGAGGCTTTAAATGTGCTGACATGGTTTGGCTTGTCCTCCTGTCACTTGCAGGAGAAAAGTACACTATGATTAGCTGCTGGTTCCAGATTGAGAGACAAGTGCAGCAGACCTGAGCCCACCCCTTACACTAAAATTGTTTTGCCCTAAGCAACCAGAACACTCTTGAGCAGAACAATTTGTTGTTTTAATCCACTAAGATTTGGGGATTGTTTGTTACACAGCATTCATCACAGCAATAACTCACTAATGCACTAAGTTCCTTCCTATCTCAGAGTCTTTGCTTAATGTATGTACTTCTCTAGACTAGAAAAGTGTCATGATGGTTATATCTGTGTCTATTCTATGTATCTCTGTATAGACAGGGCCTAACATAATACTTGTTATGTGGTAGTAACTAAATAAATATTCATGAAATAAATTATTAGTAGTATTGTAAATACTATTTTTGATTCCATTAAACTTTGTAACATTGTTATAGGTATATAATTGGCTTTATCTGTCCTGCTATCAATAATCTGACTGAACTCTTTTATTGTTTCTAATCACTTTCCAGTTGAGTCTTTTGGGTGGTCTATAACTAAAATCATGTCATGTAGTTGTAGTCTGTTAAATTGTGGTCCCAATAAACCACACCTCCCAGCATTCACACCCTTGTGTAGTCCATTGCCATTGATTCTGGGCAGCGCCTGTGACCTGCTTTTTTTAATCAATAGACTATGGCGGAAGTGACACTGTGTCTAAGCTTTAAGGAAGCCTAGAAGATTCTACTTTTGTGCTTTTGGGAGCCCACACCTACCTTGTAAGAAGTCTGGTTCCCCCACTGGAGAGATCACATCGAAAGGCCACATAGAGAGAGAGAGAGAAGGGGAGGAGCTACCCCAGTTGGCAGAATCATGAGCAAATGAAATGGTTGTGGTCTTAGGCCACTGAGTCTTGGAGTAGTATGTTACACATTAATAAATCATTGAAACATCTGTAAATAACAACTCTGTGTCCTCAGTTAAAATTGCTGTGCTACTTTACAAGCCTATCTAAATGTATTAGCTAGGTTTTGATCCCATTTTGTGATTCATCAAAAAAACCATAATAAATCATAGTACTTGCTTAGGAAAGTAAAATTGAAGAAAAAAGGCATCAAAACTACTCATACTGGTTATTTCAAGAGTGTGGGATTATGGAGGGAGAGGCTTTCAATTTTCATTATATTTTTCTGTAATGTTTAAATTTTATATCACAATATGCATTACTTGCCTCATTTTATTCCTCACTTTAGTGGAAATTCTTTAACATTTCACTATTAAGTGAACACTGGCTTTTTTTTTACAATAGGTGTAAATGTGTGTCAATTTTACATATTTTGTCATGTTAAGCACGTCCCCTTATTGTTATGTAACCAAATGTTTAAAAATCAGCATTGGATTTTGAAAAATACTGAATATCCATTTTTGCATTTATCTAAATTAAATAATTTTTCTCCTTTTATCTGTCAATATGGTCATTTATATAACCTAATATTAAATCATCCATGCATTACTGATTTTCCTGGTGAAAGAAAAATCTTCCTAATACAGTAGGGGATCTGCCACAGGAGAATTTCATGAGGAAGGATTGGGGCTTGAGAGAGAAGCAAATAAGTGTCCCCAAGTCTCTTCAAATTGGCCCAATAGACAAGGAGTCCACATGTCCAGAATGTAAGCACTTTCTGAATTCCTTAAAGAAAAACTCACCCCACACCAAATGCCCTTTAATCACAATCCACATTCACTGCCCGAGCCACAGTGATTTTCAGCTGTGCTAAAGGAACCACACTAATCAATCTAGACAACCAAATAGTTCAAGCAAACACAGTGAAAGAGAGGTCTGAGGCTGAATAAGCAGAGGAACTAACCCCAAATGAAGTAGAGTTAATACAAGAATCAGAAGAGAACTCTAAAATAAGTATAGTTAATACACTAAGAGACAGTTGAGTACATATCACATTCTTAAATCAAAATTAGACTGCCAACAATAAAAACAAGCAGAATTCATGAAATTTAAATCATGGATGCTAAATTAAAAACCCAGAATAAAAGCTGAGTAGCAGGACAAACACATGAAGACCAACTTGGGGACCTGGAAAATTAAAGTAGTTTTTTCTCTAGAACACAGTGCTAAAGTAAAAATAAGAATTTTTCTACCCCGACACTCTCTCCATCCTTCCTACATAGCTCTGGAAAATTTAGAGTCATCTTGTTGAGCACGCCCTAAGAGCAGGAAGACAGAAGCTGTCACTTTACTTTCAAAAATCTTTAAATACAATCTTTAAATTTAAATTTTAAATTTTAATAAAATAAATAATAAAATTAAAATAAAATCTTTCAATGGAATTTGAAATATTACATGGGATACATTTTCTAAAATAGACTTTTCCATGGCTTGAGGTGAACTGAGTGACTAATAGTGACCAGGAAAATCCTGGAGCTTCCCTGGGATCTCTCTCATGGCTCCAGAATGGGTTTGAACAGACAGTGGAAAACAAAAATAAAACGGTTGAATCATTATCCCTACAGTCCTGCTGGTTCCACCTAACGACTCCATTTGGTTTTCAAACTATAGAGTACATCAGAAACTCCAAGAGAGCTTGTTAAAAATAGATCCGGGGGCTTCCCTGGTGGCACAGTGATTGGGAGTCCCCCTGCCAATGCAGGGGACATGGGTTCGAGCCCTGGTCTGCGAAGATCCCACATGCCACGGAGCAACTGAGCCCGTGTGCCACAACTACTGAGCCTGTGCTCTAGAGCCTGCAAGCCACAACTACTGAGCACACGTGCTGCAACTACTGAAGCCCACGCGTCGAGAGCCCGTGCTCCACAAGAGAAGCCACTGCAATGAGAAGCCCGCACACCGCAACGAAGAGTAGCCCCCACTCACTGCAACTAAAGAAAGCCTGCACGCAGCAACAAAGACCCAACGCAGCCATTAATTAATTAATTAATTAATTAAAGAAAGAAATAGAAAAAAAAAGATCCAGAGGCCCCAAGACCCAGAGAGTCATAGTCAGAAAGTCTGTAGGGGGTCCAGAAATCAGTATTTTAAACAAGCCCCACCAAATAATTTTGATCAAGTTAACCTGCTCACCACACCTTAAATAATACTCTTCAAACTCACAGCCCAATCTACAATTGCTTTCCTCTGTGCCTCAATGCAAGCTTTTCATTTCCCTTAAAAATCCCTACCTCCATTTCAACAGCCTGAAATACCATTTCTTTAGCAAAGCTCTCCTGGATCCCCTTCTGGGTTCCCATTTTCTTCCCTTACTTGGGGCATTTGTAACCTTCCCCAAATTTTAGCACTCTGGTTAAAGGCACAGGCTTTGGATTAAAACAGACCAGGGTTCAGGTCCCAGCTTTGCCACTTATTAGCTGTGTGACCTTGACCAAATCGTTTAAATGTCACATGTCAAATCAGCAGTCGGGAAGGGGAGAGTAAAGGCCCAAGAGCTGGAAAGAGAACACCACATACAACAAATCCAAAGGACCAGAGGTAAGAAATGAGGTTGGAGCTGCAGAACAGTTTAAGAGTTCAAACCAGGGACAAGAAAGAGAGAAGAAAGAGGTTAAGAAATCAGCAAAACAAAAAGAAAGAAAAGAAATCAGCAGCGGGGTAGAGATTTGGGTGTCGAACATTTGCAGCTGGCTCACATGACTCATATGATTCTTGAGGGCCATTGTACACACTTCTCCCCTGATCCACCTTCAGTGACATTACATTATGCTTGAAATCAGCCACTACAGTATTTATACCAGGGAACTCGGCAGACCCTGCAAATCAGAGTTTTATTTTTTTAGCAAGTTGATTGTCCAAACTTTCCCAGAACACCACTGAGTCTATCTGAGGAGATCAGTTGATCTTAAACATCAAAATTTGTGAGTCGTCTTTTTTGGCAGGCAGGTTCATGGTGCATGGGCAGAACAGGCTCACCCAAATGGCCATGAGGGGAAAGAAAGGAATGAACGAACAAACAAATGCATGCATGAATATATGAATGAATTTTCCTGAAGGAGTTCCTAATATGAACTCCTAAAGCAAAGGCATTATAAGCAATTTTACTAATTGCAGCTTTTCAGGTGGCAAATGAGAGAGGCATCCTCTACAGACTGCAGTCAAGAACTCAAGCATCATTATTCAATCACAGACATCACTTCATGAAGCCCAGTAAATAGACATTTCCAGGAAATTTGGCAAAGCCAGTTTTTGCAACCTCCTTCCCCTTTCAGCGAGGAGAGTGGGAAAGTTCATGATGGGAGTTTCTCAGCTGAATGAAACTCATGAACAAACATGGATTGGACTCCCCCAACAGGTGAAGACTCTCTGATTGCTCCAGGATCAAATATACAATTAGGAAGCTGACACATTTCAGACCTCAGCAGTCTCTCCGCGCTAGGTCTCTCCACCAAAACCATCTCGGCTGGCTAGATCAAGGAATGTGTTACTGATTTTTAACATCTGGACAGGAAATGATAGTTGGCATACAGTTAACTTAAGCCAAGGTTGGATTACAAATTAGCTGTGAGAGCTATAACATACTTTCTGCCTCTTTACCTGATGTATAACCATGTAGTCAGTCAGAAGTGTTGAAAAAAATGTAGACTGAACAAGTTTTGGTATATGCTTTAAAAAAAAAAGCCAAGGATGGACCTAGAGATTATCACACTAAGCGAAGTAGTCAAAAAGAGAAAGACAAATACCATATGATATTACTTATATGTGGAATCTAAAATATGACACAAATGAACCTATCTATGAAACAGAAACAGACTCACGGACATAGAGAACAGACTTGTGGTTGCCAAGGCAGGTGGGGAGGGGAGGGAAGGAATAGGAGTTTGGGATTAGCAGATGAACACTATTATACATAGGATGGATAAACAACAAGGTCCTACTGTATAGCACAAGGAACTATATTCAATATCCTGTGACAAACCATAATGGAAAAGAATATGAAAAAGAATATATATATACATGTATGTTTAACTGAGTCACTTTGCTGTACAGAAGAAATTAACACAACATTGTAAATCAACTATACTTCGATTAAATTTTTTTTTAATGAAAACATAAAGAAGCCAAGGGACCTGCACAGATTCCTCAACTCATTTTGAACTTTCCAGATCTTTATTTGGAGAAATCATTGTATAACCTGCTAAATATTTTTAGTGTATGCTTTAGAAGCCCAGAAAATGTGAATGTGTCCTTTAAGTATATCTATTATCAGAGCAACAAGATAATAAAACAGCTGCAGCAGAGCCTGATTAAGTTGTGATGCCTTCACCTATAGGTGCTCAATAAATACTTGGTGTTGAACAAATGCAGTAGAGTTAGAGAAGAAGAAAGCTTATAAGAAGGTGTCTCTTATCCTTTTCCAGCTTAGACCAAGCTGCTCAAAAGGAAAACTTGATTAGTAAGGAATCAGACATTCTCCCTCCTGGGAAGAAGGCTCAGAGGAGGCAAAATGAGCAGGATGCTGTAGACAGTAATACTGATTAGGAAATTAGGAAGCAAAATAATCTCTTCTCACCAATAAATGAAAGCAGGTCACTAGAGGCTTCTTATGAAATTCGAGCACAGTCTCCTGTAAGGACTACCGACTTTAGAGATGCTCTAAGGCTAAAACCGCAGAAGTTGAGTCCCATTTGGGTATGAATTCAGGTTTTGAAACTTACCCTTCTCCTGGTCCTAGTAGTACAATTAGAATTAAATTAAATTGGATCATGAACAGTTGAACTGTTCATGAAAAATGCTAAATCACATTTAGGCATTCATTTTTCTTAAAATTTTGCTCTAACCCTTCGATATTTTTTTTTTATTTTTTATTGAAGTATAGTTGAATTACAATATTCTATTAGTTTCAGGTGTACAACATAGTAACTTGATATTTTTATAGATTATCTATTGGCTATATTCCCTGTGCTGTACATTATATCCTTGTAACGTATCTGTGTTATACCTAATAGTTTGTACCTCTTAATCCCCCTCACCCTTTTTGCCCCTCCTCCCACCCCCTTCCTTCTTGCAACCACCCATCTGTTCTCTGTACCTGTGAGTCTGTTTCTATTTTGTTGTATTTGTTCACTTGTATTATTCTTTAGATTTTACATATAAGTGAAAACATGCAGTATTTCTTTTGATATTTTTAAGTGTTTATAGTCAGTTAATTATGATTTATCTTATTTATTTAGAGTTTTTTTATTTCAGTGTAATTGACTGGCTAAGGTTTGCAGTAGAGACCTAAGGGGACGTCTGTGAGCCCCTGACCCACCCCCTTCTCTAAGAACTGCCTTTGCCCTTCTGGACCTTAGCCACAGTGACTTTCCTACGTGGCCCTGCTTCCCAGCATAGCTGACTGGGTCAGCATGGACACAGGCTCAGGCTGAGACAAATTCTCTCTCTCTCTCTCTCTCTCTCTCTCTGTGGAGAATTTGGACTTGGGATGCAAGGAATAGATTCTAGGTAGTGTGGGAGGATATTTGAATGCTGGACATGTAACTTGGGAGTTTGGGGTTAATTAAGGGCTTTAAAAGCAGACAGACCCAGTTTAGTAAAGAAGTACAAAGCATGTATGCTGACCAAAAAATAAAAGGCGGAAATATGAGACCTGAGAACAAGAAATAGCTTCCTGTGTTCCCAATGGCTTGACAGATTCTGCTTCCAGCCTCCCCAAGTTCTAATTGTTTTTATGTGAAAATTTCCAGCGTCCCTTCTAGTAGATATAAATTAAGGCCAGGATGCAGGAGTAGTTATGACACATTCTAGGGAACAAGTAGCTCATTTTAAAACATAAAGTCAGAGCATATCGTTCTTAGGATCGGAACAATCAATGGTTTTCCATCTCACTCAGTTTTGATAAAAGCCAAAGTAGTCACAATGAACAGTCTACAAGACTCTTGATGATGTGCCTCAGCCTACTCTCTCTCTCCCCTGCTCTCCTACAACCCACTAGCTTTCTCACAGACCCTTGAAATCACCCCAGGGCCCTTGCACTTACAATCTCCTCCTCCAGATATCCGCTTGGCTTGCTCTCTCAGCGCCTTCAAGCCTGGATTCAACAATCGCCCCCTTGATGAGCTATTCCATGAACACCCTTTTTTAAATTGTACCACCTTCCTCTCACTCCCTACTCCTTTCTTGCTTTATGTCTCTTCACGGAACTTACTGCCTTCTGATAGGCTCCATCTGTCTCCCCAGTTAGAATGAAGCTCCGCGGGGTCTGGGATTTTGTTTCTGTTCACTGCTATATTACCAGTGCCAAGAAAGGACAGTGCCTGGTGCTTGATAAATGTTTATTGAATGAATGAATGTGGTTGGTCACAAAATGGCTAAAACAAAAGAGAAGTTATCAAGAGCCAGAGCACATGGAGGCCTGTATGCTGAGACAAGGAGACAGAACCTAAGCCTAAATCCTGTGAGGAGCCATGAAGGGTGACAACAGGGTGTGGTCTGATCAGAGTCATGTTGTAGAACAATCTCTCTAGCTGAAGTGTGGAGTTGAGACTTGGGGAGGGAGTGCAGGGCAGGCAGCAAGACCACTTTTCAGAGACTAAGGCTGTGATCCTGATGAGAAGTCAAGAAGGCCTTAATGGAGACTATGAATGACCACAGGGATGGAGGAGAAGGGACAGAGTGCCAGACATCTAAAGAGAGAATCTGTAGGACATGGTGACCGGTTGACAATAGCAAATATCTAAGAGGGGATGTGATGTCTTAAATGACTCCTTCGTTTCTATTACAGAATATGAGTGGCAGTTTGAAGAAGGAGTGAGTTCAATTTTGCATATATGGAATTTTACGTGCCAATGAAGATGCCCATAACTACAGAGATTTGATGTTCAGTAAAGATCTGAGTTAGACCAAGGAATCTCATTGCATAAATGGTAGTTGCAGGGGACCCAGTTGAAACTGTAGGTTCTGGAATTTTAATGGAAGCCTTACTGTGGCATCCTGCAGTTGCGGGTGAGAGATGGTAGGGAGTATTCCCATTGATAGGAATCAGATGGGAACAGATTTTACTCTCTCTCCAGGTGGAATTTGGAATGCGTTATTCCAATATAATCCCCTATGGTAACTGACCCTGGAGAATAATTAGGTATAGCACTATTGTTCACCTACATTAGGGGTGAATTTGGTCTTGTGGGCTAGCCTAGGGACCTAACCACCTCCTGCATAATGCTGTTTCCCTGGTAAAATGTGTAGCCCATTCACAAGCTGAGGACTGCTGATATTATAAGACGAGAAATCTCCAAACCAGCCCACATTCTGAAGAATTCTAGTTGTACCTTGTGAATTCTTCCATCTAAAGGACAACTGTTTCATAAAATGTGAGTAAAGTATGTTTCTGACTCCCAAGTGGGTTGCTGATGCTGAGGAACATAGATCATCTACACAGTATCGTAGCTGAAGCTCTGAGATGGAAGAAATCCTTAAAGGGAAGAGTATACAGAAAAGAGAGGTAAGATCCCAAGACATGATAACTGAATTTTGGGGACACAAATATCTGAGAATACATTATAAAACTTGGTAAATATGTTACACACAGAGTCCGTGGAATTCAGAGTGCAGGATTTGGATAAAATAAGTAGCTATACTAGCTAGGATTCTTTGGGTTGCAATTAAAAGAAAGTCAAGAGTAAAAGAGAGAGAGAGAGAGAGAGGGAAGGACAGAGGGAGGAAGGAAAAGGAGGGGGTGCCATTGGCTCACATATCTGTAAAGTCAAGGGGTAACTACAGCTTCAGGTGCTACTGGATCCAGGGACCCAAATGATGCTTTCTGGTCAGTTTGGTTTTCTACTATCTCTTGACTCTGGTTTCTTATATGTTGGCTGCTTAACAATCAAGTTGACCCTTCATAGAAGCAAGATGGCTGCCATCAGTTTCAGGTTTGTTTTTATTTTCCCAACACCTTAACAGAAAGAGGATGCCTCTTTTCCAATCTGTCCAACAAAAAGAGTGAACACAAGTGATTGGAAGAGCTTGGGTCATGTGCCATCCCTAAACTAACACTACACCCAGAGGGAATAGAACCCCTATTAGCCACACCTGGGTCACATGCAACCTAAAATGCAATCAGGCTTGAAGTAGGAGAAATAAGTGATTCCCCAAGGAAACTATGGATTCTATTACCAGAAGGAGGATTAGATGCCAGGCAGCAAGAATACCAGATGTCTCAGGGGAACCAGGCTGGAGAAAACCCTCCTTAGGGGCTTCTCTTCCCCAGAAGGCCTCTTTGAGGGCTGATCCAAAGGTGTTGATGGCCTTAGTGAGCTCAAGGAGTCAAAAAAAGATTTCACATAAAGTGTGGAAAGGATGGATATTGACTGAGGATATAACTCCCTCCGATGAATGCATTTATCTCAAACCTCTCTGTTCCACCACCCTTCTGCTACAACACCCAAGTTGATTTTAATACCCAGCCTTCCCCAGCGTCCAGTGTCACTTTGATCTCTGCTGTTATTTGGCAGAATGATTGAGAAGAAAAAAAGGAAATTAAGTTCAGCAATTCTTGAGATTGAGGTGAGTATGGAAACAAAGCACACTTCTGAAGCTTGTAGGTGTGCTTCTACATAGGGTGTCCCCCCACTTCCCCTCACTTTAGAGTTTCATAATGGGTATGGCCCACCCTTAGGCCATATTTCTAAAAAAAGAGAAATTATTATACTACTTGTAGGGAGATTGAATCATAGGACCTGCCAGATCCCCTATTTTAAGTGGCAGGGGAAGAGGCGATGGGTTGGAGCAAAGAAGGACTGGGGTGGACTCAGCTCAGGCACCAGCCAATGGACCAGTGTCAGTAACTGGTTTAGTAAAGCAGTCTGCACAGGTCACAGGATGGGTCTAAGATGAGAGAGGTAAAGTCCTAACTAATGATCAGGATACCAAGAAAAGGCAAATAGGGAGCCTGAAGACATGGCATGAAACAACGTGGGCTCCAGGGTCCACAATCCAGTTGTTTTAACAGTAGTGCTACAGCCAAGCGGGGAGAGTGTGAGAGTCAGTCCCCAGAAGAAATTCAAGCTCAAAGACAACAGGAATTAACAAGGAGAGAATGCACAACAAAAGCCAAGTTAGTACATAGTTGTCTGAATGGATTCACTTAGCTAATACATGGGACTCCGGAGTAGGTCCAAGGTCATGATGCTTGGACACTGCTCCATAAATCTTAAGATGTAGCCTTTTAAGTTCAACATCTGATATCAACCAATAATATGTCCAAAAAACTTCCTAAGTCCTACTCTACTGGGGCCAACTTTATAGCCTGGTGTTAAAATAGTGTTTTTCCATGAATTCTTTATTAAACTTGTTTCTTGACTTATGATCTGTCAGCAAAGCGCGTTGCTGTCTCCTAAAATATGGATCCAGCTTTTCTAAGGCCCACACTTTGGCTGGGCACTCCTTTAGGAAAGCTTCCTCTTTTGATGGATATTTTTCTGCTGAAACAGATCATCAGTTCTTTCAGTCTGTGTTCTTGTCATGCTTGAAGCATTTATGCCTTACTTAAGCCTTCCATTATAATCAGCTGCCCTTAGCTTGCTATTGCCTGCAAGGGCTTTGCCTCAATCACATAAGCATTACAACAACTGCTCTTTTAGCTGTGGATCAAGTTTTATTTAGGGTGCCCTATGTAAGTGAGAACACTTCAAAATGCTAATTTCTAATGAGCCAAAAGTTGACTGACAGAGTAATAATAATAATACTATGAGTGGACTATTGAGAGGCCAAAGGAATGGACCGAGAAAGAACATGGCTGGGAAAAAGAGGTAAGCTGACCAAAAGCATGGACAGAAAAGAAAAGGAAGAAAGGGAAACATGGGCAAGCAGTGACTGCCAGTGGGGGAATGGGGATGGTATTAGGCTGGAAGTGAAAGGGAAAAAGACACATTTTTTTGTTACTGTCATGACAGCTGTGTAACAGAAAACACTATGACTTGGAAGTCTCCAGGAAAAATAAGTAAATTTGATAGAGTAATCGATAGGATTGAAGCACTTAAAAAAAGAACTATGTATATGAGAAAGGCAAGTAGTACAAATAAAAACAAAAAAAAAAGGAAGGGCACTAGGAAATTTTCAAGAAAAGAAATATAATCATTTTATACCTTTTGGCTCTTTGGTGAATGATATCTGTTATTGTTCACCAATATTGATATGATTACAGTTTACCCTTGAACAGCACAGTCTGAACCACCTGGGTCCACTTATACACCGATTTTTTTCAATAAATATGTACTACAGTACTACATGACCCACGGTTGATTGAATTCACGGATGCGGAACAAGGGATACACAAGGCCAACTGTAAAGTGATACAAGGATTCTTGACTGTGCACGGGTCGGCACCCCTAACCCCCTCCTGTTCAAGGTTCAACTATATAAACAGTGATATCACTACATTAGAAGGATGGGAAATAGGGAGTATAAGAGAGCTAAATCCTCAACCATTATTTCAGGATGTAAATAGATAATACCTGAAGTTGAAACATCAAGAAATAGGTAAAGGAGCTTATCATTTGGAAGACAGCTAAAGGAGTTTAAAATGGTTGTCTCTAGAGAACAGGAAAGGAGGGTAGAAGAGAGATTGTTGCTTCTCATCACAAGCTCTTTGTGCTATCCAACTATTTTTAGTTAGCATGGGACTTAGTGTCAGGAAAAGTTTTACTGAGCACCTGCACTGTGCTAAGTATTACACACACATTATTTCACTTAAACCTCACAAAAACAAATACTTCTCTAGTGCTTACTACCAGATACTAAGCACTTTACATTTTCAACTCATTCAATCTCTGCAACAACTTGATGAAGTGGTTAATCTTATTTTGCCCATTTAACAGAAGAGGAAATTGAGGCACAGAGGATGAAAGCCTTGCCTGAGGTCACACAGTTGGAGTGGTGATGCTGGAACCTGAGCCCAGGAAACTCAGCTCATAGCCTCTGCACTTTGCCTGCTCTCTAACAAAGCCAAAGCATAGATATTATTATCTCAACTTTGGAGATGAGGAAACTTGGGGAAAGACAAAGCCATTTTCTGAGATCACATAGATAGTGTGTGGGATTTGTTTGACTATGGGTTAAATTAACTTTAACACTCACGCTCTGTCTCTCCATGGCATCATGCAAATCTGTGTTTAAAAAGGTGAGACAGTTGTGAGCAAGGCAAGAACATCCATTCTTGTCACTGCTGTTTAACATAGTGCTGAAAGTTCTAGCCAGTGCAATAAGGTAAGAAAAGAAAAAAAGAAAAGGAAAGAAAAGAAAAAGCAAACTGATCAAAAAAGGAAGAAGTAAAGTGGTCCATATTTATAGATGACATGATATTTTACATAGAAAATTCCAAGGAATCTACAAAACACAACTAGACTAAATGAGCTCAGCAAGGTGACAGGATATAAGATAAACATACAAAAATCAATTGTATTTCTATACACTAGCAATAAACATGTGGAAACCAAAATTAGAAATACAATACTATTTACAATTGCTCAAAAAAATGAAATAGGTATAAGTCTAACAAAATACATACAAGAATTATATGCCAAAAATTATGAGATCAAAGATCTAAATGAACAGAGAGATGTACCATGTTCATGAATTAGAAGACTCAACATAGTAAAGATGTCAATTCTCTCCAAACGTAATATAATTCCTGTTTCGTCTTTTGTGTTGTCTGTTTTGCTAAGTTTGGCAACACAACCATGGCCCCTGCCCTCATGGAGTTTATAATCTAATCAGTTGAAGGAGAAAACAAAAAGGCATCAAGGAACAAAATAATAAATAAAATAAAGGAACAATGGTTCTATAATAAAGAATATGGGGAGGCTTCCCTGGTGGCACAGTGGTTAAGAATCTGCCTGCCAATGCAGGGGACAAGGGTTTGAGCCCTGGTCTGGGAAGATCCCACATGCCGTGGAGCAACTAAGCCCGTGCACCACAACTACTGAGCCTGCGCTCTAGAGCCCGCAAGCCACAACTACTGAGCCCACATGCCACAACTACTGAAGCCCGCGCGCCTAGAGCCTGTGCTCTGCATAAGTGAAGCCACTGCAATGAGAAGCCCATACACTGCAATGAAGAGTAGCCCCCACTTGCCACAACTAGAGAAAACCCACATGCAGCAACAAAGACCCAACACAGCCGAAAATTAATTAATTATTTTTTAAAAAAGAGAATATGGGAGAGGAGTAGTCAGAGAATGCCTCTCTGGCAAGGTGATATTTGACGTGCTGAGACATGAAGAGTAAGGACTCTATAAAGACTGAAGCAAGAATGATCAAAGTAAAAAAGTAGCAAGAGCTCTGATGTAGGGGAATGAGTTTGAAATTGTTCCAAGAACTAGAAAAAGTCCAGTGCAGCTGGAGCAAAATGAGCAAGATGGGAGAATGGATGGAAGGGAGTTTGGAGAGAGAAGCAGGAGCCAAATCCCACGGCACCCACGGCATAATGAGGCACTTTATCTTTGGAAAACAATTGAGGGGAAAAGAAATGATCTGATTTCATTTCAGATTGAATGATCACTCTGGCCACTCTGTAGAAAATGCTTTGGAGAGGAGTAAGGATGAAAGCAAGAGAAGTGGGTGGGAGATCATTGCAGTAAATAATCCAGGAAAGAGATAATGGTGGTGACTTCAGCTAAGGCCGTGGCAAGAAAACAGGGAGATATGGAGGAAGTTTGGGGGGTAGAGTCAGCAGCATCTACTATTGGATTGAAAAAAAGAGGACAAGGAAAAGGGAGGGGATCAAAGACAACTCCCAGGTCTTTGGCTTGAATATCTGGAAGAACAATGATGCTATTTGCTAAGATGATGATGATCATGGGAGAAATGAGTAAGCAGAGGAGTGGAGTTGAGAAATCAAGATTTCAGTGCTGGACATAATAAGACTGAAATTCCTAAGGGACAACCAAGTGAACATGCCAAGTAGACTCTCTGGAGACAAAAGAGAGGTCTGGGATAGAGGTTGAAAGGGGACATCTGCAGCATACAGATGGGTGGTTCTTGACTGTGGCTGCTCAATAAATTACCTAGAGGACTTCTTAAATGTGTTGCTGCCCACACCCTACCACTAAATCAATTAAATCAGAAGCTGTGGGGGTGGAACCCAGGCATCAGACCTTGGAAGGAACACTTATGTTTAGAGATTGCGGGAAGGAGAGGGAACCAGCAAAAGAAGACTGAGAAGTGGCCAGTGACGTAGGAAGTCACCCAGGATATGTTGGCTCATGGAAGCTGAGTGGGGTCTGTTTCAAAAAGGAGATAATATACTGCTACACAGGGATGTTATGAGAATTCAATGAGAAATACATGCAAAAGCACTTTATAAATTGTTAACTGATGTACAAATACTAGATGAGGTATTAGCATCATCTAAGGGGAAAAATTATTCTCCTCCTGGTAAAACAGTCCTACCTGTGCCACAGAGGAAGTATATTTGCAACAAACCGGACCCTTGGAGAAATGCTGGGGAGGGAGGTCCACCCCTAGCACTTCTTACATTTTTGAGAAGTAAGCAAAAAATCCTACAATTATGAAGATTAAATAAATTAATGCCCATTATCCTTAGCTCAATGCTTAGTACATCATCATCATCATAGTAATAATAATTATTATTATTAGTGAAGCTAACACATAGTGCTTTCTATTTGCTAGGCAAAGTTCTAAATGCTTTACATATATTTATTCAGTTAGCATTCCAAAAGTTAGCTATTGATTTGTTGTTGTTAATTTCAAATGATTTGGTTTCCTGAGTGGGCACTAAGGGAAGTTATAGAGATGAGTTCAGCATTCCAGAACCATTATTCTGATGTGAAGGTTAATAATGGCCTCATGATACTTCTCTGGAAATGGCAAAGAAGATGGGATCTGTCCCAAGGGCAGTCTATGGGCCTCCAGAGCCATGAGTCAGTTCCTAGAACTACCTGAAGAACAGCAGGACTGTCCTATGGGAGGACCATATCCCACAGTGATATCTGAATTCCTTCATGGAGGCTGTGTCATAGGCAGGTTCACAGCTACATCTGAAGGTTTCTGGGCATAGAGACAACTTCATCTGGGTTCTTCAACTCAACTACTGATCACTCATAGATATCAGGTATTTAAGCCTCACCTCGGCTTTGTGAAGTAGGAATGGTTATCCCCATTCTACAAGAAAGGAGGCAGAGACTTAGAGAGGTTAAAAACTTGCCCGAATTCACACAGCCAGTTAGCATCAGAGCCAGGATGCAAAT
Organism: Globicephala melas; assembly: GCF_963455315.2. Taxonomy (NCBI): domain Eukaryota; kingdom Metazoa; phylum Chordata; class Mammalia; order Artiodactyla; family Delphinidae; genus Globicephala; species Globicephala melas. The sequence goes on from NC_083328.1 coordinate 18,988,509, forward strand.
TGCATACCCTAAATCCAAGTTCAGACTTTCTCTTCTACCATGATAGTCTTTTTTTATTTTTTACCAAATTTTGAGGAGTTAGAGCTATGGCCACACTAAAAGAAACCCATGACAAGAGCCAGAAAGACTTCATATTCAATACAGTAAGGGGAAAATGGGCAAAAAATATGAATAGGTAATTTGCAGAAGAGGCATACAAATGCCAAAAACAAGTAAAAAGATGCAAATAAAATACAAATTTTAAAATACATATTATTACTTTACACCCATCAGATTCATTTAAAAAATGTAGAAATCAGAAAATAAGAAGCACTGGAAAGGATATGGGGGTACAACCTTCAGACATTGCTGGTGGGAGCTGTAAATTAGTGCGTTGAATCCAGAAAACAAGGCAATGGTATCTAGAAAACTGAAAAGCCCATAACCCCACAATTCTACTTCCAGGTATAGTCCGTAGAGAAACTTCCCTCATTTCTGTACATACAAGGATATTTCCTATTGCTAACATGAGAAAAAGTAAACTACTTAAACGTCTATTTATCAAGGAATGGATAAATAAAAGACAGTGTATTCATTCTACAGAATACTGTCTAGCAGTTAAAATGAATAAGTTAAATCAATGTATGTCATAATGAATGGATCTCAAATATACAGACTTGACTGAAAATGGCAAATTAGCAGAATGATACATAAAGTACAATATCATTGACTGAAAGAATGACTTTTACAAGTATAGGTTCTAGGATTAGTGCAGAGTGAAGAGGAAATATATTTGGGACCAGAGCAATCTTTGGTTAAAACTCTTCATCAAACCAAAAAAACCAAAAAAAACTCTTCAACAAATCTATTTCCAAAGTCTCCCCATTTCTTTCTGACACCGTCTTTACCTCTGTCTTCCTTTTTTCCCTTCCAATTCCCTCTCTCTCTCCTAGAATCCCCTAATCTAAGTTCCATGAGTGGTTTAGAGAAATGGTAAATCCTCTGACATTATAAGTAAAATTCTGTATCTCTGAGTAATATTCCTGGGGAATGGGTTCATAGCTTCTACAGATTATCAGAAAGGTCAGTGTCCCATAAGATTAAAATTCAAGGGAAAAAATTTTTCAAAGAAACATGTAGCTCTGATACAGTTTCCTTCGTCTATCATGCCCTGAGAGCAAGAGTTATTTCTCATCAGAAGAAAAAAATAAAAGAGAGAAAAAATGTAAAGTGATTTGTCCTGACCCTGTTTCCACTAGCCCCATGCCCTGGGAGAAAATGCCCTGCCTTTGGAAACATAAACATCTCCATCCTCCCCAGCCTGCCAGGCCTCACATCCATCATTTCAGGCAGGCTCTGGGCAGCGACAGCCGGCCTCTTTCATTGCGACTCATGACCCTTTCCATCAGATGTCAGGGTCTAGCTCTGGCCAGCTTGTTGACAATTATGAAGATTTTTTCCAACCCAGCCAAACAGCCTCTGAGCCATCAGAGCTCTCCAGAGCTGGGGAAACTACAAGAGACTGCGAAAGCAAAACTTGTTTTGTAGAGGACACCCCAACAGAGGGCCCAAACCCACAGGTCCAGGCACAGCTACAAGGGCTCCCCAGGGCCTGGGATCTAAGTGGGCTCCTCTGTAACCTTGGGTTATGGGCCCCATAGTTCTCTGCTCTAAACTCATAGGTTATCTGGGGAGACCAGTGAGATGGAGACAATTATTACATATACCTGGGGTCAGCTGAGGGTGAGCCAGGTGGCTCTGCTGATCTTGGTTGGCTTGCTCACATGTTTAGGTGTCAGCTGGCTGTCAGCCGATCTGGACTGGCCTCTGCCAGGTGCCTGGGTTCTGCTTTGCTTCAAGTGTCTCTCATTCTCCAGCACACTAGCCTGGGCATGCTCTCGTGGTAAACAGAAAGGTATAAGAGACAGCAAGCACTGAGCCTATGTTAAGCCTCTGCTTGCATCACATCCACTAATACACATTGGCCAAAGCAAGTCACAGGGCCATGCCCAGAGTCAAGGACAGGGCTTGTCACCCTGCCCACAGTGAGCAGACACTGCAAGCCAGGTAAGAGGTTGCATTTTGGGATCAGGTTCTGCCTCTTACCAGGGATGTCTCTTAAGTTCTCTGAGCAAATAAGACACTACTTTTCACCTATCTGATTAGTGAAGAAAAATTTCTTTACTCTGGTAATACACAGTCCAGAACAAAGGTGGAGAAATAGGCACCTTAACATGCTATGGGTGGGATTTTATTATATTTTATGGGGCAACTGAATCATATTTATTGTGGAGGATTGCAAAATGGCCCAAAATTCTTCTCAGCCCTGTGCACATTTCCCCTTTTCAATGTAACCTTGCAGTTCCTCCCCCCATGAATATGAATTAGTCATGTGACTGTTTAGGCCAAAGGGGTGATAGCAAATGTGACACAGGCAGAGGTTTTAATAGCACTTGTACATTGGGAACTGCCTCTCTTTGCTGTACTTGGAAGCCTGAGATTGCTATGCAAATGAGCCCAAGCAAGCCTGCTATAGGATGAGAGGTCACGTGGGGGAAATTAAGCTGCCTCAGTGGACCTGAGTAGACAGAGTGGACAGATGCATGAGCAAACGCAGCCAAGATCAGCCATGCCTGGCCTACACCAGAAAAGCTTTCCAGCTAAGCCCAGGCCAAACTACCAAATCCCACAATCCCAGGATGAGCTCATAAAAGATGCCAACTCATTTCATCATATTCTCATGAGGGGCAGTGTCTTTCAGAAGTAGAGCTACCATGTAGCTTCACTCAATAAATATCTATTAAGCCCCTACTATTACATGCTAGGATTGTTCTAGGCACTGATGATATAACAATGGGGGAAAAAAGATGAAAAATGTCCCTGCCTCATAAAGCTTTCATAACGGGTAAGAGGCAGAAAAAAATTTTAATTACTATGTACAATACATTGAAAAATAGTGACAAGTGCTCTGGAGAAAAAAAATAATAATGTATAACACTATGTTCCAGGCACCATCTAAATGAAGATAGGGAGTGTTGAGAGGGGATGTCATATTATATGGGAAAGCCAGACAAGACCTCCATGAGAAGGAGGTGAAGTGAGTAAAGATCTGAAAAAGGTGAGCAAATGAACCTCACTGAAATCTAGGAGAAGAGTCCTCCTGGAAGAGGAAACAGCAAAGGCAAAGATGGGCTTCCAAGGGTGGGCTAGAGCCAAGGGAGAGTGTAGGATTTGAAGGCAGAGAGATGAAAGGGGGGCCAGGCTGTGTAGGGCCACTATAAGGAGTTTTTTGTAAACTCTTGTACCATTCTAATTTTTTTTTAACCAAATGTGTGTGTTCCTTTCAAAACAATAATTTTAAAGAAATATATAGAGCAAAACCAAATAGCAATCCTGAGCTGTTCTCCCAGATTCCAATATTAGTGGACTCTACGTGCATTTTATCATAATCCCTGGCCACTGCATCCTTAGAGCTTTCTGGAGCCTGCAGAATAGCATCATTATTGAGCACAGGCTGCCCTCTGCTGTTCATTTTTGATGACGAACACCTACAAGTATCCCCTGAAGAAGCAGTCACTGTCCCAGGAGAAAGCAGATAAGCAGTTATCAGAATACCTCATCTTCCTTGCCAGCAGCTTGACATCTCAGGAAGCCCTTGAAGGACAGGATACAAGAAGAAGGCATCTCCCAAAGCTTCACACGTTCATCTTCCATCATATATTACGTTTGAAAGGACTCAGCTATTTGCCCACTTGCTCATTTGATCCTCCACAAACCCCTGCAGGGCAAGCCATGGGGGCCTTGGTAGCCTATGTTGCAGGTGAGAGGACTGAGGCTTTAGGAGGCTGAGAAAGTTGCGCTCAGTCTCATTAGCCAGTGCATGGTAAACCAGGGTAAGGGTCAAGATCCTCCCTCACTCCAGCACAGCTGAAGGGCAACAAAGGGGAGACGACTTGTTCAAAGTCTCAAATGTGAAGCAGAAAATTCAGGATAAAAAGCCATGACTTGTCATCACTCCAACCAGGACTCCTTCTCATGGTCCCTTCCTGCCTTGCTCCGAGTCTCCATCACAGGCCCATGGTGATTCTCTGGTTTCTGATATGAAGGTTTTGAAGCTTTTGGCAGGAGGGTGGAGAGGTGGGGAGGAAGGCCAGGACAATTTGCTGTGGACCACGTCACTCTGTCCCTTTTGGGTAGCGTTTTTTCAAATTTTAATCTGTGCTACTTTCCTCAGCATCTCCTGCTTCCCTATCCATCTTCCCCATCGAGGGAGTAGCAAACGTTTCCTAGACCCATGCCCTCAGGGTAGAGTTGCAGAGATGCAAAGAGAAAGAAAAGCATGGATGCTCAGTGTTTCAGTTTTAAAATTAGGCTTTTGAAACTCACAGCAGAGGAAATCATTTGAGAGAAAGGGTTTCTGTTTCTCCAAAACCTAGGCTTGGGGTATCAGTCACCAAGGCCCTGAAGTCACCAAGCATCAAGTTTAGGTCACAGACCACAAAGTTGGAGGGTGAGGGATCGTGTTTTCCTGCCCTCCGAGGAGATAAGGCTCATCTGGACTGAGAGAGGAGGGTGTACAATCTGAGAGAAAGCAAGAGTTAGTTGCTAATCCTTGTCTGGAGAAAGGGATCTGCTCTTGCCACACCGGTCCTGGCTAAGTTTTGAGGGGAAGGGAGATGGAAGACAGAGCTCCCAGATCAAGTTGGGAAACCAAAAGTAAGTAGAAGAGACCTATGTCCCTGCTTCGTGGGTGAAGTCCAGGAGGGAGGCAGGTCCAACAGTGGTCACACCCCCAGTCCCATCACCACCAGCACCAGCCTCATGCAGCAGCAGTAGAATGAAATGGCAGCTGGTCAACCTGGACCAGGGAGGCCAGAGACTTTCAACCCCCAATGGGTTCAGGAGACCATCTGAAGTTTCCCACTCTCCCCTGCCTCTACGCCACCTAGGAAGGCTCCACGGGTAGCTGAGGGAAGGCTGCTGGACCCAACGAGCCCACACAGTTCAGCCAAGGCTGATACAAAGTAAACCTGGGAACTGATAAGCAGGGCCATCCTGGTGGATGCCACAGGGGACAGACTAGCGTGAGTCTGGATTACCAATGCTGTGGAACTAGGTGAGCCCACCCCGAACACAGACAGAAGAGGGGAGAGAGAAAACAAGAAATTGATAGAGACTAATCTGAACTGACCAAGAAAAGCTTGAATTTAATGAAGTTAGCTCAAATTGACTAAGATTATGTTCCCACCTTCAGCACAGTGGGACTCAAAATAGAAATTAAACTGGAGTATAAAAATCAAAGGTAAAAACAGGCACATGAGAAGACGCTCAACATTGCTTATTATTAGAGAAATGCACATCATAACTACAATGAGGTATCACCTCACACCGGTCAGGGTAGCCATCATCAAAAAGTCTACAAATAATAAATGCTGGAGAGGGTGTGGAGAAAAGGGAACCCTTCTACACTGCTGGTGGGAATGTAAATTGGTGCAGCTACTATGGAGAACAGTATGGAGGTTCTTTAAAAAACTAAAAATAGAGCCACCATATGATCCAGCAACCCCACTCCTGGGCATATACCTGGAGAAAACTATAATTTGATAAGATACATGCACCTCAATGTTCATAGCAACACTATTTACAATAGCCAGGACATGGAAGCAACCTAAGTATCCATTGACAGATGAATGGATAAAGAAGACATGGGGTGTGTGTATATATATATATATATATATATATATATATATATATATATATATATACACACACACACAATGGAACATTACTCAGCCATTAAAAAGAATGAAATAATGCCATTTGCAGCAACATGGATGCAACTAGAGATTATCATACTAAGTGAAGTAAGTCAGGCAGAGAAAGACAAATATCATATGATATCACTTATACGTGGAATCTAAAAGAACAATACAAATGAACTTATTTACAAAACAGAAATAGACTCACAGACATAGAAAACAAACTTATGGTTACAAAAGAGGAAAGTGGGGGAGGGAAAATATACACACTACTATATATAAAATAGATAAACAACAAGGATCTACTGTATAGCACAGAGAACTATATTCAATATCTTGTAACAACCTATAATGGAAAAGAATCTAAAAAAGAATATATATATTTATATATATACATACACACACATATATGTATATAACTGAATCACTTTGCTGTACACCTGAAACTAACACAACATTGTAAATCAACTATATTTTAACAAAAATTTTTTAAAATCAAAGGTGATATGTTTGCACACTGGAGCATTGTAGCCTGAGAAATGTGTGCCCACTAAAAAGAGGAGAAACAGCACTGAAGTTGAACCTCAAAGACCTGTGTGCTTGTCCCGCCTTTCCCTCTAACATGGAGATGGTTTAAGGCAAATTCCTTAATCTTGCAGTTTCAGTCTCTTTGAGGTTCATGATACCTCGGGGGGGTTTGCTGAGGGTCCATGAACTAGGGAATGTGACCTCACTTGGAAACACCATACACTGTGACAAGCCACCAAAGGGACAAATGTGAACACCCTCAAAAGAAAATCATGTGACTCCCACTCAGAAGAAAGTGTAGTAAGTAAAGGACTTTTTTGTTTGCTAAGAGCAAACTATCTCTATCCTTCTATACCGGTCTCTAGGCAACATGAAGGCAGTATTGATAAATGGTAGTGGGTGGCACGTTTGGATATAAAAGCTGAGAGAGCTCTCACTTCTCCAATCTGAGACAGGGAAAGAGGACAATTCTCAGGAACACTGAGGGAGAGGGGGTGTGGCTGAAGTCTTGCACTCTGGAAGCTTCAGCCAAGGAGAAACAGGCTAGGAGACACTTTGCAGAAAGGTTTTTCTGAAGTCATGCGCTGTATGGAGTGTCATGTAAAACTCTCCATCGCTTCCCTACAAAATCTTCAGTAGGATCTGTACTGCCTGCTAATGCTTAGGGAAGTATGACTTCTTTTTCAGGTGATGTGAAGAAGTACCAAGTGCTGCATTAACTGTACCTCAAGGTGAAAACCGAAGTGATGCATAAAGGGAAGCCAATATACCAACTGCCATAACATCCTTGGCCTCGGGAAGTTCAAATCTCAGAGAATGAAACCTCTTTATCAAAGCAATCATTAAAATATAATCTGATAAATATGTTAAAGGCTATTCTAGAAATACAAAGTATTGTATGTACACACTGGTGGGAGTAGCTAGCTCTACCTGGGAAATTGAATAACATTTCACATTTCAAGGTGAAATGATAATTTGACAGATGGAGAAGTGAAGAGGAAATCATTCTGTTAGAACTAACAGAAACTGTCTCAAAATAGTCACGTTTCTCTTGACTGCTGTGGATAACAAAGTAAAAGAGGGCAGAATCTTAGGAAAACTGACTGGATGAAATAAACGAATAGGCAACGAATTAGAGCACTAAAAAATAAAATACAGATGAAAAAAGAAAGCATGAACTACATTCTAACTGTGAGATGTGATTTAAAGAAGAAAGTATTAAATAAGCAAAGAGGTTTATGTTAATGATGACAAAGGTACAACCCAGATGAAGATCTAACCATCATAAATGTTTATATACCAAATAACATGCCCTCAAAGAAACTATAAGGAGAATTAGACAAAAACACAATGGCAGTAAATATTCATTCAATTCTCTCAGTCCATGACAGATGAGGTAGATAAAATATAAAGATATAGAGCTTACAAAAAATACAGTTAATGAAATTGACCTTATAAGTAGGGCATAAACATGAATATGGTATTCAGTCAAAAACTATTTGTTGAGCACCTACTATGTGCCCAACACTATTCTAGGTGTTCAAGGCACAGGAGTGAATAAAACAGAAATAAATCCCTGTACTTGGGGCCTTACATTACAGTGCAGAAAGAAAAACATATGATCATGGGCTAAGGTGATGTCAGCCAGGTTTCTCCACTGTAAACTTACTATTTTTCCATTTGTAAACAATAGATTTCCTTTGGGGAGATACTCCAAGATTATGTAAATATCCTGTTTCTTATCATGCATTTACTTACCAGTTTTAACATCCACTGATGACTCTTACCTGAAAAAATTACTGCTGTGGTTACTGCCAAGTGGTGGTTTTCTAGTTCCCTCATTGCTTCTGTATTTACTAGTTGCAATTCTACTGTAAGCAAAAGGTTTCCCTCCTCCCCATTTATTTATTTATCCATATAGTTACTTAAGTCTATATGGACTCATGGATTCTTATTTTATTCCACAGATCATCATCCATTACTATCATTATTTATTTTGTTGTTCAAACTGTCACAGATTTGGTCAGTGGGAGACCCTTAAAACTGGCTCCTGAGTCCTTTTCGCATGTCCCTATCATTTGAGTCCTTCCCTTGCTTGCTGGTATAAGATATTCCAAGTACATATTGTACTTTTCCTGCCTTTGCCTTGGAATCAGACATTTCTCCAAGACATCCTGACTCTTTTTACTGGAGAATGGGATTTAGACACCAAGATATCAGTAATAGGTATGCTCATTATAATTGGGGTGTCATTGCTTCTAGGCCATCTCAGACATAGATAGACATACATACATAAATCTATTTCTGTATTTTTCTACCTATATTTAAAACCTTGAATTCACACTGATATGTTCAGTTCCAATCCTACACCACTGGGTTTATTCAAACCTTTCCTTTTCCCACATTTTCCACTTTTTCTGGTAGTGAGAAGCTTATCTCTCATTTTTCACAATATATTTCCTTATTGGGATATACATAAAACAGTTTCAGAATTGTTACTTTTTTAATAACAAACATTTTGAGGAGTTCAGTTTCTGAAACATTAAAAGACTATGGGTTGGTCTCTTTTTATTTAAAAAAGAGAGACAGAGGAGAGAAAAGTAGAGTCCAAAATATGCACTGAAAAAGGATACCACAGATATAAAAACAGATCTTTTCAACAAATCAGCAAGAAACCCCAAGTTCACAGATGAGAATCTCTCATTCCTTTTCCAGCAGGATGAGAACCTCATATGTAATGCTAGTTTAGCTGAATGTAAAAGTCTGAGTTCAAAATTGCTTTGCCTCACAAATTTGAAATCATTGATTAAATTGCCTTGCACGGGCTTTTAGATTTATCCTCCATATTTCTTAACTTTTCTCTCATAATTTCTTTTCTTTCCTTTTTGTCACCCTTTTATGCTACATGCTGGGACAAACCATCATAGATTTTATTTTCAATTGTGACTTTTCAATGATTTAGTCTATCTTGAGTTTTTTTTTTTAATGTCAGTGTGCTCATTTCAAGATCTTTAATGGTTCTTTCTCATACCAGCCTGTAAAATGTTTTATGAATGCTATTTCTTATGTAATGACTCTTAAAACATGAGGGACCTCCCTGGTGGTCCAGTGGGTAAGACTCCACGTTCCGAACGCAGGGGGCCAAGGTTCAATCTCTGGTTGGGGAAATAGATCCTGCATGCATGCTGCAACTAAGAATTTACATGCCGCGACTGAGAGTCTGCCTGCCGCAACTGAGAAGCCTGCATGCCGCAACTAAGTCCACGTGCCACACTAAGAAGTCTGCATGCTACAACTAAAATGATTCGGCATGCCACAAAGAAGATCCTGCGTGCCACAACTAAGACCTGACACAGCCAAAATAAATAAATAAATAAACATTTTTAAGAAACATGAGTTATATTTTAGTCTTTCTTTCCCATATTTCCTATTTCTTTGTGTGTTAGCTTTTCAGTTTACTCAACTTGTTACCTACTTTTTAATAATGTTATTTCCCAAACATTTTTGTGATTCCTAAAGTTATGCTTACCTTTCAACTGACAAAAAGAATAACCTAGGAGCTCCAAGAAGTTAAAAAAATGTAAAATCAGTTACCCATATAAGAAAAAAAAATCATGATATCATCAGACTTCTTAACAACACTGAATATCAGAAGACAGAGAAGCAATGTCCATGAAGTTTTGAGGGAAAATTATGTCTTGACTTCTAGTTCTAGTCCAACCTATGACGAAAACCAGTGCCATTAAAGAAGAGCCCCAAGCCCATGAAAAAGAAAATTAACCGCTAAAAAATTACAGTTAGTTGAGGAGGCAAAAGACAATGTTAAATTGTATATTAATAGTTTCAGAAATATTCAATAAGAAATCACGTACATTAAAAACTCCTGTTACCTAGCTCAACATAATAAAGGCCATATACGACAAACCCACAGCAAACGTCATTCTCAATGGGGAAAAACTGAAAGCATTTCCTCTAAGATCAGGAACCAGACAAGGATGTGCACTCTCACCACTAGTATTCAACATAGTTCTGGAAGTCCTAGCCACGGCAATAATAAAGAAAAAGAAATAAAAGGAATCCAAATTGGAAAAGAAGAAGTAAAACTGTCACTGTTTGCAGATGACATGATACTATACATAGAGAATCCTAAAGATGCCACCAGAAAACTACTAGAGCTAATCAATGAATCTGGTAACGTTGCAGGATACAAAATTAATGCACAGAAATCCCTTGCATTCCTATACACTAATGATGAAAAATCTGAAAGAGAAATTATGGAAACACTCCCATTTACCATTGCAACAAAAAGAATAAAATACCTAGGAATAAACCTACCTAGGGAGACAAAAGACCTGTATGCAGAAAACTATAAGACACTGATCAAAGAAATTAAAGATGATACCAACAGATGGAGAGATATACTATGTTCTTGGATTGGAAGAATCAATATTGTGAAAATGACTATACTACCCAAAGCAATCTACAGATTCAATGCAATCCCTATCAAATTACCAATGGCATTTTTTATGAAACTAGAACAAATCATCTCAAAATTTGTATGGAGACACAAAAGACACTGAATAGCCAAAGCAGTCTTGAGGGAAAAAAACAGAGCTGGAGGAATCAGACTCCCTGACTTCAGACTATACTACAAAGCTACAGTAATTAAGACAATATGGTACTGGCACAAAAACAGAAACATAGATCAATGGAACAAGATAGAAAGCCCAGAGATAAACCCACGCACCTATGGTCAACTAATCTATGACAAAGAAGGCAAAGATATACAATGGAGAAAAGACAGTCTCTTCAATAAGTGGTGCTGGGAAAACTGGACAGCTACATCTAAAACAATGAAATTAGAACACTTCCTAACACCATACACAAAAATAAACTCAAAATGGATTAGAGACCTAAATGTAAGACCGGACACTATAAAACTCTTAGAGGAAAACATAGGAAGAACACTCTTTGACATAAATCACAGCAACATCTTTTTTCATCCACCTCCTAGAGAAATGGAAATAAAAACAAAAATAAACAAATGGGACCTAATAAAACTTAAAAGCTTTTGCACAGCAAAGGAAACCATAAACAAGATGAAAAGACAACCCTCAGAATGGGAGAAAATATTCACAAATGAATCAACGGACAAAGGATTAATCTCCCAAATATATAAACAGCTCATGCAGCTCAATATTAAAGAAACAAACAACCCAATCCAAAAATGGGCAGAAGACCTAAATAGACATTTCTCCAAAGAAGACATACAGATGGCCAAGAAGCACATGAAAAGCTGCTCAACATCACTAATTATTAGAGAAATGCAAATCAAAACTACAATGAGGTATCACTTCACACCAGTTAGAATCAGCATCATCAGAAAATCTACGAACAACAAATGCTGGAGAGGGTGTGGAGAAAAGGGAACCCTACTGCACTGTTGGTGGGAATGTAAATTGATACAGCCACTATGAAGAACAGTATGGAGGTTCCTTAAAAAACTAAAAATAGAATTACCATATGATCCAGCAATCCCACTGCTGGGCATATACCCAGAGAAAACCATAACTCAAAAAGACACATGCACCCCAATGTTCATTGCAGCACTATTTACAATAGCCAGGTCATGGAAGCAACCTAAGTGCCCATCAACAGACGAATGGATAAAGAAGATGTGGCACATATATACAATGGAATATTACTCAGCCATAAAAAGGAACGAAATTGAGTCACTTGTTGAGACGTTGATGGATCTAGAGACTGTCATCAGAGTGAAGTAAGTCAGAAAGAGAAAAACAAACATCGCATATTAACACATGTATGTGGAACCTAGAAATATGGTACAGATGAACCTGTTTGCAGGGCAGAAGTTGAGACACAGATGTAAAGAACAAACGTATGGACACCAAAGGGGGGAAACCGCGGTGGGGTGGGGATGGTGGTGTGCTGAATTGGGCGATTGGGATTGACATGTATACACTGATGTGTATAAAATTGATGACTATTAAGAACCTGCAGTATAAAAAAACAAACAAACAAAAAACTGTTAAGAAAAATAAATAATTTAATTGTTAAAATTATTTAAATTTTAAATAATTAAAAATTGGAAATTTAAAAAACATGTTCACTATAATTTGACAATATATGGACAGTATAGACTCATGGAGTTAAAAGTCTGAATTTATGATCTTAATGATCAAGGTGAGAGACTCCCAGAATGAATCATAAAAGGACAAAAAGATTAAAAGTCTTAGGTAAATAAAGTTCAGAGATTTAGAGAATAAATACAGAATTTCTACCATTTGTCTATCAATAGCTCCAGAAAAAGGGAACACAGAAAATGGAGGGGATAAAATAATAAAAGAAATAATAAGGGAAAACTTTCCCCATGGTAAGGAAATAGAAATCTATAAATAGCCAAACTGTATAAAATGTAATAAAATAAAGTTATTTTTAAGACATTCAAGGATTCAAAAAATTGGCCTCTCATCCTTTAAAAAAAAAAAAACAAGTCTTCATTCTTTAAAAAAATCAAAACAGAGGAAAACATAGAATCTAAGATACAATGGAGCTAACCTAGTAATACATGAAAGGGAGACACATGGACATTTGTGTAGCACGTCCAGAAAGCAACTAGTTTATATCCAGTCTGGAAGTCAGAGGGCTCTGGGTGAGATGTCTTTGTAAGAAAAACTACACTCAGCAGAGAGTGGAGTTAGACATCTGTTAGAAATATGGTTATGCTTAGGGAAATCATGAAGACATTCTTCTTGGGTTACGGAAAGAAAAAAAAGGGAAAGGCACTTAGAAGTTCCAGAACTCACCCCCTGCCCAAAAAAGCTATATAAGAAAGTTAGGGTCTAGGGCTTCTCTGGTGGCACAGTGGTTGAGAATCCGCCTGCCAATGCAGGGGACATGGGTTCGAGCCCTGGTCCAGGAAGGTTCCACATGCCGCGGAGCAACTAAGCCCGTATGCCACAACTACTGAGCCTGCGCTCTAGAGCCCTAGAGCCACAATTACTGAACCCTCATGCCACAACTACTGAAGCCCGTGCACCTAGAGCCTGTGCTCCGCAACAAGAGAAGCCACCACAATGAGAAGCTCACCACCACAAGGAAGAGTAGCCCCCGCTTGCTGCAACTAGAGAAAGCCTGCCCACAGCAACGAAGACCCAACGCAGCCAAAAATTAATTACGAATAAATAAATAAATGTTTTTAAAAAAGAAAAGAAAGTTAGGGTCTAAATATAAAGCCAACCTAAGTGTGAAGTGATTTTTGAGCAATTGATGGATTCTAAGATAATCCACTTCACTTTGAGGACCTGGAACACATACCTTCAAGCACAGAGGTTTAGCAACATAAGATCATCAAAGATATTTACATTATCATAATATTTATAATATCATAATAATAGGTAGTATTTATTCATTTTCGATTTCTGTACTAAATCAATTAGCAAAGTGTAAATATTATGAACTTGCAATGCACAGAAGTTGGGAGGCAGAGGAAAGTGAAAAATGTAGGAGTACTAATTTCTACATCTTTGATAATATCAAAAGATATTGTCTAAAGTTAATGGAACAATAAATTAAAGTTCATAGATCATATTTACTTTATAGGAATAATTGCAAGAACTACAAATAATAAAGTAGCTAGTTAAATTTGGAGGTGGGACTTTTAAGTAAGACTATTCCTTTTTTGTTTTGTTTGTTTTTGCAAAGATTTATTCTCTTTATTCCTTTGTCTAAAGAAATTTTCCATAGGCTTGACAGTATTATCATCAGTTTCACAAAGACATTATGGCACTTTTTTTTTTTTTAATCTGGAACTATTTTACTTCTTTATTTTTTTTAATTTTTATTTTATATTGGACTACAGTTGATTTGCGATGTTGTGTTAGTTTCAGGTATACAGCAAAGTGATTCAGTTATACATATATCTGTTCTTTTTCAAATTATTTTCTCATTTAGGTTATTACAGAATACTGAGCAGAGTTCCCTGTGCTATACAGCAGGTCCTTCTTGGTTATCTTTTTAAAATATAGTAGTATGTGTACATGTCAATCCCAATCTCCCAGTTTATCCCTCCCCCCCACCACCTTTTCCCTCTGGTAACTGTAAGTTTGTTTTCTAGGTCTGTGAGTCTGTTTCTGTTTTGTAAATAAGTTCATTTGTATCATTTTTCTTAGATGCCACCTATAAGCGATAGCATATGATATTTGTCTTTCTCTGTCTGACTTACTTCACTTAGTACGATCATCTCCAGGTCCATTCATGTTGCTGCAAATGGCATTATTTCATTCTTTTTAATGACTGAGTAGTACTCCATTGTATATATGCAAGGTAAGACTATTCCTTAACTTTCAAAATAGAGCTTCAATAAATACAGTCTGTAAATGATAAATTTGAAAAGTAAAAGTATAAAAATATTATTTGTTATGTAAGTATAATAATTCAAAAGGGAAATGGTTAAAAAGTAGATTACGCTGAGGAGTGGAATCAGGGGTAGGAAGTCTAGAAAAGTCTTGCTTTTCATGTTATGCCTTTCTGTATTGCTTAGCTTTTTTTTCATATTTGTGCTCTAATTTAGTAATGATTTTTTAATGTGTTAAAATATTAGGGGAACCACTGAAGAACAGAATATGATCTATAACTTCCGAAACCCAATATGGAAAAAATGAACCAAAGAAAGTCAATCAATGCAATAATATGCACGGGAATGGGCAGTGGGGGGAGGGACAAAGAACAAGGAAGTATCATAAACAGAAAACATAAAATATGACAGGGAAAAAAGATACAAAACTCTCGAAAGGCAAATGGGTCCAATGGTAAATCTATTGTATTAAAGGAGAACATATTAATTTAAGAAATAAATTGGCAAAGCGTTTGGATATATTATGTATGTCTTGTTAATAGCAATAAAATTCAAATTGTGAATGCAGGAAGGACCTTAGGGGGAAAAGACTTGAGAAGAAGAAGAGAGAACAGAGGTTGTATATTCTTAGGTCCACAGGAGTGAGGTGAGCGAAAACCATAGCTGAGTCCAGCCAGGTTCAGCCAGGGGGTCCAGCTGTGAGTGAATGGGGGCCAAGGCCATGTCTGACCACTCAGAGAGTGTTATGGGCTGAATTGTGTGTCCCCCCGCAACAAATTCATACGTTCAAGTCCTACCCCTAGTACCTCGGAATGTGACTATACTTGGAGATAGGGTCCTTTAAGAGGTGATTAAGTTAAAATGATGTCATAATGGTGGACCCTAATCCAATATGACTGGTATCCTTCTAAGAAGTGGGTTTAAGACACAGACACACACAAAGGGAAGACCATGTGAAGACAGAGGAAGAAGACAGGGATCTACAGTCTAGGAGAGAGGTCTCAGAAGAAACCAATCCTCCTGACACCTTGATCTCAGACTTCTGGCCTCCAGAACTGTGAGAAAATAAATTTCTTTTGTTCAAGTCACCCAGTGTGTGGTAGTTTGTTAAGGCAGCCCTGGCAAACTAATACAGAGGGTCTCCTTTTCTTGATAATATTATAATTAGAAAACTCACATGCCAAGAAACAGACAGAATAAACAGTAATTATAGGTAGAACAGCATGTGGTCTAGCCAGTTCCACTTTGGCAGAAGGTCTGGGGTGTAGTTTGGGAGGTTTATGAGCAGTTAGCAAAGGATAAGAGGGGGAGAGGGGCTTGGGATGTAAACTCAAGGAACTGGGATGAAGCTGGGAGCTCAGGAAATTCTTGGCTACTGCAGCCCTACTCTTTCACTGACATGGTCATAACTTAGGTAGAAAATGTTGGTACATCCATGTTGCTAATTTTTTTATCTGATGACCATTGATCAGTGGAAGGGAAAACCCACACGAGTAAAAGCAGGCTCATTCTCCTGATGGCTTTGTGAACCACCTTACTAGCAGTCGGACAGTCATCTGCCTTGTTTGCTTTTCTTATCCCTTGCTGTTGCCAAGAAAGATTAGACCTAATTAAAGAAATTAGGATATATAGAAGGGAGTCAACAAAGTACATCAATAATCTCCAATTAAAAGACAAAGAGTCAAAGTAAGGATAGGCAAATAGATGAATGGAACGGAACAGAGTCCAGGAAGACTCACACCTACTCAATCCATTTATTTTCAACAAAGGTGCCAAGTCAATGCAGTGAAGAAAGAGAAGAATTTTTAACAAATGATGCTGGCACAATTAGAAAAAAAATAAAAGAACTTCCACCTCTGTCTCACTCCATACACAAACATGAATTTGAAATGAACCATAGACTGAACTGCAAAAGGCTCAAAGCCCCATTTTTTTAAGGGCAAAACACTTGAACAGAAACTTCATGTACCAATAAGCACAGGAAAAGGTGCTCAATGTCATTATTCATCAGGGAAATGCAAAAGACAGAGACACTTTGTTTCTTTGTCCTGCTACCCAGCTATGGACTGTACATTCCAAAAAAAAGGAAAAAAAGAAAACTCCCTTAAAAATTGTGGAATATGAAAGGGATGGAAAATCAACTCTCATTCTTCATTAAGAACATAATTGGCACAGCTTTTTAGAGAGCAATTCGGCAGAATTTAACATCATTTTATGCAATCATCTTTGACCCAGAGATATCAATTGCAGGGATAATCTAAAGAAAACTCACCCCTGTGCACACAGGTGCGTAGACAAAATAGTTCACTGCAGATTTGTCTGGAGTGAAAATCTGGAAACTCTCTAAAATGCCCATTAGTATGGGGAAAGGTTAAATAAGTTATGGTGCATCCATTACTCATATGATAGGTGCAATTGTTAAAATCACAGGGTAGATGTCTATTTACTGACATGGAGTGATCTCCAAAGTGTATAGACCTATTGCTAAGTAAAAAGAAAGAAGTCACTGAACAATGTAAATGGTTCTCTTTACATTATTGAAGACATGTCTTTAAGATGCACATTTCATAAATAAAGGCAAAGATAAATTTCTGGAAGGATACACATGGGAATGTAACAGTGTCCACCTCTGCACACAGGGAGTGAGGATACCTTTCATCACTTTTTACTCTTTCTATGTTATTTGAATTGTTTATAAGTAGGATGAATTTACTTGTTACCTATGTAATTAAAATAATATGAAAGCTTCTTATTAAAGTACTGAATATTAATTAATGGAACTAGCACAAGGTTATGTCCCACACTCTGTGATAAAAAGGCTTACATACATTATCTCATTTAACCTCACAAAATGGGCACTGGTACTCATTTTTTGTTACATGAGGAAGTTGAAGCTTAGAAAGTTTGTTAGTGGTGCAATGGCACCTTAAAATCATCCGAGGAGTGGTTCTAAAAAAGAAATTCTGATGACTGGACCTTATCTCAGATCTACAGAATTAGAACGTCTGTGAGTGGGGGGATCCAAGCATCTGTATTTTGTAGTTAAAGCTCCCGAAGGTGATTCTAATGTGCAGTCAGGGTTGAGAACCAGTGATTGATATTGATTCTTATTGTGAGGTCACATTGCTTGCAAATGGAAAAGGCAGAGGCTGGGATTCAGGGCTACACTGCCACTTCATATGCAAAAAAGATGATAGATAGAGATAGAGATAGAGCTGATAGAGATAGAGACAGAGATAGAGAAAGAGATGGCATAGATGCAGGCAAAGATATACATATTGAATTTTTTTCAACTATTGAGGAAGAGCATCTCAAGCATAAAATGGACCATGCACTAGTTCCTCTTCTCCCTTTTTCTAGCAACCCATCCTCTGTATCTGTCTTCTGCAGAGGTCCCTAAAACTCCTGAGGGGTGATACTTCAAATAGTTAACAAGCAGATAGCACAGACCCTGACCAATCAGAATGGACCCTGGACTTAGCACTGGAGCAGGAGTCAGGCTTTCACATTTTGATCACTGGATCCTGAAGAGGTGAAGCATTCCCCAGGGAAAACAGCAGCGGGATGCCACTTAGTGAGCTCAAGACAGTAGCTGTTTACTAACTGGTATGGAAATAGTTCAATATTTTGACAACTAGCACAGTAGCACCAGTGTCTGTCTGCACCTAGACTGAGGTCTGAGGGGGGTTTTTATTAATATTTTTTGAGTATTTTTTAAAGGTTGTTCTAAGATGGTCTGCCTATCAGGCAACTATTTTATGTTTCTACCCAAAGACTGCTTGTGAAGTGTCAGGAAGAAAAGGAAGAGGCTGGCACACAATCTGTGATCCACACCGGGCTGCCCCACCAGCTGCTGTGTGCCTAGCAGCCCCTGCTCCCAGCCCGACTCATTCCCAACTCCTAGGGGCTTTGTCACTTTGCTGGTTATTGCTATGTTTCCATCCTGAAGTGGCAGCTCCAGTTGTGTTTCCCAGATAATTTCCAAGATGCTAATTGCCACCTGCTGATTTCCTGTAAACACTGTACTTTACACATGTGATTAATCAGACAGCTGTTGACTGTTCTGAGGGAGCCTGTGTGTATGCATGTGTGTGTGTGTGTGTGTGTGTGTGTGTGTGTGTTTCATTACTGTGGTGGATTTAAATCACAGGCAATGTTTGCTCACAAAGCTGCATAAGCAAAACGGCAGGGAAAACAAAATTACAAAATACCATAAACTGCAAGTTCACAGACTGTGTAAACAACAAATTGAGTCAGCTGACAATTCACTGACTAAATTCTAGAACCGAGCATAAGGAAGGTAGCCTCTCTAAAGGAGTCTTTGAATCATAGGTGCTTATGTTTCTGGGAGAAAACAAACCTGAAAACATTTTCAAAGGTTTTGGGGAAAGTGTATTCTCTTTAGATTCTAGATCAACCTTGTGCCAAACCCTAGCTCTCTCAGTGACTATCTGTAACCTTCATGCAAATTACCTGGACCTTGAAACCTCCATTTCCTCATCTGTAAAACGGAGATGATAATTTCTAAGTCACCTGAGATAACATGTAAAATGCTTATTGCATACGTTAGTCAGAACTGCATTGGTTGTAAGTGACAGAAATTTAATTCAAAGTGGCTTCAGCAAAAAAGAAATTTATTGGCTCAAAATATTAAAAAGACTAGGACCTCTGTTCAGGTCTATGAGCTCAAATGATGACTTTAGAACTCTATGACACCCTCTCCACTTTTTGGCTCTGCTTTCCTCTTTCTGGACCTCATTCTCAGGTAGACTTTACTTATGGCAAGCTAGTAGACTAACCAACGGCCCCACACATATGTCTTATCCTCTCGGCAACCACAGAGAACTGGTGTAGATTGCACCCCACCTGGGAAATGACCCACTAGCCCATTCTCAGATCACATAGTTGGCTAGGGAAGTGTCTACTCACTTAGACCTACTCAAATCCCAGAGATATGCACATAACCAGCCTCATATATGAAGACTTCTGACCCCAAAACCAAATGAGAAGTTTGAATGGCAGCCAGCCTCACTTGACATTGTTCATAAGAGGGAAAATTGGGATTCCATCATCAGGATCTGAATCCCAGGACTGATACTCAACTTTCTGTATGAGCAGATATGGTGAGTCATGAGAGAGAGAGAAGTTTGCTCAACTCAGAGGAGCCGGTAAGCCCTTCCTGCACATGCTCACATGGGATGAGTTGACTTCAGTCCTAGGCCAACACTGGAAAGTGGGTAGTTTGCAGACTCAAACCCAGGCACATTTGGCCAACGTAATCATTTGCCATTTTCTGTTTCCAAGCCTCTCTGAAAGCTTACTGCATTTCCTACAAGAAATTCTCATAGTATTCCAGGCAGCAGTCCTGGTCTTGAAGGTATAGAACACATTTTCTACCTAATCACTTAGCCCCTTTATCCTGCCCTATCCCCACAAGTGGGGCAAGATGGGGTCCTCTGTCCCTTCATTTCCATTGTCCCTCCTCCTCCCTCCCCTGATGTGAAGAGGGTCTTTAGAGTGTGATAATGTATCAAAGTTATCCTGTGAGAGTTGATCAATACTAGCCATAAGATTTCATGTATCCTGCTCTAAAAAATGTGAGAATTAAGGGCAAATGGGTCTTATCAGGACAGATAAAAAGAGCAGGTGCACAAGAAGTCCAGAGCTCTTGTTAGAAAAGGATGGAGGGACAGATGCCAAGAAAAAGGGGACTTCCTGGTGTCTATGAAAGGCAAACAGCCTGACTGAAAAGTAATGCACATAAAACAGAAAGGAAATGTTGGTAGCAGCCTCTGGACTCTGACGCCCTTCCTGACCAGCTATGATGAACATTAAAGTCCTTTCTATAATGAGCTGGGTTTATTCGCCTTTCTGGTCACTGTGGGTTAAAGTAACAGATATAGCATAAAGTGATGGTAAAGAGCACAGCCTCTGATTCACACCACCTGGATTTGAACCCAGGATCCTCCACTCCATAGCTAGAACACCTTGGGAATGTTACTTAAGTTCTCTGTGCCTCAGTTTCCTGTTGGTAAATGAGGATAATGATAGCGTCTGCCTCCCAGTGTTGGCATGAGAAAGAAATTAATTAACATCTATATAGTAACAAATTAAAACTGAACCTGGCTCATAATAAAACTGAATATATTTAGCTATTCTACAAGCAGCAACCTGGACTCCCTTCCTTCAGGGAAGTAACCTCCTTGTCTACATGTACGTGGTTGATTGGGTGATACCCCAGGACAAGTGTTGGGTCTCTCTATGGACTCACAGAGGCAAAGTGGGGGTACCCATAGGGATGTGGCTTGCACCCATGGAGCTCTGATTTCCTTACAAACTGCTACTTGCTTTCGTGCACTTGATGTTCTGAGTAGGAGGGATTTTTCTTCTGTTTGGCAGTGCTGGAGCAAGCTCATCTGTTGGTTTAGTCTGAAAATGGGAGAAGGTCAGTAGCAAACTTTTCTTGCCCTCAGGCTGAAAAGACTTGGCACAGTCAACTACAAGAAGTGAGGTGTCTTGGTCACAGGAGGGCATAAATGGACATCAGACTTTGTTAACACCTAGGTAGCAGCATCACAATGCAGTTAACAGGTGTTACCAGAACTCCAGAGGCAAAGGCTACAGAACCCAGAAGGGTTATTATCCAGGCATCAAGATGAGGGTAGAGATTATTCAATATGCTAGCTCAAGCAAATTTTGCCTGAAGGCTTGTTTGCAGCTGTTGTAGCTCAAGGTATCTTGTCAAGGTCATCTTTCCATTCTGGTATTTCCAACCTCCCTCTTTTAAGAAATTTATCCACTAGGGTCACTCTGGTCCATTGCCTGTACTCTATTCCCACTTACCTCTAGAACCTCTTTTCTTTATCAAGTCAATTCCTGCTCATTCCTCAAGCTTAACTAAATTTCAATCCCCTCCAGAAAGTTTACTTTGACCACTTCCAAACCCTCTGAACTGATAGCTCTCATTACCTGACACAATCAGGTGGAATTATACACTGTCTTATGACACCTATTATGCTAGAGCCTTGTAGGAGAGCAAACATCACTAGTTTTACCTGTATAGCATCCTTTAGCCCTTCTTCTGGGAGCAATATCCACCCAATTTTTCTCTGGGGAAAGAAGCCCTTCCAAACTCTTGGTCCATATGACTGTTGAAGGAGGTCATCAAAAGGATGTGATCACCAGTTGACCCTTGAGCTGGACCAGGGCAACCAGAGGCTCCTCACCCCTCTCCCCTTCCCTCGAAATGTACATTCTGCCCACAGTCCCACAGTGGGAGCCCTTTCAAGGATGCGGCCTTGAGATAGTAATGTGTTGTTGAGACCATCTAGACTGAATACATGACTGAATCCAGTTAAGGTCTCTAGATAGACTTTTTTAGGATTCTGGCGGGTGCAGAGACCTACTCATCTTGTGGCCACCCAAGACAAGCCTTGTATGTAAGTTCCCTCATGTGCTACTAGGCCCTGTAGAGTGTGGAGATCCTCCAAATGCTCCTGCCCCTAATCCTGGGGAGGGGCCTGTGGCCTGTAGAGAGGGGAGTGGGGGAAATTCCCGTTGATGCCTGGTATACAGATGGGTCTAGTTGGGGCAACCCATCCACATGGACTGCAGGCACTATTCAGCCCAACACTGGAGGGAAACAGGAATGAACTGCAGCTGCCAGAGGGCTGAACTCAGCAGTTTGTTGATCACCCTTGAGTCCTGGCCGTTAACCTTTTGCACTTTCAGTTGGGCTGTTCTAAAGGGATTGACCCGACGGCTTAAAAAATGGGAACCTGAGGGGCGGATGATCATGAATAAAACCTTGTGGGGTCAGGATACGTGGAAAGACATTTGGGTTTGCCTGCAAGAGCCTGGCTCAGTCCTCAATGTCCTCCACATTCCAGCTCAGAGGTGCTGACACCCCAGGCAACCAGCAAGCTGATGCTGTAACCCAGGTACAAGCCCTAGCAGCTGACCCTTCAGTAGATACAGCACATTGGGCGCACAGGAAAAGTGGCTACTGTGGTGCCTGAGTGGGGTGGTACACTGCCAAGGATGCCTGAACGCGCTTGAAATACAGTGACTTGGTTAACACAGTAAAAGCATGACCTGTGTGTTCTAAATAATACCCAAGACAATTGCCAAAGTCTAGGGTCATCCACTGGAGTTCCCCACTGGTGAGGGACTGGAAAATTGATTCTACTGGTCCCCCTCCCTGAGTGAGGGCTCTCAGTGTGCCTTGGTTTGTGTGGATACTGGGTCTGGCCTAACCCAAACTTCCCTCTGTCACCATGCAAACCAGGAAGCCACCACTAGGGGATTAGAGAAACTGACTACCCTGTGCAGACACCTTCGTCAAATAAACAGTGATCAATGGTTACATTTCAAAGGTCATGATAAGCAAGACTGGGAAAAGAACATGACATCGAATGGAGGTTCCATCTCCCCTGTAAGCCACAGGCAGCAGCAGTGGTAAAAAGAAAGACTGAAATATTAAAGCAGCAGATTAAATCACTCACAGGTAAAACCACCTTGGCCAGGTGGACTAAAGTACTGTCCCAGCCTTTAATACATTTGAATGATCAGCCAGTAGGGCCTGTCACCCCATTTGCCAGACTGGGGACCCCTGCCAAGACACTCAGTACCCTAAAGGTAGGCAGTCGCAGGAGACAGACATTGCCCTGACTCCCACTGAGGATCAACATGCTGTGCTGCTGAGAACACCAAGGCCCATCACACCTGGGGAAGGTGTTATCTACTGGAATTTGCAATGGGACGTCCCACTGGGATGGTAAATTACTTCACACCCCTGGGTAAGGGGGAACTACTCAGTCTCCACCAGGATCCTGTTGTCTTGCTGCAAGCCCGAACTGCTGAAACACACCTGGAATGGAACACGCACCATTGAAAGAGGGGAGAAGGTGGGGTCCTAGTCCGGCATATCCCACCCCCAGTCCATCTCCTCACGCCTGACAGTCTGCCTCCCCAGAAGCACGAGCAGGTCAAGTTCCTAAAGCTACAACCACATTAACATCCAAGGGTCAGGCCACAGTGTAGTTCTTATAGAAAGGGAAGACCTCCCCATACAAGTTCCTACTACATATCTGTCTTTTTGACCTTAGACTTCTGCTGCTCCTGTGGTGTCTGGTCATGGGATGGGCACCTGATGGAGATACCTTTCTACAGTGGGCCCACTTGTATGCCCAGCAAAGGAGTCACTCCACCTATGAGGTAGGTGGGCAGCTGCCCCTCTCAGCTCGTCAGGACAAGCATGGTGGGTATCATCACTCCAGGGAGGGGACTGGAAGGCCCTAAAGCAGTACATTGAGAAAGGGCAAGCCAGTAGTGGGAAGCAGCCGCATAGCACAGGGAGATCAGCTCGGTGCTTTGTGACCGCCTGGAGGGGTGGGATAGGGAGGGTGGGAGGGAGGGAGATGCAAGAGGGAAGAGATATGGGAACATATGTATATGTATAACTGATTCACTTTGTTACAAAGCGGAAACTAACACACCATTGTAAAGCAATTATACTCCAATAAAGATGTAAAAAAAAAAAAAAAAAAAAAAGGGCAAGCCAGGACTAGTACTCTTAATTCATCTGATATCACGAATATTGATCCAGAACCCTGGCCTGTGGCACCCACGATCAATAACACTGGGTATGGGTACTCTTTTTCGGTCACTCAAACTACACAGGCAGCCCATCAAACTGGTGACAGGAAGGGCCCTAAAAATACTACCATCAGAGCCATGGGTGGCTGCAAGCAGATTTGGGATGGGTTCATGTGGGTCACCTCAGGTTGTGGACATTTAAGCACCTGGGCAACTCTATGTTGGTAACAGAAAAATCACTCTAAAAAGAACCAACCCAACTGCATCAGGAATAGGGGATGGATATCACTGGAACTGTGTGGTCACACCACCCAGATACTTATTGGGTGGCCCCAAATGGGACCCAATGGTTGTGTGGCTCAGATCTTTGGCCGTGGCTTCTACCTGTGGTTGGGCTGCTGCACCCTGGGTTTTCCTGAGCCCAGGGGAGAATCCAACCACAGTAAAAAAAAACTGCCAGCCTCTCTCTCCTCAAGGCCAGATGGGCACGTTCTGTTTTCCACTGGTACGATCATTTGGCCTCCACTTTGTCCCCTCCATTGGCCTGAAGGACATCATAGCACACATAGAAGCCCTTACTAAGTTCACCCAGCAAGCTTTCAATGACAGCCAGCAAAGCCTGTCCTTACTGAACACTGAAATGTGTCTAGTGAGAAAAGCCATCCTACAAAAGAGGATGGCCTTGGACGTTATTGCTGCCTCGCAAGGAGGCACCTGTGCCGTTATCCAAACAGGATGTTGTGTGTTCATACCTGATGAGTCAGCTAATGTATCATCTTTATTAAACCATGTGAGGACACAGTGATTGCCCTGAGTGATCAGACCCCCAGCTTAGGGAGGTTAACAAATCAATGGTTCAGGTCATGGGACTCTCAGTGGAAAAAAATTATTACCTATTTTGGGAATCATTTTCCTGATCTGTTTTCTCCTGCATGTGCCTCTATGGCTGCTGTGGCATCTGCCTCCAGTGCAGCCAGACAGCTGCCCAATGAGCCACCTCCATGCTAGTGACACCCCCTTGCTGACCACTCAGGGCCCACTGTGGAAATAGGGGCCGGGTGGAGTGTTGGAGAAGGTCACCAAGAGAACGTGACCGCCAGTTGACCCACAAGCTGGTCCCAGGTAAGCACAGGCTCCTCACCCACTTCCCTGTCCTTGGATCCTTGGAATGTACATTCTGCCCACAGTGGGAGCCATTTCAAGGACACAGCCTTGAGAGAGTAATGTGTTGTGTTTTTTTAAATAAATTTATTTATTTATTTTTGGCTGTGTTGGGTCTTTGTTGCTGTGCGTGGGCTTTCTCTAGTTGAGGTGAGCGGGGGCTACTCTTCACTGTGGTGCACGGGCTTCTCATTGTTGTGGCTTCTCTTGTTGTGGAGCATGGGCTCTAGGTGTGCAGGCTTCAGTAGTTGTGGCACACGGGCTTCAGCATTTGTGGCACATGGGCTCAGTAGTTGTGGCTTGCGGGCTCTAGAGCACAGGCTCAGTAGTTGCGGCACACAGGCTTAGCTGCTCCGCGGCATGTGGGATCTTCCCGGGCCAGGGCTCGAACCCATGTCCCTTGCATTGGCAGGCAGATTCTTAACCACTACGCCACCAGGGAAGCCCAGTAATGTGTTATTGAGACCATCTTGACAGTATTCATGACTGAACCCTGTTAAAGCCTCTATATAAACTTTTAAGATTCTGGGGGGTGACTTCAGAGATCTACTCATCTTGTGGCCACCCAAGATATGCCTCATATATAAGTTCCCTTGCTTGTTATCCCTGCCATCTACCAATCTGGAGTGACTGCCTCTTTTCAGTCTCCTTGTACAGGGACCAGTTTATGAACTAGAAGTGGCTCAGAGAGCTCAGCTCCAGGAATGGACACGAGGCCCAGGCCTGACCAATCAGGTTCTCCATCCCCCCAGTCACAATGATTGGTTCAGGAATTGACACATGACCCAAATCAACCAACCCCATGAACGTCAGCCCCAAAGTTTTTGCTGGAACTATTGAAAAAAAAAAAAGGAAGGGGTACTCTCTTTCAAAAGACCAGCAGCTACCCATATGGTGACGAGAACCTTCACGAAAATAAAGCCAATTCAGAAGAAATGAGAGCTGAATAAAGGGAAGAATCAGATGCCTGAGGGCATGATCTGGATCTGTGGATACAGCTATGCCTGAACTTAAACTTTCCTTGGACATTTCAGTTATATGAGAAAACAAATTCCCTTCACTCAACAAATACTTATTGAAGGCCTACTGTTCTGGACACTAAAACACATCAGTTAACATTTTTTTAACTTAATATGGTATAAACCTAGATTTCTTCATTTGTAACTGAAATAGCTCTTGTCAAAAAAGACTTCATGTTGCTTAATTCTTGCACTGTCATTTAACATCCTTCATGTGGATGCCTCTTTTTCCCAAGTAGATCATGAATTCATGAATAGAGACCCTGTATTATATTTCTCTGTATCACCAACTGTGATATGTACATAGTACATAATTAACAAATTATTTGTTAAATAAATAAAAGGCTATATTTATTTGGCATTACCCCTGGTGTTGTTGACTCAAATAGTATAACTCAGAAGAAATGTCCAAGGAGACTTGCCAGTGAGTTCTGATTAGACCCTGGTGATTAGGAGGTATCTGTGCTTCCTGAGCACAAACATGGCATAATGATGGAATCGACACTGATCCACAAAAAAATAATGTATCAGAGGACTGATTCAAGATGTCAGAACATACGCATGTGCCTACCTCTGCTCTCAGTCCAAATTCCTAGAAATGACCCAAGAAAAGATCTTGGTAAATGATAAATACATAACATTAATAAAAATCAAGAAAAAGTACAGCAAAGGACCATAAATCCTGAACAGAAGGAAAAGAGCTAAAAAATGGGCAGAAAGGGGGCTTCCCTGGTGGCGCAGTGGTTGAGAGTCCGCCTGCCGATGCAGGGGACACGGGTTCGTGCCCCGGTCTGGGAAGATCCCACATGCAGCGGAGCGGCTGGGCCCGTGAGCCATGGCCGCTGAGCCTGCGTGTCCGGAGCCTGTGCTCCGCAAAGGGAGAGGCCACAACAGTGAGAGGCCCGCGTACCACAGAAAAAAAAAAAGGGTAGAAAGGGATTAGCTGTGAAGATGGGAGTGGTTTCAGGGATGGTCCACATTCAAAACAGGAAGCAGTGGGTAGCGAATGGTGAATGGAGTAATTGGAGACCTGAGTTCAGAGCAGTTGAGTGGTCAACTGAGATTCTTATGCCACTGGGGAGTAGGTAGCAACCACCTTTTCCTACAGAATAAAGCAGTGACTCTGAACACAAAGGAGGAAGACACAGGACATTGCCAAAAGTATCTTGCAACTCCCAGGAGAGACAAGAAACATTCAAACCAGAAGAAAACTACCAGCTCACTCTACCTGGCAGCACACCAAGTCCCTTCTAACACTGAAGATAAGCTGATAAATCAAAGTCATCATCAATAGGTGAATATCAAATGTCAATCTCAAACATGGAGGGGGGACAAGAACCCCCCAAAATATTACAAAATCTAGTCCATTCTAGTTAACTATCCTCCTCTTATTTAATCTCTCAACAGCCTCTAATAAAAACGGCCACTCCCTTCCTGAAACCCCTATTTTCCTTGGCTTCCATGACATCACACTCAAGTGGTTTTCCTTCTACTTCTCTGGTGACTTCTATTTAGTCTTCTATGCTAGATTCTTCTATTAGTTAGCTAGCTGCTGTAACAAAATACCACAAACTGAGTGGCACAACAAGGTGTCAGCAGAGCCACATTCCCTCTGAAGGCTCTGTTCCAGGCCTCTCTCCTAGCTTCCAGCAGTTCTTCGACTGTGGTAGCATAACTCCAATCTTCATGTGGACTTCTTGCAGTGTGTGTGTCTGTTTTCAAATTTCCCCTTTTTATGAGGACACCAGTCATAATGGACTAGGGGCCTACCCTAGTCCAGTATGATGTCATCTTAACCTAACTAATTACATCTTCAATGACCCTATTTCCAAATAAGGTCACATTCTGAGGTACTGGGGGTTATGACTTCAACATATGAATTTTGGGGGGACATAATTCAACCCATGAAAATTCTCCTCCTCCACGGTCTGCTAAATGATGGCATGCTCTAGGGCATGGGCCTACCTTCTCTTCCCTTCTGTACTTATACTCTTTTCCTATATGTTCTCATCAAGTCTGATGGCTTTTAATATATGATAATGACCTCCAGGTTTATAGCTCCACCCATGGCCTCCCCCTTGAGGTATACCCACCTGTCTACTTGACACATATCTAATAGAGATCTCAAAATTATCGCATCCAAATCAGAAATAATCTTTTTCCCACCACCACTCCACTCCAAAAAACAGGTCACTACCAGTTCTCCCCACATCAAAAACTGTAGTGCCATCAACCCAAATACTCTCAAACAAAAAATCTAGGAGCCATCCTCAATTCCTCTCTTTCTCTTACGCTCCATAACCAAGCTATTCCAAGTCCTGACAGTTCTACATTCAAAACATATGGAACACATCCATTTCTCTCCACCTGTGTTGTCACTCCCAAGTCCAAGTCACCATTACCTTTTGCCAGAACTAAATCCAGAGGCCCATATCTGGCCACACTTCCTTCATTCTTGCCTCGCTCCAATTCACTCTCAACATCATCCAGGGTGATTTTGTTAAAGTGTACATCAGATCTTGTCACTCACTTGTTTAAAATCCTTAAATGTCCACTTTGAGAATCAATTACCGTGGCCTGCTAGGCTCTCGCGACATGGTCTGGCCCCTGCCCGGCACTGCATTTCTCTCTGGTCCCATCCCTTCCCTTGCTCACTATGCTCCAGCCACACTGGTCTCCTTTCAGTTTTTAGAACACTCCACACTTTCCCGCCTTCAATGGCAAGGTCTTCATTCTCTTGCTATTTCCCCTTCCAGAAATGCTCTTCTACAAGCTGCACATCTATGGTTCCATCTCACCCTTCAGACTCTAGCTCAAAAATCAAACCTTAGAGAAACCTTTCATTGATCAGCCTTTCTAAAGTAACCTCTGCCTAGTTACAGTCTGTCCCATCATCCTATTTATTTTCTTCTTAGTATTTATAACAACTTGATATTATCTTGTTTACTTATATGTTTCCTTGTATGTTATTTTTCTCCTTCTCCAATCTCCATCTAGAATGTAAGCTCCTTAAGGGCAAGACTCATGTATGTCTTTCACCACTGTGTCCAGTATTCAACACTTTACCTGAAACATAATTAGCTTCTATATGTGCTTAATGGATGGGTGGATGAATAGAAAAATTAATAGACCCTAGAAATCATCTTACTCAAGTTGCTGTATGCTGAGTACTCTCTCAGCATCCTCTTTCCATAGTGGATCTAGCCCAGGAGTCTATAAGGGAGAGAACTCTCCCAAAGATACAGAGATGCCCTCACCTTCCTACAGAAATGGGCACACTTTCTATTGCCTTCATCATAAAGTCCAAATTCTCTCCAGCCTGCGTGCACAACTTCATCTTCCACCACTGCCTTCCCCCGTGCTAAGTTCATGGCATGCTCAACTTCATACCATTACGTGAAAATACCAGTCATGCTCATGACCTTGCCTCTCTTTGGAATACCTCTCTATCCCCCTCCTGCTAAACATCACTCAGCTTCCCTCTATAAAGCTTTGTCTGGTAGCCAAAGAGGTTATACTCTGTACTATCACAGGCCTTCATGCATCCCTCCACCACCACATTTATTCTAATATATGATAATTCTATGACTAATTTTCCCCATTTTACTGTTAATACTTTGAGTAAAGCGTTATGTCTTATGTCTCTGTCTATCCCACCAGTGCCTAGCATGGTGCCTTAGAGAGAGATACAGAAAAAAAATGTTGACTATTATATATGCATATTAAGAAATAATTTTTTAAGAGAATTTTTCATTATTATATTGCTCAATGGGGTGAAAAGAACTGGAACATATTAATGGTTGTTATTCTGTCAACTATCTGACCACCATTAGTGAACCAGTGGGAGAGGCAATTTTTAATTTATGAAATGGAAATTTATTTCAATTAGTTATAATGTGGTTAAGAAATCACATTTGAAAATATTTATACTATGTCTGAAATAGACACACTAATACACACATACTCAACCTTTTCCCTTTTCACTCTCAGCTTGGATTTTTTTTAACTGAGCATAAGCACTGACAGCACTTCTTGCAACTGTTTAATGTATATTTAATGTTCACTTTTATGGTAACCCTACATTAAATCCTATTGGCCAAAAGCAAGTTATAGCTCTTCTGGTTGCTGGCCAAAGGCTGGTGGGTCAGCACCATGGACAGAGGGAAATGGTGCCAAAGGTCAACCTAAGGCTACTTGTAAAATAACAGCTGTGACAGCAGATGTACTACCAACGAGAGACTGGTGTGAATGTTCCCCTGCGGATCATGGGAAGAGCGTGACATCAGGGTTGGGGTGAACTCAGAGGATGGGGTCTTAAGAAAACAACCACTCCTCCAAGATGTCTCTGAGTAGCATGATCTGCTTCATTTATTGACCCATATCGATTTCAACAATTTTTCAACCATTTGCTCTTCTGTTCCCAAGGTACCAACATTTCCAAGCTGAAGTAAACATAAATACCTAACTAGAAAATATGAAGGACATTTGTTCTTTTTACCTGTCCAGCATCTATGACCCTTTTTTTCCTTTGCAAACCACCTTTCAAACAAATAAGCTGTTCTTAAAAGATGACACTAAGGAATTGTTCATGCTATGGGGAAGCGTTTGTGATTATATTGAAGTTATGTTTAAGATGGGAGCCCCTGTCTTTTAGCAGTACATTCTGACAGCTACAAATGAAATAATATGATGTCTGGGATTTGTTTCAAAATAATCCAGGATCAGGGGAGTAGATAGAGATAAAGGGAAGACAAGTTTGGCCATGAATTGCTAATTGTTAAAGCTGGAGCATGAGAACACAAGAGTTAATTCTCTCTACTCTTTTATATGTTTGAAAATTTCCATTAAACATATACATATACATGTGTGTGCATATAACACTGAGAGGCCACAAAAAAATAAAAATAAAAATGATTCCTGAAGAATGTATAATCCTGCACCTAAGAGATAATGCAGAGCAAGCTTTAATACCCTCTACTCCAAGAGGAGCTTTAAGGAGACTAAGCTATAACTGTCCCCTGCAGACTTGAGATTTCTGTCTCGCTCAAGATCATATGATGGACTAGGGAGTTCAGATGTCTAGGGATGTTCACTTTATTCTGGAGCAAGATGTCTCAGGAGAGTAGTTTCTAAGAAATGAAACCTTTCATGCACCTCCCCTGACAAGAGGCAGCTGGGGGCAGCTTGCAGTTGCAGGGGCTGAGGCTGAGTGTAGGGAACGGGTCCCTGGTTGTGATGATGGGCCCACGGTCAACACCTAAAGTTTGGGGTCAGAACTAAAACAACAACAAAGCATTCTTTAAACATAAAATGGGCTAGATAAGTAGAGGGAGTCGAGATATGATGCCAAGTACATAGGGAGAGGAGCTAAAACATGAAGAGGGTGGACAGGTACAAAAGGAAGACATACCCAAATATTTCCTGGATTGGGGGAGGGGGTTGGGGGGCTTTTCATGTAGTACCCACATCAGAAGCAAATAAGGAGCCAACACAGACGCTGGTGGATAAAATAAGAAAGCGAATGTAAATTTGCTTCAAAATCTGTGGAACTGTGCACATATGGCAAGAATTACTCAGAGCTTATGGACAGCAGATGAGGTTGAGTGCCTACTATGTGCAAGGCATTGCTCTAAGCACCTGGCACACAACAGTTAAGTAAATAAATAAAGTGCTGCTTCATTGAGCTAACAGAGATAGATAAATGTATTTGCCAATTATTTAAAAGTGTGATAATTTCACCTGGCTTTTTCCTTTAGAGAGAAAAGATGGCCTCCAGCTAGAAAAGATGGCCTCCAGCTCACTGCAATCCCCACTATTCCCCATTCCCTACTGTCTTTTTTTTAAAATATATCCATTTATTTATTTTTGTCTGTATTGGGTCTTCGTTGATGCGCGAGGGCTTTCTCTAGTTGTGGCAAGTGGGGGGGCTACTCTTCGTTGTGGTGCATGGGCTTCTCATTGCCTCTAGAGCTCAGGCTCAGTAGTTGCGGCGCACGGGCTTAGTTGCTCCGTGGCATGTGGGATCTTCCCGGACCAGGGCTCGAACCCGTGTCCCCTGCATTGGCAGGTGGATTCTTAACCCCTGCACCACCAGGGAAGCCCTCCCTACTGTCTTATACTCTACTTCACTCAATTATGTTGTTTGCCTGAGCCCTGCAGCCTTTCGAGTGTGTGACCCCTGCCCGTCCCTGAGGTGCTTGTGACACTTGCCTCTCCTAAAAACACCAAATGGCTCAAGGAGCATATAAAAGACCCTGTTCTTAGCCGACTCAGAATCGTGGGTTGCCACTTAGTCTAAAGTAACCTTGGGCGGATACATCACCTCACTGAGCTGTCGATGTCCTTAACTCTAAAACGGATGTAATCTTACCTGTTTTATAGGATTTCTGTGAGGATTGGACCTTGCCTAGTCAGCTCTTACTCCTCCTTTGGATCTCATCCCTAGCTTTACCTCTTCAAAGAAACTTTCCCAGACCTCCTAAGTCAACTCCCTCTAATATACAGATTCTAAGCATCATGTACTCGTCGGCAGTACCTGCCGCAGTTACAACTGTACATTAGTTTGTAGATTATTTGATTAACACGTGCCTCTCTCACCAGACTGAAAGCTCAAAAGTGGCAAAGGATGCTGTGTTTTTTGTTTGTTTTGTTTTTCTCACCACCTATCACCATGTCTAGAAAAAAAAAAGTGACCAAAGAAATGAAATAAAGGAAAGTAAGCTTGTAGACAGCTGTGTAAAGACAACCTCTGGCATGTACTAGCTGCCCAACAGATTCTCAACTAATGCCTCTTGGCTGCTAGAATTTGCATGTCAAGTTTTAACTAAGACTTTCTCTAAGAAAAGAAAGTCACTAAGTTTTATTTTTTAATAGTCTATCTACCCGCCAACCCCAGAACTGGGATTTTTGCTTTGCCCACTGATATAAGCCAAATGCGTAAAACTGCCTGGCACCTAATCAGTAAAGGGCTGGAGGGAAGAAGGGAGGGATGGGCGGGCACAGTTCTGGGGTTTCACAGAAGTTGAGAGACTGGACAGCTCCTCCTGCCACCACCAGGAGGAAGCTGGGGCCTGGTCGGAGGAACTCTGAGCCAGAGATGACATCCTCTCCCAACAGTTTTAGCTACACCGACTTCCCCGGTCCCCGGGGCAGTAAGAGCCCCCGAGGCGAAGAGCAGCCCCCGCTGCTCCGCAGGCAACGGACGGGGGCATTCATGGATGGGGACATTCACAGATGCGAACATTCACATATGCTCCCCCAGAGGAGGGCGGGGGGTGGCACCGTGTCCCTCCGCGAGGGCCGCTGTCCCGCCGAGGGTCGCCGCCTATAGCAGCGTCAGCACGCGACCGTTCGCAGCGCGTGACAGAAACCTCCGCCAGGCAAACGAGTCCTCACACCCCGCGTCAGAAAGGACTTCGCGCCACCTCCTCATTAGCGCTCCTCAACCTCACAGTCTCTCCCCGCCTCCCAGATTCTCCGGCTGACGGAGAACGCCCACTCCCCTTTCTCACACTGTTCCACAGTCTCTTGCAAAGTGCCTGCGGTGTGTTCGTCCGCCCCGGGGAAGAGCCGCCGCAACCCTTCTCATTCCTAAAGTGTCTCGGCAGCGCGTCGCTGCTCTGCGCGCTCTCGCGAGAGTCCACCGCGCCGCCCCCTCCCCCCAGCCCCTCGCCGACGAGGAAGCCTCTGCTGAGCCCCGCGGCGCGCGGGCGCGAGTGGCGCATGCGTGGCTGCTGCTCCCAGCGCCCCCCGCGCAGTCCGGGAACAGAGCAGACGAGGCTGCGAGCGAGGATCCAGCAGCCGCCACCCTACGAATCGTTGTTTGGTCCCCGCCGCTTCTCTCCCCTTAGGGACAGGACCTATTCGCGGCTTTCCTCAGCGTGTGGAGGTTTCCTGAGGACGGCCCGGGCCACCCTGGCCTAGAAGAGCCGGGCGCTGGCCTCGGATAACGTCGGCCCCCACCAGCAACCCGCAGCGGCCTGGGCGCGCTGCCGTGCCCCGAGCCTCGAACCCGGGGCCGGGCGGGGCCTACGCATCCGGCCCCACCCACTCGGGGGCCTCCCCTCCCCCGGGCCCTTACCCGGGTGTCTGACACACCCCCTCCCGGCCCGGCTGTCCGCCCCCGTCCTCCTGTCCGCGGTCCCCTTGATTTTCTCCCAGTCCTCTAGCGTTGCTCTTTCCGACATTGCACTAAAAGATGCACCCTGGAAAACCACAACGCGGGGGCACATCTTGTTGGGAGAAGAGGCTGAGTTCTTGGACCTTAGGGTACATGTTCACCTTTTCAAGGGCCTAGGATAGATTTGATTAATCAGCCTGGGGTACCCTGTTCCTGCTGACACTGCCGTTTTCACTTCCCTGCCTTCCCACACTTCCAAAACCATTAGCAGGGAGCTCTCGAAGGTTTGGTTTCGAGTCTCCTTTGAGCTAGACGTGAGGTTGACCCCCGGGTTAGAGCATGGCTGCATCCCTGGACCCTCAGATCGACGCGCCCCTGGAGGTTGAGGGATGCCTAATAATGAAGGTGGAAAAGGAGCCCGAGTGGGCATCGCAGCCCATTCTGGAAGGATCGGACAGCTCTGAGTCCGAGACTTTTCGCAAGTGCTTCAGGCAATTCTGTTATGAGGATGTGACCGGACCCCATGAAGCTTTCAGTAAACTCTGGGAACTTTGCTGCCGGTGGCTGAAGCCAGAAATGCGTTCCAAGGAACAGATCCTGGAGCTGCTGGTGATTGAGCAGTTTCTCACCATTTTACCCGAGAAGATTCAGGCGTGGGCACAGAAGCAGTGTCCGGAAAGTGGAGAGGAGGCGGTGGCCCTGGTAATACATTTGGAGAAAGAGACTGGAAGACTAAGACAGCAGGTGAGAGAGGGTTTTCCAAATTTTTGTATTTAGCAAGAAGGGGGTGGAAAGGAAGATGGGCAAGGGATGCATTGCAGGAAATGCAAATTATGGAAGGATAAATGGTAATAATGAAAGACTTTTAAAGGGAATCTACTTAAAAGGGATCAGAATTTCATATTAAATAGAAAAAAAGCTTTGGTTGAACTGTTATCTTGCAAATGACACTAAACATTATGCAGCTAAGTATTTGTTTTAAATCTTTGCGTAATGTTTTCCCCAAAAATTATATGAGAGAACAGTACATTATGCTTCACAGGATTTTACTTTTGTAGCTTGATCCTAAAGAGGGCTGTTTTGCCCTGCTCCCCACCCAAAAAGAAAAGGAAAGAAAGGACTTTATCAGTTACCCCAGGGCCTCTTGTAATCCTTTAATATTCCAATCCGTGTCTTCTGAAGTGCCCTCAATGTCATCATCCTTGTCACTCTTCTCCATTTGAATTGCTGATCCTTATTTGTCAGTGGCTTTGCATGCTCTTCTAATTGTTTTTCAACAGCCCTTTCAGTAACCTCATGAAATCCTGCAAGATTTGCACTTTCACCTTGCACAGGATTTGTGTAAAGATCTGACTATTAGCAAGTTGCTGTGTTGGTCAGAAATAGACACTACATGTCGAGATTAATTTTCTAAGTTTTCAGTGCACTAGTGAATTAATTAGTGTTCTGAGAACTTTTATTTCTCTGTGAACCTAATAGATATGAGGACTCAAATAATGTCTAGTCTGATAACAGGGAGGCTCTGTATTTCACTCCTAAGAGATTTTGCCCCTCTGTATACTAATAAAGAGCACTCTCCTATGCCCTTATGCCCAGACTTCTGGACAATACTATTATCCTGATGCCCTCAGAGGTCCCATAGGGAATGGAGTGAAATTTTCATTCCTTCTCACATCTTCTATCCTTCTTTGATATCTTTCTTGGGGGAATTTGGCCCTGATCTAGCCCTCTTTAACTCCCTTTTCCCACTATGGCACTGACTTTATTTCCCAGGTTAGCAGTCCTGTGTACTCAGAGAAGCAAGCCCCACTTGGAGCAGCATGGGAGGTGGCAGACTTTCAGCCACAGCAGGTGGAGACCCAACCCAGAGTGATGTCTCTGGAAGGAGCTGAAAGCCTCCACTCAGGACACCAGGAGCAGCTGAACCAAAAGAGAGAGCTTCGGCCCTTACCCAAGAATGGTAAGAAGAACTCAGAGCATGCCCAGTGCAGAGACCATGGCAGATTTGTTTTGTAGCCCTAACACTGTGACTTGTTCAGCGTAGCGTCCCCTCAATCCATATTTGAAAGTAAATTGAATTTTGGGGAGAAAGACTTCATTAGCTTCAAGACTTGGGAATATGTGTGACATAAGTAAAAGGGATCTTAAAGATGGAATCTGAGAAAACATAGATTGCCCAGACTGGCCTTAGGGTCTCATAGTGTTATTTAAGAACCTCCACCCTGCAATCAGCTTGTGGTTTTTAGTCCTGCCGCATGTGTAAGTGTGTGTGTTCTTGGCTGACTATATGCAACTTGGAAAAACTGGAAGAGGAAATGAGATTTTTTTTCAAAAAGTGACTGACAGTAAGGCATCACAGAAGTGGCTTATGAGAGGGATAAACAATAAGACTTCATAGAGAAGAGACAACTGGTGTTCATATCTGCCCTAGATGTTAATGAATCAAGTCAAATACAAGGAAATGAAGACCCTGCCCTTCCCAGTCCACAGTGATCTCTCCATCCTCTGCAGCATGGTGTCAGGCTTAAAGAGAAGAGTGGAAAGATCACTGAACCTACAGTAGAAAGACATGGGTTTATATCCTTTCTCTGCCCCCTCCCTGTGTTATCTCGGGCAAGTAATATTAATTAATCTCTGTGTATTAATGCATAGAGATTAAGAAATTAGGCTTTAGAGGTAGACAGTATGCGTTCAAACCCTACCTCTGCCATTCTTTATCTGTGTGGTCTTGGTCAAGTTACTAAACTTCTCAAACTTTCCATTCTGTCATCTGTAAAAGGAAAATACTAAGGTTGTTAGCGTAGATTAAAGGAGGCATCGTAAAAAGGGTCAGTGCATAATAGTGCTCAGTAAATGTTAGTTTCCTTTCTCCCATAATGGCATGATTATTTTTAAACTTCAAATCTGTCTGACTTACAGAACCCCTCATCAAGGGGCAAGATTCACCACTTCGGACCCCACCTCCTTATCCCTCCTGAAATTCATATTATGATAGACTGCATTGCAAATATTAATGGTTTCTGGAGTTTTCATTGTTTGTTCATCAGCATCAAAGTTCCCTTGTTCACATGGATTATATGCTGTCAGTTACTTTACCTGATAAATCCATGGTGTTTCTGGATTTTGCCATCTCAGGTGATACGGAATTCCTAAAGTTAGGTGGTTTCTTCTGTTGAGGTCCTTACTGGGGGTAAGGAGGACAGAAAATTTGAGGGATAGATATCTCAGAAAGGTGAATTCTTTCTAAAAGAAGAGATAGGATTTCAGCCATGTGTGCCTAAGGGAATAATGTATTTCTAAGGAAGTGATTCAGTTTGATTCCATAGAAAGTGGTAGATCAAGCTTTTGAGTTCTTGGTCACAGTAATATTTATTCTTAACGTTTTCCTAGATAGTGAATTCTAGAGGAGAAGTTAGACCACAGACTGCCTTATACTATATAAGCTTATATATCTTCCTTCCACCTTTCTGGGGGTATATTTCCCTGTAGTGTTCAGTACTATGTATCTGTATACGCTAACATTTTTTAGGACAGTATTCACTCATAGGGAATTAATTTGTGCTAGAGATAGCGAACTGGTAACTCACGTGCCAAATCAGATTGTTTTGTTTCACCTACAAGGAGTTTTTGGTTTGGGGGTTTTGTTTGTTTGTTTTTAGTTCTCAAGGTTTAAGACTTGAGATTGTACATAAAAGTCCCGCTTTCTGGCTTCTCTTGAAAAAGTTAGAAGCTCTGGGGCTTCCCTGGTGGTTCAGTGGTTAAGAATCTGCCTGCCAATGCAGGGCACATGGGTTCTAGCCCTGGCCCAGGAAGATCCCACATGCCGCGGAGCAACTAAGCCCGTGCGCCACAGCTACTGAGCCTGCGTTCTAGAGCCCGAGAGCCACAACTACTGAGCCCACGCGCCACAACTACTGAAGTCTGCATGCCTAGAGCCCGTGCTCCACAAGAGAAGCCACCACAGTGAAGAAGCCCACGCACTGCAAAGAAGAGTAGCCCCCGCTCGCTGCACCTGGCGAAAGCCCACTCACAGCAACGAAGACCCAACACAGCCAAAGATAAAATAAATAAAATTAAAAAAAAAAAGTTAGAAGCTCTGTGCCAGGGCAATAATCTCACAATGAAGCATCAGCTGGAGCTGAACACTGGGTGTACCCTTTCAGTGGGACATGTGCTCTCCAGTTCCCCACAGTCCTTACCTCTCCCCTTTCATGATGTCCTTTACCTGCTTACTCCCTAAGAGCATTTGTGTTTGTGAGCCCTGCGTTAGGGTACCGTGGTTTGGGGCATTGTTCTGAATTCATTGAGAAAATGACCAATTTATGTTTGTCAGGTTTTTTATACATGCTCATTTCATAAAAGGAGAAGCAGCATGAATAAGATGGCAGAGCCAACAACACTAATTGTTTCTTTCTCTTCTTACAGCTCGGCCTTCTCCCTGGGTTCCTGCTCCTGCTGATGAATGGAACACCATAGATCAGGAAGTAACAGCCACACGAGTTCCTGTTGGGTCCCAGGTAAATTGTAATTGTTCTCTCTAGCCTAACTTCCTAGGATATTCAGTCACAATGATTTCCTCAAACTTTTATACTCCCTCCAAGAGACTTTTTCCCCCTTGCTCCTTTTCCAGAAGAGACTGCACCCAGCCATCTGAGTAATGGGATTCCTTGCTGGATCATCTCTCTTATGACGCTTTGTAGTACCTTCTGCTTCATTTGGCACATGATATACACTTGGTTCTTTGATTTTAATTTTTATTTAGGGCCTTTCTGTGCTTCATCCATGATCATTCATCCTTCAAAAACCCATGTGGTTATCTTGGTAGTCATTACTGTTAGTGTGTTACAGGGACCACTGAAAGATGTCCACATGGCAAGAGGTTTTTCCTACAAAAAGAGTGTGCGTCAGATTCCTGCTCACAGAGACCTCTACCGGGATATTAGAAAGGAGAGTATTGGGAACATGGTCTCCCTGGGTAAGGATTCTATCCCTTTTCAAATAAAAGATTTGGGGATTTCTAATATATTCACTTCTACCGATGATAAAATAGTTATAAATGTTATCACTTTCAGGACCTCCATGGGTTGTCTAGTCATTTCTGGCCTCTAGCATACCATGTTCTCATACCTCACTCATTCCTTTCTTCAAATTTATATTATAGATTTTTATACATTCTTATAATTTAGTGATTAAAACATTGGGGAGATTTATATATGATTGTCATATTATTGAAATATAAACTTACCTACATCCACTAGACTAAAAATTCCATAAAGTCATAAGGTCTTTTTAGGATTTGTTTTTGTTTAACCCATAGTAACCCCAACACTGTGCACAGAGCCTGACATATGGGTGGCGCCCAGCAAATATTCACTGAGTGGATGGAAATCTTATAAACAGAAGGAAAAAAGTAATTTCAATACAACAACCTTGATAGCGTGTTGTGAATTTTTTAAATAGCACAAATTTTTACAGGCACACATAACCACTGAAATGTAATTTTACAAGCAAACTTTTGAAGAGCTATATCATCTGCTTTAACAATAGGGCTAAATATGGTTCATTCATATGTAAGCTACAAGTCAGAGATTACTTATGAATAAAATTATAGGCCTAAAATGTGCACCAATACACACTATAGATACTATAAACCTTTGTTGTCTAATAGAGTAGCCACTAGCTACACGTGGCTATTTAAATTTAAATTTATAAAATTAATTAAAATTAAATAAAGTTTAAAATTCAGTTCCTCAGTGACAGTAGCTACATTTAAGGTATTCATGGGGCTTCCCTGGTGGCGCAATGGTTGAGAGTCCGCCTGCCAATGCAGGGGACACGGGTTCATGCCCCGGTCCGGGAAGATCCCACATGCTGCGGAGCGGCTGGGCCCGTGAGCCATGGCCGCTGAGCCTCCGGAGCCTGTGCTCCGCAACGGGAGAGGTCAAAACAGTGAGACGCCCACGTACCGCAAAAAAAAAAAAAAAAAAAAAAAGGTATTCAATAGCTGTATTGGACAGCACAGTTATAGAACATCATCATCAAAGAAAGTTCTGTTGGACAACAATACATATAGACCCTGAAGTACAGAGTTTACAAAATAGGCCATGTCAAACTGAATGAATAAAGATAAACTGACAATTGTTTATAATCAGAAAGTAATTAAAGCAGTTTAAAAAAATGATCAACTTAAGATGACACACCAGTAACAAAGCACTCTTCCCAAAACAGCAGGACCCTTGATTTTATTTTTATTATTATTATTATTTTTTTAATTTTTTGGTCACACCCACAGCATGTGGGATCTTAGTTCCCCGAACAGGGATCAAACTTGCTTCCCCTGCAGTGGAAATGCAGTGTCTTAAC
This sequence comes from Globicephala melas, assembly GCF_963455315.2. Taxonomy (NCBI): domain Eukaryota; kingdom Metazoa; phylum Chordata; class Mammalia; order Artiodactyla; family Delphinidae; genus Globicephala; species Globicephala melas. The sequence goes on from NC_083328.1 coordinate 19,029,411, forward strand.
CACTGAACTGCCAGGGAAGTCCCAGGACCCTTGATTTTAACTTTTACTTAGGGTCTCTGCACTTCATCACTGATCATTCATCCTTCAAAGACCTGTGTGGTTATCTCGGTAGTCATTGCTGTTAGTGTTGTTACAGGAGCCAGTGAAAGATGGCCACATGGCAAGTTGCCTACACAATAGCTGTTTCCTAGTGTTGCCTCGGATCACACAGCATCCAGACCTAGTAAAATGATGAATTATAGGTCTTAGTAAAATCTGCCATGAATGGGTTAGAGACCATACTATGGACATTCAGATTTAGCCCAGTGCCTCCATGTGTAATAATTATGTATGGAAAGGCCCAGGCCCACAGACACCTGGCTCGGTCTTTTATCATAGATTGTAAACTAAAGGCTTATGAGTCTAGCCTACAAACATATTTGGGCCTTGCACAGAGTTTTAATATAAAATTAGTTTATAAATCTGGATTTCCAGTATCTCTTAAAAAAATCAAACGTCAGGCACAATGGGCCCACCTTCTCTCACAGCAGCCATTGACCACAGCTGAGTGGAGGAGCTCGTGCTAAAATGCCAGGGCTCTCACTCCAGCCACCTCACTCCTTTACTTTGCCTGCCTGGTCCTGGTAGATGTTTGAACTTTCATTGTCCCTACACTTACTTCTCTCATGTGAAACTGAAGAGCAAATCTCCATCCCCAGGGTTCTTTCAGCAAGGATTTGATTTGATGCTGCCTCCCTAGGAGAATTCTGTGAAACTCCTATGTGTGTTTTCTATAGAAGGAAACTAAATGTTATTACATACTTATTAGGCATTGGACACTTTACAGATGATCCTTTATTTAATATTCCCAGCACCTAGTTGAATAGATTATATTATTTCCTAGGAAACTGAGGCTCAGAGAGATTAAGAAACGTCCCCTGGTCAGAAAGTAAAGTAAGTGGTGGAGCTCGGATTCCAATTTAAGACATGTTGATCTCCACCATATTGTAAAGTAAAAAATTAAGTTACTTTCCTATTCTTACGTCTCTTTCCCATTAACTTCGCCAGAATGTCTCCAAAAGTTCTTGACTTCTCATCTCCCATAGCCCTAGTGTGTGTATGTGTGTTGAGTGGGAGAGTGAGGGGATGTGGGGAGCAGGTGTAAGCACACTTTATAAGTAACGAATACTGGTTCATAGGAGCACGCTCTGAACCTAACACAATGTTAGATACTGAGAGGGAATTGAAGGTAATGTAATACGTGTTTCTTACCCTTAAAAGTTTTCCTTTAAGAACTAGCTGGGGAAGGAAGTGGTACATATATGAGAAGTGAAACAGTAGTTTTAAGTTAGTAGATGATTGTGCCAAATAACTCGTGTAAGAAACTAGTGTGCATGATCGTGATTGAGGAAGACTTTAGAGAAGGAACTGAACAAGACCTTTAAAGGATAGGTGTGAACAAGTGTTCCAGGAGAGCATACTACAGCAGGAGATTGGGGCATGCAGTGATGATCTCTCTAGCATGAAATATGTTTCTCTTACTCTAGGAAACACAGTGTCTACAGCTAACAAGATGGCACAGTTGGCGCAAAGAAAGGAGCCATGGACAATAGGTCTACAATCCCCTAATAAGAGGAATGTCCTACAAAGCAACTATATCAAGGAAAAATCAGTTCATGCTATTCAGACCCCTGCAAGGAATGCAGGGAAAACACGGAGAGAGCAGCAGCAGTGGGGTTTGGAAGATGAAAAAATAGCAGGTGTGCATTGGAGTTACGAGGAAACTAAGACTTTTCTTACAATTCTCAAAGAGTCTCGCTTTTATGAAACACTTCAGGCCTGTCCCCGAAACAGCCAAGTATATGGTGCTGTAGCTGAATGGTTGCGAGAATGTGGCTTCCTCCGAACACCAGAGCAGTGTCGGACCAAGTTCAAAAGTCTACAGAAGAGTTATCGAAAAGTGAGAAATGGCCATGTGCTAGAACCCTGTGCCTTCTTTGAGGACATGGATGTTTTGTTGAACCCTGCAGCTCATACTTCATCCACGGATAAGCCAAAGGAGATTCTGTCTCTCCCCAGACTAAAGAGAATTGGTATTAATGCTAAAGAACAGATCGATTTGGTGGAGGAGGAAGAAGCCGCAGAAGAATCTGATGGTGATGAAATGGGTGTTGAGTTTATCCAGAAGTCTGAGCTTCGTGGTGCTCCTGTCTTATTTCAAAACCTGAGTGGTAAGAATGGTGCTTTTTTTTTCTTTCTGGTTTGAAAATGGATGATGTGGTCTTGTGGAAAAAGGAATAGGCCAGAAGTGACCAAACCCAGGGAATTCTGTCACGCACACCTTGCCACTCATCACTGTAATTGGCCATGTAACTGAAAGTACTCCCAGATGTTTTGTTACCCCCAGTGCAGTCTGAGTAACAGCCATGAAGGGTTCTTTTTTGGGTTAGAGCACAGCATGCATTTTGAGTATTTGGGGTCTGTGGAAGGAAGACAAATGGAGTCCAGGGTTCTAAGGATCTAACATTATCTGAGAATTGTTACAATGCAGTCAATTGTATTAGATTGTAACAGTCAAGGATACATTATTATACTATCAAGGATAGTCCATAAAGGAATATGTAACTAACAACAACAACAAAAAAAGAATTAAAAAAAAAAGAAATTCAAAGAGAAGAAAGGAAAAGAAGAATCACAAAGTAGATGCATTAAATGGAAAAAAATCAGTAAGATGATAGATGTAAATCCAAATATATCATTAATTACAAATTTAAAAGTCTAAGATTATCAGATATATTTTTAAAAACTATATTGCTTACAAGAGATACATCTTTTTCTTTTTCTTTTTTTTTTTTTGGAGCAGAGAAAGGCTTATTGCAGGGCCAAAGCAAGGAGAATGGGTGGCTTATGCTCAAAAACCCAGAACCACAAGAGATACATCTTAAACAATATTCAGAGATATTGAAATTAAAAGGATAAAAAAAAGATACTATGCAAAAGAAAGATGGTGTTGAAATTTGGGGCCTGGGACATGCAGAACTAAACCACCACTTAGTAGCTATGTGACAGCTGACATATCATATAACTACTTTGAGCTTCAGTTTTCTGTCTAAAATATAGCTAAGAATATGAGGGTAGTTATTAGCGTTAAATGAGATAACGTAGATGAAGGCATTCTGCAGATGCTAAAATGCAATAAAACACTGCCTGGTGTCACAGTTATTAGTAATGTTTCTGTAATCCACTTTATGAAAAGATGGTAATTTCTTAGGTAGAATGGAAAAATAAACCAGGCTGGGAGATCTGAGACTGTACTCATGACTGTACCTATTCAAAACAAACAGATCTCAGGAAAAAGATGGGAAAATGCATTATACAGGTATTCATCATTCTGGAAATCCATAGACATGAGGGTAGGTGGTTTCAAATATGGAATCCAATGATATGACTGAAAGAGACCACCCAGTAAGTTGGAGGACAGAAAAGACTTTCCTACTACAGATTATAAAACACCCAAAAAGCATGTTTAACAAACTGTCTTCAGACATATCCTGAAAAGCTTAATTCTGCTATAAAAGCAGGACATCTTCCTGTCTTACAGATGGTTTCATCTCTCAAAGTAGAGGACTCAGTAACATCAAAAACTACTCTGGACATAGTTCTGCTGTTCAAAGAAGACGGGCTAAAGAAATGATAGGGAATTTGGGGGAAAAGTTCCTGCTGGGTGTCCTAGCCCATTATTCCTAACAATTTTTAAAAGACAGACAGCTAAATCCTTAAGAACCATAGCAATGACAGATTTGGGGGGCTACATTTTTATTCTACCAAGTAAACTTTGAGATCAGTTCATCAATTTTAATTTTAAAATCCTATTGGGATTTTGACTTTATAGATTCATTTGACAGTTGATATCTGTACAACTTGAATCTTCCTATCCAGAAACAGTGTCTCTCCATTCTTTCTAGTTCTTTTATGTCTTTCAATATAATATTATAGTTATTTTATATAGGCCTTCTCATTTCTTGCAAAGCTTATTCGCAGGCATATAATAGTTCCAGGGAATGGGATTTGTTTTCTTGTACTTCTTATATTTTGTAATGTATAGAGGCTTCAGACACCTTGTATCTTTGAACTTTATCCTTGAATGGCAGGTGTGCACTGGGGCTACGAGGAAACCAAGACTTTCCTTGACATCCTCCGTGAGACTCGGTTTTATGAAGCACTGCAAGCCTGTCATCGGAAGAGCAAGTTGTACGGGGCCGTGGCTGAACAGCTGCAAGAGTGTGGCTTCCTCCGGACACCGGAACAGTGCCGGACCAAGTTCAAAAGCCTTCAGAAGAGTTACCGCAAAGTGAAAAATGGTCACGTGCTAGAGTCCTGTGCATTCTACAAGGAGATGGATGCCCTGATTAACTCTCGGGCATCTGCCCCTCCCACTAGCACCCCAGAGGAAGCCCCATCACCCTCAATTCAAGAAAGAGAGGACATTGAGATTGAACCCCAGGAACCTACGGGCTGGGAACCTGAGGAGGACTCACAGGAGGCAATAGTTGAAGATTCCAGCAGTGAGAGACTGAGTGAGGAGGAAATTGTGCCAGAGCCAGAATTCCAGGGACCTCCAGGTTTACTGCAAAGCCCGAGTGGTAAGGATCATGAGGGGCTGTGGTCTAAAGAAGAAGGAAGTGGGATCTACTGACAGATCAGAAGAGCTGGCACATCGCTCATGAAGGTCTATTCATTAAGCAGATATTCGTGTGTCCTGTGCCATTTGAGGAAAAGGGGGAGGTATCGATGAATAAAACAGAGTCCCTGTTCTTATGGTGCTTCTGTTCAAGGGAGGAACTTGGATTCTCGTGATTTGGTTTTTGGGATCTCAGCCTCGGTTTTGGTGTGTATGGGGCAGATAATGTTTAATATCTCCTAGAAATATTGTGGGGAAGAAGAATTTGGAATTAAACGTGAGAAAAACTCAGATCAAGGAGGTGTGTCAGTAAGCTCAAAACAGAAATGTCTCAGTTATGTGTGATGTGCATGAGAAAAAGGATAGGCAGAGAGAAAAAGACTTTATTCTGGTACTGAGCTCCACCTGCGGGTTTCCCGCTGACCACTGGATGCCCTCACAGGCGTCTCACCAGCAGTCCAGGCTTACATTTTTCAAAATTAAAATCAGGATCTTCCTTCCCACACTATGGCTCTTCCCTGTGTCCTCCCACAGGTCATCCAGACTTAAAAGATAGAGATTTTTTTGATGCCTTCTCTCTCATTGTTTACATCCAGGCAGATGATATGTTTTTTCAGCTGTTGTAGAACTCCCATCTGCCCCCCTCTTTAGTTACCATAACCATTACCCTAGTTTAGCGTTTCTCTGTCTCTTGCCTAAACTATTGTAAAAGTCTCCAAACCAGTTTTCTCCATTAGACTTGTATTAAGATTCCACAACCATCCTTAATCTGAGTTTGTCTTTCTAACCTTACCTGTTATTATTTTCCTTCCTGTACTCTATGCTTATTCAAAACAAACATTAGAAAAGGAAGTTCACACATATGCTCTCTGGTAGTATTTATACAGGAATTTGTTTTTGTATGGGAATGAAAGCTGAAATTATTAACTCTGTAACTGGAACAGTTAAAGTTGATAACTTTGGAAACAAAGTCCTTCTCTTGTGAATCTTGTTTTTTAAGGTGAGCTCCAGATCTGTCATCAAATTATCAGGCTCTGTCTGAGGCAACTACTAGGCTATAACTTCCTCCAAATCCCAGAACAATGTTGGACCCAATCAGAGTACTTCAGAAGATGACATTGTTAGGGCTTTTGACCTAAGTCAGTGGATTCACTGATGGCTGCCCTCCTCTTCCAGCCCAGGACACAGCCACCCCACTTAGGACTGAGGGATGTTGGCAGTTTCAGCTCAATATGTGGAAGGAAAGTAACGTTGAAATTAGCAAGTAGAAAAAAGACAGTACAGCAAAATGCATAAGAAGGGTTTGAGAATCAAGCAAACCTGGATTGGGCCTAATTTACACAGTTTGTGAACTATTTATGGATCAAATAATACGATGTCTGAATTTACTTCAAAATAATCCGGGTAGAGGGAGCAGAGAATGTGTGGGAATAGAGATGAAACAAGATTGGCCAGGAGTATATCATTGGGTAAGTGGTTCATGGAAGTTCAGTTTATGTACTGTTCTCTACTTTTCTGTGTTTAAATTTTCCATAATAAAAAGTTAATACAAAAACCACACAGTTAATAAGTGACCAGGATGGAATCATAACCAGAGCTGTCTGATTCCAAAGCCTGTGTCTTCACCACATCATGCTCTCTGTTCAGAAAACTTCTCGGCAAAGCTGGATCCAAGATGTACTGTGGGATGCAGATGAAAGAGTGAGGAGAAGATAATTCTGGTTGTCGAGCAGTGAGAATTAAGATTTGAGTTAGTGTGGTCTGTGTGTGAGACTGCCAGAAAAAACAAAGTGACAGCAACATTTGAGAAGAAAGAAATACCCTTGGATAGAGTATGACTAGAGGTTGATGAGCTTAGAAGTCCATTGAGGAATTTGGACTTGATCATTAGAATCTAAACACTAATGAAGTGTAGTGTACTTTCATTATAGATGAGACATTTTGAAAGCAGGATGAATTGTAGTGGAATTTCAGGGAGATAAACTAAGTTGCTCCCACGTTAATCAGGATACAGATTGGGGATAATGGCTTGGATTATAATTAAATTCTGAAAACATTTCCAGAGGCCTACTTTGTGCTGGGTATTATTGGCTATTCGTGGAACTGAAAGAAAATAAGGCCCAGTGAATCAGAAAGAGTCCCCACGCCTGAGGCCAGTGAAGCACACAGGGATCCTAACAGACAAGGCCTGTAGGCCATGTTGTTTATGTTGATACATGACTGGTCTGAAATGTTTGTCTTTTTTTTCAGATTTTGAAATTGGAAGTAGTATCAAGGAGGATGCAACACAGGTAATATATAAGGACATGGAGCAGCATAGGGCACTAATAGAAAAGTCTAAAAGGGTTGTTTCTCAGAATGCTGACCCAGGTAAATATTGTAAAAGGGAATGCATCTCAGGAAGACAATGGGACAACCTTCAAGGAGTCAGACAGGGAAAACTGATGTCTCAGCCTAGAGATTTAGGGAAAGCTGTCGTGCATCAGAGGCCTTTCATGGGGAAAAGGCCCTACCGACTTCTCAAATACGGAGAAAGCTTTGGAAGGAGTGCTCGCCTCATGTGCCGGATGACCCACCAGAAGGAAAATCCTTACAAGTGTAGTGTCTGTGGGAAGTGCTTTGGTAGAAGCAGGAGTCTAATTAGACACCAAAGAATCCACACAGGAGAAAAACCTTTTAAATGTCTTGACTGCGGGAAAAGCTTTAACGACTCCTCAAACTTCGGTGCCCACCAGAGAATCCACACAGGAGAGAAGCCCTACAGATGTGAAGAGTGTGGAAAATGCTTCAGTCAGAGCTCGAGTCTCATAATACATCAGAGAACCCACACTGGAGAGAAGCCCTACCAGTGTGGAGAGTGTGGGAAAAGCTTTACCAACAGTTCTCATTTCAGTGCCCACAGGAGGGTCCACACTGGTGAGAATCCCTACAAATGTGTGGATTGTGAGAAGAGTTTCAATAACTGTACGAGATTTCGAGAACATCGGCGAGTACACACTGGAGAGAAGCCCTATGGGTGCGTGCAGTGTGGCAAACGTTTCAGTAAGAGTTCTGTTCTCACTAAACATCGGGAGGTTCATGTGAGAGAAAAGCTTCTGCCATACCCTCCAGCGCTCTATGCCCCAGAGAACCCACACAAGGGAAAGACTGATGAATTCAGGCAAACTGTTTGATGACGATCTCTTCTCTTCCTAAATGTCCCCTTAGCCATTTTACCCTAATCTCACTCTTGGAAGCAATCTTTTCTTAGCTATAAAGTGTAATTCCCAAGATAAGGTTGAGAATATCAATAAAGACTTGGATCCTGTCCTCACCTCTGCCTCTAACTTGATCAGTCTGTTCCTCTCCTCCTATGTGTCTCAACTTTTCCTTTAATAAAGTGAAGAAGCTACAGTGTCTGAGTGCAGAATGGAATTCTCTTCAGTATGTCGAGACCACTGCCATGGGATCGCTAAACCCAGCAACATCCAAGATCCTTCAGTGTATGGGAGAGTTGTTATCAAGGACATAAAAAATGCTCAAAGTTTTTTTCATTCTCTACCACATGCGATCCCGGATGCAACTTGATCACAGAGTTTCCTGTTTGGGTAGAACTTTCAGGAGCCTGATGAGAACCACATCAGATCCATCTTGGTTTTGAAGATATTCACAAAAGGAGATTGAAGATTTTATAGTTTCCATCAGAAGTCTGTTGCAGTGTACCTTTTTTGTGTCAAGAAGTTGATCTAAATAGCTAAGGTAGAATCCCTGTATTGTCACTGAAATAATGCCTTGCCCTCCATAGAGATGAGAAGCAACTGATCACCCATCGTCCTTTGTAGACTGACTGTTTCTGTACCTGAAGACTGAGAGCCTCTCGGCTGCTGTTTCTCCAGCCTATAAGTAATCCAGTTCCTGTTACTGTTTCTCCGAAGTCCTACACTTACCTCTTAATTGTTCTGGGTGCCCTTGTCTGGCTCTTCTGCACTACCATGCCCTCCTCAGACTGAATAGCGTGCATGCTCATGGTGTGTCTCATTAAAGTAGAATTTCAGACACATTCTAGTTCTGAATGTGTGACTTCTCCGGTTTTTATCTAGAATATGACTGATAATGTTGGCATATTTTATGCCTCCCAACCCCACACTTCAGTATAATATTGTATAATTTTAGATAGTTTTCTAAAACTCTAAGGAGATAGGGAAGGAAGTGAGGTAGAGACCTGAAACATTCAATATTTATAAGATCAGTTGGACTCCTTAGACCTGCTTTAGATCAGATAGCCACCTTGGTCCAGACCAGCACTCCAGAGCTGCTTGTTAAGTTTACCGTTCTCTTTTCTGAGGCTTCTAGTCCCTCTTCATGTGGTCATAAACCTCTCTGTAGAACCCTGAGTAATTTATACAGCTCTATACCTCAATGAGTGAAGGTGGAAATATTTACTGAAACTTCCAGGCCAGAACACTTTTCGTTTTCCACATTTACCAGTTGGTCTGAAAGATGTCTTTGACAACCCCCAGCACTGCCGCGATAAATACTGAAGGAAGGGTTCAGATGGGGAGACAGTTCACTTATGGACGTCGCAAACCAGGGATTTGGTCATCCAAAGCTGTTAAACTCCAGGATGAGGCCAGTGGCATTTATACCCTTAAGATGAAGGTAACCTCGGGGGGCTTTGCTTTGGGGAGGGAGAAGTCATAAGTTTAGTGGAAAGATAACCAGAGTCAGGGCTGTAGGTCATTTTTTTGATCTTCTCTCTCCTTTGTCAGATGTTCTCTTATTTGAAGACATCTGAGTATGTTTGAATCTTTTGAAACTTGTTCAACAAAGTACCAAGGAGGGTAGGCAGTGTAGAAAGAAATCCAACTTACGGTGCCAGAATCGGGTGTGGCCTGTTGGAAGGCAGGTGACTCAGGTAAACATTGATAAATGTTTCGTACACTTGTTAGGAATGTTAGGATTGTTCACATCTCAGTAGGTTGATTTCCTCTGTGTTGTCTGAATTATAGACTTCTAACGGTAAGTGCAGTTTCATGTTGGTAGTGTGCCTAGCACAGTGAGGTGTGTGTGGTGCCAGTGGGCGTGTGCTTGTATTGTGTCGATGTTCTGGAATTCTAACTCTAAAGACGACGCACATTAATAGAAATCACCTCTTAGTAATAGGTACGCAGGATTGATCATTATATCGAAGCATGATTCAGGAAAGTAGATGATTTACTCATAAATATTTATTAAACACTGTTGTGTGTAAGGCTGTGTTCTAGGCACAGTGAGGGATATGAAAATGAAAAAAGGCATGGTGTCTGTGCTCAAGGAACTTGCAATATGATGGAAGAAGTATTGCAGCAAAACGTAATGTCAATTATGTTCATGTCAATTATGGAACATAATTAGTTTATTAATGAAAAAATCACCTTCACTTGCAAAAAGAGTTTTTTTAATTGCCTAAAATCATATTCTCTACCTCTGTCGCTTCAATTTCCCCAGTGGCAGGAAAGGCTCAAGAACCACTCCTTCTCCAGTGGAATAAACTCATTCTGTCTGTCATATGTCTGGGATCAAGCTAAGGTGAAATTTGGGTTCCCTTACCTTTTCCCAGTTGTAAGTGGACTATTTGAACTTGTATTAAATTAACTTACTGGACTTTGCTTCTGAAGAAATAGGAAGTCCTACCCACCATCTTAGACCAAGGCAGTTTGTATTTTATCCTTTTTAAGGTGGAGCATGAAAGTCAAAATGAACAGTCATACTCTGATTACTGTGTCTCATTTCACATAAATTGCCTTTATGAAGACCCGTAGGAGAAGGTTTCTTCCTAGGTCTCAGTACCAGAGAAAGCTCTGATTCTAAAGCAAAAAATAAAAATTTTACCTTACAAACACTGATTTTTTTTTTTTTTTTTACAACTTACTACTTTTCTTCTGGCTGCTGGAACAAAGAAACTTACAAAAACAGAGCTTACAACTCACCTCAACCAACTACTTAAATCTATATTTATCTAATACTGTAGATTAGATAAATATAGATTTGGAACTTTGGAACCTGGTTGTATCCCTGCATAGGCTTATTTTGTTACTTCCACAAATGCCGTGATTCTTACTGGCATTTTTATTATACACATACAACCTACTTTATTCATCTGGAAGGAAACCTTAGTTTTTTTAAAGAGGAAGACATCACAATATGCTTAAACAGTTCAGGACAGCCTGCACGTAGAATGAGCGTTAGACCAGAAGCCAAAAGACAAGTTTCATTCTTGTCGCTACCACTTTCTGAGTGTTGCTGGACAAGTCAGCCTCTCTCTGGGCCTGATATCCTTATCTGAAGAGAAGTTGAGCATGATTGCCAAGACCACTCTGGCTCTGATGTTTTGTGAGGCTATGGGGCATCATGTAGAGAGGAAAAGATTATAAGACCAGGCCACTGCCCTGGCTCGCCACCACAGGCAGCATTTCGGGCCGCACTGAATCCACCCCATACTTTTAGCAAGAGGATGCTGTGAGCAGTCCGGGAGCTTGCTCAGTGAGGAGAAAGGACAAATCACTCATGTTCAACCGCAGGCAGCCCCTGAGTCACCTCGATAGGCAGTGGCAGGTAGCTGCAGTGGAGAAAACCTATTTTGGGAGCTCTGGTGCCCAGTGACAGACACAATTCAACTCTGAGGGAGCTGGGGAAGCCCCAAATGCAAGGCACGTCTGAGTGACTTGTGTAGTGATAAGCCTTTACCTCTGAATGCATTCCAAGTATAAATGTATGTCTACTCATTGTTTTGTATTAATGTTCACTTAGGTGTCTTCTTGAAAACTTGTATGTGAAATAAATGTCTAAAATAAATGACTCCCGTTGGTTTTTGCCATAATTTGAAGGCTGTCTTCTATCAAGGAAAAAGAGAACTTATCCAAGGGCTAATAAAAGCTGATCCTTGTAGCTCAAGAGAATTTCAGTTTCTTTCCAGCCCACTGTTCTCCCCGCAGCTAGCAGGGATCTCTTGGGAGGCCACAGCTATTCCTGTGCTGCAGTCCTCTGATAGCTGTCACTGCCATTGTCCCAGAAAACGTTTGGCTCTAATTCTAGAGTGGAGTTAGTCTTGGAGGCACACACTGCGTGTGTTCTTGGAGGGGCACTCAACCACAGCCTCTGCTGCTGGAACAAGTCTTGAAATGATTTCCCCAGATACGGTGGTGCCTTTGGTTTACTATTTGATTTAAAGAGTCCCAGTGGCTTCCACTTAGCCCTTCTTCCCATAACAACTCCAACTCCATGGGTCATAGAGTCAGTGTAGAGATTTTGTCACCTGCCGAGGATGTATTTCCAACTATACTCTTAGAAACTGTAAGAAGAATCATAGGATGGATCTAGAGCCAGTTCACCTAGACATGAGGTAGATTCCAGACAAAGTGTATCTCTCACCTGGACTTTATAAGCAGCCAACTGCAATAGCACCCAAGGTTCTCAAGAATTATAACTGCTCAGGGTCAGTATCTGAGAGTCCCTCTACGTCTTCTATATTTTCCTTGAGTAAATGGCCACAACGTTTTTAGAGGAAACAGAGACAAAGGCTCAGAATAGGGACTTCCCTGATGGTCCAGTGGTTAAGAATCTGTCTTGCAATGCAGGGGATGCCGGTTTGATCCCTAGTCAGAGAACGAAGATCCCACATGCCACAGGGCTACTGAGCCCACGTGCCACAACTAGAGAGAAGCCCGCGCACTGCAATGAAAGATCTTGTGTGCCACAACTAAGACTGAATGCAGCCAAAAACTAAATAAATATTAAAAAGAAAAAAATGGCTCAATATTCATGTGCGTTGTTACATCATAATCGTTCCACAAGATTACCTGATCTTCCATTCCTTTATAGAGATTTAAGTCTGTGAACTGACCCACATGTGGGAGTTAGATGAGAGACTTTAAATCTGTAAGGGGAAAAAAATCTCTAAGGCTACAAATTTTCAATTCCTATAAACCAGTTAAGGCAATTAGATTTTAAGGGAGGAGAATGAATGCTTTGTGTTTCAAACACCAAAAGGAACAAAGCTAGTCACAACCTCCAAACACCATGGTGGGTCCAGGGACTCAGAAGGGAAGCAATGGTTTTGGGTCCCAAGAGAGGCAAATGCCTGAACCCACTTTGAGGTGGTAGGACTCTGGAGGAAAGTGGCAGTGTGGGGATAGAGGGGATGGGGGCAAGACCCGAAAGGCCCGGCCTTAAGAGTTGCTTGGATACATGAGCATGGAGCCCGTGGAGCACACAGGTGTGCTTGGTGTGGAAGTTGTGGAATTGTCAGTAAACAACCCCTCTTTCTAGAAACCACCCTGGCCGAGACAAGTGTGACTGACTCAGCTATAAAATGGCAGCTGCAGCGGGCATGAAGTAAAAAGTTAGAGCAGGAAGACCATGGGCAGAAGAATGGATAAGGGAGATGTGGTATATTACACAATGGAGTATTACTCAGCCATAAAAATGAATAAAATAATGCCGTTTGCAGCACATGGATGGACCTAGAGATTATCATACTGAGTGAAGTAAGTTAGACAAAGACAAATATATCACTTATATGTGGAATCTTAAAAAATGATACAAATGAACTTATTTACAAAACAAGAAATAGACTCACAGACACAGAAAACAAATTTATGGTTACCAAAGGGGAAAGGGTGTGGGGAGGGATAAATTAGGAGGTTGGGATTAACAGATGTACACTATTATAGATAAAATAGATAAACAAGGACCTACTGTATAGCTCAGAGAACTGTATTCAATCTTTTAGTAACCTAAAATGGGGCTTCCCTGGTGGCGCAGTGGTTGAGAATCGGCCTGCTAATGCAGGAGACACGGGTTCAAGCCCTGGTCTGGGAGGATCCCACGTGCCACGGAGCAACTAGGCCCGTGAGCCACAACTACTGAGCCTGCGCATCTGGAGCCTGTGCTCCACAACAAGAGAGGCCGCGATAGTGAGAGGCCTGCGCACCGTGATGAAGAGCGGCCCCCGCTTGCCACAACTAGAGAAAGCCCTCGCACAGAAACAAAGACCCCACACAGCAAAAATAAATAATAACCTAAAATGGAAAAGAATCTGAAAAAGTATATATATAAAAAAATGAATCACTTTGCTGTACACCTGAAACTAACACAGCATTATAAATCAACTATACTTCAATAAAAAAATTTTTAATATTAAAAGTAAAATAAAGCGATTTCCCTGGTGGTCCAGTGGTTAAGATTCCATGCTCCCAGTGCAGGGGGCCTGGGTTCAATCCCTGGTCAGGGAACTAGATCCCCATGCTGCAAGTAAGACCTGGAACAGCCAAATAAATATTTAAAAAATAAAATTAAAAGTTAGGACATGAAGGTAGAAGATTGGCATACTTCCCCTTTGGATTGCTTAAACTCTCAGAGTTCTTGGACAGTCTGGTGAGGGAAGATGCGAGAACATAATACTACGCTTCTCTACAACACAGAATATGAGGACTCAAGCTGATTCTCACAAAAGGAAATGAATCAGTACTTGTGCTCCAAGGGTGTAAAGCAGCACATGCCTGCTGCAGTAGAAAAAAACACTAGAGAGTGTGTCCAAAATCCTGGATTCTAACTGAGCTCTGCCATTAGATCACGTGTGTGATTATAGTCAAATTATTTAGCTCGCCTCTCTGGGTTTTGGGATTGGACAGCACGAGTGCTTCCCAACATTTTCCCCTCAAGAGGCCCAAAGATCCTTATGTGAAGATAGTTGATTGAGAAAATACATGCGTGCAAAGTCCGTTTAGAATCTTCTTGCCAGAGCTCCGCTCCCTTGCCATGATTCTGATACTTGCACATTTCAAAACCTTTGATTAGAGGGACTTCCCTGGCAGTCCAGTGGTTAACACTCCACTGCAGGGGGCACGGGTTTGAACCAAGATCTTGCGTGCCACACAGTGTGGGGAAAAAAATTTTTTTTGATTAGACAATAATAAATATAAGAGCTATCACACTGTCCACTTACTAGGTATGAGGCACTGTGCTAATGCTTTACAAACACTTATCCTCACAAACACTCTGAGGCAGGTTTCCCATTTTAAGGAAACTGAGGCTGAGAGAAGTTAAATAACTTCTTCAAACTTATACAGCAAAAAAGCCAATGTTCTGAGATTTAAACTTGGATCTTCCTCAGAATCCAAACTCGTAGCAACTGCTTTTTACTACTGCCATAGAGTTTCCAGCTCTAACATCCTAAAATTCTGTGACCTCGTTGTTCCTGAGAAGACAGGAGGTGGGGTGGAGGTAAACTTAGGTGATCTGGGTCAATCTTGGATTCTACTCTGTAGGGTCAGAATGAATCTGAGAGTCATCAGGATCCGCCTATGCCATTCTTTCAGTCAACAAGTACTCAGTCCCTTCTGTACAGCAGTGAGCCCAATAATGTGGAATCACAAAGAGGAATTAACCTTGATCTTCCTCTTGAGAGCTTGTGGTCTAGAAATGGATATGAAGAGCGGGACTTGAAATCCAATTGCAAGTTAGGAGTGAGAAGAGTTATCATACACGTGCTTCTGTCCCCCTCTTCATGGGGGACTAAGGGGCAAGTAGTCAGGCGACATACTGTCCCTTATTCAGCAATAGTAACCTGTGATGACAAAGATCATGAACCCTGCAGTCAAACGTACCTTATATTTTGGCTCCACCAATGTACTAACTATGTGACTCTGGGTAATGTCATCTCTTGGGATCTCCATTTGCTCTTCTGGAAAATGGGAAGAGTAAGAGTGGCTACCTGTATTCATTTCCTGAGGCTGTCCCTAGAAATGACCACAACCTCGGTGACTTAAAAAAACAGGTATTTATTCTCTCACCATTCTGGGTGCCAAAAGTCTGAGATCAGGGCGTCAGCAGTCCACACTCCCTCCAAAGGCTGCAGGGAGAACCCCTGCTTGCTTCTTCTAGCTCTTGGTGACTCCTGGTGCTATCATGTGATACCATAACTCTGCCTTGGTCCTTCCATATGGCCACTTTCTCTGTGTCCTTTTCTGTCTCTCATAAGGACACTTTCATTGGATTTAGGGCCCACTCTAATCCAGTATGGTTCGTCTTGACCCTTACCTTACTTGGGTCTGCAAAGCCCTTGTTTCCAAACAAGGTCACATTCCGAGGTTCCAAGTGGACATGAATTTAAGTGGGGACACTATTCAACCCACTACACTACCTCATGGGATTGTTGTGTGAGGACTAAATGAAATATGCATGGAAAGCATTCTGCACAGTGCCGAGCACATAATAAACAATAAATGTTAGCTGTACACGTGTATGCATGGGTGTGTATGGGTGTGTGTATATACACGTGTATATATATATATATATATATATATATATATATATATAACTATTTTGTTATTTACTAGATTTACCAAAGGTTGATTTAATTATTTATTTCACCAAAGGATGTAATAACTTTTAATGTTTTTCACTCTTTGTGAGTTTTCTAATGTGTTGTTTCTGATTTCAAACTTTTACTGAACATGTACTGTATGCTAAGTGCCGTGTTAAGTCCTTCCCATTGCATTAACTCATTGGACCCACACAATATGCCTGTTGCTGAGGAAACTGAAGCTCAGAGAGCTTAAATAAATTGCCCAGGCAGGGTCACACAGCCAGTAAGTGTGGTGAAGCTGGGATCTGAACCCAGGTTCAGCTGACTCCAGAGTCCTACTTCTTAACGTAGGTCCATCAGCGCGTACGCTGGGTCTTGAATTTGCCTTCATTGAGTTCTTTGCCTTCCCTCTCTTCACTTGGGTTCTTTGAGTACATCATTTACCATCCTTTCCTATCAGCCTATTCATTTGATCTACTGGATAAATTACAAGTTCTTACTAGATGTTCTTCCAGCAAAGACTCATCCTTTCCTGACTAACCCTAACGGCTCTTCCTATTATTGCACAGTTCCCCTGTTAACAATTCTGTTTGTTCTTAACCCCATGAGTTAATGTTCGCTATTTGTCTTCTTTTTTTTTTTTTTGGCGTTACGCGGGCCTCTCACTGTTGTGGCCTCTCCCGTTGCGGAGCACAGGCTCCGGACGCGCAGGCTCAGCGGCCATGGCTCACGGGCCCAGCCGCGGATCTTCCCGGACCAGGGTACGAACCCGTGTCCCCTGCATCGGCAGGCGGACTCTCAACCACTGCGCCACCAGGGAAGCCCCCGCTATTTGTCTTTAAGTGCAGCTATATGTCTTAAGATTACATGAACATTTTAAGAGCCCAGACTCTGGAGCCAGACCACTGGGATTTGAATCTCAGCTCTGCCACTTCCTGAGTGACCTTGAGTAAGTAATTTGACTTCTCTGTGCCTCACTTTCCTCATATGTAACATGAAAAATAAATAATAACAATAATACGTACCTGTACAGTTGTGAAAATGAAATAAATTACCACGTTTCGAACACAAAGCAGATCCTGGCATGTAGAAAGTGCTCAATTAGTGTCAGTAGCTATTTTTACAATTACCTTCACATCACTGAACACAGGTTGTCTGAGTAGCTCTTCTCTTTACGTTTGTTGTTATTGAAATTTATTATTCTCTTTTTCTCCAAAATGTCTTGGATATTTGGGTAGTGTCCATTTTCTCAACAGGCAATCTCTCATTGTATTGGTAATATTCTCCAGTGAGCATTTTCTTCCTTTTTACTCAGGTGAGTATTTTGCTTGTCTGGTAGAAGTGGGTGATGTTTTTGTTCGTTGTTGAGAATTATTTTTCCCTAGCACTCCTTTGCGGTGTTAGAATGATCACCTTCCATAAATTACCCATAGATTCTTGTAGAGAAGATACACACTCTACTTTTAAGGTGTGAACTTCAGAACGTGTCTTTTTATTCTTTTTTTATCCTTAGTTATTCACTATACTCGTATCTTCCATCTAAATGCCTCTGTCTCTCCAGACCTGTATTATGCCACATTATATATTTCCTTGGGAAATCCTTGCAGCTCTGGTCCACCCCCATACCCACGCACATCCCCAGCTGGAGTGCCATGAGTGGGTCAGTCCATGTCCTGGATAGCTTTGGGCACTAAACCATGCCCTGGAGTCTGCATTGGGCTCTTCAGCAGGGTCTTGAGGTCTGTGATCTGGAACTGATTCTGACCAGAGTCCAAACTGGACTCCAGAACGGACTCTGAGCTCCAGACAGAGCTCCCTTGGCCCTGGCTGAGAGGCAGATGGGCTTTGGGTTGGTCTGCACTCTGAGTACCTGCCTTGGCCCTGGACTCTAAGCTGGGCTCGAGCTAATTAGACTCTGGACAGCTAAAGCTCAACCCAGACTTTTGCTTCCCCTCCAGTGGTGTCCATTTCTGAAAGGAAAGGCCAGCCAGTGGGCACACGGAAGGAAACATTGGACTATTTATTGCAAAGCTAGATTGACAGCACAGGCCGCAAGGAAACAGACCAAAGAAGGCCCTTCTATAACAGAGGAATCGGGGAACAAGAGAAGGAGAAAGGGGATGAGGGAAGTGAGCGGAGACACATACACGGCCACCTCTTCCACCCATTCTTCTGCTCCTGGGACCTTCCCTGTCAAGAAAAGCTCTTCTGTTGTGCTTGTTTCTATCTGTCTCTGGGCATTGCTGGCAACACATTCCCCAGGCTGAGGTCTCTGATGAGCACAAAGGAATTCGAAAGAACCAGCACATCTGAAAAGCCAGACCCAAGTCAGGGGAAGTGTATCAGTCACTTCTCAGAGCTCTGCCCCGGCAGGAAATGCAGACCTGTCTGGTCTGCAGTCCAGGACAGGTCCACTGAGGGCCCCTAGGGCGGCAGGAATTCCACCATCTCAGCTTCACCGCCTCTTAAGTATTAGGCGGGTTTTCCCATCTCCAATGAAGAACCTACAAAAAAGGTGGCCCAGTGAGGTCTCTGCATCTCCAGGAGAGACCCAACCCTCCATCGAATGCCTCCAGGCCCAGAATTCTCCAGAGAGATGCCTTCCTGAGCCTCTCCAGCCTCAAGAGCCAGATCTCCCTGGGGAGAGGGAGAAACTCTTTCCTGTTGGGTCTCTAACCCTTTTCCTGAAGATCCCCATCTCTACCATTCTGAAAGCATCAGAGAATTACTTGTGATGCTTTTCACTAATCCGTAGGCTAAGCCAGGACTGCAGACAGGCAGCGATGCAAGCAGTCTAGATCAGCTCAGCCCAGTGCCTGTCCTCGTCCAGACAGCGGGCACTGTACCTACTTGTATCCCTGCACAACCTGGAGTAGAAAGGAAGGACTCTCTGGATTCTTGAGGTTCACAAGAAGAGAGCTGGAGGAGAAGCAGTCAAGCGGATATTATCCTTCTGACAACACTATCAACCTTCTTACCCATTGCCCAGCTCCAGGGAGCACTGCTCACATTGTGTCTTATGTGATTGGCATCTCATGACATGCATGCTCTTGGGGACACCACTAACATGGTGTTCTATGTGGACAGGGACCCTTGAGTTGTACAACACCCCTGTGGGGAGCTATTTCTCCCCTACTTTCAGTCCATACAGTTGTTCAGATGAGGCTGACCTCACCCCAACTCCAGGATAAGATTCATGCTCCAGACATAGCCAATAAGAGTGCCTGGCCCCATGGCTACAGAGATCGATTCAGAGGTAGACATGGCCCAAGCTGGACCAGTCCAACTCAGAGAACAGCAGAGCCAAGACCTTTGTAAGAGCTGTTGTTCTGTTTCCTCTGTTTCCAGCTATTAACCTGCTAGGATGTAAGTCTGGAGCGCATGGTGGGCATCTTTGCCTCTACTGGAGAGCCTATCCAAGCATGAAATCTACCCAGAGGACAGTAGAGCCTAAAAAGACCAAGCCCTGAAGACACTGTCTGAGCTCCCACCAAAGCCAGGGCCACTTGTGAACTTTTCAATTATGTGAGCCAATGAGTTCCCCTTTATGATGAAAGCTTTGTTCAGATGGATTTCTGTCACTTGCCACCAAAGGTCCCAGAGCCATAATCTTTGCCTCTGAAGAAGGCTTCCTCTTCTCTTCTCCAAACCCAAGCGAGACCCTAGCCCTCTAGACCTGGATGTTCTAGGAACTGTCACCATGCCCACCAGATGGGCCATGACCCTGTGTCACATTCCTACCTGATGAGCACTCCTACAAGCAGGCTGGCCAGGAGCGGGCCCAGCCAGTAGATCCAGTGGAAGTCCCAATGGTTGGCCACCACAGCCGGTCCAAAGGCACGGGCAGGATTCATGCAGGCTCCAGACACAGCTCCCCTACAAACACCCAGCCACAATGGTCGGCAGAATCTCAGCCAAGGAGCCCCGACTCACCCAAGTTCATTTCCCCAAGTAGGCCTAAGTCACATGCTACCCAGAAACCCCCTCTAAGCTACCATATCATGGCGATCTGGGAGGTTCCAAAGTGAAAGGCTTGACCCCCTCCCCGGAGTCCTCCCTACAGTCTGCCACTCCCCACACACCCTTCTAGAAGCATGGGCAGCAGGTAGTGCCTGCTCAGTGGCGGCAGGAAGGAAGACGGGTCCTCCTCCAGAGGTGGCAAGGCAAAGTAAGCAGTTTTCAGCTACGTGAACTTTGGGGTCAAGCAGACCTGGATTCAAAACCCAGCCCAGCTATTTCTAGCTATGACCTTTGTTTAACTTCTCTGTGTTTCAGCTGAGATGAAAGTACATACCTCATAGAGCCCATGTTTCTCCTATAATTCATGTGCAAGTGCTAACTCTAATCTGGTTGAGGCCTTTGTTGCACCACAAGCTAGGGACCCAGCATCTCCCAAAGAGGGACTGTTCCCCAAGAGCACCCCTCTAGTCCCAGTGTCTGTACCCTTGCCCCATTCGCTCAAGCTGGGGTCCTCACTCAGGCCTCACCCGTCACAGACCCCACTCTGTGGCCAGCAGCCAAAGCCAACTGGATGAGTCAGTAGGCTTATAAGTGAACCAAAAGCCACTAGGAGGCATCAAAGCACTGCCACAGCTCTGCACATGCATTTCCCCAGACTCCACCTCCCAAAGGATGACTTAGGGCTGGAGGCAGAGCAGAGAAAGGCTACACTTGGTCCTGTGTCCAAGAAGAAAGGAAGGAGTTGGCCTGTAGGAAGGAGCTCCCGCATCCCCTATATTTAGCAGGGGCCCTTGTCCCAGATCTCTCATTTAATTTGCCACTTCCCAATGACCTTAAATAAGTCACTTGTGTCCTCTCTGAGCCCCAGTTTCCTCATATATAAAAGGGAAGAAATAATCCTTTGTCTCCTTAATCCCTTCCCAAGCCCACTGAGAGGCCCTAGATAAATGAGACAACGGGTGTGGAAGCTCTTTGTAAGTCTGAGGCTAAAACCTGGCTGCCTGCTGGCAGGATAAACACAGTCCACAGACATGGTTTATTGATACTACAAAAAGTAGAAAATTCACATAAAAATCCAGTCTTCTGACTTCCCTAGAATGAAATTAGAAGGGTCACCCCAAGCCCATATTCCCACACAGCGATAACTTATCAGAGGTGTGTGGTGGTGGCCTCCTTAGATGCCACAGTCCCCACCATTCCCTGTTGTCTGCCTCCTGCCAGCCCACTTCCCCCGTGTACATTACCTGTGTGGCTTCTATTGGAAACCCTCAGGTAAGCTCAGCAGACCTGCCCTCCTCCAGGGGTGAGCCTCGGCCCAGGGCTGAGCACTGTGGTCCCACAGCCAAGGGGCACTCACCCTGCTAGGATGTCCACGGTGACAGAGAAGCCGATGGAGAATGGGGCCAGAGGACCCTGCGTCTTCTCGTTTATGGTGCCCATGCATACAGCCAGTGCCAGCAGTGTCGTCAGGATGATCTCTGCCACCACTGCCCCCGTCACCTGCCTGGGCTCCTGGACTGTCACGAAGGCTGCCCCAGACGCGTTCCAGAACCTCTCCTCAGAACTCACCGCCTGCAGAGAGCAGTGCTCAGCCTCATGTTGCAGGTGGAGAGACAGCTGGGAGCTGACGGGAGGGGCCCATCCTTTTGAGCCAGGGAAGGGTCCTGTCCAATGTGCAGTTAGACATATCTGGACCCACATCCCAGCTCCACCAGTTCCTACTGTGCGGCTTTGCCTGAGCTATTGGACTTCCCTAAGCCTCATTTTGCTCTTCTGTAAATGGGGATAACCCAGCGGTGGCTCCAGATATTGTAGGCCTGAAGGGTATGTAACTTATATGACCCTCTTTGAGAAAGAATACTAAAATGCCTTATTTTTACAAACTTTGCAAACACATATACCCAGGTAAACACATTACCAGCCCCCTAAAAGGCCCCTTCAAAGGGATGAGAACAGCCCTGAAGCTTAAGCCCCATTGGCTTCCCAGGAAATCGGCCTTGGGGTCATCACGACACCTGGGAAGGGAAGACTGCAGTGCAGACAAGCTTCTGGACCCGGGACTCAAATCCAGGCTCAGCTGCTCCCCAGTTCATTTGAACTTGGGCAAATTATTGCCTTCTCTGCGCCTCTGCTTCTGCCTCTGTAAAGTAGGCGTGGTCATGGTAATAGCCCTGGGCCCAGGTGGGGAGTGATCTTTAAGGACTGATGCAGGCTTCCAGTCAAGTTGGAGATTAAATGAGAGGATTCTACCAAGTGCTCGGGGAGGTGGGAGGGCACCCAGTGATTGACCACTTCTGCCCCACACTGGTCTCCATCATGTTGGACAAGTTTACAAGTGACCAGGCCTGAGGGAGAGTCCCAGCACTGCTTTCCATTGGGAATCAGAGCAGCAAGGTCTGGGCCCCATTCTAAACAGACAGGGGAGCAGGGTCTCAAATGGGGGCACAGGGAGACCAGGGCAGGGACGACAGCAAGATGGAATTCGAGACCAAAGTCTGCAATGGGCAGCGCTTAGAGACACAGACCAAACCCCAGGCAAGCTAACAGGGTGCCCCCTTCACCCCTTTCCACCTCCCCACTCCCTCCAATCCCACCCCCAACACAAGCCAAGCAAGGCCTCCAATTTGAAGGGTCCCTGGTTGAGACTTCAGAACAGCAGGAAGGAAAGAGAGAGAAGGAAAGAAGGAAACAAGGAAGTCAGGCAGGCAAAGAGGGAGGAGGGAAGTCCTTCCATGGAGTTACGTGTAGAGCTATAGAAATTCTGTGGCTTGAGAGGAAGAGCTAGCCTTCCTACCGGAATGGGAGGATTCCAGTAATTTGAGCATTAACTCCCATTTAAGGTAGAGTAACTCAGTTTAAAGGCAGGCAAACTGGAGAACACACAGAGAAGTTAGTTCAGGAGTTTCTCAAGGAGAATAACCCTGTATATCCTGTACCCTCAGACAGTGCTTAGTGAGATGTTTGTAGCATGAATGAAGTGAATGAATGAATGAATGAAAAAAATAGAATTGTCTAAATCCAGAAATGGACTCAGGAGCAGAAACCTTGAGTCCTGAATTCTGCTTCCTGGTCTGTCTAGGGAGGGCTGTGTCCAGACACAGACAGAACAGGGTGGGTTTGGAGGAAACCAAAGGCCCTTTGAGTGTCCCCTCCAAGGTAGAAAGGTCCACCCAATCCCATGGGAGGCAACAGGAAAAGAATTGGACAGGACTTCCCTGGTGGGGCAGTGGTTAAGAATCCGCCTGCCAATGCAGGGGACACGGGTTCGAGCCCTGCTCCGGGAAGATCCCACATGCCGCGGAGCAACTAAGCCCATGCGCCACAACTACTGAGCCTGCGCTCTAGAGCCCGCGAGCCACAACTACTGAGCCCGCGTGCCACAACTACTGAGCCCACGCGCCTAGAGCCCGTGCTCCACAACAAGAGAAGCCACTGCAATGAGAAGCCCGCGCACCACAAGGAAGAGTAGCCCCTGCTCACCCCGCAACTAGAGAAAGCCCATGCGCAACAATGAAGACCCAACACAGCCAATCAATCAAGCAATCAATCAATTTTTTAAAAAAGAATTGGACAGTCCCCACTCCCTGCCCCTCACCCACCGCAGCAGCCCCATCAGAGCAAAAGCCCCCAGCCCAGCCCCCTGGGGGATCACCCACCTTGGCCAAGGCAGCCCCAATCAGCCCCCCACACAGCTGGGAGATCCAGTAGGGAAGGAGCATCATCAGGTGGAGGCCTCCGACCAGCATGGCTGCCAGGGACACCGCAGGGTTGAAGTGTCCACCACTGTCACCCACAAAAGCAGAAGGAGTCGTGAGGCCAAGGCCCAGGCACTGGGCCCCAGCAGCCCTACCACCTCCCCAGGCCTTGCGGGGCCGGAGTCCGTCAAGGGCAGCCCAGGTAGAAAACAGGCACCAAATTACGCCCACTTTCCCCGAGGTGCCAAGTGGTGGGGGAGAGCCTGGGAGGGGAGGGCAGCACCATTCCTGTCCTACACCCAGACCCCACGGTGGCCCAGACAAGAATACGGTGGGAAACTGTCCCTCAGCTCTTTCCAGACCCCCTAAGAGCTGCATCCAGCCCTTCAGAGCCGTGGCCACAGGTCAGAATGAGACCCCAGGCTTCAAACTCACAGCACAAGACAGGTATCCGAGCCTCTCCTTAGAAGAAACCAGGCCCTGAACAGCAGCTCCTGATTGGTTGAACTCAACCAATAAAATTTTTTATTGGTGGAACTCAACCAGTAAAATTTCTCTTTTTGGTCTGAAAGTGTGACTAGTGTTGCCTGTAAAATTGAGATTAGAGGTTCCTGGAAATGGCACTGGGAATCAGGATCGAGGCTAGAGGTTCATGATTAAGTTGGGATTGGGATCTGGAGTTTGGGATGTGAAGGGGATTAGACCAAGTCGAACCTAGGTCAAAGGGCTGGTTCAAGTTGGCTGGTCCTTCCAGAAGGTATGGGCCAAGAGCCTTCCTTTTCACCAAGATGCTCAACCAGTCCAAGCCCCAGAGCCTAGAGGTGCCCCCAGTGCCCTGCTACCCCCATTGGCATCCTATCCAGTCCCACTCAGATGAAGGAACTATCCTGAGAGGTTGGCTCACCAATCCCCCTGGTGCCTGGGATGGACACACCCAATAAGAGGGACAGTGACCCCAAGGCCCCCCCATGTCAACCCATATGTTTAGACCCCACCAATGGGCCTGCCCACCCAATGGGCACAGGGCATTGAGCTGAGACTGGACAGAGGACCCTGGCTCTGGACACAGGGACTTTGTCCAACATGCTGACATTTCAGGACCAGCTGCCCCAACTTGTCAGGTGCAGCTCTGTGCACAGGCCCTTGGGTGAGCTTCCTGCAGGATCAGGAAGCACCAGCTGATCTCAGACTTGACCGGCAGGGAGAGGGGCAGCCAGGCTTACTTGGCCTCAATTCAGGTCCATGACCAAACTTAGCCTGGGCTCTGCCAAAGCAGAGAGGTGAAGGTGGAGGTGGGGCGGCCTCCTGCAGGAGGGAGACTTAGAACCCTCTCGTCCATCAGCCTCACCACCAGGTCCCGCAGCCCAAACGGGGAGAGACACTGGCACTCAGAGTGTGGTTCTACCAGGAGAAGGCTGGACACTTCACACTCATTAACAGTAAAACAATCAAGACACCTTCTTAGTTTACTCATCCATGGTTTGCTCAACAAACACTTATTGAACACCTACTCTGGTGCTAGGTGCTGTGTCGGGCGCTCCAATAACCTCAGAGTCAGTGCCGGGCACACGGTAGGTACCGAATAAATATTTGTTGACAAAAAACAGATGGCTGAATAAAAGGCTGGCGTTCCAGGTAGGCAGTCTCCTGAAGCGCAAAGCGATGTTCTCTCCTGCCAGCTGGCCTGGGTTCAAACCCTAGCTCTGCCACCGAAGAGCTGTATGACCGTGGGCAACTTATATAACCTCTCTGTGCCTCAGTGATCCCTACCTCATAAAGGCTGTTGCAAAGATAATTAATACATGTTCATATAGAGTACTAGCATATAGTTAGTACTCAACAAATATCAGCTATTATTACCATCCCCTTTTATTTCACTGAACATAGAGAGGTTCAGCTAATTGCCCTGGTTACCCAGCTAAGCAGTGACAAAGGTTGCCTTCAATCCCAGACCCGTCGTTGAACAGAAGACTCTGTGTTTTTCATCCCACCTGCAGCTTCCCTTAGATACTTAGAGAGAAATATTAAAGTTCTCTTTCCATTCTGCTTTTCTGGGAAACAGTATTTCAATTTCCTTACTCAGATCAGTTTTCTGTGTGAGATTAAATACAGACCAACCAGGTTCTAGAGGCCCCTGACAGACACTCCATCCAAGACATTTGTCATTGTGGTTGGTTCTCCTGGGAGCCCACGACCTCCCAGTGGAGCTCCTGTCCAGGGGAGGGCTATGCAAGGGGAACTCTTCAGGCCTCCCTGCCCCCCCCCCCGGCGGGTTCTTCTGCATAACTCTGCCTTACCCTAGGCTGGAGCAAAACGCCCCGTCCTAAAGGTAACAATAACACAGCAACCAACAGCGACTGAGCGCTTACTATAGACTAAGCTCTTCACATCGTTTCATTCTCATGCCTCCCCTAGGAGATGCTGGGTTTAGGACAGACAGCTTGGGTTTGCCTCCTGGCTCTACCACGGGACTCTGGACGAGTTACCTGGCCTTTCTCCTTCATGTGTTGGCTTGAGAAATAAGATTTAGAAAATACTCCCACTGTTCGCATTTCATAGGTGGGAAGTTTGGGTTTGGGGAGTGACTTAGTCAAAGCCACAGAGCTCACAGGCTGAAGAGCCAGGATTCAAACCCAAGCAGCCTGACCCCTCACCCAACCCACATTTTACCCATACTGCTTTTGGGATCCTGGGCATGTGTCCAGGGGTCCTGCCCACAGCTCTGCTCCCTGCCTGCTCCCCAGGTTGGCACCAGGCAGAGTGCTCAGAGCTGTTCCCACCTGATACTCCCCAGCGTGGCGATGACCAAGCCCAGGGCCAGCCCATGGGCCAGTGCCGGCTGCAGCAGCCCAGTGTCGGTCCCGTTCTCGATGACCGACAGGCAGCCGATGAAGATGAACAGGGCAGAGCCCAGCAGTTCAACCAGGCAGGGCTGCACAAACCGCTCGTACCAGCACCCACGCCACCTGCCCCCCTCGCTGGGCTCCTTCACCTTGACGCCACCGAACTCCAGGTCACACATGGATGCAGCTGCCTGAAGGGGGGGAATCGGAGGGGGACACGGATGGGAGGAGAGCCCAGAAAGAAGCCCCCCAGTACCCCCATCTTGAATTAATTCTCAGCACCCGCTTGGATGGCCAGGCTGCAGAGGAAAAGGCCAGCAGTGTACTCACCTCTGCAGACATCAGGGCGGAGGTGACTCAGGACGGGACTCTGGCCTGCGCTGGCTGGAAAACCCGCACCTGCTCTCCAGGACAGGACACTCTTATCTCCAGGACCGGGGCTGCCAGCCCACTACAGGCTCTGCCCCTTTTAAAGGGCTACAGAGGCTCCCGAGGGTGTCAAGAAAGCAATAAAGCCCAGCAGGAGGCGGCCCTGAGGCCCAGGAGAGGAAACACTGCTTTTAACCTTAACCAGGCAGGGCAGGGGGTGACCAAGGATTGCTGAGCTCTCTGCCAGCAAAGGCAAAAGGCGTCGGCTTCGCTGCGTCACCTGGGGAGGGCTCCAGGTCTGCCCCAGCAGGAGATGGAGGGCCCTGATCCCCAGCCCCCTTGGTCACCACCGGGGCCCAGAGGAGACCCACGTGTGTGAGTGAACACGAGGAGGGCCCCGCCAGATCAGGACCACACATGGGAAGTAACGGTAAACTCATCTTCAGTGATTTTTCCATGGACTTCTAAGGACACCTCCTTGTGTCTGAGGCCCCGGCACCTCCACAGACTCACGCTGATAGGCTGATCCAGGACTGAGGGTGTAGACGGATGACCATCTCTGCAGATTGCAGAGGCAATGGTAAAGCCTGTGGACTTTGGAAACAGGCTGCCTGGATTTCAATCCCAGCTCCTCCGTGAACCAGCTGAGTAACCTTGAGCAGTTGCTTACCCTCTCTGCACCTTATTTTTTCTCCCGTGCAGCATGGATGATAGTGGTTGTACCAATGACATCAGGTTGTGTGGCTTAAATAAGTTAAGATCATAAAGTGTTTATGACAGAGTCAGACACATGATAAGCACAATACCAGTGCCTGCTGATTTAGAATATGTATTTATGTGAACTAATATTTACTGAGCACTTTCTAAGTACTGGTCTAAGTACCTTATATGTATTATCTCATTTAAACTTCACAACAACCCCATGAGGTAGGTACTATTATTACAGCCACTTTACAGATGAGGAAGTGGAAATTTGGGAAGGTTAAGTTTCCCAGGATCACACAGCTTTTGTGATTGTGGGCTAAGTCACAAAAGGACAAATACTGTGTGATTCCACTTATGTGAGGTACCTAGAGTAGTCACATGCATAGAGACAGAAAGTAGCATGGTGGCTGCCTTGATCTGGGAGGAGGGGAGAATGAGGAGTTATTGTGTGATGGGTACCCAGTTTCAGTTGGGGAAGATGAAAAAGTTCTGGAGGTGTTGCACAACAACATGAATGTACTTAATATCACTGAACTATACACTTAAATGGTTAAAAGGGTAAATTTTGTGTTACACATATTTTGAATTGAAAGAAAAAAAAAACCTGTGGGTAAAGCCACTACACTCACAACTGAAAGAAAAAAACTTGTGGGTTAAGCCTTTCTAAGATGATGGATGGATGGATGGATGGATGGATGGATGATGGAAGAAGAGATGGATGGAAGGATCGGCAGATGGGTGGATGGATGGAAAGAAAGAAGGAAAGAAGGGAGGAAGGGAAGGAAAGAGAGATGGGTTTCCTTACTCATACATTCAAAGATGCTCAAACATTCAACAAATACTTACACACCTACTGTGAACCAGCCACTGTCCTAAGAGCTGGCAGGAAATGTAGCGGTGATCAAGACAGACAAAGATGCTGTTTCGATGTTCATATAACTATTATCTGAGCATTGTATGTAGAGATAGAGAAGTAATGTCAGGGATAAGAGAATTTTAATGAAAATTTCCACCATTTATTGATAACTCATTACCCATCTAACGCTGTGCTAAGCGCTCTGCACACGTTCACAACAGCCCTATAAGTCCTATGACTTCTTATCCCCATCTTCAGATGATAAAAATGAGGCACAAAGAAGTTGAAGAACCTGCTCAAGATCGTGTAGATGAAAAGCATCTGCTTCAGGACAGAAGTAGACGCCTCTGGACAAGGGTTTGACAGTTTGCTGAGAGCTCTTTGCAGCTCGAGGCCCTGGAACGCAGCGTCTCTATTGAACATTTGCATATCTCAGAAGGTTTTGGGGCTGCTCTCTTGCTGGTTATCTTGAGACCTGTTCTCTCCCTCCTCTGCACCCACAGCACATTGTACAAGATGTTTCTTATTCCCCTCCTCCCTGCAACATAAGATGGTTGTCCAACCCTCAACTCCCCCATCTCCCTCATTCTTTGCCCAAGTCCTGCCAAGTGCTGCTCCTGGAATATTTCTCTCCTGTTTTCACCCAAGCCTTCATCGGTTCTTACTTAGGCTCTTGAAAAAAAATTAAATATTCATTATACACCTGCCAACTGCAGACCCTACACTGGACACCACACATGCATTCCTTCAATAATTAATATTCACAATAATCTATTATTTTCCCACTTCACAGGTAGGAACTCCCAGCTGGTATTACTACAACAACTCCTCATCTGGTCTTCTTGCTTCAACCAATTTCTTTTTTTTTCTTTAATTGAAGTATAGTTGATTTACAATGTTGTGTTTATTTCTGCTGTAAAGCAAAGTGATTCAGTTATACATATATATATATACATTCTTTTTCATATTCTTTTCCATTATGGTTTATCACAGGATATTGAATATAGTTCCCTGTGCTAAACAGTAGGACCTAGTTGTTTATCCATTCTATATAAAATATTTTGCATCCATTAACCCAAATTCCCAGTCCATCCCTTTCCCACCCACCCCCTTGGCAACCACAAGTCTGTTCTCTATGTCTGATGCCTCACCCAATTTCAATCCATTCCTTTAAAACTGGCAACCAGCAGGGCACAGTTTGGCACTTGGGTCCAGGTTTGGGGATCAAGCTTCTCCACCTGTGCCCCCTAGCTTCTCTCTCAGCCTCAGTTTTCTTGTATGTAAAAGTGGGCTAATGATGGTACCCATCCCCATAGAATTGGTGTATAGATTAAGTGAGACAATGCCCTTAGTACAGTGCCCAATTCAGAGCAGGTGCCCAACAACTAGTAGCTCTTACTATGGTTCTCATTAATCAGAGTAGGTGCGTAACAAATAACCCCAACATTTCAATGGCTTAACATAGTAAAAATTGATTCCTTGTTCACAGAATAGTCCAGAGCAGGCCCTTCATCACATGGTGACTCAGGGAGCCAGGCTACTTCCACCTTGGAGATCCACCATCTAGGTCCTCAGATCATCTGCACCAGCCAGCCAATGGGGGAGGAGAATGTGGAGGACTGTGCAGGGGGTGGTTTGTGGGGTAGGCCTAGAAATGGCAAATACCACTTCCTTCCATATTTGATTGATTAGAACTCAATCACATGGCTTCACCTGGCCACAGAAGAGTCTGGGAAACACAGTCTAGCGGTGTGACCAGAAGGAAAAAGAAAGGCATTTTGTGAACGCCCAGAAAATTTCTACCACACCACATGGTGGTTGCTGTTGTTCCCCAGCCTGTCAATCTAATCCCATCCTTCCCTGACTTCAAACTTTCTAGCACCTTCTGTGGCAGTCAATGCCAAACTCAACTCCCACAGCAGCCACACAGGTCTACCCTGGACTCAACTCCTGCCACATGAACCACCATAAAGGATTTGCCAGGTAAGCCCTGCACCCTCACCCCCTCCCTGCCCATGCCATCCCCTCTGCTTGAAGTTCTCTTTTGCCCTCTTGGCCAACTTCTACTGCTCACTCAAGTCTCAGATCCAGATATTTGTCCTCCCTGACTCCTGGGCCAACTAGCTGTCAGTACTTGCTGCATGCCCCTCCCCCACGAGAGCCAGGATTGGACTCAGTAGCTCCAAAACCAGTGGTTCTCCTGAGAAAATCTGAATGTCATTCAAGCAAAACAATGTATTTCCACAACGTGAGATTTTTGTGTGGCCTGATGTCTCCACATGCAATGCACTGATCTCCCAAACCACCAGGATAACCAGTACACTAGGGAAATGATGTCTTCCTAAGAAATTGTTTGACTGGAAAACTTTTCAGCCTTCCAATCCCAGGTCTGGTTGACATGACCAAAGCCTCTAATTTTTATCTTTGTTTGCGCAGAAACATTTTAAGACATCTCTGCATCTGTCGGCACCTGTCTGCCATCCACCACCAGGTCCAAATGGAGTATAAAAGCAGGTTGCATCTTATCCTGACAAACCACTCTATCCTCCTTTCTCATATTGATGGCTGCACACATGTGCAGGACATGTTCACTTATGTCATGGTCCTGGCACTCATTGCCATCATTGTCATGGGCCTTGTTAAATTGTGCCAGGGACATTCTGAGCACTTGCAGAGTACTCTGCCCTTTCTCGTACTCAAGTTGGCACACCCTTAATTTTGTAACAGAAGAAATCAAAAACCCAGAAAGAAATTTGCCCCTGGCCATTGGGATTTCTATGCCAATTATGACACTCATCTACATCCTGACCAACGAGGCCTATTACACAGTTCTGAGCATTTCAGACGTCCTTGGCAGTAATGCCATGGCTGTGACATTTGCTGACCAGACATTTGTCATGTTTAGCTGGACCATTCCTATTGCTGTTGCCCTGTCCTACTTTGGGGCCTCAACACGTCTATCTTTGCTTCATCAAGGTTGTTCTTTGATGCACTGTTGTGGGGGAAAATGTGATGTTGGTGCCATGGCAGCCACCTTGAGATCATGAGGTGCAACTTGCCAGAAGTGTGGATCCTTGATGACACCAAGGCCCCAGACAACCCCAAGATCCGCTACTCCAGACTTCTTGTTAAATAAACGTGCACTTCCCAGAGAGCACCCCAGAGAGAGTGAATTCATAAAGTGGCTGTGGGATATTTTAAATTTTCAAGGGAAATAAATTGATGCTCAATATCTGTCAGACAGGGTGTGATTTACTAGCTCAAGGTAGTTCAGAGTTTTCTATTAGATGGCCCTACATTCCTTTCAATTATATCATATCTTTGCAAACCTGGTTTTATGGGTGTTGCCATATTAATAATAATAATTAAGAAAAACACGTGCTGCATGAAAATCAGTGTGGAAAAGGAAGTGAGAGTGGCAGTGTCCAATCTGACTCCAAGGCCTGAGAACCTGTGCAGTGCCCCAAAGGCATACATATCCCATGGTAAGCAACTGTAGTATTTAAAAATGAAAGTTATTAAGAATGCAATTAAATTGAGTTATTTAATTATAGTTATTTAAGAATGAAATAAAACAGAAATAAGATATTTTTCCTTTCAATGTACGCGATTTTCTTAAATGGCCACTAAGTAGTTAGGCCATAAATACTAAGTGTTTTTTTGGACCTAACTAATAAATACAACTATTAGGTATTCCTTTTGTCCAAGGAACGCCATGAACCAAGAAAGTTTGGGAGCCTCTGAAACAAATAATACATGTCCTTCTCTTTCAGGCACTGGGGGTTGAATTTTCTATCCTTTGCAGCAGAGAACATCTATGGCTGATAAGCTCCCTCCCAATATACCAAAGACACTGGGCTTTCGGTCTACTAATTTCTTCTGAAAACAAGTCACTGTTTGTAGTAATGCAGATGCTTGATAATTCAGGCTGATGCTGAGATTTGTGTGCTGTGGACAGTCACAGAAACGTAAAGCAGAACTGTTACTGACCTGGGTTCTTGGA
This sequence comes from Globicephala melas, assembly GCF_963455315.2. Taxonomy (NCBI): domain Eukaryota; kingdom Metazoa; phylum Chordata; class Mammalia; order Artiodactyla; family Delphinidae; genus Globicephala; species Globicephala melas. The sequence continues at coordinate 19,061,828 of NC_083328.1, forward strand.
CTCTTTAATCAATAGACATTGATAAGAGGCCAGACAAGGAATTCAGGCAAGGCTTTACTGGGACTCCTGCTGCAGCAGGAGGGAGTGAAAACAAGTAACAGGTTCCCTTGCTTGCTCCCTGAGGCAGGAGGCGGGAGGGCGGTGCGGGAGCTGGTTCCATAAATAGGGTGAATGTGAGGGCGCACTGGTGGGTCGGGCCAGAGGGGTAGCTTAGGTGGTCTGCCCGCCCCCTTGGTGGTGCTGTGTGCAGGATCATGCTCAGGACCCTGCTTTTGCCCCCAGCACCTCAGAAGTGGCAGTTGGATTTTGGTCTTTTTGTATCTTGCTGTTCATAATTTGCCCCAACTGCACATACTCACAGTTATTTTTAGTCCCGTATAGTTTCTTTGTATTTTGTTGCTCCAGGAGACATTTGTCCAGGTTCAAGCACTGCAGCAAAGGATCCCAGGTCCCAGCCTGTCTCAAACCCCTCACTGTCTTCTGAAACTGTGGCTTTATTTCTATCTAAATAACTCTGCCATTGTTTTCAACGTATGATCACTCACTTGGAGCTCCGGGCAAGTTTGTTGTTGGAAATGAGTCTAGTTTTCACCTTTCTCACTGCTCAGATCGCAGGTTTAGTTTGAACCTGAGCACCTTCCTTCCTTCCTTGTAGAAGCCACCAGCACCCTATTTTCTGCCCTGCAGTGTCCAGTTCAAATGCTGATGTCTTTGGAGTCACTGTAACCAGACATCAGACATGCTGGCTACGTCAGAACTTATTACAGCCAAAAAGTCATTGGACTGAAGGAGCAGTCCACTAAGTCTCATCAGTAAGGGTTCATTTGCTCGTCATTTGCATGTTTGGAACAACAGTTAAAATGGTAGTAATAATGTCCACTATTTACTGAAGAGCTTGTCACTATGAGCATGTTTCATATGATAATCAGAATGTTCTCATGTTGTTGACTTTTTTTTTCTGGTTCTACCATTTTCTCTACTATTTGGATAGTAATACTTATTACAATTAAATTGCTCTACAGAAGAGGAAATCCAAAAGGTCAGCAAACATGAAAAGATAATAGCCAGAAAAAATTCAAAGGAAAGCAACAGAACAGAAAATTTTAAAACGTGATTAACATCCAGTACCGACAAAGAGGGAGAAAATAGGCAAACCCATGCATTTTTGGGGGGAGTGTGCATTACTACAATATTTTGCAACACAATCTTGCAATATTTATTAAATATGTAAATTCACCTACTCCTAGACCCAGCGAGCCTTATGTTTCAAAAATCGATCCTATAGAAATAAAAACTCCAATTGGTAAGAGTATATGTACAGGAACATTGATTTCATTATCGTTTATTGGTAGAAAAAGCTGAGAACTATCTGAATGGTCATAATTATGAAAACATCTACCCCAGAATGAATGTCTATTTTCAGTATCCTGAACATCCCATTGTTCTACTCAGCATCAAGCCTTTGGACAGTCTGTTTCTTTTACCCAAACTGCTCCCTAATTCTGACAAAAACTTTCTCATCCTTCAAGTCTCAACAAAGATATGATAATGTTTTTAAAGGGTGTAAGAGAGAAAGTATCATGAAAATGTAAATCACGTGCACTGGCTAGCAACTGGATGAATCTCACAAACAAAGTGAAAGAAGCCAGACGCAAAGGAGCGCATACAGTGGAACAGAAAGTTCGAGGATAAGCAAAGCCGACTGTGCTTTGGGAGGTCGTGACTCGGACAGGGCACATGGAGGCTTCAGGAATCTATCACTTTCTATTTCTTGATCTGGATGCTGGCCACAGGGTGAGTTCACTGTGTGAAAATTCACCAAGCCGATAACGATGTGTGTACTTTTCTGTGTGTACACTGTACTTCAATAAAAAGTTAAAAATAAACCCAACCTATTTTAGGAAGTTACCTTCTGGATATAACCAAGAGGAAATCTGTAGGTGAACCAATGGTACCTAAGAAGAGAACACTGAATTCAATCTCTATGTTGTCGCCTGTAACATTCTATCCCCATAAAATATAAAAATGTGCTAATTTATAAATTGCCTTTTAAAAATCAGAAAGCTTTCACTCTGCTGTTTTTCACTCCAATAGTTGAATTGTCGTCAACAACAATACAAGTTAACAGTCAGCAAGCCCTATCCCAGGGCTTGTACTGAGCATTTAACGAACATCACCCTGCTGGCTCCTCATGACAGTCCTGTGAGGTGGGTGTTGTTCCCATTTCTCAGATGAGGAAACTGAAGTTCAAAGATCTAGTGACTCACTAAAGGTCAGAGGTAATTAGGGTCAGAACTGGTTTGCTAACTCCAGAGCTCATGCTTTTACAGAAAAAATATCTCTATAAGAGGTAAAGTAGCTAAAAAAAGAAAACAGAAATATCTTTTGAGAGACTCATTTGGGTTTTTTTAAATTATTTCTAAAACAGCTCTATTGAGGTACAACTTATAGACAATAAATTACTGGTCAAGTATACCATTGATGCTTTGACATGCGTATACACCCATGAAACCAGCTCCATAATCAAGACAGTGAGCATGTGTATCATCCCCCAATTTTCCTCATGACCCTATTCCTGTTCTCAGGCAATCACTAATCTGTTCTCTGCCACTATAAATTAGTTGGAATTTTCTAGAAATAGAATCAAATATAGAGAGAACAAACTAGTGGTTACCAGTGGGGAGGGGGGAGAGGAGCAATATAGGGTTGGGGAATGGGAGGTACAAACTATCAGATGTGAGATAGGCTACAAGGATGTATAGTACAACACGGGGAATATAGGAAATATTTTGCAATACCTGTAAATGGAGTGTGACCTTTAAAAATTGTGCAAAAAATTAAAAATTTAAAAAATAGAAATAGAATCAAACAGCCTATGTTCTTTTTTATCTGGCTTCTTTCACTCAGTGTACTTATTTTTGATTCATCTATCTTGTTGTATGTCCAAACTTAATTTCTTCTGGTTGCTGTGTAGTATTCCGTTTTTCTATACTACAAAGCTACAGTAATCAAGACAGTATGGTACTGGCACAAAAACAGAAATATAGATCAATGAAACAGGATAGAAAGCCCAGAGAGAAACCCACGCACATATGGTCACCTTATCTTTGATAAAGGAGGCAAAAATATATAGTGGAGAAAAGACAGTGTCTTCAATAAGTGCTGCTCGGAAAACTGGACAGGTACATGTACAAGTATGAGATTAGGACACTCCCTAACACCATACACAGAAATAAACTCAAAATGGATTAAAGACCTAAATGTAAGGCCAGACACTATAAAACTCATAGAGGAAAACATAGTTGTTGTTTTTTTTAACAATGCCATTTCTTCTACTAAATATTCAAAAGCCTCACTAAGATTTTTGGAGAAAAGGATCACTTTTCATCAATGGCACCTGGGACAGTCCCCAAATAGGAAATAAGCCAATGTAATAAATTGTGAAAATTTATCAGAAATAATGAAATGAGACATCAGGGCAACCACACCCTCAAGGAATGGTGATGGTGGGGAATTTTTATATGCTGTCTGGGGCAAGGGGAGAAGGGATATATATAATGTAGTAGTCAAAAGCACAAGTCCTAGAGCCAACCTGCCTGGTTTCAAATCCAGTTCCATCATTTACTGGCAGTGAGGACGTTCCAAGGAGAGAGATGGTTGCCCATGTCAGATGCTACTGAGAAGTTGAGACAGCCAAGGACAGAGGAAGGGTCACTGGGTGTGATGGTTTCAACGTCACTGATGTCCTTCCCAAGGGCAGGTTCAGTTCAGCAGTGTGTGTAGAAAGGATTACCAGAGGTTTTAGATGAGTGTGTGGGAGAACAGGAGAGGCAGCGAGAGGCAGTCACTCCAGGGGGGAATGAGTTCCAAGTCCCAATTCGAAAAGCCAAAACCACACTTTGGAATGCATGTCTCAGTCGTGGGAGGTACGGGAGAGGGAGGGCATGAACGCTAACCCTTGGTGAGATCCTCTGCCCCTGATACCCCCTACACTCCCGTGAGAACCTGTAAGGTATCTATAATGTTATAAGATAACCATTCCGTCACGTGGTGCTTCTCAACTTCAGTATTTCCAAATACATCACCTCCCTGACTTCTGCATGTCCGTGCAGTAGCTCTACCATTATTTTGTTAGTAACGGTCTTGAAATGGGCTCGCTTTTAAAATGAAATTGACAGGTACTTTAAGGGATATTTTATAACACAACCATCAATAGTAATGGCGTATCATTAGCCTTGAACAGAAGGTACTCCATAAAACTAAATGCAAGGAAAAACAGAAATATAATTGAAGCCAAGCAAAGTTTTAAAAATTCTAGCCAAATGCTGTTGCTCCCTCAGTTGGAGAAATGCTGTAACACTCTGACCTCCACCTGTGATCAAAACCAAAACCAATGCTAAGGGGGAAGGGGGGTTGGGGGAGGGAAGTATTGGGATGTAGGGATTGGCAGATGCAAACTATTATATACAGAATGCACAAACAAGAAGATCCTACTGGATAGCACAGGAAACTACATTCAGTATCCTGTAACAAACCATACTGGAAAAGAATATAAAAACGAATGTATACATATGTATAACTGAATCACTTTGCTGTACAGCAGAAATTAACACATTGTAAATCAACTACACTTCAATTAAAAAACAAAACCCAAACCGAAACATTAGAAACAGTGCTAACATGGTAGTGTATACACACATAAAAATGAAACAAGTTACAAAAACAGTACTCACCCTTACTACGGACGATGTGCTATGACATTCTCCATTCTAGTCCGTATCTTTTTAAAATAAGGGACTTGATTCCCTACATGGAGTCACCATCCATTAATGGCCTAGTACACAGTTTCAAAAACAATGGATTAGTAAATATGGCATTAGTGTTAAAGACACACCAGCACCAGCCTGAGATCTTCAACTTGGACTTCTTAAGATCTGAAAGGTCCTTAAGACCTTACTGAAAAGGCAGTAACTTTCTCACCAGGTGATTCAATGTCATTTCACGCTGTGTCACCACCTGGACCCCTGTCAACAGGCGTGCTGCTGTGTAACGGGGGACAGGTCACACTGTAGGGAAAGCTGATCTAGAGACTCTGCAAGTCTCTAGTAAGGGGCCGTGATCTCTCGGACGGGAGAAGGCCGGCGGGCTGCCTCACTGCCGCTCTGCACACACAGGCAGGTTCACAGCCCCAGTCACATAACCAAAAATTTCATTAGGTGTGGACAGGCCTTATGTCTTTGAATTGGAGGCCAGGTCTCCAGGGCCCCTTTTAATCTGTATCATAATTGTATTAGTTTCCTACTGCTGCTGTAACAAGTGACCACAAACTTAGCGGCTTACAACAACACAAATTTATTCTCTTACTGTTCTGGAGGTCTGAAATCTGAAACCAGCTTCACTGGGCTAAAGTCGAAGTGCCAGCAAGGCTGGCTCCGTTTGGATGCTCTGAGATGTTCTCTTTCCCTTTTCAGCATCTGGTGGCCGCCTGTATTCCTCCACTTCCACCCCTTCCCCCACATTCAAAGCGCATCACTCCAGTCTCTGCTTCTGGCGTCACAGGCCTCCTTCTCCTCCGACTCTGACACCCCTGCCTTCCCTTATAAGGAAGGACTCTTGTGAGGACATCCGGCCCACTTGGAGGCTCTTGGGTAATCTCCCATCTCAAGAGCCTTAATCACATCTTCAAAGCCCCTTTTGCCACATAAGGTAACATGTTCACAGTTGGAGGGATCGGGGCTCATCATTCATCCTGCCACAATGACCAAGGTGAAGGCGGATTTAAGCAGGAAAGGGCAGAAACGGGAGCAGAGACGAGCTCCAACATCTGGTCAAGGTGCCAAGTGCAATGTCGGATGCTGCAAACGGGAGCACACAGGAGTAAATCCCACAACGGACGCAACGGACGAGCTAAGTCTGACTCACAGGGAGCGAGCCAAGGTCAAGGTTGGGTTAGGACCTCTGGTTCCAGCTGACACAGAGGTGAACCGCAGCCCACCCAGGGGAGCAAAGGATAAACAGCAGAGGACCAACACACCGGCAATGGCAACTGAGATTTATTTAAACGGTAAAAGCCGACAGGAACAGGAACTGGTACAAGCACCTCGGTCAGTGAGGTCTCTCGGCGAGCGGGGAGACTGGTAGCCGAGGCCTAACCACCACTCAGGAAACTCGGAGACTCAACTCCGTAAAGGTCAGTGGCTTCAGCTCCGGCTCAGCACGAGTCTTGAACAGATCAGTAAGTTATTTCCTTCAAGCCTGGGAGGAAACACACAGAAGCTGTGAAGAGGTTCTCACGGATTGGGGCAAACAGCCAGCGGTGGGAGAATGTGACCCCCAGATCCCAGGCCCACAGTGACTGGCTCTGGGGCACCAGCCACACGTGTGATCACCGCAGCCCCAGCCTCCTGGTTGTGTAAGATGAGACTTCACAAGGCAACAGGAGGTTGGATGAGACTGTGTTTATGGGTGGTTTTGAAGGGATTGAGAAATGTTATAAGAGTTTACGGGCTCTCTGCAGTAAACCTGAAAGTCTATCCTTTAAACGCTGAACTTTTTTTTTTTCTGAATAATACTTCTCATTCAGACAACTTGTTTAAGGAGTTCATTTCTGAGTGTTCTGCTTTTTACCTTAAACATTTAAAAATTAATATTGGCCTGTTTTTGGTGAGAAAGAAGCCAAAGGGCTAGTGACTAGCCTTAGCAATTTTGTTCACCCTTTTTTTTTTTTTTTGCGGTACGTGGGCCTCTCACTGTTGCGGCCTCTCCCGTTGCGGAGCCCAGGCTCCGGACGCGCAGGCTCAGTGGCCATGGCTCACGGGCGCAGCCGCTCCGCGGCATCTTCCCAGACTGGGGCACGAACCCGTGTCCCCTGCATCGGCAGGCGGACTCTCAACCACTGCGCCACCAGGGAAGCCCCACACTTTTCTCTTTGAGTCAAATTCAGTAATAAAAGACTAGTGTAGGCAATTTATTTCTTCACATGTCTAGTAATTTTTTTATCGTATACTGACATGGCAGATAGTAAGTTGACGAGACTCTGAATTCTAGTGTCTTCCTCTGAAGAGTGATGAGTTTTGTTCTGGCAGGCAATTATCTTATTGGAGAATCATTCTGATCTTCTACAGTCGTGGCTGCAGGGTTGTTTTAGTATGAATCTGTCTAGGTTTTGTACTAGAGCCTATTCTTTAGGACTTGGCCTTTTAAATGCTGAACTTCAAGCAAACACAGTTCTTTCTTCCCCACACGCATATAAGTACAGTAAGTCCCCTACATACAAATGAGTTCCATTCCGAGAGTGCATTCATTAAGTCCAATTTGTTTGTTAAGTGCAACAAAGTTAGCCTAGGTACCCAACTAACACAATCAGCTATACAGTACTGTACTACAGGTCTATAATACTTTTCACACAAATAGTACTTGAAAAACAAACACAAAAAATAAAGAAAACATTTTTAATCTTACAGTACAGTACCTTGAAAAGTACAGTAGTACAGTACAACAGCTGGCATACAGGGGCTGGCATCGAGTGAACAAGCAAGAAGAGAGAGTTACTGACTGGAGGAGGGAGAGGAGGTGGGAGATGGTAGAAATGAAGGATCATCAGCAATAGGAGACGGAGGGCAAGCTGCAATTTCACTCATGCATGACGTTGATGGAACGCAAGTTTGCATCTTTGAAAGTTCGCACCTTGAAGGTCTGTATGTAAGGGACTTACTGTACTGATACAACAAAGCAGCCAGGCGCAAAGTGGGGAAAAGAAGCCCCTTACATAAAAATGCTCAATACATTGCTACTTTACAGAAACTAGAATTAACTCTGTGCTATTACAAACCACCTATATTTTTTAAAGTGTGAGAAAGTTAAGTAAATTCAGACATAGCCTCATGACAGAATATTTATAAAGCCATTAAAGTGCAAGGGGAAATGCTTATAATAGTAAGTTAAAAAGATCAGGAATCAAGGTTACATAAATAGATAAATTCAACTCTGCTAAAAACAAAACAACAGCTAGAAAAAGAATGGAAGGGAAACGCTGCCAGAGGTTATCTCTGAGTGATGGGCATACGGGTGATTTTTTTTTCTTTGCCATACTTTTTTAGAAGTTTCCAAAGTCCCTACTAAAAATTACACTGTTTTTAAAAGTGCGGGAGGACAGCAGTACAAAACACACTAATAAACGATTTTTTAAATAAAAAATAACTTAAATGGATTTTGTGGGCTGAACTGCCCAGCTGGGTAAATTTATAAACTAGCAGAAAGATAAGCCCAAGGGGGATGATTAACAACCTGGAATTTTCACACAGGAGACAGTTTGTGACTCTGCCAAGTTCTTTGTTTTGTATGGACTACCTGCCTAAAGCCATGTGTCAGACACATCGATAGGAAGCTTAAGGGCAACTATGACATTAAAGGCCAGGACCGAGATCTAAAATGGTCTCCACTGTCTGGAGAGCCGCCCAAGGGCTATCTCCCAGGGGAAGCAAGGTCAACAAGGGGCAGCTGTAAAGGAGGAACTCGGATCAAGATCAAGGCAACAAGAAACACTGAGACAAGGCTCCAAGCTCTGTCCCTATGGCCCTACTCTTCCAGGCCGGGGAAATTCATCTTAAATATAAGAGAAGAGAGAAATTCAACCCACAGCTACAGGGGTGTTGGAGAGATATAATGATCTGTGTGTTTAACATCTAGTAAACCTGGTTACAAGTTGATTAAAAAGACAATCATTGGGTCCTTTTATTAAGATGATTACAAGACTCAAGGTCTCTTACCATCCAGCTGAGAAAATTCCACAGTCTTCTAAAGGGCTGTTGTTTTTTTTTCATACATGTGGTTTATTTAAACAGTTCTCCTGGGTTTTGTGCTATAAAAACACGGAGGATATAACAGCTGATTCTCTGGCTATGTTCATGGATCGGATCCACGTATATATATACGTCCCCTAGGTCTTCCTGGGTCAAAAATTCCCGTCAAGACTTATGTTCTCTGGAGACAAAAAAATTCCCCCTTTCTAGGTTAAATCAATACAAGTGAAGTCACCTACCCAGTTCACTTCCTCCTTTGGTGGCCCAGCAAAGGCAGTAATGCTGCATCAGTTGTTCAAGAAGCTCCATTTCATCCAGGAATTCAAGAGACTCTATTCTGTGGAGAGAATGAAGAGACAACAGTACAAATGTATCCAATCAAAAATGAAGGTCATGACCCACGCTTATAGTCATGGAAAGGTGTTCAGGATATACTATGTGAAAAGAAGCAGGCTACAGAATAGTATGCATGGTGTGGGTCCATTTTAAATTATTTTTATTGAAAAGGAGAAAAAATCCCATAAGCAAAATCAAAAGTGACAAATGACAAACTAGAAAAAAAATGTTTGCAATAGAAATGACAAGGGGTAGATTTTGTTGTTATATAAAGAGCTGTTACACTTCAATAAGAACATCTTTTAAAACTTATTTAAAAGATGGGTAAAAGACCAGTTCACTGGCAAGGAAAAACAAGAGCTTTTCAACCTCATTTATGTGAAAAGAAATGTAAATTAAAACACATGAAATGTTTTCAGCTAACAGTTGACAAAGATAAAAAAGGCTGATACATCCTTAAAAATAAATAAACATTTTTTTAAAGGTTGATATACATTTTACCAAGGACATGGGAAAGAGGTGCTCTCCTGCATTACTAGCAGGATGACAAAATAGTATAACCCCTCTGGAGGGCAATTTGACCACCTCTATCAATGTTTAAAATGTACGCCCTTTCATTCTGCAATTCTGCTTTAAGAATTCACCCTATAGGTGTTCAAGAAATCTCACTGCAGCATCACAGCGGCAATGTAGTACAGCAAAAAGACAAAACAAAAAACAAACTTTAAAGTAGAAGAGATGGGTTGAATAGATTAAACACATTCATACAATAGGATACTGTGCAGCCATATAGGGTAGGTTTATATGAATTGACATGGAACCTAAGACCTATCATGGAATTTAAAAAGCAAGTTGTTTAGGAGGTAATGTACCTAGTATATTACTACCTATGTAAAGAAAAAGTGGGGGATATATATGGTTATACATACATGGACTAATTTTGGAAACTGCAGAAGAAAGTGGTAATGGTGGTTGTCTCTTGAAACAGAAGGTGGCTGATGGCAGTGAGGGTGAGTAACCAGGTGTTTTGTTCTGTTTTCACTCTGTACTACTTTATTCTGGTTACATTTTTTCCCCATCATTTGCTTATATGACTTTTTTCCAAAAATCATTTTAAATGTAAGCTTTTAAATATATACACACACAGAGAAACATACGAAAACAGCTCTTTAAAATGTTTTCTGTTGAGATATGCACACACTGGGGCGGTGGGGACAACGCAGGCATTTCCAAAAAGAGTAAAGAAGAAAAATAAAAGGTGATCCATATTCCACTATTTACAGCCACTGTTAACATGCTGGTATTGCCATTTGTCCAGGCCGTGTGTGTCTGTATCTGTGCGCATGTGCGTGTCCATGAAAGTGTATAGATGTACACGCTTGTGCATGTTTCTGTATTTGTGCTTAGCTCCCACCCTGGCGTGCAGGCCAAAGAGTCACATCTGAAGTAAGAATGACTATCCAAGGAGTACTCTGGTGGCTTCCCAACTAATCTTAGCAGAGGACCTCAAGGCAGGCTTCCTAGTATGAGAAGGAACCAGCATCACGATCAAGGTTCCATCACCGTCATGACCAAGTTCAACTATCAGGACACACTAGACTGTGAAGCTGTTCCCTAGAAGGTGAACTCCGCAAAGGCAGGCATGACGCACAGTAGGCAACTGTTAAATCAACAGGCCTGCCTCCGGTTTCTTTTCATACGGAGTATCTGGCAAAAGCCCTTGACAAATGTAGACACAAACTATGAGGCATCTGCAGAGCTGGGAGGGCTGGTCGGCCTGGGGTGGACAGACCGAAGCCTGTCCCGCCTCTTTACCCACCTCTGTTAGGACAAAGGCTGCTGTTTGCAACGTAACTAAATGCCCAGCTATAGACATTACTTTTTAATTACTTTAAAATTATTATTATCAAGGAAACAACCTAAGTGTCCATTGATGGATGAATGGATAAAGAAAATGTGGTATATATACTGAGATTTACAATGGAGTATTATTCAGCCATAAAAAAGAATGAAATCTTGCCGCATGTGACAACATGGATGGACCCGGAGGACATTATGCTAAAGGAAATAAGTCAGAGAAAGACAAATACTGTAGGATCTCTCTTCATGTGGAATCTAAAAGAAAACAAACAAACAAACAAAACAATTGGTAGGTGCTGGAGGTGGGCGGTGGGAGGGCAGGCAGGCAAAATATGTGAAGGGGGTCAAAAGGGACAAACTTCCGGCTGTGAAATACGTAAGTCACGGGGAAGTAACGTACAGCATGGTTATTATAGTCAATAATGCTGTATTGCATATTTGAAAGTTGTTAAGAGTAAATCTCAAAAGTTCTCATCACAAGAAAAAAAAATTCTGGGAAAGTAGTGAAGATTGCTGCCATGTCCTGCCTGCCATTTGCTGCACACGGTGGGGTGTTGCTGCAGGACCTTGCTTCAGATGTGATGGCCTGCGCTATGCAACCACTGGAAACTTCTTGCTCATCATTTGCCTGAAATCTTGGCTTGTGTTCACCTTTTTAAACAAAAAATATGCACCAAAAATGCCCACAAATTCAGCTACTAAATCTCCTTTAAAGATCTTCTTTAGAAGATCTTTTATTCTTTGGACTAACTGTGAAGAAACTGATGGAAGGTTTGTTTATTATGTTCTAAATGGAGTTTTGTTTACTACTCAAAATAAAGTGGTTCTCCTTAAAAAAAAAAAAAATCCTGTATGTGCAGTGACCGATGTAACTGGACTTATTGTTATCATTTCACAATATATACAAACATCGAATCATTATGTTGTGTACCTGAAACTAATGTTGTCTGTCAATTACACCTCAATTTTAAAAACTGTTATTAATATATATCCACACATAAATAACAGGTACCACTAAACAGGATGTGGTAACCCTGAACATCTTGACATGTAGAGATAAATACAATCTATTGCTAAGCTTTTGAGAGGATGGTGGTTTACAGATCAATACATGTAATATCACTCTACTGATTCAAAAAATATAAATCTATATACTGATAAATATTTATCTTTATATACACATAGAAAAAGAATACACCCCAGCTCTCTCTGGAGGGTGCTACAGCGCTCACAACTGCTCTATATTTCATGCACTTCACACTGCTCAAAAATTGTTTTAGTAGAACAACGAGCATGTATTTCTTTTGTAATGAGAGGAAAAGTCCACTTAAAAATCCATAAGCAGACTTTTCCCCCTTTAGGAGCCCTTGGGCAACGTCATTTTCCTGCTTCTCCAAAACACAGGGATTGTGCAAGATTTCCACTGCAGAGGTGTAACTGCTTATTTCAACTAAGATAATCTGTTTGGGCATAAACCTTATCTTGGCTAATAGCTAATAAGTTACTCTCAAGGAGCTATCAATGTTTAATCTACATTAGCAGCAGTTTAACTTGTTTCAAAATAAGTCTAGTTCAGGGTTGAATTTTTTTTTGTTTTTGTTTTAAACATTAAAGGATACAGACAATGATGCCTTTACTTCACAGTTATCTGCCATGGAGCAAACTCTTGCCAATCCCATACCTGCTCACTTCGGCACGAGGTAATTTGCTGTACAATTCCATCATGTCAATGGCTGATGCCGATTCCCACCCACTCGACAGGAGCCGTTCTTTCTAAAATGTGCAGTGGAGAGAAAGGGAGAGGACAACGTGCTGTCATATGACCCGAGACACTCTTCACGCACACAGAATTTCCCTCGGAGGACTCCTCTTTCAAAAGTCCACCGTGGCCACTATCATCTTTCTTTTTTTTTTTTTAATTTTCCCATTTTCTATACTGAACACGCATTGTTACAATGGGGGAAAATGCATACTAAAGTATAATATTTAAAGAGAAATAAAGGAAGAAACTTTTCTATAAGCAACAGTTTTTTAAAGTACCCCAGTGGTAATGTGACACAAGCCATGTAAAAACTAACGTATTTAAATGGGGGCAGGGGTGGGAAGTGTCACTTTAGCAAAAAATTTTCAAAGGTGGGGGAGTGCTGGGGGCGGGAACTATTACAGGTTCCAAGAGCTTTAAGGGATCGATCAGTCAAGTACAAAGTGGGAACCATGTTTGGATCCTGATTCAAATACACCAACTATGAACATTTTTTTAGACGACTGGGGAAAACTGGAGATGAATTGGGTGCTAGGTGCTATGAAGGAGTTCGTGTCAACTTGTAAGGTGTGATAATGGTATCATCATTATCCTGGGGGGTAGAAGGTCCTCATTTTTTTTAAAATTTATTATTTTATTTTTGGCTGCTCTGGGTCTCTTTTTGCTGTGCGCGGGCTTTCTCTAGTTGCGGCAAGCGGGGGCTACTCTTTGTTGCGGTGCGCGGGCTTCTCATTGCAGTGGCTTCTCTTGTTGCGGAGCACGAGCTCTAGGCGCGTGGGCTTCAGTAGTTGTGGCACGCAGGCTCAGTAGTTGTGGTTCGTGGGCTCTAGAGCGCAGGCTCAGTAGCTGTGGTGCACAGGCTTAGTTGCTCCACGGCATGTGGGATCTTCCTGGACGAGGGCTTGAACCCGTGTCCCCTGCATTGGCAGGCGGATTCTTAACCACTGCGCCACCAGGGAAGCCCAGAAGGTCCTTATTGGTAGGAGAGCCACCTGAAGTATTTATGGGGAAAATGATATACTGTCTGGGATTTGCCTTAAAATATTCCAATGACACCACCAACAAAAATTTGGAGCCGGGGGGATAAATCAAACGATAATGACAAAATGTTATTAAATTATTGAAGCTGGCTGATGGAATATGGGTGTTCATTTTAACTATTCCCTCTGCTCTTATGTTGTTTGAAAAACGGCATAATAAGAAGTTAAGATAATAGGGGGTCGGAAATGTAAATCTGCATCTTCCATACCAAGATGGCAGGACAGGGCTTGGATTTCCCCCAGCACGATGAACCAGTAGCCCACGTGGAGCCCTAGCTGCCCGGAGGCAGGCACTCATGAGGGACTCTCACATTCTCTTATCTGTGAAGGGAGGGTGCCCTTTCTCGGTTGGCTAACGTTACAAGAGGATGTCCTGGTCTCTGCCCTCTGACCTGAGACTCTAACGACTTGCAGGTCTCCACTCCCGCCAGGTCACACTGTCGTCTCCGCAGGTTCTCAATCATGATCTGCCCAAACCGGTCATCCATGTTCACCTGGGAAGGGACAGAGGAGGCTGGGCACTGCCACAAGGATCTCTTTGTTTGTTAAATATGCAAGATTAAAACAACATCCTATTTCTAACCAGTCAAGGCTGATAATACCAACTGCAGGTCACAGAATCCTGAGTGCCAGGCTGATGGAGTAGAGCCCCTCGAAAGGCAATTGGGCAGTGTCCATCCATTGCAAACACTCAGTCTGGGATCCAACAATTCCACTGCCAGCAACCTGTCCTATAGATAGACTCACACGTGAACGCAAAGATGCGAGCACATTTACTGCAGCATTATGTATGATAGGAAGAATCTGGAAAGAACTTAAATACTCATCATTTGGGGTTAAATTAATTCTGGCATGTTCATATAATGAAATACTATATAGCTGTGAAAACAGGAAAGGAAGATAGATAGATAAACAGACGGACAGATATGAAATGATCCCTAAGATAAACTCTTGGAAAGTAAGGCACAGAGGAATGTGTGTAGTGTGCTCCCATCTGCCTTTAGGGAAAAAAAAAGAAGAAACTCTCTCCACATTTATATATGCGTAGGAAAATTCTGGAATACAGCAAGGTTGCTTCCCAGATTAGAGGCTGAGGTCTTGGGTAGATAAGAGACTTACTTTTCTTTGTCTACCCTATCGAACTATATGATTTTTTGTTTTATTCTGCATGTGGCATTACTTTTTGAATAAAAAACTGGTTTATAAAACATAATTTATATATGTGCACAACTGTCACAAAACAACATATTATGTACATGGGAATTCCCTGGTGGTCGTGGATAAGAGTCTGTGCTTTCATTGCCGAGGGCGTGGATTCGATCCCTGGTTGGGGAACTAATATCCCACAAGCCGCATGCAGCGAGGCCAAAAAATATATATATATTATGTGCATTATTGTATTGAGAGCATATACACTGTTATTTTGTCATATACAAGGTATCTAAAATTCAGCACTTTAACAATATATGAAGTGATTCCCGGATTCATAAGCCAACACCAGCGCCAACGCTACAAGACAAAATCCAATGTTACTCTTTTTTAGGGGGATGCATAAGGCTTATGTGGCACTAATGATAGGACTGCACACTATTCATTCAGGATACAAGCATATTTGTGAGCACAAACTCCTTCATTTTATTGCCTAGGTTTGAATCCTGGCTTGATACTTAATAGCTGGGAGGCTGTGAGCGAGATGCCTAACCCCTTGGTTCAATAGTCCTCTTACCTGTAAAACTAGGATAGTACTAGTACCCACCTTGAGGGCTGTTGTGATGATTAAATAAGTTAATATATATGAAACTCAAAGAATAGCGCCTGCTATACAAGTCATCAGGTTCGAAGAATGTGCAATAATTATTATCATTACTGAAATAACCATCATCCATGTGGTTTTGTCATTTAACCACTAATTAAAAAATAATACATGTTATGTGAGCAATTGACAAATGTGAGGATGATGATTCTGTACTTGTTAGGAAAGAACTGAATTAAGTTAAAAGTTTATTATTCACAAAATGAAGGTGTTGGGTAGGGTTTAACCCCATCTAAGGACAGCTGTGGTCAACATATTGAAAACTGGCACATTCTCAGGCCTGTTCCAAAGTGACAGTGTCTCTAGTCAAAACTCACTTAACCCATTGTCTCTCATGTGATGTTGACTAAAGGTTTGTTGAATAAAAGAATACAAAAATGAAGCAGAGTGAATGAAATGGTACACATCCGAAACGTGTGGAAACATGGGAAGTGGAATTCCTTTTCCCCCGGTATGGTATCCTGAAAGCAAAGATAGGTCACCAGGATTTATCCACATCAATACTAAAGACCGATGAGGCCAGCTACCATTATATCCATTCACTAGGACAGAAGACTGAGTCTGAGGAATGCCTCCAATTAAACAGAAAAGGAAGAAAAATCAAACAACCAAGAACCACCTATACAGGAACCTGGACTGGGTAAGGGGTGGGAAGGAGGCCAGGAGATCAAGGTCTAGCCTTAGACTTCTTCATAGCTACGTGACATTGGGCAAGGTCCTGTACTGCCCTTATCTGTAATAAAATA
This sequence comes from Globicephala melas, assembly GCF_963455315.2. Taxonomy (NCBI): domain Eukaryota; kingdom Metazoa; phylum Chordata; class Mammalia; order Artiodactyla; family Delphinidae; genus Globicephala; species Globicephala melas. The sequence goes on from NC_083328.1 coordinate 19,078,186, forward strand.
TGAAAATAAAATAAAATGAGGTAAAAAACAAAATAAAATCAATAAAGCTAAACTAAAATAAACAATAAAAGTAGCTAAAGTGTATTCAGTGCTTATCATTAGTCCACTGCTGTTCAACATCTCATGAATTCCCATAATAATCCAGAGAAGCAGGTATTCTCTTTTTTTTAATGAATGCACTTGCCACATTTAATCTGAATTATTTAGACTTGAGAGGTAGGTATTCTTATCCTAGGTATCTATGTATCTAGATACCTAGATACCTAGGTATCTAGGTAGGTATCTCTCTTTATCAGAGAGATCCAAATAATAGCTAACTTAATAATAGCTTACTTAAGAGCCAGGCAATGCTGTAAATGCTTGTGCACCTATTAACTCATTTATTAATTATGAAGTCGGGATATTATTATCCTCACTTTTCTGATGAGGAAGCAGGCACAGAGAGGTTAAGTAACTTGTCCAGGTCACACAGCTAGGCAGCCTGCCTCCAGAGCATGGACTCCCAACCACCAAGCAATTCTGCTCAGGTCACACAGTCAATAATAAGAGCTAGGGCCAAGATTCAGATCCAATCTGAATTATTCCGAAGCCCTAAAACATAACCCCTTTCGGCACTGGATCAAAGGAGAAAAACAGGGAGCTCGTGAGTCAAGCTCAGTGATTTTAGAAAGTAGGAAATTTTACATTAAAATCCTGCATTTCTAACCTTTCTTGAAAAACTGGGAGTTCAGGCAACTCCATGCTCACTGCACATGGTAACAGTTGGCTGGAACTGAATAGTGGGCACCCCATGAAATGGGACATGGGTGCCCCAGTTCACCACAGTCCCCATCACTCCACACTATATAACACCTAACCAACTGCCTGCATCTGCATCACTACCTGTCTCTGAAGGCATCTGAGTTTGCTACCCCTACACTGATGATAGCCAAAATTCCTTCCATCAAAATCTATGACTTTACAGGAAACACAATGATAAGAACTCAAACAACTTTCTTAAAGGACAAGACAGAAGTTCCAAAAACTCTGGCTAAAAGTTGGCCGGCAGTCAAGAACTCAGGAGTACTACGTTTGCGGGAACCGATTAATAAAGGAGACATGTGAGTGGAGGCAAAAGGAAAAGAGTAAGTGAAAACATTCCGAGGGTGCTCAGATAGAGAAAGCCACCACTGGAGTCCCAAGCAGAAGGCAAGTTTCTCATGCTTCCTTTTACCTGTTCGTAGTTTATGAACATGGCAGTCTCAAAACTCTTGGCTGCCCACTTGAGAAGGTTTGTAGACTGCTCCGGAGTCATGTAAACCAGCACACACTCAGCTATCAGGAGGGTTGGCAATCTTAACGAAAGAAAAAAAAGGCACATAAATATGTTTTCACCAAAACGGGACTCTCAAATTGCATTCACATTACAGGCAGGGCACTTCATACCCCAGGAAAACCAGAAGCACTAGTTTTCACATAAACAATCAGTGCACGGAGGCCCAAAGTTTTACACTGTAAAAAGGTGAGCAATCAGCAATGAGTTTTGTCTTGCTGGTGAAAATGTGTTAAATGTGTGTGGTAAACTATAAAAATAGCTAGGGCTTCCCTGGTGGCGGAGTGGTTGAGAGTCCGCCTGCCGATGCAGGGGATACGGGTTCGTGCCCCGGTCCGGGAAGATCCCACATGCCGCGGAGCGGCTGGGCCCGTGAGCCATGGTCGCTGAGCCTGCGCGTCCGGAGCCTGTGCTCCGCAACGGGAGAGGCCACAACAGTGAGAGGCCCGAGTACCGAAAAAAAAAAAAATAGCTAGAGTCTTCCCTACTGTGCACCCACAGTGCGGCGATGTGAACCCGCAGATTCTGCCACTCAGGAGGTGAAGCTTATTTCCCTTCCCCTGGAATCTGGGTTAGTCGTGTAACTTGCTTTGGCCAATGGAACAGCAACAGACAGGATACAAGCAGAAGCTCGGAAATGACTTACACACTGGTGCTTGCTCTCTTGCTGCACTTGGAAACCTGAAACCACCATGTGAATGAACCCAAGCTAGCTTACCACTGGAGGGGAGGTCCTGTGGATGAGAATGAGGCAGCCCAGCTGACCAGCCCACTGTCCACACATGAGTGAACCCCAGGGCACATCACCTAAACCTGGCCCCCAGCAGACGAGCCACCCACCTAAGCCCAGGCCAGGTAAAGACGGCTATATGGGAGTTTTTTGTATTATTTTTGTAACTTTTTTGTAGATTTGAATTATTTAAAAATGAAGTTAGACATTTTTACAATATATTTTCTAAGAGGTAGCCATTAGCAATATTAAAAAAGAGGATTAATATTTTTCAAAATATAAGTGAAAGAAAAGCAAAGACAAGACAGTCCATAAAGGAAAACAGAATACAAATGAAACCACAAGGAGGAATACACAATTCGAATACTTGTTTCAACAATTGTTTTTCATCCATTTTATAGATCTCCAAAAGCAAGGCAAACTTCCCTATCAACAGCTAGCCCAATTTATACCCAATTACTTCCCTAACCTTCCAGCACATCTGCCAAAACAGATGGTTACTGCAACTATAGTTAGAGTCAGAGGCAACTGACTCAGGGCCTATCACGTGCCAATTCCTGTTCAACTGTTTTTGCATGCTGTTACTTGATCTTCAAAACCATCTTGTGAGATAGTTTTTAGCCCAGTTAATAAATGAAAACACTAAGGCTCAAAAAGATTTAAAAAAACAAAAAAACCCACCCCCCCCTATTAAACAACTAGTGAGCAGGAGAAGTAAGACAGAAACCCAGGGTGAGATTCTAAGACTCGTGCTCTCCTCATTCTGAGAGGGCTCCAGGCCCATCGGTATCAGCTTTAACCAATCTACTGCTGACTTCACAAACCCATGTGCCCCCAAGAAATCCAGTGGTGTCCTTGAGAGTTAAGACTTCCCTTCAGCTAAAAGAAAACACACTACTTGCTCAACATCGCTAATTATCAGAGAAATGCAATTCAAAACTACAGTAAGGTACCACCTCACACCGGTCAGAACGGCCGTCATTAAAAACTCTACAAATAACAAATGCTGGAGAGGGTGTGGAGAAAAGGGAACCCTCCAACACTGTTGGTGGGAATGTAAGTTGGTGCAGCCACTATGGAAAACAGTATGGAGGGTCCTCAGAAAACTAAAAATAGAGAGAGAGTTGTCATATGATCCAGCAATCCCACTCCTGGGCATATATCTAGACAAAACTCTAATTCAGAAAGATACATGCACCCCTACGTTCATAGCAGCACTACCCACAATAACCAAGACATGGAAATACCCTAAACGTCCATCGACAGATGAATGGATGAAGAAGATGTGGTACATATACACAATGGAATACTACTCAGCCATAGAAAAGAACGAAATAATGCCATTTGCAGCAACATGGATGCAACTAGAGATTACCATACTAAGTGAAGTAAGTCAGAAAGAGAAAGACAAATACCATATGATATCACCTATTTGTGGAATCTAAAATATGGCACAGGGCTTCCCAGGTGATGCAGTGGTTAAGAATCCGCCTGCCAATGCAGGGGACACAGGTTTGAGCCCTGGTCCGGGAAGATCCCACATGCCATGGAGCAACTAAGCCCGTGTGCCACAACTACTGAGCCTGTGTTCTAGAGCCCACAAGCCACAACTACTGAAGCCCGTGCGCCTAGAGCCCATGCTCCGCAACAAGAGAAGCCACCGCAATGAGAAGCCTGCACACCACAATGAAGAGTAGCACCCGCTCGCTGCAACTAGAGCAAAGCCCATGCACAGCAACGAAGACCCAACGCAGCCAAAAATAAATTAAAAAAAAAAAAAGGGCACAAATGAACCTATCTATGAAACAGAAACAGGCTCACAGACAGAGAGAACAGACTTGTGGTTGCTAAGGTGGTAGTGGTGGGAGGGACGGACTGGGAGTGTGGGGTTGGCAGATGCAAACTGTTATATTGATATATAGAATGGATAAACAACAAGGTCCTACTGTATAGTGCAGGGAACTATATTCAATATCCTGGGGTAAACCATAATGGAAAAGAATATGAAAAAGAATGTATATATGTGTATAACTGAGTCACTTTGCTGTACAGCAGAAATTAACACAACATTGTAAATCAGCTATATTTCAATTAAAAAATAAATTTAAGAAAACACACTACATTCTGCAATCAGTGAACCACCTAAGGGTCTCCCCAAAGGAAAAAAGAAACACAAATACTCTTTACAGTGTATTGACCTTACTTCTGAACACCTGGTGAGACAGACTCAGACAATAAAGCTGGAGTGACAACACTGGGTCAAGTAGAGCTGTCCCTGACATTTGAGCTGGTGGAAATGTAAATCCTAAGAATAACAACCTGGTTGATGATTCTAGACTAAACACGTAAGCAAGAACTTCAAAATGTAGAGGTAACAGCCATCACTGTGCTGAAGTGTTAGGAAGACCACTTTAACCCCCTATACTTCCCACCCCTCCATCGCCCAAAGCTCACCTGTATTTGCACCTGTCCTTACCCTCCTTCCTGCCCTCTCAGAATAGAGAGTGTTTCTCTTCCCTCATAGGCTAGTTAACCTCAGTCCATGCTCTACATACTCCCTTCCCTCTCCTCCAGCAATGATTTCCCTTGTTGCTAATTTCCTTCATCATTTGCCACTGATTCCTTGCCTTCAATTTATTCTTTAAAATAACTTTCCCTTTCCCTTACCTGCCTTCCAAACCTCTCCCTTGAGCTACTCACCTCAAATATCCTTGAAAGTGTCATCTTCACCTATATTAGACCAGGTGGATATGCCTTTTCCTCCCACTAGCTCTTTATCTATTTGACCAGCATCGCTGTGCTAAAACCCCACATCTCGCTCCCCTCCTCTGCCTCCCAAAGGTACCCACTCTCAAGAATTTGGTGTGAACCCTTCTGGTCCATTTTAAAAATACTCTGTTACGTATATATGTAATCATGAAAATACAGTATTTGGGGGGGTTTGATTTTACACATTTGGTATCACACTCTGCAATTTAATTTTTAAAAAGTCAACATTAAGTTTTTGAGCTCTCGCTGAAGTCACATGCATTTTACATAGCATTCATTCATTCTCCTCCTGATGGACGTTTAAGTTGTTTCCAATTTTCTGCTACTAAAAACAGAAGCTGCAATGAACATCCTCCTTGTACATACATGTAGACCTTCTCGGGGGGACACACCCAACAATGGAACTGCAAATTCATATGGTACTGACAATTTTACTAGATAATTCCAGATCATTCCTTGCAATGGTCACACCAAGATCACTCCCACCAGTGGTGGATGACCATTCCTTTTCCCCCGATATCCTTGCCAACACTTGATACTGTCAGACTTTTACATTTTTGCCAACTTGGTGGTAGTAAAACAGAATTTCATCTGATTACTACTTAAGTTCAATACCATTTTAATATGATACCCTCTTTCCTCTTTGAGCTGCCTGGTGATCTATCCTTTGCCCATTTTTCTACTGGACATTTTAAAAAATAGTAGGTATTCTTTATATACCCTGGATGCTAATCCTTTCTTTATATGTTACAATTATATGTTTCTATGCATACAATTATCTTCCCTCAAACTTATATTAGTAGTCAGTATTTTACAAAAGCAATACAGGTGGTTCTCATGGGAAAACAGACTCAAGGAACATTGCTTCTCAGAAAATTTCAGAAAACTACTCTAAGTAGCATTGAAAAAAAAATGGTACATGTTATCATGCTGTACCTCCAACTGGCCTTATCTGAAAAAGAGGTTAAAAAAAAATCTCACTGTGTATTCATGTTACATTTCTTTAGTTTCTCTTCCAGTTCATGTATATCTCGGAGATCTGCTCCAATGATGGCATATCTTGTTGAATCCAATATGTGCCCATCTGTAAATGTAAGAAGAGATTATAATTTCAACAGAAATTGATCAAGAAGAGATTATAATTTCAATGGATGTGACTTTTTCAAAACTAAAGTAAATGTATTGTTTTCTCCATTATAAAAATGCATGCTCGCGCTTCCCTGATGGCGCAGTGGTTAAGAATCTGCCTGCCAATGCAGAGCACACGGGTTCGAGCCCTGGTCCGGGAAGATCCGGACATGCCACAGAGCAACTAAGCCCGTGCTCCACAACTATTGAGCCTGCATTCTAGAGCCTGCGAGCCACAACTACTGAAGCCCGCACGCCTACAGCCCGTGCTCCACAACAAGAGAAGCCACCACAATGACAAACCCGTGCACCGCAACAAAGACTAGCCGCTGCTCGATGCAATTAAAGAAAGCCCTCGTGCAGCAATGAAGACCCAACGCAGCCAAAAATAAATGAATGAATGAATAAATAAATAAATAAATCTATTAAAAAAATAAAAATAAAAATCCATGCTCATTATGGGGAAAAAAATCAGGTAAGAGGGTGAAAATTAACTAAAAATCATACCTTCCAAAGACAACTATTAGTGTTTTAGTGTATAACATTCTAACCTTTTTTCTCTGTGCTTAAACTCCTATACACAACACGGACACATCCTCCCTCTCTTCCTCTCTCTCCCTCTCTCTCTCTCCCTCTCTCTCTCTCTCTCTCTCTCTCCCCCCCTCCCTCCCTCCCTCCCTCCCTCCCTCCCTCAAACGCGCGCACACACACACATACGCACACACCCTGCACAAAAAAAGATAATGGGGTCACCCAATACTTGTTCTGAAAGCTTTTCCTATTTAACAATAGTATCACGGACATCATTCTCTATGATTTCACCATGCTCCACGGAGTAGATAAAACAACTTACTTAGCCAATCGCTCAATATTAGACCGGCAGTATTTCCAAGTTTACTCCATCTCAGGCGAACATCCTTGCATACATGTCACAAAGGACTTGTCTGTCCAGTTACGCAGGTTATGATGAGAAGAATTAGGAGATCAAAGAGTAATAAGCCTATTTAAATATTGGTACCAATTGCTCTCTAAATGTTTTGTCAATTTGTGAGCTATTATGTTTAAAAGAAAATAGTTTATGTACTAAAGTATTTACAAATAAAATATTTCCTTTAAAATACTCCACCAGAGGTTGGATGGAATGGTATGTATAGTAGTTCTCAAGCTTTGGCAGGCATCAGATTCGCCCAGAGGGCTTGTTAAAACAGACTGATCAGGCTCCAGCCCCTGAGTTTCTGATTCAGATTTTTCAAAAGTAGAAATCTGTATTTCTAACAAGTTTCCAGATGGGGCTGATGCTGTTAGCCTGGGACTACACTTTTAGAACCACCAGTACAGATGAAATGAGACTGGCAATAAAGTTAGGCGATGGGTGCATGGAGGTTCATCAATCTAGTCACATTATTTTTGTGTAGGCCTGAAATTCTTTTCAATTTAAACTCTCTATTTTTAAAAATAGATTATAATAAAAAAAAGAAATTAAATTGCTTGATTATTTACCTGAAGCACTGTTCACTCAACTTCCTCAAAGTACAAACCACGGAAGAAGCTGGGACATTCTACAGCCATCCTACATCATCGCTAAGAACTCAGGTACTCTCCCAAATAGTTCTAATTATTCTTGGATAGGGACAACTTAACATGCCGTAGCTTTTATCCAGGACATGGTTCCCAAGATGAAAACTCTCTTTGGAGTACACCTGCAGAGGAATGGGCTTTGGTCTCAAACATCCCTGACAGCAAATGTCTACTCTGCCAGTGCCTAGTCGTATGACATACTGCTCACGCCTACTTTTAAGTATAAAATGCATACAATGGCAACCTCATATGGTTATGGCTAAGATGAAGGGCAATGTCAAAGTGCTGAGCTTCATGGATCCCAAACTGTACTGAGGTGCCCTGGGGCGGCACAACCAACTCACAAGGGCAGAACAGGATGTTTTAAATTTTTGAGGGAAACGCAGAGATACTCAACATGCACCAGACACAAGCAGACCATCAGCTCGAGGCAGTCATAGTTTCCACAGGAGACTTCTCTGCACTCCTTTTAATGACACCGTATCTCTGCAAAGCTGATTTCTCAGGTTTGACTGTGATGAAAAAGCCACTACTGCTCAAACATCATTTGCAATATTGCAAGAGGAACAGGTGGTAGTGTCCAATCTGGCTCCCAGGCGAGGTCATAAAGGGCCCGACAGGAGCACATATCCCATTAGAAGTAACTGTGGTTATTTAAGAATGAAATTAAGAGAGTATTTGTTCTTAGAATGTAAGTGGCTTTTTTTCAAATGACCAAAAAGTTGTTAGGACATAAATACTTACAATGCTTGAACCCAACTTATTAATAAACAGAACTGCTGATATGTTTTTTAACCTAGAGTCATCATGAAAAATATACTGAGGCACTTAGTAAAGGAAAGTGGGCACACACTCCTTGGCCTAACTCAATGGTGGTACATCGTGGAGGTCTTCTGTGAAGACCAGACCACAGATGATTAAATCCGGGCAGGTGCTGAGAAGCTCCACACAGATGAACCCAACTCAAATTGCCAAGCTGCAGGATTGTGAGCTAAACAGACGGCTGGTTTTTTTTGTTTGTTTGTTTGTTTTTTGCGGTACGTGGGCCTCTCACTGTTGTGGCCTCTCCTGTTGCGGAGTAACAGGCTCTGGACGCGCAGGCTCAGCGGCCATGGCTCACGGGCGCAGCCGCTCCACGGTATGTGGGATCTTCCCGGACCGGGGCACGAACCCGTGTCCCCTGCATCGGCAGGCGGACTCTCAACCACTGCACCACCAGGGAAGCCCCAGACGGCTGTTATTTTAAGCCACATGCTTTGCAGTGGTTTGTTACAGAGCAAAAGCTCATATAGACTTTAATTATCTGCCTCATTCAGCTCACACCTATGAAAGGCAGGAGAAAGTGGAAGATTTACACAATGTAACATGGTAGTTACACACACACACACACACACACACACACACACAATCCACAGGGCATACAGGTCATGATCTCTTCCATCACCTCCAAGTCAGCATTTCAAGAGAGACGTGTTCCTATGTGCTACTGACCTGTAGCGAGTCCCATCAATCCCATTCATTACATGTCTTCAAAGACAGACTTATTATTAGGATTGCAAAGTGTTCTTTTAGGTCCCCAGATTTTCCTAGAACATTCTAGTTTAAAAATAAAAAAGCTGGGATTGACATGTACACACTGCTATATTTAAAAAGGATAACCAACGGGGACCTACTGTATAGCACAGGGAACTCTGCTCAATGTTATGTGGCAGCCTGGATGGGAGGGGAGTCTGGGGGAGAATGGATGCATGTATATGTATGGCTGAGTCGCTTTGCTGTGCACCTGAAACCATCACAACGTTGTTAATCGGCTATACTCCAATATAAAATTAAAAGTTTAAAAATTTAAATTAAAATAAAAAGCATTGTAAAATAAAGACAGCCTCAGGTGGATTTCTGGACCACACAGGAGTTTTGCTTGTTTGTCTGTCCATCTGTCCACCCACGAATACTTACTGAGCTCTCATTATGTCCTCGGCACTGAGTCCTGGGAAGAAACTGATGAACAAAAAGGCACGGTCCTGCCCCCATGGGGCCTGCAATCCAGCAGGGAAGATGAAGAGTGGACAAGTGTGGGGGACACTACAAAGGGGGTGCAGCCTTTTGGGAGTGCATGACAGGGTCCCACCTCCCTTAGAAGAGAGTCCACACTACTTGGCCTGGCCCAGGAGATCCTGCATGATGCAGCCCCGCCTTCTTCAGCTTCATCTTGAGCCATGCACCCCTCCCCACTGCCACCTCCTGTCACACTGGCCTTTCGGCTTCCTCCGCATGCTCCTCCTTTCCCTAAACTTGCCTTGTGCGAGACAATCTTCCCCCTAGAGGGTTACTCCTTCTTGCGGCTCAGCTGAGATACCTGACACCACTCTGCAATGCTTTGATTTGTTGCTCTTTTTCCTTTATACTCAACCAGTTCCACATCGGAGTTGAGATGGATTACAAAGACACAAACATTCACTCATTCAAGCATTCAGGTATGTATTTATTCCATCAATAATCTCTGTGTGCCAGGCACTGTTCTAGGTGCTGGGGATATAGCAATGAACAAGATAGGAGAGGTCCCTGTGCTCTTGAGGCTTATTCCCTCAAGGAGGGAGAGACGGTGAATCATTAAACAAATGAAGAATCAAGATAGCATCAGAGTATTAAGAGCTATGAAGAAAATAAAAGAGGATGAGGGAAAACTGTGCCTAGAGTAGGAGGTGGCAGCTGAAGTGGGACATGGGTGATGAGATGGAGCCCATTAAGCAAAATTAGGGGGAAAGAGTTCCAGGTCAAGGGAAGAGGAAAGGTTTGAAGGTGAGAGCAAGCTTGGCACATTCAGAGGACAGCAGGAGGGCAGTGTGGTGAGATCATATTACTGTAGTCGAAAATAAAATCGGGGGACTTCCCTGGTGGTGCAGTGATTAAGAATCTGCCTTCCAATGCAGGGGACACAGGTTTGATCCCTGGTCGGGGAATTAAAATCCCACAAGCCGCGGGGCAACTAATCCCGTGTGCTCTAGAGCCTGCACCACAACTAGAGAGCCTGCGTGCCACAACTAGACACCCACGCGCTCTGGAGCCTGCACCACAACTAGAGAGAAGCCTGCACACCGCAACGAAGAGCCCATGCACCACAATTAAGGATCCCGCGTGCCGCAACTAAGACCCAATGCAGCCAAATAAATAATAAATAAAAATAAATATTAATAAAAAAAGGAAAGAAAATCAGGAGGCATCCAGACACCCAATTAACCATGTAAATTTCAGCACTAGAAGGATTTAAGCAGGAAAGTAATAGAATCTGACTTACTTTTAAGAACTCATCTTGCCTTACTTTTCATTGTGTGCTCATTTACATACTTTTAATTTCTTACCCTGTGCATAGTTCAGCTTAAGAAAACATCTATCATCAATTCTAAGATGCATATATTTTTCACATTTTAACATTTCTGAAATCTGGATGCATCTAACAGTCGATAATGTATCAGTTTAATTTGTCAGCACTTTTTCTCTCCTATTGATAAATAAATAGTGGTGATTCTTACAGCCCCAGGGGTTTGATGAAAAAGGGTAATTTTTAAATGAAATTTTTGTCAGTTTTATTATCATCTATCACTTTTCTCAGATTTTCATTCACGTTTTTATTTATTTTTATTCAGATTCCTTTCTCAGTACGATGGCAAGATCAAAAACTATTGATATAAAGGAAAAGACTGGAAAATTTACCCACATAACACACAAACACAGATTTAAAAAAAAAAGCAAAAGACTAAGAAAAAAATATACAATAAAAAAAGCTGACAAGAGACTTCCCTGGTGGCACAGTGGATAAGACTCCACGCTCCCAATGCAGGCGGCCCAGGTTCGATCCCTGGTCGGGGAACTTGATCCCACATGCATGCCGCAACTAAGAGTTCGCATGCCACAACTAAGGAGCCCACAAGCCACAACTAAGGAGCCTGCCTGCCGCAATTAAGGAGGCCTGGAGCTGCAACTAAGGAGCCCAGGTGCTGCAACTGAGGACCCGGCGAGCCGCAACTAAGGAGTCTGTGACCTGCAACTAAGGGAGCCCGCCTGTTGCAACTAAGACCCAGTGCAACCAAATAAATATAAATATATAAATAAATACTTCTTAAAAAAAGCTGACAAGAGGCTTTTATCAAAGAACATATCTGTATGTTATAAAGGGTTCCTATAAATTGGAAAAAAAAAGGCTGGGGGGAAACAATGCAACTGAAGAAAAAAATGGGCAAAGGAAATGAAAAGGCAATTTACAAAGAAATTCCTAAAGGCCAATAAAACTATAGAAAGATACTCCATCTCGCTGGACTCTAAGCATTCAAAGTTATATAAAATTTTAAAACAATGGGACATTGTTACAGCCCATCAGACTGGTAGAAATTTTTAAAAATGGTAATATCCAGCGTTAGTGATGGTGTAGAGAAAGAGAATCCTCATCTACTCTTAATGAAAACATAAATTAATAATATGTTCTTGAAGATCAGTTTGGTAGTAGCTATTAAAATTCACAATGTACAATTCTTTTAGCTAGCAACTCCTGCAAATACACACATATATATGTGTTTTCTACAACACTGTTGAATATAAAAATATAAAAAGGCAGCAATCTAAATGACCATCAGTAGGGAAAAGATTAAATAAAACAGAATTTCCATGCAGAGGAGTACTGTAAAGCCATTAAAAATAATGAGGTAGATTTATATATTCTGACATGAAAAGACAGCCATGATTTACTAGGACATGAAAAGAGCAAGTCACAAAACAGTATGTATAAATTATTTATTTTATTAAAATTACATATAAACCTATATTTATATATAGAAGTATAGATCCACTCGTTCAACAAATATATGTTACACTACAACACATATTTATTCAATGTGTATATACATTCATTCAACAAAAAATTATTGAGCCTTTTATGTGCCACGCACTGGATTATATCTGTGTGTGTACTTTATTATGTGTGATATTTACCTTTCTCTGGGTATACTGTTCATCTGCAGTAGAAAATACTCTGAACACTGGTTATCTTGGGTGGGAGGAGGGATTATGGAAAGTCTTTACTTTCTATTTCATATATTTCTACATTGATGGATCAGAGTCCTAGCAAAGTACTAGCACATTCATTGCAGATAATCATTCTGACACCAAATACATAGAAAATTACGGTAGCAAAACTGTACAGAAAGCAAATAGGCCAGCAAATGGCAAAGCCTGAACAGCTTCTACTTACAACTTGTATAAGGGAAACAAAGGATGGGGGAGATATCATTTTCTGTGGAAACTTTATTGGGAATCTGATCACTAGGAGGATGACTAAAGCACTGTGGTTGTGTAAAAGAGGAAGCGTATCTAATCGTCTGATGTTTGCTGTGCTATCTGTGTCGACCATCCGAGAAGGCCATCCTCTCTAAGCATGTTTTCTGACCCAAATTATTAATAAGGCCCTGGAACCTCTCTGTCAGATAGAGACTGAAAACAATGGAAGATTCTGGAAGAGTTTTACCATAATTCGAAAGGCTTAGAAATGAGGAAAGTGGTGTTGTAAACATTCATAATTAAAACTTGAGGGGAAAAACTGACTGCAGGGGCCAAGGAGGTGACATAAACCAGGAAGCAGGTCAGGTGTAAGACAAGAGGGAGTGGTGGGGTCAGAACTGGAGAAGACATGACCCTTCTAAATAAAGCGGCCGCTGCTCAATGACTGCCATGTAGGAGCTAGATGTGATTTTTCCAAGCAAAACTGAAAATCAAGACTTTCATGAAAAATCTCCCATTTTTGAAATGTTCACAACTAATTTAAATTCTTTTTAAAGAGTGGGGACCTATGGACATCTAAGAAGAGTCACATCAAAACTGTTTTAAATTCCTTCATAGTAACTATGGTGGAAGTGAAAATGTATCAGCAGAAGGATACGTGTATTTGTGCGACACGCGCGTGCGCGTGCGCGCGCACACACACACACACACACACACACCATCTTTAAAAATAAAAGGGGAAAAAGAGCAAAAATTGTTATATAGCCCAGGTTGTATTACTTAGGTTAAGGATACTTACCCATTTGAAGTGTGTCCTCCGAATGTAAGTCTAAAATGGGTTTTGATAGGAGAGGTTTCAATCTGCAGAAGGTGAGAAAAAGAAAGGCGAGTCAAGCAGCTCATTTACTGCTAAAATGCAGACAGCCACCACAGACATGGCAAACAGGTATCACTACTATTGAAAGGAAGGGCCACGCCAAAGGGTCATCTGTTTAATCACATTTGACCCTAGGCACGTACAGTAAAAGTCCAGGGGATACAAGTCAGTTAGGTCAGCTAAGCTTTTCATGGAGAATCTGATATCAAATCACAAACTGATCATGACATACGTACTTAGAAACAGCTACAGACAGGCTAGCAAGTATTTTCCAAATGTTCCAGTGTTTTTAGTAACATTTATGTGATAACTCTCCCAATCAAAAATATGCAAGAGAACAGGGAATTCCCTGGTGGTCCAGTGGTTAGGACTCTGTGCTTCCAATGCAGGAGACGCGGGTTCGATCCCTGGTCGGGGAACTAAGATCCCATAGGCCGAGCCCAAAATAACTGATTAACTTCAGCCTCCCATTCATTCATTCAAATAATATTTACTACACATCTATTCTGGGCCAGACACCTTTCTATACCCTGACAATAAGTAAGCAAAATACACATAGAAATTCAGATTAATACACAACATTGTTAATCAACTACAATCCAATATAAAATTTTTTAAATTCAGATTATTAATCTACTCTAGGTCATTTTTTTAAATGTTCAGAGAAATTACATGAACGGATAGAAGAGTCACAAAGGAGGGTGTATTTCATGTTGAAGACTGCACGATATGTTGGAATGAGTGTCCCGGGGGCAAGAAAGAGGGAGGAGGGGATGAAAGGAAAGCAGTGCCCTAAAGTGAGGTCTCCTGCCTCAGACCTGCCGTCTACCAGAATCTGGTTCTGAATCTCACCGTGCTCTTGCTTCCGGCCAAAGCCACACTTACTTGATGCTGTGCAGCTTTCTCGTGACTATCATTGGAAAGTCGATTTCAAAATATTTACTTGGTAGAAGATCTTCATCCTGAGAAAAAACACACAGTAATCTTTCTATAATTATTTATTACTCATACATTTACCCATCATCTTCATGTACCAAGTGCTAGGGCCTGAAGAGCAATGGGATACTTATGGATTTAAAATCAGGGGAATGATATGGTAAGAAATGTACTTTTCAAGTTATTTGGTCTCGGCATAAAGAACAAATGGAGGGAAAAAGGAGATTATTGTAGCTGTCCAGGAGCCAAGTGATGGGGAGCCTGAATCAGGGGAATGGTCACTGGGATGTTAAGAGGTAGACTGGAAGCAAGACATAAGAGTATTTCTCAAAAAAGCAGCTTGATATGCTCCGCAACAAGAGAAGCCACCACAATGAGAAGCCCGCGCACCGCGACGAAGAGTAGCCCCACCCCGCCACAACTAGAGAAAGCCCGCGCGCAGCAACAAAGACCCAATGCGGCCAAAAATTCATTCATTCATTCATTTTTTAAAAAAAAGCAGCTTGGGACCTATTAGAGAGGGTCAAGAAACCAATGTGGTGGGTTGTGACCAGCAGTTTGGGGATGAAATAGAATAAAGTAGCAAACGTCAGAAAGCATCGTGTGGAATGACGGATACATTTATTTTTTTCTGTGACAGTGGAGAATAGTAGGGTGGTAAACAGCAGGCACTCTGGAGCCTGGAGGGACAAGGGTCAAATCCCAGCTCCACCACTTGTTTGCTGTGAGGCCTTCGGAAAGTCACTAAACTCCCTGGGCCAAGGTTTCCTCATCTGAAAAGTAGAGAAAATAACACCTCATAGGGTTGTGGGGATTAATGAGGAAATACGTGAGTGACGCCCTTAGTAAGTACCATGTGTGTGCCCTTATTATTTACAGACATAGGTACATAGATGTGGGTCCTGGCTAGGGATGTACAGTTATTTTTTTACTGTGGCTGCAGTTTTAAAAAGTGTGAAACACACACACACACAGCCCTGCTTCCCCCTCGCGCTTTTTTTTTTTTTTTTTTGCGGTATGCGGGCCTCTCACTGTTGTGGCCTCTCCCGTTGCGGAGCACAGGCTCCGGACGTCCAGGCTCAGCGGTCATGGCTCACGGGCCCAGCCGCTCCGCGGCATGTGGGATCTTCCCGGACCGGGGCACGAACCCGTGTCCCCTGCATCAGCAGGCGGACCCTCAACCGCTGCGCCACCAGGGAAGCCCCCGCTCGCGCTTTTCCTAGCTTAGTCGGTGGCTACACCCCCAACCAGTCACCTACTGGTCATGCTAGAATTCTCCAGCTCCTCCTCCCTGTCCAATCAATCCCTCAGCCTGAATGTACACAAATGTCAGACCACTATGTAATACATACTATGCAACTAACATAGTATTATATGTCAAATCATATGATATCGCTTATATGTGGAATCTAAAAACAATGATGCAAATGAGCTTATGTACAAAACAAATAGACCCACAGACAGAGAAAACAAACTTATGGTTACCCAAGGGGAAAGGGGGGAGGGATAAATTAGAGGAGTTTGGGATTAACATACACACTACTATATATAAAACAGATAACCAACAAGGACCTACTGTATAGCACAGGGAACTCTACTCAATATTTTGTAATAACCTATAAGGGAAAAGGACCTGGAAAAGAATAGATATCTATATGTATGTCTGTATCTCTTTCTATATATATAACTGAATCACTTTGCTGTACCTGAAACTAACACAACATTGTAAATCAACTATACTTCAATTAAAAAAAATTATGTCAAGGACTGATATATTTCAATTAAAAAAAATCACTCAGCCCTGCTGACTATTCTCAAATGCATCCTCTCCTCCTCAGCTCTATTATCACCAGCTGTGAAGACTAAAACAACACCCCTTTCTGCCTGCAACAGCTCTTCACACCCCTACGACTTAGCAAGAAACAAGGCGCTCCATAACCTGCTACTCTTTTAATGCCCTCCTGCCCACCTGCACTTATATCCCAGAAATAGAGAGCTACTTATTTAAAAAAAAAAAAAAAAAAGTTTAAAAAGAGGAAAGAAAAAGGAAGTTGCTGATATCCAGAACCTGGTGGTGGCTTCTTTGGTGTAGGATGGGATAAAGAAAAAGGAGGGGTAAGGATGTTTCCTTGTTTCTGATGAGCAGACTGGCAGGTAAGAGCACCATTTACACAGACAATAACTAGAGGTGAAGGACAGGTCGGGAGGGGCAGCAGATCCCGCCCCCCCAGGACAGAATGATGGGGGCAGAAATCATGAGGAAGCAGTTCCTGGTAGGAAGGTGACCCCTAAGGGCAAGTAACAGAATTGGGAGATCCACCCACATGGAAAATGGTCCTCAGTTAAATTTTCAGGGGATCTGGTCTGGGGGAAGGAGGGGAAGGACAGAGAAGGAAGGAGGAAGAGAAAAAGAAAGAAACGTTTTGTTTCTTTTACGGTTTCTTGACATCTGAGGAGACCTGGACTCACCACCTTCAGCTGTTCACTCTTGGAATTGCAACACATACCTACTACCTGACTGCAGAGCAGGGCTATGTAAAAGCTATCTGAAGATATTGAGAGGATGTGTTTAAAGGATACACAGAAATAACTTTCTCTAAGAAATTCTACAACAACTTTCAAGAACTTTTACTCACAAGGTATAGAGTGTTAAGAACAGTCTAAAATTCCAGAAGACCACAAGGACAATCAAAAGCAAATAAATGAAGGAAGCATAGTGTCCCACATCTCACACAGGACTTCTGACTTTTTTTTTTAACATCTTTATTGGAGTATAATTGCTTTACAATGGTGTGTTAGTTTCTGCATCATAACAAAGTGAATCAGCTATACATATACATATATCCCCATATCTCCTCCCTCTTGCGTCTGCCTCCCACGCTCCCTATCCCCACTCTAGGGGGACACAAAGCATCAAGCTGATCTCCCTGTGCTATGCAGCTGCTTCCCACTAGCTAGCTATTTTACATTTGGTAGTGTATATATGTCCATCCCACTCTCTCACTTCATCCCAGCTTACCCTTCCCTCTCCCCGTGTCCTCAAGTCCATTCTCTACATCTGTCTTTATTCCTGTCCTGCCCCTAGGTTCTTCAGAACCATTTTTTTTTTATTCCATATATATGTGTTAGCATACGATATCTGTTTTTCTCTTTCTGACTTACTTCACTCTAAGACAGACTCTAGGTCCATCCACCTCACTACAAATAACTCAATTTCGTTTCTTTTTATGGCTGAGTAATATTCCATTGTATATATGTGCCACATCTTCTTTACCCATTCATCTGTTGATGGACACTTAGGTTGCTTCCACGTCTGGGCTACTGTAAATAGAGCTGCAATGAACATTGTGGTACATGACTCTTTTTGAATTATGGTTTACTCAGGGTAGATGCCCAGGACTTCTGACCTTTTAAAGAGCTTTCCCAGGCACTCGTGCACTTGATCCTTATAAGAATTCTGAATAAGGGGTAACCGAGGAAGGAAAGCTTACAAAAGGCACACCTGGAACTTTTAAGAAACAGACATCCTCTTTCTCAGCTTTCAGAAACGGGCAAGATGGCTCTGGCAAGTGATGCTTCAACTTCTTATTCCACGATTCTCTGCGGCCCTCTGACACTCCACTCCCAAGTAGCTCGCATGGCACAGGAGGCAGGGGAGATACCCAAGGCAGGGCACAGCCACCAGGGGGAAGCCAGGAACAGCCACGAGGAAGGGTGGCCCTCAGACTCCAAGATCCAAGGTAGTCGACCACTTCACAGGCGGCCAAAACTGAGACTGCTTCCCCTCCATACCTGACCCTTTGGTTGTACAGAAACAGAATTCAAGAGACACCAAGAAGTGAGGCCCCTTAAAGGGTTTCACTCACCCTTTATTCTTTGCTCATGATGATACCAGCTTTCCCTGGCCCTGTTTTTGCTTGCTGCCTGAAGATGAGTCTTCGACTGCCCAGTCTTGGGCCCCTGAGATTATACAGAACAAGCTCACACAGTAGTGGCCCCAGAAAGCCTGTGACTCGCAACTAAGCCTCTGCTGGTGCAGCAGGGGGGCCATCCCAGGTGGAAAGAGCACGAGACTACAAGATCAATGGACACGACTTTCCCTGCTCTTTTATAGAGGCACATATAGCTCTAAAACAGGGATTAACAAACTTTCTGGAAAGAGTCAAAAAGTAAGCATTTTAGGCTTTGCAGGCCATAATGGTCTCTGTTGTAACTACTCAGCCCTGCTGTGAGAGCCATAGATAAGACGTAAATAAATGGGCATGGCTGTGTTCCAATAAAACTTTATTTACAAAAATAGGTGGCTGGCCAGATTTGGCCTGTGCAACCTCAGCTCTAAAAGAGCAAACAAGGGAATTCCCTGGCGGTCCAGTGGTTAGGACTCCGCCCGTCCACTGCAGGGGGACGGGGTCTGATCCCTGGTCGGGGAACTAAGATCCCGCAAGTACGCAAACAGCCAAAAAATAATAAAAAATAAAAATTAAAGGCAAACATCAAATCGGGGGGAAAACTCACAACAAAATGGAAAAGACAAAAAATAATAATAAAAGAGCAGACAAGGTTTTCCCTGGTGGTACAGTGGTTAAGAGTCTGCCTGCCGATGCAGAGGACATGGGTTCGTGCCCCGGTCCGGGAAGATCCCACATGCCGCGCAGCGGCTGGGCCCGTGAGCCGTGGCCGCTGAGCATGCGCGTCTGGAGCCTGTGCTCCGCAACGGGAGAGGCCACATGGATCAATACAATTATCAATAAAACAAAAAACTTCCACAAAGGACTTTAAGGCCCTGTGCTACTCCCCTTCCTCACCTTTGACAGAGAACCTTTTTCTTGGAAGGGGCACATAAGACTCGGTGTACCTGGCTCAGAAATTAAAATCTCAGATTTATTCATTATTAACCCACCTACAAGATGGGGAAAAAACCCAAACCATATGACCAAGTCAAAAGGGTAAAAAGGAGGGATTTCTCCAGCGGCCCCTGTAATGCTGGCAGTGCACACACTCTTACACTACATTCTGTTCCAGTTGCTTCCACCACACCAGGGTCACGGCATTACAGAGGCACAATCGACCCACAGAAAAGACTCTCCCTGAACAACCACAGAGCTGTGTGCAGAGGAAAGAGGAAGGAATTGGGAGTCTGAAGAGCTGGAGCCAATGTTGGTTCCACGTCCTAATGCCACTGGTTGTCCAATTTGGGGGAAGACACAGACTTTCAAAGCCCCACTTCCCTCAGATGTGTAAGCTCCCCCACCCAACACAGCTCTTGTGTTAACTAATGACGTCATATATGTAAACGCACTTCATAAATGTCAGTTATCTCATCTAGAAGGAAGAATGCAGAGGCAAACGATACTAGGGCCATGTTGAGGACACTGATTCTCAAGTAACAGAAAGACTGGGAGCTCTGATGACCAAAGACCTTCTTATCAGGTGAGCTAATTAGGGACAAAATAGATAATGCAGGTCGAGTTATGCTTATATACTCTCATCTATCTTGGTCTACGCCTGCAAGAAATCTGGAGAGGGGCTTCCAGAGTGGTTAAGAATCTGCCTGCCAATGCAGGGGACACGGATTCGAGCCCTGGTCCGGGAAGAGCCCACGTGCCGCAGAGCAACTAAGCCCGTGCGCCACAACTACTAAGCCTGCGCTCTAGAGCCTGCAAGCCACAACTACTGAGCCTGAGTGCCACAATTACTGAAGCCCGCACACCTAGAGCCCGTGCTCCGCAACAGGAGGAGACACTGCAATGAGAAACCCACGCACTGCACGGAAGAGAAGCCCCTGCTCACCACAACTAGAGATAGCACGCATGCAGCAATGAAGACCCAACACAGCCAAAAACAAATTAATTAATTATTTTTTAAAAAGAAATCTGGAGAGACGCACATACCCATTACTACCACGTGACTGACCTGATAGAAGAACCAAGAAAAATCTGTACAAACCTACAAAAAAAAGAAAAAGAAAGAAACTGCAATCAGTGAGATATTTGTAGGGAAAAGGTTTGGCAATAAAATCCAGCCCAGGAATCAAAGACCAGAACTTTAGTCCTGGTTCTGCCACTGACTAGACCCAAGTTTCCTTTCCTATGAGTGAGTATAATTACACCTGCCCTTGAACCCAAATAGAACAATTGAGGCATCAAATCAGAGAATGACTACAAAAGGGCTTTGCATCATGTTATCATTACCCAGCCTTGCAAATCTCCAAATGTTACCTAAGACACTGTGATGCCGACAATAAAATCTTAAGTTATCGTCAAAATTACAAACGCGAGTGTTCTTTTGTCTCAGCAGTTCCACAGGTAGAATCCTTGCTCCTTCTCCTGGTATACTGCCACATATGTAGGGGAAATGTACCCAAGAATGTTTACTATAACCCAGTTAGTAGCAGCAAAAGGTGAGAAACCACCCACATATCCTCACTAGGGCTCTGGTGAGATGAAGTACAGGGATGAAGGCAGTTGTGGGGCTGAAGGGCTGCAAAGCGAGGTGGGAGACAGGCTGCCACCGCACTGCATTTTAATCTTTCCTTTACGCTTTTGAACCAGGTGAATGTCTTCAACAAATTAAATTTAAACAACTGGAAAGAGAAAACGGGAAATTTTAATTTACCTTTAACCTCCAGAAGGTGGTATCCATCCCAGCCCCGAGGTTTAGAATTTGACAATTACATTCTGTCTTCCGTAGAAATGCCTTTATAAGCTGGCTGACGCCATGGACTCGAGCAAAATATCCTAAGAGACAGACAGAGAAGCAAGCTATCACTCGGTGACGACAGAAATAATCCCTGCAAAGCCCACGGTGCTAGGGAGAGCAAAACTACACTTTGCCCTTCTTCAGGGTCAGCGTTTATCTGCAAACTTCATGGGAGAAGTAATGACTTTCAAACTCTCTTCCATTTTTTTTTTTTTTTTTAAAAAGCTGGTTGAACAAAAATAAGTACTAGCTACTTAATGGTGGAATTAACGATCTGAAGAAAAATAGTGTCCTATACTTTTACTTAGGAAAGACAAGTGTTTTATATCAAAACATCTGATCTAAATGCTTCTCTTGTAAATGTGCTTTTTCACGGCTCTAGGGAAAGCTAATTAGTACTCTGGTAAAACTCAAAATTGCAAGAGCGTGTGGGAAATAATATTTTTAGGTCAGGAAATTGGGCAGATGAATGTCAGTCAAAGCAAAGAAAGCCATGCTTCTTATCTTGTTCCTTTCACCTCCATCTTGTCTGGGTTAGAGCCTCTGTGTTTATAAAATGGCATCGCAGACAGCGGGAGGAGAGACACCAGCAAGTGGTGGCCTAATTAATGGACTTGTTAAGCTCTGGGGTGGGGAGCTGGGACAAAGGAGATGGGAAACCCAGAAGGGAGACAGGAAGACAGCGTCTGTCTTGTTCTAAAGGCCTGTTGCTCAAGGTGTGACCATTTTTTTTTTTTTTTTGCAGTACGTGGGCCTTTCACTGTTGTGGCCTCTCCCATTGCGGAGCACAGGCTCTGGACGCGCAGGCTCAGCGGCCATGGCTCACGGGCCCAACCGCTCCGCAGCATGTGGGATCCTCCTGGACCGGGGCACGAACCCGTGTCCCCTGCATCGGCAGGCGGACTCTCAACCACTGTGCCACCAGGGAAGCCTGAGGTGTGACCGTTTTAAGAACAAAATTTGAGAGTAGCATTTATTGCCATTTGACAGAGAAATTTTATGTCTGGTGAGTGTGCTAATAAATAATTCGGGGAAATTCCCTAGCAGGTCAGTGGTTAGGACTCTGTGATTCCACTGCAAGGGTGCATGGATTCAATCCCTGGTCGGGAACCTAAGGTCTCACATGCTATGCAGCATCGCCAAAAAAAATAAATTAATAAAATAAAATAATCAATTTGATAATCTCTACCTTATAAGTAAATAAATAATTTGGGCTCATGTCTACATTTCATTTTCCTAGTAAATCATCTTTATTGTATATTACAGAATATCATCCACAATGGATTCGACTTGGGAGAAAAAAATATGTCTTCACCAAAGATGTTTGGGAAGCGCTCTCCTACTGGGCTGGAGGTCCCCAATCTGCAAACCGGGAGAGGAAGAAGGAAGGGGGGCTGACATGCCGCCTGGGGCACCGAGCCATGGTGGGTCCCTGTCTCTGGAACATTCGTTGGGAAATCTGTCTCAAGAGCTGGGGAGGGAGGCTTAAGAAAGGCCTCTTAACCAGGCCTTGCCCAACCTAACTGATGCCTGGATTCACCCTCAGCTCAAAGTAACTACCATGTCCTTCTTCTCAGGAACAACCATTTACAAATTCCTTTGCCCTTCTTATAGAACCCACCTACGTGACCCATCTTTAGGGCCTAGATCCCCCACACATACAAGAATTACGTTCACTGGTCAGTTTCTCAATCTGGCTGAAACTAAGTCACCCTCCTATCTCAACTCCTTCGACTTCCTTGATGGAAATTACTTGCAGAACCTAATAGTGTTACTAACACTTTAATAGGGCAACAACAACAAAAATAATCCCTTATGTGAACAGACAGCTCACAGTAAAAGATATATAAATGGCTTTTATAGTAAAAGATATGTGAATGGCTTTTATATTACTGTAAAAACCATTTTTCATGTATCAGGTGAACAAAGATGAAAAGTTTCATAATACACTGTGCTGGTGAGGAAGTTGGGAAATGAGCACTTTCATACACTGTTGAAGACAGTACACCCCGGAACTCTCTTTTTACGAATGAATCCCTAAAACCTCAGGCCTCTCAGCTGATGAGATGTTGGGGAGGGAGATGGTCACTTGCCTCTGTTAATTTCCGGGGCCTTCCTCTCTTTAGATAGTCTCACCAAATGCTGGATGTAAGGGTCCTGCCAGTAGCCAACGCTCACTGCAAACCTGAAAGAGATGAAAAAGGAAGCAGGTGAGTAGAGAGTAGGTTCAGGCCAGGTTCCACGGCCACGTTCCCAGGAACCAGGTCAAGGATCCACAAGAAATTTATTGACCCCAAAAGGCTAAATCATGCAACTAGAGATCATCATACTAAGTGAAGTAAGTCAGAAAGAGAAAGACAAATACCACATGATATCACTTGTATGTGGAATCTAAAAATATGATACAAATGAACCTATCTATGAAACAGAAACAGACTCATGGACGTAGAGAACAGACTGGTGGTTGCCAAGGGGGAGAGGGTTGGGGGAGGGCTGGAGTGGGAAGTTGGGGTTAGTAGATGTAAGCTATTATATACAGAATGGATAAACAACAAGGTCCTGCTGTAGAGCACAGGGGACTATATTCCATATCCTGTGATAAACCATAATGGAAAAGAATATTTTTTTAAAAAAGAATGTATATATATGTATAACTGAATCACTTTGCTGTACAGCAGTAATTAACACAACATTATAAATCAACCATACTTCAATTTTAAAAAGGCCAAATCACATTTAATGCTCCAGCACAAGCTTAAACAGACTCACTCATCCATCCACCTCTGCATTCACATACACTGCCCATCACATTTCCCACCACAACCATTTCTTACCTCTTCCCCCTTATCACTAATTCCTTTCCCAGGACCCTAAACAGCAAATGATCTCACCTCATACTTCATACAGAAGACCTGCAACCAATTATTCATTCAGCAAACTCACTGGCCAGAGCTAGTCAGATAACTCGGCTCAACCAAAAGTTTTGTGTCCAGGGGAAGGGAGACCCAGAAATATTTGGCAAACGTCACTAACAACTACCAAAGTATTTCTCCTGACTTTGTATTAAATACCTGTCCTTTCATGTCCCTTAAGGAGGTCACAGTGGGGAAACTAGGAACAAATAAAACAGCTATAACTTGGAAAATGCTAGGGTAGCTCAAACTCTAACCCAGTCTACACTACAAGCAGTTAAAGTTGTAGTGTTCCAAGCCTAGGAGCTGAGCCTGATTACCACTGGAAGTCCGCTGGCAACCATGAGTGGAACCAGCCTTAGGACAAATGAGAAGTCAGGGAAGGAAGCTGGATCCCTAAGGCCACGCCACACCCCTGTGGGCCTGGAGCCTTCTCTACCTGGCAACGAATACTTAGTGAGATAAGAAACATCTTTACCACTTAAGTCAAATTGAGTCAGGCTTCTGTTACTTGCAGTCTTAAGCATCCTAAGTGATATCCTGAATAATACATCCATTTCCATGTTGCTTGATAAATAAACTGAAACTTAAGGTGGCTGGGTGTGTGTGTGTGTGTGTGTGTGTGTGTGTGTGTGTGTGTGTGTGTGTGTGTGTGTGTGTGTGTGTGTGTGTGTGTGTGGTGTCACCCAGCTAAGTTCTAAGCTCCCAGAGCACATATTACATCTTTCCTTTTCTTCATATCTACCAACAAGGCTTACTGCTGCCTTGACAGCAATAGGTGCTGAATTCTGCACAAACATGCCTCCTCCAGTCTCTCGCATCCACGTCTGCACATCCATAGACACCCACAACAAAGCATATATGTTCAACTACTCAAGGCAGCAACTCAACAAAGAAATACACAAAGTACTAAGGAACACAATTTGCTATAAGCCCAGACTGTCCAAGGAAAACAGCAGACCCACAGAGTTTTACAAACAAACTTGCCCAGTTTTCTAAAATAGTGCTTTCCAGGAATTCCCCAGCGGTCCAGTGGTTAGGGCTCTGCGCTTTCACTGCTGAGGGCGAGGGTTCAATGCCTGGTCGGGGAACTAAGATCCCGCAAGCCACACAGCACGGCCAATAAAATAAAAGAGTGCTTTTCAAACAATGAGTTGTGACCCATTCATATCATAAAATCGATGTAATACTTTGCAAATCTCCCTTTTAGAAAATGAAGTAGAACAGAGTAAAACAGAAAATAGCAGCATCATTCCACATTGTAAGAGTGTTTTGTGAAGCTTTTGTTTCAAGTGTGTGTTGGGGGTATAAGTGCCGTGAAAAATGTGTTCTCACTGTGGGTGGCAGTTTGAGGAACGCTGATTTCAAAGGAGTCATCTCGCGCCATCTAGTGGTAAAAGCCATATCTGCAGTTGAAGCAAGAACGGTAGACCAGTGATGAGAACACGCCTCAAACAATTTAGAGCTTGGAAGGGACCTTAGTCAAGCCCAACATCCAGAGCAAGAATCCTTTCGACAACATGGAGCCACTGTTGACTACTGCCCACAGAGAAGGCACTCACCCCACTGCGAAGAAACTCGAACTGCTGAAAAGCTCATCAATTTGCCCCCCTCTAAGTGTTCCTTGTTGGATTTATTAGTGCCCTCTCGGAAAACAAGGAGCAGTTTCTATTCCTCCCAACTCTGCATTATCAGTTGAGTTAATATTATTGATTTGGTCTGGCAATATTTATTGAGTGTCTGCTAAGTGCCAGGCATAGGGTTACAGTGGTGAACAAAATAGAGAAGGGACAAAGACAGAGATTATGACAAACGAGGGATATAATGGTATGGCGGATGGAGGACCTACTTCAGAGGTGAAAGGGAAGACCTCTCTTAAAGGGCATGGCTGAGTCGAGTCCTAGAGAATTAGGGAAAGGCAGCTGTGCAAAAGGCATTCCAGGTAAGAGGAACAGCAGATACAAACACTCGGGGGTGGGAGTGCACGTGGAGTGTTCTAGTAGCAGGAAGTAGGCAGGGCAGCTGGAGAAGAGTAAGAAAACAGGAGAAACTGGAGAAGACATTGGAGAGAGAAGCAGACTCAGGTCACACAGGGCCTGGCAGGAGCATGGGATGGATCTCCACAACACACTGGACGCGGTCAGTGATGTGCAGCAGTACAGAAAGGTGGGGAGATGCCTGCACATAACACAAGGACCCCCGATCATCTGGGGAGATGCCTGGACATAACACAAGGACCCCTGATCACTAGTACCTATGACTCCTACTTCCTAATTTTTCCAACATGTGTCTCTTTGCAGTCCTCAAATCTAGATGACTGCCAGTGGTTTCCATGCCTCCGAGGAAAAAGGCTCACTGCTTTGCCTGTGAGAGTGGCCAAGATAAAAAGATGGACAACACACTGCTGCGAAGAAGGAAGAGGGTGCTGCTGGGCATTGCTGCTGGGAGCTCTGAAGGGAGGCGGGCACCATGATTCAGCCGAGCAGATTACAGTGCATTCACACAATGAATACTAACCAGTCATCTGAAACGTAAATTAGAAGAACTGGGGACGGCAAGAGGTTCATGAAACATAGGCTATATTTCGTTATATCCAGGACACCACCAATTGTAAGACTGAAAAAAGAAAGGGACTTCCCTGGTGGCACAGTGGTTCAGAATCCGCCTGCCAATGCAGGGGACACGGGTTTGATTCCAGGTCCGGGAAGATCCCACATGCCGCGGAACAACTAAGCCCATGCGCCACAACTACTGAGCCTGCGCTCTAGAACCCACGCGCCACAACTATGGAGCCCACGCACCGCAACTACTGAAGCCCGCATGCCCTAGAGCCCGTGTGCCGTAACTACTGAGCCCGCACTCTGCAACAAGAGAAGCCACCGCAGTGAGAAGCCTTCACACCGCAAGGAAGGGTAGCCCCTGCTCACCGCAACTAGAGAAAGCCCACGCACAGCAAAGAAGACCCAACGCAGCCAAAAACTAAAACTAAAAATAAATAAAGAAAATAAAGAAAAAAGAAGTTAAAAAACACTGCCAATTAATGTTTTTCTTATCGCTTAGAATTTTAATTTTGTGGTTACTGAAAAAGCTCCTTCATTGGGACAGAGTGTCATCATCTCTCTCTCTCGTACAGACAGAAAAAGGAAAAGGTGAGTGAAGTAAGCTGCTAAGACTTCACTTTCAGGATGTCTGTGCCTTTCGACACAATATCAACCTCCGTGCCATCGAGGGCGTTAGCGAGGATACATTCCTTAACAGATCTCCACCATCCTCTCTGAGATTTTCTTCCAAGCAGCTAACCCTCACCCTGGAAGTTTTGATACTGGCTCTCTCTTGATCTCATTAGAAGGTATCAAGGGATGATTTTCAACAGCAATCAGGATCTGGGTTCTTTCTTCAAATGGCCCTTAAACAGTATGTGGACTAAAAGCACCAGGGACTGTGGTCACAGCTGCCCAACCATGCCATGCCAGCAGAAATAACCTCCATGCCTGCTTGCACAGGTAAGGACACCTCTAACAGACTTGACAGTGTCTGCAGGACACATTGAGAGTAAGTCACATCTGATTTCAGAGAAGTTAAAATGCAAGACCATGTGTGTCACAAAATGGCTCAGATAGTATTGTCACATCTATATGTATAACTGGAATCACTTTGTTGTATACCTGAAACTAACACAATATTGTAAATCAACTATACTTCAATTTTAAAAAATAGTATTGAACTGTGAGGAACCACCATTGCCTATGATGACAAGGGACTCGCCAGATGTCAACATTTAGCAACGGAATAGCTAACAAGGGAGGAATATTTGCCTTTTTTTTTTGGCTGTGCTACACGGCATGTGGAATCTTAGTTCCCCGACCAGGGATCAAACCTGCGCCCCCTGCAGTGGAAGCACGGAGTCCTAACCACTGGACCACCAGGGAAGGTCCAATATCTGCCACTTTTAAATGATGTTATTCTATTTCTTTTTAAACTAAATTAATTATTTCCATCAAAAAGATAGTCTTCACAACAAGAGCAACAGTAAGTTGCTCATACAAGGCATACAAGGCAAATATTACACTAGGAAAAATATTTGTAACAGGTCACAAAGTGCTAATATCCTCACAATATAAAGGACTCATAAATTAATATGGGAAAAAACTAATATTCCAGAAGAAAAAGAATGGGTAAAGGACAAAAATGAACCATTCACAAAAGAAGAAAAACTGACCAATGAACATATAAAAAGCTCAGCCTTATCAATGATTAAAAAAAAAAAGCAAAATGAAAATGAAAGCAAAAACAAGAGAGCAGTACTGCTCTTATCAAATCAGCAATAAAACTCTTTTTTAATAGAACCTGGCTTTGGAGAGGAATGAGGAAGAGGGCCCTGGAGCACCAATGTCCAAACTGGAAACTGGCACGGTCATGCTTCAAGGCACTGTGGCAACAGGTATAAGAAGCCAGAATAACGTGCGAACACAATAGCCAAACAGTCCCACTTCTGGGATTTTATCCTTAGGAAATAACCAAGAATGAACACAAAGATTTTTTTTTTTTTTTTTTACAAGAACGCTGTACCTGGAGTTATAGTATCAGGTCAACAAAACAGGCCACAAGATTATACGGACAGGACATTCCCAAGTTTGTTAGAATGAACGCACACATACATATAAAGACTGCCCAGAGTAGATACCAACATGTTAATAGTGGTTATCTCCACACCCCAATACTGTGCACCTAGTTCTGTCACTTCCACGATCGTCCTCTGTTTCCCAAATCCAGAGAACATCCCTTCCATTTGAATATCTTGATTTCATGTTTCAAACCCAGAATCAGAGAATCAAACATCTCAGATCTGGAAAGACCTGAAAGATTCACTCAATCTTCATTCAATCACTACTGCTTTCAAAATGTTCATGACACTCACATACCACCTGTTCAAAGTAATGTCTTTTTTTAACATTTATTTCATTGAAGTGTACTTGATTTACAATGTGTTAACTTCTGCTGTACAGCAAAATGATTCAGTTATACATATATATTTTTTTCATATTCTTGTCCACTATGGTTTATCACAGGATATTGAATATAGTTCCCTGTGCTCTACAGCAGGACCTTGTTGTTTAACCATCCTATATATAACAGTTTGCATCTGCAACCCCAAACTCCCAATCCTTCCCTCCCACGCCCCCTCCTTCCCAATGTAATATGTCTTTAAATAAACTCAATTTTCTTAGTACTCAGGTCTGATGTGCTACCTAATATTTTCTTCTAACACACACTGTAACAAATACCTAACCATTAACATTTAAAACATCTATCTGTGTACCGCCTAAAACCATCTCACATTCCTCTCATGGGAAACAGTGATCTGGCCCAACCACCAATTCATTAAAGAGACATTTACTGATTCTGTCCTATTTGCATAAGTATCAGCTGCAACAATGGGAAATTCATGTGAAGTTGTGAAACGCCTTCCAATAGGCATTTCTTCATCTGAGGATTCAGGGACTGGGAAAGGCCCTCCCTGGTCTCCCTGACTATGAGGGTCAAGGCTGGGGCTGGTTTGTTTCACTTCTCCTGAACACTGACTGCGTGCTTACCGCGTGCCAGGCATCATTCAAATGCTTGACAAATAGGAACACATTGAGCCCTTGTAACAACCCTAAGGTGGTTTGCCCAAGCTGTGGAACCCTTAAGGAAATTAACTGCTTTACAAACCTACCTACCCACCTGGATTTAGATCCCTCCCCAAACACTTTAGTGCTTAAATGATACATATCTATCGTGTGTGTGTGTGTGTGTGTGTGTGTGTGTGTGTGTGTATGTGTATTGCTTAGCTGCTTATAGATACATATGTATCTGTATGTATGTAAATCTATATATATGCAATTGCAAAAATCAACCGAATATTCTCAGCACTAATTTTCAAGTTTGGGATTTTAACTGCATACTTCTTGTGGTCCTCTAATTTTTAATTTTATTGTTGTCCTTCTACATCTTTTAGTTTCAATTTTTGGTTTCTATTTCCTGTTGGTTTTATTCTTGGTTTATAAATGGAAGATAGGAAGCAAAGTCTTAAGGGCAATAGACTCTGTACCTAAACAGAGTTCGGATTTGCTTCCTTTCTTGGGAGCTCTTGAAAGCTTCTTTTTGTTTTCCTAAGCAGATTGGCAGACCTTAAGTGTTCAATCATCTAAAAAACTGGGCCTGAATAACTAAGAAGACTCACAGGCTAGTTTCCTCCCAAAGGAGACTACTGGTATTGCCTTTTGGCTTCATCTAACATCTAATTACTTTACAAGTAATATGATCTACAATCTACTGTCTCTCTTGTAAGCAGTCATTGAATAGTGGTCAAAGCATAAACGGAAAAGGAACCTACATTCACAGAGAGTGAAATAAGTAGAAGAATCAAATCAGTCCCCTTGGTACAATGTCTCATATCTAAATTTTTAACCAAAAAAACAGAAAATGTAATTAATAAAATTAATACAGAACACAGTAACAGGATGCCATGGACCTGAATAATGCTGATGTACTTTTGAAAAAAATAAAACATTTAAGAACCTGTATTCTGAATATTTCCTCCAGTCTGAGGCTTGCCTGTTCATTTTCTCAGTTTATCTCTTTTTCCTTTGTAGTTAGTACTTTTTGTGTTCTACATACTAAATATTTACCTACCCAAGGCTGCCAAGGTATTCCCCTATGTTTTCATACAGAAGCTTTATGGTTCTAGCTTTCATATTTAGGTTTATGGTCCATCCCAAATTAGTATGTGTGTACAGAAGGAGGTCAGTGTTCATTCTGTTTCCACTTGAATATCCAGTTGATCCAGAATTATTGGTTAAAAAGACTTCACTTTTCCCCACTGAAATGACTTGGCACTCGGGGCAAAAATCAACTTACAGCACCGGTATAGGTCTATTTTTGTTTCATTGATCTATTTTTCTACCTTTATGCAAAGATCACATTGTTTTGATCACTGTAGCTTTACAGTGGGTCTTAGAAATCAGTAGATTAAGCAGTGTAAGTTCCCCAACTTCACCCTTCTTTTGAACATTTTTTTGGGCTACTCTAGATTTTTTGTGTTTCCATATACATTTTAGAATCAATTGTTAAGTTTTTCCAAAAAGATGGCTAGGGTTTTGACTGGGATTTAGACAGTTGGTGTTTTACTGCTATTGTAAATAATATTTAAAATTTTCACTTTCCTATATGTGTACGTATATTTACAACACATCTATCTGACAAACGATTCCTATACAGAATATATAATGAACTCCAACAAGTCAAAATCCACATTATCATCATTAGTGAAAATGGGCAAGGGCTTGAACAGACAATTCACAAAAGAAGATGCAGGAATGCCCAATAAGCACACAATAAGTATACACCTGTCACCAGGGAAATGCTATTTCAGACCTTAATGAGATGCTATTTCACACTCACTAACAATGCTGAATGTTTAACAAGGATATGGAGCAACTGGAGTTTCGATACATTGCTGGTGGGAAGTGTAATCTGATAAACCACTTTGGAAATTAGTCTGGCAGTTAAATACATACCCACCCTATGACTAAGCAATTCTACTCCTAGATATTTATCCAAGAAAAATTCAGGCTTATATAAGAACGTTCATTGCAGCCTATTCACCATGGCCAAAAACTAGATACGACTCAAATGTCCATCATCAGGTGAATGGAGGAACAAATCGTGGTACATTCATACAACACAAAAAGGAGCAAACTATTTTACCCTGACAAAGATTCTCTCCTTGACCAAACTCTAGCCAGGCTCCTCTGAGACCTCCTCTACTAGGCATCAACCTTGGCCTATAATATAAAGACCTGAGCAAACATTAACATAGCTCCTAACAGCTCAAGGCCACACCACTAGGGTGTCTCTAGTCCCCCTTAGCATGCCTGCCTGAGAAAACTCAAGGCTGCCAAAAGAACTTACTGTTGGTTCCAGGCAACACCTAAAGATAGGGCGTCCCTGTCTCCCAGCTAGCAAATCCAGATGGTTTCTGCTGGACCAACACTCCCTTTTCCCATTTTCTGTAATTTTTTCTCTGATTCTACTGAATCCCTGCTCGCCCCCCTCCTTCCTCCCTCACTTGCCCTTTAAAACACCCTCTGTACAAATCAGAGTTGAGTTTAGTTCATGCTGGATTCCTTTCCCTGTTGCAATAGTTATTGCTGATTAAAATCTGACCTTACCACTTTAGCATCCAGCTTTATCTGTGACAATGGGTGTTTATCTTTGACAACGTGTACAACATGGATGAATCTCAAAGAACATCTTGAGTGAAAGACACAAAAAGAATGCATACTGTATGATTCTGTTTATATGACATTCAAGAATAGGCAAATCTATGGTAGCCCGAAACAGAAAATGGTTGCTGGGGGGCGGGGGAGTGGTAATGAGACTAACTAGAGATAAGGGAACTTTCTGGAGTTTCAGAAATATTTTGTATCTTGTTTCGGGTGGTGGTACATAGATATATGCAACTATCAACACTCATCAAACTGAACATTTTATTCTGTATAAATTATCTCCCTCTCCCCATTCCCCTTCTCTCCTAAGAATACCTGAGGAAATTCCAGAAGGAAAAAAAAAGGTAAGGGATATAGCACATCCTCCAAGTTCCCTTTCCAATATCCATTCACCCTTTCTTCCTAAGAGGACCCCAATTTTGTTTGAGGCATCAATCTGCCCTATTGGAAATTCTTACCTCCCCACACTTTCCTGCACCCAGGAGTGGAGCCATGTGTCCTAATGATGGCTAATGAGAAGTACACAGAAGTCTACAGGGTTGGGCTTCCCAAAAAGCTACTGCTTTCCTGACGAAAATGGGCAGATTCAGACACACACATGGCTCTTGCTAGTATCCCTTCCTTTGCTTTCTTCCCAGAGCACAGCTGCTCAAACAGACTAAAAAAATTCTGATAACCCTGCTACAAACCTATCCTCACCCTGTGAAGCAAGCTGTGGGAGCTCTGAATCAATTCACAGCTGAGTAACTTTGTGAGTCGAAAACTTTCAGACATCAAAATGGAAAAAAAAAAAAGCGATTTCAACTAGAAGTCAAGAAATGACAACCAAGGACCTACTGTAAAGCACAGGGAACTATACTCGATGTTGTGTAATAACCTATAAGAGACTCTGAAGAAGAATATAGATATATATATATACACACATATATATATGTATAACTGAATCACTGTGCTGTACACCTGAAACTAACACGATATTGTAAATCAACTATACTTCAATAAAAAAAAGAATGACATATGCACTGCTGTGTTAAAGTATATATAAGGATTTAGTATACAAGTGACATTTCAAATCAATGGGGGAAATAAGACCATTCAATAGATGATGTAGGAACAAATGGCTAATAATTTGAGACAAAATTAAGTTAAAACTGCTACCTTATAATGTCCAAAATAATAAATATAGATGAATGATCTAAGCATAAAAGCCAAAACCATAGAAGTGCTAAAAGAAAATGTTATAAAGATTGAGAATGGCCTTTAAAAGCTTTACCCCAAAACCACAAGCCATAAAGTTAGATTGTCAGATTCTATACCCTAAAGCGTCACCGTTTCTGTATTATGAAATGTACAGTACAAGCTATACTGAAAGACGAGCAGCAGCTTGAGAGAAAATGCGGCAACGAATACCAAGGTAAAGGATTACTATTCCAGATACAAAAGGTTCTTACAAATCAATAATAAAAATACAAATAACCGAACAAGAAAAAGACAACCACCCAGTAGGACAGCAACGTGGGAGAGAGGATTCACACAGAAAATATCAATGAGTGTGTGAGCAGTCAAAAAATGCTCAGTCTCACTCGTGATTTTAGGAATACAAATTAAGAACAGGTGTTATCTTCCACCTGCCAGTTGGTGAACAATCTAAGAGACTGAGAATGTTCCATGATTAGCATCTCCGTTCACCATAGGTTAAGAATGGAAACGGATTATCACCTCCTTGGAAGACCATCTTGCAGAAGCTTCTCCCCTGAAATCTGTCTCACGGGAAAACTCAAACACGTGTGCAAAGATGCTCATCACAGCACGATTTTTTTTTTTTTTTTTTTTTTTTTTTTTGCGGTACGCGGGCCTCTCACTGTTGTGGCCCCTCCCGCCGCGGAGCACAGGCTCCGGACGCGCAGGCTCAGCGGCCATGGCTCACGGGCCCAGCCGCTCCGGGGCATGTGGGATCTTCCCGGACCGGGGCACGAACCCGCGTCCCCGGCATCGGCAGGCGGACTCTCAACCACTGCGCCACCAGGAAAGCCCCCACAGCACGATTTTAAGAACAAAATCATAACCACCTAAATGCTGACCAAAAGAACAAATAAGGTACAACCGCACTGCAGAATACTGTGCAGCCAATAAAAAGAATGAGGCAGATCTGGGTAAAATTACATGTACAATATGTTCACAGTAGGCTCTTGAGTGGGGAAAAAGTACAGTTGACCCTTGAACAACGTGGAGGTTAGGGGTGCTGACCCCCATGCAGTAGAAAATCCAGGCAGCTTTACAGTTGGCCCTCTGTATCCTCGGTTCCGCATCTACAGATTTGACAACTTTGGATCGTGTAGAATGGTATTTAATGAAAAAACACTCTGCCTGCTTAAGTGGACCTGTGCAGTTCAAACCCATCTTGCTCAAGAGTCAACTGTACTCACCTTTCTCATTTAAAAAATTAAGCTTTTAAGAGAGGGAAAAAAAAAGATGTGATATTACTATTTGAGATCTAAGATCACTTACCTTTCGCAAATGTTTTCCAAAATCTAATGTTTTCCTTTTATTAAAAAAAAAAAATGGGGGCGATAAAACATCCCCAGTTTATTTGACCTTTCTGATGGCAAGGTTGGCAGCTAACGTATCCTCCACAGTATGTTCTAGTTCTAAAGTGACATGTCGTCTCTGGGAGTGGAAAGTACCTTGGCACCTGCCTTCAAAGTATTTCAGATCAAAATCTTAGCCCTGCTCTCTGGGGCATAGCTGTGAAGATGCAATCAGTGTGCTGGAGAGGCCAGGGCCCTCGGGAAAACGCTGGCTTTCCTGAGAGGTGATCCTGTGTCCTGCTTTCGTGACGGGGTAGCGGGGGACATCTGTCGATTCGGTTGAGAAATCAGATGAACTTCTATTATTTGCACAGTAGAATTTCAGCCTTACAGCCCCTGGTCTGGCTTCTAACACATACAGACCACTGAAAACCAGTTAAACAGAAAACCAGAATTTTTAAGACCTCATCAGGAAATATAATCTTGAGCATTTGCATTCGGGTCTAATCAATTTAGCCATCCGACAGATAATTATTGTGTGTCTACAATGCGAATGGCACTAAGGTAGACAGGTCCCTGCTTTGTGTTGTTTTCATTCTGGTCGAAGGGACAGACATTAAACAGCATGTCTGAACTACAACTGGGCTGATGACCACAAAGGAGACGCACGGAGTGTTACGAGAACACGGAACACAGGCTACGTCTTGTCTGCAGGAGCCAAAAAGGCCTCCTGGAAGGAGCCACACCTGAGATAAGCCAAAAATCTTGGCGTCATCTTTGACTCCTCACCGTACATCCAATCCGTCAGTACATTCTATCAGCTTGACCTTCAGTGTATCCAGAATCTAACGGATTCCCAGCACCTCCACCGCTACCATCCTGAGCCAAGCCCCCAGCATCTCTGACTTGGGGTATTCTGAGAGCACATCTCCCTGCCACCATGCTGCCCCCTACAGTCTGTTCTCACCAGAGACGCTGAAGGGATCCTGTTCAAACCCAAGTCACCTTTGTCTTCCAAGTCCCCCAGCGGCTCCCATCTCACTCAGAGTGAAAGCTGAGTCCTTAAAAGAGCTCGTCTCCCCCTCACTCAGCCGGCCTTGCAGCTCCTGGGACAGGCAGGGCCAGCTCCTGCCTCACAGGGCCTTTGTACTCTGCCTGGGACATTGCTTCCCCAGAAGTCCATCCTCAGGGCTCCCTCCCTCCCCAGCACTGACCTTCTCGATGGGGCCGTCCCTGGCCATCCCGGCTCACGTGGCCTTCCAACATTCCTACAGCATCGCCCACCATCTCACGTGCCAGATATGTTGCTCGTTTGCTTCCTGGCTGCTTCCTCCACTGGAATACATGCCCCATGACAGCTCCGTTTTTGTCTGTTTCATTCACTTCTGCATCCACACTAGAACAGGGTCTCCATAAACTGAGCAGGGTCTCAATAACGAATATCAAATGAAGGCATCAGTCTGAGGGATGACATGGAGCTGATCAGACAAGGAAGGGTGGGAGAAAGCATTTCGGGAGGGAATGGCCGGCTGAAAGGCCCCAGGAAAGACAGGAACAGGTCTCGCCCGAGGAACTGAGAGGACGGTGGCGAGAAGGAAAGAGCTGGGGGAAGCAAGATTGGAGGAGCCAGACGGAGCACGCAGGGCCGGGCGGACCATGTGAGAAACTTCGCTCTTTTTCTAACAGCAACAAGAAGCCATTAAACTAGGGAGTGACAAGGTCCCATGTGCCTTTTGCAAACCTCTGGCTTCAGTGTGAGAACTGGACTTGGGGACGTAAGCATGATTGGGGAGCTCAGTTGGCAGATGGGTGTCACGGCTCAGACCACGGATGACCTGAGCGTGGACTGAGACGGCAGCCGCAGAGGTGGAGGAAAGGAGGTAGATTCCAGAAACTTTTGCAGACACAATCTAAGGTCTCGGTGATTGATTCATAGATTCAAATTCATAGATGAATTTCACTTACAGGGGGTAAGTGAAAGGGCAGCTCCACGATGACTCCTACCTTTTTTACTCTAACTGAGGGGACAATGGCATCACCCACTGAGTTGCGAGGGTGGGGTGGCGTGGAGGAAAATTCGGGAAGGTGATCTTGAGTGCAGTTTTGGAAATAATGAATTTGAGATCATTCTGAGAAATCCAAATGGAGATTTCCAGCTGGCAAGGATCAGATCCAGGGTAGCATGATCAGATCAGGAAAGGTGAGGCGTGTCGCTATTTATCTTGTGGCTGACGGAGAATCAAAAAGTTTCAAGTAGCAAAGTGACAGGATAAGATTTGTGATTCTGAAAAAATCACCCTGGCCACGGCATAAACACTTGGACAGGGGAGATGGCCAGACTAGAAGCAGGTAGAACAATAAGGACGTGTTGCAACAGATCAGGTGAGCGAGGGCTGTGGCCGTCGGGAAGGAAAAGGGAACAGACTTTCCCTTTGTCACCAGCCCACCTGCTGCACAGCTGCTGGGGATTTTTCTAAAACACAAACCCAGATCATGTCAGTTCCCCAACTTGAAAGCCCTTGGGACCTTCCCCATTCTGTTCTCTGACAACCTCTCCAGAATTCACTCTTGCTACCCAGCGCCCATCCAAGGTCAAGTTCCCCTAACACTTCCCCTAAGAGCTTTGATCTCTATGTTCTTTGGCTCCTGCTCTTTTCTTCTGCCTGGTAAACACCTATTCGCCTTTTTAAGACTCACCTCTCCTCCCCTGTGAAAATAAGAAAACCAGTGCTGACCGCTAGGAGTTGGCCTGGTACCACGAGCCAGGCTTCACTGCAGTTAGATGCTTGCCTGGTGCTCACAGAGGCCACGCTGTCCTTCTGTTGGACAGAAACAATCTCGCAGGACCAGCAGCACAAGGTCGCACTACAACAGCGACGAATTGAGACAAAACAGGACCCCTTCATAATTTTGTCTAACAGACAAAACCAAGGTAGGTCATCATGCCAGCCACAGGTCCCAAACACTCCTCTCTCCTGGCTGAGATGAGCAACTGTGGCTTCTTTACGAATCACAGAGTGACTCTAGAAAAGTCAGACACACCTCCTCCTAGAAAAGACTGAGCTACCCAATCACAAAATTGTCCCCGCCTCCTGTGAGCACCCAATCCCGGGCAAATCTCTGCTTCCTTGAACCCTCCCCCAAATTACCCAACTGAAGCCCAAATCCTGTAAGTTCTTTCTAACACCCCTTACGGATAGGCCCCAAAGCTCCCTTAACTTAAAAAGAGCCTCCTATTTTAACTCAGGGCTTTCATCCGCTTTCCCAAGATTAATAACTTTAAAGTTTCAAATTCATAGATGAAAAAGAAAACTTCCCACTGGCTGGAAAATAAGGCAATTCTAAAATAAAATGTCTGTCAACTTTTTTTTTTTTTTTTTTTTTTTTTGCGGTACGCGGGCCTCTCACTGTTGTGGCCTCTCCCGTTGCGGAGCACAGGCTCCGGATGCGCAGGCTCAGCGGTCATGGCTCACGGGCCCAGCCGCTCTGCGGCATGTGGGATCTTCCCGGACCGGGGCACGAACCCGTGTCCCCTGCATCGGCAGGCAGACTCTCAACCACTGCACCACCAGGGAAGCCCTCTATCAACTTTTTAATGTTTCATTTTTATTACGAATTTTACACTCAAAACACTGGAGAATAGGAAAGTGAGCTAGCCAGAGAATCACGCTGGAATGAGCTGGTCCTGTAAGGGCACAGGTGAGGCTGGCTGACACGAAATCCCAGCAGTACGAAGCCACCCTGCTGTGTGATTTCTACCACCAGTATTCCGGGCGAAAACGGAGAGTCTGGTTCAACCAGGGTCTGGGTTTACTAGGATTAAGGGCAAGGGAAATAAAGCCATTGCCAAGAGAACTACTGAAGGATTGGCTATGAACTCGAAGCTCAGTTAAGAGGTAGCAGCCTACATGGAAGTGTCTAAAGGCTGGAGAAAACCATGGAGGTCCTGAGGAGAAAGATGCTGAGGGCAGAGCAGAAACAACTGATCAAGCGTGCTGGAAAGAAGAGACTGGGGTTGAAGGGCGCTGCACTGTTCATCTGTGAGGTGGTGCATGCGGCACCGGGATGGAAATCCAGGGGATCGTGGCGGGAACGGTGACAGAGGTGGATGAGCAGAGGTAATCACTGCAGATGAGGTGTTCAAGAAAATAAGCGTTCCCGCGTGAACACTGGGTCCTCCACATGCACGCTAGGAAGTCAACTAGGATGATGGCAAGAACTGAGGCAGAGAGGAAGGCCTGTGGGCCAGATACCCAAGTCATCAATGAATTAGATGAATAACCAGCAGAAGGTAAAAAACAGTAATATGGAGGAGAGGATGCTGGGGACGTGGGTCTCAAAGAAATGGGGTGAGGGGACAAAGAGCAGTGAGGACACAAATTCTGATCCTCCTGATTCTAGGATATCCAGGGTGTGAGAAAACAGAGGCATGACTTGGCTTCAAGAAAAGGATATCCCCAGGGAAGGGCCGGCGTCAATACAAAGAGAGGGACGGAATGACTAAAGAGAGGCTAAGGAAATAGAGGTGGGGGATGATTATGGAGTGGTAATTTCAGAGGGCACAGTGGGGGCTGCAGGAGGGGTGCGATCAAGGGTAAAAATGAGTGGGGAACTGACTTAGGGGCACAGCATGATGGGGAAGATAAGGAGGACTGGGGAGTGGGGTGAGTTAGCCATCCTGGTAAGTGCACTATAGATAGCTGTTGAATCAAATGGGAGTTATTAGGCATAAATCTAATATATCCAATCAGAAGCGTTCTAACTGTTGGACTGTAGGAGTGACGGAGTCTGTGGTGATGACGATGATGATGATGATTTGGTGACAATGGGGCAGTGATGATGACAACAACTACCAATTGTGAACACCTACCGTGTGCCAAGCACTCTTGGAAGCACGCCACATTTAAGCCTCACAACAACCCTCTGAGACCGATAACAGCATTATTATCTGCAGAGGGGCTCTAAACCAAAAGGAGGGAGCAAATTAAAACAGAAATAACAGAATTGTAGGAGCCCTGGGGAGCTAATCGGCTTTTTGAACATTACTTTAGGGATCTTACAGCTGTAACTCATGGCAGCAGGAACCAGCATGACCCACAGCTATTTCAGTAACTTCAAACAAATAATATTCAGACTGGAGGAAAAATCAAAATAACAATAAGAATTTATTGAAGGGTTCACTTCGTGCCAGATCCTGTGCTAACCTTTGCATGGATTATCTCATTTAATCCTCATATCTAAAAGGCAAGTTACCATTATTATCCCCATTATAAAGATAAGAAAACTAAGGCAGAAAGAGAGTAACAGGCCCACAATTCACACAAAGAATTCCTATTTAATAAGATGACTTCTTGACAAGACTTAAGGGTTTCATATGTTACAGTGAAGGTGCAGGTCACAGTATCAACAGAACTTGAAAGTTATTAAATCCTGCAAAATATCTTAAAACATTAACTTATGGATTCTCACCATCTCTTTGCGTGTTTTTTCCAGATGAGAGAAAACCCAGTGCAAAAAAAGCTTTGATGAAGTGCATCCAGATGGCAAACATGTCTGGTTTTTACGGCCCGGGAACCTACCCCAGAAGATTCTGATTCAGTGGATCTAGAGTCGGCCCTGAGTATCTGCGTTTCTTTTAAAAGCTCCAAAGGCTCTGCAGGTGTGCAGTTTGGGCTGGGAACTACTGCCTTAGATTCTCTGCAGTTCCAAATCCAAACTTCCCCTATGACGTTGAGATGTCTGAAGACACCAAGGGCATTGGAAACTGAGGCAGAGAAGAGGTGAAATTATAAAAACCATCCAACAGAGAGCCAAGGAAAGGCATGCTCTGGTTATACTATTTCTCTGTACTTTTGTGTCTGAACTATTTCCTAGCTAATTTGCTTTATTTTCTTAAATTAATTTTTATTGTAGTTGATTTACAATGTTGTGTTAGTTTCTGCTGTACAGCAAAGTGAATCAGTTACACATATACATATATCTACTCTTTTTTAAGATTCTTTTCCCATACAGGTCATTACAAAGTATTGAGTAGAGTTCCCTGTGCTAGACAGTAGGTTCTTATTAGTTATCTATTTTATATATAGTACCTAATTTGCTTTATGTAGGCAAGTTGGCCAAAAATGTTACCAACAAATATTAAATGAGCCAAGTATTACCAATAAATATTAAGTAAACCTAGCCCTAACGTGCTACTGAAAAGTATTTTATTTCTCTCTGGTAATTCTGACGGCACTTCTGATTCTCTTAGCAAACAGCAGTCAAATATGAGAAAAATTGCTTCTAATTCAATAATGCTACGGATGTGGTCAACAGAGATCAAAAGCTGGAGAAGAAATACAGTTGGGTAT
This sequence comes from Globicephala melas, assembly GCF_963455315.2. Lineage (NCBI taxonomy): Eukaryota > Metazoa > Chordata > Mammalia > Artiodactyla > Delphinidae > Globicephala > Globicephala melas. The sequence goes on from NC_083328.1 coordinate 19,119,543, forward strand.
AATTCATTTAAGCTCACAAATTTCACCAGGGACTGCCTTCAAGCCTTTAATACTTATGAATGTATTTATCTATTTATTTAATCAACCACCACTAACACGTACTACACGCCAGACACTACACTAAGTGCTTTACTAATATTTAATATCATTTCATCTTTACAAGCACCTATGAAGTGGGTATTATTTTCATCCCCACTTTACAGATCAAGAGACTGAGACACAGAGTGATTTAGTAACCTGCCCAAGTTCACGCAGCTAGTGAATGGCTCATCTTGACAGTCTGGGTCCAGAGTCCATGCTCTGAATCACTATGCTTAGTCTCCAAGACCTACAAAAAGTTCAAACCTTAACCCAAAACTTGTTTTCCCCACCAGGTCCCTACAAGGCCGCAGCTTCCAAGGCATTCATTCAGTTCCTCAAACAGTCCATACTCCTTCCTTGACCTGCCTGAACACCCTCCTATATCCCTATTTTCTTTCTTTTTTAAAGTCATCTGTTCTCAGCTCAAACATTATCAACTAAATTTCAAACTCTAATGGCGCACTGTATTTCTCAGCATTAAACACAAAATTGTAATTATATTACTTCCTGGGTAATTATTTGCTTCCTGTCTTTTCCAACTAGGGGGTGAGTTCAGACACCATGTCAATCTTCTTCATGGGTTCTCAATCACTGAATACCCACCAACCAGACAAAAGGAAATAAGCTCTCCATAATTTGGGTTTTCTTTTTTTGTTTTTGGCCACGCTGCCAGGCTTGTGGGATCTCAGTTCCCTGACCAGGGACTGAATCCGCGCCCTTGGCAGTGAAAGTGCAGAGTCCTAACCACTGGACCGCCACGTAACTCCCTCAATAATTTTTGTTGAATGAATGAATGAGTGGCATACACTCAAGTCTCATGTCTCTTTCTTTTTCATGCTTTCTGGTACGTGACACATACCTGTGCTCGCAACGGCCCCCCACATAGCCCCCACTACACCCGCAAAAGTGCAGACTCCAATAGCACACAGGAAAGCTCTCTGGAAAATACTGGCTCTGCACACAAATATTATGTGACCCTGGACAGGTCATTTCCCCCCTTAACTGACCTGAGTTTCAGGTGCACAATGGGGATCACGCCAAGTCCCAATGGAATGTAACCTACAAAAGAGGGAGAACCTGCACTTCTCCCCATAACCTATCAAAACTGTAGTTATTACTCGATTCAAGTGTGTTTCCAGCAAGACCCTGGCTCCGAGAAGGCCAAGTCCACGTCTGCCTGGTTCAGCGCCGTATCCCAGGCACGGTACCCGCGGGCTTGTACCGTGCCTGGCCCACAGCAAAAATTAGATAATTATGAGTTAAGTAGATGAATGCCTGCTCTGAGCATTTCACAGATGTCGCACGAGTTGACGGGTGACTTCTGGCGTAAAAGCGTATTCCTTAGACACAGGCCCGCCTCCCACCTAGGCCCCAGCCCCCCGGAGATGCCAGCCCCTAACCCCACGCCAGGCAGTCACCTCTTGCATATAGAAGCATCTTCGCAAGTGCCGCGCACGCCCTCGTCGTCCGTGTCGGTAGGGGAAGAACAGGTGGTGAAAGAGGGCCTCCTCAGGCTAGTGGCCATGGGCGTGAAGGTGTCGGGGTGCCGCGTCCACCGGTGACATGGAAGCGGGGTCGACGGACGCCGGGAAAATGAGCGAGCCCCGAACAAGGTAGTAGAGACGGACTGGGTTCTACAAGGCTCACCTGGCGCGGCTCAGTGACGCCGCCCACGGCGGCTGCCCCAGCAACCTGCCCGCTGATTAGATCCTTTGCGAAGACGCTCATTGGACAATTTCCCCGCCCCATCAGCCCACGGAGGTGCCCATTGGACAACTCCCTTGGCCCCGCCCACATAACCCGGAAGTACCCGGAGGGAGAAAGTAAACTGAAATTGACGTAAGAGGGCACCGCAATGCTCTCCGGGAATTGTAGTCTTAGGGGTTTTGAGAGGCCCCTGCGTTTCTTTTCTTTTTTTTTTTTTTTTCGCGGTACGCGGGCCTCTCACTGTTGCGTCCTCTCCCGCTGCGGAGCACAGGCTCCGGACGCGCAGGCTCAGCGGCCATGGCTCACGGCCCCAGCCGCTCCGCGGCATGTGGGATCTTCCCGGACCGGGGCACGAACCCGTGTTCCTTGCATCGGCAGGCGGACTCCCAACCACTGTGCCACCAGGGAAGCCCCGCCACAGGGTTTCTTATTGCTAGTCACGAAATTTTATAACTGTAGTTAACTCAGAGCGGAAGAGCTGGAAGGATTCTCAGCACTGGGGCAAAGGGCAGAGAATCCAGACGGAAAAACAAGTGTCAGTGTTACAGTCAGTTGGGGCTCAGTCTCATTCAGAAATTGAACAAGTATTTACTGAGTGCCGACTCTACCCCAGGAACTGGGCGAAGAGCTTTGCACACATAATCGCCTTTGAAATGTTGTGAGGGAAGGAATATGTGGAAAACGAATACAATGGAAAACTATGTAGCAGTGAAAATGAACGAACTAGAGTTACCAGTTACAAGCATCAGTGTCTGAATTTCAAAAACATGATATTCGGTGAAAGAAGAAATAGATAACATTTTTGTAAAGTTCAATCCAAGCAAAACTAATGTTATTTAGAAAAACAACATATATGGTAATAATATACAGAAAAGTAAAGGAATGAGTGGAGAAAAACAGAAGTTAGGCTCCTTGTGACCTTTAGGGAGGAGGGTAGGACACTCCTCCAGGGAAACGAAATGGGGAAGGGGTATATAGACACTTCAATAATTTCTTTTTTTTTTAATTTTTATTTATTAATTTATTTATCTATGGCGGTGTTGGGTCTTCGTTTCTGTGCGAGGGCTTTCTCTAGTTGCGGCGAGCGGGGGCCACTCTTCATCGCGGTGCGCGGGCCTCTCACTATCGTGGCCTCTCCCGTTGCGGAGCACAGGCTCCAGACGCGCAGGCTCAGTAACTGTGGCTCACGGGGCCAGCTGCTCTGCGGCATGTGGGATCTTCCCAGACCAGGGCTCGAACCCGTGGCTCCTACATTGGCAGGCGGATTCTCAACCACTGCGCCACCAGGGAAGCCCCAACTTCAATAATTTCTAAAGCTGAGGTAGGTTCACGTGTGTTTGTTTCACTATGATACATATTCAAGATATTCATATATTGTGTACTAGACTTATTATAAAACATTTTCTTTTCTTTTAACTTTTTTTTAATTTTTGGCTGCGTTTAGTCTTTGTTGTTGCACGCGGGCTCTCTCCAGCTGCAGCGAGCAGGGACTACTCTTCGTTTCAGCGCACAGGGTGCGTGGGCTTCTCACTGCGGTGGCCTATCCTGCTGCAGAGCACGGGCTCTAGGCACGCAGGCTTCAGTAGTTGTGGCACACGGGCTTAGTTGCTCCGCGGCATGTGGGATCTTCCTGGACCAGGGCTCGAACCCGTGTCCCCCGCATTGGCAGGCGGATGCCCAACCACTGCGCCACCAATAAAACATTTTCTAACTAAAATTTTTAAAGTGTGTTTGCATGTTCCATTTCATTATCTGTCAGGAGCAGAGCATGGATATACTCAAACTTGAAGAACCTTGAGTCTTACACACGCACACACAGACACACACACACACACACAAGCAAAGTAAACAAAGGACAACAAAAACCCAGTACACATATCTCGGGGCAAGATCAGTTATCAAATCCTTGCTTAGTATTCAGTGGAGGAACAAGAGCCCATTGATAACCAAAGTAGAAATGACAGTGGGGAAGGCTGAGGTTAGGGAGTTTTGCCAGGGGGAGTGGTGATGAGATGAAATACACCACTTTCTCTGAGTGATCCTTTGGCAAGAGGGTAATGCAAACCAGTGAACACGCATAGTCTCCCAACTTGGCAGTGTACACAGTCCATGGGTGTCAGTGGGCAAGAACAGTGGGTCCACAGCAAGCAGTAGTATAAGACATCAATTCCATAGGTCTGGATGGTGAGGCTGAGGGACTAGAAGAAGGTGGAGCCTTCTTCCTCTCTTGTTTGATGAGCAAAGAACATCTCTGATCTCTGCTGAGAGTTTGATTCAGAAAAACTGGTGCTTCAGAGGACTTTGGTCAGTTTTTCACTGAGGGGTCACCCCAGAGGCTTCCTGCAGGCAGGGGTAGCTCATTCCATTTGAGCTCCTGGTCAAGGCGCTGGAACTTTATGATACAGGAGTGGAATCTGGAAATGGCAAAGCTTAGCCATCTGAAGCTGCATAATACCTCCAAATATGAAACTACGCTGGGGTGGCCATGAACAACGTCCCAGCGAAAGTTCACTGACAATTAATCTGCATCCCCTGATAAAGTCAAGAAAAGAGAAACTAGAGTTTAAAAGTCCTGTTGAACATTAGTTAATATTGGGAGCAAATAGCTGGGCTCTAACCATGAAACTTCTCCCTGAGAGGCTAGAGTGGACGTTTGCCACTTTGGCTATTCAGTATTCTTTCTTCAATAACAACAACCAGAGTTTATTATGGAGAACCACATTCTCCTTTTAGTCCACATGGATCAGGTAAGGCTCTGTGCCTGACACTGGGGGTGGAACCTTACCAAGGCCTGGCCAATCATACACAAAATCACCCTAGCTACACTTCAAGAGTGTGTGTGTGATGTGGTGGTGGTGACCAGGTTGGTCCAATCAGAATGAATCCCAGGAGTTGAATGGAAGTTATTAAGTCTATAAGAGCTCTCTTTTCTGGCAGACTTGAACCCGGGAGGCTGTACCTTTGAAGCTACTGAGGGCCATCTTGCTACCTTGTATAGCCTGAGAATTTTGCTATTGGGAAGGCTAATGTTGTCTGGAACACTATATGCTCAGTTAGGGGTGACCTGACTTTGCAGTGTGGGGCTGATGGGAAAATCAGCAGAGCCTGTGATGGATCAATCAGAAGAGGCTGAATTCAGAAAGATGAAATAAACACCTGCAGCTTTCATCCTGATCTGCGTGCACACTATCCCTCCCCGCCCATCACTACCTGGTAGAACCTCAATCAAATCATTGTCTTCCTTCTTGGCTGGTCCAGTTTTCTAAGTTTTTGGCCTGTGATTTCTTCACAAGCTTTCCATAGACAGCTATGGCCTGTTAAAAAGGCTATCTTTCCTGCTTTGAACTGCTTTTGCACGATTGTCAGAAATCAGTTGAGCAGGCTTCCCTAGTGGCACAGTGGTTAAGAATCTGCCTGCCGATGCAGAGGACATGGGTTTGAGCCCTGGTCCGGGAGGATCCTACATGCTGCAGAGCAACTGGGCCCGTGCGCCACAACTACTGAGCCTGCACTCTGGAGCCTGCGCGCCACAACTACTGAAGCCTGCGCACGACGACTATAGAGGCCCGCATGCCTGGAGCCCGTGCTCCGCAACGGGAGAGGCCACCACAGTGGGAGGCCCGCACACTGCAGCGGAGAGTAGCCCCTGCTCGCCGCAACTGGAGAAAGCCCGCGTGCAGCAACGGAGACACAACACAGCCAAAAATAATAAATAAATAAATTTATTTTAAAAAATCAGTTGAGCATATTTTTGTGGGACTATTTCTGGATCCCCCGTTCATTGATCTATGTGTCTATCCCTCTGCAAATACTACACAGTATTGGTTACTACAGCTATATAATAAGTTTTGAAATGGAGAGGACTGACTGCTCCCATTTTATTACTTTTTTCAAAACTATTTTAGCTATTTTAGTTCCCTTATCTTTCCATAAAATTTTAGAATAAACTTGCCTATATCTACAAAAAAAAAAAAGGCTTACTGGGTTTTGATATGAATTGCATTAAATCTATCAATTTTGGGAGAATTAACATGTTTACTATTCTTTGTCTTCCAATTCATGAACGTGGTATATCTCTGCATTTGTTTAGATCTTTGATTTCTTTTACCACTGTTGTAGAGTTTTCAGTATACAAGTCCTGGACATGTTTTGTTAGATTTACACTTAATTATTTTATTTTTATTAGTGACTGTAAATGTGTTTTACTTTTTGGTGTCCACATGTTCATTGCTAGTATCTAGAAATACAATTGATTGTTGTCTTTATTTTGAATCCTGTGACATTATTGAACTCAATTATTAGTTCAAGGAAGAAATACTTTTTAATAAATTCTTGTGGCATGAGGCCTGAAATTAAAATTCAATATTGAGAGCTGTCTTAACATCTAGTAAAATTGAGAGGGCCTCAAATGGTCTAACAGCAATTCCCCACTACCTCTTCTCCCACATGTGAGATCCCCTAGCTATATGATCCTTCTTATCACAGGAACCAGACACAGTGCCTGTTTATTCCCGAGTAGCAGGCTTCAGTTCCCTATCAGCCCACTGAATTATCCAAACGAGCCCATCACACCCTCCTGTGGGAACCAGGGCTTGTCCCCACCCTCTTGTTACTACAAAGTCTGCCTCCCAAGCCCCTACTTGTTCACTCTGTTCCAAGTGTAATCCCCCACGTGGCCCTGCTTGGTGAGTGGTGTCCTCTCTTGGGCTGTGGGTAAATGTGACTTGTAAACTGCTGTTCATCCCATCTTTCAGTGTAGAACGTCATGTGTTCAGCCAATCCCATTAGTTTACGGAGGGAATCTCTCACTGATGGATTGAAGAATAGGTGAGTAAGACAATTGGCGTCACAAACAGGATGGTCTAACCTCAGCTGAGGACAGTTGGTCAGCTTTAACTACCAGCTCCTTTGCTACTTAACTGGTTTGTAAGGTAGCAGTTACTATCTGGGATGTAAGTACCAGTTGCTGGCCAGCTTGGGCTTTAGCTCCTGTTCTGTTATTTCAAATGGATGTTGCCATCTCTTCGCACCCTAATGTCTCATGCTTGCCAACAAGGCAAAAACTATTGTTCATTGACCGTATCCCAGATTGAGGTACCATCAAGGGTGCCTTGTATGTGATACGTGGTCTCTGAGGCTCCTACCTGAGACCAGTGACAACATAATGTCCTAACTGGTGGGTGTTTGAGTTCCACTGACTGGGCATGGGCTAGCTCTTTGGTCATTGTGTCTAGCCTGATAACCATCACTGGCTGCTTGGGGCAGCCATAGAGACTCTGTTTGGGAAGGTAACCCCCCACCCCCACCCCCCCGCCAACCACAGTCCTGGGGATGACCCCTTGTGTTGTTTGCAGAAAGGAAGGAGGCCATGACCCCAGGAAGATTTAAGAATGGCCCCTTGGTTGCCTCCTGAGTCATTGCTGTTCAGGCAAAAGTAGTGACCTTGTCCATCTCTCCTGTGCTGCATCTTCCCTTGGAGCAAGTTGTGTGCTCTCCTTACTCCTAACGGTTTTGAGGTGCACATCCATGGCAGCCCATGGCCCGAGAACTGATGAAAAACACAAAAGTGGGGGAAGGGCTTCCCTGGTGGCGCAGTGGTTGAGAGTCCGCCTGCCAATGCGGGGGCGCGGGTTCGTGCCCCGGTCCGGGAAGATCCCACATGCCGCGGAGCGGCTGGGCCCGTGAGCCATGGCTGCTGAACCTGCGCGTCTGGAGCCTGTGCTCCGCAGCGGGAGAGGCCGCGACAGTGAGAGGCCCACATACCGCAGAAAAAAAAAAAAAGTGGGAGGAAGGGGCATGGCAGGGCCCTTCACGGTGTGCTGCGCCTCCTGATTCTCTAGATCTATAGGCATAAAAACTTCCTCCAGGACAGTCATTTCTATATCTTTGTCTTACTATACCTGATTAAAACAAATCCTGGGTACCCTTGAAATACCTGGGATCCCACTAAATTTAAATATGGTAAATATTTTGCTATTATAGATTTGGCTACTAGGTTCCATTCAATGCCTATTTCAACATTCTCTCAGCCTGTTTGCCTTCACCTCCAAAGGGGCACAATACACTTTTACCTTGTTACCCACAGGGTAACTAAACAGCTCTGCTATCACACACTACCTTTGCAGACAAGATCTTAAATGCACCCACCTTTCTCCAGGAGTACAGGTATGACATTACCTTTGTGACATCCTCCTTTGCAGACGTTTGTTTGACACACTTGTTAAGGATACACGAGTCCACCATCTTTTAGTTCTGTCTGGGTTCTGGAGGCAACGTACTCCTGGTTTACAAATTTTACTTAAGCCCATTTATGCTGTTACTTTTAAATGAGCCCACCTTGAGTGGGGGTCCCTCCAACAACAGGCTCTAGAATCTGTCTAAATTAAAATCAACAGGCACTCCCCTTAGTGCCCTCAGAGACTCCTTCAGTGAAGCGGCTTTAGCAACTTCCCCTCCTGCTTCCTGGAGTCTCTGGACTGCTCATGATGTCTGTAAGTTGTCCTTGGGCTTCTGATGCAAGAAACTGCCCTCCTTGGCCCTGCATCACATACCATCAGAGCAGGAATTTCTGGCCATGCACTGGGCTCTTCTGGAAATAGAGTCTCTCCCAAACCCCAAGCTTCCATACCCAACTGCCCATTATTCCTTGAGTCATGGAAGCAACACTCCCACAAGCTCAGTAGGGTTATCAAAGACTCCTTGCTACAGGGTGGAGCCAAACCTGAGCCCTCTAGCACATCCTACCTGTAGGTGGGTATGGCCTCCCGTCATCAGTCCATTGCCAGATACCATGGAGCTGGAAGATGTTCCCCTCCCCCAGACCCTTTGGGATCAACCAAGTGAACATCAATGAGTTCATATACTTTATGATGTTGAGGACCACGTCTCCCTCTTGGTCAAGTGCCAACTTCACTGCCTGGGGAAGGACTTCACCTACTCCTTAGAATTCTCAGTCATCACCAAGGTTTAAATTGATGTCAAGCTATCAAAGAGTCAATTGTGGTATAAAGCCGTGAAATCAAGATTCACTGTTAAGCGTTGCCTTGACATCTGGCAAAATTAGAGAATAATATGCTCCGATATACATAAATCTGCATATATTTCTAAAAGGCCTGAGAGAATACAGATCACCAATGGAGTGGTTTCCCAGGCAATGAAAAGAGGAGTGGGACTTAGCCAGGAAAAGTGAATTTTAGTCTTTTTTTTTATTATTCAAACAGAAAGTCACAAAAATTATAATCATCCTCATCACGAACTTTCATTCTTAAAAATGTTATGCCTCTTGTACTTTTGGGCTGTTCACCCTTTTTCTTATATGAAGAGCATGCACTTGTGTATTCTATCATTTTGAACATTAACGCAAGTTAGTGTTTTAATTCCCCAAGATCTGCATAAGTACCTGCTCCTTGTAAAACATGAAAGCATTACAAAAACCATTTGAAGCGTCCCTTGATCAGCCTTCAACCCCACTCATGCCCTTTCTCACAAGAAGTAACCACTGTCTGAAGGTGGGTCAATATCTTTGAAGTCCTTAAAACACACTTTTTTTTAAGTATTCGTATTTTTATCAAGCAAAGTCAAAATACATGCCTTTTTCAGTGACTTGGTTTCTTAAAAGTGCCATGTTGTCTCTGGCTGAAGAATCATCTATGGCTTTGAAAGGTCTTTCCGCACAACTCCAGCCCTCTTGCCAGGTGACAGCAGCAAAGGTGTATATGTGGGCAAAACATCAGTAACAGCATTTAAAAGAAGATGCCCAGCGCTTCCCTGGTGGCGCAGTGGTTGGGAGTCCGCCTGCCGATGCAGGGGACACGGGTTCGCGCCCCAGTCCGGGAAGATCCCACATGCCGCGGAGCGGCTGGGCCCGTGAGCCGTGGCCGCTGAGCCTGCGCGTCTGGAGCCTGTGCTCCGCAACGGGAGAGGCCACAACGGTGGCCCGCGTACCGCAAAAAAAAAAAAAAAAAAAAAAGATCTATTTCTTCCTTTCTAATACCCAGAATGTTACCCATTATCTGTAGCACTTCATGACGTTGTTGTTTTGGTGTTTGAAAATACCCCAAGAAGAGGTTCCTCGTGAGGCTCTTGTCAACTTTTCCTTCTGTGTTACTTAGTAAGTTCATCAGTTTCTTCTGTACATCATCCAGCACTTCCTGTTGGACCTCATTTTGTTTTTTCAGATCTTTAATTTGTTCTTCCTTCAGAGTCAAGGCAGCATTCACTTTCTCCTGATGTCCTTGTGCCGATATTAGTTTTCCTTCTAGATTATCTGCAACTATTTCCATCCATTCTGCGACTACCATCCTCATGTTAGCTTAGCGCTTGTGCATACTACTTTTCTTGTTCTTGGGAAACAGAAAGCTGTAGCCAAATGTCATCTCTCTGCTTTGTGACAACATTCAGTTGTTCCTTCAACGACTCTATCTGCAAACTGGCTTGCTGATTTGCATTTTCCCTCGCATTGGAAGATAGAAGGAGCTTTTCCTCCAATGCAGTGACTTTCATTCTTAGTTTAGCTGCTCTGTCTTCTGCAGCCAAAGCTTCGCGGTTATGAGACACTTCTGATTCTACTGCGTGCTTATGCGATCTCTCTGGCTCCTGCTTTAAGTGTAGTTCTTTGTCGTGTAAATGTTGAACCTCACTCTGGAGGGCACAGTTTTCTATTTGTTTCTGTTTCAATGCCAACATGGTCTCATTTCTGGCCTGTTGAAACATAACAGTCTTTTCTTGCATTGATGTAACTGCATTTAAAAACTGACTTAATTCCCCTGTCTTGCCGAGTTCTGTTTCTTTCAAAAGATGCTCAAAAGCAAGCACCTTCTCCTTCATTGCAACGTATTCCAATTCTTTCTCTCTCCACATCATAGAAAACCACATCCTTGTCTCTTGATTTTGTTTCCTCTTCCCTAGATGTTTCTACTAATTTTTCATTTTCTTCTTTTAGTTTACACATATCCAGTTCAAAGTTGACGACTCTTTCCTTCAGGTTGATTACTCCCTGCCTCAAAAGTTCATTTTCACTCACTACATTAGTGAAATTTTCACTTAAAGAAAGTAATTCATCACTTTTTGCTTTGATTAAAAGCTCTTTTTCCTTAAGTAAGTTTTGCAAGTCATCTTGTTTCTCCCGTAGCTGCTTCATTTCTGAATCCATTTGTTCACGTCGTTTTCTTTCTAGTTCTGAACTGTCTGCAATGGAATCAATCTATGATTACCTTCCTGGAGTGCTCTAATCGTTGCATCTTTTTCCTCCGTTAATTTTCTTAACTCTTCTGTCTCTTCTTTGAGCAATTTAGAAGATTCACTCAATCCATCAGGTTTCATTGCCTTCAGAGAGGCTGCTGACTCGGATGTAAGTGATTCATTGGACTGTAGTAAAATAAGGTCAAACATCCCTGACAGAGTATCTTTGGTATTGCAAAGCTGCTCTAGGCTAAACTGCATTTGCACTACTTGCTTCTCCAAGTTTTTGAGTTTGATTTCATTCCCATCGTAAGTTTGATCAGGTCAGTATAGTTCATCTGTAGTTTAGAATTATTATCATTGTCAACTAAAACCCGTGCCTGAAGTTGTTGAAGCTCTGTCTGAAGATGGGGTGACCCACGCTGCATATTTTGTACAGTGGCCATCACGTGCTCTTTCTACTCTTCCATTATCTTAACTTGCTGTTTTAATTTATCACGTTCCTGTAGAAGCTCCTCAGACTGATCCATATTAACACCTCTCACTTCATCACCATTGCTGGACGTTTGCAGTATTGCCAGTAAAGTCTGACACTTCTGAGTTAAAGCATCAGTTTCCATATCTTTTTCTCGAATGATGTGGGACAAATTCTGCATCGTTTCTCTAAACATATCCTGACCACTGCTTTCAAATCTGGTGGAGAGTTTTGTATTTGCATCTTTGAGTTTCATGAGGTCTGCTTCTTTGGCAACAATTATATCCACATCATTCTCAAGTTTTCTCTTTTAAGATTGCTGTTTTCCCTAGTCTTCTCATCTAAAACAGCTAATATTTGTTCTCTTTCCAAAGCAGAGGCTCACAATCGCTGTTGACTCTGTCCATTATCTTGGTCACTGGAGGAAGCTGAAGATACTTTCATGTGAAGACACAAATCTTTTTGCTGGATAAACTGCGTTAGTTTACCAATCTCACCTTTGGACAGCTGATCAATCTGTTCAGTTAAAAGGGTATTCTTTTCAATTAGAAGTTTAATCTCCAATTTTTGTTCTTTTATTCCTTGTACTGATCTTTCAGTTTCGGCTTTAGATAAGTCATGCTTTTCATTTCCATTTTCTATATTAAGACTCTGAGCTTCTGTTACTTGAAAAGTATCAGAATGTTCTGTTGGCGTGTGCTGGAATTTTTCCAGTGGCTGGGTTTTGATTTGTTCTATTGCATTTTGCAAATTCTCCTTTTCCTCCCCTTTGGCCAAAAAGAGCTGATTGTGTTTAATATTCATTTGCTCATGTTGGTATTTGGAATTTTTCTGTTTCTGCTCTTGTAAAGATTGAAGTAGTTGCATTTTACTCTGGTTTTGATCTTCAATTATCTTTTGATGAGGTTTAACCTCAGGATTATCTTCAACTGTTCTCTCTTGAGATACCTCAGATTCTAGTTCTGTAACAGTGTCTAGAGTTTTAGGGTCAACCATAGGTGCGGTTTGACTGTGTTCTTCCCTCAGTCATTCCAATTCTTCTTTCAGGTGACTATTTTCTTCTTTCATGGATGCAAGCCTTGTATCTTTTTCCTCTATGGTTTGCTGTAAAATTTCCATTTTTCTTAAGGCTTGAGTATATTGATCTAACTTCTCCCAAAGCTGTGAACTTCCTTGAAGTTTTTCAATAATTTTTTTTTTCTCTCTTATGAGTTGTTTCAATTGCTTCTGCTCTTCTAAACTAGATGACAAAATTTCCTTAGTTTCTTTGTGCTCAGCAATCATCTGCTCAATATTCTTTTTGAGTTTTGATATTTCACAGTCTTTCTCTTGACTAAGTTTAATTAAACACTCATGCTCCAGCTGTAAGGCACAGCTGTCTGGGTTATCTGTATTTGACAGTTCTTTAATAGTTTGCTCATACTTCCTTTCTTCCAACAGTCTCTGTTCATCCTGAAAAAATTCTGCTTCTAACTGTCCTTTTTCCATTTTTAAATGAATTAAATTTTCTTTTTGCCCATCTAACTCTTTAGTAATGTTCACTTTATCATCTTCAAGTTAACGAACTCTCTTTTTCTCATATTCTAGATCTTGTTTTACTTTACCGATGATGCTGTCTCCTTCATCTTGTTGTTCTGTTTGCTGATCTTTCATCAAAACCACGTGCATTGTAGTTTTTGGTTTTTGCCTGTGCAACTCTCCTAACTCAGAAATCAGTAACTTCTTTTAAGTAGTACTCTCATTGACTTCTCCTTCTTTGATTTCCCAGTCACACCTTAAATGATGTACTTCTGAATCCGAATCCATGTCTCCTGTAGCTGTTCTTTTAATGAGTTCATATTCATTGCTCAATTTGACAAGTGATCATTGAAGTTCTTCCTTTTCTTTATTTAATAATGAATTTTCTTTTTCTAAAACTTGGACTCATTTTTGAAATTTCAGGTTCTCTTCCATGAGATCTTTATCCTGCTTTAAGCTACTCAATCACATTATTTCATTTTCAGCAACAGACAGTGGCTGTTGCTATCTGGACACTTCTTCCAGTGATGTACTCTGTGGAAGAACTTTTTCTTTTTCTGTCACAGCATCACTCCACTTCCTAAGAGAAGGTTGCAACTCACCTTCTTCAGTTCTTTCGTTCATTTCATTTATCTGGTCTTGTTCTCTAATGAAAGCATCCCTTTCCTTTTCTACAGAAGATAATTTTTTTTAAAGATATTTTACTCTAATCTCAAGTCCTTTGATTTTTTTTGGTGGACTCTAGTTTTTCAGCTGCTAGGACTTCAATAGCTTTTTGCATATCATGAATCATTCCCTCATAGTCCTTTAATTGTTTGTTTGTTTGTTTGTTTGTTTGTTTTGCAGTACACGGGCCTCTCACTGTTGTGGCCTCTCCCTTTGCGGAGCACAGGCTCCGGACGCGCAGGCTCAGTGGCCATGGCTCACGGGCCCAGCCGCTCCGTGGCATGTGGGATCTTCCCAGACCGGGGCACAAACCCGCGTCCCCTGCATCGGCAGGCGGACTCTGAACCACTGCGCCACCAGGGAAGCCCCTTTAATTGTTTTTGATGCCTGCGACTTATTTCTGCCAGTTTCTGTTGATGAACTTCCTGCAACACTGCTATTTCAAGTTGATGGTCATCAATTTCCTTATTTAGATTCTGTTCAAATTCCTTGATGGTATTTTGCAGTTTGTAGATTTCATTTACATCAAAGCTATAGATCTAAATGAAATGCTGTAGAAGTTTGAGCAAAATGTCTCCAATGGCTGACATCATCAGCCTCAAGTCTTAAAACTTCTTTTGACAATCTATTTATTTCTTGTTGTGACCAAATTAGGTCAGCAAAATCCATATCATCATCCTGGAAACCTAAAGCATGCTGATAGATATCATAACCCACTGAAGAGGGTACACGAGTTGAGGGCACAAGGCCATCCTCAAGATTTACTATCTGGGTGACTGACTGCACCTTTAGCAACTGATCCTTTAGCGCTATCTGCCTTGCTTTAAGAAGTTTGATTTCTACGTCTTTCTGGTGTAATTGATGTCTGTAACTTGCAGTTTGCTGCTTTCGTTGAAGCTCTGAGGTTTCATACTTCTTGTCTACATCACTACAAAGATTCTAAGTCTCTCAGCCTCTGATTTTAAGACTGACTGAGAGTCTTCAACCTCCTCTGTTGTAGAGTCAGGTACTTCTACATTTTCAGCTCCCTTCCTCAGCACATCTTTTGTGAAACTAGAAATGTGGCCTGTGAAAGATGCCACAGTACCACCCACTTGCCCCAGGGAATGGCCTAAGCAGGAGCCAAGGCCACCAAACTAGGAGGACATCAAAGCAGGTCATAGAACTGACCTGGTCCTCTCCGAAAAAAGTGTCCAGCACAGTCGGACAATCCCGCCAAGTGTCACTGCACTGCTGCCAGCGTGAGGTTAAGAATCAAAGCACAGTGAGGGGTTTCTAGGCAATGTGGGCTGCGAGGGCCCCTCAATGGCCACACTTGCCTGGCAACACCCAGGCCTGGCCTGGGACATAACAAAGGGCCCGTCTCCAGTGACCTGTCCCCTCTCGGGCCTCTGTTCATCCATGACTTCCCAGCGCTGGAGTTGGGCTCTTCTCCTCTCCTTCTGTGATTTTCCCAGTGCCCTGCACCACCTCGGCCCCCTGGACGCGGCCACCATCACAGCCGCACTAAAGGTGCCATCTCTGAGCTCCTGTTCGTAGAAAACACACTTTGCCTCTGATTTTTTTTTTTATACGGAATGATATGCAAGGTAGATTTTAATCAATAAAAGAAAAGCAGTACTAGAGTAATACTTTTTGAATAGGAGTAAAATATATTTAATTGCCTTTGACTTTTTTACTAAGTGGCATCACACTGTCCTGCAGCTTGTGAGTTTCACGCAACCATTTTTTTTCTTAAAAAAATCGAGGTAAAATGTACATAGTGACACGCATCCCTCTTAAGAGTACAGATAGGTGCATTTTGACAAATGTCTACACCTGTGCATAAGTACGGCCCTGCTAAAGACTTTGAACATTTCCGTCGTCCCAAAGCTCCTTTTCGGGTCCACCTCGGCCCTCCTCCCTCAGTTAGCCCTGCCCGGGTGTCTAGTCCTGAAGATGAGTTTTGGCGGTTCTTGGACGGAGTCGCACCGTCTACACTCTTTGTGTCTGCTTTGTCCACCGTGTGTTTGAGATCTAGTCTGGGAAGTGAGTTAAGTATCCCTCGGGCGGGCGATCGCTGAGCGAAAGCACGCCGAGGTCCGAGTGGACCGCAGGGCCCTGGGCGGCCGCGCGTCGCGAGGCCCGGGGACCGCCTGCGGGCTGGGAATCGGGCGGCCCCCGGGCCGGGGTCGGAGGCCTGGCTGCGCGCCGCACTGGGCCTGGCGCTCCTCGCCGGACCAGACCCCGCGGGCCCGGCGGGCGGCGCCGCTGGAAGTGACGCGACGAGGGCGGGGCCGCGGGCCTGGGGAGCCGCCGCCGCTGCCGCCGCCGCCTCCGCCTCGGCCGCGAAGCGATGTAGGAGCCGCCAGGCCGTCCCCCGTCCCGCCCGGCCTGAGCCCCGCGGGCCGCCGCCGCCGTCGCCATGAAGAAACAGTTCAACCGCATGAAGCAGCTGGCCAACCAGACCGTGGGCAGGCGAGTGCGCCGCGCCGGGCCGCCCGGGGGTTGCGCGGGCCGGGGGCCGGGGGTCACGGACGGGGGCCGGCCGGCTCCTCCGCGGGCCCGGCCGCTCCGGGCCCGGCCGCCGCCCCGTCCGAGGCCGGCGGGGCTCGGGGCCGGGGGCGGCGCCATGCCGCGGCCTGGCGCCCGGCTCTGGGCCGCCGCCTGGCCCCCGGAGACCGGCGGGGCGGGCCGCGCCTCCCTGCTCCCACCCCTCAGGGTCCCCACTGGCCCGCGAAGCATCGCCCTCCGGGGACTGGACCTGTCCCCTGTCTTTCCCACCAGGAGATCGAGCCGGCCCGGGCCGCCGCCTGCGGCTGAAACTCCGATCAGTGGTGTGTCCGAGGCTGCGGGGCTTGGGGCGGCATTCTCAGCCTTTCCGGGTCGCCCCGCTGCCGCAAAGCCTAGCTTACGAGTGTATGGTGGCAGTAAAGAAGTAAAGGGTCATTAAAGCCCAGCGGATCTGCCTAGTGAGTTTCAGAACGCTCTTTGAGAGAATTTAGAGGTGGTGCCGTCTCCAGACCAGGGGCGAATATGAACGGGATGGCTTGACATTTAAAAAGTTGGAATTGGGAGAAAAGGATTCTGGAAACGCCTAGTGCCAATTTAAAAGGAAATTACTTTTTTTTTTTTTTTTAAAGTCTTTCTCACTTTGGATTTGGAAGCACATCCTGCACGATATTTCTTTGGGATTCCTCGACTGCTTGACAAGCATTGATTCTGTAATGACAGAATAGACTAGAGTTTGTAGATGACCGGGCTGTTGGAACAGGACTGGTTTGTGGTTTTGAGAGCTTCTGGAGGTGATTGTCATGTGCTGTTTTATCTGGGGCGAATATTTCAAGGTCTTCCAGGGCAAGTTAGCTGTAAGGTACGGATTTTGCTGTTTATTCTGGGAAGAGATATGAAAGTGGGAATTTTTCACAGCTTTTGCTTCTTCTTTCGGCAGTTGAGTCAAAGGGGGAGTTTGGTTTGGCCGGAGCACGTGGGACACTTCTTTTTTTGTGTGTGTATGAAAATACTTTTACTTCCTCTTGCGTTTTCTAAATTTGCTCTTTACTGTTTCGTTTCCCTCAACTTTCTGCTTAGTTTTGTTGTTTAATTTTTTTTGGTACCCCACCCTGTTAGCTTGGTGTGCATTTATCCTATTTCCAGAGTTAATTCCTGTCTAGGCTAAAGCCTAGATGTGCCTGCTTTTCTGTTATTTGTGGGAGAATGATAGAAATAATGCTGAGAGAGAGGAAGGTAGACAGAGTATTAGTGACGGCTAATGTTTCAACCAAGAATCTGTAAATGAATTACAAGATAATTTCTGTGAATTTTCTGCCCCTCCTAGCGTTCTCAGTAACGTGAATTGTGGAATCAGTACTTAGTGAGTGTCAAAATGTATTTGTCAGATAGTCATTTTGGCCTGTTTGTACATTGTATCAGGCAAGTGATTTTTTTTTTTTTTTTAAACAAATTTCTGAGGCTTTAAATCTACAGAGCCGTTCAGGGAAGCTGTTCAGGGTGTCTCTGGCCCCTGCTTCCTCTGTAGCAGCTACTCTCTTTACACTTTTAAATTCCAGCCATACTTGCCTACTTTCAGTTTCCAGAGGAGGCTGTGCTTTCTTATGTTTTAGCCTCTACCTGGAACTCTGGGAAGCCTCTTTCATCACACCTGCCCTAGGCCACCTCCTGCTCAACCTTCAGGTCTCCTCATAAAGATCTCTGCCTCTAAAAGGCCTTCCCTGATGCTCCAGCATAAATTGGATGTCCCTCCTTGGTGCTTTCATAATTCCACGTAGCACCTGTTTTTGCATAATGTAATTGCCTCTTTACTTGCCAGCGTTCTCCATTAGACTAAACACTTTAAGAGTTTTTGCCCATTCTTCTTTGATTCCCAGGGACTGCTGTGGTTCCTATAACATGGTACATACTCAGTAAATATTGTTAAACGAATGTAAATCCAGTTCTCACTAGATTGCCCTGGTGGTGTGGGCCCAAGTATGGGAAAATGAGAATTGGATGGAGTAAGTGGTGTGACTCATCCTAGGACTATACTTCTGGCCTTGACCTTTGACTCTGTTTGAAAATCTTTATTGCTTGATGCAGTGGAAGCTGCAGCTATTACAGAGCTATTAAGGGTATGACAATTATGCACCGAAAGTCAAACTGTTTTTACTGGGGAACCTGTTGCTTTACTGCTATTGATTTCCTAGATATAGCTGTATTTTTTTTTCCACTTAAGTAATTGTAAAGGACTAGGGAGAGAAAATGGAGGTAGGAGAGAGCCTAGAATTGTTATTGGGCAGAAGCAGAGGGTTGGTGGGCACCAGAATCAGGCTTCTGGTCATATTTGGGTCAAAACAAAGGCTAGAAAGCACACACGCACTAATGAATGAAGTTATCTGTGTGAATGGCTTGCCCATAGTGTGTACTATCAGTTTGTAGAGTTCTAGGTGGTGTCGTGTGATGAAGTATTCTCTTCGCAAAATGAGGAACTTGTGAGTAACCCCACAGTGAGTTTCCATGGGATGGACATGTGGGAGAATTAGTAATGGCTGGAAGGAGTGAGTTCTCACGATGCAATTTGCTTACAAGG
Source organism: Globicephala melas (assembly GCF_963455315.2). Lineage (NCBI taxonomy): Eukaryota > Metazoa > Chordata > Mammalia > Artiodactyla > Delphinidae > Globicephala > Globicephala melas. The sequence continues at coordinate 19,138,235 of NC_083328.1, forward strand.
GGTAGATGAGTCTGTTTCAGAAGATGGTTTGTGTCCCATAGGGTCAAGGCTTAAGAGGTGTTCTCCTGATATGGGTGTCCCAAATGAGAGAATGAGGATGGTTCCTTTCGTCCCCCTGACTTTTGTTGATTCATCCATTCAACAGACACTTGTTGGCCCGAACTGTGTGCCAGTGTGTGAGGTATTAAAGAGTCAAAAGTGAATACGACACAGTTTCTGCCCTGAAGGAGCTCAGTAGATTTGTGGAAGAGATAGGCAAGCAAAGAAATAGTTATCTACCCTGAGCTCAGTGCTTATAGAAGGATGGCTAGTGCCAGTTCTTATTGGATGGAGAGAGGTAACCAAAAAACAGGAGAAAGTTTGAGCGAAGCCTTTGTTTCCATCTTCGAGCACTTCTTTCAAATTTCTCTCATATTGATGAGGTCTCTTTTGATTGTAAGAAAACCCAAATCAAACTGCTATAAGCGAACATGGGAATTTCTAGGCTTACATGTGCCCAAAGGATCCAAAAGGAGTATGGCTGCAGGTTGGTCTGGATCCAGGGCTTCCACTCTTTAGACAAGCTGTGTCCACAAGGAGAACCCCCAGCCCCACCCCCTTCTTCCAGTCTCGTCCCAGAGGGACAGAATATTTTTCTTCCAGTCACTGTTGCCAAAGACCCAAGATGGACTCTGAGTGCTTCTGACTGGGTCCCATGCTTTTCCCTGGAAATGGGTATGGAGTAAACCCTGTCTGAACAACAGGGACTGAGAGTTGGGGAAACCGGGGCGCTGGTCAGGAAACAAGAAACATCATGTCGTGTCTTTTGTAGTCCTGCTAAGAAAGATATTTTGTTGTTTGGAAATCCTTGATGCAGATAATGCAGTGGATGCAGGTGGTGATTTTGGGGAGGTGATGCCCTGCATGGAGGAAGCTGTACACAGGATGAGGAACTTGAGGACAGTTTAGTTATGAGGTCGAAGTGTCCAGGAGAAAAGGAAGCTGAAGGACTAACCAGGAGAGTTATTACCTAGGTGAGGCTCTGGGAGGGAGTGTCTCATTGGGTGTGGGTTTCTGCCTTGATTGAAGTGCTCCCTGGAGGTTCAAATGCTTTCCCAGATAGTTGGCTTTAGATAAGCCAAGTTTACAGACTCAAATGCCTAGAGGGGCCAGACTAGTAAAATAAATGAGTGACTGAGGCCAGGTAAGGGTTGGGGGCGTGCCCCCCCCCATGATCTCACCAAAGGGGCATGTGGGAATATGGCCCCAGAGTGACTCAATCTTTGTAGCTTTCCAGAAAAGCCTGAAATCTGGATTTTAATGAAGGTTAGATGGCATTTAGCGCAAAGGAGACAATCACCGTGATACTGTGCGGGGCTAAACAAAATATATCGGTGACCAGATTTGGTGTGTGGGCCACCAGGTGGCAGTTGCTTGTCTAGAAGGACCTGGAGGTTCAGAATCCCTATGATTATTTTTCTTTTTTTCCCTGTACCTTACCCTGATATTACTGCATTCTCAGTTCTTTGGATTTGTTGAAGAGCTCATTCTTTCCTTTACCTTTAAAAGATTTGATAGTACTAATCATCAACTTTTCTCTAGTTGGTTTAGTTTGCCAAATGCTGTACCAGACCACCTGGCTTGGTTCTCACCTACTGGCAATGATCATTTCTATTCTAGAAAGGGGGAAAATGACTTGCCATGATCGCACAGCTACTAAGTGGCCGAGGCACGACTTGGGTCCAGGGCTTCTGACTCTGGATCCCATGTGCTTCCCGACTACAGAATTTGGGCTGCCTTTTCACCAGGGAAGGATTAATGTTTATTAAAAGCTTTTGGTGCTTGTTAAGCCGCTGGGCTCAGTACTTTGCATAAATTATCTCACCGCATTCTTGCAGCAGCTCTAAGAGGCAATGTTATTTGTTCCTGATTTAATGATGAGGCAGCCAGAACTCGGAGAGGTCATCAGGCTAGTAAATGACAGAGCTGTGCATTCAAACCCAGGTTTCTGATTCCAAAGCAGCTATAAATCTCCACGTGGGCAACTCTTATGTGAAAAACCTGTTGTTTGAGTCGTGAGTGATGCCTTCGTAAAATCCTGAAGGCTGAGAGTTGGATGTTGCTCTAGTCCAGTGGCTCTTACCAAGGTATGGTTTTGCCCCCCCAGGGGACATTTGGCAATGTCCAGAGACATTTTTTGATTGTTGTGACTTGACTGGGGGAGGGGTAGATAGAGGCCAGGGAGGCTTCTGAATATGCTGCAATGCACCTGACAGCCTCACAGTCCAGGCTTATCTGGTCCCAAATGCCAAGGCTGCTGAGGTTGAGAAACCCTGTTCTAGTCCTTCCAGGGTCTGGACGTCTGAATTATCAAAACCAAAGCTCCACACTGCTTGCTTGCAGGCCAGAGATGTGTTCTCTTTGGCCTATTCAGTATTTATTTATTTTTTTACAATCATTGGCTCATATTTAAAAATGAGAAGTTTTCACATGAAAACCTGGATTTCCAGCTGCTTCTAAAATCTCGGAAGACCTGGCAGTGCCTAGCATCCCTCCCGAGCACTGGCATCAGGAGCTCAGCAGCAGCTGTCCCATCTGGGTGGGGCATGAGCCGTCCAGTCCCTACCTGGCTTGTTTTATTCTGTTACGTTCTTTGCCGACCCTCCCTGAAGGGCACAGGTATCTAATGACCTTCTACTCCAGGCAGGCAGCACTAATTCTCAAGGTGAGTCAAATACCCCTTACCCCCACACACCCCAGAGCAGTCCTCTGGTGCCACATTGAATCCATCTTGTCTCTCTTCCATGAGACAGCCCTTCCTGTGTTTGACAGTACAGACCATACCCTTACTTTTGCCAGCATCACATTCTACATCCCTTGCCTACTCTGCTGCCTCATTTTACTCACACTGATTTCCTCTGAACAGTAATTCTGAGAAAGGGGAGGTAGCTGTGCTCTGCTTCAGTCTGAGTGGATTCCATCCAGTCTCTCCATAGAGTGGGGGTGGAAAGGAGTCCGGTGTCTTTGCAGCTTCTTCTGAATCTGATCTTCTGTGGCCTTGTTATGTACTTTACATATTGTGAAATCCTAGAATAGCAAACAGGTTATTTATAGGTGAGTGAAAACCCATTGTTCACTGAAAAAAAAAAACAACCCTAAAAGGATGTGGCCATAAGCATCATTTTCACATATCATATGGAGTATGTGAACGCAGCATGTTACTCTAATATGGAATTACCTTGGTGCCAGTGATTGCCAGTGTGTGCATGGCAGGACCCCCTCCCCCACCCCGGGAATCAGCACTGGGGTATAGGGTCCTAGAGTCAGCATGTGCTCTACGCGTTCTTATCAGACTGGGATGGTTTTGCTTATATCATTCTATTTCTGTTTCTCAAGTGTAGGTAGATGCCATTATAATTAATCCAGTATAAATCCATTTAAAAATATTATTACACTTCTATCTGCTTTGTGTATTGTTTTCTTAAACGCAGATAGTAAAAGTATAACAGGCCCATGGTCCTTTATCTATAACCCCTGGGATCAGATGAGTTTCAGAACTCAGAATTTTTCAGATTTTAAAGAAAAGTAGGTACTTCCCTGGTGGCACAGTGGTTAAGAATCCACCTGCCAATGCGGGGGACACGGGTTCGAGCCCTGGTCTGGGAAGCTCCCACATGCCACAGAGCAACTAAGCCCGTGCGCCACGACTACTAAGCCTGCGCTCTAGAGCCCACGAGCCACAACTGCTGAAGCCCGCGAGCCACAACTACTGAAGCCCACGAGCCACAACTACTGAAGCCCACGAGCCACAACTACTGAAGCCCGTGCACCTAGAGCCCGTGCTCCGCAGCAAGAGAAGCCACCACAATGAGAAGCCCATGCACCGCAACGAAGAGTAGCCCCTGCTCACCGCAACTAGAGAAAGCCCGCGCCCAGCAGTGAAGACCCAATGCAGCCATAAATAAATAAAATAAAATAAATAATTAAAAAGAAAAGAAAAGTAATAATGCACATATGCTGTTATGTAATATCTCCAGTAGGGTCTGGGGCAGCAGCCTGTAATCATCATACATGTTATTATTTCCATAGCAAAATATATGAATGTATTTCACACTAAATGGAATCCTTAAAGATTAAAAATAGCTTCATGTTAGCTTAGGTCAAGTTATGTTGCCAAATGAGCTACAAAAAAACTTTTTTTTTTTTTTATTTCAAAGTGATAGATACGGGATTATGGACCTGTAATGTTCCTGGTGAGAGAGTCTGAACTTTTGCTTTACATAATGTCTCCCATATTGCAAAAAGTTGGAAACCACAATCATACTTTGTAAGCAGGGGTCGCAAATTCAAGTGCCAGGGCAATTAAAAGTAATAAGTGGGCTTCCCTGGTGGCGCAGTGGTTGAGAGTCCGCCTGCCGATGCAGGGGACACAGGTTCGTGCCCCGGTCCGGGAAGATCCCACATGCCGCGGAGCGGCTGGGCCCGTGAGCCATGGCCGCTGAGCCTGCGCATCCGGAGCCTGTGCTCTGCAACAGGAGAGGCCACAACAGTGAGAGGCCCACGTACCGCAAAAAAAAAAAAGTAGTAAGTGAAGTAGGAGATAGGTTCAAGGCAATAGGGGATGATGAGGACTGCAGTGGATTAGTGAGTACATGTTCATTTAAAGGGGAGAGTTGCTCTCAGCTCCAGCCAGTTGTTGCCATGGTGAAATGTGTGTCGTATAGTCACATCTCCTTATTGCTAATGATATTCCAGAATGCTGATTTCTTGATGTTTAATGTTGGCAACTAAAAAAAAAAAAAAAAAAAAACTGCGTAGGCCAAAGAAAATGTATCTTCAAGCTTTATCTGGTCTTGGACTGCCTGCTTTGATATCTAGTTTAGAGACTAATTCTTATGGTATGAAAGTTGGACAGTGGTGTTTTGGTAATGAACTTCTTCACTTCTTCTTAAGTTGGAGACCAAACATTTGTTCTGTCATCATTCATCATACTTAATGCACATGTTATATATGTTTTGAGTGTAAAATTCATAATAAAAGTGAAACATTAAGAAGTTGATAGACATTTTATTTTAGAATTGCCTTACTTTCCAGCCAGTGGGAAGTTTTCTTTTTCATCTATGAATCTGAAACTTTAAAGTTATTAATCTTGGGAAAGGGAATGAAAGCCCTAAGTTAAAATAGGAGCCTCTTTTTAAGTTAAGGGAGTTAATGGAGATTAGGCCATATGCCTCTACCGTTCCAGGACTGTAGTGACCCGAAGACATTGCCCATCTGCCCTTGTATTCGGACAAGGAAGTGCCCTTCATGTCCTCTCTTCTGAGGCCATTCCGCCTGGGTGATCTCAGCCCCATTAACTGCCACCACCTGGCTGATGCCTCAGTTTTATTCCTGTGGCCCTGGCATCTCTTCATCTCTAGATTGAACGTCTCCACTTAAATGTCCTGCTAACACCAAACTCATGAACTTCATCCTGAAATTGGCCTCCTTTCTCTGGATCCCCTAGTCTATGCTTTGGCAAACTTTGGCCTGCAGGCCAAATCCTGTCTACCTTCTGCTTTGTAAAAAAGGTTTATTGGAATGTAGCCATGGGCTGATGCAGCAGAACTAAGTAGTTTTAACAGTGCCTTCTAACAAGATAGCGCTATCATTTCACTTGCAGCACAGCAAGTAATGTTGCATGGCAACGCATGTCACTGTGCGCGACATGATGAATGCCATGTCTCACCGTCACCCTAGTAGCACTAGACATTGTCTTTTTAAAATTTGCTACTTTAATTTTTTCCACTAAGGTTGAAATGACCATTGTCCCTATATTCATATTTCCTTATATGTTCAAGTTTTCTGTATGTCATTTGTTTATTTAATTGCCATGGAATTAATGTTCAGTTGTCAATTTCACCATTCAGTTACCAGTTCAGCTCAACTGGTAACTATTGAGAACCTGTCTATTGAGAACCTGTCAAATGCTAGCGTCTGGGGTTAAAAAAAAAAACTGGTTCCTAGGAACTTGAGTGGAAAGATGGACATACAAGCAGATAATTTGAATATAGCCAAATGTACCTATTCTAACATTTCAGGTGTTAATAATGAAATGCTAATGCCATATCTTGATTTATTCATATATTTTAATATAAACAAGCTGATATTCTTATTCTCAGATACATTACTTAATGAAAGCAGTTATGGAATCTTGAGAGAGCATGTCTATGACTAGGTGCAGATTTGATATAAGTTTCAGAAGATAAAGCAGATTCTGTTGAAAATCTAACCCTGTGATTTATATAAGAAACTGCTTTTGAGTAGGTAGAGCCTATTTGTAGCAAATGATGTGAAAACAATATTCAGTTCACCTCAGCCCTCCAGGTTGTAAGACTTGTTTCCTGTGTCCTAGTATTTCACATTAATTACCGCTTATTGATTATTTGCATAGGCCACTTCCTTTTAATTAGTTCTAAGATGTTTCTCTTCCTCTCCTTTCCCTCGGTTCTTTTTTAGGTGTCTTATCAGAGATACCTTTTGATCTAGCAGTCAATTTGATCTCCCCTTTAATGTTTCATTAGCATTTCTTCTATGGTTTCTCGGTGTTCTTCCACATGGGTTAGCCAAGTTTATGTTTCCTAAAGAGTTTAAATGATAAATTGTAGACTAAGTAAACAGGTGCTCAAATGAATACAAATATTTAAATATATAAATGTTCAGAACTGACAGAAATTCTTGTATGCAACTACCAGCTACCTGTCACCTAGCAGCGTGAACATTTACACATCTACCAGCTTGGATTTCATGTGGTCATTGGATACTTTCAGATGCATGGGCTGGAGTGGCCACTTAAACCCATGCGCAGCTGTACCTTGGGGAGATACACCAGAGTATTTCTACTTCACTAGCTACAGTGAGTGCTAGGATAGATGGAGCATGGACTCAGGCATGGGGGCTCTGAGATATGCTTTCGGCTCAGTGAAGGCACCTCTGACATGTGACACTTTAGCAATCTCGATAACAGGCAGGCAGGAATGACAGGTGATTAAGAATTCCAAGAGGGAAGAAAAATTCTTAGGGGAAACCTAAAACCCTGAAAATGTATCCTTTAACTTAATATTTTTTTGTCTATAAATTGGAAAAAGACAACTATATCTGACTCTTAACAGTGGAAAAACTCTATCCAGCTCTTATTTTCGAATTAGATATTGAAAGGTTATTAGGTAGTGAAAAGTTGTGTGTGGATCCACATGTTCTCAAGTCCGGAATGACTGTGGTATTTAAATTCACAAACCCCTGGATGCATTTCCATCCAGTTGGAGGAGCAAGTTGGTTCCTCAAAGCTTTAAGAAGTCTTAAAACCAGTATATTCAATTTTCTTTGCCTCGTGTAGCAAAGATAGCCATCTTCCCCCTAATAGACAATTTTGCTGTACATTGAAAGTCTATTGAGTCATCATATTTAACAGTGTAACTTTTAGTTTCTTTAATTTTCATTATACTTGTTCATCCCCTCTTATAACCTTTTCAATAATCTCACTGCTTTTGCGTTTTTGGACATGCTAGGATTAATAATAATCCCCAAACAATCCCAAGGTGGCAGGACTAAAATACATGATCACCCATGACCATGAACACCAACTTTTTGGAGTCGGGCAGTATTGATTGGCTTTTGTTCTCCTCTGTGGAAGACCAACATTAGAAAGGCTTCTGTTCCAGTTTTGGGGGGATCATGGTTTGAGGACTACTGCAGTGGAACTGGGGAGCCCTTACATGCAGAATGTTGAAAAAATTAAGTGGGTGCTTTAGGAAGACAAGTCTGGCAGCAGGTGGAGTTAGGATTGCAGAAGAAGAAAAAGAGGAGAAGGTGAAAGGAGACTAGCTAGGAAACTATGGCCACAGGCTGAGAGAGGTGGTGGCAGCCAGAACTAAGACAAGGGCATTGGAGGTTGACTTGAAAACATACTTAACACCATGATGTTTGTGGTGAAGAGAAAAGGTGTATGATTAGGTGTTATTTACAGAAATAGGTAACACCATGATTCTTCACTTTTCCATTGTTTTATAATGCTTCTCTTTTTTTAAGCATGTAATTCATATATCTACTTTTTTAGCTGGACTTTCTATTCCATTGATTTATGGCTTTAGTGTGTGTGTATGTATGTGCACACCAGTACCACACTGTTTTACTAACTGTTGATCTGTAATGTGTTTTAAATCTGGTAGAGCTGGTTCCCTTCAGCTCTTCTTTTTCAGTTATTCTTTCCTGTTTCTGTCAAAAAATGAATTTTGGTGTCACTTATTTTCTAGTTCCTAGAAAAATTCATTTAGGATTTCGATTAATTTGGAGCTTACTTATCCAGGTAATATTTTTTGGGTGCCTGCTATGGGCTAGGTCCTGAGGATACAGAAATAACTAAAACCAAGGAACTATGGTCTAGTAAACCTGTGAACTAGACCCTGGGGAGAATTGGTATCTTTACAGTATAAGTGTGGCACATCTCTTGATAGACACAAAGCTTTTATGTGTTTCCTAAATATTTTGCGGCTGTTGTTGAGAATAGTACCTAATTAGTGTAATTGGTAAACATGGGTGATATTGATGTTTGTATATAATTGTTTACTTTACAACTTCTTTAGCTACAATTGATAATTTTATTACTTCTTTGACTTTTCTGTGTATACAATATTATCTGTGTTATGTTTCTATTCTTTTGCTATTATTCAATGATTTCTTTTTCTTCCCTGATTTAATTGGTTAGACTCTCCAAAATAATGTTTAGCCTTATAATTGTTTATAGCAATATTGTGTAAAGGGCATGTGATTGCACCCCTATTGGGCATTCCAGAAACATGATAAGGAATGCTTAAATCCTGCTAAAATGCAAATGCCTTCATCTGAATGGTACCCAGTGGAAACCAGCCAGCATTTGCCCTCTCTTTTTTGAGCCGCATACCTTTTAGTATGTCTGATGAGCCTTTATTCTGTCTTAGTCATAAGATTGGCAGGTGACCTTAAGGGCAGAATGCTGACTTGTAGTGGCCCAACTGTATGGAGGAAACAATTGCCATACACTTGGGCTGAGGAAGGACTTGGAAGAAAAAGTTGAGAAATGGTGAGAGGAGTTTCAGTGGAGCATATGTGACTTGTCAAGTGGCCAGCAGGTCACAGGGCGATGGACTTAATTGTAGTCTCTGAATATTAGAGCAGTCTTTAGGAATAGAAACCTTGCTACCCATAGATTTTGATGGAGCTTCTAACAGTCCTCTCCCCAGAAAAAAATCTCCGCAAACACGTACTTGCATATAACTTCATGGACTTCACAGACATCCTCAAGCCCATGGATTAAAGAAAATCTATCTATATGGTCTGCGGCTCAAGAAGCCTACTGGTTATTGGAGAGATGCTGGGCTGCAGTTCCTGGGCTGTGAACTGGTCTTAATGTACAGATGGGTCCCTCACGTGTCTGTTTGTGTGTGTTGTTCTGCTAGTCTCCAAAATATACACTCAAGGTCTCTCTGAGAGCCTTCCCCACAAAAAAACAGAAATCTGGTTCTCTTAATGATGAGATGTGGTGAGCACATCAAATTACTTTCCCTTAGTATAAATCAGCTTGTTGGGCAGTTTGTTAATTCAGTTATGTTTTCAAAACTTTTAGATGAGGGCTTAAGGAAACTAACATTGCTTTAGGACAGTTGGGATATAGTAAGAGGTATGCTGGACTCCAGTCTGAGGGAGATCCTGTCTATGCTGTTCACTAGCTCTCTTTCTCTGACCTTTGCCGAATCAGCTTCCCTGCTGTGTTGTCCGCCCAAGAGCAAGCCCTGGTATGTTTAGGAAGTTGGCAGGTGATAAGGACAGTAAGGAAACAGTATGAGACAATAGGTTAGTATTAGGAAGAATAGTCAGGTGAGATTTCACCTCACCACTATATGCCAAGATAAATTACAAACAGGTTAAGAGTTTCACGTAAAAAAGCCATAAAATAAATACAAGGAAATATGGAAATTACTTCATGCTCTGGCTTACAAATGCAGAGAATGAACAATAAAAGATAACCTATAGATTTCACCACATAATAACTAAAATTCTGTCTGTCATAGATCATCATTAAAATTATGACAAATGATTAACTGGAAAAAATTGAGAGCAACCACAACAGAGGGTTAATATCCTTAATGTATAAAGCTTTCTTATCGATCACTTTAAAGAACTGTTCTGTCATAAGCAAATCCCATGAACAGAAAGTCACAGGTGAAATACAGATGACCAGTAAATATGTGACTCTTTTTAAAATTACAAGGAATCAAAGAAGCACAAAGCTTCGAGACTCCATTTTTTATTTACCAAATTGGCAAAGTTGAAACTAATGCTGTGTTCCTGCCTTGGTAGAGGTGAGGAAGCCTGTGTCATGCATTGCTGGTGGAAATGCAAAGTGGCTTTGTTTTCCAGAAAGAAATTTGCCGTCGTGTTTTAAGACCAACTTCAGTGTCGGGGAGGAGGGATAAACTGGGAGTCAGGGATTGACGTATACACAGTACTATATTTAAGATAGATAAGCAACAAGGACCTACTGTATAGCACAGGGAACTCTGCTCAATATTCTGTAATAACCAAATGGGGAAAGAATTTGAAAAAGAATAGATATACATATATGTATAACTGAATCACTGCTGTACACCTGAAACTGACACAACATTGTAAGTCAGCTGTAGTCCAATATAAAATAAAGATTAAAAAAAAAAAGGAACCACTTCAAAAGTCTTAGGCCTAATTCTCTGTCCACCACCTGACTGCAGTCTTGCTCTCAGATTTCTCTCCCATCCAGTTCCTCCTGCCCTGGATGAAGTCCCCTTCGTCCTCCGACCTAAGTCCATAAAGCCTCTCTCTATGACATCACTTTCGGAACTCTGTCCAGCTGGCCTTTTCTTTTCACCTATTCTGCAGAATATGAGCCTGACTCCTTTATCTTCTTGGCATCTTCACTCTGATACCTGGGATGCAGGGTGTGACCTAGAAAGATCATCCAATTATGCAAGTTAGGGCTGCCAAAAGTTTATGGCCTCCAAGCTCAGCTGGGCTTTTAATACTGCATTCCAGTCCTTGGCTGAGTTTCCCATCCCATTTTCCAAAGTGCCTTCGCCAGACTTTTACTTTTCTCAAACCCACTCCACCCTGCTCCAGACACACCCACTCTCCTCAGATGACATGCCTCCTAATTTCCAGAGAAAACTGGATGCTGCCCCCAGTTCTCGGTCCCTGATGCTCAAGCACATCGTCTTCGTGCTCATCCTTGCTGCCCCTCTGTCTCCTTCAAGGGGGCTTTTCCTCATACTGGTCTTCCTCTGTCTGCTCTGCATTTTCAGCCTCACCCTCTCCACTGGCTCTTTCTTCTCAGCTGCTAACTGTGCTCAGGTTTTTCTGAGAAAGCTTTGCCTCTGCCTCTCCCACCTCCGCCCTGCATCTTGGCTTCCAGTAACCGTTCTCCTCATACTTTCCTGTCCTCTCTGCCACTGTTTGCATTTTTAACCAGTCACTCTACCTTGCTTCACTGCCAGCTTCTTCTCTGCCCTCCCAGGGGGCTCCTCTTCTGTTCCCTGCTTTGGCTCCTCTTCCATTGTGTGCACAAGTCTTCTGTCCTCGGCCTCCATCTTCCCTGCAGGATCTGCATTCCAAGTGAACTCCCCCAAATCCATGTTTGCTCCTCCTCTTTACAGGATGCTCTGAATTTCCCATCCAGGCGCCTCTTCTGTGCTTCAGAACCGTACATCAAAAGACACAAAGGACGGTTCCACCTGAGCATTCAACAGACCCGTTAAACTCAGCATTTCTGGAGCTGCCCGCCTTGACCTGACCTTCGGATCCTCCCAAATCTCTTTTCTAGGTGAAGAGCTTTATTATCCAGCGAGTCACTCAAGATAGAAACCTGGCGATCATTCCTTCTCGCTTCCTCCCCACACCATGTCACCAAGTCCTGGTCACTGTACCTCTGCAAAAGCTCCCCGTCCCCTCTGCTTGCCCACTGCTTTCTCACTTGGTGGCCAGACCCCCATCTTTCCTCACTTGGATCTCATATATTTGGGTCTCTTAATGTTCTCCTCACCCTCCAGTATGTCTTCTCCCTCAGGCATGTTCCACGTGGTTGCCAGAAAGATCCTTCCAAAGAAAACTCATTGTGATAATGACAGCTTACATGTATCTGAATGCTTACCGTATGCCGGGCACTGTTTCAAGTGCTAGTCATATACCGGCTCATTGAATACCCAGCACAGTTAGTACCGTATTATTCCCTTTAACAGGTGCGAAAACAGAGGCACAGAGAGATTCAATAACTTGTCTGAGGTCACAGAGCTAGTAAGTCTGTCTCCAGAGTCTATACTCTTAACTACCTATGACAAAACAACAACAGAAACCATTTGGGGGGCTTTCTAGGAATGAGCACCTTGCATATATTATCTCTTTCAATCCTTTCAAGTCTCCAAGTTAGAAACTCAGTATCTCCATTTTTACAGGTGAGGAAATAGAGGCCCAGAGATGTGAAGTAACCTCATAGTTACACAACTTTTAGATGGTGGAGAGGGCTTCTTTTTTTTTTTATAAATTTTATTATTTATTTATTTATTTTATTTTTAAATTTAGTTTTATTTTTGGCTGCGTTGGGTCTTTGTTGCTGCGCATGGGCTTTCTCTGGTTGTGGCGAGCGGGGGCTACTCTTCGCTGCGGTGCGCGGGCTTCTCATTGCGGTGGCTTCTCTTACTGTGGAGCACGGGCTCTAGGTGCGCGGGCTTCAGTAGTTGTGGCACATGGGCTTCAGTAGTTGTGGGTCACGGGCTCTAGAGCGCAGGCTCAGTAGTTGTGGCGCATGGGCTTAGTTGCTCCACGGCACGTGGGATCCTCCTGGACCAGGGCTGGAACCCGTGTCCCCTGCATTGGCAGGCGGATTCCCAACCACTGTGCCACCAGGGAAGCCCAGGGTGGAGAGGGCTTTGAGCCCCAGCAAACTTGGTCCAGGTTGTCACCCTAAACCACCTCATCCACACACAAGGGCCGGGCGGGGGGTACCTTCTGGACTCACAATTTTATGTGCATTTTTCTGTTCTACTTTCAGAATTGTTGGTGGCAGATGAGATATGCATGTATGAGGTGGTCTCACTAATAAGAGCATTTGTGGTGTTAAGAAAAGACCAGTTTCCTGTTTGAATGATATCCAGATATGATGAAATGTCACACTTGCCCAGTAATGCCGTAGAAATTCCTATGCTCGTTTAAAATTCTCCATTCCGACTGCTCCCTCTCTGCCTTTTTATCCACTGATTTTGTAATTGGGAATTTTTATAAACTCTTAGTGACACAACTGTCATAATAACATGTGACAGCACAATGGATTGAACGATCGTCTCCACTAGTAGGTTCCTAAAATTATCCGTGGGAGGGAAATTCTCTGCTGAGGAGAGGAACTTAAGACATTACGGGAGACAGTTTAGTTTAAGACGATTGGCTGAACACGTCATTTATTTCTTAAAATCCACTGAAATGTTAGAAGAGATTTTTAAAAAAATTTTTTGGAAATTAAAAAAGAAGGCACTGAAAGCCATTCAGAAAAAGTCCCAGGTGACTTATTGAGTAGTAAGTAGCTCCACAGACTAAAGCAAGTGCAGTTTTATTTGTTCATTTGTTGTCCAAGGCAGGACAATAGTATGTAAAAAAAAACCCTCAGAAAAGATATTTTATCCACTAAAAAAAAAAAAAAAAGACTACTAACAGAAAGATACAGGGTTCTTGGAAGTTAAAAAATATACTGCTCTCACCAATTCATAAAAAGCCTCAAGGGACTAAAGAAATAGTCTTTAGAAAAGAAGTAAGAGCAAGTTTCTATGTTCTTTCATTGTCCAGGACACAGGACTCCCCCAAATTTACATCAACAGGAAGAGCAATAATGAAACAAAAAAGAGTTATTTACTAGGTCATTACAGAATTGGACGAGCATCCTTCCTCTTCCTTCAAACTTCCATCCCATTAATATGAATAAATTATATTGATCTTCACCCAGAAAGACTGCCACCTTTTTGCCTTTCTGACAACCATGAAGGTTCTTTCCGTTAACCAAATGGTTCTTAACTGGGGGCAGTTTTGCCCCCCGCCACCCCGACATATGGCAGTATACCAAATGGTTACTTGGTTGTCACCACTGGGATAAGGGGGATGCAATGCCGCTGGCTTCTAAGCTGTAGGAGCCAGGGCCACTGTTAACTTTCCACAATGCCCAGGACAGCACCCCCAGCAAGAAGGAGTTATCCAGACCAAAATGTCAGTGGTGCCAAGGTTGAGAAATCATTAACTCTAAATTGCCTAGCACACTTGTAGCCAAAACTTTTACTTTATCTCCCAAGACCTCAGAGACATAAGAAGTTAAAATCTGAAAGCTGAAAACTGGCAGTCTTCTTTACGTTAAACTATCCTAATACTTTACTAGAAAGTAGATGAAATCTCTAACATTTCCCTGTGCCTAATCTGCCTGCACGGTGAAACTAGGGTGTGACATTAAGTTTGACATTTAGCCTGGGGCAAAAATCTCCATAGTTAGAGTCTCTCTGCCACTCTGTCATTATCAGTCTGTCTGGTTCTCTTTCCCAGGGAGTTTGGGTGCAGCCTCACAGTGCCTCTCTGACTGCGGCTGCAGAGAGCCATGACTAATCGGAGTTGGCATGGGAAGGAAGAGCTCAGAGCTTTCCCCACCCCAAACTGGATCAGCAGAGATGTCTTGTGCCTAAGTTCTCTCCATCTCCCCTTGTCCTCCCCACTGCAATACTGTAGTGAGGTCTTCAGAAGATGAAATCTTTTTAACCTTTGTATCTCTAAAAATGTCTATTTGCCTTCATCTTTAAGGAATATTTTCATTTGATGTAAAATTGTTGGTTAACGGTTTTTTCTCTTACCACTTTAAAGATGTTATTCCATTGTCATCTGGTTCTAGTGTTTCCTATTACAAGTCAGCCATCATTCTTATTGTTGCTTTCCTGTATGTGAAGTGCTGTGCTTTTGTTTTTTAGATTTGAAAGCCTCTCACGCTTGTCCCTTCTCTCTCTCTCTCTTTTTCTTTTAACTTTTTATTGGGATATAGTTGTTTTACAATGTTGCATTAGTTTCTACTGTACAGCAAGCGAAGTGGAGTTCCCTGTGCTATACAGCAGGTTTTCATTAGTTATTTGTTTTATACATATTATTTTATATATGTCAATCCCAATCTCCCAATTCATTCCACGACCACCCTTCCCTCTTGGTGTCCATACGTTTGTTCTCTACATCTCTGTCTCTATTTCTGCCTTGCAAACTGGTTCATCTGTACCATTTTCTAGATTCCACATATATGCGTTAATATACAATATTTGTTTTTCTCTTTCTGACTTCACTCTGTATGACAGTCTCTAGGTCCATCTACTTCTCTACAAATGACCCAATTTCGTTCCTTTTTATGGCTGAGTAATATTCCATTGTATGTATGTACCATATCTTCTTTATCCATTTGTCTGTCGATGGGCATTTAGGTTGCTTCCATGACCTGGCTATTGTAAATAGTGCTGCAATGAACATTGGCGACCTTGATCTTTTTAGGTGTGTTTTTCTTTGTGTTTATCCTGCTTAGAGTTCTCTGAGCTTGGATCAGTGGTTTGATATTGTTCAGTAAATTCGGAAACTTCTCAGCCATTGTTTGTTCAGTATTTCTTCTGTCCTATGTTCTTTCTTTTTTCCCTCAAGCACTCTAATTACATATGTGAAACACTGATATTGTCCCATAGATCTCAGATACTTTGTATCTTAGCTTGGGTAATTTGTTTCAATTTCCAGATCTCTGCTGAAATCCCTCATCTACTCATGCATTCTGTCCATCTTTTCCACTAGCTCCTTTAATGTATTTATCATAGTTGTTCTAAAGTCCCCGCAAGATAATTCCAACATCTTGGCTGTCTTTGGATCTGGTTCTGTTGACTGTATTCCATCTTGATAATGCATACTTTGTTTCTTTCCTGTGGTAAGTTTTGATGTGTGGAAACTGAGAGTGTGTGCCTCTTCTGTCAGGCCATTCGTATGAGGACTCAAGTCAGTCTAGTCTGTTGCTGTGTGACTCCAGGCTTTGTTGTTGCTTTTGATACACTCAGCTCACCACTGACTTCAACTTATTTGAAGGTGGGATGAAAATTTCCCCTCTGGCAGAGCTTGTCTAGCTCAATTTTCTTGCTTATCCCCAAGTTTAGTAGGACTGGTGTGCCTACATCAAGAGAGCTTTTCTCAGCTCTCCTGCCCCTCCCTGTGGTTGAGGACCACAGCCTGATACTCATGTTATGGCCCAAAGTCCTGCAGGTTTCTCTGCTTTCCCCTGCCCTTGAGCAGGCTCTGCATACCTGTGCCTTGTGTGGCTTCAGGGGGGATGTGCCCGCTCTCCCGCTGCCTCCCTCAGAGGTGGACTGCCACCACCTCCCACTCTGTATGAGGCCCAGAGTACCAGAAGGTTTCTCTGGTTCTCCTGCTTTGCCCTCGGACTTCAGCAGGCCCCTGCACCTGAGCTAAGCTGGGCTCTCCCCCAGCTCTATCACCTTGTGTCCATTCCTCTCATCCCCTCTCTCTTAACCTCACTGCCTTAATGTCCTCTTCTCTATCTAACACCTGTGCTTCGAACTCCAATTCATCTATTAGGCCTCAAAAGCCATTGCTAGTTTCAGAAAACTTTCCTGGTATCTTCAATCTGCATTAGATGCCCTCCCCTTGCTCTGTAACCATTAGTAAGTTAATTAACTTCTCTGTTCCTAGGTTTCTCATCTGTAAGATGTATATAATCATAGTATTGATCTCATCATTATCTTGAGGATTAAATGAGTTAATACTTGTAAAGCACCTGGAAACAAGACGTTAAGAACAGGATCTCTGGAATGAAATTGCCCGGATTCAGAACCTAGCTATGAAACCTTGGGCAAATCACTTCTCTGTTCATCCATTTCCTCATCTGTAACATGGAGATGATACTCCTTACCCCACAGAGTTATTGTTGTACTTTTAAGGAATTAATTCATTCTTTTTTTTTTTTTTTTTGCTGTGCTGTGCGGCATGAGGCATCTTAGTTCCCTGACCAGGGGTTGAACCCGTGCCGCCTGTAGTGGAAGCTCGAAGTCCTAACCACTGGACCACCAGGGAAGTCCCTTTAAGGAATTAATTTTTTTTTTTTTTTTTTGTGGTATGCGGGCCTCTCTCTGTTGTGGCCTCTCCCGTTGCGGAGCACAGGCTGCGGATGTGCAGGCTCAGCGGCCATGGCTCACGGGCCCAGCTGCTCCGCGGCACGTGGGATCTTCCCGGACCAGGGCACGAACCTGTGTCCCCTGCATCAGCAGGCAGACTCTCAACCACTGCGCCACCAGGGAAGCCCAGGAATTAATTCTCAAAAGCACCTAGAACAGTGCTAAAGCACATGGTACAAGCTCAATAAATATTAACTGTGGTGACGATGACAGACAACCACCCCTCTCAGAGTGCCCTGTGCTCCCCCGTCAGAGCATTCACTGCACTGGAGGTAATCGTTTATTTTCCTCGATAGTCCTCGAGCTTGTCAGGGCAGGGGCTGTATCTCTTACTCATAATGGCTCATGGAAGGAAACCCAACAAATATTTGTTCAATGACTAACCACATGGAAAGGTTAGTGGCAAAGTATGCATGACGGCAATCTGCAGTTGGACTCAGTGATGGGCCGCAAGCTCCACTCAATTAACATTTCATTTCAGTACAAGCCTTCTGAGTAAAAGCCTCATTTGAAAAAATCCATTGTTTATTTCGAGTCATCCACAGCATCCTTTCACCCATCAAGCTGTAGTGTTGGAACACTCTTGCCTTTGACCTTCAGAAAAGGGCAAGTGAAGATTGATGGTGTTCTCCACCCAGAATCTATCTGTCATCCCTCAAAAGCAGCTTCACCCCAATTTTCCAGGTGACTGATTTTTTCTTCATTTTGTGCACCACGCTAATCATGGAACTTTCTGGGCTACATCTGTGATGCGTATTCCTTGTAGAAACCTAAAGGGTCCACACTTATCCAAATTCTCAGTATTATATGCCTTTAAAAAAAATCGATTGTTTATAGAGATGCAGTCCTCTATTTGCAAAGCACAGTTTTGAAGGTTTCAAAATATTCTCTCATTTGCTGTTTTATTGTGGTCTTTTAAAAGTTGTGGGAGATTGTTGATTCAAATATAAATAAAGTGAGATACAGGAAGGTCAAGAGTGTGTTTTTAGATCATTTGGTTAGTTTGTGGTACAGCTAGGACCAGCATCTAGCATGAAAATTAATTCAGAGAGACTCAACTTTGGTTAATGATCTTGAAACTGCTCTCTTCTGAGGGTCCAAAGACTTTTGTTTCATTATGTAATTTATTTAATGGGTGTTTGCCTCAGTTTCCACATCCATGAAATAGGGATAATAAAAATTGCCCCATAAGGTACATGTAATATAAGCAAATGAAATAATATATGTGAAAGTGCTTTCATTTTTTTTTAAAAAAGAAGAAATAAATGCAAAGTCTTACTTAAGTTTTAATTTAATTTAGTTTTGGAAATCTGGAGATTTAAGTTGGTTATGATCCATGAATTTTAGTTTCTGTGTTTGATTTATTTCTTGACCAGAGAGAGCTCCATATTTTATAAATTTTTCTTGAACTTTAAAAAGTGTTTTTCATGTCGTTAGTTGATAGCCAGTGATTCTGCCCTACTATTTCTGTTAAAAGAGCAGCATGTCTTTGGCCAGGATAGGACAGTGAGGGCTGGGAATCTGTGTTCTTGTCCGTCTCCCGAATAACTGCAGAGGCCCTCCAGGTGTTCTCCTACCTCCATTCTGCACCCTGCTGTCAGAGTTGTCGTTCTAAAATTCAAATCTGGGTTTCGCCTTGCCACTCCATTGCTGAGAAACCATCAGCGGCTCCCCATTGCCCCCTACTTCCTTAGCAGGCAAAGCCTTTGTTTCAGCCAGGTCCCCTCACCCCGTGCTTTGTGCCCTAGTGCAGGACCGTCTCCAGACCGCTTTCCCCCATGGTCACTGGATGCTCTGTCTTATCTGAGATCTGCTTGGACGGCTTCCCCGTGAAGCCTCTCCCTGCCACGCAATCCATTACTCTTCTCTCTGTGCTCCCACAAGTCTGAACAAACGTGTTTACGTTTCTGTCTTTCCCATCAGCTCTCCAAGGGTGAAGACTGTGGTTCATTTCTCTCCTTTTTTTTCCTCCCCAGTCCTTGACGTTTAGAGAGTGCTCCATGAACATGGGCTGAATGAATGAAGACCTAAAGTATCTTGCAGCAAGTCCGTTCTCAGGTGGTTTCTCCCTGGAGAGTTCTTTGGCCCCTCTGTGAACATGCACCTGAGAGCCACCAGTGCTGGCATTTTTACAGCCTCATTACCGTCTGTTGTGAGGCTCAGCAGCTTAAGACGTTGATCCTTTGGTGAAGGATTTTGCTAACTCACCACATATTTGGTCTCTAAGTTTCTGTGTACTGTGTGCCTGTGCTTCTCTTTGGTGGCTTCCAGCCCACACAGCATTATCACAACCAACCCTTTGTTTTAATTGACAAGCCTGCCCTGCTCCTGCTGTATAAGTGTGACATAGCTTTTTGTCTTTGTGTGGTCTGGGCTCAGCCGTGACTTCTTCCAGGAGAAGCTACAATAGCTTGATGACTGCAGAAGGGTTTTTCTTAGATAAGACTTACTGCTCCGGATTTATCTGCAGGTGGTTGTTATTTGCTGTAATTCTCAGAAGGGCTAACACTCCATGAACCCTCGCTAGGCACCGGGGAGCAGGTTTATGAGAGAGATAAGTGAAATGGGATAAATGGCGTTACTGTATAACCAGTGAAGTGGTGGTATTATTGTTATTATTATTCCCGTTTTACAGTGGGGGGAGTGGAGCCTCCCATTTGCAGCTTGCCAGGCGACAGCGCTGGGATTCAAAGTCAGGTCTGTCTGAGTCCAGAGCCCTGACTCTCAGCTCCTACCATGCATGTTCCGTCTCCTTATCCTTTACCTAAAACGAAACTTAGAATCTGCTATCCATCAGTTTCTTATCCCTCAGCTTACTCTGCCCGAGAAGGCAAGAGAGTAAAGTCACTTGTGAGTCATGCCTATCAGGCCACATCCTGGGCGGTCTTGACCTAGAAGGAGGGCCTCTCTGGCCTGTTATCCAGTGACACTGCAAGCTCTCTCTACTGCCTACCATTTACTGCTGGACCCTCTCTCTACCGTGTCCTGGTACTTACCCTGCCACCTACAGCTACTGGTACTCTGACCCTCTAATGCAGGGGTTCTCAGCCCTGGCTGCACTTTGGAGTGGCCTGGGGAGCTTTAAAAAAAAAAAAAAAAAGCCAGGTCCCACCCCCAAAAGTTCTGATTCAGCCATTCTCGGTTGGGGTCCAGCCGTTATTCTTTTTTTTTAACAACTTCACTGAGTTGTTAACAACTTTATATGTCATAAAATTCACCCATTTTAAGTGTACAGTTTAATGATTTTTTTAGCCAATTTACAGAGTCGGGTAACCATCACCACCGTCTGATTTTAGAACAGTGGCATCACCCCATGAGATCCCTCTCGTACCCCTTTATGGTTAATCCCTGTTCTCACCCTTACTCTTGGCTGGCTACTAGTCTTCTTTCTGCCTCCACAGATGTGCTTTTTCTGGTCATTTCGTATAGACGGAATCACCTGCATTATTTTGAAAGCCCCCAGGATTGTAATGTGTAGCCATGGTTGAGAACCACTGTTATCTCCTAGTTTTTTACTACTGTTCCCTGGGTTCAGCTGACGGCTACCCACGAGGGCTGTCATTTAGTTTAGCTGTAAGTGAAGTGAGTTCCTCTAAGCGGGACTGAGAACGTAATGATCATTTATAACCTGCTTTCTATGGGAACATGCTTTTCAAAGTTCAAATGTGCTGATGTAGGAAGAAGCCTTTGGAAGGAAGCCTGCACAACCTGTCTTCAGATGTGGAGTGCCTCCCCGCCAGCAGCCCCGGCCCTGAGTCAGAGCCGAGCCCTTGACTTTGTGTGGCTTTGCCTTTGGCACTCTCAATTTAGCTTTTTTGCGTGGCTTCTCAGCTCCTGCTGGCCTTTGGCCTCGCCTGGCGGTGAACAGGACACCCCCCACCCCCTGGAGGTCTCAGCTCCACATGCACTGTCCGCGTTGCAGTGCTTTGCGAATTATTTCTCACTATTTTTGCCTGTTTGAGAAAGCTTTGAGATGTCAAACTTAGCTGCCTGCAGGCGCAAGCAAGTACTGTAAATGACTTGAGCAGGCCTGGGAGGGAGGGACTGGGACGTCTGACCGCTGAGGGGAGTCGCACAATGTGCTGGTGGCCGTGAACTTTCTTTCTGACTTTGCCATAAGCAGGAGTCCTCAGTGGAGCTTTTAGACTTAGCACAGGGTTACAGCAGGGATAGCAAATAGATTCCATTCCATGTGCCGGAGGGGAAGAAAGCCAACTGACCCAACAAAAAGCTGTGGGATAAGCTTATGGGTGTAGGAAAACGATAAACTCAATTCAATTTATTTTAAAATATAACAGTTCATCTTAGTCATTGATTGGAATTCAAATAATATTACGGAGATTCAGTTAAGATTGATAGGGTTTGTTATTGTTATTTAAAGTAAAAAATACATATTACTTAGAGCAGCTGTAAATACATGGGTAAAATTCCATCATTTGGGGAAATAAGGTATAGAACTATGAGACATATGCCGCCCATACTATTACCAAAATTCTTTCTACTTGATCATTTTCCCTCTGATAAATGTCCTATTTCTTTTCAGTGTTATGTATGGAGATTTTTTTTTTCCCATACTATCCCTTTAGAGTTCTGTAAATGCTCTTTTAAGGCTTTTTAAATTACTTTGTGGAATGTGTAGCAAATCGATTCATTTATAAAGTGTCAGAGGGTCCTTTATTTTTAAAATCCAATTAAGTAGATTTGCAATTCCTTCCCAGAAACTTAAGAAGACAGCTAATCTAATGAGATAAAACAGGAAAAACTCACTCAGTAGTCCCCTGGCTCACTGTGAAATCAGATGAGTGAATCCAAACTCCCGAGCAAAGGCTCAAGGGGATTTTGTAAACACTTGTAACAGGAGATGACAGTGTTGCACAAAATCTCGTTCCCAGCGGAATGGAATAGACCACTTAGCTGTGGGTCTGGCCGCTGTAATTTCTCTGAGAATGCAAATTCCGGTGCATGCAGTGCCATGCAGTGTTGTCGCCCCATGTACGATATTGAGAATCCTCAAAAGATTAATCAGAGTTTATCTTACTCATCGAAGATCCATTTAGATATTTGCAGATAACCAGAATTTAAAATCAGTTTATTAAAAATTCTCTCCAAGTCCCATTTCTTTTTTTTTTTTCACTTTAATTGGTATATCAAAGCGAATGTATAAGTAAAAAACCAACAGAACTATGATCTCTTGTGTGAATTTGTAAATTAAAAAACAGCAGCACTGGATCTTGGAGGCATTGGAAGCCCTCGATATTGGATGATAGTACTGGCTTCTGGACCACTAATTTGCATCCCTGGGTAGAGAGTGTACTGAGGGGTAGAAAGATGAGCCCCCAGAGTGGCTGAAGGGATTGAAGAGGAATAATCTGATGGAGTCCTAAAAAGCCAGTGTCTGAAATGTATGTTGGGAAAGTGCAGAAATCCCCCTTCGAAGTCAGAAGAATTTGTAAGTGATTAAAAAGGATTGGAGTTTCATGGGAAACCGTATTTCACTTGTACATGGATCAGAGGTCAGCAAACTATAACCTGTGGACCAAATCCAGCTGCAGTAGGCTCAGAATGGTTTTTGCATTTTTAAATGGTTGAAAAGAAATCAAAAGAAGAATATTTCCTGACATATGAAAATCATGTGAATTCGAATTTCAGTGTCCATAAATAAAGTTTATTGGAACCCACCCAGGTTCATTCATTTTTATGTTGTCCCTGGCTGCTTTTGTGCTACATGGCACAGCTGAGTAATTGCAGCAGAGACCATATGGCCTGCAAGCCTAAAATATTTATTATTTAGTCTTTCCAGAAAAAGTGTGTGATGCCTGACACAGACAATTGTATTTATTTACATCCTGTCCTGAAATATGTTTATAGGTAGGAATCAGGAAGAAAACAATCGTTATAATATGTGTTTGGAGGGGGGGACGTGGGTGGGTGGAAGTGGGTAGGCGGAACAGAAACATAATTTCTGACTTTTCTCTGTCACCAGCGTCACCAGCGCTGGGCTCTGCCTCCACGTTTGAACAATACTGGCCGAGCCAGCCACCCCCATTCATTTTAGCAGCTGCTTCTCAAACACGAGACAGAGAAAACACACCTCCAGACCAGCCTCACACACCAGTTCTCAGAGTGATTCTCAAAAGCCTGCTGGCCTGGTTTGCACCACATGCTGTGAGCATCACTGCTACAGACCCCTGGGTGGTCAAACTTTTCCTGTAAACGAGCAGCTGGTATTTTGAGCTCTGCAGACCACACGGTCTCTGTTGCGACAATTCAACTTCTCTGCTGTAGTGAAAACAGCCATAGATAATACATCAACAAGTCAGCCTGGCCGGGCCCTGAGAAAACTGGACTTGTGCACACTGAAAGCTGAATTTCATGTAATTTTTACGTGTGACAAAATATTATTTATCTATTTGGATTTCTTTCAACCATTTAAAAATAAAACTCTCTTAGCTTGCTGGCTAAACAAAAATAGGCAGTGAACTGGATTTGACCAGCAGGCCATAGTTTACTGACCCCTGGTCATAGAGATGGTTTACTTTCTGTGTTTCTTTTCATGAAAGAAAGATGAATTTTGGAAGACAATATCACGTTTTAATTGTAGTCATCGTGGATTTTACGGTGGAAGGCAAATCTGTATTTATATTGTATGGCTGCTTTTCTGCCTTAGTGTTACTGAGTTTTTTCCTTGCTATCTCTTTTGAAATCTAGAAAATTCTTTTTCTCAAACCTTTCTCTGTCATAGTGACAGCCATTTACTTTGTCATTCGTTCATTCAGTGTATATTTACTAAGCGCCTACTGTGTGGCAGGCAGGGGCTAAGCTAGGTACTGGCGGAGGGGTGATGCTAAGATAGACCTGGTCCCTGCCCCCAGGGAGCTCTGTTGAGCAGGGATGAGGTCAGTAATACTCAGTGCTTGGAAGACCACAGAGTGCATTGAAGATGTGGACTTGAGCGTTTATTTCCATGGCTCCCATGGTACATGGTTTAAACAGATGTCTGTGCCCTGGGAAGCAGAATGGCAGTTCACGATAGTGGCGTCTGGCATTGAGTGTCGTGATGGCAGAAACTCCTCCAGAAATCAGTCCACGTTTAGAGATGGAAATTATCAGCCCCAATTGGAAATTTTCCTTTGATCCTGTCTCCTCATTTGAGCATTTCTGGAAAAGATGAACACATCACGACCCGCACAGCACTGCTGCTTTTAGGCTTTGGGAATTAGGAGGAAAAAATCTTACGCTTTACCAGAAAGTGATAAATAAATTAAAAATCCTGCCTGGTGTAAGCCTTGCTTGAATGACTAGTGAAATTGCACAGCAACTTGCATAGGAAAAAACAACCCCCAGAGTAAAATGGCGAGTGGGAAGTGCCTTCCTGCTTTGTATTGTTTTTCCAGTTACAGACAGGAAACATCAAGTGTGTTTTCAAGCATGGAACATTGGACACAAAGAAAGCTCTGACAAAGCAGAAAAAAAAAACATATGCAAAAAGTTTAGGTCTGTGTAGCAAAATGTTTGATTGAAAACAATCCAGTTTAGTAAGTATTGTTTTTATGATTGGATCACTTTGTCTTGATAAGTTCAATCTCAGTAAAACCAAGTTTCTTTGGCTTAGGTAAATGGCTTTTAAATGGGGACCTTGGCTGGTATCCTGAATGCTAATTGCCGAACTTTCCTTAGGTAAAAATTCCACATCTCTGGTAAAGATGAATGTTCCAAAACACTTCAGCATAGAAAGGGCTGAGCCTTGGATGAGTCCCAGTGATGAGGGAAGTCAGGTCATTTGGACCGCATATTGGGGGAGGTGGGGACATTGATGGTTCCCTAAAATTAAGATGGGGATAACACAGGCCATTAGGGGAATTTTTGTGTGAAGGAGCTACCCCAATTTGTATATTACATTCCACAATCGTGATTTGTAACTTAAAAGTAATCTTTCCTAGATATCCCATATTCATGGATTGGAAGAATTAGTATTGTTAAACTGTCCATACTACTCAATCTATAGATTCAGTATAGTCACATCAAAATTCCAATGGCATTTTTCACAGAAATAGAAAAAAGACTCCTCAAATTCATATGGGACCACAAAAGACCCCTAAATAGCTAAAGCAATACTGAGTAAGAACAAAGCTGAAGGCATCACACGGCCTGATTTCAAACTATATTATGAAGCTACAATAATCAAAGCAGTATGGCACTGGGATAAAAACAGACACATAGGCCAATGGAACAGAATAGAGAGCCCAGAAATAAACCCACACATACATGGTCAATTAATCTTCGACAAGGGCATCAGGAATACACAATAGGGAAAGGATAGTCTATTTGAAATGGTGTTGGAAAAAATCGATATACATATGCAAAAGAATGAAACTGGACTCTACCTTATACCACTCACAAAAGTTAACTTGAAATGGATTAAAGACTTAAATATAAGACCTGAAACCATAAAGGTCCTAGAAGAAAATAGGGGAAAAACTCCTTGATATTGGTCGTGGCAATAGTTTCATATATATGACACTCAAAGCACTGACAACAAAAGCAAAATAAACAAATGGGGCTATATCAAACTAAAAAGCTTCAGCACAGCTAAGGAAACAGTCTACAAAATGAAAAGGCATCTATTGGAATGGCAGAAAATGTTCGCAAACCATATATCTAAGGGGTTAATATCCAAAATATATATATATAATTCAATAGTAAACTCATATAATGCAATAGCAAGAAAACCAAATAACCTGATTAAAAAATGGTCAAAGGACCTAAATAGACATTTATCCAGTGAAAACACTTTTCCATATGGCCAACAGGTAATTGGAACCCTTTTGCATTGTTGGTGGTGTAAATTGGTACAGCCATTAAGGAAAACAGTATGGAGGTGCCTCAAAAAATAAAAATAGAACTACCATATGATCCAGCAATCCCACTTCTGGGTATATATCCAAAGGAAGTGAAATCAGTATTTCAAAGAGATATCTGGGCTCCCATGGTCGTTGTAGCATAGTCACGGTAGCTAAGATACAGAAACAACCTAAGTGTCTGTCAACGATGGATGGATAGATAAAGAAGTTGTATACACACACACACACACACACACACACACACACACACACAGGAACATTATTCAGCCGTGAGAAAGAAGGAAATCAGGAAATCCTGCCATTTGCAACACATGGATGACATTATGAAGGACATTATGCTAAGTGAAATAAACCAGACAGAGAAAGACAAATACTATATTATCTCACTTATATGTGAAATCTTAAAAAAAAAAGTCAAACTTATGGAAACAGAGTAGAATGGTGGTTACCAGGGACTGGGGAATCAGGGAAATGGGGAGATGCTAGTCAAAGGGTATAAGCCTTCAGTTATAAGATGAATAAATTCTGGGGATCTAATGTACAGCATGGCGACTATAGTTAATAATACATACTTGACATCTGTTAAGAGAGTAGATCTTAAGCATTCTCACAACTATAACAAAAAAGGTAATGGACGGGGCTTCCCTGGTGGCGCAGTGGTTGAGAGTCCGCCTGCCAATGCAGGGGACACGGGTTCGTGCCCCAGGCCGGGAAGATCCCACATGCCGCGGAGCAGCTAGGCGCGTGAGCCATGGAATGGATGTGTTCATTAACCTGATTGTGGTAGTCATTTCACAATGTATATGTAA
This sequence comes from Globicephala melas, assembly GCF_963455315.2. Lineage (NCBI taxonomy): Eukaryota > Metazoa > Chordata > Mammalia > Artiodactyla > Delphinidae > Globicephala > Globicephala melas. Next base: position 19,165,154 of record NC_083328.1, read on the forward strand.
GTCAAATCATCACACTGTATACTTTAAATATATATAGTTTTTTTTTTTTGTTTTGTTTTGTTTTGTTTTTGCGGTACACGGGCCTCTTACTGTTGTGGCCTCTCCTGTTGCGGCGCACAGGCTCCGGACGCGCAGGTTCAGCGGCCATGGCTCACGGGCCCAGCCTCTCCGCGGCATGTGAGATCTTCCCGGACCAGGGCACGAACCCATGTCCCCTGCATCGGCAGGCGGACTCTCAACCACTGTGCCACCAGGGAAGCCCAAATATATACAGTTTTATTGGTCAATTATACTTCAGTAAAGCTGGGGAGAAAATAATCTTTCTTGATATTTGTCTTTCTCTGACCTACTTCACTGAAATTATTTAAAATTGCCTATAATCAGGAAAGATTATTTCCCCCCAGCTTTACTGATGTATAATTGACCAATAAAACTGTACCTCTGGGGCTTCCCTGGTGGCGCAGTGGTTGAGAGTCCGCCTGCCGATGCAGGGGACACGGGTTCGTGCCCCGGTCCGGGAAGATTCCACATACCGCGGAGTGGCTGGGCCCGTGAGCCATGGCCGCTGAGCCTGCGCGTTCGGAGCCTGTGCTCCGCAACGGGAGGGGCCACAGCAGTGAGAGGCCCGCGTACCGCAAAAAAAAAAAAAAAAAAAAAAAAAAAACTGTACCTCATTGCAGTTTTTATTTGCAGCTGAGCATAGTAGTGCCTATGGACTTTTTGATTTTTCCAAAGTTAATTCTTGCTTTCTTTTTATATTGGCTTTGTTTTCTTTGTGGCTGTCTCAGTGCTATGCTCATATAACTGACTCTCAAAAAAAAAAACCCTGATTTGTATTACTTGCATTTGTTTGCATTGTATTAGATTTTTTTTCATTTCATGTTACCAGTGTGAGGTCACTGAACAAGGAGCTGGGATGAGATGCACAGAGTTGGTCCTCCTGGACCACTGAGCTGTTACTAAGTCATACCTGCTAAGCACCCTCATTGGGATTTTATTTTATCTTATTAATTAGTTAATTTTTAATTGAAGTATAGTTGGTTTACAGTGTTGTGTTAATTTCTGATTTATAGCAAAGTGATTCAGTTACACATACACATATATATATCCTTTTCCATTATGGTTTATTATAAGATATTGAATATAGTTTCCTGTGCTATACAGTAGGACCTTGTTGTTTATCTATTTTATATATAGTAGTTTGTCCCTGTTAAATCCCAAACTCCTACTAATTTATTCCTTCTTCCCTCTTCCCCTGTGATAACCATAAGTTTGTTTTCTATGTCTGTGAATCTGTTTCTGTTTTGTAAGTAAGTTCATTTGAATCATATTCTAGATTCCACATATAGGTGATATCATATGATATTTGTCCTTCTCCGTCTGACTTTCTTCACTTAGTATGGTAATCTCTAGGTCCATCCAGGTTGCTGCAAGTGACATTATTGTATTCTTTTGTATGGCTGAGTAATATTCCATTGTTTATATATACCACATCTTCTTTATTCATTTGTTGATGAACACTTATGTTGCTTCCATGTCTTGCCTATTGTAAATAGTGCTGCAGCGAATATTGGGATACATATATCTTTTTGAATTATAATTTTGTCTGGAATATATGCCCAGGAGTGGGATTGCTGGATCATACGATAACTCTATTTTTAGTTTTTAAGGAACCTCCATACTGTTTTCCATAGTGGAAACTTACATTCCCACCAACAGTGTAGGAGGGGCCCCTTTTCTCCACACCCTCTCCAGCATTTGTTATTTGTAGACTTTTTAATGATAGCCATTCTGACCAGTGTGGTGGTACCTCATTGTAGTTTTGATTTGCATTTCTCTAACAGTTAGCAATGTTGAGCATCTTTTCATGTGCCCACTGGCCATCTGTACCACATTGGGATTTTGAAACTAAGTTTTCCTCTTCTATTTTAAAAATTTTGTTTCAAAAGAGGACGTATTTGCTCTGAATCTATTCTTTTGAACTTGTGAATATTTTAATAGGCCTTGGTACTCTTCTCTGTGTATACTTATACCTACAGAAAGAGATTTCAGAGTGCTGTCAGAGGTGCCCAGGGCCCTATCCAGACCTTTGGGTTCTGGCCAGTGAAGACAAGGTGAAAGTTACATAGTCCAGTGGTGGTACTTTGCTTGAGGAGTGGCAAGGCTGTCGATCGAGAGGGAGTAGTGGTGAAGCTATGGCGGTCTCATGCCAGGTCTGTCCCTGCTAGGCCAACTGTCAGACTTCTTTCTGAGGCTGCTTGCTTGAGCTTATAGTCAGCTGGGGCCCTGCTCCACTTCCCTAACTGGCGTGACTACCTGGGTTTGGGGCTTCAGCAGTGCCTGGCACCACGTGTGCCAAGCGAGGGCTGGGATGGCATATTGGCTTGCTGCTTGCAGAACTTGTTCATAGAGTTGAGAGTTGACCTCTTCTGGAAGCTGGGACCTCGACCTCATCTCCAGGCTGGGCTCCTCTGGACCTGGGAGGTATTTGAGTCAGGTCAGAGTTCCAGTTTCCTGCAGAAACCAATGAGTGAGCCACTCCTGTAGGCATCTCCAAGTTACCTGGGGCACCGCTGTGACGACCAGTATTGGAATTCTCTGTGCCAACGCCTGGGTTTAACTTGACGTGCCGTCACTCAAGTGTGGGCTGGGGGTGGGGGCCACCATACTTGTTGCGTCTCGTGCTGCTCTGAGCCTAGCAGTGTTTTGAGGTCATTCTAGGGGATCCCACCATTTTTGGGCCAAATGGCTTTTCCTTCTCTTGCGTTGGTTCATGGGCAAGATCATGCAGCCTTCCATGGCGCAGTGTATCTGATAAAAAGGCTTCAAATTTTCTGGTTCACTGATGCTCTTCCTTCCCCCCTCCTTCAATGATCAGAACTGAAACAGTTTTTTTCTTTCTCCTTTAAAAAATTTCTGGTTCGTTTCAATGGGAATTTGGTAGGGAATGTTAAATGACTTGGTTTAAATCACTATTTGAGCCAGAAATCCAAAATGTCACTTTGTAGTGATTCTGGGTATAACATTGTATGGCAACAATGCTGCCTTTTTGGACTGTGGAGAAAAAGTCTTTGTAAAAAATGATCGTGATCTGGCAGCTGAGGCTCCAACAACTCAGAATGCTCTGCCAGTTGGAATGGGCATCATCAGAAAATCACACCAGTCCCTGCCCCACCTCACACCAGTTAGAATGGGCATCATCAGAAAATCTACAAACAACAAATGCTGGAGAGGGTGTGGAGAAAAGGGAACCCTCTTGCACTGTTGGTGGGAATGTAAATTGATACCGCCACTATGGAGAACAGTATGGAGGTTCCTTAAAAAACTAAAAATAGAACTAAAAACTAAAAATAGATTGTTGGCTGCCACATGGATCTTCTAGAAAGGTCCTTGAAGTCCACAGGAGTTCTGAAGCATAGATAAGGGAAAGTTGTGAAAATACTTTGGTTTTTCTTGTTTGTTTGTTTTGTTTTTTTGCGGTACGCGGGCCTCTCACTGTTGTGGCCTCTCCCGTTGTGGAGCAAAGGCTCCGGATGCGCAGGCTCAGCGGTCATGGCTCACGGGCCCAGCCGCTCCACGGCATGTGGGATCTTCCCGGACCGGGGCACAAACCCGTGTCCCCTGCATCGGCAGGCAGACTCGCAACCACTGCGCCACCAGGGAAGGCCCACTTTGTTTCTTTTGAAAATAAAGATGAGATAGCTGAAGGAAGGAAGACTCAATTGTTGTTACTCATTGCATAACGTTTCTGGATTTGTGACAGACTTGTTTGCTGTGAAACTCAGAAATGGTCATTTGAAGAACTGAAGTTTAATTTTCTCTAGAGCAGTCTTTTCTCAAAGTGTGGTCTACAGGCCTCCTGCCATGGAATTCTGGGCAGGGAGGGGCTTGTTAAAAATGCAGGGTCTCACACACCTATGGTCAACTAGTCTATGACAAAAGAGGCAAGGATATACAATGGGAAAAGACAGACTCTTCAATAAGTGGTGTTGGGAAAACTGGGCAGCTGCATGTAAAAGAATGAAATTAGAACACTCCCTAACACCATACACAAAAATAAACTGAAAATGGATTAGAGACCTAAATGTAAGACCGGTCGCTATAAAACTCTTAGAGGAAAACGTAGGAAGAACACTCTTTGACATTAATCAAAGCAAGATCTTTTTTGATCCACCTCCTAGAGTAATGGAAATAAAAACAAAAATAAACAAATGGGACCTAATAAAACTTAAAAGCTTTTGCACAGCAAAGGAAACCATAAACAAAATGAAAAGACAACCCTCAGAATAGGAGAAAATATTTGCAAACGAATCAACGGACAAAGGATTAATCTCCAAAATATATAAACAGCTCATGCAGCTCAATATTAAAAAAACAAACAACCCAATCCAAAAATGGGCAGAAGACCTAAACAGACATTTCTCCAAAGAAGACATACAGATGGCCAAGAAGCACATGAAAAGCTGCTCAACATCACTAATCATTAGAGAAATGCAAATCAAAACTACCATGAGGTATCACCTCACACCAGTTAGAATGAGCATCATCAGAAAATCTACAAACAACAAATGCTGGAGAGGGTGTGGAGAAAGGGGAACCCTCTTGCACTGTTGGTGGGAATGTAAATTGATACAGCCACTATGGAGAACAGTATGGAGGTTCCTTAAAAAACTAAACATAGAACTACCGTATGACCCAGCAATCCCACTACTGGGCATATACCCAGAGAAAACTATAATTCAAAAAGACACATGCACCCCAATGTTCACTGCAGCACTATTTACAATAGCCATGTCATGGAAGCAACCTAAATGCCCATCAACAGACAAATGGATAAAGAAGATGTGGCACATATATACGATGGAATATTACTCAGCCATAAAAAGGAATGAAATTGGGTCATTTGTAGAGACGTGGATGGATCTAGAGACTGTCGTACAGAATGAAGTCAGAGAAAAACAAATATCATATATTAACGCATATATGTGGAACCTAGAAAAATGGTACAGATCAACTGGTTTGCAGGGCAGAAATAGAGATGCAGATGTAGAGAACAAACGTATGGACACCAAGGGGGAAAGCGGCGGGAGGTGGGGGTAGTGGTGTGATGAATTGGGAGATTGGGATTGACATGTATATGTTGATGTGTATAAAATTGATGACTAATAAGAACCTGCTGTATAAAAAAATTAATAAAATTTTTAAAAAAATGCAGGGTCTCACTCCAGACCTATGGAATTAGAAACTCTTGAGGTGAGACCAGGAAAATGGCATTTTAAGACAGCACATCCTCCCCCAACTCCCTGGTGGGTCTGTGCATGCCCAAGTTTGAGAACCACTGGTCTCAATCATTTGTTCTTGTTTTGGGGTGCTATTCTCTGCAAACTTTCTTTTGTTTTTTTTTTTAATAAATTTATTTATTTTTGGCTGTGTTGGGTCTTTGTTGCTGCACACAGCTTTCTCTAGTTGCGGAGAGCGGGGGCTACTCTTCACTGTGGTGTGCGGGCTTCTCTTGTTGCGCAGCATGGGCTCTAGGGCACGTGGGCTTCAGTAGTTGCAGCGCACAGGCTCAGTAGTTGTGGCTTGCAGGCTGTAGAGTGCAGGCTCAGTAGTTGTGGCACACGGGCTTAGTTGCTCTGTGGCATGTGGGATCTTCCCAGACCAGGGCTCAAACCTGTGTCTCCTGCATTGGCAGGTGGATTCTTAACCACTGTGCTACCAGGGAAGCACCTCATTTGTTTTTTTTCTTTGGTTTTTTCTTAAGTTGCCCTCTGATATAAAAATTGGTAAAATTTGTCCCCTTGTGATCATTCATTTCTGTCTGTTTTGTTTTAAACTCCAGGACAATAATTACTCGATTTCATGAGTTGCTTTTTATTTCTGAATGTCTGATTTTGAACTTTTCATTTTTCCCACAGAGCCGAGAAAACAGAAGTCCTCAGTGATGATCTGTTACAGGTAACAAAAGAAAGACTTTTAAAAATGCTCTGTTTAAACAACAACAGCAACAAAAACCCATAGGAAGAACTGAAGCTTATGGTTCTTTGCTTTTTTTTGGGTTTTGCCTGAAACAGAATTAGTGTGATTAGCATGGTTTTGAGCAGGAAAGAAAAGCAGTTGAGTTGTGCGGTGATCAAAAGGGGATCTGAAACTTGGGTGTCATGTTATGAAGTTCAGATGGAGCTAGTCCTGGGTTCAAGTGCCAGGTGTTGGGGTGAGCACAGGGGAGGAGCCTGGCTGGCCCGGCCGGTCCACTGGCACTGTGGCCTGGTCATGCGTCCTGGGCAGGCTGCTGCGCTGGCGACCTTGATGGGACAGGCTCTGCCAGCTGTGGCAGTGGCCCCACTGGTTCCAACCTAGATTTCAGGTTTTTTGCTCCCTTTTATGCTTCTTCCCTAAAAGTGACCTAAGTTGGGTCCTGAAGGACTCAGAGTCTCAGTGACAGTGACCAGATCTCAGAACCCCCCAGGGGCCCTAGTGTGGCCTCACACCAATGGGCCAGACTTTCCTTTCCATAGGGAGGGGCGTTTCCTGCTGGGGACCTTAGCCAGGGCCACTCACGCCATTTCTCAACAGGTTTCCCTAACTTTGGGGCTGGGAGTTTCTCCCAGGAGGGCCTGGACCCTTTATACACATCACTTTAGCCAACCCCACTCCGTCCCCACCCACACCAAATACTTTGTGAAGGACAGGACCCCTTCTGCACCTTCTCCTTGCCTCTCATTTCCATCACCTGCCTCTGGTGCACTCCAGTGAGTCCCTGGAGACCAGAGATCTGCTCCCAGGTGGCTTTCTGTCTCTTCCCACGCAAAGAAGGAGCTGCATAATTTTAAAAAAAGCTATTTCTGCCCCACCATGCCAAAACAGCCTTCTAAATTATGGCAGTCTTTTGCAGGTAGAAGATTTTAAGAGCACTTTTTTTTTCTACTTTTGAGGACTAGAAGTTTTTATCAAGGATGAGAAGGGTTTTTTCAAGAAAAGATTTATTAAGGAATCATAGTCTTTAAAAAATTTTTTTATTAAGGCATAGTTGATATACAATATTATAGTTTAAGAATCAGATTCTTAACAGTATTTCCTCACTGGTTTTTATCAGATATTTCAAATCCATTTTCAGAATTTTAGAAATATTGTTTGGTTACACTAGGTTTTCCTGTCAGCATTCTCCCACCTACATCCCACGTCAGTAATATACGTCATTCCATTTCATCCTTTAAGCCCTGCAAGGAGGCCAGAGGCCTTGCAGGCAGGTGGAGGATGGCAGAGATCGCACGGGACTCAGACAGTGACTGTCTGTGCTTGTCCCTTTGCCCAAACGTCCGCTGGGGCCTGAGGAGTTTGCTAGTTTCTAGGAACTCCCTTTTTTTTTTAAATTTATTTTATTGAAGTATAGTTGATTTACAGTGCTGTGTTAATTTCTGCTATACAACAAAGTGATTCAGTTATACACATATGTACATTCTTTTTCATATTCTTTTCCATTATGGTTTGTCACAGGATATAGGAACTCCTTATTTTATAACACAGATACTCCATGTCTGCGGCAATTGTTTTCCTGCTCTGATTTCTGTTTGTTTGTTTTTTTAACCGTAAAGAAGGCATGTAATGGTTCAAAGTGCTGAGTGCTGGGTCTGGTGACCAGCCACCTGGATTCCCATCCCAGGTCTGCCCCTGACTAGCTCGGTGGCCTCGGGAATTCACTTAACCTCCCTCTGCCTCAGTTTCCACTTCTCTAAAAGGAGGGTAATCACTGTATCACCGCATGGGTTTGTTAGGAGGGATTCATGGGTTAAACATGGTTAGCACTGGGAGTGGGGCCCGTCACGTAGTGAGGGCTAAATATTATATTAGTGATTTGTTGGTATGATTACCACTGTCACAAGCCACAGAGCTTTTTTTTTCAGTACGCGGGCCCCTCACCGCTGTGGCCTCTCCCACGCAGGCTCAGCGGCCGTGGCCCACGGGCCCAGCTGCTCCGTGGCATGTGGGATCCTCCCGGACCGGGGCACAAACCCGCGTCCCCTGCATCGGCAGGCAGACTCTCAACCACTGCACCGCCAGGGAAGCCCCCACAGAGATTACTTTGTTTCTGATGTGAGACTTCCCTTAATTTGCTCTTTCTCCTGCCTCTTTTCTTAGATCTCTGGTAGAGCAGTTCAAGAGGCTGCCTTTTTATCTTGTTTGTATGGAGTTTACCCAGGAGGCTGTGAATCCCAGGAGGGTGGGAACCACAATTTACTTACTGTTGTTTTTCTAATACCTTGTACAGGGTATATACTTGTTCTTTCAACAAATATTACCTTCCATTTGGGCCAGGCAGTGATCTAGGCACTTGGGATAAATCTGTGAACAAAACAGACCAAGGCCCTATCCCTTCGGACTTTACATTCTAGTGGAAATTGGAATCAAGTGAAATGGAGTTTTGGGGGTTTTCTCCCCTCCCCCCCGCTTTTGTGGCAAATGAAGAATGTGTATTAGTTTTCCAATGTCTTAGAATCGGGTCATTATAAGATTTGGGGCAAGTAATGTGGCATCTGGCCCTAAATAAATGTGGCTGCAGATCGGGGTCCTGGGATGGGGCCTTGGTTGTATCTGAAGAAGGCCTGCTTGAGAAAGAGGCACAAAACCATCTCATTGGGTAAAATGTTTTGGGGTAAAAATGTATTCTGCTTTGAACTTGTTGATTTTTCTTTAAAATAGAAAGCATCCCTAAGGGCCTGCCCTCATTCTTAATGAGTCATCAGAATACACATTTTTGGCATTCCTTCCTGTAAAAAGCAGCTCTCTTTGCCATAAACAGCCATATCCCAGCAATAATATTTTGGGAAGCTAATCGTGATGTGTGGGCCCCTAAGTCAGTGTTTCTTACGGCTGGCTGTCCGTTCTGCTTTAGAGGTTTATTATTAAAAAAAAAAAAAAACCACCCCAAGCCCAATAAGGAATAATGTTGAAAACATTGATCTTGAGTTTTAGTTGTGGAACATTTTTTTTGATTCTCTGTCTGTTGTACCGTGTGTGGAGGGCTCCATTGCCATGTGCAGGAGAGAGCTGAATGTCCCTGTGGCTCTCCCACTTGGCCTTGGGCCTGAGGCTGGGCTTAGGCTGTTCATCTGCAGTTCTGCTGGTTGGACCTGGGACTTTGCTGGTGCTGTAGTGTGTGAGTTTGTCACCACTTATCTGATAGCAAGTTCTAGTCAGGACTGTCCCCTACCCCTGGACATGAATTCAGCCTTTAAGGGATCTGAAAACTCAGTGTTTCTCAACTAGGGGTGATTTTGCCCTCCGGGGGGATATTTGACAATGTCTGGGGGCAGTCTTGGTTGTCACGAAGAGGGGAGTTGGGTGCTACTGGCATCTAGTGGGTGGAGACCAGAAATGATGGTAAACCTACTGATGATGCACGGGACAGCTGCCCACAACCCAGAATTCTCCAGCCCACGTATCCATAGTGAGAAGCCCTGGGGTAGCTGCATGGGAACCATTTCCATTTCCATCCAAGTGAAAAATTCAACGGCAGGATGCTTTTTCCTGCCTACATGCAAACACCGCAGGAGGAAGAGGCTGCGTTGGTCTTGAGCCTTGCCAACGGCTCATCTGTCTTTGTGTTGTCAGATCGAGCGGCGCTTGGACACAGTGCGCTCCATGTGTCACCATTCCCACAAGCGCCTGGTGGCCTGCTTCCAGGGGCAGCACGGCACCGATGCCGAGAGGAGACACGTGAGTACCGGGTGGACTTGGAGCCGTGGTTCTCGCCCCGTCTCTGAGAGGCTCTTCTCCCTCTATCAGTCGATTTTTCCCAAGCAGCATCAGCAGATTTGCCTGCAGACCTGTACCTTGTATCGACATTCACGTTCACGACACCGGCCTTATCATAGCATTCTTTTGTGCTTAAGACATCCCTGAGCCGAAAGCCATATTCACACTGAATTCTCTCCAGGTGCTTTTAGAGATGTGTCATCATAAGAGAATGGACACATCAGTTAGGAATCCTCTGATGGCAGAAAGCTGCAAGCCTCTCTTAAAGTGACTGAGAAAGTAGAGTTTATTGGCGTACTAACTGAAAAGTCCAGTAGTCAGGATGGACTCCAGGTAAGGCTTGGGCTAGGCTTTCGGTGATGTAAACCAGGACCCCAGTTTCTTTCCTTCTCTCCTTCTCTCCCCTCGGCCTTCTTCAGTGTCTGCCTTATCCCTCGTGGTTGCAAGCTGGCTACCAGCAGCTCCCATGGGCTACCTACTTCCTTGTGCACGTCCAGCAGGAATAGAGAGCGTCTCTTCCAGTAGTTTTTCTTAATGGAGTGAGAAGACTTCTTTTTTCCATACTTTTGGCAGGTAGAAATCCCTTCCCATTGCATTGATCTTGTTGAGTCACATTCTCCATTACTGAACAAACTCCTCCCACAACCCACAACCAGTTACTGCGGGGAGGGATGAGGTTGGGCGAGGAGACAGGACGTGCTGGTTGGCATAAGCTAACCACAGCTCACCCCAGAGCATGGGCTGTGGTCCTACCTCCAGCTCATAGGCTCCATTGAGACCAGGATAGGTCCTTAGGAGGACTCAGGAAGGATGGGCTCTAGGAAACAATCAAATGTCTACTCCAGGGTATGTTCAGAGCGTCCAGGTCCCCGTGTCCCACCAGCAGAGCACAGCAGCTTTGTTCGTCAGGCAGTTCCGCCCTTAGTTTTATGAGTTCCCAGCTTACGAGCATACCCTGACCCCCCATATAACATTAAGGTGGGAGTTTCCATGGCACACAGGGAAGCTATGATTTCCCATATATATATTTTCTTAGATTTCTTAAATTTCTTTATTTTTGGCTGCTTTGGGTCTTCGTTGCTGCACGCAGGCTTTCTCTAGTTGCGGTGAGCAGGGGCTACTCTTCGTTGCGGTGCATGGGCGTCTCATTGCAGTGCCTTCACTTGTTGCGGAGCACGGGCTCTAGGCATGTGGGCTTCAGTAGTTGTGGCACACGGGCTCAGTAGTTGTGGCTCACAGACTCTAGAGCGCGGGCTCAGTAGTTGTGGCACACAGGTTTAGTTGCTCCGCGGCATGTGGGATCTTCCCGGACCAGGGCTTGAACCCATGTCCTCTGCATTGGCAGGCAGATTCTTAACCACTGCACCACCAGGGAAGCCCATCCCATATTGTTTTATTTGCCACTAGATGTCTCAAAAGGAAGAGCTGCTGTGCAGACGATCTGTGTCACCCTCCTTTTATATTTCCTACACACATTTCTGGCCAACTTGACAACAGGGTTACTCCTCTCTTGCACAGCACATAGTTTCCGCAGTGATGTGTATCAAAGGAGCAGAAGTCTGCATGCACCTCCGATTCCAGGAGTGCTTGCTGCAGTTCCCGTCCATCAGAACCAGGCCCAATCCACTGGTCCTGCCCCCTCTGCCCCTTTGCATTCTCTTGCCATGGCTTCTGCTCTGCCTGCCCTTTTAATATTGTTTCCTAAGCTTCTGCCCTTCATCTCCTTATTCTCGCCATCACATTCCTTGGGCCGCCTCCTCTCTTCTCATGGCGCCTAACTAATGTGTTTATTCAGACACTTGTAAACCATTTTCAACGAAGCAAAAAACTTCCTCCCGTAGTTGTCTATTTTAGCACGCATAACCAGTTCTTCTGTGTTGACTCTTGGATTCTATCCACCCTAGTATGCAAGTTAGGTTATCTTTTTTTATGAGTGAAGGGCATGTGTTTGTTTTGTTTTTTAATATATTTATATATTTATTTATTTGGCTGCGTTGGGTCTTTGTTGCTGCACGGGGGCACTCTCTAGTTGCAGCGAGCGGGGGCAACTCTTCGTTGTGGTGCGTGGGCTTATTGTGGTGGCTTCTCTTGTTGCGGAGCATGGGCTCTAGGCGCGCGGGCTTCAGTAGTTGTGGCACGCAGGCTCAGTAGTTGTGGCTCGTGGGCTGTAGAGTGCAGGCTCAGTAGTTGTGGCTCACGGGCTTAGTTGCTCTGCACCATGTGGGATCTTCCCGGACCAGGGCTCGAACTCGTGTTCCCTGCATTGGCAGGCAGATTCTTAAGCACTGAGCCACCAGGGAAGCCCTCCCTTTTGTCTTATCCTCAGCCTCCCGTACCTGCTTGATTAGCAAGTCCTGTGATTCTCTTTGTGACTGTTTCTTGAATTTCTCACCTCTGCTCCATCTTTACCACCTTCACCTAGTGCAAGACCTGATTACCTCTCATTATCTGGACTGTTGCAGTCACCTCTTGAGCTACATTTCCTGCCTCTGATTTCCTTTTTTTCCAGCCTTTCTTCAACCTGATCACCAGAGATGGTTTCCTGAAATACAAATTGATCTTGTCATCCTTCTGCCTAAAAAAAAAAAAAAATCTTAAGCTTAGTTGTTCTCAACAGGGACCAGAATTACACTCCTGGGGATATTTGGAAATGTGTGGAGACTTTTTTGGTTGCCATAAGGTCTGGGGGACACTACTGGCATTTGGAGGGGGACCAAGATGGCTGGAGGGATAGTTCCACATAAGGAAGCATCCCATAATACCACTGATGCTCTGGCAGGGACGATGGCTAGTTCCCATTGCCTGGGTTAAAATCGAAGCTCTTTTTTTTGTTGTTATTTTTTAATTGAAATATAGTGGACTAATATTATATTAGTTTCAGGTGTATAACATCATGATTCAGTATTTTTATAGATTACACTCCATTTAAAGTTATTGTGAAGTATTGGCCATATTCTCTGTGCCGTACAAAATACCGTAAAGTCCGAGCGCTTCAGATGACTTCAGCCGTTCATAATCTCATCACATTTCCCTCATCAGTCTCGGTATCTCCCGCTTCCTCCCATTCATGCTGTAGGCCAGTGTCATTCACACAGATTGTCTTGTTGTTCCTTTGGTCTGCTTTGAAACACAGCCCAGGTGTCACATAAATTCATTAAAAACAAACAAATTAAGTATTTATCAAACACCTACTATGTACAAGTGCTGGAGCTATAAAATGAATTCGATGTAGTGTCTCCCTTAAAAGGTGCTCATAGCCTGGTGGGGGAGGCTTCCTCCACAAATGGATAATTATAAAAACAACATACTAAACAAAATATGCACAGGGTATTATGGGAGGACCAAGAATGGGCACCAGAGGAGGAGAGGGGTAGTCAAGGGAGGCTTCCTGGTGAAGGTGGTGGCCTAGCTGTAAAGGAGGAAAATGAGTGGCAGGTGATGGGCCTATTCCAGGCAACAGGGGCAAAGGTGCCTCTCCCTCATTTCTAAAACCTAATGCCTTAGGCTTCCTTTTCCAGCCTTGAACCAAAGTGCCCAAGACAGGGCTCAGAGGTTGTCTACGCTCTGCACGTGGGACGAAGAGTCGCCATGGAATAGATGATAGGTGACCACGAGAGGTCGGCAGTCTCTCGTGCTCTAGAAAGTACAGGAGGAGCCTTGCAAAAGCCCCACCAGAAGCTCCCATGCGTGTGAAGAGGCAAGAATTGGAGGGAAGAGAGACAGGGCAGGTGGCCTTCTCAGCCCAAACTGTTGACATGGCATAGCTTATGTCGTGGTTCATATTAGACCTGGAATTGTTTCTTTTCGTGCAGCTGGCATGCCTTTTATAAATTAGGAAGCCCTCAGCCCTCTCCGTGGAGGAGTTTGATGTTGCTAGACAGCATGTTCATTAATCAGCTCAAATGTTAAATGAGCAGAATGTCCTTATTTCTGTACATCGGGAACCAGGATTGTTGATGCTTTGGAGTCAGGGCATGGAAACCACAGGTTAGTTACAACTGGGCACTTGAATGATACTTGTCAAAGTAAACTCCTCTCTTTATGATTTTTTTTTTGCCATAGAGCTCCAGAGTTGCACAAAGTATATTTCTGTTGATTACTGCACTTATCCTACATTAAATTCCCTTAGAAAGGCAGCATAAGTAAAAGGATGAATTATCCTCTATTCTGATCAAAGCGCACTGCCCATTTTCTCACATCTTCCTGGTCTATTAATGTGGAAGCTGGGAACGTCTCCTTGTGGGGCAGATGAAGCCTGTTATTTATTTATTTGAACATAACCTGAGGGGGAGGAGAGATGGGTAAATATATTTGTTCATTATTTATTTTTAAGTTTCTGTGTACCATTTTGAATGGGCTGTCCAGCTACATGGGCAAAGTCGATAATATGCAAAAGAACGTAACATGAGGTCTCTCCCAGCCCTGTTCCCCGGGCACCCAGTTCCCCTCTCCAGGACCACCAGTAGTAGCAGTTTCTTGTACAGCCTTCCAGAGATATTTTAGAAGTGTAACAGATGGAGCCCTTTGAAGGCAGGAAAGGCAGGTGACATGCCCGAGGTCAAGGCAGAGCAATGCCACGGCAAGGTGGACCCCAGGTCTTTGACATCAGTTCCCATTCTACTGGGAAGGCAAAATTACATGGGGTACCGCAGCAATGAAAGCATTTTTTGTTGGCAGATCGTGGTGTTACAACCAACCCACATGCTACTTTCCAGGCCTCTTCTGCCTATGTTCTGAGATAAGCCATTAGCTAGTCACGGACAGACTCTGAACCGGGGCTTGGGCTTTTAGCACCGAGGTCTAGCTCTGTACCCTCACCGGGGCGCCTGGCCAGGCCATGTAATCCCCCTGGGCTTCACATTCCCCAGCTGCACAATTAGAACATGAATCAGATGATCCTTACAGTCATTTCCAGCTGAAAAACAAATCTCTGATAGGAAAATGAGTGACTTGGTGCCTAAAAATTTTTTTTTAATTTTTTGGATATTTAGCTAGATATTTTCAGATCTTTAACTAAATCTAAATCTTTATGATTCCAGCCAATTTAAGAGCCAGTTTAAGAATGAGTATTCTAGCAAAAGTTCTTAAAATTGAGCGCTTCATCACATTTATTTGTCATGATAATCAGAGGGCACGGTGTATGTCTTATGTCCCCAGCGCCTGGGTCATAGTACGCTCTTGATTATAGTAATTATAGTAATAGCAACGACAACAGTAATAATAGCAGCTAACATTTACTGAGTACTTATCATGTACTCAGTAAACGTTACGTGATACATTTACTTGGGGTACTTGACCTTGAATATCTCCTTTAGTCAACGGACAGCCCTAGGACCCTTGCACTGTTATCCCTAATTTCCAGGCATGAGGAAACTGACACAGAGCTTGAGTCACACAACTCATACCTTTGAGACCAGAACCTGAACCCAGACAGGATATCTCTTACCTGTGCACTTTACCTGGAGGAGAAACCAGTGACTGAAGATCTGAAGTAGGTAATTGAGAATGGGTGTCAATTATAATGAAAAAAAAAAATGCATTGTCTTCTGCCTTCCAGAAAAAACTCCCTGTGACAGCTCTCGCTCAGAATATGCAAGAAGCATCAACTCAGCTAGAAGACTCTCTCCTGGGGTAAGAGTTGGGCTATTTCAGAAAGAGAGCCATGTGGGTTGGTAGAGGTGGATGGCTGGGTGGTGTACATGGCAGCCACATGTGTGACCAGAGGCTGAGGCCACTGGGATGCTAGAGAATCTTCCTTTTAGTAGAAGCAAGGATAGATGATACAAAGGGCCAATAACAAAAGTAATTGATAAGGTCAATTATTTAATCTGCTGAGCTTGGATGTAAAGAACTCAGTCCCTTCTGTGGGCCAGGTGTTGACTCAGATTTATAAGCCCTGACCAGTCCCATTTAGTCCTTAAAAGTCACTTCTTTTAAAGATGATCACTGTAATGTCAGTGGAGGTTGTCTCAACATAGTGCCTTTTCTGAATTATGTGGATTTTTTTTTTTTTTACAATGAGCATGTATTACATAAATAAGTTTAAAATCTAATAATAAAGCTGTTTTCATTGTAAGAGGGAAGGTTGACCTTTCTTTCTACTTGCTTCTCTACAAGGCCAGTGTCCTTTGATCCTGTCTGCTCTCTCCTGCTGTAACATGGGCCCTCCTTTCCCAGCTGGATATGGCCTTTGGACTTTTCAGCCCATTTCCCAGGGTCTGCCATGCTCCACGACCTACAATGCTCTGTCGTTCTTTGAAGGACACTGCCTAGGCCGGACTTACTAGCAGACAGAAAACAGTATAGTATAATAAACGTTACATATGATTTAAAAGATTTTCAGGGTACTTTTGAGAATACTTGCTTTTCACCTGACCAGAGGACCTAATCTTTCAGTGAGTTCTCACCTCACTGTTTACACACATCCGCACGCGTACACCCAAATTATACCTGAGATAGTCTTGTGCATTTTATTTTATTTTATTTTATTTTATTTTATTTTTTTTTGGTACGCGGGCCTCTCACTGTTGTGGCCTCTCCCGTCGTGGAGCACAGGCTCCGGACGCGCAGGCTCAGCGGCCATGGCTCACGGGCCCAGCCGCTCCGCGGCATGTGGGATCTTCCCAGACCGGGGCACGAACCCGCGTCCCCTGCATCGGCAGGCGGACTCTCAACCACTGCGCCACCAGGGAAGCCCAGTCTTGTTCATTTTAAAGCACAAGTCTGTGGACTCACGCCCTAAGTTTATAGTACTTTCAGGTCTCTATTGTATAGCGCCCTAATGCGTTCCCATCGTATGGAGAGCAGAGCTGGCTCAGTGTGGGAATCTGGTGCCAGATTTAATGGACGTACGTTTGTTGTTGGGCATCTTGTTTTTAAAGGAAGATGCTGGAGACGTGTGGAGATGCTGAGAATCAGCTGGCTCTGGAACTCTCTCAGCATGAAGTCTTTGTCGAGAAGGAGATCGTGGACCCTCTGTACGGCATAGCAGAGGTGGGTGCTTTGGCGGGGGATGGGTGGGGAAAGGTTCACTTGTGTCTGAAACTTTAACAATAATCAGTGGCTTTGACATACACTTCTTTTTGGAAATAAGGGGAGTAAGTTGAGGGTACAAAATCCTTTGCCTAAGAAAAAAAAGAAAATGGTAAATAAAGATTGCACTTTCAGAGGTTAAACTGAAAACCGCGAAGCTCGTCCCATTTCATATGTGGTGTGTTCTTCTGTCCAGGTAGAGATTCCTAACATCCAGAAACAGAGGAAGCAGCTCGCCAGATTGGTTTTAGACTGGGACTCGGTCAGAGCCAGGTAAGATAAAGCTGTGAAAAATAACCAATAATGCGGCTTTCTGTCACATCCCCAGCAACCATCCCCCTCCTCAACACGGATAAAGACCACCGGGTGCACAAAACAGACGTCATCACAGATTCACACACTTGACTCACAGACTGAGTCACAGCCTACTTACACCTGCTTTCAGGCCTCATTCTCCCAAGCATGGCAGCGGGATGATGTTAGAACACCCTGTTCTTAGTCAACCAACAGTGAAAGGAGACAGGGGAAAAAAAAAACCTAAATAAGTGTATTCTGGGGAGAAGAAGTGGTGGCAGACAGTTCTAAGAGCGTTGTCCTTGGAGTAGTGGAGTTTAGGAATAAATAGATCTGTGATCTCAGCAGCTGCTAAGCGTCCCACTGTGTCAAAAAACACCTGTGTGGTTAGGATCGTTTTTCACAATCAAGAAATGCTGTGCTCAACAGGGAGGAACTAAGTAAGACCTAGTAGCCATCCCAGAGGGCTGATGTCAGATGACCCGTCTGTAGTGCTCCGTGGCTGGGCTCCAGCCTCAGCTCCATCCCTGAGGGCATTTGTATCAATGACTCATATGAGAGGAGTAGGGAGGTAGCTGCCACGGGCCCCATCCTTTCTCATACCTTATACAAGGGTTGACAGACTTGTTCTGTAAAGGGCCAGGTACTAAATATTTTCAGCTCTGCAACCCAGATGCCCCCTGTTCCAACTACTCAGCTCTGCTGTTGTAGCATAAAAGTAGCCCTGGGCAATACATAAATGAATGAGCAAGTCTGTGTTCGAATAAAACTTTATTTACAAAAGCAAGTGGCTTTGCTGAGCCCTGCTTCGTTAACTCTTTTAATCCTCATTGCACTCTTGTGAAGTAGACATGATTATTTATGTTTGGCAAATAAATGGAGATACAGAGATCATTTACTAACTTTCTACGTGTCAGATGCTTTTTTTTGGCTGCGTTGGGTCTTCGTTGCTGCGCGTGGGATCTCTCTAATTGCAGTGAGCGGGGGCTACTCTTGGTTGTGGTGCTTGGGCTTCTCATTGCGGTGGCTTCTCTTGTTGCGGAGCAGAGGCTCAGTAGTTGTGGCGCACAGGCTTAGTTGCTCTGTGGCATGTGGGATCTTCCCGGACCAGGGCTTGAACCCGTGTCCCCTGCATTGGCAGGCAGATTCTTAACCACTGCGCCACAAGGGAAGCCCCGTGTCAGATGCTTTTATTGCAGATTTCCTTGTTTCTAAAATGTCGCTGAGTGTCAGATGCACCAGTGATTTAATATCCGATTTTGGGGGGAAAATGAAATAGAAACGCCACTTTATTAAGTGTACAAATCAATTGGTAAGACATGTCCTGACTTAAGAAAAGTTGAGATGATAAGAGGGACATCTAGGAATTAGCACATGGTGAACACGATCATTGCCACCACTTACTGGACACTTGCCACGTGCCAGATATCAGACTACGTATGTGATATGTCAGCTCTTTCGATTCTCCCAGCGATCTCTATTCATTTGTCCACTTGTGTTTTCAGCAGACATTGAGTAGGTGCTTGCTGTGGGTCAGGCTCCGTGTTGGACACTAAGTGCAGAGGCCCTTCAGTGAGAGTTGGAGGGGACAGAGGTTAGGAGGTTACGTGACACCCCCTACTTTGAGAGGAGACTTGTTGTACAGACACTGGAGGCACCTGCACATGCCGTGTCTGTGACTTGCTTTGCGTCTTAGACATAATAAACGGCAGGGCTAGGATTCTGAACGCAGAGTCTGCCGTCTCCTTGTCACACGCACACGTGTGATTAGAGCCCTGTGGCCAGAACCAGGATCAGGGAGTGCAGGCCCCGCTGTGGTAGATTTTTGCTGAAGATAAGGAAAAATGTTCTAATAGTTAATTAAACAAGGCCGTGAGTGCGCTCTTGCTGGAGTTGGTTGAGCGATATTATAGATGCCAGGAATCTTACATCTGCAGCACATGTATCCCAGAGGAGATTTCAGCACTGATTCTTGGTCCTGCATTCATGGTCCTGTTCACTTAACGAATCAAAGTAGGTATTAGAGAAACTGAAACCGATCAATATTTCTTCTTTATTTGACTTATTCCTGTGGCTTTTCCCTGGAGGAAAATGGTGATAGCTAACATTAGTGGGAATCGATCATATTCACACGCAGGCATATACATATTGATTCTCTCTTCTGCGGCTCATGACTGTTCTGCCGGGCAGACGGTATTTGTTTCCTTAGTTTGACAGATGAGACAACCTGAGGCACAGAGAGGTGAGGCCGTTGCCAAAGGTCACACGGCTAATGAAGGTAGACCCGAGCTTCAGGCTTCAGCCTGGCAGACTCCGAAGTCCATGCTCTTTCCGTTGCCAGCTTCAGCAGATTTACTGAAGCCTTGCTGTGGCGAAGTGCATCACAACAGCAATGTGAAAGAGGGCAGGGCAGAGCATTCTGGGGGCAATGCAGTCATCTGGGAAGCTTGATAAGTTGCTAACATGGGCTTTCATGCTGCATCGATGTCATATCCATGTTTAAATTTAAAGTGCTAGAGAGTGCGTTACTTAACCTCGACTCTTAGCTTGTTGAGGACGGTAACCAGGACCCGGTATCCACTCCTGTTGCCTGTGCCTGCTGACCTGTAGCCACCATGCATAAGTGCATCTCCATCCATGTTGGCCAGGCTGGTGTCCAGATCGGCAGTGCCTGCTGGGAGCTCTACTACCTGGAACATGGCATCCAGCCCGATGGCCAGATGCCAAGTGACAAGACTCCTGGGGGAGGAGATGACTCCTTCAACACTTTCTTCAGTGAGACAGGCGCTGGCAAGCATGTGCCCAGGGCATTGTTTGTGGACCTGGAACCCACGGTCAATGATGAAGTTCACACTGGCACCTGTCGCCAGCTCTTCCACCCTGAGCAGCTCATCACAGGCAAGGAAGATGCTGCCAGTAACTATGCCCGAGGTCACTACACCATTGGCAAGGAGATCATTGACCCCATCTTGGACCCAATTTGGAAACTAGCTGACCAGTGCACAGGTCTTCAGGGCTTCTTGGTTTTCCACAGCTTTGGTGGGGGAACTGGTTCTGGGTTCACCTCCCTGCTGATGGAGCAACTCTCTGTCGATTATGGCAAGAAGTCCAAGCTGGAGTTCTCCATTTACCCAGCCCGCCAGGTTTCCACAGCTGTAGTTGAGCCCTACAACTCCATCCTCACCACCCACACCACCCTGGAGCACCCTGACTGTGCCTTCATGGTAGACAATGAGGCCATCTATGACATCTGTCGTAGAAACCTCGATATTGAGTGCCCAGCCTACACGAATCTTAACCACCTTGTTAGCCAGATCGTGTCCTCCATCACTGCTTCCCTGAGATTTTATGGAGCCCTGAATGTTGATCTGACAGAATTCCAGACCAACCTGGTGCCCTATCCCCACACGCACTGCCCTCTGGCCACATAGGCCCCTGTCATCTCTGCTGAGAAAGCCTACCATGAACAGCTTTCTGTAGCAGAGATCACCAATGCTTACTTTGAGCCAGCCAACCAGATGGTGAAATGCGACCCTCACCGTGGTATATGCATGGCATGCTGCCTGTTGTACCATGGTGACATGGTTCCCAAAGGTGTCAATGCTACTATCGCCACCATCAAGACCAAGCGCAGCATCCAGTTTGTGGACTGGTGCCCCACTGGCTTCAAAGTTGGCACTAATTACCAGCCTCCCACTGGTGGAGACCTGGCCAAAGTACAGCAAGCTGTGTGCAAGCTGAGCAACACCACAGCCGTCGCTGAGGCCTGGGCTCGCCTGGACCACAAGTTTGACCTGATGTATGCCAAGCATGCCTTTGGTACGTGGGTGAGGGCATGGAGGGAGGAGAGTTTTCTGAGGCCCGTGAGGACATGGCTGCCCTTGAGAAGGATTGTGAGGAGGTTGGTGTGGATCCTGTTGAAGGAGAGGGAGAGGAAGAAGGCAAATTCCCATTGCTTTCAGCCCCGCAGCATGTCATACTCAGAACTTGAGCTTCAACGTTAGCTGACAGGAGTAAAAGCTTTCTGACTAGATTGTCTTCACTTTCAACTGTGATCATGTATTACTTTTCCATGTGTACCTGTAAGATTTTTCTGTCATGTCTGAAAGGTAAAGGCTTTAAGAAAGATAAATAAATAAAGTGCTAGAACTTTCTGCCATAGCAGGCATGTCCGTATTTAAACAGAAGGTCAAAACACACTTGAAAACCAAATAGAAATTGTTTTAGATTATTATTCCCCATTCACTTCCCCCGACTATTGCTATAGTATAATTTGGGGGGAGGGGGTCCTTTTGACTTATTTAGGAAGGGAATATAAACATTCCACATTATGTTTCAGATTTGCTTAGATACTAGTATTTATCCTTACAAATGATTTTAATTCTTAACATGCTTTCACAGCTATCAATTACTAGCTCCATGACTGAAGTTCTGGCTTTCACTTACTGAAAGTAATCACAAGTCAGGATGGTAGTAGGCGGTGTTATAAGGGGTCCTGAAGAGCAGCAACTGACCCCCAGTGGCACAGGGAACATTCTAGATCAAAGCAAGAGAACAAGGGGGTGTTTGATGGGTAAGAGCCCAAGATTGGACAGTAGGGGAAGGGGTTCCACGGATTGATTTGCAGCAGTTGGGCTTGCATGGGACAAGGCGTGGCCAGTTCTGCTCAGAGCAGACAGCTACTCTCAGCACTACCACAGTCCCATCACAGCGGGAAGCCAGTGTCACCTTTGCCCGTTTCCATTCTTAAAGGATAAACTCCAGAGAAGCTGCCATCCTAGGTGCTGATACCTGTCCCAGGTAGAATCAGTTTTGGGGAATGAGTCTGTCTCCATTAGGTCCTTAACTCCATAAGGTTGAGTATATACAGCTGCTTCTCAAATAATGGCTATGCCTGTGCTTTGCAGATGGAACCAGGCTCACAAATCTTCAGCAACCAACTTTCAGGGGCTTCCATCAAAAATAGATACCCTAAAGGAAGAGATGGATGAAGCTGGAAATAAAGTAGAACAGTGCAAGGTAGGAGAATTCCCTAATGAATATGTACTTAAATCAATCTTTTGGTTTTTCCAAGTGATGGATGAAAGGTCAAATATTGCAAATTATTTAATGTTTTACATAATTCCTATTAGGATTCCCTGAATGATATTCAAGGTAGGTTTTATTTTCTTCTTCCTTCTTTCTTTATTTTCTAAGACTCTACATTACTTTATACTCAGAATAAAGCATTATTTAAAAATAAAATTCAGGGACTTCCCTGGTGGCGCAGTGGTTAAGAATCCACCTGCCAATGTCCACCTGCCGGGGACATGGGTTCGAGCCCTGGTCTGGGAAGATTCCACATGCCGCAGAGCAACTAAGCCCGTGTGCCACAACTACTGAGCCTACACTCTAGAGCCTGTCCACAACTACTGAGCCCACATGCCGCAACTATTGAAGCCCACATGCCTAGAGCCTGTGTTCCACAACAAGAGAAGCCACTGCAATGAGAAACCCGCGCACCGCAACAAAGAGTAGCCTCCACTCTCTGCAACTAGAGAAAAAGCCCACGCACAGCAATGAAGACCCAATGCAGAAAAAAATAATTAATTGAAAAAAATTCAAGTAGGATATTTTTAAAAACTTGACAAAAACGTCTAAGCTTATTTAAAATGAAGAATGGGAGAATAAAAGGAGAAACTATAAAAACGTATCATAAAATTACAGCAATTAAAACAATGTGCAATAGGCACAAAAATAGATCCATGGAATTGTATAGGTTTTCTGGAATGAATGCTGTTATATTTAAGGGTTGAATATATAGTAAAGGGGTCATCATATATCCATAGAAAAGGGAAGGATTATTTTTAAAATGTTGCTAGGACAATTGGCTTCTAATTTGGAAGAAATGAAAATTTGTATCTCATAATCTAAATTCCAGACTAGGTGGTTATTCTCTATGCATCTATCTACAAAGATAAATGTTTATTCCAAATGTTATTTGAGGTGGTAAAGAAACAGGTCTTTGGTGAATCTTAGGATCATTGCCTGAGACTTTTCCTCCTCTTATTATTCATCATTTTCCAATAATGGTCTCCACATTCTACTAGATAGCATTAAGACTGCTCTATTTTAGTTTATTCAGGTCATGCTATAACTCACTTTTCATGATGGCAAACCTTGGACAGTTAACTGCAGTAAAATGACTTGTTGAAAATAATATAGTGGGTAAGAATTAATACTGGACTCACAAAGTCATGCCATAGCCTTTACATTTAAAAAGATGATAATCACACAAATGCTTCTGACAAAAGTCTTGCACTGGCTTATTCTTGTTCAGAAGAGTTGTAGTTTTGCCAGTGTCATTTACGCAGCAGTCTTCTTCATATCTGGTCTAACCTAGATCTTGGCTAGTGGCTCCTTATTGGATATAAATTTGTCTAGTAGTTTGGGGGTTTGAACTGGTGCATTATAGGCTAAGTTAAAAGAGAGACTTCTTTTTTTTTTTGTGGTACGCGGGGCTCTCACTGTTGTGGCCTCTCCCGTTGCGGAGCACAGGCTCCGGATGCACAGGCTCAGCGGCCATGGCTCACGGGCCTGGCCACTCCGCGGCATGTGGGATCTTCCCAGACCGGGACACGAACCCACGTCCTCTGCATCGGCAGGCGGACTCTCAACCACTGTGCCACCAGGGAAGCCCAAAGAGAGACTTCTTCTTTTTTTTTTTTTTTTTGAGAGACTTCTTTTAACTTACATACCACAGCTTGTCAGAAAGTCAAATGGTAAAAACTTATGAAAATATTTTCTATTTCCTTCTCTCTTTATGTTAACTTCTGGGTAATTTCCTGAGATCTAAGTTCTGTTTCACTGATTCTCTCTTTAGCTATGTCTGATCTGCTGTTTAATTAACGTTGAATTTTGAATTTTGTTGACTATATTTTTCATTTTAAAGTTCTAATTCTTCAAGTCTGCCTTTTTTGATAGTGCATTATTCTTTTTAGTATTTATTTTTTAATGCTTTTAATCATTTATATATACTTATTTTAAGTCTTTGTTAGTTAATTCTGTTTTCTGAAGTTCTCTATGAGAGTGGTGGGAGTTTCCTTTATGGTGGGTTGTTTTGCAGTTTTGTATTGTGAGCTCATTTTAAGAGGGACTTTATCTGTGGGACTTCTGGGGATTAGGAGTGAGTCTCCCAGAGAGTATTACCAAGCCATTTTAAACTAAACTTTCTCAGTTCGAGGATTCCTGGACCACACAGAGAATCAACTCAAAGTTCAGACCCTCATGAAAGCAGGTCTATATTTATTTGTGAACTCTCAGGGAAATGTTTTACTTTCCCAGATACAGAGGCCAATCCAAAACGGAAGGTAGTACATTAAAAAAATATATATGTATATATATGAATATGTATATGAAAATTGGAAATATGGATATATCCAATTGCCCAGTCTATCAGTTTTAAGCTAATTATTTAATTCTTATGTAAGTAATTTATTTACATTAGTTCAAATATAAAAAGTATAAAACGGTATACAGTAAAGTCTTTCTTCTGCCCCTGTCCTCCTCCTCCTCCTAATTTCCACTGCTCTCAACAGGTAACCACTGTCACTAAGTTCTTGCTTTTTTCCCTAGGGGTATTTTTATACAAACATGGTGATAAAAATATTTCCTCTCCCTTTTTTACCCAGATAGTAACATACCATACCAGAAGTAGTGCTCTGTGCTTTGCTTCTTAACAAGGCATATTAATAATAAACCTTGGAGATCTTTCCATGTCAGTCCATAATAAGCTTGATTATTCTTTTCGTTATCTCTGTGTATGATTGTACCAGTGAGTTGATGGACGTTTAATCTGCAGCTGTTTCATTACAGTTTGCTCTAGGAGCTCACAGATCAATTCGTATTTTCTTTCACCTCATTTTTCTTCAATGACCTATCTTCTCTTCCACTTACCCAGGATCAACTTGCAGCGGATATGTACAATTTTATGGCCAAAGAAGGGGAGTATGGCAAATTTTTTGTTACGGTAAGCACTTTGCCCTGACGAGACGTTAAAGCATTGTAAAAGTTGAGTCATTTTAGCTTTTTTGCAAAAGATGTCATTTTTGGTTTTGCTCAGCCATTGTGTGTGTGTCCATCCAATGCTAACGTTACTTTTGTTTTTGAATGTGGGTCTGTTCTCAGTTATTAGAAGCTCAAGCAGATTACCATAGAAAAGCATTAGCAGTCTTAGAAAAGGCCCTTCCCGAATTGCGAGCCCATCAAGGTAACGTAACCTGCGTGCTGGCCTGATGCCTTCTTCTCGCCTCTGCCACTTCTGCCTCTGTTCTTCTTTACTCAGCTCCTTTGCATGCATTTCCTTTGGACAAAGCCTCTCTGCCTCGGCGGGCACTATTTCCCAGCACACCTTCATCTTCCCTTGCTGCATTCTCTAATTTCTTCCAAATGCAAATTAACATACTAATGGAACATTTGCAGTTCTTCTGAAATCTTCAG
This sequence comes from Globicephala melas, assembly GCF_963455315.2. NCBI lineage: Eukaryota > Metazoa > Chordata > Mammalia > Artiodactyla > Delphinidae > Globicephala > Globicephala melas. The sequence continues at coordinate 19,190,714 of NC_083328.1, forward strand.
TTGAAGAGAAAGCTGCACCCTTTGGGGGAAGCATCTGTTTTTCTATCCTCTAAATAGGCTCAAAACATTCTAGCCTCTAATTATCTTTTTGCAAATCAGTTATTTGTTTCATAGGGCTTAATTCTAGCCCTGTGATTCCAAGAGCATACATCCTATGAAAAAAATTTTGGACTTCCCAAAAGGAATTTTTGAAGCCAGTACCTGATACCGCATCATCAGGCACATAATCAGTGTGATTGAATTGTGAGACCACGACCACCCCATTCAGATCTTGTTCTCATCAGCACTCACTTTGCCCACCATATTTAAGCACATTGCAGATCCTACCCTCAACTTACGAGTGGACCAGACTTTCCTTTGATGTTTAGTTTTAAACTGAACATTAACTCTTTTGATTCTAATTCTCTCTGATTTGCCATCAGAGCATCTTATCAGCAGAGATCAGTAAATGATCAGACATTCCTCTGTCACCTTTGGACCTGTTATACTCTTTTGCTTATGATATAGTCCTGACATTTGGAACTCAGGTGCCACAGACAGAACCACTGGTCTCAAGCTGAAAGAGGATCAAGCCAGGTGCTGAGTGTGATGACTCTGTGATTGTGAAAGAGACTGAGCATGTGTGTGAATGGGGCTGGTTATGTCTGTGCGTACACACTGGCCCCTCAAGAATACCACTCCTCCTCCCCTAAATTGCAGGCAATCCCAGCAGGGTGTGACTTTGTGCCTGAAAGTCCTTAGATTTGGAATCAGAGAATTCTATTTAGGACTTCCCTGGCGGTCCAGTGGTTAAGACTCCGCGCTTCCACTGCAGGGGGCGCAGGTTTGGTCCCTGCTCGGGGAACTAAGATCCTACATGCCGCACAGCGCGACCAAAAAAAAAAGAAAAGAAAATGCTATGTCTTGACTGACCCCTTAGCCAGGTCTTTAGCCATCTTGAGTGTAGTGGCTCTGATTTGCTGGGCCAATCTTCAGAGGACGAGCTGCCCTTGCTTTCCAGAGCGATCCCATTTCCTGATCCGTGGGTAATGGGGTTGAGTCAGAGTGCAAAGGAATGAAGCTGCTGGCGAACAGTCAGCCTCGCAAGGGGCCGACTCTTGCTGGCCCAGGTCAGAGCACCGGGAGCCTGTGTTTGTGGGGTACCTTCTGTGTGCAGGGCCCTGCCCAGGACAAAACAGTAAACGTCATCATCCTAGCCTTCGAATGGCTATAAGCCTGGTTTGGAAAGGTTGACTTAACGGGCCCAAAAAAGAGAAGATTTAAGCAGCGCCATGCCCCCTTTTTTTAAACTCCCATTCTATTTTTACCCAAGGCTATTTTCCCTAGAGAAGTATGTCAGAAAGTCATGGGGAACAGGCAGGGGCAGGGAAGAGGTTTAGGATGGAACAAGGGAAGCTGGTGTGTGAGGGGGAGTAGCCAGTGAAGGAAACGAGATTCTTCTTTCTCTCTAAGGCTGCCGCCTTCACCCAAGCCTTGGAATTCAACCCTTCTCACCTCTGCCTGTCCGCAAGTCTGCCTCTCGTCTTAGTTCTGTCCTCCTCTTCCTTCTTCTCTGTTTTCAGAAAGACTCAGAGTGTCCTTACGGTAGGAGAAAAAAAAAACTTGCCCGTCTGCCCCGTGCCCCTGTGCACCCTGGTCTCATACTCTCGGTCGGCTGGCCTTAGTTCGGTACCTGCCTGTCCTCAGTGTGATGCCCCGTTTCATTGCATTCTCCTTCATTTTCCTGGGAGGTTCTTCGAATGACTCATTTCCGTCGGCCACCTCCGTTTTCTAACCCCCTTCCCACCCCTAACACTTTGCAGTCTGGTTTCTACTCCCAGTCACTCTGCTATTAAAACAAACAGACAAAGAAACATTGCAAGTCCCAATGGGTAGATGATTCTGATTGTTACGTTCTGGCATTTGACGTGGCTTGAGCCGTCTCTTGTCAGTTTTTTCCCCTCGTTTCACTCGATTGTTTTCTGTCATTGTTGAGGCTGTGTTTCCTTCATGTCTGTCCCCTCCTCAGAAGTCAAGCCTTTCCTGAGATCCAGTCCTTTCTCCTGTGTTCTTCTCCCTCCCTCCCACCTTTTCTCTCAAAATCCCCTCATTTTGGTGGCCTCCACTGACACCTGCATCTCTATCCTCTCAGCCTCAGTGTCAGTTCCCTTTGATGACCGGCTGTCACCTTAAACTCAGCGTATCTCAAGAAGCAAACTGATGCTTCCCCCACACCAGCTGGCCTTTCCTCCCCGCCTCCGTCTCCTTGGTACCTCCTTTCTCCAAACAATCCAGGTTTCAAACCTTGGAGCCATCTTTTCCTTCCTTTCTGATACCCTCTCGCCAGGTGCCTTTTTCCCTCTGCTGTGCCCTCCTCGTCATTCTCACTGCCTCACTCTACTCCATGCCCCTGTCGCCCGGTACGCAAGTGTGGAATAAAGTGTCCATCCCCAGACTCAGGATCCCTGGTCTTTTCTCAGCCTAAGTCCTCCTGGTCTATTTAATTCCTGTCCATCTTCTAAGACCTTCGCCAAGCTCCCCTTCTTTGAGAAGCCTTCTCTGACAACTGAAGCCAACAGTGAACACTTTCGTCTCCTGAATCACTCTAGCATTTATGGTCTACACCAGAAGTCGCAAACAGTCATATCTCATTAAAAATAAAAATAAATTTCTTTTTAAACTAATTGCCGTCATTTAAAAATCAGACTCTTTTCACATAACAGTGCTAACTTCTGGCTTCTCCTGAAAGTCCAGAGGGCCTGGCGACGCTGGGTCTGCTTTCCCGCGTGGTGACATTGCTCTGACGCCAAGGAGCAGCTGCTGCGTCTTGGCCGACCACGCCCTGCCCACCCCGATCCCGCACCTCCAGTGCCCATCCGGCCCCTGCAGACGATTGTGTTTGCGACCCTAGTCTATACCATTTTTCTGCCACGGCTTAGCAAACACGTCTTGTCTTGTTCATTGCTGTTGTGCGTTTGCCTGTGTGTCTTGTGTTTTCTTCACACGTAGACTGCTCTCCTCCCAGGGGCGGGGGGGCCACTGTGAACTCTGGGTGCCTGCTGCAGGGCCTTGCATGTCAGAGGTCTGTGGTTTGAGGAGCAGCCCCTGCGGTGGAGTTTGCCTCCGGAGTGGCCTCTAGGTCAGCGGCTCTCACCTCCACCCTCTGCCAACCTTCCACCGAGGTGGGGGAGGGCACCCTGTCCAGGGTTTACTAGAAAGTTCCAGCAGGAGTCTGGATTGTGCCCGCCTCTCAGCATAGTAGGGTCGGGCATGGGGAGGGGACGGCAGGAGTCGTTTGCAGAACTCCCCCTGGGTGATTCTGATGTATCCGCCCAGGCGAAGGGTCAGCTGGCCCTTTTCTGCCTGTGTTGAGAATCATTGCTTTAGATGAAAGGGAGAAAGTATTCAAGGTAAGATCTGGCCTTTGAGAGGACTGTCGCAGAGCTCTGAGAAGGGCCAGGCCCTTGGATGCTTCTTGTGTTTGGAATTCCACTGACCAGGGCCGGGGCTGAAGCCAGGGACGAGGGGCCTCCGGACAGTTCTGAGAGTGGCCACTGCCTTCCGCCCTCCCCACCCCTTCCTTTAACCTTTACCCTACTTGCTCTTGCCATCAAGTTTTGACTTTTCACAAGCACCCAGGTCTGCGGGTTTGTGGGATCTCACTTTCCTTCCTGTGATGGGCCCCGCCTGCTCTCACGTGTAGGGCAGTGTCAGAGCCACGCTAGGGTTACACTGCCTGCCTGGAATCCAGGATTCGAATACCAGAGTGGCTGAAGGACACACGTCCGCAGGCTGAGAGGGACATGAGCCCTTCCTGTCGCTGGAAAGAACCACGCTTCCCCAGTGGAGTATTTTCCACCAGCTGGTGTGCCCCCTTTGGCTTCTGTGTGCTTCTCAGTCAGTGCTGGATCTCTGCACCCCGCCAGGCAGGCTGGGCCCAACCACACCCCTCTTACTCCCCTTCAATACATCCATGTCCGAAATGCCTGTTTCTGTTTCCCGCTTTATTGTATGTCTTTTTGCTAAGCTGCCTCAAATCTTTTGTGGAACGAAGCAGAGCATATGACTGGAAGATAATATGCAGTATTGCTTTGCTGCTGTCGGCACAGCCTCCAGCCTCAGCTGCCTTGGGGCTACATTCTCTCCTACTCAGAGCCTTGGACTCTTTGGGGATATGGCACCAGAAGTGCTGCATGTACTGGAGATGTCACCTCTAATAGGGGTTGGCATGGGCCCTCTCCAGTCCTGTATGACAATGCTTGGCCTGTGTTTAAATTTTTAAGAAATTATTTCCTTTTTTAATGGAAGGAGTCTACTTCTCGTCCTCTAGGTAGAAGACCAGTTATGCTTTTCATGGCTAGATAAATTTCAGTGAAAACAGTGTGCCTAGATGGACCATTGGTTTTAGCGCAAGGCAGCCCACCCGTCTCGGGTAAACGCGGGTGTGATGCTGGGCTAGAAGCACCATCGCAGCTTCCACTGGGCATCTTGCATTGGGTGCCACGTGGGCGCGTCAGGGCGCTGATCTACTGGCCACCTCCCCAGCCTGGCACACATTTTGTACCCTAGTAAATGGGAACTGACAAAAGCGAAGAGAATAGATGCTTCCCCCTTTCCAAATCCTTGGCTACGGGCTTTAAAAAAAAAAAAAAAGAAAAATCCCCTTCAGTAGTTTGGGGGAGGAAATAACTTGGCAATGCCGTGAGGTTGTCTAGTGTCTTACTGAATGGTCTGCTGCTCTAGATAAGTGGGCAGAGAAGCCCGCCTTCGGGACGCCTTTGGAAGAACACCTGAAGCGGAGCGGGCGTGAGATCGCGCTGCCCCTTGAGGCCTGCGTCATGCTGCTCCTGGAGACGGGCATGAAGGAGGAGGTGAGGCCCCACCGCCCCGGCCGGCCTCTGCGGACCAGTGGCTCTCCAACCGCGCTCACCGTGACCACATTTCACGCTGAGACCCTGTCCATGTTGCCGTGGTAGACCCTAAATGAGACAGAGGTTTCACAGAGCAGTACTTACCTTGCCTACCTGCAGTACACTCTGCCTTTTTCTTGTTGGTCCCATTTGATTATTTCATTTTACACTGTGGTTGTGATTTGTGAAAATGAATTTCATGAGGTGCTATAGAACCAGAGCTCCCATGAGCTTTAGTTTCTAATAACACGAATTTTATATTTGTGTAGAACTGTGTTGTCGGGTGGAAGTGGGAGGGGCATTTACATACTTTATTTTGTGGAATCCTTACCCAGAAAACCCCATGAACCAAGCAGGGCAGGTCTCATTACTCTTCTTGTGTAGACAAGGAATTCAGCACACGAGGAATTCATGCCGGGGCAGAGCTAGAATCAAAACACAAGTCTTCTTTTAACCTTTGAAAGCTTAGTATTGAAGTGTAATGTACATATAGAAAAGTGCATGTATCATAAGTGAACAGCTTGATACATTTTCACCATCTGAACTCACCCATGTAATCAGCACCCAGATCAAGAAACCCCCTGGGGAACCTTCCTTGCACTTGCTTCCGGTCACGCCCCCGCACCCTGACCCCATCAACGTCACCTCAGCTCCTAACAGCCTAGATGAGAGCTCCTCACCCAAGGCCGGTTTCACTGCCTCCGGGGAACTTTTGGCAAGGTCTGCAGACATCTTTGATTGTTACAACTTGGGGAGCAGAGGGAAGAGTTGCTACTGTCTATCCAGGGGGTAGAGACCAGGGATGCTTCTAGACATCCTTCAGTGCACAGGACAGCCTCACAACAAAGAATTATCTGGCCCAAAGTGTCAGTACTGCTGAGGTTGGGAAACTCTGCCTAGATTAATGTTGCTAAAAGCCCAAGTCTTATAAGTGCTGGCCCAACATCTCCATCAGGCCTGCTGCCGTGGCTGACCTGTCATGGGTTTTTCTCCGAGTAACATTTAGGGCAGTGAAAGTGACCGGTAGTCAAGCCTAACAATTTTTCTTGAGATTTCAGTTTTTAAAAAATATTCCTAAATTTAGAAAATCCATGGTGATCAACCTGGTGGAAGTATGAAATATAGCTTTTAAATAGATTCCTAACAGGCATGGTTATTTTGGCAATGGGGCAGGGCACGAGCTAGCACTGATTGAAAATGGTCTGCTCTCTGCCTGTCACTCTGCCCGGGGTACAAGCTCAGTCCTCTTTACTCCTCCCGACAGCCCTGCAGCTCTCCTGGATAAGCTGTGCTGGAGCTGCGGGGGCGGGGTGGGTGGAAGGCTCTTCCATCAGATTTTTACTGCCACTCAGTGTAAGGCTCACAACTTGAACTTGATACTAACGGCTTTTCATGTCTTCAGGGCCTTTTCCGAATTGGGGCTGGGGCCTCCAAGTTAAAGAAACTGAAAGCTGCTTTAGACTGTTCTACTTCTCACCTGGATGAGTTCTACTCAGACCCCCATGCTGTAGCAGGTGAGCTCCAAGGAGGCGCCCTCAAGGTGGTAACAGATCATCAGTTAAAGGTCCAATATTAAGTGACAGTTAAATGGTCTCCTTATAAGTTTAAGTGACAAAACTGAAATGACAAATAAAACTGAAAAGCATGTGTGCGTGCACTTACACATACATATCTTTTCTAGTCCTGTTTTGGGGGTTTTGTTTTGTTTTCCTGATTATCAAGTAAAGGTGAAGGTAGCTTATAATCCAAATGTTTAGAGGCATGCTTTTATTTTCTTCCCTTTTACCCCCAAATCTCCATCTGCCTAGAGAGATGATGTCTTATTAAGAAGATAGCTTTGAAACTAATTTTATTTTCAGTTGATCTCTCAATATATTTTACGAGGGATGGAAATTGTTCTATGAGCATTTCATTCTGTAACCACTCCTGCCAATTCATGATTTATTCTATACATTGTGAACGGTTATCGTTGAGATCATTTCAATTTGCAAAATAATATATCCTGAGAGTTCCGGCCTTGCCCCTTGTCATACTCAAAGAGGGTGTTAATAATTTCAGGTGCTTTAAAGTCCTATTTACGGGAACTGCCTGAACCTTTGATGACTTTTAATTTGTATGAAGAATGGACACAAGTTGCAAGGTAAGTTTAAAGAACACCTAGTTTTAAAAGCTAAAGGAAACGACGCAATACTCTGTCCCCTTTGTAAATCATCTTACCCTTGGGGATCATAAAAATAACATTAAAGGGCTTCCCTGGTGGCGCAGTGGTTGAGAATCCACCTGCCAATGCAGGGGACACGGGTTCAAGCCCTGGTCCGGGAAGCGGAGCAACTAAGCCCGTGCACCACAACTACTGAGCCCGCGTGCTGCAACTACTGAAGCCCATACGCCTAGAGCCAGTGCTCTGCAACAAGAGAAGCCACCACAATGAGAATCCCGCGCATCACAACAAAGAGTAGCGCCCACTCACCGCAGCTAGAGAAAAGCCCGCGTGCAGCAGCGAAGACCCAACACAGCCAAAAATAAATAAATTTATAAAAAAATAATAATAACATTAAAATAGTGTATTTAGAGCTGTTGTTTATCCCTTCCCCTCCATTCCCAGCTTCCGTCTGCCCGGAAGTAGTTGGTTTAGGCAAGGCAGTCGTGTTGCAAAAGTTCTAGAGGTTTTCTCCCGCCGACCAGCCCACATCCTTGTCAACTTGTCCCTCCCGGTTCTCACTCAGAGGTGCCTAATTCCTCACCTGTAAGGGAAGAGGAACACACCTCCCCTGCCCTTCCACTCCTCCCCCCGTCTTCAGATGCAGTCACCCGTTCCCATCAAATAAGCTGTGTGCTCCGACGAGCTTTATGTCGTCACTTGAACCAGGCATCTGAGCTTTTCTCCGTAGCTGTGGAGTGAGAGACTTTGTCCCTGGTAGGTGGTGAGGATTTTAAAGTCAGAGTAAGTCCTTGGTCTGGTTGTGTCCTTGGAACCCAGCCCAGGGCGCAGCCTGCCGTGAGTGCCCGTGTTTGTGGGGCTGAAGGAATGGAACCTGCCCTCAGTGTCAGGTCGGGGTTCTAGGGTCTCGTATTGGGTGGGCTTCTTCGCTTCTCCTAGGCCTTGACTCTTCTCTCTGTTCTGAGACTCCCAAACTCATCCTGTGAGGAAATAAGCTGTAAAGGAAGGTATCCGTCCACCGGTGTGTTGCTTCTACACTTGAGAACTGTCATCCCCTCCCGGTGACACGTCAACTAGCTTCTAAAGTATAATCATGTTTAAGCCCTACCCGAAGCTCTGCAGGCTGGTTCAGTTGTGGAGGAGGTTTTAAGTCCAAAGGCATGTCGTGTGGGCAACTTCGAACACTCTGTGCTGCTGGTGGGCAGAGTTGACTCTGCTTTGCAGGCTCTTTGGGCCTGTGAAAGCTTGCACGTTGAAACTCTGCAGCAGAAGACCTCCAGCAGTTGCCTCACAACAGAAGGGGCTTCTTGCTGGAGCCTTTGAGCAGTACTGAGAGCAGGGAGAGACCCAAGGGTCTGGGTGCTGGGAGCATCTGGCTCCCCAAGGCTGTACGTGAATATGCACGTTTTCTAGACAGAATTTTCAGAATGTCTCCTGTGTGCCATGCATTGGTCTGGGGGGTCCCTCCGTGTTCTGCCTCTGAAGCCTCACGGTCACTTGGCAGAATTAACATTCTTATCCCCAGTTTGGCACATCAGGAGACTGAGTCTTGGCAAGGCTGACTAACTGCTCAGAGTATGTTGGTTAGTATTTGACTCCAAATTTCTTTCCCAAAAAATGGGCTTTTAAAACATTTTTTATTTATTTATTTTTTAAATTTTGGCTGCACCACGCAGCTCATGGGATCTCAGTTCCCTGACCAAGGCTTGAACCCAGGCCATGGCAGTGAAAGTGCCAAACCTGATCCACTAGGACCACCAGGGAGCTCCCGCTGTGCTGTTTTCCAGCTGTGCTTTCTCTGTCAGTAGAGGCATCGCTGTGAATATAGCAGATGAACACAGGTATTCCTAAAATGAGCATTAATAAATGGTTATGAATAAATTTGTTTTTCTCAGTGTACAAGATCAAGACAAAAAACTTCAGGATTTGTGGAGAACATGTCAGAAGTTGCCACCACAAAATTTTGTTAACTTTAGGTATGTATGATTGGCATTCTGCAAATTAAGCCACGAAGCTACAGTGAAGAATGGTTTAATCCACAGCAGAGGCCGTTTAATTCAAGCCTGTTTGGCACATCAAAAAAATGCTCTGGAGAGCAACTCGGGTTTGCTGGGAAGGGGATTTGGTGTATATTACTGTGATGCACCTGAAGCACACTGATTGTGTCTGGCATTAATAGGTAAGTTGTCTGATCATTTTATCGTTGCAGCTATTGGGGAAAAAAATTCTTGTGGAAAGGTTGACTGACAGTATGTTGGATTTGGAGTCTAAATTGTCCAGTATCTACAAGGCAAAAATTAAACAATAGCTGTACTTTCTGTAATATCTTTCATATATGCTACATAATTTATTTTAAGCAGAGCACAAATCATCCTACTAAATAAAATTTCAAGAAATGCAGATTATGTATTAGTTTATGGAATGACTATGTTTTTAGGAAATTTTACCGTGGAATAACTTTCTAGGATTTAACCTCTATTTTCCCTTTGACTTAAAATATAACTTTGAAGAAGCATAGAGAGAAGGGTAAAAGGTAGCCCCAGGTAACAAAGTCATTTAAAACCAAAGAAAATGTTGTGAGAGGATTTGGTCCAAAATGACAAATAATTGACTGGTGAAATTTCTGGTATGCCACTTGACCGTTCATTTCAGTCTTAGGTCCTGTCACCAAGCTAAGCTAAACATTCTCTTTTAACATCTTAACTCTCAATTTTGCCTTATGAGTGCATTGATATATATAATATTCCTTATTTGATTCATTTAACACACCCAGCTTGGAATTGCAGGTACTCTTAGCCCATTTAGTGTCTTATGGTGGAGACTGAATTACAGTTCTTTTACTTTGGGATTTAGCCTTTTATTTTGTTTAATTTACTCATTAAAATGTTTACTAATTGTTTTTTGAATAGGGAGGACATTCCCGTGGTTCAAAGTTCAAAGATGTACATTGGAAAAAATCTCTCTCCTCTTCCTCTCTCCCAGCCACCCTACTTCCTCTCCTGAGACACAAACTATGTTTTCAGTTTCTTATATATCCTGTCAGCAAGAGATGATACATATAGAATCAAATATATATATACATATACATATGTACAAACATTTCTTTCTCTCACAGCTTTCACTTTTTTAAAAAACCAAATGGCAATGTATATTATATACATCATTCTCCTCCTTGCTTTCTTTGCTTAATATACATCCTGTAGGTTTTTCCATATCAGTACTTCTTACTTTTTTATGACTGCATAGTACTCCACTGTGTGGCTGTGTTGTAATTTATTTAATCAGCCCCCTATTGGTAGATAGTTGGGTTGTCCTTAATTTTTTGCTTTTATAGTGCTGTTCTTGTACATAAGAGAGTATATCTATATGATAGATTGGATATCTTCATAATTACAGCCTAAAGCATTTTCAAATACAGTTTCTTTTAAGCAATATGACTATACTTCTGTTTTTTTATTATGTTTGTATTAAAAACATTGATCCCATTGTTAATCATAGTATAATCTATTTCGGGGTAGATAGGGCATAAAGGAGAAACGGATTAGAAATACACAGCATATAGAGATCAAATCTTTGAGGTTTACGTTTGATCTGTTTTCACCTTTCAAGCCCTAAACTATCTGTTCCATGAAACAAAGAACACACCCCAGCCGGATTTGGATTTAGTCATTTAACACCCTGCAGTTAGCACCTGAGCAGTCTGGGGCTGAGCGCCCCCCAGGCAGGGAGATACTATTCCTCCAAATATTTCAAGAGTAGATGCTCTCCCCCTTCTCTTTTGTTCCATAGGTATTTAATCAAGTTCCTTGCAAAGCTTGCTCAGACCAGTGACATTAATAAAATGACTCCCAGCAACATTGCAATCGTGTTAGGCCCTAACTTGTTATGGGCCAAAAATGAAGGGTGAGTAATCATTTCCCATATCCTATTATTTTAACTTCTTTCCGCCTGATGGAAACAATAGAAATGTAACTCACTCCTGAAGTTGATCTTTCCCTTTAGCTGACTTTCTCGGAGCACTGCTGTGAGCTGGGTCGTGTCCCAGATGCTGGTCACACAAAGGTGTAGGAGACCTTGTCCTCAAGGGGCCCCAGTCCTGGGCAGCCAGGCAGGTGGACGGCTATAGTGCGGTGATAAGCTCCGCATACACGTCTGTGTATCACAGACGTTATAAAGGAGGAAACAGCTCAGGTTGAGAAGTTCAGGAGGCGATGGCACTTGAGGGGCTGATGGATGAATGGTTTCCCACGCGTGGGACCTGAATGAGCCCCGCACAGCGGGTGTGAAAGGGCCTGGTGTCTATATTGGCGGAGGGTTGGGGGGCGCGTAATCACGTGGTCTCATGTAACTTGAGCACAGGGGCCGTGAGGCTGTGGCCAAGGTTTATGGAGCTGGAGCCGGGTTAGGAAGGGCCTCACGTATCTTGCTGAGATGTTAGGAACTTATTTTACGGGTCGTGGGGGGGAAGGGAGCATCAGAATTTCTCAGCAGAATGACTTGATCAGATTGCATTTAGAAAGGTAATTTGTTGGCAATGAGAGCTGTAGATTGACTGGAGGAGAGGGATCAGGGAGGTCAGCTAGAAAGCGTCTGGGAAATCACTCACGTTGTTGTCTGCTCTGTTTGGTGGTGTTATGATGATCCATTTAATCCTCACAAGTTCTCTTTTGGAGTTGGTGCTTTTGTCCTCACTTTTGCAGGTGAAGATGCTGAGGCTTAGAGAGCACGAATAATTTGCTTAAGGTTGCACAGCAGGGAAATGGTGGGGCCCATAGAGTCTGTCCTTAAGCTTCACCACCCTTCCCTGCCCCCCATCACTGCTGTTCAGCTTTGTAAAATCATGAGCAGTTCAGATTTCCATCAAAAAATGCAGGGACTTTCTGAATCAAAATCTTTCTATCTTTAACTCATCCATTCCCTCATGTGTGCTCACTCTTGTTTCAGAAAGTATTTATAAGATTCTCTACAAAGATCCAATGTCATAAAGCAAATCAAAGATAAGTGGATATAAAAGCTAACTACATAGTACATCATATCTTATAGCAAATAAATTCCAGGAAGACCACAGAGGTAAATATAAAGAGTGATGTCATAAATATGGCAGGTTAAAAAATAAATAAATAAGCATAAACACGGCAGGTAAATATTTATGAGCTTTTGGGATATAAATGAATTTTATAAACATAAAATCAGTTCTGGAAACAAGTAGATTTAGCTCTATAACAGCTAGAAACTTCTGTAAGTCAGAAAGCTCCTTAAATAAATGGCAATTCACAAACTAGGAGTTCCTCAAAACATATCCAGATATGTAAAAAGGTCTTGAAATCAATAGACAAACAGTACCTCCTCAAAAAGAAAAATTTGCAAAGAACACGAGTGGACGGTTCCTCCCCAGTTCTAAGGTTCTAAGGTACGGGAGGGATCAGAATCCAGATGGGCAGAGGGAAGTGTGAACAGGTGGGGAGGGTAATTTACAGACAGAGCTTGCATTTTAAGCTGGAATTTAAAAGGAGCTAGAACTTTCACCTGGTTGGAAATTGGGGTGAAAATGTTCTCCCCAATGGAAAGAGAGGTCAGAGTGATAAAATGAGGGGGGGAGATAGGTTTGGAGCAGTCAGGTGTGGGATCCAGCCTATCAGGGATTCAGTGTCTTCATTTATAAGGCCTCAGAACAGTCCCCATGTTGTAAAAATTAAATGCAGGGAGGAATCTGAGGCTCTGAACGTGGTAGGTGCTCAGTAAATGTCAGGCCCTTGCAGCTTGTCTGCTTTCCCGTGTTCTGACTCTGAACTGGATATGAGCCCCTCAACAGCAGGAACGATTCTTCTTTGTTTTCTTCCTCGTGGGCCCTGGGCATTCGGACACAGTCAGCTTCGGGACATGCATCTTGGGACCAGTCCACATACGTGCGTGACAGCCTTAATAATATGTGTAAATGCGGGGGCCCAGGTCTTCTGCTGATGAGAGGCACCCTGAAATACTGCGTACGCTTGGCTGCATTCTAGGCAGAATGGGTCTGTGGTGATCTGGGGACTTAGAAGATGACTCCCAGGGGAAGGACTGTGCCAGTGGGTAAATGCAACCCTGTCCCCAAACAACTGGAAACCAGCATTTTGACACACTGTTGGTCACTGACCTAGTTCTTATCACAACACAGACTAAGAAGTGACAGCCGAGTCAGGGCAATTTTTCTTCCTGGGTGATCACTGCCACACCCCTAGGCCAGGGCCTTGTACATTTAATTTTTGCATTTGTACTTAAATGTTTTATCCTTTTGATATAAAATATTGAATTGCCCTGACTCAACCTGCAGAAATCAGAGGCTGCCTAGGGGAGGTGTTTTAACTTTGTGAACTTCCTTTGCAGAACGCTAGCCGAAATGGCAGCGGCCACATCCGTCCACGTGGTTGCTGTCATTGAACCCATCATTCAGCATGCCAACTGGTTCTTCCCCGAAGGTAACTGCCACTCCGAGTTCACTGACTCCAAAAGCACAATAATGTACAACAATAGTATAAAAAATCTTTTTGAAGAAGCAGATACTTCAGTAATCCCTTCATGATTACATAATTGGCTTCACTTTTTCATGTTTCTTTTTAGACTATTTGCATTCATATTTTGACAAAGCAGTAACCACATTATTGTGTGTTTCACTTTGTTTCACTTAACGTGGAGTCATTCATTCAGCCAGTGTATACTGAACACTCCCTAGGCGCATATGTTTGCTGGTAAGAAGACATGCTGTCTTCCCTGGAGGAGCTTGGTCACTGGAGAAGGAGGCTTCATCATCAGAGAAATTGTAACACATGGCACATTAGAAGGAAGATGGATGGGGAATGAGTTGACAACTCGTGCTGGGCACAAAGTGCCCGGGATTGCTTTATAGAAGAGGTGACACTGAATATGCAGGGATCCTCAGAGCTTCCATGGCTCCCTTTGCGGGTACCGGTTGGGCAAGTGCTGGGAGTCTGGACCTCCCACCCCAGCTTCGCCCAGAGCAGCCCTGCTGTCATCCTCTGGCGTGTAAGCTCCATGAGGCCAGGGCACGCTCATCTTTTCTTTACCGCTGACTTCCGCCGTCGAGAATCACGCCCCACCCATGTAAGGTTGTGCAGTAAATGTGAGATGGATGAATGAATATTGTCATTCTGTCCAAGATTTCCCTTGAGAAAACGAGTCTTCAAAATCTGCTATAGGCAGTATGGAATTGATGTTGCCTTTTATTTCTATTTAATATCAAGCTGTACATATCTTATTTTTTATGATTCAGATGAGTATAACCCATGCTCACATTCCTCTTCGGTATTCCATGATTTTTTTTTTTTAACAGAAAGGAAAGCAAGGGAGTTGTGTGACTTGGATTCTGAGTCATACCCCCTCCCCTATTTCTGGTTTTCTTGTTTTACCCGCCACCCTGGTTTGGTAAACTGTCCTTTAAGAAGGTGAGAGTGCCCGGGGCTTCCACCTGTGAAATAGTGAGGGCTTGTGGATGGAAGAATGAGGCTCCTATTCCAGTGGGGTGTCCTCAAGCTCCCTCACCCCTGTGCCCTGTGTCTCACATACACTTGTTTCTTTCTTCTGGCAGAGGTGGAATTTAATGTATCAGAAGCATTCGTACCTCTCACCACCCCAAATTCCAATCACTCGTCCCACACTGGAAATGACCCTGTCGACTCGGGGACCCTGGAGAGGAAGCGGCCTGCCAGCATGGCGGTGATGGAGGGGGACCTGGTGAAGAAGGAGAGGTGTGTGCAGAGCTGTTGACTTTCACACCAGCGGTCGATGGCTCGGAGAGGAGTCGGTGGGCCCACCGTCCCTGGTCCTGCCTCAGTGGCCTTGCCATTGGGGAGTGGCCTGCACCCAGGCCTGTTAGAGTCCAGCTAGTTTCAGGAATTCTGCTTCAGTCCATTCCAAACATTAATCTGACCCCAAAGTAGGTGTGTAGCTTGTCAGTTAACAATCATACCTGACGCATTCAAGCTTAACTGGGTGGTCTCTGGTAAGCCCTACACAGTAGCATCACACACATGTTACAAATTCGCCTAAATGTACTTGGTTGGGGAAAAAGAAAGAAAAAGAAAAAAAAACGTTAGGTATTGTGGACGTCTGTCCAGGAGCGAATGTGAGAACAACCCACCTCTCACAGTGACGTGTGCGAGTTGGTGTCTGAAGACATATGTTCTTTGTATAACCTGGCCCCTCACTGGAAGCCAACCATAGAAACCTCAGTGTTTGCCAATTCTGGAATCAAAAAAAAAGCCTGTGTTGGACTTGTGAGAGACAGTACTAGTCTCTGTTGCTAGGCTCCTTGGGTGATTTGTGGGATTTTCAAAGGTCGTTAAGGCTATTTGGGATTTTTGCCTTCAGATGCCCATCTATCCGACATGTGTGCTGCAGTGCCACTGTGTTCACCGATAATGCTGAATTAGAAGTCGTGTGCTTTTCTCGCATACATGCAACAATGTTACTGAAAGTAGTTTTACATTAAAACTAAACAGCAAGCTCTTATTCTAATTGCCCAGTCTTTTAGTGTGGTCTGTTTTCTGTTTTGCCTTTTTTTTTTTTTTTTTAACCCATAGAAAAGGAAAAAGCTTTACTTTTCTATTCTGTCACTTCTCTGAACCCACATTCAGAAGTGCTTCCTGATGACAAACTCTGTCCTCTACAGAATTAGCCTTTATGTATTTTAAGTTACAACATGGAATGTTATGGGTCTAGTTAGCACACAATCAACAGTTCTTAGCCATCTTCCTGGATGGATTCCCCCCGCCAACTGACCCAGTAGCCACAAGCTCAGGGAGCCATGTGTCTTTTTATTTTTTGAACTGGAGAAAAGTGTTAAAGTTCATACACCAGTGGGCTTCAGTGAAAAGTGAATATCCCTTCTAACCTGTCCTCCAACCACCATCCCCTTCCCAAAAGCAACTATTTTTCCAATCCTACACATCCTTTCAGATACGTTCTTTGCATACGCATAGACCAGTGTTTGCACATCTCAGCTTAAGAGGCAGTGCGGTGTGACAGCCTTACGTGGCCACTGGTGGTACTTCTGCACTCAGCTTCCACCTTGATGCCCAAACACACAGGTTCGAGATAATCGCCTTGTACATCGTACTATGGAAGTAAAAACACAAATATGATGTCACTTACTCAAGATGAAGCCTGCCTGTTTGCTTTCAGCTGCCCATACCCACTTTGAGAAAGGGCATCGATGGGTACCAGGTCCAAGTTTAAAGCCCCCTTGAGTTGCTTGCCTGGGTAACAGGAGTGACCATTGATCTGGTCCTTGCCGCTGCATTGCATGCTGGGCAACTTGGGTGGCTGTCCCTGCGTGTGGGGTTTTACGCGCGAGGACCGATGGGCTTCTGTGTCAGTAGTCGGCTTGCATGGTGTGTTGTTGACTGTTTCTTCTCTCTGTGTAGCTTTGGTGTGAAGCTTATGGACTTCCAGGCTCACCGGCGGGGTGGCACCCTAAATAGAAAGCACATATCCCCTGCTTTCCAGCCGCCACTCCCGCCCACAGATGGCAGCACCTTGGCTCCAGCGGGCCCAGAGCCCCCTCCCCAGAGCTCTAGGGCCGAAAGCAGCACAGGGGGTGGGACTGTCCCCTCCTCTGCGGGCATGCTGGAGCAGGGGCCCAGCCCGGGCGACAGCAGGTAAGGAGGCCAGCATCTGCTGGCAGTGGGTGCCAGACACCCCAGCCTTCTTGCAGGCGCTGGCCTGTGGGCATGGCCTCCATGCCGCAAGGATCACTAGGCACGGAGTGAACCAGCTTTGCCTTCACTCCTCCGGTTGGCAAAGGATGGGAAAAAAAGACTGCAAATTGCTTGCTTCCTTTCCTGTTTTCAAAAGAAAGCAACATGTGTTTGCATTCTTTACCATACTGCTTTGGGGCTGGGAGCCAGAAGCCGATAAGTGTCTAGCAGTCTTATAAGCCTCTCTTACCTGTTTGACGTGTACTCGTTGTTCGTGTACCATTTGCTTGTTGTCATTCAGTATGCTAACTAGTAAACATTTGAATGCAACAAGTTAGTGAAGTTATTATATTCCTGGCATTCACTCACTCATCCATTCATTCATCCGTCCATCCATTTATCCATCATTCATCCATCCATCCATCCATCCAATCAGATTTACTGAATAACTGAGTACTGAATAATATGTGCTGTCTGCTATACTGAGCATCCCCCCACCCCCCTGGCTTTCAGTCCTATAGGGCAGGTGATACATGAGTACAAGGTAGAAAATATGATGATAGGTTTTCTTAAAAAGCTCTTTTGTTGCTTCACCTTTTGGTTAACCACCTGGAGTGGACTAAGAATCTGTAGCAACTTTAAGGAAAAATACCTTTGAAGTCGAGACCTTTATTTGCACAAATTCAGTTCTCCACTCTGACCCAGGCAGATGACCACCAGAGGCCACTTCAGGTGGTATCTCGGGTCGTACAGAACTGGCAGCTGCTATAAAAGATGAGCCCCTCTAGTACGTGCTAACATTTTTATTGCATTTGGTCCACCTTGGCCACCTATAAAGCACTAAATGATTACCTATAAAGTAAAATAAATGATAAAACAAGGATGGCCTGTTAATCGTGTACTTGTTTTCCGCCCAGAGGTGACTTTGCCTTGGGAGAACTCCCTCACCTCTTCTTTGGGTGGAGAGAGAGGGCCTCGTGCTGTGTGAAGCTAGCTGCTTAGGAGATTGGAGTCTCGTTAAATCCTTATAGCTGAACTCTGAGGACTTCGTGCATTCCTGAATACCTTTCTACCCGCATAATTTGAGGAAATTCACTTTTTTGGTTAAAAATATCTAAGGCTTCAAACTCCCTAGTGCTTCACGTGCACGTCGTAAGCTCCACGTTGGTCTTT
Organism: Globicephala melas; assembly: GCF_963455315.2. NCBI lineage: Eukaryota > Metazoa > Chordata > Mammalia > Artiodactyla > Delphinidae > Globicephala > Globicephala melas. The sequence goes on from NC_083328.1 coordinate 19,208,632, forward strand.
CCGTAACTGCTACCACACATGTATTCGTTTGGGCTTAAATCTTTTTCTTGGAGAAAAAAAAGTCTTAGCAAACTCTTACACATTTTCATTTACCTGTAGCATTCAATTTGTTTAATCAAGGCTAAATATATTATTTAAGATAATAATTAGTCTTCACTGCAGAAGGACAAATAGAACGTCAGTTATCAATGTGCTCTTTGATTCTTTTGCTCTGTAGATATTTTTGTGTACATCTCACTAATGCCATTTACTCTTTGGTGACTTTGACAAATTGTAGCTATAAAGTTCAGTATAAAAAGTTCTGAGCCAGGGCTTCCCTGGTGGCGCAAGTGGTTGAGAATCTGCCTGACAATGCAGGGACACGGGTTCGGGCCCTGGTCTGGGAAGATCCCACATGCCGCGAAGCAACTAAGCCCGTGAGCCACAACTACTGAGCCTGCGTGTCTGGAGCTTGTGCTCCGCAACAAGAGAGGCCGCAACACTGAGAGGCCCGCGCACCGCAATGAAGAGTGGCCCGCACCTGCCGCAACTAGAGAAAGCCCTCGCACAGAAACGAAGACCCAACACAGCCAAAAATAAAATAAATAAATAAATTAAAAAATTTTAAAAAACTTAAAAAAAAAAGTTCTGAGCCAGGAATTAGGAAGCCTGAGGTCTGATCCCTACCCCAGTATTAACCAGCTCTGGGCCCTGAGCAGTCATTTAGCCTCTCAGAGTTTCTCTTTCCTGAAGTCCAAATTATTGATAATAATTGAGCGCTTTGTAATTTAGAGCAGTGTTAGTATTTTGCTATTGCATTTGCTTAGTTTTGTGCAATGTATATGGCAAAATCGCATTATTCTGAAGTCCAAAAACCCTTTCATGTGTTTAAATACTGCCCAATTTGAGTGCAAGCACACTAGAACTTGAAATGGCCTCTATCATGATATTTAAGTGGCAAAGTAGTTGGAAGATAGTCTGATGCCACGAGTCTCATAAAATATGTGGTCCTGTGTGGCACCAAATATTAGCTTCACAGACCCAGTGTGAGCTGTTTAAACTCTCAGATCACCTCCTTGCCCGCTGCAGTGAAAACTCTAGCTGGAATTTGATATTTTACAGCATGTTTAGCTTTTCTAGCTGGGAATGCCTGACATCTAACTTGGCTTCTGCTTCCCTTAGTCCTCCAAAGCCCAAGGATCCTGCGGCTGCACCTGCACCCGGGAGAAACAGCAGTCAGGCGGCCCCCGGCCAAAGCCAGGCCCAGGCCACTGCCGGCTCCCATCAGCTCTCTGTGGGCCCTACGCACAATTCCGCCGGCCCGAGCCCTCACACGGTGCGCCGAGGTAAGTCACCACCTTTACTCCGCGCCCTTGGGGAGGGATGTGCAAACCTCCCTGGGTCGGTGCAGGGGTCAGGTTGAGAAGCTTGTTCCGATGGTTCCATGTCTGTTATAAAATGGCAAGCAGAAAAACCAGTCGTTAGGGAAAAGAATCATTAAAGGGAGATGGAAAAATGGAGAACAGAAAAGCAGACATTTAAGAATATGTTCAAGCTACAAAGCTTAACAAACAGTCATTTCTCCAGAAACGCCCCCCATTTTCCAGGAATCTGGCGCTCCAAGCCCTCGCTCTGTTTTGGAACTGCCACAGCCTGGCCTGTCTCCCAGCCAGGCTTTGTGAGTCTGGGAGCACTCGTGCCCTCTGGATTGGGATCAGGGCCTTCTAGTTCCCTATTCACATGTAATCTGAACTGCTCCCACTTACACCCTCGTGGTCCTCCACCCAGCAGCCAGGGAAATGGCTGTTTTTTCTTTCTTTCTTTCTTTCTTTTTTTTTTTTTTTGCGGTACACGGGCCTCTCACTGCTGTGGCCTCTCCCATTGCGGAGCACAGGCTCTGGACACGCAGGCTCAGCGGCCGTGGCTCACGGGCCCAGCCGCTCCACGGCATGTGGGATCTTCCCGGACCGGGGCACGAACCCGTGTCCCCTGCATCGGCAGGCGGACTCTCAACCACTGCGCCACCAGGGAAGCCCTCTTTTTTTAATTGAATGAAGGATTCTTTAAATTCTATATCGCTTTACAATTTTCAAAAGTTTCACACAAATGATTTCATATAATCCCATAATAACTCTCCTTTTTTTTTCCCTACTCCTATCTTGCACCTTCCCCCTTCCCTCTCCCCACTGGTACATTCCCTATATCTGTGAGTCCACTTCTTTTCTGTTTTATTCACTAGTTTGTTGTATTTTTTAGATTCCACACATAAATGACATCACATAGGATTTGTCTTTCTGTCTGACTTATTTCACTCAGCATAATGCCCTCCAGCAGGGGGTGACTTTAAAACACAAAGCAGAGCGTGTCATCCTGGCTGAAGCTCTCCAGTGCCTTCCATGCAGACCTCCCACCACGCACCCTGCGTGGCCTGGCCACGTGGTCTGGCCGGGCCGCCTGTGAGCCCAGCTCTTCCCCTGCCCCCTCACTCACTTCAGCCTCGCTGGTCTGCACTCTGCCCCTCAGTGCACTAACCTTATTCCCTCTTTAGAGCTTCTACACGTGTTCTCTTACAGAACGTTCTGTCCCACATCTTCACATGGTTCCTTCTTTTCTATTTTATCGGGGTAAGAACACAACATGAGATCTACCCTCTTAAATATTTGTGTACAGTATCTAGTACTGTACTCTTAAGTGTACAATACAGTATTGTGTTATAGGCCCAATGATGTAAAGCTACCTGACATAATTGAAACCTTATGCCTATTGAATACCAGCTCTCCATCACTCCCCATCTCTACTGTATACCCCCAGCCCCTGGCAGCTCCCATTCCACTCTCTGATTCTAAGAGTGTGACTATTTTAGATGCTTCATGTAAGTGGAATCGTGCAGTATTTGTCCTTCTGTGACTGGCTTATTTCACTTAGTATAATGTCTTTAAGGTTTGTCCATGTTGTTATATATATGACAGAATTTCCTTCCTTTTTAAGGCTAAATAATATTCCGTTTTATATATACACCACATTTTTTTAATCCAGTCATCTGTCAATGGGCATATAGGTTGTTTCCATGTCTTGGCTATTGTGAATAATGATGCTTCAGTGACCATGGATGTGCACATAATCTCTTCAGGATCCTGATTTCAGTTCTTTTGGATAAATACCCAGAAATGGGATTCCTGAATCAATATGGTAGTTCTATTTTTAATTTTTTTTAGGAGCCTCCATACTGTTTTCCATAATGGCTGTACCAATTTACATTCCCACGAATAGCGTATGGGAGTTCCAGTTTCTCCGTATTCTCACCAGCACTTGCTGTCTTTTTTTTTATATTAGCCATTCTAGCAGATGTGAGGTAACATGTCGTTTTGGGGTTTGATTTGCGTTTTCCTGGTGGTTAGTGATGTTGAGCACCTTTTTATATGCCTGATGGCCATTTTTATGTCATCTTTAGAGAAATGTCTTTTCAAGTCTTTAGTCCATTTTATTTTATTTATTTTTTTTTTTTGGCTGTGTTGGGTCTTCGTTGCTGCACGTGGGCTTTCTCTAGTCGTGGTGAGCAGGGGCCACTCTTTGTTGCGGTGTGAGGCCTCTCACTGCGGTGGCTTCTCTTGTTGTGGAGCACAGGCTCTAGGCACGCAGGCTTCAGTAGTTGTGGGACGTGTGCTCAGTAGTTGTGGCTCACGGGCTCTAGGGCACAGGCTCAGTAGTTGTGGCACACGCACTTAGCTGTTACGTGGCATGTGGCATCCTCCTGGACCAGGGCTCAAACCCGTGTCCCCTGCATTGGCAGGTGGATTCTTAACCAGTGCACCACCAGGGAAGTCCCTTTAGGCCATTTTAAAATCAGGTTGTTCGTGAGACTTCCCTGGTGGTCCAGTGGCTAAAGACTCTGTGCTCCCAATGCAGGGGGCCTGGGTTCAATCCCTGGTCAGGGAACTAGATCCCACATGCCACAACTAAGACTTTGCTTGTCTCAACTAAAGATCCCGCATGCCACAACGAAGATCTCGCGTGCAGCAATGAAGATCCCTGTGTGCCGCAACTAAGATCCAGTGCAGCCAAATAAATAAATAATTTTTTTAATTTCTTTTTTTTTTAATCAGGTTATTCATTTCTTTGCTATTGAGCTATAGGAGTTCTGTATATATTTTGGAAATTAACACCTTGTCAGATACATGGTTTGAAAATATTTTCTCCCGTTCTGTAGGTTGCCTTTTCATTCTGTCGTTTCCTTTGTTGATTGTACCAAAGCTTATTAGTTTGATGTAATCCCACACATCTATTTTTGTTTTGTTGCCTGTGCTTTTGGGGTCATATCCATGAAATCACTGCCAACACAAATGTTGTGAAGCTTCCCCCTGTGTTTTCTTCAAGGAGTTTTAGAGTTTCAGGTCCTATGTTTAATCCATTTTGAGTTGACTTTTGTGTATTGTGTAAGGTAAGGGTCCAGTTTCATTCTTTTGCATGTGGATATCCAGTTTTCCCGGCATCATTTGTTGAAGAAACTATCCTTTCCCCATTGTGTATTCTTGGTACCCTGTCGAAGATCAATTGACTGTATAGGCATGGATTTATTTCTGTTCACTCTATTCTGCTCCACACATGGTTCCTCCATCATTCAGGTCTCAGCTCAAAGAGTACTTCCCTGGTGAGCCCTCCTTGACCACGCAGTCTGAACTGATGACCACCTGCCAACCCCACCACTCACATAAATTATTCTCTGTCACGTCACTCTATTTCTCTCAGAGCCTTTTCCTCCATCTGAAATTTTTAAATTTGTTTTTTAGCGTATTGCCAGTCTCCCCTAGTAGCTCTTAAAGAGCTGGGATTTTACCCGTCTCATGCACTCCAGTATTCCTAGTCCTTGTCCTGTGCCTGTCCTGTGCCTGTCCTGTGCCAGAGAGGGCACTCAAATATGTGTGGTCTGAGAGCTCCAAGTGCCTCTTAGATCTAGAACAACTTGGGATGATTTAGCTGTCCCCCACCATCTGGGACATTTGGCAATGTCCGGAGACGTTTTTGGTTGTCACAGGCAGGGAGGGGAGTGGTATTGGCATCTAGTGGGTAGAGGCCCGGGATGCTGGTAAACATCCTACAATGTGCAGGACAGCCCCCAGCAACAAAGAACTATCTAGCCCAACATGTCAGTACTGCTGAGGTTGAGAAACTGGTCTAGAAAGGGCCATGATTTACTGAAAATGCTTCTAAAGCCAGTTAAATTCCATGTGAACCATGGTGCTCTGTCTTAACTCCCAACTGTATTTATTGGAGGATGGATAATCTTCAATATGAAATGACATACATATTTTAAAATTTTTTGAATTTTATGTAATTTTAGACTTAAAGGAAAGTTGCGAAGATAGTATAGAGAAGGCCCATATAGTCTTCACTGAGCTTCTCTTAATTTTACTATCTAACAGAACAACTACTGAAATCAGGAAATTAACACTGATACAATATTATTAGCTAAACTTCAGGCTTTGACCAGATTTCTGAGTTTTTCCAGTAAAGTTTTCTTTCTGTCCCAGTATCAATCCAGAATCCCATGTTGCATTTTCTTTTAAGATGTACAGTACAATGTGATGACTTAATATATGTATACATTGTGAAATAATTACCACAGTCAAGTTAGGGGGTTAATATCCAACGTATATAAGAAACTCATACAATTCAATAGCAAAAACACAGATAACCCAATTGAAAAATGGGCAAAGGATAGATTTCTGAGTCCACATCACTTTAATATCTCCTCTGTAACCAGGACTGGGGAAATAGAATAAATAACAGTTTTGCTATTGAAACATCTTAAGAAGGCTTTCCTCTGAGCCACCACCACCTTCATCTGTATCCCAACTGGTGCTCAAGGGAAATTAGGTCTTTTCTACCTGGATTCCAGGTAGAGCCCCTGCTTTCAGGTTGAGGTTCCTTCGTAGCCCCATTCGGAGTCTTTCCTGCTTCCTTTTTCCTGCAGTCATAGATCCCAGTTTGATCCTTTGTGTGCCATCCCCCACCCTGGTTCAGCCTCCCAGCACCTTCATGGTGGCCTTAGACAAGGCCTGCCTTTCTCCCAGCCTGGCCTCCACGATGGACGTGGCCAATGTGGGACTTGAGCCTTATCACGCTACTCTCATGCTTCCTCTTCTAATTCCCTCTGTTCCCTTAAATGTCAGGAATGATCTTTTATCCAATATGAATTTATAATTAATATTGCTTAGAACAGAGAGCTAGAAACTTTTCTTTTCAAGTTGTTTATGATAACCAGAGTGCGGCTAATATTCCAGATTCCTTTGTCAGCTGGTTGGTTGTTTCTGTGGGAAAAGGTCTTCCCAGTTCTGGGATCAGAAGTTCTAGACCAATAGAGTAGACTTTATACTCCTTTCATTCCTGAATCCTGGCCCCTATGAGCAGGAAGCCAGGCAGTGCAGGAAGGAGGAAGAGGGAAAAAAGAGTCCAAGGAGTCCACAGGACATGGTGTGAGCCTCTGTTCTGCTCCGTACTGGCTGTGTGACCTTTTACAAACACTTGACCTCTCTGAGCCTTGGTTTTCTGCACCGTGAAATGGATATAACAATGCCTGTTTTGCGGTGTGCTTGTGAGACTTAAATGAGACAGTCTATGTAAAGGGCCCAACTTGGTGCTGGTCATGTTAGGTGAGTGATACATGTTCATTTCTTCCCTTCGTTTCCCTCTCCCTTCCTTAGGCGATTAGTAAGATCTCAGCAGAACTTGAAATATGCTAGAGTCTCTCCTTTCCACCCAACCTCTCAGCCCAAAACCAGTCTCCAGACTTGTTTTTTCTACCTACCTTACCATCCTCAGTACCAAATTCCCACCCGCCAGTGGTGCTGATCTCAGCTGGTGTAGGGGGGAGACTGATGTGATTCAGCTCTCCTTAGAGCTGAATCTAAGGCGATCGTCCGGATCTGTACTTTTATCTAGAATATATCTATTAGCACAAGTGATTCTGGAATTCATAGAATTTCTGTTATAAAAAAAAATCAAGTCCTCTAGGAGAAGATGGCTTAGAGCAAGGGGCCCACGGTCTGTACAGGCAGACCAGTCGGGCTTAGGGGTCCCCCCCGCCACCACAGCTTAGCTGCTCTTGCTTCTCTGTGTCTCTTCTCATGAGAGAAGGTCGCTGTCAAGTAGGCTTTGAGCGGAGACTCCATGTAGGCGGGGTGGCCTCCATTAACTGAGTTTTCTAATTATTCAACTTTTAAAATGACAGGTCTGTAAAGACCTATATGTGTATAATGTACTTTTAAAAAATGACCTTTTTATTTTGGAGTAATTTTAGATTTACGGGAAAGTTGCAAAGATAGTCTGGAGTTCTCGTATACCCCGACCCACTTTCCTCTGTTAACATCTTACATCACCACAGTACATTTATCACGGCTAAGAAACCGACGTTGGTACGTTAGTACTAACCAAACTCATTCTGTTCAAACGTCACCGGTTTTTCCTCTAACAGCCGTCTTCCAACCCCTGCTGGCTCCCACCAGAAGAGCACAGGGCATTTAGTCATCACGTCTCCTTACTCTCCTCTGGCCTGTGACGGTTTCTCCATCTTCCCTTGTTTTCTCACGGCCTTGACAGTTCTAGGGAGTACTCGCATTTTAAAGACAGTCTCTCAATTTGCGTTTGTCAGAGGCTTTTTTCATGGTTAGACTAAGACTGTGGGTTTGAGGGAGGAGGGCCATGGTGGCGAGGTGCCGCCAGCTGGTGTGGTATTGGGAGTGGGCGTGGGTGCTGATCTCAGCTGGCTTACACCAGCCTCGGTGCCCTGGCCCGGGGGGCGTTGGCCATCACCGTGCTGCTCTTCCTGAGAGGTGTTTCTCCTTCGTGCAGCTGTTAAAAAACCTGCTCCAGCACCCCCGAAACCTGGAAACCCGCCTCCTGGCCATCCCGGGGGCCAGAGTTCTCCAGGAGCATCTCAGCATCCACCCAGCCTGTCACCAAAGCCGTCCACCCGAAGCCCTTCTCCCCCAACTCAGCCGCCCGGCCAGGCCCCAGGCCAGCCCTGCGCCACCTCGCAGCTCTCCGCACCCCGGAGATACTCCAGCAGCCTGCCTCCGATCCAAGCCCCCAACCACCCGCCACCGCAGCCCCCCACGCAGGCCACACCGCCGCCAGCGCTCACCAAGCCAGGCAGCCAGGGCCCACCGGCTCCCGGGGCCCTGCCCGGTGAGCCCGGACTCGAGCAGTCCTCCCACACCCCTCCCCAGACGCCGACGCCCCCCAGCACTCCGCCCCTAGGAAAACAGAACCCCGGCCAGGTGGTGAGTAACCCCGAGACCGCGCAGCCACACGCTGGAACCTTGCCGAGACCAAGACCAGTACCAAAGCCGAGGAACCGGCCCAGCGTGCCCCCACCCCCTCATCCTCCTGGCGCCCACCCCGCCGGGGATGGCAGCCTCAGCATCGCAGCTCCCACCTCCTCCAAAATAGTCACAGGTAAGTGGGAAGTGGGTTCAGACATTTCCCCCTGTCCACTCTACCTGGCTTTTTACTGCTCCCCCTCGTTTAGGCTTTCGTTTATATCAGGGGTTGGCAAACTACCACGCAGGCCAGATCTGGCCCTCAGCTTGTTTTTATAAATAAAGTTTTATTGAAACACAACTACGCCCAGTTGTTGACATATTTTTTCTGGCTTTTGTGCTAAAACAGCAGAGTTGTGTAGTCCTTTCAGAGGTCATATACTTCCAGAGCCTTCAAAGTTACTACCTCGCCCTTGAAGTTTGCCAACCCCTGATGTATAGGTTCACTATGTGTTTAAGAGCCATCTACGTTTACATTTTTCTAGGTATAATGACCTAGTAATCCAGGTGGAAGGTATTGTACAACTTGAGCATGACATCCATTTCTTAGTGAATCCCTCATTAAAATGCTTATTTTCCTTTTAAGAGTAAAAATATTCATAGAAAGTGAAGCATTTCAGGTATAATCTTAAAAAACGTGATTTGTGCCAAATTGGATGCTCTGGGAAGGGAGATTTGGGACACGATCATATGAGAGTGCCAGCCTCTAGTGGCAAAGGACAGAAGAATCACTATTTCCTCATAATTCCATGGAAATCTGTTTTGGGTATTGGTGATTGTACAGATTTTACCTACCTAATGGGGTATTTTTTTATAGACAGTCTAGAACATGACCATTTTCTTTAATTATGATTCTTTTAAAAATTTCTGTCCCAAGTGCTCTAATTTACTATTTGATTTAAGGATGGGATGGATAGATTTTTTTTTAGTGTGTTTTCTTAAAATGATAATTAGGGACTTTGAATCATATCTTAGAACAGCCTAGTTTTAAATTTTCCTAAGTGGAGCCAGTTTTAGAGAAGTAGCCGAAATATGCCTCTGGGCCCTCCAAGCGTCCTGAATGACAATCTCTGCTGAAAATGAGCAAAGGATACACCCCACACTGGTACCCTAAGTGATGAGGGTTAACCGACTAGTCTTTCTTCGGATAACTTTTTTTTTTCAGGAATATAATGCATGATTTGTGTGTGTTATAAATTGTTAACTTTTTTCTGATGATGCTTGCTTTTATGTTTAAAAAAACAAAGCCACATTGGTTTGTTTGTTTCCCAATAGATGCCCTTCCTAGCGCCCTCACAGGTGGGGAAGGTTTCCAGGACTAAGGTCTGTAACCCCCCCAAGCAGCTTCCTGCAGCTCCAAATGCTCCTGCTTAGCGGTGTTTTGCATACATGCTTTTGACTTTGTGCTCAGGAGCAGCCATCTGACCCCGTGCCATCCATTCTCTAGACATCACTTTTGTTTTTATCAGAAGCACTTTGAGCTGCAAATGCTTCGAATTCAAGAGGTAGATGTCAGTAGATTGCAAGCCCGATTTCAAGCCGCTCAGATAAGATACTAAGAAATGTCTCCTTTCTTTTTGGTAAGCCTTTCACAAGCATTCTGCTCTTTTCAGCGTGATTTCCCTCTCATTGATTGGCTCATCAGCATCACCCAAAGAGGTCTCTGGTGCAGTTAGCACGGAAAATTGCGTCCCTTGTGTCTTGAGCTTTAAGTTTTAATTTTACCTCTTAAGTGCAAGTTAACTGCATGGAGCTTCTTAATTTGGTGTTTGAATTTCTCAGGACCCCCCCCCCCCGCAAAAAAAAAATCTTCCTCCAAAGATCCCACACTAAATTTCTTTGCATTCTGGCGTGCTTACATTTTTGCTTTCTTAAACCATATGAGCTTTTTGAAAGGTACTGTGAGGCTCATCTGAATCTTGCCTTTAGGTCCACACTTAGACGGAATAAGGCTCTCGTTACTGCTCTAATCAGCTGATCTGAGCCTTAAGCCTTCAGTGGACTACTTAGCCGGCGTTTCCACATCTTTGGTCTAGGAAGACTTTCTATAGATACCAGAAGAGGAAAACAAGAATGCGATCTTTACAACACAGAGGAGGGCACAGAGGCGTGATTCCGCCTTCCTGACTCCTAGGTGATGAACCCAAAAGTCTGTGGTTGCCCAGTTGGGTGTGAAAATCACAGAGTGAAGTGACTAAACCCTAATTAAGGCTGAGCCTTTTAACACTTCAATACTTGTGACACATCAGAATTTTATTCCCAGATCTTCCCTTTTATTTAGATGAAAGACTACAGACCAGAATTATGTCTACTCTTTAATACCATGTTTACCTGGGGTGTATTTATTTCAGAAGCTTATTTTATTGATCTGCTATAACACTGCAGTGCTCTGTACTTTGACAGTTGCCAGATAAGTGAAATTTGATATTATAAATACTTTTCCTTAGGATATTAGCTAAATATTTTAAAACCAATCTGTACTTCGAATTCTCCTAACTCAAGAAATTACAGGTCACCACCACTATCTTTGTATTACAGAATTAATTTTTAATTTCTTAAAATCCCCCGGATTGCCATTAGGAGTACACAAAAGGCCAGCGTTTAGAATTTATGAATATGCTCGTGTTGTTCATGCTGCTCTTAGGCACCTTGGATATAGCCATTGGGTATTTCAAGAAGAAAAAAATGTAACTTCCCTAGACAGGTAGTCCTTTATTGTGACATCATGTTTTCACTTGGAAAGCTCTAGACAGACAAATTCCTGAGAACAGGTTATTCATTCAGAGCATTTAATCTTAAAAATTGAATTAAGGCCTGGGGATTAAGAGAAACTCTTGGGGGCGATTACTGCTGCTAAACAGGTCAGACAGCCAGTTTGTCGCAGCTCAGCACCAGCACCAGAAAAAGGAGGGATTCTGCTGTCATTCTGAATCTCTTCCTAGTTTGTTACTCTAGAAAGCAGTAGGAAAAAGAAAGGAAGAAAGAAAGAAAAAGAAAGCAGTAGGAGTTTAGCTTTGCAAGGAAAAGAGTTTGCATCTTGCTGTTTTTAAAGTAATAGATTTTAGCCAAGAGTGTTCTAATGTAACATTTTATTAAATAATTTAGATGTATGACCTGCCATATTCAGTAGGAACTGAAATTGGAATATTTAATGGTAAGGAAAAGGCACCTGATTGGCCAAAGCATTTTGCTACTTGATGATCATATTTGTGCACTAATGCCTGCTATTAACCGGTCACTCTAACCCTGCCTGCTTGCACCCCTACTAATAGTGCATGTGCTAAAGGAGGCTGGCTTTGTTCATGCTTGCTGCCAAGTACTCTGCATACTAAGCGGGTTCACAGACAAGCAACACGTCATCGCCAGGCTGGCCTTGTTACCTCTTCAACTTCCAGTCTTTTCTGTACTGGGCAGGCTTGAGGGGTAGTGGAAAGAGCACACACTAGAATCAGACAAGCCTGAATTAAAATTTCAGCTCACTGTGTAACAATGGCACGGCACAACCTGGCTGATCTGTAAAATGGTGACATTTGTGAGAATAACCTTCAAAGGGATCACAGTAGATAAAATAAGAAAAGCATCGTGCGGTTCTTAATATGCAGGGGGTCTAAGTAAATGGTAGCTATTTATTATCATTTTTATGGAGGAAAAAAAAGATAATACAGAGTTAGGTATTAGATTCGTATGTCACCATTTTAAAAACTCATGCCGGGACACAGACGCAGGAGGTTTGGAGCCAGGCATCCATATTTTGATCCTGATGTGCCCCTTGGTGGTGGGTGAAAAAGACAGTGCTCTGGAGTAGAAAATGTTCTTGATTTAGTGAGGCTGAGATTAATTTAGTGAGTCATTTGTCCACTGTACGGTGGTAGAACGAGTCACAATAGTGGTCATCAGACACTTGGGACTTTGTTGGTTCTCATAGCCTTTGCTTTTTAAAATTAAATTCCTTTTATATCATGAAAGTAATGCTTTTTTTTTTTTTTTTTTTTTTTTTTTTTTGCGGTACGCGGGCCTCTCACTGCTGTGGCCTCTCCCGTTGCGGAGCACAGGCTCCGGACGCGCAGGCTCAGCGGCCATGGCTCACGGGCCCAGCCGCTCCGCGGCATGTGGGATCCTCCCGGACCGGGGCACGAACCCGTGTCCCCTGCATTGGCAGGCGGACTCTCAACCACTGCACCACCAGGGAAGCCCAGTAATGCATTTTTAAAAATAAGTATGATACTAAAGCAAATTGGGGATTAGAAACAATAAGAAATCACCCTTCCATAATTGAAAAAGTCCACCATTCATATTTTATTTTTTCCTTCTAGTTTTTTTTTTCTAAAAGGCAAGGGGATGCACAATCATAATTATTTGGCATATACAGATTTTGATTTTGCGGTTTTATTTTACTTTACATCACATGCTCTTTCCCATGTTACAATGTAGTTTTTCAGTGACTGCATAATATTTCATTAAGCAGATGTATTATTGCTCATAGTTGGACATTTAAGTGGCTTCTGCTTCTACCTGCACTTTATTTTTAATAAGTAAATGTCAGAATCATGTCAAGGTAAACATCCAGTGAGACTGGAACAGAATCTCTCCTTTGACTGAAATAATAAAAAGTCGACTCAGTCTCCCAGAGATGAGTCAGCCTCTCACAGCCCTAGAAACCTGATGAGGACTTCAAGGAAGTCATTCCCTCAGACTGTAGTTTAGAGAAGGATTTAATGATCCGGAGGGGGCTGATTCACCCTGCAGCCGTGCCTGAAATGTTTGATTTCAGCGAGGCATTTGGATCTCTTACCTGTCCAAGTGGCTATCAGAATAACCTTGGCCTTTCCGGAGGGGAGGTTTACAACCTAAAAGCACACATTCAAAATTGCTGAAGTGACAAACTTTCTAGGACCATACTCTAAATTGTAGAATGCCAGTTCCCACCCTCACAAGGTCCACTCCTGGATAAAGATACTCAAAAAAGGAGGGAACCAGGCTGCATTCGTCAGAGCCGCAGAGCAGTGGTGAACCACATGGCATTCTGCCTGTGAGCGGAGGCTGTGACCTGGGCCTCGGCTTTCTTGTTTTTATTTTTGTTTTTTTTTTTTCCTCTTTTAATCTAATATCTTTCATATGAACTTAGCTCCAAGCAATATGCTCAAAGACCAGCCCTTCTTGGAATGCATATAATGAAAAATGATGCCTTGTGTAAATCTATAGCCAGCAGGGTTTAGAGGTGTTTAAAAAAATATGGAAGTGCTCCTGCAGGCACTTTCTAAAATAACCTTTATCTCCTTTGTACTAAGATGAGGCAGAGTGTTTAAGACTCAAGCCGTCATCTGCTTAGGCACTGTCTTCTCTCCCAGGCCGCTCACCCAAGGGCATACGTCCTCCTGGGGGTGGGGTGGCGGGGGAGACGCCCTCTGCAGATTAAGAACCAGGCTCCAGAGCCCAACCAGTCTGGCTCTGCTCCTCCTCCAGTGCCGGCTGTGTTGGAGAGTTGAGCCTCCCAGAGGCTCCCCTGCTTGTTGGTTTTACAAATATAAGACCTGAATTGTCTGAAATGCCATCCAGCACCTGAACTCTTTGCCACCTTGGCACCTTCATAAATCTAGACGTTTCTCTGGGTTGTGGTGTGTAGGAAACCTCGACAGATGGGCCTTCCAACCCAGGAGTCACTGAGAGTAAAGGGACGTCCCAGGAAGTAAGTGGATCTCGCAGCTCAGAGCTGTGGGCACGTGTAGGATCAGGAACCAGTCTCAAAGCAGTGAGCCTCCCAGGGTGCACCTGCATTTGCCGGCTCTGTCTGTGTGGGTGAGGAGAAGGTGAAACAGAAGTACTGCCGAAAGCAGCTCCCAGCAAGGGCAGACACGGTGTACCTGCACCACAGCAAGTGCAGAAAAGCAGCTCTTAACCATAACAGCGAGACCCCAGCACACCCACCTCCCACTCTCCCTCCCTCTGTGCTCCCTACATGACTAGCCCTAACCTGGCACAGTGAAACTACCACAAATCTGAACGTCTCCCTTCTCTCTTCCACCAGCCCTAAAATCCCTAACAAGGCTCATCATTTGCTAGAACTCACATCTACCAGAGAAACAAATTCTTCAAGGCAGAAGGGCTTGTCTCCCCCACTTGGCTGTAGGCTTCATTAAATCTGTGTCTGGCTTGTTCACTGTTGTGTCCTCACCGGTAGAATGTGGGAGGTGCTCAGTAAGTATTTGTTTATGAATGAGGGAATCTGAGGCTCACCGTCTCACTAGGAAGAGGGCTGTGATTGGTTAAGGTGTCTTGTGAGCATGGGAGCGAGGGATGATGGCTTGAGGACCGTGTATTTACTGTCTTGCCGAAGGAGTTCCAGCCAACATAATAAGACGTGAAAAAGGAATTGGAGTTATATAAGTATTGGGTTGGCCAAAAAGTTCGTTTGGGTTTTTCCATGTTACAGAACCCGAACGAACTTTTTGGCCAGCCCGATATTAGAAATAGATGAGAAAATTAATATTTGTAGGAGATTTGGTGCTACACTCCAGTGCTTGTTCCCCCCTCCCACCCCAGGGACATTTGGCAGTGTCTGGAGACACCTTTTGTCGTCACACTGTGGGAAAGAGAGCTTGTGCCATCGGCATCTAGTGGGTTGAGGGCAGGGATGCTGCCAAACATCCCACAGTGCACAAGACAGCCCCACAGCCCAGAGGGATCCGGCCCCAAGTGTCACTAGTGCCGAGGTTGAGGGCATAGCATTAGTAACAGGAGGACACGCACCAACCTCGGAGGAGGGAACTTTTCCCAGTGACGCTCAGCTATTCCTGCAGCCCAGATGCTGTCAGGAGGTTTCAGTTAATGCGTTAGAGACATTGGTAGGAATAAGGTTTCCTCTCCTCAATCAGCAAGCAAACCCTTCCAGGGTTGCATCTCTGAGGACTGCCGTGAGCTCACAGAAAGGACCACCAGAGCCAGGAGGTGGGGCTGTGCCACGTGGCTGGCTGCCCCTGGGGTATCAAAGGCTTGACTCAACTTCTCAGGGCTGATGGTGCCTCTAGTAAGGGAGTGTGCGTGCATGGGCTGACTCTCAAACTTTCCAGCTTCTCCTCTCCTCGGGTGGCCTCTGGGGTGTTACCATGCACTGATACCATGTCTCCTCGTGTTTTTGTCCAGACGCCAATTCTAGGGTTTCAGAACCGCTTCGCAGCATCTTTCCTGAAACGCATTCAGACTCAGCCAGCAAAGACCTGCCCGGCCGCATTCTGTTGGACATGGACAATGATACAGAAAGTACCGCCCTGTGAAGAAAGCCACCCCCTGCCCTTGACCCCTTCCACCCTGGCGAGTGGAGCAGGGGCAGGCAGACGTTCATCTTTGCAGACCAAACAGCGAGAAGCTTTCAGTGGAGGGGGAAAGAAGGCCTCATCATGCAGGACATGGCCTTCTCACAGCCTGAGGAGAGAGCCGAGGCTGACACTTAAAGCTGAATGACCTGTGTCTTGAAGAAGTTGGCTTTCTTTACATGGGAAAGAATCATGCCAAAAAAAAAAAAAATTTTTTTTTAAAGAAAGAAAATAGAAATACCTACAGTGGAAAGAGTATCATTGCCGAGGCATGTGTAGGAAGCATTTGTCACCGCTATTAATGCAGGCAGCGCCATCAGCAATTTGGAATGAATAAAAAGCAACGCGTTAACTATTTAATAAAGTACATCCATTACGCAAGTCACCTGCTTCCTGCTACTTGGGCTTTCGTTCTTATATATCACAAGGGAGGTTCCTCTTCTTCGGACGTGCTGCAGAATCATTTTGTATGAAGTATGGTCTGTGTCTACCCAACTGCCTCAGAACCACAAGCTTTGGTGGTGACTGCTGGATCCGTCACCTCAGCAAACTGGATTGCCTTGGCCTCGTTGGATTGCCAGAACGTAGACGGAAATGTACTGTTCTCTTTTTTTTTAAACAATGTAATTGCTACTTGATAAGGAGCGAACATTATTCTAGTTTCATGTTTAATTTGAATTAAATATATCCTGTGGTTTATATGAAAACTTCATCATTCTTAGAGGCAAAGCTGTGGATTGTGTGTGTGCATGTTGTCACTTAACTACATAGAATTGGGGATGGGACGTCTGGGGGTCTAGCTGTGAATGTAGAAGTTTGAAAGAGTGGCGAGCAAGGTCACAGCAGTGAGACCAGCCACCAGGTGACCCAGAGACTGCCCGGACTGGCTGTCTCTTAGCAAATGTTCCATGGGCTGGGCTCTTCCTTTGCTCTCACCAGTCCTGACACCCTTTCTTGTCCGGAGACACTTGTCTTGTCTAGAGACACTTAGACCCTTGGAGGCCAACTCGCAGTACTCAGCCCCACAGGCCTAGGGCAGGAGGCAGAGCCATTACGTTCCAGGGGAACATCCTTTTCCAGTGACTGGAAGGCACTTCCGTCCCAGGATTGAAATACTTGGGAAGAGTGGGTGGGGAATTGGAGCAAAGCGAGGCCGACGGGCTGGATGGCTGTTGTGACGATAGCCCTCCCCGTGGCCCAGATTTGGCGTCATCTTTTGGAACACATGCTGCCATGTTGGCTGCCCTGGGCGGCTCCACTGATAGAACTGCTCGCCAGGTGCATCCGTGACCCAGCCCTTGCTCAGAAGCCCCTGGACCTCCTTCCCCTATGAATTGACTTAAGTTTAACTTGAAAAGGGCAATCGCTTTTTCCTCTTAACTCACAGTTTCCTGTGCCCCAAAGTGCTCCCTGCACTTATTAATTACATTGAAAATATGTACCTGTAGACCCATTTTCCCCGGTATCTTAAATTTGTGTTTGCCGAAGGCTCACTCTTTCCTTCCTCATACGCCATCCCTGCTCTTTTTTTATATATATATATAAATTTATTTATTTATTTATTTTTGGCTGTGTTGGGTCTTCGTTGCAGCACGTGGGCTTTCTCTAGTTGCGGGGAGCGGGGGCTACTCTTCGTTGCAGTGCGCGGGCTTCTCATTGTGGTGGTTTCTCTTGTTGCGGAGCATGGGCTCTAGGTGTACGGGCTTCAGTAGTTGTGGTGCGTGGGCTCAGTAGTTGTGGCTCTCGGGCCCTAGAGCACAGGCTCAGTAGTTGTGGAGCACGGGCTTAGTTGCTCCGCGGCATGTGGGATCTTCCCGGACCAGGGCTCAAACCCATGTCCCCTGCATTGGCAGGTGGATTCTTAACCACTGCGCCACCAGGGAAGTCCCCATCCCTGTTCTTTTTCTCCGCTCCCCCTCCCCACTGCCCTTAGCTTTAGAACAAACCTTATAGAGAAAGCAAAGATCTCGATGTATGTTGCTCATAAGCGTTGACCCCTTCTTCAAGGAGCCCAGCTGTCCACAGTCAGGCATCTCTGCAGACCTTGGAGATGCTATCTCCAGGATGCCTGAGCTCATACTCAGGAGGGAGCTGGGACGCAGCGCTTGCCGAGGAGACGGCATTGGTGCCTGGGGACATGGAAGGGCCGTGATGAACAAAATGATTCTGAAATACAGCAAACCCTACCCTCATTATTTTAAGAACAGTGTTCCATTTTCACTCTCCTATTGTTTGTAGCAATCTCCCTGCCTCAACAGCTCCGATCTAAAGAAAAAGGAAACCTCCTTGCCCCTGTACATGTGTCAGTGGCTGCTCTCCATCTTCTTGGATGGGCGAGTCGTAGTGTGGGACGTGGCGGCTCAGTTGTAATTGCACCATGCGGAAGCACCTCCAAGGTGCTGCAGAGATGTGATCAGCCCTGCCAGGGGAGGCGCCACGTCGCTGTCACCTCGCCCTGGCACTACACGCGGGAGAGAGGTAGACAGCTCTGTAATCTAATTCTTTAAATTTACTTCTGTATTTATTTTGGCCTCGCAGCTTGCAGGATCTTAGTTCCCCGACCAGGGTTAGAACCCGGCCCCCCCCCCAGTGAAAGTGGAGTCCTAACCCCTGGACCACCACGGATTTCCCGAGAAGTCCGTAATCCAAACTCATGTGGCCATCCCTGACCATCCAGGAAGGTGCTGGCCTCCAGGAAGATGCTGCTGGGATCTGCCCCTTCAGATTGCTTCCTTCTCTTCTCCAGACAACAGTTTCTCCTAGAAACTTCAGTCCTGTGTACTCAGGCCTTCTGTTCCTGCTCTCCAACCCACAGCTACACCAGGGTCGGGGACGTGTGCCTCCCACCACGCACCCCTTGCAAGCAACACCCACCTAGCCTGATCTTGATCCAGCATTTCGGAGACTGCAGGGGGTCGGGGCATCCCCCTGGCTGCCGTGATTGTGCTGGATTACCTGTGGATTCCCAAGCCTTCAGATGCAATTGGAATGACTGAATCCCTGCACCTCCTTGATGGCCTTGGTTCCCTTGGGGACCCTTGTACCTCTCTTGGGGCTGCAGCTCCCAGTGCTGTCCTGAGCCCAGTGAGTCCCGTAAGTGCTCTTACTTGAAAGTCTTAAGACAAACCCTCTTTCTAGGTTCTCTACCTGTGGCCTGTTGCCACCATTCTGCCGCCTGCGCCGTGAGCCTGGTGGTGTGTAACCATATTCCGGAGCCTTCGCCCTCTTCTCACAGATGCCACTCTACCACCTCTTTACTCCAGGGTCTCAAGTGGGCTCTGTGCCTCATAGTCTAGAGGTCTTGCGCCAGACTGGGCAGCACCCCATTGACAGATATTTCTAGACCAATGGCTTCCACTTTTCTAATATCGTAGTGATGGAGCTGAGGATAAAGAAAGATCTGCTGGCATAGTGAAGCCACTGGCTCCAATGCAACCAAAAGGCAAAAAGTGGTCATGGAAATTCCCTGGTGGCCCAGGGGTTAGGACTCGGTGCTCTCACTTCCAGGACCCGGGTTCAATCCCTGGTCGGGGAACTGAGATTCCACAAGCCATGTGTTGCAGCCAAAAAAAAACGCACACAAACACAAACACATTTATTATCTCATAGTTTCTGTGGGTCAGGAGTCCAGGCACAGCTTAGCTGGGTCCTGTCCTTGGGTCTCACAAGGCTGCAGTCAAGGGTCAGCCAGGGCTGGGGTCCCATCTGGAGGTCCAACTGGGGAAGAACCCACTCCTAAGCTCCCTCAGGATGTTGTCAGAAGTCATGTGTTTATGCTTGTAGGGCCACGAGTTCTGAGGCCCAGGACTTCTTGCCATCATTGAGGGGTTGCCCTCGGCTCCTAGAGGCTGCCTGCAGTCCCTGGTCACATGGGCTTCCCTGGGGAGGCTGCTACTTCGGCAAGCCAGCAAGGACAGCCCCTAGAGTGAGTTTGCTAGCAAGACAGAGTCTGCATGCTGTAATACAATTACAGATGACATCTCATCACCTCTGCCGTATTGTATTGGTTAGAAGTCAGTTGCAGGTTCTGTCCACACTCGAGGGGAGGGGACTATACAAGGGCATGAACAGCAGGAGGTGGGGGTCACTGAGGGTCACCTTGGGGTCTGTCTGCCACACACATCAAAATGTCATTACAAATGACACGTCAGGGTATACTTGAACCAAATATATTTTTGGAAGAACCAAAACAGTTCACCAGGGTTCTGTTTCTACCCTCTATATTTGTATTTGAATTCAGTTTTCATACACATCAATAAATGCTATTTGATGACCAACATTTTTTTTCACATCATTTCATGGTAGAAACAGCATTCTTGCTTTCATACAAGGATGCTTAGAATTGAAGCCACGGCTTCTAAATAATTCTGTGTCTCCTCCGGGGGATACTGGCCTAGACCCTGGGGAGCCAACCTGAAGCATGCAACTGTGGCCTCGGCCCCCAGGAAGCTTGCAAACAAATACCCAGGAAACAGAGACTGCGGAGTGGGGGAGCCGTGGAAGTATGTGGGAGGAAGGCCCATCTTGGTGGAGAAAGGAGGGGGGAGGGGGGCCCTCCAGAAGCTAGGAATGGCTCGTGAGGTGAGCGACAGCATGGAATTAGAGGGGGAAGCGGGCAACGGGCAAGGAGTGAGGCTGGTGAGGGAAGCAGGAGCTGGAGTGTGAAGATCCTTATAACTCATGTTTGGAGTCATCAAGGGGAGCTGCAGACACAGGAGGGGAGTGACTGTCGGATTTGTACTTTAGGTCCCCGTGGCTGCGATGCAGAAAGTGGACTGAAGCGGGGGCAAGGTAGCAGCAGGACACCCCCGAGAGAGGAGCCAGTGGGGCCCTGATAAGGCAGAGGCAGCGGTTCCACGAGCACAAGGTTAGGGAGACAGAGCCAGCGTGACGTGGTGACTGATGTGGGCCTTTCCCAAAGATGAGAGTGGGTCCTATGGGCAGCCCTAGAGACCATCGTCTGTGGTCAAGGAGGGTTTGGAAGTTGCACAGTTTCTAAAGGGCAGAGGATGGGTGATGGGTCAGCCATTCAGTCACCTCCACGAGCTCAGACCTCAAGGACTGACCTGATGCAGGAACAGTGGGTGTTCCCGGGCAGGGGTGGGCAGCCAGGCCAGGGAGGGGGTGTGGCTGGAGGATATGAGACAAGGAGCCAGACAGCTGTGTTCTGGAGGTCATCCATTCACCAGGCTGTGCTAGGCATCAGTGTAAGCCATGCCTTCTGCCCTCGTGGAACTTTCTCTCTAGTTGGGAAGATGCTTAAGCAATCAATAATAAAGTGTGATACCTGCTTTGAAGATGCATGTCGTAGTGGGTGTGGGATGACCGAGGAAGTCTTCCTAGAAAAAGTGATGTTTAAGCAGTGACTAGAATAAGAGGTAGCCAGGAGAGGAAGGGGGGGATCGTTTAGGCGGAGGGAAGAGCAGAAGCAAAGACCTACTTACTGGATGGATATTTATGGGGCCCACTGGGTGTCAGCCACTGTGTTAGGCCCACAGGTGGGACAGCATGAGTGTGGTCTGACCCTAGACTGAAGGGAGAGCAGTCAGAGTCGAAGCTGAGAAGAGGCCTGGCTGTCAGGGGTCTGGAAATTCCCATCCAGGTGTGTGGACCTGATCCTGGGAGCAAGCAGAGGAGTGGCTTGATCAGATTTGCTCTCTCTGCCGGGAGCTGGAGAATGTGCAAGATTAGAGGCAGGAAGGCCAGTCGGGACACTGGTGGCAGCGATCCAGGGGAGAGGTGGCAGTGGCCTAAGCTACCCCAGTGACAACTCCCACCAAAACGCACTTCTGACCACAACCTGTGGCAGCAGAGGTCTCGGCGTGGCAGGGGGCTGGGGGGCAGGCCTGGCTGAGGGGCAATTTGGCGAAGCCTTCTGGGCCTCCCACTCCCCTCCTTTGGCCCTTGAGAGGGTCACTCAGCCTCCCCTTGAGCCCACTTGCCCCAGACAGAAGCTCAGCCTCTTGCGGAGCCAGTGACAGGGTCTGGATAGCAGCCACATTAGCAAACAGCTCTCCGTAGGGGCCCTTTCCTGGGGGGGCCAAGGGGCCTTTGTCCAAGCCACAGCTGTCATCTGGATCCACGTGGAAAAGCCAGGCCTCTGACTAGGATAGGTGTCGAGCTAACGCCTTTACCTTTGGACAAGGCTGGTCCAGGTGTTGAAGGCATCGAGTAGGAACTCAAAAGATGTCATGAGTGACTGCATGAGCCAGTGACCCCTCAGCCCCAGGGCTTCCTGTCCGTGCTCCTTGGAAACTGGGCTTCCTTGAGAAACTACTCATTCTCCAGTTGCTAAGCCAGTGAGTGGTTCTAACCCATCCCGCCCCCCAGCCCCGTTAACCCCAGGACTAGGGTACTATCTCATGGCCCTGGGCCGCCCCAGTTGGTCTCAGGGCTAACTGACTCTGTTGGCTGTCCCGCCCCTGCTCTTAGCTGTGCGTGTGGCCCCTACAGGTCATCCCATCAGACCCCACTGGGGCCCAGAAGAGAGTCATTAGGATGCCTGACTCTCCACAGAACAGGGGTGGCTGTTCTTCAGGTCAAAAGCCCTATTACCCGTCGTCCAGTAACGATTTATTGTGGAGTTGCCCATCCTGGCCACTTGTTTTAGGGAAGCATCATTGTGGAGAATCAAGCAAAGAAACCCAGGCTAAGGCAGAGCTTGGGACGTGCACACAATTCCCTCATTTTTTTATGGCACAAGGTTCCAGGGCACCAACTCAGGTCTATTTCCCAGACATCATAGTGAGGGGCAAGTTTCACAATGAGAAAGCTTTTGGGCACCAACTATTCCTTCACCCAAAGCCAGCAACAGTGAAAGGCGGGAGATAGCATGCAGGTCCCATTCCCTGTGCTTGGAAGGTGAGCTGGAGAGAGTTCAAGCGCTAACAGTCAGCCCAGGGGATGTGGCTACTGGGGGGCTGGGCATCTCTTCGCTTGTCCAACCCTTTGAATTTGGCTACTGATGTTACATGACGGACAGGAAGAGTGAATAACTGGCCTTTTGAGACAAAGAAGCCTTTATGCCTCTTTCTTTTTCCAGCTTCTAGCCTTCATTCCTTTTTTTTTTTTTTTTTTTGCGGTATGCGGGCCTCTCACTGCTGTGGCCTCTCCCGTTGTGGAGGACAGGCTCCGGACGCACAGGCCCAGCGGCCATGGCTCACGGGCCCAGCCGCTCTGCGGCACGTGGGATCTTCCCGGACCGGGGCACGAACCCGCGTCCCCTGCATCGGCAGGCGGACTCTCAACCACTGCACCACCAGGGAAGCCCCTTTAAGAAGAACAGGACTAACTAAATGTCATGTTGAAAGTGGCCCATAGACACCTTTGAAGCCTGGTGGTAAACAAACAAGGCTTTATTATTTTTTTCCTTCATTAAAAAATTGGGGCATTGATAGCAAACTGAGAGCTTGGATCCCTGGGTTCACCCCCACGTTAAGCAAAGTAGCCCCAGAGAAAGATGGCACAGCTGACGCAGATGATGAGGTTGACGTCCAGAAGGGTTTTCACCAAGGGGTTTTCATCCAGGGAAACTATGACAGGGTCTGTTCTGCTCGGCATCTCCTCCTTGCCCTTGTTCTCCAGCCCACAGAGCCACAAGATGGCTTTCACCACTTTGGACTGCTTTTTGGTCATGTCACCTAAAAAGAACCCAGCAAATAAGGGTCATAAGGATGGGCTGTGTCTCCCAGGCAAGAGAGAAGAGAGACCGGGTGTGTCCCACACACTGTGATAAATACTTTATGTTCCTTTTCTGGAAGATATTCATTAAGACTTTGATTCTGGAAGACTCTTTAGTTCTAGCAGATTGGTATTTTGAGACTTTTCACCATCTTCAGGTGCAGAATTTCAGATGAAAAGACAGAGACTCAGCCTAACTTGAGCAAAGCACACAGCTGGTTAGCAGAGGCAAAGGTGGGTTTAGGACCTTTTCTATCTGACTTCCTCCCTGTATTGCATCGCCTGCCAGGAGGCTGAAGAGAGATGTGCACTCTTGCAGGGAACTCTCTTTCCCCATTCAGAGCTGGGTCTGCAAAATCAGCTCCGGGTGGAGCCAGGCGGGTGACGTGTGGGAGTCAGGGGAGCTGATTTTCTTATTAAACACGTCACCTCTACCAAGAAAGATTCTCTCATCTTTCTTGAAACACGTGGCCTTCTGGATCTATCCTTGAGTTTCCCATGGGAGGATGACATGGGTTCATATCCACAATTATTATTTTTTTTAAAGCCATGTATGATGATTAATGACAACCACAGCCTTGCGTCATGGAGACAGTAGGGACTGGTGGGGACCCTGGCTAACTGTATATTCCAGGTCTAAGGAACAGCTGCTTTGCAGCTCCAGACAACTTTTGCCATGCAGACATATGGGCTCCATGTTGCCAGATGTTCCAGTTTTTCAAGAGAAGATGGAAATCTGGAATTTTATGTGAAATCTCACAATTTTTAAATGTTAACTCACATTTTATTAAAAGAGTAGGTGAGCTAAAGGAAAATATGCCTGCAAGCTGCCAGTCTTAAAACCAGTCATTTAAAGAATGCCAGCAGTACCCCAGCCTACCACATGGGGTTTTGGGAGGATCAAATGAACCATGTTTTAGTAGGCACTCAACAAACACTGGCTCTAATTTTCCACCTGAGGCATCTGTTGAAAGTTACTAACCCTTCCAGTGGCCAGAGAGTGAGGGAGGACCAGACCCTGGGAGTCAGGCGATGCTAAAATTCCAAGTGTGCCCATTTTCTGGCTTGTGATTTGGTAGAAAAATTTCCCCTTAATTATATGATGCTTCTAGAGGTTCCTACTGTAACTGAAGAGCAAAGCAACTCACAGCTGTGGTTTTGGGGCATGTTTTCTTGGACAATCTCGAACTGAACGTTGGTTCTGCTGGCCTCTGGTGTCCTGTTCTGAGAGAGGGTAAGAGGCGGGGGAGTTGCTGGCGACACCTGTTCCTTCTGAACCATGGGGTCATGGCGAGTAAACCAGGTCAAGCGACTGACCTATGGAGCAGAGATGAACTGTGAGATGGGGTGGAGCGGTGACTTTCATCCCTTTCTCCCACCGCCTTCCAACCCCAAGCTTAGCCTTCACACCCGAGTCTCTCCCAGTCTTGCCCTCTCACTCCACCCTCCAGAAAGCTTCAGCTCCCAGCGCTCTTCAGAATCAATGGACATTTCCCCCACTCAGTCCCCCATCTTTCTTGAACAGCCCTAATTCTCCAGTGGGGATCTCACCCTTCCTCATTCTAGTCCCCAGAGCTTAACCCTAGCCCGTGAGTGTGGGGGGAACCCTGTGATCAGCATGGAGCTCATCCATGTCTCTGGCCACGGGGAGCAAGTTGGTTCATGGGTGATCATGTGTCTTGAGCTGACTCCATCAACGGGCATCAGGAACTTCACTGGAAATGCTGGGACAAAAACGCTTATGCTTTTGCTTAATGAGAATAAGAGAGGATGTATCCCTAAAAGCTGCTGGGCCCACAAGGGGCCTGAGAACAGAAGGAGAGGTGAGAGATGAATTCTGATGGTCTTTTCAGTATCCTGAAATCAAGTTCTTCCCAAGACCCAGCCCTGGACTTTTCAGCTTTTTGAACAATCAGTCCTCTTCACTGAAGTCAGTTGGGTTTTCTGTCACTAGCAGTGAAGGGTCTCAACGGATACAGTGTCAAACCCAAAAGTACCATCTCCTTGGAGGGCGGCTCTGTGAACCAGCTTACGACGGACACAGTGATCAGGGTGACGGAGGACAGAATCATGGAGAAGTAGAGGTAGTGGACATCCTTTACCACAGCTGGCCGCTCATCTGGCTGGTCACACCGAGGCTGCACGTAAATGAAGTCCAGGACCAGACGAACCAAGCCTAGGAGAAGGCCCAAGATGAGACCGAAGAAGGCGCCCTGTGAATCAGAGCAAGGCCATCTTAGACACGGGCAGGGCTGTGGGGCGTCCGGCACAGGCCTCCGGAAACCTTGGCAAACCCCCTCGAGAGCGTGGCTTTCTAGCGACGGTCACAGCAGGGGTCAGTAATTCGAAAAGGGCTGGTGATACTTATCTGTTTATCTTTTACATAGAATTAATCAATGACATATAATTCCCTGTTAATTCAGCTTCCCTGTTTAAGGACAAAATGCATCAAAATAGAACCCTCGTTGCTTTTCTTCAAAAGCCAGCTAACACCCTCCCTGTATCTTCCCGCACAGAACTCATCCTCCCTAATGACACCTGATATCCTCATGTCCCTCTCCAGTCCCCTTCTCTCCCATCCGATGGGCTGAAGGGCTGATCCAGGGCTACCTTTTCGTTGGCCCGCTTCCAGAAACATCCCATGATGAAGACCACAGCCACGGGAGGCTGCAGGTAGGAGCTGATGGACTGGATGTAGATGAAGAGTTGGCCGCCCTGGCTGGCCTGGACCACAGGGATCCAGAGGATGGAGACCAATACCAGCAGCAACACAAACACCCTGGTGCCGGATGGAGAAAGACCCCCCCGCATTAGTGTTTTATCTCCCCTGAACGCTTCTCTCTCTTTTTTATAGCTTTTCGGAGGTAGAATTTATATGCCATAAGATTCATCCATTATAAGTGTGGAAGCCAGTAACTTTTAGTAAATTTATAGTGGTGCCACCAACACCACAATCAAGTTTTAGAACTTCCATCACTCCGAAAAGTCCCCCCATGCCCATTTACAACTTATTCTTGTTCCCACTCTAAATAAGCACTTATCTACTTCTGTCTCTACAGGTTTGCCTTTTCTGGACGTTTCAAGTAAATGGTATCATACAATATGTGGTCTTTTGCAGTTGGCTTCTTTCACTTAGCATGCCTTAGCACGAGGTTCATCACATATCATGTATCAATATTTCATTCCTTTTTATTGTTGAAAAATATTCCATTGAGTGGATACGCCATTGTATACCATTGTCTATCCTTCACCCATCAGTGGACATTTGGATTGTTTCTACTTTTTGGCTATTGTAAAAAATGCTGCTATGAACATTTGTATACAAGTCTTTGTACAGCCAGATGGTTTTATTTCTAGGGATGCAATTGCTGGGTCACATGGTAAGTTTATACTTAGCTTTTTAAGAAAATACCAAACTGCTTTTGAACAGTTGAACCATTTTACATCCCCACATGCAATGCACAAGAGTTCCAACTTCTCTGCCTTCCTGTCTGCCTTTTTGATTATAGCCACTCTAGTGGGTGTGTAGTGGTATCCTGCAGGAACTTTCTAGACTACCATCTTGCTTTTTAGATTATTCTAGATGACAAGTCCTTTGTCAGATATATGGCTTGCAAATATTTTCTCCCGATCTGTGGCTTGTCGTCTCATCTTCTTAATGGTGTCTTTTGAAGAAAAAATGTTTTGGGTTTTGATGAAGTCTAATTTCTTTTTCTTTTTTTTTAATGGATTATGCTTTTGATGTCATACCTCTCCCTAACCCAAGGATGAGACAGCCCTTAGCTACACCTTCTTAAGGGGCAGAGTCCCAAGATG
Organism: Globicephala melas; assembly: GCF_963455315.2. Taxonomy (NCBI): domain Eukaryota; kingdom Metazoa; phylum Chordata; class Mammalia; order Artiodactyla; family Delphinidae; genus Globicephala; species Globicephala melas. Next base: position 19,235,735 of record NC_083328.1, read on the forward strand.
CTTATTAGCATATATTTTACATAAAATGTACATGCCACTCACTTCGGTCATTTTCATCCCCCCCATTAGATATCAGGACTTTGCACAAGACTTGTTAGATAAACCTTGCCCCCAACCCCCAGAACACCCTTCTCCCTTTTACCTGGCTAACTCCTATTCACCCCTCAGGTCCCAGTCCAAGTGGAAGACTTTTCCTCTGACTCCCTAGGTGTCCTGGCTCCTCCATCATAACATTCACTGTGGTTATAACTACCTGTTTACTTATCCTTTTCTTCTCCTAGCTCCACAAAGGCAAAACTGAGTCTTTTCTTTTCACTGCTCTATGCCCGGCACCTGGCACGTAGTAGGTGCTCACTGAATAGCTCTTGAATGAATGAACGCCTTACTCATCCACGGAGCCCTGATGTACTTCACCTTTGCCATCAGAGGAGGCTGAGACAGCCTAGAGAAGTCGAAGGCTGGACTTTCCCTCTGGGTGGCTCAGCTTTCTCCTCCCTGGGTTATCTGGACTTTTCACACCCCTGCCTGGCGCCAGCCCAGTAAGACTTTACCTGCCCACAATCATGAGCTCCTTCTCAGATGCCTGAGGCCGGAGATGATTCCAGAGGTCCATGGTGAAGATGGTGCTGGCACTGTTAAAGATGGAGGTGAGGGAGGACATGAGCGCTGCCACCATCACAGCCATCATGAGCCCGCGGAGCCCTGGGGGCAGAAGGGAGGTCTTTGGGCCTCAGGCTTTTTCTGCCTTCACCGCTGACCCCATTTCCCAGGCCCATAGCCAGCTGGTCCCGAGAGGTTCAACTCGGAGGAGGCGGAACTCAGGGGTGGGAGCCAACAGGAGGGACTCGGGGAGGGGGGCAGAGACCCCTGCGTAGCCAGGGCCGGAGCTTTATTTGGGCGCTTAGTTCCTCAGCCCAGAGCCCATTCTTTCCCACAGCCCTCCCATCTTGCCCCCCTCCTCAGATCAGAGCCCAAGCCAATGTCCTCCTTTCTGGGTGCCCCGGGGGGACTCAACTGAGGGGTGAAGGGACCATTACCTGTAGGCAGGAGTTCCAGCACAAGTTTGGGATACGCGATGTCAGAGCAGCCGGCGGGGTTGCTACAGACCTTCTGGCAGATTTCTGGGTCTGCACAAGCCACTTGGTCTATGGAGGAAACAAGCCCAGAGCTAAGCAGACGGACCCTCAGAGGCCCAGGCCCGGCCCAAACACGGCCTGGCGCAGGCCAGCACCAGGAGACAGGGCTACTGTATATAAGCGTACAGTCCAGTGAAATAAAAAGGAGCCTAGACTTAATAATCCATGGCCTTGTTACTTAGCCATTCTGGACCTCAGTTGCCGTATCTGCAAAACTGGGACAGTAACAGAACTCTACTTCCTAAGATTATAGTGAGGATTAAATGAAATGATATACATTACACACTCAGCACAGAGTCTGGGACACAGGAAGTGCTGAATACTTTTCAGCTGTACTATTATAACCCAAAAAAAGCCGAGACACCTCACGGCCAGTCTCAGCACAGTGCCCTACATCAGGCTCCCTAAGCCCCCCAAAAGGACACGAGCAATTTACATCTTTACCTAAGTTCATCGGAAGTGCAAAGGAGAATGCCCTCACTTGACACATGGCAAATATTTTAAAAGTTCCTCTTTTCCCCATCTCCTTCTCAACAGTATACATAGTTGAACAGCTGTTCCTCATTTTAGACTCATAAGAACCCAACCAGGCTCTGAATTTCTCTCTCCTCCTCTCTCTCCATTTCTGTATCAATTCTTTTCTCTCCTGAACAGCATTTTGATTTTCTAGTGTAAATCCATCCGGACTTCCTGGCACCTCTAGTTCTTCATCTCTGTCATGATGAACACACGCCAAGCTTAGAAGCATAGGCCTCCTGCTTGGAAGACAGAAGAAGAGATTTAAAAATTATACGAGTGTGTGGCGCAGAGTAGATGCTCGATACATTTTTCTTGGAGAGAGACTAGCTATCTCATTATTAGTGTAATCTTTACAGAGGGGAAGGGACCTGGTTATAATCACCCAGCAAGGTCATGTCGGAGACAGAACAGGTCTCTCAATCCAATCCAATATTTCAGAGAAGGAAGGCCAAGAGAGTGTAGGTTGTTTCAGTGGTCTGGCACGTGTGTTTGAATGATAGCTTTCTTGTTACTTTCTGTCTTCCTCATATCTGAGCTGAGCCACACTCCTCACCACCCGCTCAATGCCAACACAACACCACTTACCCCCGCTGGACCACTTATAAATCCTCAAGTCTCTTTGGCCAGCTGCATCTAGGAATAATTCCCATAAATAACTCCTAGACCCTCCCTCTGCTCAGTCCAAAGGCTTCTGTCCTTCTTCCTCATTTTGATGAGTAACACTGCCTTCCGTCCCACCTTCTATGGCAAGTGGGAACGACCTCGAGCCTCAGTTTAGGGGTGGGCTTGGAGCCCTTCACTGCCCACACCCATCTCCTCCCCCATTCTGATGCAGTATCAACGTCACGATGATCCTGTAGCTGAGGCCTCACATTCACAAGTGGCCTCAAACAGAGATGTTTGACAGTATCTCCAGATGAGGTGGTATGTCTAGTCTTTATATTTTTATATGTGTTAAAACTGTTAATTTAATAAATGTAAACATTTAAAGTACATCATAACTTTAAAATCTAATATTGTTGGGGGGTTATTTAATTAAAATTTTTTTTATTGAAGTATAGTTGTATAGTATAGAAGTTTACAATGTTTCAGGTATACAGCAAAGTGATTCATATATAAAAAGAATATAGTTCCCTGTGCTCTACAGTAGGTCCTTGTTGTTTATTTTATATATAGTAGCGTGTATCTGTTAACCTCAAATCCCTAATTTATCCCTCCCCTAATATTATTGATTCTGGTTTGGATTTTTTTTGGCCACGCCATGTGGCTTGTGGGATCTTAGTTCCCCAAGCAGGGATCGAACCTGGGACCCCTGCAGTGGAAGCGTGGAGTCTTAACCACTGGACCGCCAGGGAATTCTCGATCCTTCATTTGCTTTTTTAAGATAGCATAATACCTAAGAAATGGAAATCACACCAGGCCCCTTCATCCATTAGGAAGCCCAAGGACTATCTGGTCTTTGTATAGTTTCTCCACTCACTGTTATGTCTTGTCAAAGCTGGGCCCCTTCCCTCCACTTACATCCACCAATGGGAGAGGAAATGGGTGCTGTGGCCACAATTCATGATACAAGTAACAATTGCTATGGAATAAAAGTAGATGCCTCCAAAACTCTGATTCAGTCTTAGACAAAATTAAGACCGCAGACCAAAAACGATATTTGACAGGAAGTATTGAGAAGAAACAACCTCGTTGAGAAAAATGCTTTTGAGAGGTCAAAGCTCTTGGCTTGTTTATGACTTGTCTACGGAAGTTTAGGAGAAGATTAGAAAATAGTTCTATTCCTGTGGCCAGAACATGGTATGGGGCGAAGATCTTGCTTATGTTCCAATCTTGTGGGTTTGGACTCTTGTTGTCCAAAAGCTCCTCTCTTCAAGGGACACCAAGAAGGAGCAAGACTCCCCCTGAAATCATTCATTTAATGACCTAGTTTTTGTTTAACCTTCTAGGAATGCAACCTTCAACCATGAAACACATGACAGACACAAAGTTTATAAAGCATGTTTAGGGCAGAAAATTGTGTTTGTTCGTTCAGGCTAAAGAATAATGTTCATCACAGGGAAACTAGTTGGCTCAGCTAAGTTATAAATGAAACCAACAGCCTTGTGATTGTTAACCCACCATTCTCTAATATCAGCTCACCTGTCTTGGGTGAATTAATCAACCATTTCATATATGGAGTGGATTCCCTTGTCAGATCCTATGATGCTTGACATAAAGGATGGCTCTAGCAGAGTCCAGTCCAAACACAGCACCAAACCTCCTTCTTCCAAATGCCAACATTCATGGAAGTTCACTACGACTCAGATGCTGCAAATAAACACTGCACATACACCTTCTCATGTAATCTTCACAACTCCATGGGGAAGATATTGCCATTATACCTATTTCAGAGACAAGTAAACTGAGGCCCATAGAGACTAATAACATCCCCAAATCATAAAGCTAGTATCGTGGATAGGATTCAAAACCTTAGCTTATTCCAAAGCTCAGGTGGAGATGATTGGCTTTGTAAACAGGAACATTTCTAGACTCTTGTGTTTCATTGTTTTGAGGGTTGTTTTGTTTCTTTCTTGGTTTCCACTAGAGTTCCTTTATAAGTGGGCGCTATTCCTTGGATGGACTAAGTGGAAGAGGATGTTTTCCACGTTCAAGAGAGCTCAGGATCAGAGCATCATTTTAGGCAGTGCTGGACCCATTTGAAGATTCAGCAGGTTGCTGATGGAGCTGAGATAGAGAGAAGGGTGGAAATGGGTAGGAACAGTGGCTTGGCCTGGCACCTGGCCCTTTAGACCAGGGCTTCTCAATCTTCTGCAGGGCACCACCCCCAGAGATTCGGATTCAAAAGCTCTTGGACGGGACCTGAAAGTTTGCATTTTTAACAAGTTCCAAGGCAACCCTGATGCTGCTAGACTGGGAACCACACTTTGAGAAGCTCCAGTCAAGACCTTCAAATGCACCGCACCCACCTCACCATCTCCACCCTACCTCACTCTCTTAAATTCCTTTCGCACTATTGCTAGTACCAAATGCTAGAGTGTTTTGATATCAATTTTCTCTTACTTTTTCACGAGTACCAGACTCATCTGTTACGTTATAAACTCCCTAGGGGCATGGAATGTGGCATTATGTTTCACTTAACAACCGTTATTGACTGGCTGACTGCTAAGAGTGAGGGTCAGGGTCTTGTTATTGATCATCCTGATACTGATCCTAAGTATTGATGTGATTTCCTGAGAGAGACAGTAGCATGATTAAGAGTCAGGTTTTGGAGGCAGATGCCCCTGGATTTAAATGTTGGCTTACCCAGCCCTAGCCAAGTAACTTCCAGCAAGTCCCCTAACCTAGGAGTGATCTAGAGTCCTCTTTTTTCCTTAACAGCTTCATCCAATCCATCATTCATCTGGTTGGCTCCACTCTAAATTATATTTTCAAACCATCCGCATGAATAACCTGTTGCCTCTTCACAGAGGCCTTCCCTGGAAACCCTGTCATAGGAGCCCCTGCCCAGCATTCCCTGTGATGTTTCCCTATGCATTTTCCTCACAGCACTTAGCACAATCAATGAATAGCTCACTTACGTATTTTTTGTCTCCTTCACCACTAAAACGTAATCCCCCCCAACAGCAGGGATACGGTATGTCTTGTTCCCTTATGCATCCCCAGGCTCTTCTAGAAAAAGGCCTGGCAGATAATTGGCTTTCAAAATATTTGTTGAATCCATGGAAGAAGAATAAATGAGTGAATCAATTAATTTCTCTGAGCTTTAATTTCTTCCTTTCTTTGGCCACGCGGATTGCTGGATCTTAGTTCCCCGACCAGAGATTGAACCCACACCCTCAGCAGTGCCAGTGTGGAGTCCTAACCACTGGACTGCCAGGGAATTCCCTGATTTCTTTATCTATAAATGAAAATAACAATAGTACCTATCTCATAAGGTCCTTTTGAGGAATCAATGAGATAAAACATGTATAGAATAATAAAAGTGAACACTTCTATAGTGTTTACCACGTGCCAGGAACTGTTTTAAGCCTTAGGAAATATTATCCCCATTTTACAAGTGAGGAAACAGAAGCACTTAACAGAAATTAAGTGACTTATTCAAGGTCACAGGAGCCAGGAAGTGTCAGAGCCAAGGTTCAGGCAAGGCATTTCAGATCAGTGTTCATATTCATAACCGCCACCCTCTACTGCAAAGCTCCTCACACGGGGACTAGCCCTTAGCACAATGAATGTTGGTTGCTTTAAGCCACTTTCTTTGTTCATATGTCGCCTTCCCCTTAGCTGTATATTTTCCATCAAGTCGCCATAAAACCAAGATCCCAGTTCTTATCCTCATCTGGGATTTTTCAAGCCTTGTGCTGCTTCCCTGGAAAGAGGACCGATGGCTCTGTGTTCGTCATCCATCAGGGCTAGAGAAGCGCAATCCCAGCATCTGGCACCATGGACGGCTCCCCATCCTTTCTCTGCCCCAAGTCCTTCCACCTAATCCATAGTTCTAAATTATTTTGACAAAACTTCTGGACTGGGGCTTCCCTGGTGGCGCAGTGGTTGAAAGTCTGCCTGCTAATGCAGGGGACACGGGTTCGAGCCCTGGTCTGGGAGGATCCCACATGCTGCGGAGCAACTAGGCCCGCGAGCCACAACTACTGAGCCTGCGCGTCTGGAGCCTGTGCTCCGCAACAAGTAGAGACCGCGATAGTGAGAGGCCCGCGCACCGCGATGAAGAGTGGCCCCCACTTGCAGCAACTAGAGAAAGCCCTCGCACAGGAACGAAGACCCAACACAGCCCAAAATAAATAAATAAATTAATTAATTTAAACAAAAACAAAAAACTTCTGGACTAACCATTTCACCCTAACCCCTTCTTTACCTCTGCAACGTCATGTAAGATAAGGCATAGGGGAGGGAGATTTCTGACCGTTTGAGTTAATAACAGCTTGGGTCAAAACAGGGTTAAACTTAATGAGGCAGAAAGGAGCGTTCTTCCACACAGATCACCAGCTCCTGACATCACAGCGACTCCCAATAACATCCCCCACCCCTAGTCCTGTTTAATCCCCATGCTGCCAACCTCATCCCTCTACCAAGTTTAAAAAAAGAGAAAAAGCTAAGACAGATACTCTAGAGGTTTTGATATCCCTGATTTTGTTAAGAAAAGGAACGCCCAAAGGGTTCTATTGGGCCAAAGTTGCCAAACCACTGGGTTCAAACATTGCAGTGTGAGGGGAGCCCTCACATGAGGTTTCAGGGAGCTGACATCTGGAACCATGAGATTTTAGCCTAGTTTGTGGTTTCAGAAAATATATAGTTGAGGCGAGTCCCCAGAAAGGTCTCCATTTGATTTGGCCTGGGACATTAATAGGACGTCCTCATTGAACCAATGTTGGGAAACAGCACTGAGTCAGTAGTTGCCGGGATGGAGACACCTCAGCTGAATCACCAGGAAGGGACTCCAGCTGCATTCTCGAGGGGCAGTCAGTAAGACGTTCAGAACACTTCACAGGGTCTGAGACTCACAGACAACCTCTCCTCCCAACTGTCTTCTTACCTGGAAAGAGGACACGGCTGACCATACCAGGGAACACCATGATGAAAAGGGGCAGGACCTTCAGGTATGCGGCCATCAGAGAGCCTCCTTTGGCATGGGACAGGTTCTTGGCAGCCAGAGTCCGCTGAACAATCACCTGGAAAACAGTGGTGTGGTTGGAAGTTGAGACAGATTTCTCTTAAGGCCAACTAGGTGCGCATGGCTTCTTTGTAGGCATAGTAGACCCAGGAGCTCGGTTTGCCTGCCTTCTCTAAGGAAACATCTCTCCTATTCTCAATCCCTGTGATCCAGTGGTCCAGTTGGGGTAGCTATACCAAGGCAGAGAAATCAAGAACGGGAAGGAGGATAGAAGAGGAATGCAAATACTTTGCTAGGAGTGATGAGTTAAGAGAAAGAGAGGCTCTGAGATACTGCTACCAACAGGATTGGCATGTCTGGACTTGTAGTTACTGCATATGGTATGCCTAGGTCTTATCCTGACCCCCTTCTCTCTGTTGGGTGGCATAAGGTAGGTCTTGTTAAGATTTATCTACTTAGAACAGATTGGTGGTTGCCAGAGACAAAGGGTGGCAGGTGGGCAAAATGGATGAAGGGGATCAAAAAGTATAAATTTCAGTTATAAAATAAATAAGTCCTAGGGATATAGTGTACAGCATGGTGACTATAGTTAATAATACTGGATTGCATATTTTTAAGTTGCTAAGAGAATAGATCTTAAAAGTTCTCATCACACACAAAAAAGTTCTCATCACAGGAAGAAAAATTGTATCAATAACTGTATGGTGACGAATATTAACTAGATTTATTTTGGTGATGATTTTGCTATATCGAGTAACTAAAACGATTTATCCACTCAAAGGGAATGACATGTTCTAGAGTGTCTTCTGAGTAGAAGACTGGTCCCCCAAAATCCTGCTCCAGGCTTCAGATTGAATCTACATGAACTCAGAACTTTCTCTACTATTTCCTTGGGCTTTGGATCTTGAAGCATCTGGAGAAGTTGCAGAGGTCTTGGTGAGTTACTAGAGCTTTTATGAGTTGGTTCAGTGAACTGTGGACAAGAGGAGTGAAATGCCATTACCATTATGGTGCTGTGGTGAGCAGGACAAAGTGGGAATTGTTCCCATTTTTTAAAACAATGTTCATCAATGGCATAGGCTTCCTAGAGCGTCCTGCTGCTTCTTTTGAAACCCATTCCCTCTCCACAAGGCTACCCTGTCATCTTGGGTACGGAATCTGCCTGATCCAGGGGGAGGCACCTGACCCACCCCTGGCCAATCAGAGCCCTTACACAGGGTATTTGGATTTGGGACTTGGAGAGTTGTCAATCTCTTTGCAGCTGGTCTGCAGTGAGAGACCATGAAGTCAGCAGGTAAGAGAGAAAGACAATGGAGAAAGAAACCAGAAAAAGTTCCAGCACTTTCTGAAGGCTAGTCCAGCTTCCTGCCGTTCGTATTCCATGAGCTAATAAATCCCCTACCCTTTTCCTAAGCTGGTTTAAATTTGATTTTTTTTTTCTGTGACTTGCAACCAAGTGTACCCTCACCTGCACAGATTATTATTATTGGTTTGGATGTTGTCAGTGAAAGACTCTAAAACGTGGCATCAGCTTATGTGAGGAAAGGTGAAGGAGCAGTGAGGATCCCTCTATCCAGAGCTGGGAAGTCAGCTGTTTGTTCCCTGTCATTTCTCAGGACTCCAAACACACACCTATTGGGCTTTCTAGAACACTTAACAATGTGATAGTTACATGGAACGATACAGCAACTATAGAATACTTTTTACTGCTTCATAAAGGTGCCAAAAAGAGGCATGCAAGCTTCAGTCCTTGTCGGTCCATCTGGAAGCAGAGAGGAAAGAATTTAGAGCTTTGGAGAACCAAGCCCTTTCGACAGAAGATCCAAAGCTGTGACTGAGAAGAGTGCTGGCTTTTATTCCCATGAAGCGGAGCCTCCAGCTGAGTAAGTTTTAAGAGACTTGTGCTGCTCAAAACCTCACAAGCCCTGGGAAGAGGGTGTCGCCCTGTACGGCAACCCCCGGACCCAAGTAATGGAGCATGACTCATAGGAATGTTATGAAAATCAATGAGTTAACATATAGGAAATGCTTATATCAGTTACTGGTAGATGGTCCAGCATCAATCAATGTGTCATTACGATTATCGATTGTGATTTACCTCTTCCGTCTCTGCCCAGGAAGATTAGGAACACGCCCCCAATCAGTGAACAGTGAATGCTGCTTTGTCTTTCTCCTGCTCTGAAATGAGCTACGTAGGGCAGCACCAGCCCAAGGGACTAACACAGTCTTTGGACTCAACAGAATTCAGCTCAGCAGCCACAAAACCAGAAGTCATGGGGTCCAAGGAGGGCTTGGGTTTCTGGCCCCTCTGGCCCTGCCTGCCCTTTGGAAGAAGATCAAGTCATCCCGGATTAATTAAGTCCCCAGGCTCTCGAACAATGCGAGGTGGGTTGGAGGTGGGCTTCAAGGGCTGCACACTGGAATCCCAGTTAGTAAGGGTGTGAGGCATCTCGAGGAAATATTTGTATGGATTAATAAATATAAGCTGTTGAGCCATGTCAAGAGCAGTAGCATAAAACCATAGCAAAGGGCTTCCCTGGTGGCGCAGCGGTTGAGAGTCTGCCTGCCAATGCAGGGGACGTGGGTTCATGCCCCGGTCCGGGAGGATCCCACGTGCCGCAGGGTGGCTGGGCCCGTGAGCCATGGACTGCTGAGCCTGCACGTCCGGAGCCTGTGCTCCGCAACGGCAGAGGCCACAACAGTGAGAGGCCCACGTACCGCAAAAAAAAAAAAAAAAAAAAAGCAAAAATGTAAATGTTTTAAACGGTTTATTAAATGCGCCTGCAACAAAAAAGACTATGAGCAAATTCCTAATGCTCCCCTTTTTCACAATTATTAGTAACCCCACTAATGAGGAAACAGAGGCTCAGAGAACTTAGACGGTGTCCCAAGGTTATGCCACCTGAACTTGATTCCAGGTCTGTTAAGGTTAAAGCCCAGGCTGTTAGCCTCAGTCTGAGCTGTCTCCCAGGGTCTCTCCAGCCTGAGATTTGCTAAGGAAGAGGAGGGGTGCTCTCTCTTAAAGGGGCAGTATTACACCCATCTCTAGCTCTTGGTTTCTAGCTCTTCACTCAGTTCTGACCCTTGGGGTGACCTGGATTCACTCTCTGCAGTGTCCCCTCCATCCATTCAGTGCTCCGACTCCATGATCATTATTTTATTTAAAGTCTCATCAGCCCTGAATATGAAATAGGGCTTCCAAAATGGCACACAGATCTCTGATCATTAATGTAATGGAAAAAGCCATTTCAACAGATGATATATTCACAGGGTTTGAAACCTGAGAAAGTATAAACAGGTGTGCAGTGAAATGGCTTCCATCCATCCTGGCACATCTGCCCACCTCCCTGCCCACAGGTAACTGCTCTTAGTTTTATATACATCCATCCGGAGTTTCCTTCAGCACATACAAGCAAATGCAAATATGGATTCTATCCCCCCCACACACCTTTTAACACAAAAGGGCTTATTATACACACCACAGTGCCTTTTGCTTTTCTCATTTCTTTCTTCACACCAGTTATATATTTGCTTTAAGGGCTTTGCTTTGGCGGGTCCCTCTGCCTAAAACTCTCCTCCCCAACTATCACCAGAGCCCACTCACTCTCCTTAGCTCAGAGGTCACTTCTCAACCATGACTCCCCTAATCACTGTATTTTAGATGACACTCCCACACCCTCCACTTCCACCCCCCCCCGCTTGTTTTGTTTTTTTTTTTAATGACAGTTATCACCTTTTAACATTCCCCATAATTTATTGCCTGTCTACCTCCACCAGAAGAAGGTGAGCTCCGAGAGCCTGTTTGATTTGTTTACTTGTGATTTCCAAGTGGCTGGCACATAGAGGACACCTAGTGAGTATTTGTGGAGCAAATAATACCAATACCAGTTTTAAGCTCTCTTTAAAATGTTTCATCTCTCTTGCTTACTGGATCCTTCCAGACATCCAGCAGGATGTATCAAGCTTTCCCCTTTGCAAATATCAGTAGCTTTGGATTTGCTGCGACATGAGTAAGAATAAGAAGATAACACGTAGAGCAGTAGAGAGAAAGAAGTTCTCAAGGATGTTTGGGGAGAAACGCAAATAAGAGAACAGATAGCGGGAGAAAAGAACCCAGCCTCCAGATACTCCAAGGAAGGAAGCGTCCCCGAGAGCAGCTTTCTCAGCTGCTGCCCTGTACCTGATCGGTGCACCAGTACCAGAGGGACGGGATGGACATTCCAAATAGGATCCCAGGCCACGGGAGATCAGATGTCAGTGGGTCTCGGAAAATATGGAAGGCATCTTCCCGGGGCAGCCCGCAGCTGCTGTTCCCACTCCGGTTGCTGGCCACAGCCAAGAAGTATTTCTCTTCCAGGCCTTCCAACCCGCCGACTGCAGCGAAACCTAGTATTCAGAGGAAACCCAAATTTGCCAGGAACTCAGACTGATCCACAGCAACTCATGAGGGGATGGTTGGAGATTGGTGAAATCCTACTTAGAACAGAGATACCAAGGAAAGTTAGTTGACCTAAAGGTTCTTCGCCTTTTTTTTTTTCATGCCTTTGGTATTGACTATGGATTGCTTCTCAGAATAATATTCCTAAATATACAATACACAATACATAGATTGTAAAGAAAACCAAATATGTTGAAGGCACCCATCAAACCATAAAAACTCTGACGTAGTAATTTATTTCTTTGCTCCATTAAGTAGAAAGACCCCACAGTGGGTCAAATAACAATTTAGCTTTAAAATAACCATGGACACAGTGTTTCAATACATCAGAAGCAACGGTAAAAACATTTGGATAAAAACCTCGGGGGGTGTATTTTGGTATCAAAGTCACAGATATTGCAAATCTTCCTGTGGTTTGCTGCCTACACGAATCATTGAAAGATGCTAATATGAAAACAGAGATGAATTTCTTTCCCATGCAAGATTCACAAAACCCGTGAATTCTGTCCAGGTTAAGAAAGCCTGCCTGAAGGAAACATTCTTTCACCTCTGAACTTCTTCTCAGCTACTCTCAATTCATGGTATCACAAGAGTGGTCCAGGTAACTTATGGCCTTGAGCAAGTCGCTTCCCTGTCTGGATTCGGTTTCCTCATCTGCAGGTGGGGATAATGTAGCACCAACCTCATAGGGCTGGAGAAAGACAGTGAGATAATACACATAAAATGCACAGCACCTGGCACAAACGTGTGTTGTCCTTAAAAAACAATAAAGCACTGCAATCTGCAGATAATTTGCTTCTTTTCATTAATTGAACAGATTCAAGGTTATCCCCAAATAACATTGCTCTCACCGGATTACGTTCTGGAAGGTTGTGTTTGTCTTTTTGTTGTTGTTTTGTTTTTTTCTTGTGTTTTATTTTTGGTTTTTTGTTTGTTTCTTTGTTTTTTGGTATGGAAGAGAAGGGGTTGGTGTTACCACTTGAGTTAGGAATGATATGTAATCTGCAGCCTGGCTTATCTTTGCTGAAGGTTGTGGTGAACCGTGGCTACTGGGGGAAAAATATTGTGATGATAAATTTTTGTCATGCTTTTTTTTTCCCTGAAAAATTATTTTGTGGTAGTGGAAGGAAGGGAGGTTTTATTAATAATTGGACCTGGGCTTCCCTGGTGGCGCAGTGGTTGAGAGTCCGCCTGCCGATGCAGGGGACGCAGGTTCGTTCCCCCGTCTGGGAAGATCCCACATGCCGCGGAGCGGCTGGGCCTGTGAGCCATGGCCGCTGAGCCTGTGTGTCCGGAGCCTGCGCGTCCGGAGCCTGTGCTCCGCAACGGGAGAGGCCACAGCTGTGAGAGGCCCGCGTACCGCAAAAAAAAAATAATAATAATAATTGGACCTGCCCATCTGAGTGTGTAAAGCACATACATATAGATAATAGCAGGTAGAAAGGCTGAGAAACGAATCACCCCAGGATGAGTGAAAATAAAGTAGGCAGAGCATCGTAAACTTTAATGTACACACGAATCACCTGGGAACCATTAAAAAGCATATCCTGATTCAGCAAGTCTGCAGTGGTGCCTGGGATTCTGCCCTTCTAATGGGCTCCCAGTTGACACTGATGCTGCTGGTCCCTGGACCACAGTCTGAGTAGCACCCATGTAGGAGACATCAGGGTACCAAATGAAATTTGGAATCCTTTTGGTATAAAGGAAAGTGGGGGATCTTGATTTCAGTCACTTTAATAAGCTCCATTTTAGGTCAGTTTTTCAGTTTCTCTTGTTTTTTTTTTGTTTGTTTGTTTTTTGGTTTTTTTTTTGCGGTATGTGGGCCTCTCACTGTTGTGGCTTCTCCCGTTGCGGAGCACAGGCTCCGGACGCGCAGGCTCAACAGCCATGGCTCACGGGCCCAGCCGCTCCACGGCATGTGGGATCTTCCCGGACCGGGGCACGAACCCGCGTAACCTGCATCGGCAGGCAGGAAGGCAAAATGTTAAGGTAAAAATTCCTGCCTATACTCTTTGACTCCTGCTCTTAGACTCTTCCCACAAAAGTTATTACCACATTATCTCCCCACTATCATCACCAGGGAGTGTGATGGGGAAGGAAGGGTATGAGATCTGAAGTCAGTCTGACTGGGTTTGAATCCTGGCTTTGAATTCTAACTTTGTGATCTTGCGCTAACAGTTGGTGCCTTAATTTTCTCATCCAACACAAGGGGTAAAAATAATACTGGTATCATTGGGTTGTTATGAGCATTAAATGATAAAACATCTGGATCACTAGTGTTTTAATACGTATTCATTTATGAACTTTTAATTTTGAGATAATTATAGACATACAGAAGAGTTGTATAAGTAGTACAGAGAGTTCCCATACACCTTCTCCTAGTGTCACTGTCTTACATAAGCCAAGTACAGTTGCAGAAACTAAGAAATTAACATTGGTGCCTTACTATTAACTACAGTATGGGCTCTTCAATTTGCACCATTAATGTTCTTTTTCTCTTCTGGGATCCAATCCGGGATCCCACATTGTGTTTATTTATGTTTCCTCCTTTCTCTGTAGTTCCTCAGTCTTTCCTTATTTTTCATGTCCTTGATACTTTTGAAGAATACTGGTCATTGTAGTGTGTAAAATGTCCTCAATTTGGGTTTGCCTGATGTTTATTTACGATGAAGTTGAGGTTATATATTTTGGCAAGAATGGCACAGAGGTGATGCTGTGTCCTTCTCAGTGTACCATATCAGGAGCTACATACTGGTACGTCTGATTACTGTAATATCAGTTAATATGCCTTGATCGCTTAGTTACAGTGGCACGTGCCATGTTTCTCCACTGTAAAGTGGCTATATTGCCCTTTGTAATTAATAAATATTTTGGACGTGATACTTTGAGACCAAGCAAATATCTTATTTCTTCATAAACTTTCATGCGCTGACTTCAGCATTTATCATTGGATCTTGTCTATAGCAATTATGACTGTGGTGTTCTAATAGTGATATTCTATTTCCCTCAGTCTGTCTTCATTTAGTAATTGGAATTCTCCTGTAAGGAAGACTTTTCCTTTTGCCCCCTTTTATTTGTTTATTTAATTATTTATCCACGTCAACATAGGAGGATCTATTAACGTTTCCTTAAAAAACAGTAAGTTTCCATGATACGCACAGCTCTCTTGCAGCTAAAATGACCATGCCTCAAGCAGGAATCCCCAGCTGGGTTTGAAACAGTGATGAAAGCAGATGTCCGTGCTTGAGAGAGGTGCTGTCATCCACCCAAATGACCCTGGCACCCCACTTACTGTAGCCCATCAGGGTGAGCGCTCCTATAAGCATGATCAGGGTCTGTAGAGCATCCGTGTAGATCACAGCAGCCAGGCCACCTAGTGGGAAGATGAGCACTGAGGTGAGGGTCAGGTACTCTGGGGGAGAGGAGGTACTCTGGGTGCCAGAGGGAACTTGGAATTTCAAGACCTGACGGGGGAGAGTTCCTAGTGTTGATTGTTTGCAAAGATGGCCACAATATCTCCTTCCCAGGTGCCTGCCCATTTAGTAATGTGGCCTTGCTGCTCCTTTCACGTTGAGGTGAAGATTTCTCTTCTTCTTAAATATGGTTTGGCCGAATGACTTGCTTTAACCAATAGATACGGTGGAAGTGATGTTGTGCAGCTCCAAGTCTGGTCCTCAAGAGGCCTGCAGTTCCTGCTCTTGTTCTCATGTTGCCCCGAGAACACTATGCTTCTTTAAGAAGCCCAGTCTAGCCTCATGGAGCATGAGGGCCACCTGGAAGGAAAGCCCAGCTGACAGCCAAGCTAACCAGCAGCCTCCTGAGTGAGACCATGTTGTTCCACCCAGCTGTTCCAGGTACCATCTAACTAGTATAATTCAACCGAGCCAGGTGAGACCAGCAGAAGAGCCACCCAGGCAACGCATGGAATGAATTATGGGCAGAAATAAACCATTAACTCCCTAATGGGGGGTAGGTGGTTAGTTACACAGTAATTTCTAACTGACATGGGAAGTGATGCTTGGGCCATGGTCCCCAAGCTCCGAAGACCTTTATTTAAACATTGGAAAGAGGATGTGAGTACTAGGTATTCAGAGTCTAATAGGCTTCCCAAAGAGGGTCACAGTGGTTGGCCTCAGTGGATTCTTATTGGTCTTGCCACCTAGAAAAATCTTTGTAATGACAATCATGGTAGCAAATCCATCAGCATCTGGACAAAACAATCTTTCCAGTCTCTTCCCTATCCTTTTCTCCTTCCTCTTTCCCTACAGAGAGTGGACACTTATCTGACATGAACAGATTTACTCATGGGTAAAGTCACAGTACACTAAAAAAACCAAACAGACATTCATGTGGGTGTTGTTCTGTGATTCCTCCTTCTTTGCCCCAGGTATAGGGTCATCTCACAAATGGAGAGAGAACTGGCTTAGCATCTGGCCCCAGTTCTCTGCTGGCCCCACTCAGGCAGTTAGCCTGAGTGTGGTGAGATCCTGAAGATAGGTACCACTGAAACCCACCCACGTCTCTATACTAATGTTTATTGGGCATTTATCACTTACCTGGCGCTGCATCTAGTGTTTTATTCAATCACTCACCAAACATCTGGTGAGCGCCCAACCTAGTTCTACATGGTAGGGATACAGAGGCAAACAAAACAGCATGCTGCCTGTCTCCTCGGAGCTTCTAGTCTAATGGGGGAGACACCTCCAAACAAGGAAACAGAGAGATAGATTGGCAATTGCGACTAAACCTTTCCTTTCCCTGTGCCCCAGACACGTGGCTTCTGTTAGCGCTGAAAACTCAGCCCAGATCTTTCTGCCTCAGCGGGCTTTTGCATTTCTGAGAACGGGTCACTCTTCTGTCTAGAGCCTCCAGTGGTGTTCCACGGCATTTGGGACTAAATCCAGGCTCATCTGATTTCCTTCGAGGCTCCAGTGCCTGCCCTTTCCTCCACTCCTTTCTCCTCCCATCAAGGCTGCAGCACAGCTGATGCCGGGGTCACCACTGTCACTCCAGCTTGCATGAGTGGCCTCCTCCACAGCTAGACAGGACTCAGCCTCAACACATGTGCTTGCTCAGCTGCAGCCGCCCTGACCCCCCTGCTACTCCTCAAACAAACAACACGGGTTCTCATGTCAGAGTCTTCCCTCTATCTCATTTAAATCTGGTCCACATATCACCTTAGAGAGGCCTTGCCTGTACGTTGGATGGAAAAGAATCCTCCCACCATTATTCCCCATCTTGTTATAACAGTATACTCTACTCTGACATCACTTATTGGCTTCCTTGTTCATTGTCTGTCTCCCCTTCCCCACTAGAATGTAAGTTCCTTTGGAGTAAAGATTTTTTCTGTCATGGGAATTCCCTGGTGGTCCAGTGGTTAGGACTGGGGGCTTTCAGTGCCGTGGGCCCGGGTTCAATCCCTGGTGGGGGAACTAAGATCCCACAAGCTGCACGGCCAAAAAAAAAAGATTTTGTCTATCTTGTTGCCCGCTATGCCCCATTTCCTAGCATGATGCCTGGCATATAGTGGGTGATACATAGATAGATATAGATAATTTGTGGAATGAATTACACCAAGAGGAGGCAGAGAAGGATGAAACTGGAACAGAAAATGAGAAGGTGAATATTCCATGTCCAGGTGCTGCACTCCACCAGCCACTCTTCTGGGATGCAAGTCTGAGGGGGAAAGTTGAGGCTCCCCGGCCTCAGGCTGCAGAATTGCAGTGGTTTACGGTCTAGCTTTGTATAGTGTGTGTGACTACACATGCTCAGCAGCTAGTAGGTTCTAATGAATAGTTCTTGAATAAATAAATGGAAAATAGCTTTATGCACTTGCGGTACCTTTTAAAATCCTCCCTTCTATCAGGCATCCCTCTTCCTTTGGACAATGACCAAGAGAAATCGTATTATCTGGGGTGATGGACTGAGGGTTCATGAAGACATGGTCTTAGCACACTGGAACATCAGAAGACGAGCCAGGAAAAGACAGGGTGGCCCACAGCCCCTGCCCACCACCTCTCCCAGAATCACCCCTTGTTCAGTCATACCTGCAACAGTGTATAGAGCTGTGATGGCCAGCAGCCCGACTATGGCCAGGTAGAGATTTAGGCGCAAAGACTGCTGAATGAAGATGGCACCTGCGTACATGTCTACCTGGAGAGACATGAAGTTGACGGGTGGATGAATGGATGGACGTTTTAGCACAGTTTCCCCAGGCTCAGGCCCTAGCCTTGACTCTGGCAAACACAGAAACATCATATGATGTCCTTTCTTCATCTCTTCCTAGATCAGGGGTCTCAAACGGGAGCCCTATGGGTGATCATGTTTGAGGCCCCTTCACTGGGCTAATACAAGCGCCTCAGTCGTCTTCCTGCTCCTATTCTTCATCTGCCTACTCTCCATCCTCCACACTGCAGCCTTTATCAAATGCCATCACGATCATCTCATCCTCATCAAAACTCTTCAGTAGCTCCCTACTGCCCCCAAGATAATGTTCAAATAAGTTAGAGCTGTATACCAGGCCCTCCATGGTTTGCCTGCCACTTGACCTCATTTTCTTTACTCACTTCATGCTCCCAGACACACTGAAATACACCCTGTTTCCCTAACAAGTCATGTTTTTTCATGCCCCCAAGCGTTTTCTTATTCTGTCCAGCCCTCTGGAATGCCAATCCCCCTTTCTCTACATCCTCTCTACATCCTCCTCAGATGTAACTTTCCTTGGGAAGGTTTCCCCACATCTGTAGCTTCCCACCAGAATGAGAGCGAGCATTGTCCTTCTGCCCTTCACATCTGGAGCTGGCACAGAGTCAGTTATTGTTGTTTGAATTGAATGGAATTCCTCTGCCCACCCCCTCCCCCACATAGGACAAGGTTTCCCCCAGCTCCAGATGGAAGAGAAGAGGGCATCGGTGTGAGTCAGGCTGAGCAGCACGTACTGGAGGCTGCAAAGCATCTGCTCTTGGCCTGCCCATCCAAACGTCAGGGTGGGGCAGGCTCAGTGGGCCATCAGCACATATGATTAATAGTTGATAACTGCCTGATCCCAGGAGGAAGATGACAGACCCACCTGAGGGCTCTCGGAGTCCCATTCAGTGATGGGCACCATCCCAAGATGTTGCTGAAGAAGCTTTGGCAGGAGAAGGGGGAGGAGTCCTTTCCTCTACCTTTTTTCCGTACTTCCTCTGCCCCTGTTTAGCCTTTGCCCCCACCCCTCCCAACTTCCTTGAACCTCCCAGAAGCTTCCTCAATAGGAGAGGGACACCACCAGCTGAGCTTCTCACCAGGCTGTGTCCCCACCTTACCGAGATCTTGGTGAAGATGTAGATAAACAGGTAGAGCACAGCCAGGATGATGGGGATCCTGTTGCCGCCAAAGCGTTTCCTTAGGTATTCTGGCATCGTGGTGACCTGGGGACCAGAGTTGAGATTTTGCCACCCAGCAGCCCTTCTTCCCCCTCCCACCTTCTCCCCAAACTCAGAAGCACAGACGGTCTTCTTGGGATTCTCAATGGGAGACTTAAAAGAGAGGAGAAAATGGAACAAAGGGGTGGGGTGAGGATGGACTGGGGTTCTGTGCAGAGTTAGGTACCCAACTATCATATATCCCAAATGTATACGCCACCCCAATTTTTGCCCTCTCCTGTGTTATTAATGTTATTACATAAAACTTATTAATATAGAGGTTACTATTATAAAACTTAATGTTTTTCTTTAAACCAACTCATGTTTATATTGAAGTAAACTTATCTAAAAAGAAAACTTCAAATCACCACTGTAAATGAAATATCAATCCTAAACTTAAGGGAACCAGCAAAACTATGCACATGGATAATAAAATCACTCATTCATGTTCTATTCTTTCCTGGCAACTTCCTCTTGCACACCAAAAACCCTGGGCCCAGAGCTTACTCATTCTTTCTTTAAAAAAAAAAAAAAAAAAGAAGTCAGGAAAAGTATTGAACAGGTGTTAAATGCTCACTAACACCAACAGGAGACTTTACCCTTGAGCTCATTGAAAGATGATGGAAGAGGAACTAATTTCGCCAGGTGATTCAGTGTAGTTGGCTCCATGTCTAACACCTAAACTCATCTCAAGCATCTCCATTTGTCCATATTCTAACCTTTGGGGAAGTTGCTCTCATGTAACACTTTAGCCACGTTACCAGGAGCAGAGAATCCAGAGACAGCAGAAAAACCAGGGAAGCACTGAATTAGGTCCAGATGGGTGGGCCAAAGCTAGGTGCCATTACCATATAAGGCACCCCAGGGGCTGAGCCATACCGAGGAGAACCATTATTTGGGTGGCACTTTGGGGATAGCATGTCCTTGCCCAGTCTCCTCACTGTACCGCAGACTTGGGGGTTGAGACAATGCCATGTCTAGACAATGGAACCTCAAATGCACAACTGTTCTTCCATGAGGTCCCAGATGTTGGATGGGAAAAGACAGAGTAATGATTATGTTTGCAGCCCCTTGTCCAGGCTGTTGCTGCTTGGGTGTTCCTTAGTCTAACCCAGGGAGTAGACTAATGGGTACCCGATCATGAGCTGATAAATGGCAAACCATCCATCCCAAGGTCAGATTGTGAAGGTAGAAGAAGCTGGGAGTGGAGACTGGGAGAGACTGGATAGCCAGACTTGATTCAAGAATGGTAAGTTGTTGGGGCTTCCCTGGTGGCACAGTGGTTGAGAGTCCGCCTGCCGATGCAGGGGACACGGGTTCATGCCCCGGTCCGGGAAGATCCCACATGCCACAGAGCAGCTGGGCCCGTGAGCCATGGCTGCTGAGCCTGCGCGTCTGGAGCCTGTGCTCCGCAACGGGAGAGGCCACAACAGTGAGAGGCCCGTGTACCGCAAAAAAAAAAAAAAAAAAAAATGGTAAGTTGTTAATAGTAGAATCTGGGTACAGTATTCAAGACTATAAGAGTGTCCAGTGTCAAATTATTTCAACACTGATGTAGGTTGGAAATTTTTTTCATAATAAAATATTGGCCAAAAAAATTGAACTCTAGGAATAAATAGACACCTTAAAATTAAAAAAAAAAAAAAAGAAGCATCTCTTTCCTCCCCCTCTCCCCAAAAGGGCAATTCGGGATTCTGACCCTCATGAGTGGCTTGCCTCAGCCCTCTGATTTGCTGCAAGGCAAACACAGCAGGGATTTTCCAGAAGCACATTGCACTGAGCTCTGACACTCCATCAGGGAATAACACACGGAAAGATTCAATCAAACCATATTGAACGGACACACTCTTGGTGATGGTATGAAAGCTAATTAGAGAGAGTGCATGAGAGCTTCAGCCCATTCAGATAAGTGGACCAAGGAAGATGCTCCTCGAGAGGATTCACTATCTCGTCTGTGAATGACAACCACCAGCTGGTTTCGTTGGGGAGCAAGACTCTTATCATTGGCTGACAGGTTTTTTGGGGTTTTTTGCGGTACGCGGTCCTCTCACCGCTGTGGCCTCTCCTGCTGCGGAGCACAGGCTCCGGACGCGCAGGCTCAGCGGCCACGGCTCACGGGCCCAGCCGCCCCGCGGCATGTGGGATCTTCCCGGACCGGGGCACGAACACGTGTCCCCTGAATCAGCAGGCGGACTCTCAACCACTGCGCCACCAGGGAAGCCCAGAACCGACAGTTTTATCATCAGTTGACCTCCATTACGATCTAGAGAGCCGCACAGCCTGCTACACGCAGGAAGTTTCTAATGAGCTAAGAAAGGAAGGAGGCATGAAAGTCATCAGAAGGCGAGCAGTACTGGTATCTAGAAATCAAACTCTGGGGAGAAACGTGAAGCTAGCTGACAGACGGGAGGCAGAACCTAGGCTGTTTGTCGTCAAGTAGCTAAGAAGGCAATTTGCCAGCAAGCGAGGATGAGAGAGACAGAGACAGAGAGGTGAATGGCTGTTAACACGGGAACCACCCTCTGAGTGTTGCTGGGTGAGTACTAACAGGAAATAAATGCAGCCAACGACGACTGCCCTGAGAGAGGACCGCCCAAGTGCCTTGGTCTGGTGGTTCCTCATCTCCTGGGGGTGCAGGGCAGTGAGGGAACTTCAGCATCTCTCTTACTCTCCCTTGAATCACGTCCAGACAGCCACACTCAGTCCTCATGTAAAACCCCTCCCTCTTCCTCGGAAACCCATGCCATCCGGCCATAGCAACTTCCGCCCACCCCAAGCCTCCCGGGAACACTGTCCAGCAGCCAATGAGAATTCAGCTCCTTCACCGTCTTCCCCTCTTTCTAGACTTTCCCCGAGTCTGGAAGCAGCTTCAAGGACAGTGACGAGCACCCACTGGGACATCTTGTACAGTGTCTTTGTTTAACCCCAACACATGGGCATTTCCACTCCAGCAACCCATTTCTCTGGCCAACATCCAAACCTCATCATCTCCAGGACCCCATTCACCTCCGATACCCCAAATTTTCATCAGTGCAACCCTTCCGTTTGCTCACTCTGATCACCCCGGCTTTGGGACCTGACCAAGACTTTCAGTCCCTAACTGGTGCCTCTTCTTTTGGGTGTCAGCTCATCCTTCATTTCACTTCCTTCTGAAATCATGGACCCTGCTACTGAGTAATTTCAACAAATATTTTTCAAATACCTACTATGTATCAGGCACTGTTCTAGACACTGGGAGAAAACAGAGATAGTTCTTGCCCTCCTGGAGCTTACAATCTAATGGGAGAGACACACAGTCTAGTGCAGTGGCTCTCAATGGAAGGAAGAGATGTCATACCTCCCCAGGGAACATTTGGCAATGTCGGGAGACACTGCAGCTGCCACAGTTTGGGGGGTGCTATTGGCATCTAGTGGATAGAGATCGGGGATGTTGCAAACATCCTACAATGAACAGACTACCCCTCACACACGTATAAAAACACACAACAAAGAATTATCCTGCCCCAAATGTTACTACTGCTGATGTTGAGAAAGTATAATGGGAAAAACACACAGTCTAATGGGAGAGGCGTATTAATTTGATAATCACAGAAGCAAATGCAAAACGGCAACTGTGGCAAACACAATGAAGGAGGAGACTTCACCTAATCAGAGAGGTTAGAAAGGGCTTCCTGGAGGAATAGTTGCTTGAAGTAGGATTTGGATAGATGATAGGAGCTAACCGAATCACAAAGGAAAAGGAAAACTTTCCAGCAAGAGGGGAAAGCACTGTAAAGGGCTGGGGAAGTAGAGAGCCTGGTAAGGATGAGGAACTGTTAGACCAGTGCCTGGAATGCAGTTGGCATTCAGCTCAATAAATGCTTCTTCAGTGAACAAATAAATGAATGAACTGACAGGAGTAAACTGGTGGTTAGAGAGTAGGGTGGGCCCCTAAAGTGTAGAGGTCATTTTCCATATTCATAAGTAAAACTGGTCTGTAATTTTCTTGATGGGTCATATTGGCGTTATCCTATTCTCAAAATATGGTAGACAAAAATTACTTCTAGGTGGATAATTGACTTAAATGTGAAAAGTTCTAGAAGGTAATATAGCAGAATATCTTTATGACTTTAGAGTAGGAAATATTTTTTAATAAGACATAAAAGATAGTAATTAAGGAAAAATGATAAATGGAACTACATTAAAACTCAGATCTGTTAAAGGGAACCCTCCTACACTGTTGGTTGGAATGTAAGTTGGTGTAGCCACTATGGAAAACAGTATGGAGGGTCCTTAAAAAACTAAAAATGGAGTTGCCACGTGATCCAGCAATCCCACTCCTGGGTGTATATCCGGACAAAACTCTAATTCAAAAAGATACATGGGGACTTCCCTGGTGGTCCAGTGGTTAAGAATCTGCCTTCCAATGCAGGGGATGCAGGTTAGACCCCCTGGTCAGGGAACTAAGATCCCCCATACCATGGGGCAGCTAAGCCCGTGCACCGCAAGTACTGAACCCGTGTGCTCTAGAGTGCATGCACCACAACTAGAGAGAAGTTCACGCGCCACAACGAAAGATCCTACATGCTGCGACGAAGACCCGACACAGCCAAGTAAATAAATAAATATTAAAACAAAACAAAACCAAAAAGATATATGCACCCCAAGTTCATAGCAGCACTATTCACAATAGCCAAAACATGGAAACAACCTAAATGTCCATCAACAGATGAATGGAGAAAGAGAAGAAAGACAAATACTATACAATATCACTTATATGTGGAATCTAAAATATGACACAAATGAACTCATCTACGAAACAGAAATAGACTCACAGACATAGAGAACAGACTTGTGGTTGCAAAGGGGGTGGGGGGTGGAGGAGGGATGGATCGGGAATTTGGGATTAGCAGGTGCAAACTATTATATATATAGAATGGATAAACAACATGGTCCTACTGTATAGCACAGGGAACTCTATTCAATATCCTGTGATACACCATAATGGAAAAGAATATGAAAAAGAATGTATATATATGTATAACTGAATCACTTTGCTGTACAGCAGAAATTAACACAACATTGTAAATCAACTATACTTGAATAAAATAACTTTTTAAAACATCTAAGATCTGTTCATCAAAAAACACCATTAAGAGAGTTAAAAGGCAAACCACAGAATAAGTGGGGAAAAGATATTTGCAACACATATAATCACCCTAAGGGCTTGTTTCCAGAATGTATAAAGAGCTTCTATCAATAAGAAGAAGCTGTATAACATAATAGAAAGGTTGGCAAAAGTCCTAGACAAGTTACTTCCCTAAAGAGAAAGTCCAAATGGCCAGAAAATATATAAACAGAATTTTCAGTGGAAAGAACAGTGAGAGGGACTTCCCTGGTGATCCAGTGGTTAAGAATCCACCTTCGGGCTTCCCTGGTGGCGCAGTGATTGAGAGTCCGCCTGCCGATGCAGGGGACACGTGTTCGTGCCCCCTCTGGGAAGATTCCACATGCCGTGGAGCGGCTGGGCCCGTGAGCCATGGCTGCTGAGCCTGCGCGTCTGGAGCCTGTGCTCCGCAACGGGAGAGGCCACAACAGTGAGAGGCCCGCATACCGCAAAAAAAAAAAAAAAAAAAAAAAAAAGGTGTTCACAGCAGCATTGTCCATCATAGGCTAACATTAGGAGCAACCTTGTTTATGTGCATCGGGACATGTATAAAAATGTTCACAGCAGCGTTGTCTATCATAGGCCAACATTAGGAACAACCTAAATGCCCACGAAAAAAAGAATAGACAAATATATTGGGGTAGAGTCATACTACAGAATACTACATAGCAATGGAAATTAACACACCAGCTACAGGCAAGGAAAGAATGTAACCCCCCCAATTCCATGTATATTTCATTCCAGAAAAGTACAATTAAACCATCTTGTTTAGGTATGCCCAATTAAAACTGTGAACAAAAGTAAAGAAGTGAGTCCAGTGAAAGTCACTGTGAAAGGAAGGCATCTGTGATCTGCTAAAGGCACGTGGGGGAGTGTTATATTTTGTGTCTTTTTTTTTTTTTTGGACGCCCCATGCAGCATGTGGAACTTCCCTGACCTGGGATTGAACCCGGGCCCCCTGCAGTGGAAGCAGGGAGTCTTTCTTAACCACTGGACCACCAGGGAAGTCCCTGTTTTGTGTCTTGATCTGGGTGTTCATTTTACAGTAGTTTGTTAAGCTGCACATTTGTGTACCAATTTTCTCTGTGTTTATTTTATTGCCCAATAAAAATAGATTGGGTAGCTTTTTAGCTTTTTTCAGCACTCTGGCATTTATTGTCTAATATGGGCTTAATCTTCTCTCTGAATAAAATGTTGCCCAAAGAATGTCTAGAGTCACAGGAATTTTTTATTGAACAACAGAGCTTGGAGATCCTTTCACAGCAGCACAACTCTGTCAATTTCAGCCCTTTTCACAGCATGATATCCACAGTACAGATGCCCAGTCCCCTAATGAGCGATACTGGGGTTGTCCACAGGTTTTTCTATTACAAACTATAGAAGTGGTTTCAAATCTTCATACCTCTTATTCACCTTTGATCACACAAATTCCTTCCTCATTCAGCAAATGACACTGCCTTCTACTTCCCAGAGAAAATGGAAACCATCAGCTGAGAACATCTGGCCACCCTACCTATGAATTAACCTACATCTCCACCATCCTTTACTCTTTCCTATACTAGGTGCTCAAGAAATATCTGCTGATGCTTTGGCCCAGAGATCCTCAGTTCCAGTCAGTGTTGTTCTATCCCAGAGATTTTGTCTATGTGGAAGCTAATCACAGGTGGGTATGGGCAGACCCAGGCCCCCAGTCACCAAAAATCGTGCTTTTAGACTCAGTATTATCTCCAAGTGAGGTTATTTACCCCTACATCACTGCCCTTTGCATAAGATTGCACTACTTCTGGTAAGGAGTGATTTTTTTTTTCAATGATTTCTCTGATCATTAAGTAGTTCTTTATACTTTGTGTATTTTTTTAAATTTCTATAATAAAAAGTTAAAATCAGTTATTGCTTGATGAATAACACTATGATATTGTATGATATCTTGCCCTGTGTAGTAGAATGTCTAAAATAGAATTAAGTCTAGATGGTATGAATGACAGAAAGCTGTCAGTAAGATCACAGGTGATTTTTAAGTTTATTTTTATATTTTATTTTTTGGCTGCACTGCACAGAATGTGGGATCCTAGTTCCCCCACCAGGGATCAAACTTGCGCCCCCTGTATTGGAAGCATGCAGTCTTAACCACTGGCCTACCAGGGAAGTCCCTAGAAGTGATTTTTTTAACTACTTTGGAAGCATGGAGTCTTAACCACTGGACTGCCAGGGAAGTCCCTAGAAGTGATTTTTTTAACTACTTTATTTTTCAAAAAGTCTAAAGCAGCATTATTTTGTAACAAAAATTTTGACATATCACATCAGCCAGAAATAACTCAATTATTATGGTTTTGGGTACAAAGGAAGAAAAAAAATCACTGAATCGCGCGCGAGCACGTGTGTGTGTGTGTGTGTGTGTGTGTGTGTGTGTATGTTAAAAGCAGTAATATGTTGTGGCTTAAACATTTAGAAAAGACTGTGATTTTTACATTTGTGTCTTGGCATTAAAAAAATTTTTTTGAGCCTACGTTTCTTCCAGCTTCTGAAAGCCCCTGCCCCCCATGTATCTTTGATGTCCATCACTAGGTGGGAAATGCTAAGGACAGGGTTCCTAATTGTCTCAGCTGTGCATCATCCCACGCTAATGCTGGGACCTCTGAGGGACTAACGCAGAGGCCCCCAACCCCCGGGCCGCAGACCAGTGCCGGTCCAAGGCCCATTAGGAACCGGGCCGCACAGCAGGAGGTGAGCAGCGGGCGGGCCAGCGTGGCTTCATCTGCCGCTCCCCATGGCTCCCCATCGCTCGCATTACCTCCTGAATCATCGCTCACGTTACGGCCTGCACCATCCCCACCATGCCCCCTTCCCGTGGAAAAATTGCCTTCCGCGAAACCAGTCCCTGATGCCAAACGCACTGCAACGGAGAGTGGCCCCCGCTCGCCGCAGCTGGGGAAAAGCCCGTGCGCAGCATCGAAGACCCAATGCAGCCAAAAATAAATTAATTAATTAATTTTTTTAAAAAAAGTTTGGGGACCACTGGTATAATGGATGTCCACAGGCAGGAGGGAGGGAAGGATGCTGGTGGGAGGGAGGGAATGCAAAGCTGACCCTCCCAAAGGGTCTTCCTGTTCCATAGCACCTCAACCCCCCTCAGACTCACCTGACCAGCGATGTAGATAGGGAGGAAGATCCAGGCCAACATCAGCACGGAAAATAAGCCCTGCCGGGGAAAAGCGGAATCAAGATTCAGCTCCCGCCCACACTGTGATGCCAGCGTGGATTTCCCCGTGTCCAGAGGGAACCCGGCCTCATCTGCCTCTGCTTCCATCTCTTACTTACTGAGTAGCTCACCCTCCCTGGGCTGTCACATTTTCATGTTTAAATAGGACACAGGGATGAAGTAGGGCAGAATGGAACTAGAAGCTCTTTGTGGCCCCCAGTGCTGTGTGTCCTAAACCTTGAGTGTCCCCCTTCGTCCCCTTGTCTTCCCTCCCCTCCTTGGGCTGGGGTTAAATCAAGCCTGTGAGTTCAGGCAGGCCACTCTGATGAGTCGCTGGTGAGGCTGGAAGAGTTTATACAGGTCTCTGAGACTCACTTTTCTCACCTGTGAAATGGGAATAACTGCCCCCACTGGGTTGTTGGAAGGAAATCGGTGAGATGATGCTTACTGAGCACTTACGATACACCAGGCATTCCTGTGCACACTTTATAAGCATGAATTCCTTTAATCCTCTCAATGACTCGGTATGGCAGGTATCATCATTATCTCTGTTTTATACATGAGGCTCAGAGAGATCTAGTAACTTGCCCAAGGTCACACAGCTTATAAGTTTTAGAGCCCAGACGTGAACCCAGGCAGTCTGGTTCTAGTCTGTAATTGAATCCTGTAATATGATGATGTATGTGGTGTATTTAAGTCTGTGGCACAGAGTAAGTGCTTAAAAAATGTGAGTCATTATGAAAATGAAGATCACTATTAATAAGTGCATCCCTTCCCACTAAGTGAAAATTATCCTGCTACATAGAAGAGTGTGTCTTATCTCTTGGGTATCTGTGGGGTGGCAAAAGGATCAAGAACCACTGAACCACAAAGTTTTGTGATGGGCAATTGATATCTAATATACAGAAACACCCTCCAGTCCCACAAAACCTTCTATCTTCTGCATCGACGTGGGAGAGACTCTGAGCCTTCTTCACACATGTATTTGCCTTATGGGCTCCCATCAAGCAAACACAGGGAGGCCTGGAACTTGCAGATCAAACTGATTTTTGTTAACTAGGGGTGCCCTTGATGATTCCTGTCTGCTTTTTCATAAAGCACCACTCTATTTTTAAAAGAGCAGAGCATGCATACAACTGCTCCCCAGGATCTACCTACTGTGTAGAGGGTGGGCTGTCCATGCCCTGGTAACATACGTACATTAAATTCATAAGCAGTTACAGAAAGGCCCGCAGCAGCACCTGACCCTGCCAGGCCAATGAAATGTCCACTTCCAACATTGCTGGCAAACAAGGATGCACCCACCTGTGGGGAGATGATAGATCAGATCTTGGAGCCAAGGTCTGGTGTAGCTTCTTCCCACCACCAGTTCTTCCCATTCACCAAAGAGACCAAGACAAAAGGAGAAGTGGAGAAAGCAGGCCATCCCTAGCCCATCTAAGCAACTTTTTAGAAATTAGAAGCCTCTTCTTCCCTAAGACTATTTTACTTCCACCTTTAGAAAACTGGCATAACAAATACACATACCTATGATGCCTAAGATGTGAACTGTGTCCCCTCTAGTGTTGTGCAGTGCACAACTTGAACAACTGTATGCAGCATCCCTGGGGGGGAAGGAGGATGACAGGTGTTGTAGAAAGTGCTTCAGGATGAGAATCACGAAGCCTGTGTTATTCCCCAGCTCTGCTTCTAACTTAGCAAAGAAGAGAGCCCTCCTTCTAGTAGAAATCTAAGTGGCCAAGACGGTAATTGATGACCACAATCCCTGGTCTCAGTTGATTGCATGAGACAGGCCTGGGCACCTGGCCCAAGCTGGGCCAATTACATTCTCTCTCCTGGGAATCTGGAACTGGGAAACCATATTTGCTGGTCCCTTAGACTGGGGGTGTATAACCCAGGGAGGTGTGTGTGTAGCAAGGAGATGGGGGAGGTGAGTAGCATGTTCAGCTATGCACTCATCACTGCCACTCTGCTGAGAGAGAGGAGAATGAGGTAGACTTGCAGAGAAAGGCAGATCAAGAGAGGACAGAGCGAGATGGAGACAGAGATAGAGATAGGTGAGGGAAGGAGGGAGAAAGAGACAGAGAGGGAGCTATCTGTGAGAGGAATGTTGTGCCTCCCATTGACTTTCTGGTCTCTGGTTTTCATCTGATTCTATTCCATTGATCTGTCCTTATACCAGTATCACACTCTCCTGATTACTGTAGCTTTGTAGTAAGTTTTGAAATCGGGAAGTATAAGTACTCCAACTTTTTTCTTCCTTTTCAAAATTGTTTTGGCTCTTCTGGGTCCCTTGCATTTCCATCTGAATTTTAGGATTGGCCTGTCAATTTCTGCAAGAAAAGAGGGGGGGATGCAGCTGGAATTTTGATAGGAATGGCGTTGAGTCTGCAGTTCAGTTTAGGGAGTATTACTATTTATGTTAAATAGATACCATCTAGTGCGCCATTTTAATTCCCTTATTGCTATAGCTCAGGCGGCTACAATGTCAAACAATTGCCACTGATTTTTTTTAAACTAATGCCTCTGGGTAAAGGGCTGCTCACACTAGATCATCACTGAGTCAGATCAAGTAAAGACAAGTTGTGCAAGGGAAGCTTTCCAGGGAGCTGCAAGATGGGTAAAAACCTGACAATAATATGAGAATGGGACTTTGAAAGAGATCCAATCCTGTTCTAACCAGTGGCCTTCAAGACTACTGCAGAGCTGAAGAGAAGGGAATGAGAACAGAGCCAGGTAAAACCCCACAAAACTTCCTGTTCTTACTGAGATTCAGCTGTTTTTCTTGAATTAAAGCTCCCTGGATGGATACTAGCATTAGGTCAATTTCCCGAGTTCCGAAAATGTTGATTTTGACAATGTTGCCACTGTTCTCATGGCTTTTATGCAGGAGGAGATTTCAAAGATCTTTATTCTGCCACTCCCAGTGACCCCACTCTGCAGGCTCCTCTGATTTTCCACTCTTCCCATAAAGAATCTGCGCTGGCCTGTGGCTTATTTTGATCAATAGAATGTGGTGAAAGTGACACTGTGTGACTTCCAGGCCAACACACAACAGCTCGGCAGCTTTCATCTTTGCCCTTGGAATCAGACGCCTTGTAAAAAACCTTGGGCCGGGCCATTAGATGATGAGAGGCATAGAGAGAGAGTGAAGTCCTTGCCTTCTAGCCAGTCTAGCTCCTGCCGGAGCTCCAGATCTGTGATGAGGCCATCCTGGACTTCCAGCCCTTCCCAGCCACCAGCTAGACGCAGCTCCATGAGTGACTCTAAAGAGCGGGGGAGGAACCACCCACTCAAAACACGCAATCGTTGGAAATAATACACTGTAGCTGTTTTAAGCTGCTAAACGTGTAGGTGGTTTGTTAGGCAACACCAGCTAACTAATGCACATGCTCCAGAGCCTATTCTCTCTCTCTCTCTCTCTTTTTTTTTTTTCACTTAGTAATTACAGAGAAAATGGATTTATTCATCAGGGGCAGACCTGGATTAACAAAACTCCTAAGATTTACACATAAAAGCAGAAAGCTAATTGATTTCCAGTGAGACTTACAACTGGGTGTGCAACCAGATATTCAAATTGTCTAGCCTCTCCATGTAGATAAGCTACGTGAGAAGCCAAACTATAATCAGAAGGTTGCTTTGTGGACTAGAGCAGTTCATAATGTGATCCAAATGTTTAGTGCTATCAGACTCTGTTTACCAGCGACAGACATCTGCTACTTGAAATGAAATGATGGGATATGCACAAAGGCACCTGCCCCCGGACAGTGTTTAGGTGGGCCAAGGCTGTGAGAGACCACATAAACCTCTATAACCAATTCCTATCAGAACTAGTATTGGTTTTCTATAGATGTTAACATTTTATCAAGCCAAAGCCCATACTCTTAACCACATCTCCTTCACATGGACATCATTCTCCTTAGGTGAAGAAAGCAAAAAAAGCTCCAAAATTTCCCTTTGCT
Source organism: Globicephala melas (assembly GCF_963455315.2). Classification (NCBI taxonomy): domain Eukaryota; kingdom Metazoa; phylum Chordata; class Mammalia; order Artiodactyla; family Delphinidae; genus Globicephala; species Globicephala melas. The sequence goes on from NC_083328.1 coordinate 19,267,167, forward strand.
TCTTGACCTGGGGAAGGGTCATCCAAGGAGTATGAGCACAGAAATGGTCCCAGAAGTGACATACGAAAGCAGGCATACTTAGGTGGGCTGCTGTATTGCTACTGAATTTTAGGAACTCAGCATCACTCCTCATAGAGACCACTAGAGCAGGATTTCTTAAAACTGTCACTGAATATTTCCTTTGTAGCCTTCTCTAAGTTCACTGCACCTGCACTGCTATTTACTTAATATTTTATCTTATATTGACTTCTTCTTTAACTCTTATACATGAATCACATATTATTTAGTCAATGTATTAGATATTAATACAATATATTAGTAATATAATAGTACATGCATATATATATATATATATATATATATATATATATCCACAGCCTTTAGTAGAAAATCAGTATCACTTGCTCTACATAGAAGAGAACCATACAAATAAAATGAAAATGAAAAAAAAAATTATTAAATTCTAGCTAGGTTCTCTGGACGACCAAATTCACTTAGCCTGAGGCTTGCATTCTCTTTTATTTTTATTTTATTTTATTTAGTTATTTTTGGCTGCGTTGGGTCTTTGTTGCTGCACACAGGCTTTCTCTAGTTGTGGTGAGCTGGGGCTACTCTTCGTTGCAGTGAGGGGGCTTCTCATTGCAGTGGCTTCTCTCGTTGTGGAGCACGGGCTCTAGGCACGTGGGCTTCAGTAGTTGCAGCACGTGGGCTCAGTAGTTGTGGCTCACGGACTCTAGAGCGCAGGCTCAGTAGTTGTGGCACACGGGCTTAGTTGCTCCGCGCCATGTGGGATCTTCCCGGACCAGGGATCGAACCCGTGTCCCCTGCATTGGCAGGCGGATTCTCAACCACTGTGCCACCAGGGAAGCCCCTGCATTCTCTTTTAAACACAGAGATTAGCCAGTGCTGGAAGGTTGGTAAAACCCTATTAGTACCAAACTTTGACTGTTTCTTTTATGTAACCAGGAGGATTAACAGAGAATAGGAAAGGGAATAATGTTCTCACTAAGTAATCTGATGTTATTTAATGCTCTGTCTGTGCACAACTGAAAAATCATGGGGCACATATTACTTATATTTTGGGAAACACTGCACTAGATTACAAGCTCCTTGAGGTTGAAGACGAGCTCACTAATGTCTGCTGTGTTTGGCACACTGCTGGACATATTCCTCAGGGAATTTTTTAAATGAATTCGTTGAATATATAATCCAGAGCTCATTTTTGGTATCTTTTGAGGACACTGGTCATTGTCTTTAGACATCTCATGGACCAGAAACTTATATACCTGTTATCTCTGCATCTTACATCCTACATCTTTTGGACTCCCTGCAAACGGGAGATGTCTTCTCTCTTTTTAGTTCAAAGATTTAACACTTATATTAGGAGATCAAGAATAAAATTATTATTCCTGATCCCCTACTCAGGGCCCAGGAAGCAGAGGTCTGTGTGCATGTGTATGTTGTCTGTGCACATGTGTGTGCGTGTGTGTATTTCGTAATGCCTTTAGCTACCCTTGAAAAGAAAATACTAATTGGGCTGTTGTATTTGTTATTTATGTTCTCAACACCCATTCCACCTTGTCCCGGTCATGCTCTCCAGTTTTCCTTCAGAGTCTAGCCCCTCTCATTTCTCATCACATATGCCTCAGAGCAGGCTCCATGCCCCACAGCTTAGGCACTGAGTGTGTGACCCAGTTAGCACATCAAACTACCTTGGTCACGGTGATTGGCACAGAGATGGGCAAGGGACACAATCAAAGATGGGATATTTTCCAGGGATACTGCCATGGAGGCAGGTGCTCTTCCCTTGCTAGGCTGGAACTTGAGAGGATGAAAGGTCTGGAGCAGTGGCCGCCATCTTGTTGACATGAAGTTGAGCCTGTTTGGGAATAGCACCCATCCAGAAGAAGAGAAGCAGATAGAAATAGATAGATGATAGATAAATAATGGATAGATAAATGATAGATAGGTGATAGATAGATAGATAGATAGATAGATAGATAGATAGGATAAACAGAGGGAGAAACCAGGTCCTACTTATCACTTGGGCCCCTATACTCTGCCATAGCTGAAACCAGACCAACCCTCAGTTTTTCCCTTAGGTGAGCTGATGAATTCTTTTTGTTCAAACAAATTTGAGTTGGAGCTAAGCCTTCTCTAGTCTAGACTGTGACTTCCAGACAACATGGAACCAGAGAGTCCTGAGCGAGCAAAGGTTAGACAGAATATCAACACCTGAAGAGTCTTTGAGAAGTAATTTTAATTGAACCAAAGACTACTTACTGGCCACCACACCATGTCCCCTCCAGCTAGAAAATAGCCTTTCACCGTGTCTCTTTTGGTCTTCACTGTGGACTGAAACAAAGAAGAGGGGTGGGTGAGGGCAATGTTAGCAATCAGACACCTCCCAAAATGGTCTAGGCCACAGATTATAACCCGGGAGTCCAGCAGGCCAGACTCAAATTTATTTTGGGTTTTTTTGTTATTTGTTTTTGGGTTTTTGTTTGTTTTTGGTTTTTTTTGCAGGAGTCCCTGAGCGATACTTCCCATGGACATTGTTTGCCTGAAATATCTTAGTTCACTTTTTTTTTTCTTTTGCCATGTGGTTTGTGGGATCTTATTTCCCCAACCAGGGGTCGAACCCGGACCCTCGGCAGTGAAAGCACAGTCCTAATCGCTGGACCGCCAAGGAAGTCCCTCAACTATAATTAAAAAAAAGATTGAGGGACTCCTCTGGCAGTCCAGAGGTTAAGACTCCATGATTCCACTGCAGGGGGCACAGGTTCGATCCCAGGACAGGGAACTAAGATTCCACATGCCCCGTGGCTCGTCCAAAAAATAAAAACTAGAAATATTTAAAAAGTACAAAACTCTGAGGTCCTTTTAAAAAAAATGACTTCCCTGATAGTCCAGTGAGTAAGACTGCGCTCCCAATGCAGGGGGCCAGGGTTCAATCCCTGGTTGGGGAACTAGATCCCGCTTGCATTCTGTAACTAAAAGATCCCACATGCCGCAATGAAGACCCCGCAGCCAAAATAAATATAAATAAATAATTAATTAAAAAAAATAAAGTATAGTTGATGTGTGATATTACATAATTTACAGCTATACAATATGGTGATTCAAAATTTTTAAAGATTATACTCCATTTTAGTTGTTATAAAATATTGGCTATATCCCTCTATTGTACAATATATTCTTTTTTATTAATAATTAATTTATTAATTTTTTTGGCTGCATTGGGTCTTTGTTGCTGCACGTGGGCTTTTCTCTAGTTGCAGCGAGCGGGGGCTATTCTTCATTGCGGTGTGTGGGCTTCTCACTGGGTGGCTTATCTTGTTGCAGAGCACAGGCTCTAGGCGCGCGGGCTTCAGTAGTTGTGGCTCGCGGGCTCTAGAGCGCAGGCTCAGTAGTTGTGGCGCACAGGCTTAGTTGCTCCGCAGCAAGTGTGATCTTCCCAGAGCAGGGCTCGAACCCGTGTCCTCTGCATTGGCAGGTGGATTCTTAACCACTGTGCCACCAGGGAAGCCCTGTACAATATATTCTTGTAGCTTATTTTATGCATAATAGTTTGTACCTCTTAACACCCTACCCCTGTATTGCTCCTCCAGCCCTTCCCTCGCCCCACTGGTAACCACTAATTTGTTCTCTATATCTGTGATTCTACTTCTTTTTTGTTATAGTCACTAGTTTGTTTATTTTTTAGATCAAATATATTTTGTTTGACCCATGGTTTTTAAGAAGATTCTCATCTGAATGCCCTTAGAGGAGACATAAACTCTTCAGGTCAACACAGCCCCTACCACTCCCTGCCTCACGGATGTATAATAACCCACTAGATCCCCCTAGGCATTTGAGCTTTAGACTCATGGCTTGTATAGACAAGCCACAATGAGCTATAGATAGCTCACAATGGATATCATTTATTGAGCATCAGTACTATGCGACAGACACTAGACTAGGCATTTTGAGGCATCATCTCATTTTAATCCTCACCAAGTCCTATGAGGTTGGTGTCATCAGGCCAGTTTAACAGATGAAGAAACTGTGGCTTGGAAGTAAAGTCATGTATGTAGTGCCATATTTCTACAGAGCAGAAGGCTGGGAACTCAAACCTAGGTCAGCCTGATTTCAGAGCTCTTTAGGAGTGAGCTTCCTGGCATTAAAGGTGCTTTAACAGAGACATTTTAACCACTAAGTAGCTATTTGTGATAAGTCATTTAACTTCTCCCAGCCTCTGGGTGCAGGTGTTGGTGAGAGGAGTCTTACTGGATGGGAGATGACATGAAATGATATCTTTTCATCCCTGCAAATGATCTTACTATAGAAAACAGACACTATGGCTCATTCCTGCTGAAACCTGACACAGGAAGTATTTTCCAAGAGTAAAGAACTCCTCGTGCTAAAAGGGATCAACTAAATCCATGACTTCAAAAACTAGTAATACATCAGAGTCTCCCAATTCTCTTGTGAAAATATAGATTCCCAGGAACTCTAACCCTCACCCTAACTCTACCCCTACACCTAATCCTGATCTCAAACCTGTCTGAATCAAAAGCCCTGACTCTTGGGAATTCCCTGGCGGTCCAGTGGTTAGGACTCGGCACTTTCACTGCCGGGGCCCCGGGTTCGATCCCTGGTCAGGGAACTAAGATCCCGCAAGCCGTGCAGCGCGACAATAAATAAATAAATAAATAGATAACTAAAAGCCCTGACCCTTAACAACATCTCACCCATCTCAATCAGATCCATGGTCTTTGGGATGGCCAGTACTTTTATCCCCTGATTGATCTGGAGCAGGGAAAGCTAAGGGGTAAGAGTAGAGAAATGATCTACAAATAGTCAAACGGAAGTGGGGACACCTCAGTAGGCTACAGTTTTCAAGTCATTTGACCTGAAAATCAGAGAGCAGCACCTCCTCTGCACTATCCTTGATCCCAAAGTTACTGTCTCTTTAATATGTAAAGCGTTCCTAGAAATTGATAAGAATAAGAGCAAGAACTTAATGAAAATGGAAAAAAAAAAATGAAACCATACTTCACCTAAAGGAAACAAGTGGTTCTTAAACGTATGTAAGGATGTTTATTTTAGCCTCACTGATTATATGATAGTACATTGAGATATTGTGTTTCCCTGTCAGTTTGGCAAAAATGAAAAAGTTTGACAATGCAGTGTTGCTGTGGATGTGATCATGTGACTTTCATACATTTAATGATCTTGTGCAGATTGGCACTAAGCCTAAGGAGGGCAATCTGACACAAGCTATCACAATTACAAATACATACATCCTTTAACCTGACGATTCCAGTACGGGGAATTTATCCTACATTATAGTTGTATATACATCCAAAATAATGTGCCCAAGACTTGTCTATTACAGCATAAATTTTAGTGTTGAGAGATGGGGAACAATCCAAATGACCCTCAGCAAGAAACAGGTTAAATAAATTGCGGTATGATCGTCTATGGAATACCGGGCAACTTTTGTTTTCAACACCTTTACTGGAGTATAATTGCTTTACAATGGTGTGTTAGTACTGGTCAACTTTTAAGAAGATGCAGAAGCGTCCATATACTGATATGAAAAGATATCCAGGAGACACTGATCAGTGAAACATATCAAAGTAAAAAACGGTATGTATAATAAGCTACCTTCTATTTAAGAATGAGGGAAATATACACATTAATATTTGCTTGGATTTACCTAAAGAAACTCTGGAAGAATACACTAATGTACTAAAAAGTTAATAACAGTGGTTGCCTGTGGAGGGAAGGGTAGTAGTAAGACTTTTCATTGTGTGTCATTTTAAGTTGTTTTTATTTCACTGCCTTTAAAAAAACAAAACTACTTTTTAAAGAGCATGGGCTTCAAAGTGAAGGATATGGATTCTAACCCCAGTTCTCCTAACTTACTAACAGAATAAGGAACTTAAATTCTTTGAGCCTCGGTTTTCTTATGTATAAAATGGGGTATAGCAATAGTACCTTCTTCATAGCGACCTGTGCAAATTACATGAGATAACATGAATGAAAGTGCCTAACAAGGTACTTGACACACAGTTGATACTCAACGCATTCTTTAAATATTAAAGTTCTGATTAGGAAATTCCCTGGCGGTCCAGTGGCTAGGACTCTGCGCTTCCACTATAGGAGGCACGGGTTCGATTCCTGGTCGGGGAACTAAGAACCCGCATGCCATGTGGCACGGCCAGAAATAAAAATAATAAAAGTTCTGATTACTGTGTGACCTTGAGCTAGTCTCTCACCCCACCCCAGCCACTTTCCCTCCCCCTGACCTGGCTTACCCATAGTCCAACGGCCAGGACAAAGAGGAAGTACAGAACCAGCACTGCGATGTCACCTGGTTCCAGAGTCCTCTGGGGAAATGCCTCCAGGGGATCTGGCCGCGTGGGCTGAGGGCTGCTGGGGCTGCTCTCCATGGTCCTGAATGAACTCTCTCACCCCTGTGGAAGGGCAAATGCATGTCAGATGCCAGGACCTGGTGCCACTCTTCTCACCCTCTCCGTGGCTGCCTCCTTGGGACATCCAAGCAAGAGGACACACGTGGAGGAGACAACCTCGGGAAGGCAGATGCATCCACCCACTCACTCAGCAAACATTTACAAGGAAGTCACGTCAAATCTACAGTTAATGTTTACCAATCCAACCACTCGCTTGGCAAAATACAAAGAAGAATACACAATTTTAAGTAATACAGATGTTTCACCACCCTCTTCCACATACCTGGGAGTGAGAGAAAAACAAGACACGTGCGTCAGTCTCTGTTCCCCAGGTACCTCACTGCTGGGTGAAAGTCAAGCCAGTAATTTTGTCAGAGGCTCAGTGAGTCAATAACAATCTTGTTTCACTGCTGGATACGCCCATAAAAATGCATATATTTAATAAACACTTATATAGTACTTACTACATGCCAGGCATCATCCTAAGTGTTTATAAACCTGCGAAGTGGGCACTGTTGCTATCATACCATCTTACAGCTGGCAAAATTGAGGCACAGAGAAGTTAACTAACTTGCCTAAGGTAACACAGTTCAAGTGGTAGAGCTGGGATTTGAAGGCTAATAATCTTGCTCCAGAATCCATGTTTTGAACCAGTATCTTAAGGTATTTCTCAGTATATTGCACTTCCTTGGGCAATTTAAGGGATTCCTGTGGTGGGTAGAATCATGTCCCCCTCAAAGATGTTTACATCCTAATCCCCAGAGCCTGTGAATGTGTTACGCTATATGACAAAGGACAATTACATTTGCAGATGTAATTAAGGTTGCTAGTCAGCTTCCCTTTAAATAGGGAGCTTATCTGAGTAGGACTAATGCAATCACTAGGGACCCTAAAAGTGGAAGAGGAGATTAGATGAGAGAACCAGAGAGATAAGAGTGTGAGAAGGATTTGGCCTGATGTTGCCGGCTTTGATAATGGGGTAATGGGGCCACAAGCCAAGGAATGCAGGTGACTTCTAGAGGCTAGAAAAAGCAAATTAATGGATTCTCCTCTAGAGCATGCAGAAGGAAGTGAGCCCTACTCTCACCTTGACTTTAGTGCAGTAAGACCCATTGAGAACTTCTGACTTCCAGAACTGTAAGATGATGAACTTGTGCTGTTTGAAGCCACTAAGTTTGTGGTAATTTGTTACAGCAGCAATTGGAAACTAATACAATTCTCAAGGGTAATTTTTTTACTATAAGTGATTTGGGCTTTGACTTACTTCTGTGTTAAGATGACTCCACTCTGGAGGTGTCAGCCTCTAGGGGTTCAGGAATGAAAAACTCAGTCCTGCCCTCTATGACGTGCACCCCAATAATGGGATAAACCCACTCAGATAATAACACAACGTGATGTTTCATACAGTGGAGGTACATAGAGGTAGAGGTATTAAGGATTCAAGCTTAGGAGTCATCAAGCTGGCTCCCCCACTTACCGATCCTGAGAACTTGGACAAATTCCCTAACTTCTCAAAACCTTAGCATTCCCATCTGCAAAATGGGGCAATAAGAGTTTACGTTTCATAGATTGCTGTGAGCTCGTACCTGTGAAATGTTAACAACAGTGCCACGCACAGCTGTGTTCAGTAAATTGTAGCTGCTATTATTAATATTACTAATTTTCTACAATGTGCAATGAGGTAAGGACCACCTAATTTTACATGGAGAAATCCAGATGGTAGCGTATGAGCTGGGTCTTGAAGAATGAGTGGGTGGTCCTACACAGCATAAGTGGGTATGAGAGAGCATTCCAGGCCAAGACAACAGTATCTAACATTGAGGTGTGAAAAAACATGTCATGCTTAAGGAACCATCAGATTCTTGCCTGAGTATTAAGCAAGATTTGAAGGAGGGAGATGGGCAGTGAGGCTCGTATAATGCTATGAAGACATTATACCCGCCCTTTGATGTCATTCAAAGGATTCTGTAAGGTCAGTAATTTTCAAAGATAACATCAGTTGTCATCATCTTCAGATATCATCCCGTTTTTATGTTTTTAATTTTAATTTTTAATTGAGCATTTTTAAATTTATTTAATTAATTTATTTTTGACTGCGTTGGGTCTTCGTTGCTGCACGCAGGCTTCCTCTAGTTGTAGTGAGTGGGGGCTATTCTTTGTTGCGGTGCGCGGGCTTCTCATTGCGGTGGCTTCTCTTGTTGCGGAGCACGGGCTCTAGGTGAGTGGGCATCAGTAGCTGTAGCACACAGGCTCAGTAGTTGTGGCTCACAGGCTCTAGAGCAGAGGCTCAGTAATCGTGGCTCATGGGCTTAGTTGCTCTGTGGCATGTGGGATCTTCCCAGACCAGGGCTCAAACCCGTGTCTCCTGCATTGGCAGGCAGATTCTTAACCACTGCACCACCAGGGAAGCCCCATTCTCTGTTTTTATAACAAATATTTTGTAATATTCCTTTTACTGAAAATGGAAATGAAATTCATAGTTAGTGTTACCTACCTACACACATAATTTTTTTAAAAAATCAATACAGTGCTCTAACTCTATTATAAAAGAGAAATAGAAGCAATTTATGATTAAAATGATGGATAATCCAAAATGTAACAGCTCCATCTGACTCCACTGCAAGACTCAAAGGGACAGTCAGATCACTTTACCTATTATACTGAATACATTTTTAATTTAAGAGAAATAAAAAAATAGGAATCCATTCTATTCCAGAAGCACAGAATAAAGCATGAATTTACAGAGGAACACCAGAATGTTTAAATTTGTGAAAAATGCTTTGTGATTTTAAATGTTATGAAGAAGTCCAAACAACTCCCACGATATACCATGCTTTTAACTTAAGATAGAGCCCTCTGAGAAATATCAGAGGCAGCTTCGTGAAAATAAAAAGCAGGTACATTTTTTTAAAACCATTTTTTAAATGAAGTAAAGTTAATTTACAATGTTGTGCTAGTTTCAGATGTATAGCAAAGTGATAAATATTCTTTTTCAGCTTCTTTTCCATTTATAGGTTATTATAAGATATCGAATATAGTTCCCTGTGCTATTTTTTTAATGTAAAAAAAACAACAGCCAACACTATGTGTTTTGTGCAAACTGGTTCTACTCTCGCATAATTGTAAGCATGTTTTTCGCCTGCGTGAAGGTCAGGTGGGACATCTGAAAGTCCTGGTTGCTTGGGGAAGTTCTGTGAATTTCAAGGTGTCTAGCATGTCTGGTCTCCACCCAGCCATGGTACCCAAAGTCATTGTGACAACCAAAAATATCCGATAAATTTTCAAAACATCTCCCGGTAGGCAGCAATGCCTCAGTGGCACCCCTCTGCTCTAGGTTAAGAAATGCTACTGAAGAATTTTGAACAAGGTGGTGGAAGTGGTGCAGGGCAGAAGAGGCTTGACTGGCAGCCAAAAAGGTGGGCGGGAAGGGTATTTTGAAATAACCCAGACTTGAGGTGGAGAGTGAGAAAAAGTGCATTAGAGAAATAATTTGGGTTAGAATCGGTAGGACCTGGAGATTAATTAACAGGGTAAGCGAGAGAGAGGGGGAGAACTGGGGATAGTTTCCTACTTCTAATCAGAGCTGCCCAAAGACAGAATGGCCTGGTCACCTGGGCAGGATGTTCCTTGTTCTTAAAGCAGAGTTTTTCATCTGCAATACTATTGGCATTTTGGATCACATAATTCTTTATTATAGAGAGCTGTCTTGTGCATTGTAGGATGTTTAGAGCATCCCTGGTAGCTACCCACTAGATGCCAGTAGCACCCTTCCCACAGTTGTGAGAGCCACAAATGTCCGCTGGGTTGAGAACCACTGCCTTTGAGCCCTAGAAATTGGACAGGCACTTAGAGAAGATGCCTCAGGGGGGCGCTCAATAACTTTTAACGTCCCTTCCCACGCCAATTACAGAGGATGCTCACAGCTTCTCAGACCTGTGAGAAGACTCAAGCAATCACTGATCCATAGCTCTCATCCAAAGATGAACAGACAAGAGAAGGAGGGAAGGAGGGAATATAGACTTGCCAGTATCAGGCAAACCCAGCTCACTTACCCCACTTGAATGCAGGAGTGCGTAGTGGAAGCCCCAATTCTACCTCAGATCACCCCTCAGCCCTCCCTGCCTCAGTCAAGCCCAGGTGTTATGATCATTGTTGTCTGTCCAATGGGATGGTAATAACCTAAATGAACCAGAGAACTTGTAGGGAGAAAGTAGAAAGGGAAGACTGGTGCTGGAGACCCTCCCTAGGGTGGAAGTAGAGGTTCATAAATGAGGGTCTAACCAGGAGACTGATTCTGGAGGCTTGGGGAGGACAGGGTGGATGGTCCTTAAGGCTGACTCAGGGGTGAAGCGCCTGTTAGGTAGGTAGTGCTCTTATTGCTATTCCACAGCCAAGGAAGTGGTGTCACATGACTGAGTGCCCAAGGCAGGACTCAAATCCAGATCTGTCTGATTTCAGAGCCTGCATTTTCTTTCTTTTTTTGCCATGATTTTTAAAAAATTATTAAAAGGCTTCCCTGGTGGAGCAGTGGTTGAGAGTCCGCCTGCCGATGCAGGGGACACGGGCTTGTGCTCCGGTCCGGGAAGATCCCACATGCCACGGAGCGGCTGGGCCCGTGAGCCATGGCCACTGAGCCTGCGCGTCCGGAGCCTGTGCTCCGCAACGGGAGGGGCCACAACAGTGAGTGGCCCGCGTACCGCAAAAAAAAAAAAAAAAAAAAAATTATTAAAGTATAGTTGATTTACAATATTGTGTTAGTTTCTGGTATACAGCAAAGTGATTCATATGAGTATATATATTCATATATATATATATCCTTTTTCAGATTCTTTTCCATTAGAGGTCATTACAAGATATTGAATATACTTCCCTGTGCTATACAACAGGTCCTTGTTGTTTATCTATTTTATATATAGTAGTGTGTATCTGTTAATCCCAAACTCCTAATTTATCTCTTCCCTTTCCCCTTTGGTAACCATATGTTTGTTTTCTATGTCTGTGAGTCTATTTCTGTTTCGTATATAAGTTCATTTGTATCATTTTTTTAGATACCACATATAAGTGATGTCATATTATATTTGTCTTTCTCCAACTTACTTCACTTAGCATGATCATCTCTAGGTCCATCCATGTTGCTGCAAATGGCTTTATTTCGTTCTTTTTTATGGCTGAGTAGTATTCCATTGTGTGTGTGTGTGTGTGTATATATATATATATATATATATATATATATATATATATACCACTTCCTTATCCATTCCTCTGTTGATGGACAATTAGGTTGCTTCCATGTCTTAGCAATAGTGCTGCTATGAACACTGAGGTGCATTGTATCTTTTCGAATTTTTCGAGTTTTCTCTGAATATACGCCCAGGAGTGGGATTGCTGGATCACATGGTAACTCCATTTTTAGTTTTTGGGGGAACCTGCATACTGTTCTCCATAGTGGCTGCACCAGTTTACATTCCCACCAACAGCGTAGGAGGGTTCAGAGCCTGCATTTTCAAACAGTTCAACTGCTTTGAAGTACTTTGTTGCTTCCAAAACAGGGGACTTGGGGAGGATGAGGGCTGGGACCGGAGGAAGCAGGTAGAGATTGATGTTGAACTGGGGAGTGGGGCAGCTTGTTCTAGAACCTCACAGGTCTGAAAGGGAGGAAGGGGAGGAAGGAAGGAGGAAGGGCAGCAGAAAGCCTGGTGACACTCCCTCCCCCGTGTCCAGCCCAGCTCCCAGCCGCCCCTTCCAGGCCTCTGCCTGCCAGGCACCGAGAGGGGCGGGAGCAGATAAACAAGTCATTCATCACCCGCTCCGGGCAGGCTGGCACCAACTTCAGGCTCTTCCTGAGTCCCAGGGAGGGGGGGGACCTGCCGGCGGCCAGGAGGAACAGGCTGTGTCTTCAGGGTGGGAGTAGGAGCTTGGACAACGGACCAGAGAAGCTGTGGAACCCAAGTGCTGCCGCCTTGGCCACGCGCTCCCAGGTGGAGCCCTCCACGTGCCCTCGTTCAGTAAAGTCACGCTGTCACCGTAACAGGGATCATCTCTAAAGCTTAGTGAGCACTAGTTATTGAAATGCCAGGCCAGGAGCTCGCTTTACATTGGTCCTCTTATCTCATCCTTGTCAGCCCAGTGAGACAAACACCTTACACCTCCGTTTTACAGGTGGGAAATGAAGCCACCAAGAAGTGACAGTGAGCTGGGTTCAGGTCCTGGCTGTGCCACTGGCCTCTGGGTCACACTAAGTGTCAGAGGTGGGATTTGAACCCAGGTCCTGAACCGAAGCTCATTGTTATCCAATACTAGCTGGTGTGTCTCTTTTTCCTCCCTTCCTCCTGCCCTTCTCTCCTTCTTTCTCTCCTTCCCTCCTTCAGTCCTTCCCTCCCTCTACTTGTTTCTTTTCCACAAACATTTATTAGGCACCAGCTGTGTGCCAGGCTCTGTGCTAGGCATGGAAGACAAAGTGGTGATTACTGTGGATGTGGCCCCCCCATCCTCGAGAGATCTCACTCAGCCCCTTGCAGCTCCTTGTGTGCCCAGAGCCACCAGCTGCACTGCACCGGGAGGGCTTCACCTCCTGGGAGGGACCCTCCCCTGTGGGAGGCCAGGGTTGACAGAAGTCTAGGTAAAGCGGGCGTTGTAACAACGGCCCTGTTTGCAAGAATACCTTACCCTTGCAGTTGCCCATTGGCTAAGGAACACAGGAAACTCAGCAAGCAGAGACGGCTGCTCACCCCTTTCCTTTCAGCCGCTTACATAATTTGCCAGAGCAGATGTGGAAATTTCCCCAGTGAGAGGCAGGGATGGGGAAGCACATCCACAGCAAGGTGAGGGGTCTGACTGTGTTCCCTGCGTTCGGTTGCTGAGGCCGTCTCCTGCGTGTGTGTGCACTGGTGGGGCTACAGTATCCTCTACAACATGTGTGCATCTGAAACATTTCATGATGGAAGAAAAAGGAACAAGCGGATAAAGATTTACAGCATAAAACCATATATGTATATTAAATACATTCTGAGACAGAAAATAGTACCAACTACTTTGCCAGGATGCAGGCCTATTTGCTGAAGAACAGCAAACACGTTAGCAGGGACAGAAAATGAAAGAGACAGAGAGAGAAACCAGGGAAGGAGTCTGCACTGGCTAAAGATGACAATGACCATCTAATTACAAAGTTTAATTACAGGCAAAAACTCCCTGGGAAATAGATGCACTGCGATCAAGTGTAAAGATGTTAGAACTGCATTGCCCGGTTCAAATCCCAGCTCTGCCACTTACTAGCTCCGTGATCTTGGGCAAATAAGCTCTCTGAGGCTCAGTTTTCCCACCTATAAAATGGAGGTATTAATCAGACCTATGTCACAGTTTTGCTAAAAGCATTCATCGAGTTCGTTATAGAACGTGATCAGGTCCAGAATACTTGGTCTGACTCCATCCTTCTTGGAGGAAAAAAGAAAAAGAGCATGGACTTCGTGGTCACGCAGACCCTGGCCCCTACGTGTGTGAATCTCACTTTAAGCACACCGCACCCCTACGACGTCGGGTCTCTGGTTAACCCCACTGAACAGGTGGGGAAAACAAAGCCCAAGCTGGGGCCCCAAGGTCACGCCACTGGTAAATGACTGAACCGGGGCTTCCAACCGGGGCTTGACCTGCAAGTTCCTAACCACTGCTCGGCACGTGCGCCCTTGGCAGGGAAAATTCCAGAGGTGACAACAAGGGCCTGCACAGGGCCGGCAGACACTCACACCCTTTCCTTCCACTCCTTTGTGGAGGTAACTGCCTCCTTCCTCAGCCACAAGCCTGGCCTTTGGCTCAAGTCCAAGATGCCCAGAGAGGCTGGTAGTAGACGGAGCCCAATCAGAGGGAGGGGGTCAGTTCTGTCAGGCTGAGCGGAGCTGTCAGACCCTAAAACTGCAGAAGCGAGGGCCACAGGAGGACCACCTCTGGCTGCTCAACCGGCTGATGCTATGTGGTTCATTAGGAATGGGTCTCTAGAAAAAAGGGCCAGAGGACAGATGCCAGGGGTCTCTGTGCTGAAGCAGAGGCTGGGACTCTCCCCAGCCTGTTAGAAAGAGCCACTTCTCCGGTCACTAGGAAGGAAACAATGGGCCCGGTAGGGTCTGGCTCAGGAGGTTAGCAGGTGTGAGTACCAGGGAGTCAGGTGAGGTTTCTCCTCCACCCGCCTCCCCCTTTCAGTGACAACCTTGTCTCTTGATTCCTAGAGAGAATAGATGTCACAAGAACACCTTCTGAGCCCCAGACCTGTCTATCCAAATGCCGGCGTGGAATCTCTCACGGATGCCCAGTCGGCATCTCAAACGTAATACATCCAACTCGGAGACCACAATCTTCAAGGGCGGCCAGTGTTTCCCTTCTCACTAAATGGCAACTTCACCTACCCTGCTGCTCAGGCCGGAAACCCGAGAGTCACCCTTAGGTCTTGCATTCATGCACTCATTCATTCATGCACTCATGCAGTGGTCTGTGAGCACCTCCTACGTGCTGGCCACCACGTCTAAGCGCCAAGGATGCCGGGGCTCGCAAACATACCATCAAAGACATTATGGCGTCTCTTGCTCAACTCCCGCAACCTACTGACCTCTGATCCCGTTCTGTCCCACGCCTAAAGCAGAGCTGCAGTCTATGCGTTTCCCCGCACCTTTACTTTTATTGCTTTCATTCAAGCCACCGTCACTGGAAGGATCTTGCCTTCCCAATGACACCCTCGCTTCCTTGGAATCCACTCCCCTTACATGGAAGTCAGAGAGATCTTTGAGCAAAAATCAGATCAGTTCCTTTTCCTGCTCAAAGAATCAGGGCCTGTTGATGTGCTCTGCTGTGGCCCCAGCCCCATCTCACCCTGCTCTTATTTCTATCCCTGAGCACTAGTTCTGCCTCAGGGTCTTCGCCATTCCGCCCATCCCACCCGCCCTTGCCCGCAACGCTCTTCCCTGCACTCTTGGCTGGACGAACTCGTGCTCATCCTTCAGATGGCACCCCTACTGTCACAGCCCCAGAGGAGTCTTCCCTTGGCTTCAATCTAAGTAGGATCCCTAAATGATTTGCCATCATGGCAAACATGACTTCCCATAACCGTTGAATCAAGCAGGACATTTGATTTGTACGACTCTCTCATTACCTCCCGTTCCCACTCTACCGTAAGTTCCACGAAGGCAGGGACCCTGTCCGTCTCGCTCACGTTGTGTCCTCAAAGCAGGCACTCAATAAACCCTTGTATAGCAAACAAAAGTGGACTTTTCTCAGCCTGCCATTGTGACACACACCCCCAAACCCCGCCACAGCCAAAGTCATAGCCTCAGGATGCCCGTTTGGAGGGGGGCGTCTCCCTTGGTTTCTTCCCCGGAATCGGTCATCAAGACATCATTTGAAAAGCAGACCTTGTGTATAAGCTCACGGCCGGCCGTGGGAGGTGGGTCTCAGCTTTGCCTCCCCACTATCTGTGCAACCTTGGGCACGTTTCTTAATGGCTCTCAGCCTCCGTCTGTGAGTGACCGTGGCTGGGCCAGCCAGACCAGGCCCAGGATGTGAGGCTCTCAGCACGTGTCTGGCATATTTGCTTTGCTTGGCAGTCACACATCCCCCAGGGTTTTGTTGTTCTTTGTAGGTATTTTTCACCTGCTTATCTCTTGGGTCCTCGTGAGTCCACCACACCTGTGGGCTGGGCTGTGCTGAGGTTCACGTTCTCATTTGACAGATAAGGAACCGGAGGCTAAGAGAGGTGAAATGATAGCTCCACATCTGTGAACTCGGTTAAGTGGAGGCGCTGCGAGCCTCGCATGCCTGGCGCGCTGGCTGTACCCACACCGCCAAACACACTCCGTTGGCCTCGACAAGCCCTCTCCCAAGGAGAGGAGCTGTGCACCCCTCACCCCGTCCTTCCTGCCAGCACTGCCTCCGGTCCCCAGACCAGCTTCCGCAGTTTGCAGAATGGATATCAGTTTGCGGGGCTGGGAGTAGGGAGTCTTACCTTCCACTGGATGCAGGGCCCACCTGCCCTGGGTCCTGTCGGTGGCGTCTGAGGCAGAAGGAGAGAGAGGTGGCTGTGAGGAGGGAGAAACTGGGCTCCTTTTCCCTCGCAGCCAGAGTTTAGAAGAATGGCAGTGGCCCTCCCTCCGGCACCGCCTGCTCAGAGAGGCTCCTTGCAGGTCAAAATCCAAATTCCAGCCTGGGCTACAGCAGGACTTAGAGAAAGCGTAATGATCTCCCTCGGGGCAGAGGAGAGGTCCCGGGCCAGCCCTGAACCCTGAACTTGAACTTGAACTCTGAGCAGGCCCCTGCAGGGAAGATGGGCTGACCTGAGCCCCGCCCACATGGCCTCCCTCCTCACCTGGTGGGGGGCCCATGGCTGGGAAGGGGAGGGGAGCTGTTGCAGCCCAGGGCACCGTCCTGCTCCACTCACCCACTGTGCCACTGGCCCGCCTCCGCGCTGGGGACGGGCGGGCTTGGGACGAGCTGGGGGCGGGGGGAGGGGAGACGCTGGCAGGGGAGGACAGGGACAGAGGAAAGTCCCAGGAGGGCACTTGCCGCGGCCCTACCGCTGCTGCAGCAGCAACAGTGACCACCTTTGTTCGGCTCCTTTTCCGTGCGCTCTCCAGACCAAGGCAGGACAAAGACAGGCGCCTGGAGCCCAGAGGAGTTGTCAGGAGTGACCGAGCTGTGGCCGGGGGCCCACGTCCAGCCCACAGCACCAGGACAGGCAGTGGGGGACAGCAGAAGACTTGCACTGGATGCTCAGAGCATTCAAAATTTAAAAAAAGGAAAAAAAAAAAAAAAGATAGCTACTAGCCTTTGCAAAACGAGAGACTGAATAACGCTCTGGATTTCCCACTTTACTAGAACAATCTGAAGATCTGGCCAGACCAGGCCCACATGGACACAGGACGGCCACTGGCTAGAGCAGAGGCGTGACCATCCCTCCCCCGTCCACCACAGACCCCACCTCCAGCCCACCTCTCTCCTTCCCTTGACCTGCCCTGGCCCTGGGCGGGGGCAGCCCCTGGCACAGAGTAGATCAGAAAGCATGGTGAGAATCAATATACCCCTGGTTCTATTCTAAATGTTTCCATGTCTCTGCTCACTTGGTCTTTCCAACAAGCCTCCGGGACAGATCTTATTATTATGTCCACCTTACTGATGAAAAGACAGAGGTAGAGAAGGGTGAGTAACTTGCCCAAGTCACCAGCTGTGAGTGGCAGAACCAGGATTTGAACCCTGGGCGTTTCATTCTAGAACGCTACAGGGCCAGTGGGTGTGGCTTAGAGACACGTCCCACTGGACAGAGGGCACCCTGGATGCACAGATACTCAGCAGTTGGACTGATGTCAGCATGAACTGGGGCCTGCAAGGTGGTGGCCTGCCTGGGGGGACAGATGGACAGAAGGAACAGCTAGAATTTGGAGAAAGGGGATGGGCGGACAGAGAGCCAGGGAATGGACGGCCTGAGCCTGTGATCTGCAGCGGAGGACTCAACACCAGGAAGGCAGAAGATGCATTGCTCCACCAACCTGGGGTCCACTCCTGATTTCTTGGGGGCATGTCTGGGGGACCACGGGCACGGTCACGGTGCTACAGACAGCGCACCCAGATGAGAGAGGTGGGCCAGATACGGCTGTGGCAGACAGGAGAGCTACGTCCCAGCCATGACTCAGCTCCAGCTGGGGGAACACAGGCCCAGTGCGCCAGACCTTCCGGTTGTCCTAGAACAACGGGAAGTCCAGAATTTTTGAGCCTCGTGATTATTCATCTGTGAGGGCTGACTGTGGCCCACCGGTCACTGGCATGTCACCTCCCACACTTTCTCTGATTGTCAGGCTTTTTTGGCCCTCTCCTTGTGCTGTAAAGAATAGGAGAGAAGACGGTGCAGCCACTTTGGAGAATGTTTTGGAAGTTTCTTATAAAGTTAACATACCCCTACCTTATGGCTCAGCAATTCCACTCTTAGGTATTTATCAAAAGAGATGAAAACATAGGTTCCACAAAGACTTTACACACATGTTCCTAGCAGCTTTGCTCACAATAGCCCCAAGGGGGAAACAACCCAATGTCCATGAACAGATAAATGGACAAACCGTGATGCCTTCAAACTGTAAGCAGATGGGTTAGGGGGTCCCTGGAGAAAGAGAACCAGGCATGACTTTCTTGACATAAGAGAACCCATTTTGGCCGAGGACATTTTGTGATCTACACCTGGCCACAATGCTTACCCTTGAACACAGTATTTAATGATCTTAAGGGAACAAAGGAATGCAGGAAGAGAAAAAAAGGCAGTCAAACAATGGTGCTGTGATAAGGCAGGGTCCGGGTTCCTCAAGGAATATACATAATAATATACCTTTGAGTTCTGCAGGAACTGAGGCCCCCAGACAGTTGGAGGATGGAAGGATGATGCGACCCTCTTAACTTCAATCAACTAAAGCTTGGACTCTGTTGACCTTTGTCCCAATTCTATGCTGAATTCTCCTCTGTTCAAGTCCCCTCATGAAGATGCATGTACCCTTCCCTTAAAACTTCCCCAATTTTGCTGTTCTGGGAAACACCGCTTTGGGAAGGATCCCCGGTGTTCTCCCTACTTGCTTCAAGTAATAATAAATCCTTCCTTCTTCCGATCTTAGGCTTGGTTGTGTCTACTGACACCATTAAGCTGCAAACCCGTTAGGGGAAGGAGTGACTGAAACCGCCCGCCCTGGCCAGGCCTGATAGTAGCCACTTGCATGTGTTATCTTACAACAGGAGGTCCTGGTAAGGAACGCAGAACTAACAAGCTACCACCAACTGGAAGAATTTGGGAAAGGTCAAAAGGAGAGAGGAGACACCAGTCCATATGTCCTACCAACCTCCCAGAATCCTTCTCGCTGGAATCCAGCTTGGCTGAGCGATGCTCGTGTCACCAGGAAGGACCCTGAGTCACAATGATTGGCCAGAGACCACCCAGCAACTAACCCCATCACCATAAAACCCGAGACTGTGAGCCACGTGGCAGAGCAGTTCTCCCGGGTTCCCTTAGCCTCCTGCTCTCCTCCCGGGCGCCCCTTCCCAATAAAAAGTCTCTTGCTTTGTCAGCACCTGTGTCTCCTTGGACAATTCATTTCTCAGTCTTAGACTAGAGCCCACTCTCAGGTCCTGGAAAGGGTCCCCCTTCCTGCAACAAACCCAGTTTTTGGGTAGCAAAACTCCATGGAAAACCACATTTGTTTTCAGTAGGACAAACTAGTGACACATAACGCCATGCATGAATCTCAGAATTATGCCAGATGCAAGGAAGTACACACCTTATGGTCCATTTATGTGACGTTCAAGAAGAGGAAAGATGAATCTATGGTGATAGAAGTCAAGAGAGTTGAAAGCATTTTCTGGAGAGAGGAAAATTTCCATATCTTAACTTAGGTGGTAACTATCTGGGTATATACCACTGTTCAGATCCATTGGACTGAATAAGATTTGTGCATTTGATTACATGCAAATTACACCTGAAAAAATAAATAGGGCAGGAAGTGTGAATGATGAGTTTGGCAAATGCGGCTCTTGCGTCTCCGACGGTAGAGACTGTGGTCTTTACTCAAATCTTACCTCCCAGGATTTAGTTCCAGCCCATTGTCTCCATGTAAGAACGTGGGTCCCATGTTGTCGAAGCGCCTGAGTTTTCAAGAGAAATCCCAAAGTCTGAGTTTTTATATGAACGCTCCTGTTTATAAGGTCTGGCAAGTAATTTGGAATTAACAAAAACCGTTGAAATGCTGTACAGTCAACCCTCTGTATCTGCAGTTCTGCATCCTGGAATTCAACCACCCACAGATCACAAATATTCAGGGAAAAAAAATCTGGAAAGTTCCAAAAAGCAAAACTTGAATTTGCCTCGTGCCGGCAACCAGTTATATAGCATTTACATTGTATTAGTATAAATAATTTAACGATGATTTAAAGTATACAAGAGGATGTGATACATGTAGGTTATATACAAATACACCATTTTAAATAAGGGACATGAGCATCCTCAAATTTGGGTATCCGTGGGGGTCCTGGAACAAACCACCTGTGGATTCCAAGGGACCACTGTGTGTATCGAGTGATGCGTGTGTGATGTTGTGATTTATAGGGAGAAATATACATTTGGTCTTCAACCCCATTTCTGGCACAGAGCTCCTAAAACTTTTGGAATTTTCTAACTGACCAGAGTGAGTAAGGTGTCTTTTGTTTTGGTAATGAGGCTACATTGGGACCTCAGCTATGGTTGGGGGCCTGGTTACCAGGACAACTAACCAGGTGTTTAGAGGGTTGGGGAAGGGAGAGGGGCTGGAGGTTGAATCAGTCACCAATGGCCAATGACTTAATCAATTGTGACTATGTAATCAAGCCTCCGTAAAAAAATCCCAAAGGACAGGGTTCTGAGAGCTTCTGGGCTGATGAGCACGTGGAGATGTGGGGAGAGTGGTGCTTTTGGAGAGGACATGGAAGCTCCTGGCCCCTTCCCCATGCCTTGCCCTGGGCATCTCTTCCAACTGTCTGTTCCTGAGTTATATTTTTTATAACAAACGGGTTATCTAATAAGTAATATGTTCCTCTGAGTTCTGTGAGCCACTCTAGCCAATTAATCAAACCTGAGAGGGGCTTCCCTGGTGGTGCTGTGGTTAAGAATCTGCCTGCCAATGCATGAGACACGGGTTCAATCCCTGGCCCAGGAAGATCCCACATGCCACAGAGCAACTAAGCCCGTGCGCCACATCTACTGAGCCTGCGCTCTAAAGCCCGCAAGCCACAACTACTGAGCCTGCGCTCTAGAGTCCATGAGCCACAACCACTGAGTCTGCGTGCTGCAACTACTGAAGCCCACGTGCCTAGAGCCCGTGCTCCACAACAAGAGAAGCCACTGCAATGAGAAGCCTGCGCACCGCAATGAAGAGTAGCCCCCGCTCGCCACAACCAGAGAAAGCCCCGCACACAGCAACGGAGACCCAACACAGCCAAAAATAAAAACAAATAAATTTATATATAAAACAAATCAAACCTGAGGAGGGGGTCTTCGAAACCACTGATCTAGAGCCGGTGAGTCAGAAGCACATGAAGACCTCGATTTGCAATTGGCGTCTGAAATGGGGGAGGAGGTGGAGGGGGGCAGTCTCGTAGGACTCAGCCCTTAACCTTTGGTATCTGATGCTACCTCCAGCTAGATAGAGTCAGAATTGAGTTGAATTGGACACCGTGCTGGTATCAGAGCATTGCTTGGTGGCCAGGGGAGGGGGGGCTGGGGAGAGGGACCCACACGCTGATATTGGTCCCAGAATCTTACCCAGTATCCCCAGGGCACACCCTCTGCCAGGCTGATCTCCGCAGGAGGTCATGATTCCTTCCTGTATTTTCTACAGCCTTTTAGAAACACACTTTCATCCACCCACACTCTATCCTCTGGTGTTGCTATTTATAGCAACAACTGAAAAGAGCAAACCCTAAAAACACTGAAATAGATGAGTTTTCCTGACCAGCAGGCAAGGGTGGAGCAGTGAGCCCAGTTGGGGGATAAAACGGGATGCATTTTTTAACTTAGTAGCTGTGAGACCTGGGTGCAAACTGATGTTCACACGCCTGCTTGGCAGGAGATGAAATGAGGATGAAACAAACGAGATGCCACAGAGAAACACCGGGCTAGTAGAAGGTGCTTGGTCAATGCTGGCTCCTTCCCTCTGCCTGAATGTAACCCCCAGTTACCTATGTGCTGCCTGCCTTCCGTTTAGTTGCCACTGGGAATCTCAAGCCTTATTCTTTCTCTTTATGATGGCTTCAACCAGGAAACACTGAGCGTTCTCCCTCTGTTTCAGGTTATGTTTGCTCCCTGCTCCCAGAGTCACGTTTCCCACAAATCTGTGACTTGGGTGGCCTTTCATCTGCAGCGGCTGCAGAACAGTGAGCAGCTTGGGAGCCCAGAGACGGGGGCAGGCAGACCCGAGCCTCCTTCTTGTTCCTCTGCTGCCAGCGGTGTGTCCTTGTGTAAATGACTTAACTGCTCTCTGAACCCAGGTTTTCTCATCTGAAAAAGGGGATGTCATAAGAATAGTCCCGAGCCGTTTTACCAGGAAGACTCAATGATTTAATCCATATAACATTGTCCATAGTACTAAGATGCTATTTATTTCTTTTTTTCCTCTCATTATTTCATGAATGCCCAGTTGAGTTTCTGGAAAACTACAAGACCTGAGGCGTCACGACAGACTGAATGCAGAAGCAGATGTCGGCATCCAGCTGTCTTCTATTCAACCAGTCATTAAAGAGATTTTCAAATGGGTAAAACAATGCCACTCTTCTCACTCAATCTTTTGGGAAAATATGGTTGTTTTTCATAAAAATGTTATTTACTTAACATGCAAAGGGTTTGTTACTGTTCTTCTAAAATTAATTAACATTTTAAATTGTTTCTTCATTTAAACACCTGATTTGGTAAATATCTCTACCTATAACCCACATCAATGAGATGAAGGTGTTCTTCCTTATAATGGGATCCTGAGACAACAAGTTTGAGAATCCCTGCGCTGTGACAAACTTGACAGGAGCCTGTGGATGTGGGAAAACTCTTGGGAATGGTCTGTCTAAACCCAAATCCACATAATTCATTAAAAGGTGTGTTCTGATCAAGTGGACCCTGCATGGGAAGCCTATTCGTGGCCACAGGGTCTGTGGGAGAAAGTTGTTTGTAACTCAGGAGACCTTGCCGGTCAGTGTATAGTGTGCATCGTTAATGAATGAACAAGGATTCTCCTTAATCACTAAACACTTTAACAGCAGGTCATCTGTGACAGCGAGGTTGGAGTTTGGTGTGTGACATGGACACACTTGGAGATTAGTGGAGTGGAACAGGATCCCGTGAAAGCCAGCCTGACCCACACTGCCCCCACTGCCCCACCAGACACTGCACGAGTCTGGGTTACAAGAGGTGGTTGTAGTGACAGCCTGTGGTCATTGCCATCATGTGAGTTCCAGCCTGGGGCCAGCCGTATGGCTTGTACTTGAGTCCCTGGGCTCTGCCTCCAGTGTTTGTTGAAATCCTCGTGCTAACTTGGTGGCTTACAGCCGCCTCTCGGCTTTACTGTGCTGTGCCTCAGTCTCCCCCATTTGTCAAATAGTCAGGGTTGTTGTAGGGATTAAATAAAAGAATTGTTTGAAGTAGTGACTGGCCAGCAAAATCTGCCCTCCTCCCTCCCTGCATGACATGTGAGAGGGGGTGGAACGAGAGGGGGTGTGATCTAGGTGATTTCTGTCTCTCTTGCTTAAGAGAGAGCCATTCTTTCCTGCCTTCCTGCTGGTCAGGATGGGGATGAACCGGAGTGACGTTGGAGGCACATGTGGAAGCCAGAAGTGCTGCCAGCAGCCTGGGTTCCTGGTGAAGCAGAGAAGCCGCCAACGTGGAGCCTCCCGTGGATGGAGAAATGAAACAGACAGTGTTGCAGGAAGGGGGACCCCTTCCGGGGCCTGAGAGTGGACTCTTTTCTAACACTTGGAAATGAATAGTGCTGAATAAGCAACAGACTTTATTGGGAAGGGGTGCCTGGGTGGAGGGCAGGAGGGGAAGGGAACCCAGGAGAACTGCTCTGCCACGTGGCTCGCAGTCTCGGGTTTCATGGTGATGGGGTTAGTTTCCAGGTGGTCTCTGGCCAATCATTCTGACTCAGGGTCCTCCCTGGTGCCATGTGCATGCAACCGCTCAACCAGGATGGATTCCAGCAAGAAGGATTCTGGGAGGTTGGTAGGACATATGGACTGGCACCTCCTCTCTCCTTTTGACCTTTCCCGTATTCTTCCTGTTGGTGGTGGCTTGTTACTTCCGTATTCCTTACCAGGATCTCCTGTCGTAAAATAACTCATGTAAATTGTTACTGTCTTTGCCTGGCCACGGTGGGCAGTTTCAGTCAGTGTTTCCCCTAACAAGACTTTGGAGCAGAGAAAGGTTTATTGCAGGGCCAAGCAAGGAGAACGAGTGGCTCGAGCTCAAAAAACCTGAACTCCCCAATTTTTTTTTTTTTTTTTTTTGACCAGGCGGTGCAGCATGTGAGATCTTAATTCCCCAACCAGGGATTGAACCCATGCCCCTTGCAATGGAAGCACAGAGTCTTAACTGCTGGACTGCCAGAGAAGTCCTCCCCAGTGGTTTTGGGGGAAAGTTTTTATAGGCAAAATTTGGGGTGAGGGCTGCAGGGTGTGTGATTTTCTTCTGATTGGTTGATGGTGAGGTAACAGGGAGGTGCTCCAGAGATCTTGCTCTCAGCCTAAAATTACCATCCTCCACCGGGGTGGGGGCCTTAGTTCTGCAGAAGAACTCAAAGATATTGTTATGTATGTTCCTTGCAGAGGAACCAGGGCCCTGCCCCATGACTGCATGCACTATTGTTTCTTGACTGCTCCCTCCTTTGTTTCTGCATTATTTCCCTTCCCTGATTAGCAAGTTTTGCCCTTGCTCTCTGCCCTTTGGAACTCAGGGAAGGTCATGGAGGCTAAATGAAGCCTATTTCCTACAAACAAGAAACGGGACACACAGAAAGGATTTGTACCCGGGAGCCCCACAGGGTCCTGCTCAGTTCCACCCACCAAATATGGCCCCCTGCTTGTTTTTGTAAATAATGTTTTATGGGAACACAGTCATGCCCATTTATTTGCATATTGTTTCTGACGGCTTTTGTGCTACTGTGGTAGAGTTGAGTACTTGTGACAGAGACCATATGGGCTGTAAAGCCTAAAATATTTACCATCTGGCTCTTTACAGAAAACTTTTGCTGCCCCCTGACCTACAGCACCACTCAGTGAGTTAGTGTCCCCAGAGTTTAAGGCACTAACAGGAATGATTTTCATCCCCAACTTTCCCTCTCAGAAGATAGTACAACCCTCTGGTTGGGGAAATGTGAGTGGAAAGAAATGTCATCCAAAGCAACTCTCTGGTAAGAAAGATAAGCCATTCTCAGAAACCCTTCAGGGGACTTCCCTGGTGGTCCAGTGGTTAGGACTCCGCCCTTCCACTGCAAGTTCGATCCCTGCTTGGGGAGCAAAGATCCCACAAGCTGCTTGGTGCAGCAAAAAGAAAAATGCCCTCCAGTCTGGCTAACAAGCCATGAACATCAGTATGGTTATTTTGAGGCTTTTAACGTAAATATAATCCTTCTATATCTTTATCAGATCCATTGAGAAAGGCAACAAACAGGACAGGATTGTGACCAAAGCAATCTCTCGAGACTTCTCTCTGTTACATGCTTTCATACTTAAAATCTCAAAATAGTATGCTGAGGGGAAGAAGCCAGACAAAAATAGAGTCCATACTGAATGATTCGGTTTACACAAGATTCTAGAAAATGTAAATGAGTCTGTTGTGACAACAGATTAACATTTGCCTGGGGGTGGGGATGGCAGGACAGAGGGACATTACGAAGGGGAACAAGCGAATTTTGGAGGTGATGGGTCTGTTTATTAGCTGGATTGTTGTCATGGTTTTGTCAGTTACACCTTTGTCAAAACTCTTCCCATTGTACATTTAAATATGTGTCCTTTATCTTAAGCCATTTATACTTCAACAAAGTTGTTTTAAAAAGTATGAGTCTTAAATATATCACTTATATGTGGAATCTAAAATATGGTACAGATGAATCTATATATGAAACAGACTCACAGATATAAAAAAAACCTTACGGTTACCCAAGGGGAAAGTGGGGGAGGGATAAATTAGGAGTTTGGGATGAACAGATATACACTACTATACATAAAATAGATAAACAACAAGGTCCTACTGTATAGCACAGGAAACCATATTCAATATCCTGTGATAAACCATAATGGACAAGAATATGAAAAAGTATGTATATATATATATATATATAACTGAATCACTTTGCTGTATACTTGAAACTAACACAGCATTGTAAATCAACTATACTTTAATTGAAAAAAACAAAGAGAACTCAGATTGAAAAAAAAGTGTGTCTTAAAAATAGAATAAAACAAAATAAAAAATATAAGTCTTCTGTAAATGGGTTCTTATGGAGAAACACAGACCAATGCAACATAAAAGGGAAGCAGTGAGGATCTATTTCCAGTTCTTCCTCTACAAACTTCCAGAAGGAGATGGTTAATCTCCACTGTTCAACCACATCGCCCAGCCAGGATTCCTTTTCTATGCTTCCCGCTGTGCTCTGTGTCCCAGAAGGCTGACTTCAACGAGCTGTATCTCCTGGCCTCCTTTGCTTTCTGGCCTCCAGTTAGATTTGGCCAACGGGAGGCACCAGCAGGAGATCAGAGGGTAGAGAAGAGCGGTCGGGGTAATTTGTCACTTCCCCTGGGCCACACTACCCCTGATCCCTGGCTGCATCCCTGCGGTCCTGGCAGTGGCTTCGTTCTTCCATGGCCACTGCTCTGCAGAAGCTGTGTAACATTATTCCCTCCTTCTTTCCAGTCTAGGAATAACTGTTCCCCACGGTGACTATACCAACCCTTGTTGGTACCCCCTAACCCCGCCTAAATCTCAATAAACAGTCCCTTTAATACGGTATCTTTGGTTAAATTCTTTGGACTCTGATATCTCTTTCATGCCGGAACCCTGACTCACAAGGCTTCCCACTGTCTGTAGGATAAATTCCATATGACACACTCTGTAGGGATTATCCTCCTCTCCTCGGTTCCTGGGACCTTGGGTGTGAAATTCTACCTTTTAGTTACTTGTTTATTTATTTATTTATTTTGGCATAAGTTTAGTAGATTTTCCAGGAGAAAGGCTTTCCTGGGTCTAGCTGTCTGCTCTTCTAAACAAAGGTTAAAAAAATTTTTTTTTTTCCTGAAGGTCATGGGGAGTGGTATCTTTAGACACCCTCTTGAGTGTGAGCTACAGAAACCCAACTCAAACTAGCTTATGCAAAAATGTTGGTTCACACAACTGGAATATCCCAAGCTTCAGGTCTGGTAGGATCCAGTGTCTCACATCATGTCATCGGGCCCTGATTTCCGTGGCTGTGATTTCTGGTCTTGTCTTTGCTCTCAAGCAGCCTTCTTCTCCACCATGGTCTTGAGAGGCTCCAGCTAACATCCACTCAGGTTCAAGTCCAGTAGGAAATGAAGATTCCCCAACAGATTTGACAACAGTCCTCATGGTCCTTGGCCTGACTCTTATTGGTCCACACCGGGTCACATGCCTATTCTTGAACCAATCACCTGAGCCACGGAACGCAAGATATTTTTCCCTGCCGTCCTTGAGTTGTTGCCAAAGAAAATCAAGGTTGGTATTTCTAGGAGAAGGGGAAAGGTGTGCTGGACAGACAAAACCAATGCACATCCACCCCCTTTGCTCATTGGTTCATTATGAGGACTGAGTGAAAAGTGCTTGGCTGGGGCAGGGTTTATGACGGGCTCTCCCACAAGCATGTGGCTGTATCCTTTCCCTCACAGAAATCGAACGCCCCAAATCCCTTCCGTGAGAGGGTAGATGTGCCCAAGAATGCAGACAGTCCTACGTCATCTTTCTGTAACTCCTTTCTCTCACATAATCCCCTGAGGAGCCATACCCTCCTGGGAACCATTCCAGACTCTTCCTAAAACTAAGCAATGTAGACATAGAATGCATGTGTGACCCATCAACTTTATTTTCACCCCAATAAAAATGAGATAATCCTAATAGGGTTTTCTGTAACTGTACTTTGTTTCACTTAACTATGTCAGAGATGCCTTCCCGTAGTGCCTTATCCATATCTATCTCATTGTCTTAGTGGCTGAATATTCCAGCTTCTGGATAAACTATAGTTTATTTAACCAGTCCTTTCTTGGAGCAAATACTGCTGATGTCACCCAATATCCAGTTTCCACTTTTTCACTAATAACAGAACACTCGCATTGTCTATGGGGACATGACATTCCAAATAAAGACTACAGGTCACAGCCCCCCAGCTCGGCGTGATTAAGTTCTGCCTTGTGGGAGGTGAGCATAATTGAGGCATCGACATGGGGGTCCTGCCCTTAAAGAGAAGGGGCATGTACTCTCCATGCCACTATATCTCTTCTTGCTGGCTGGGATGTGACCAAGGGAAGGAGATATCTCAGGCCATGCAGATGAGAGGAACACTGCAAGCATGGAGGGAACCTGGAGTACCAGCCCTGACTCCTGGCAGCCAGACTGCTCAGTGAGAGAGAAGCCATAGCAACATGGTCCTGTTAGTGAAGCCACTGCTCTTTGGGGTCCCTAGTCCAGGGGGTGAGCCAATACCCTGAATATGTGGTCCTCCAACCAGCATCAGCATCACCTGGCTACACCCCAAACCTCGGGACTCTGACTCTGCCTTGCTCCAGACGCACAGGCCAAGTGGCCATGGCTCACGGGCCCAGCCGCTCTGCGGCATGTGGGATCTTCCAAGACCTGGGCACGAACCCGTGTCCCCTGCATCGGCAGGCGGACTCTCAACCACTGCGCCACCAGGGAAGCCCTCTGACTCTGCCTTCTAACAAAATCTCCAGGCGAGTCCAAGCACTTTAAAGTGTTGGGGTTTTTTTTTTCACTTTAAAGTTTTAGGACAGATCTGATATCCTTAATGAAGGGCGGTTCCACTGTCTGCAGTTTTCTAATGCAAGCAAGGCTGCAGTGACAATTGTGGTCAACGTCCTCTCCTAGACTGGAATCTCTCTAGGTCAGATCCTAGGCGTGGGATTGCTGGTCCATGGAAGACGGACCTTTACAAAAGGTTTTGAGAGTATTTTTTGGCTGTTTTTGATTTTTTGGTTTGGTTTGGTTTTGTTGTTTTTTTTTAAGATTTAAGAAGTTTCTAGTGGGAAAGCCTGCTAATCTCAGAAAACCTTACTTCTCACACCTTCTTCTAGGAAAAGGGAAATCACGGTATGCCCCCTGGTGGCTGTCTTCTTCATTTACAGGCAAGTGGGTCCAGGGCTAAAAGACCTTGCAACCCCAAACCCGCCAAGGGTTAGTAAACCCAGAGCAAATGAGGATTATGCTCTCACCAGGGCTGACTGTGTGCCTTCAAGGCTACTCCCCACAAGAACCGCTGCAGTGGTCATGCAAGCAAAGGGCTGTATGCAAGAGGACTGACACGCCAGTGCAAGACTGACAAAAAGAGTCCGAAAAGAATGGCTAGATGGAAACATAATTGTTGCACAACAAACCACACATATAAAAAATGTCCAACACTTCCCTGGTGGTCCGGTGAGTAAGACTCTGCTCTCCTTATGCAAGGGGCTTGGGGTCAATCCCTGGTCGGGAACTAGATCTCGCATGCCGCAACTAAGAGACCTGGTGCAGCCAAAATAAATAAATAAATACATTTTTGTTTTTTAAGTCCAATGGATGAGTTTTTTTTAACTTAAGTATAGTTGATGTAAATATTATATGTTTCAGGTGTACAACACAGTGATCCACAATTTTAAAGGTTACACTCCATTTACAATTATTATAAAATATTGACTATATTCCCTGAGCCGTACAATATATCCTTGTAGCTTATATATTTTATACATAGCAGTTTGCATCTCTTAATCTCTTACCTCTACCTTGCCCCTTCTTTCTCCCCACTGGTAACCACTAGTTTGTCCTCTGTATCTGTGAGTCTGTTTCTTTTTTGTTATATTCACTGGTTTTATTTTTTATACTCCACAGATAAGTGATACCATGTGGTCTCTGTCTTTCCCTGTCTGACTTATTTCACTAAGCACAATACCCCTCAAGTTCATCCATCCATTTTTTACAAATGGCAACATTTTATTCTTTCTTATGGCTGAGTAGTATTCTACTGTATCAATATATATATCCCACATCTTCTTTATCCATTCATCTGTTGGTGGACACTTAGGTTGCTTCCATATCTTGGCTAGCGTAAGGGATGAAATAAAATTTATATTTTAAGCAAGACAAGAAAAATTAAACAAAGCGTTCTCTGTGTTTGCTTGGGCCTCTTCCCTCCCTCCCTAAGGTGCAGTGTGCATCTGCGTTACACATTAACCAGAGCTCCTCAAAGATGGGAGTGCCTGTTCAACCATAAAAATCAATTTTTTTCTTTCTTCTGACACTAGCAATGTAAATTCTTAAAGGAATAGTGTTCTGTCCCAACTCTGCAGGGGGTCATGACGACCTGCTTCTCGCCTCGTACATGCTTACTTGGACTATGTACCCTTGGTGAACTTTATGTAAAATGATCAGTATGTCATTTTGATGTATGGTCCTTAGTCTCGAAAATGTGTATGACTGCGTCTGGCTTCTAACAGGCAAGTTAGCTCTCAGAGCTTTCTAAGAGTCTGTTTCCTGGGTTATAATCCTCAATTTGCCTCAAATAAAATTTTTTTCTCCTTAACCTGATTGTTAATTGAATTTTCGTCGAGGTAAGTAATGCTGCTATGAACATTGAGGTGCACGTATCTTTTCAAATTAGTGTTTCTGTTTTCTTTGGGTATATACCCAGGAGTGGAATTGCTAGGTCATGTGGTAGCTCTGTTCTTAGTTTTTTGAGAAACCTCCATACTGTCTTCCACAGTGGCTGCACTAAGTTACGTTCCCTCCAATAGTGTACAAGGGTTCCCTCTTCTCCACATCCTCACCAACATTTGTTATTTACAAATAACTTTTTTTTTTTTTTTTTTTTGCAGTACGTGGGCCTTTCACTGTTGTGGCCTCTCCCGTTGCGGAGCACAGGCTCCGGACGCGCAGGCTCAGTGGCCATGGCTCACGGGCCCAGCTGCTCCGCAGCATGTGGGATCTTCCCGGACAGGGGCACGAACCCGTGTCCCCTGCATCGGCAGGCAGACTCTCAACCACTGCGCCACCAGGGAAGCCCACAAATAACTTTTTGATGATAGCCATTCTGAGAGTTGTGATATCTCACTGTGATTTTCATTTGCATTTCTCTCATGATTGGCAATGTTGATCATTTTTCATGTGCCTGTTGGCCATCTGTATGGCTTCTTTGGAAAAATGTCTATTCAGGACTTATGCCCATTTTTTAACTAGGTTGTTTGTTTTTCTGATGTTAAGTTGTATGAGCTGCTTATGTATTTTGGATATTTACCCTTTGTCAGTCATATCATTTGCAAATATGGTTGTCTTTTCATTTTGTCGATGCTTTCCTTTGCTATGCAAAAGCTTTTAAGTTTAATTAGGTCCCATTTGTTTGTTTTTGCTTTTATTTCCTTTGCCTTAGGAGACAGATTCAAAAAAATATTGCTACGGTTTATGTCAAAGACAACCAATAAGTTTTGACATATGCATGCACCTATGAAACCATTGACACAAGAAAATATCCAACATCCCCTGAAGTTTCCTAGCACCCACCCCATCCCCAGACAGTCAATGATCTGTTTTTTGTCTCTATAGATTAACTTGCATGTTCTAGAATTTTATATAAATGGCATTATGTAGCATGCACTCTTTTTTGTTTGGCTTTTTTCACTTAGCATCATTATTTTGAGATTCATCCATGTTGTTGAGTTTATCTATAGTTATAGTTCCATTGTATTGATTGATCAATTGATTTTTAAATTTTTTCAATTAAAACATTTTAATTGAAGTATAGTTGATTTACAATGTTGTGTTAATTTCTGCTGTACAGCTAAGTGATTCAGTCATACCTATATATACATTATATATACATTCTTTTCCATGACAGTTCTGTTGTATGGATATACCACAATTTGGTTTTTTATAAATTTATTTATTTATATTTTATTTTTGGCTGCGTTGGGTCTTCATTGCTGCACACGGGCTTTCTCTAGTTGTGGTGAGAGGGGGCTACTCTTCGTTGTGGTGCGTGGGCTTCTCATTGCAGTAGCTTCCCTTGTTGCAGACCACGGGCTATAGGTGCACAGGCTTCAGCAGTTGTAGCACGCAGGCTCAGTAGTTGTGGCTGGTGGGCTCTAGAGCGCAGGCTCGTAGTTGTGGTGCACGGGCTTAGCTGCTCCACGGCATGTGGGATCTTCCCGGACCAGGGATCGAACCTGTGTCCCCTGCATTGGCAAATGGATTCTTAACCACTGCACCACCAAGAGAAGTCCAAAATTTATGTTGGTTTTTAAAAGGGTAAAAAGCAAAGCTCGCCCTAGCTGTTGTGAGGAGGGTGGACTGTGGGGCAGGAGCGGAAGCTGGGAGAAGAGAGGAGTGGCTCCAGCAGGAGATGTCCGGGCTGAGGTCGTGGGGCTGAGGATGGAGAGATGGTCAGATTAAGGATCTCTTTTGGAGGAAAAGCAGATGGATTGTGGATGTTGGGGGTCAGGGACTGAGCTGGTAGGTGGTCTGATGAGAATTTCAACCCAGAGTGGTCTAATTCCAAAAGCCACGCCCTTAACCGATAAAGGTTCTTTTACATACTCTCCCCCTCTCTTTTTTTTTTTTTGGCCACAGGGCATGCGGGATCTTAATTCTCCAGTGAGGGATGGAACCCATGCCCCCTGCAGTGGAAGCACGAATGGAATCTTAATCACTGGACCACCAGGGAAGTCCAAATGGTACCTACTCTCAAGGGCATGGGTGGGCCCATGGGAAGAGCTTTCCCTCTGCCATGTTCCCTGGGCCTTAGGCACTCAGGAAATCCCACTTCTGCCCATCACCTGAACCGCTACTTATGTAACTAAGATGGTCTTTATTTTTTATTATTTTTTTAAAAATAAATTTATTCATTTATTTTTGTGTTGGGTCTTTGTCGCAGTGTGCGGGCTTCTCATTACAGTGGCTTCTCTTATTGTGGAGCACAGGCTCTAGGTGCGCGGGCTTCAGTCGATGCAGCACGCGAGCTCAGTCGTTGTGGCTCGTGGGCTCTAGAGCACAGGCCCAGTAGTTGTGGCGCACGGGGTTAGTTGTTCGGTGGCATGTGGGATCTTCCTGGATCAGGGATCAAACCCGTGTCCCCTGCATTGGCAGGCGGATTCTTAACCACTGCACCACCAGGGAAGCCCCAGGGGTTGATTTCTAAAACTATGAAATTAGCAAAAACCCAGGTGGTTCAGTGATATGGTGAAACTGAGCAGGACCCTGTGGGGCTCCTGGGCACAAAAGCCTTTCTGGGTCCCCCATTTCTTGTTTGCAGGAAAAAGGCTTCATTCAGCCTCCGTGCCCTTCCCTGAGTTCCAAAGGGCAGGTTCAAACAGTTGCTAATCAGGGAAGGGAGGGGATGCAGAGACAAGGAAGGAGCAGCCTAGAAACAATTGTGCAGCCTTGGGGCAGGGTCCTGGTTCCCCCTCAAAGGATACACGTAACAATGTTTTTGAGCTGTGTTGCAGATACTGAAACACCCACCAGGTGGGAGAAGTTAACTGTATGCTGCCCACAAGCACAGACCCAGACTGGATGGATCCAGAAGGTTGATGATGCTGACTCCCAATTGCCTCACCATCAACCAATCAGAAGAATGTCCACAAGCTGACCACACCCTCTTGGAACCATTACTATAAATCTCCTCACTGACCCCTCCAGGTCAGGACACACAGTTTTGAGGGCACTAGCCCGCTGTGGCCCCTTTTGCCTGGCAAAGCAATGAAGCTATTCTTTTCTACTTCACCCAAAACTCCGTCTCTGAGACTCAATTCGGTACCGGGTACAGAGGCCAGATTTTGGCTACAACGGTAACATGGTAATGGGGTCCATGAATTGGATTCAGGCTTGCAGACTGTTTAGATCCTGGGATCCATGTTTGTCCTCTTCTGGAAGTTGCTGGACTGTGGATACAGCTTCCCTCACTATTCAAAGCCCAGCCCTGCTGTACCAGCAGGTTGGGGTGCTTCCCCACCTAGTGAGTCAATGGCTGGCCAGGACAGGGGCACACTGGTCCCTGAGGGCTGAGACAGGGCCCCAGAGACTCAGTGTAACCTAGCAGGACTCTATGGGGACCTTCCCCCAGATACTCTGCTTTCGCTCCTCCATGAAGTACCTAGATAAATGGTATTTGATGCAAATTTCCTGGGTTGTTCTGCAGACGTGAAACTGCCCCCCACCAAATGGAAGATGTTAACTACTTGATGACCATGAGCACATAGCCCCAGGCCTCCTGGAGCCTAAGGACTGATAAAGTTAACCCCTGTGACACCGCCCTGTTCCCTCACGTCGGTACCCTGGGACCCCCGCTCCCTCACCTGGCTTTTAAGAATGCTTTGCTGAAACCCCTGGAGCTTGAGGCTTTTTAAGGCATGAGCCACCTTGTCTCCTTGCATGGCCTTGCAATAAACCTCTCTCTGCTCCAAACTCCGACGTTTCAATTTGTTTGGCCTCACTGTCCGTTGGGCACGTGAACTTGTGTTAACATCAGGACTGGGAAGTCACTCTGATGCCCCTTTACCAGAGCAGTCTCTGCCACTCAAGTCATCCGGAGCTGGAGCTCTCCAGCCCTGCTTCAATTCAAGTGGGGTTCGTGGGCCTTATCATGGCCCATCTTTCTGAAGCAGCAGAGACTTTTTGAAGAACAGCAATTTAACTGGCTATTTGAAACATTATTTCTAGGTGAAAATGGGTATCACGGAGCCAAATGCAACATTCATATGCAGCTTTAACCTGAAGTGAAGAGCTCAAAACTCTGCCCCCAGATCCCAGAGAGATCCACATCTTCTATCCTCTCCTTAACTTGGGGAGTGTGTTGGTGGACAATTTGAGCCACACTGTACTAGGACTTTGTGTTTCCTGTTCTAGGGCCAGGCTGGGGTGCTCTGAAAATGAGAAAACACGTACAAACACTAGGTGTGTAGAGAAGCCTTTAACATACTGTTACTGTTATCCCCTCCCCCCGGGACCCTGCAAACACCTACTCAGAGGCAGGGCCAAAGCCCTGGTCTCTGTAAGGGGCTCTCAAGTTTCATCTGGGTGGTTTCTGGCTCTCATCTGGGGACCCCGCCGCTCACATCTGAAATCGAAGGATCGACTGGAAAAGATCTCCTAAGTTTTGAAGAGGGAAAATCAGTCCAGTCCCAATGCATGCAAATTATCTCTCGGCCAAATGTTAAGCCAGCTTGCTCAGTGCAACCTCCTTGTCGCTCCCGTCTTGATTCAGCCATCTCCTCCTTTGGCTCAGTCGTTACCCTTAACACTACGTAGACCCTACCTGTCAAGAACTTCACCTCCACCTTCCCTGGTTCATGCACCCTCACAGTTTGACAGCACGGCACTATCACAATTTTTGGTCCTCAAATGTCAACGGGCAACAGCTGTTATCCCTTCAATATCTACTCAGCAACTACTGTGTGTGTGACCACGTGGATTACAAAGACTAGCAAGAGATTATGCACTGGCTGCAGCTCATTCATCAACAGCAATGATCAGAAAGGGGACCATGGTTTTGAAGCAAGCACCAACGGGAGGACGCACCTAAATTTGACCCGGGTAAGCTGAACCCAGTGATTACTGTCTTTGAGGGGAAGGCAGGGTTGGGCAGGCCTACAGGGGAAGGAGAATGGAGCCACAGCAGCAAGGCACAGCAGCTCAGGATGTCTAGAGCTAAGACACGTCCAGGGGCACGGAAGCTGTGTGGCCCTTGCGAGCTATATTTGGAGATGCATGACTGGACGTGTTACAATGTTTAGATCAACTCTTACAGGCCGTTAGTGACTTGAGGTCACAGACCCAGGGGAATGTCACGGTCAAACTAATGGCCTGGACTAAGGACTGAGGGACAGGCAATTGGGAGAGATTAAGAAAGATTTAGGAGTAACACAGTCGCTTAGGGACCAGAGCTGTTGTATTTAAGGACTAGGCAAACACCAAACCACTTTTTAATTTTTTAAATCAAACACTTTATTTTCACAAAACAAGCGCAAAAAACTCCCAAACACTTTAACAATACAATTAACGCAGTTATGAAGTCAATTATATACTACTCAAAGCCCCAAAAGGTCAATCAGCTTAACGTTCCAAACATTTCCAGACATGGTTTTTCAAAGCTACCTTTGGTTTTTGGAAAAACCAGTATGGAAGTCAATATACATTGAATGCATTGAACAACATTTGCTTATATTAAGGTGTCCACCAACATTAGCTTACACCTGGCAAGTTGGAGCATGATCTGAAGTCATACACTGAAATACGTACACAGGTTCTGCCCCGGAGCTCCTGCAGTGAGGAGGGAGGAGGGCCGTGAAGGGGGAAGAAAAAGGCCAGTCCAGGCTGTGGCATTTCTCGTTGTGTAACAGAGGTATGAGAGTTTAACACTAGAACACTGTCAAGTCATTAAGCTTCATGTTCCAAATGGTCTCTTGCTGAGGCTTGAGATGGGCACAAATGGTGGGGAAGATGAGTCACAGAAGAGTTTTGAGCGACAAGATCCCAAAGATGCTCAGAGGGCCGGAAGGAGCAAGCAACAGTTTCCCACTGTTCTCACATTATTTCAGGGTGAAATTGTGTATAAGTTCGGATAAAATATTCAAATATTTGCTTAGATTTTTACCAGTTGCTCTATGAGAACCCTCATACATAGCAACTTTGAAACTTTCATTATAAAAAAGAGCGTACAAATAAATTCACAAAAAAGAGACAATTAATGTTGAGCAGCCAAAAAGTCATGGTTTATTATATCTGAAGAAATTTCATAATTCAAACACAACCAAACTGTACATTTTACAATCACATTCTATTTGTAAACAGTTAAAAGCCACTGACTTCTTTTGCATCTTAGGACACAAACAGTTAGAATCAAGGCAATGAAATGATGGCAAATTCTGTACTGTTAAAATTTTTACCCTTGTTTAGTCTCTCTTCTTTGACTAAGCAAGCATTATAATACCATTTGTGGGCAAAAGAGGGGAAAGGAGAAAGAAATTTTAAAAATGGTGTAACTCGTTAGTTTGCAACAACATTTAAAATTTTCTTTATACAACGAACAATTCTGTAAGCCCAATACCTTGGTTACAGTATGCATAGTTACTGATTTCGGCTTTAAGGTACAACAGTTAAACATTAACACAGTCACAAGAGAGCAGAAACATATAGAGCCACTTGATGGGATTACAAAAAAATTATTACCTACTGATTATTAGCAAACCATCATCACTCACTAATAAAAGGACAGCATCTGAAAGCAGAATCTCAAACTCCAGCTTTAAGCGTTTTTTTGTTGTTTTTTTTTCTTTTTGGCAGAGAAGATTCTTTAACAGAGCAATATGTAGTATCAGTGCTAAAAGTTGGGGTTTTTCTTTTTTTCCTATAAGAAACTACAAGGAGGTTTTTTTTTTTGTTGTTTTTTTTTTTTTTTTTAAACTGGGGAACTGGTTTTCCTGAGAACCATGCTCTTTGATTTAGGACAGGAATAGAAAAACAAAAGAACATGGCCAAATGCTGCTCCTTTTTCCCAGAGATAGAAAGCATCTTTTAAATCATCCTCCATTTTTTTTTGTCTTTTAATTTTTTTTTTTAAATGATGGAAGAGTAAACATTTTTTTCTCAAAAAACAAACAAAAAAATCTGTAAACAAGAAGGTTCAACGTGGGAACCTTCAAAACAAAATGGAAAGCCTATTCAAAGTGCAGGGCCCGTCCTGGGTGGCAGGTGGGCTGCAAGTCACAGCTGTGGCCACAGTTTTTCAAACTGCAGAGCGAATTCTTTAGTTTTATAACATGAAAAAACTGGTGCAATACTTTCATTTATAGTCCTAAGTCAGTATCATAACTTGATCTTTTAAACTCCACGATACCACAATAAGGTAGGCAAACATCAAGGCATAGTAGAGAGCGCACACCTTTTAAGAACATCCTTGAGTAAACATTTACACTGGAACAGCTGCCCCCCCATATTGCCGATTAGACGGAGAGAACATCATTCAGTGCAAAGTTAAAAGCTCATACATTATCAGCCCAAAAAAATGGTTTTGCAAAAAGAAAGAAAGAAGAGAAAAAGAATGAATGGGGGGGGAGGGGTAGAAAGGGGAAAATTAAAAAAAAGAACCCAAAGGCTAAACATGATGAATATACACAAGTGAGCTCATTCTATACGGTGTAGCATGTATGGCGCTATTTGGGAGTGTAAATAGATAGATACCTTTTCACATTATAATATTGGCCTGCATGATTCAAGTATTCAAACTGATATGTTTCAGGGAAAACAAAGTGGAAAATGTGCAGAGAATAGCTGTTCCCACAGGTGGCCCTGGCTGCAGGCGGCGAGCCCAACTTAGTGCTCCTTTCTTTCGCGTCTTGAGGTCGCAGTTCTGAGTCGAGTCTACACTGTTACATGGACTCTCCACCCCCACCCAGGTGGTCAACAGAAAGAAAAGCGTTAATGGGGGACGGGCTGCTAATTCCCCGGGGGTCGCTGCTGCTTGGGGGACCCCACAAGCTTGTGGAATAATGTGGGGTCCCCCAGAGGGAAGTGCCGTGAAGCTCTCCACAGTTGGCTCCCGACAGCCCAGCACCATTCCAGTGATTGAGATCGGCCCGGCTGGAGAAGGAGTGGGAACAGTCGAGGGAGCCCAGCCGGCTCTGGCTGGACCCGAGGGACTGCCAGCTGGGAGAAGGGGTCAGAGACTGACTTTGTGCAAAGAAACGACTGATCTCCTCTTCACTGGCAAGCTCAGCAAGAATAGTAGTGTTCCCCAGTACACACCTGGAGGAGAGAGACACAAGCGGGCTAGCTGAGGGGTCTGGGTCAAAGTCAGGGTGACACTGTCTCTGCTACAAAAGCAGTGGAGGGCGAGAGGGAGAGGGCGGGGCACACAAGGACCCAGCGTGCCCTCCCTTCCAGCCAGCGTGTGCCCCGGAGGCTGCACACGGCGGGG
Organism: Globicephala melas; assembly: GCF_963455315.2. Classification (NCBI taxonomy): domain Eukaryota; kingdom Metazoa; phylum Chordata; class Mammalia; order Artiodactyla; family Delphinidae; genus Globicephala; species Globicephala melas. The sequence goes on from NC_083328.1 coordinate 19,306,327, forward strand.
GCACAGCGCCCAGGGCTCTCCAGGCCCAGCCGTGCCACCCGGTGCTGCTGTGGCATCAAGATCATGTCTTCTTGTCCCTAACAAGCAATTTAAGGGACTTTCTAGGGCCATTTGCATCTGGTGTGATGCATCCCTTTCTAAGCGCTGCCCCTGGAGCCCAAGGCACAGTGAGGCGGCAGCTTTTATGAAGCGCTCACTGCGGGACCCCAAGTGCTGGCCCAGAGATGGCACACAGAGTCACCAGCTGCACTTTCATACACACAAGGGAGCCCTAACGAGAGAATTCCAAACTTGCAATCCCAAGGGCATTTTCCAGGTGCCATGCGCAGAATGGCCAACTTACATGTGCAGAGACTTTTGTGCCTTCACTACCTCTTCTTTTGAACTGTAACGGACCAAAGCATTTCCATGCGGGAGGTTCAGGTGGAATGTGATCAGTGGGCCATGCTGCATGCACAGAGTGCGCAGAGTTGAGCCGTCAATCTAGGAAACAGAGCGTGGGAACTGCCAATTAGATGCACCGCTATGAAGACTGTCCGGGTAGGTTGTCCCAGGCTGGGACTCTGGTCCTTTCTCTCTTGCCCAAGGTTCTTCACTCCTGGTGCCACTCTTCACTGGGACTCACTGCTGTGACAGGGTACAGTGCCCCCCTCCCCACCTCCACTGGTCCCAGAGCCATACCTCTGTGGCCTCTAGACTCCTGGACATTCCCCAGATCCCCAATTCCTTAGTTAGTCACTGCCCCTGCTGTGGCTTCATGTCTTCTCTCTTCCCTGCCCTGAGGACAGGATGCATCAAGGCACTGCTCCCTGGGGAGGAGGGGGGTGGGCTCTTAACACCCAGCCTCCAGAGGAGGGGGCAGTCCAGGGACTAAGAAAATGTTCTCATCTAAAAGGGCAGACAAGTTTTCTCAAAGTGCAGTACAAGGACCACCTGCATCAAATCCATCTGAATGCCCTTATGGAAATGCAGGTCCCTGACCCTAGCCCAGATATACTAAATGAGAGTCTGTGGGGTGAGGCCTAGGACTCTCTATTTTCGGTCAGCTCCCATGCATTTTACAGTGTAAAAACCACTGGGTCAGACCACCAGCCTGCCTGAGGCATCTGAAGACCATTCTCTGCTGTTTTCTCTGCCCGGCCTTGACATCTACTCAGCACCACTTTGGAAGGCCTGGGTAGTCCCCATCTCAGACTTCAACCAGAATGCAAACCTTTGCTTCCATGCTACCTGGCGTATCCACATAAGCCAGGATACCTGATGTTCTTACCTGAGGTGTAAGGTTTTTCAGAACAAGCCAATTTGTTATTCTCCCTGAGCTGCTCTCACCCCAGCTGGAACCTAAACAAGGAAGAAAAAGGACAAGTCAGTTTTCCAAGACTGTGGCCTGAATGACTGTTCAGGACAAACATACTCCAGTCAAACTGCAGACATTCAGGAGGACCATCTGGGCTCGTGGCGTCCTCCTCTTCCTTCTTACTTACCTGTGCGTCTACATGGGGTATTTTCTCTGTGGGCCCAAGATGCCGGCTCACTCCAGCTCTGACCAGGTGTTAATTTCTGGGGCACGTGGCTCTGCCTCTGGGTGGAGGGGGCTCAGAGGGCTGCCAGCTCATCACACGGTGGGCTAGTGAACCAAAGGCCAGATGCCTTTGGGGTCTTCCCATTTATAAAGCTAGAACTATCGCAAATGGTAGCCTTTGGGGAATCGCCTCAGCTCACGATGATCTCAGGTTATCAACCGATGACTGCATGTACGTCCCACAGGGTGTGAAGTTCGAGGGGATTTAAGAGCTTGCAGTCGTCCAGACATTCCTCGTTTCAGTCTGGGCTACCACAGGGGCTCCACACCTGGCTCTCCTGCCTGGCCCTACAGCATCGTCTCTCCCTCCCAGCAGCAGAGCTTTAAGACATGATCAAGTCAATTCTGCCTACAACTACTTAAAAGTGCCTCAGACCTGATGAGGATGATTATAATTTATGTGACTTTCTGTTTGAATATAAAAAAAAAAATCCCACAAGGACTCAGCGGCAAAAAATATACAAATCAATTTTCACTGCAAAGTAAAGGAGCTGTTACAGTGGAGGATTCCTGGACTGAATGTCAATATTATGACATAGTGTGCGTGTGTGGTAACTGCAGTCATTGTAGCTTTTGTTGTGGTCATCCATTTACAATGCTTGCTGTCAGTTTATTTATCTCTTGTAAAAATAAAATACAGTGTGTGTGTGTTAAAAAAAAAAAAGAACTTAAAAAAAAAACCAAAAAAACAGTGCCTCAGAAACACTCCGGGTGGCTTAGGAAGATGGCTGCGTGACACAGCTCGTGCCCACTCAGCTCGCCCTGAACACCACCCCTTGCCAAGCTCCAGCAACTCCAGCAGGAAACGCTTGTGCTTTCCCAGGTCTCTGTGCCTGGCACATGCTGCGCCCTCTGCTGGCCTGGCTGTGACTCTTACAGGCTTCCTGAGCCCATTCAACTCCACCAACCCTCCTGAGGGTGAGGGTGCCACCAGGCACTTAGCCGGCATCCAAAACACATCTGTGGCCTGAAAGAACCACTTACACACGACACCAATTACACTAACTTGCATTCAGTGGCTTAGAACAGACTCATGTGCTTTTTTCACATAATTAAAACTTTCCCCCAAAGGAAACACTGCAAGTTTTATTTCAGCCAATCACCTGTCCAAAGAAGAAACTATTAATGAGGTTTTACTGCAATTTTCAGCCTGGAGATGAGAAAGTTCGGTGCATTTGAGGGGTGGGGTAGAACGGATGAACTGGTAGACGAGCTCTGAGTTGTATTTGTGGCTGTGTGTGTTGTGTATGTTGTGCGGAGGCGGGTGAGGACATGATGCCAGTACAAATCCAGTGCTAGCCATTTACGGAAGGAGTAGAGAGGTAAGGGAACCATCTGTCCCAGTTTTCCTGGGACAGTCTGGTTTAGGCCTGTACAGTTAATTAACAGCACCCCTTTTCACTCTCAAACGTCCCTGTTTAATCAATAAATTTTATGATCATCCTAAGTACAGGCCAAGCTTTCACCCAAACAGACCCCATTCTTCAAGGTCCAGGTGGGCTGCTCCCACCTCCCCGGGCTTGTCAGATGACACTTCTGCTCCATGTGACATGGTATTATGACAAGCCTGCCATGAGCAGGAAGTTACTATACCTAATAAGATGAGCCCCTGAGGAACTTCTGAAAGAAAGGAGATCGCCATTCCATTAACTTTATCACTGACAGGTGTGTCTTTGGGGAAATGTAAGTAAACTGGGCAAAATTTAAAATAAAATTTAAGACTCTCAAAAGCATGGCAATTGCAGAAGATAGCAATGAACTAGGAATCTTACGCTAAGTTCTAATCTTACTTTATAGAGGATGCAACAGTCTGCTATTTAGGTCTCTGTTAAACTAGGCTGTTGGTACTGATTAGTGTTCAGCAAATAAACCACATGAAACCTTATGCATGTCGTCTTACCTGGGGTATACCTGGCGTCAGAATTTCCCCATCCTCCACCTACACGAAGGGGAGAATTATCCCACGTAGACAAGGGTGGCTTCTGACCAGTCAGTCCCGGAGGTGGGCGGGACGGAGCAGTGATGTTTTTAGGTGGCAAAGGGACCTTCCACAGCTCATGAGCCAGAGAGGTGTTTGTAACTGAACCAGGAGACCATGTCAATTTGGAATCACTATTTCTGGCTACTCAAAGGAAAAAAACAAAAGTGGGCAAGAGGGGAGATAAACGCTTTCAGAAAAGAGAAAATTTAAATAATGACAACACTCATTCCCCCACTAAAAGCAAATCAAACAAACAAAAAAACTTAAAAAAAACCCCAAATCAAACTAAACTGCAGAACAAACAAAAAGCCAAAAGGAAACCGCTCCCTTGCCTCAAAACAGACTGTCTGTCTCATTAATAGTTTTAAGACCTGTGAAACCCTTAGTCCAGCGTATACAACTACATTGAACACTGCTTTGAGCTGCTCGAAAGTAGCAAGTGGGAACTCCATACCTTAACAACCATAATGAGCTGCTCAGGACCAACACTTAGGCCATTTGATTTAGCATTGTGTTATTCATTCATGAAAAAAGGACTACAAAAGCAGCCCTAACTCAGGGAATCTTCACAGCAGACACTCGCTGGGGGCTACTCTATGCTGAGCGCTGGGCTGCTGGGCGCTTGGTGTACGCTACCTCTAATCCTCACACACATTTTACTGAGGTTCAGAGAGGTTAAGCAACTTGCCTATGGGTCCAGTGCACAGCCAGGAACACAGAAAACTAAATCGAAATAAACCCAAAAAAATGAGCGAGCAGAAGGGGATAGAAAATTTTATAACTTCTGTCACCATCAATTATTTTTTCTACCTGCTCATAAGGAGCATGTCTTTAAGTCAGCACGTCTCAAAGTGTGATGGGAAGACTGGTCACAACACAGTTTATTACTGGTCTGTGACAGTACAAATACAGAAATTCAGAGTGAGCGTTTGTAAACTCTTAACAGCAATCTGATGCTGCTGTAACTCCCAAGTGTGTACTCCAGCAACTCGAAGTCCAGGTTTACTGTATTTTACAAAAGTTACCAGTTTGCAAAGGATTGGGCATTAAAAAAGTAAAAGGTCCTTCACTACAGATTGTTGAGGACTACTGCTTCGAACTAAATTATATTTAATCTGAGACAGCTCTCAGATGAGAGTGGCTATTCAGTGAAACCTGATTATTTTAGTAAATGACTACTGGAGACAGTAAATTTTAAAAGGGGGCAAATGGTGTTAAAAATATCTTCCCAGGCTCAGAAATATACTCTCCCAGCTCCCTGAAAAGAAGACTCTGAATCAAAAGAAGAGGTGAACACAACGGCCCTGGCCCCAGGTTCTGCCCCTTCCTCTGCCAGAGCCTTGGCAAACCCAGGACAAGGCCCACCTGAAGTGCTTTGTGCTGTACTGCTGAGGGGAACGTTGTAGTTGGAGGCACGAATGGATGACCAGGCACTAGTTGAAGGCAGCGTGGTGTTCAAGGATGAGGATGACCCTACACAGGAAAAGAGCACAATTAGTCATCCCCAGAGCAGGGGACATGGCATTCGAGAAGAAGCAAAAGCACCCAGTGGACCTGCACCTTAACAGTATGCCACAGAAAGGAAACAGCCATGTTCAGGGCCACGGGAACGGTGCCCATGACTGTAGCTTCCTTCCTGCCTTCAAAACAGCACGTGGAGAGCTTGCTCACTGTTTCCACCGTGGCTCAAGAGGTATCCCTCCCATTCCGGTCTTCTAATAACTGTCTGTGAGAACACACCCCAACAACGGGATCCAGCAAGAGACAACAGCAGCCCTGCTTCTCAGCAGTGGGCTCCACCAGGGCTCCCAGTCTGTCTCTGAACTCTAATGACTTCTTATTGGGCAGCTCACCAAGGTGCCCTGGCACTGGCACTACCAGTGAGCCAGGCCTCTGTCCCCTCCCATCGTGCCCTACATTCAGTCTCGAAAACCTAGCCTTTCTTCCTATTTTTTAAAAAAATCCCCTTGACCGCTACCCTAGTTTAGCTCCAGACCCGACCATTAATGGGGATCACTGCAACAGCTCCTGCTGCCAGACTCTTTCATTAACCACCAGGCTGTGAGGTTTTATTGCTGGCTCCGTCCCCACGTTCTCCTGTGAAGGCAGTGAGTGGCTTTAACTATTGCTATACACAGTTGGCTGCTAAACTCAGTCGTTTTAGAATGATGAGGATTCTCATCTTACCACTGTGACCTGGCAAACACCTGGTAACACATTCTGTATTTAACGAAGTGCTGACTGTTCTACATTTTCTTTATTACAAACTGTTTAAGGGGACAGCTGTGAGGCTGTACGTTACAGAAAGAGAAGAGATCGTCACTCATTTCATTCACCTTTCTTCTACTGCATGCATGGAGTACTTACATATGCCTGGGGTGAAAGACAACCACGGGGTAGGTGGGAGGAGGATTTCATTGGATAACCCACTAAAAGTGCATCTGGACTGCAGCGACCCTTAAATTTTTCTTATTTTCAGTCTCTGGGAGACAAAGAAAGCCAATTCCTTCTCCAGATGAAAGTTCTTTAACATCCAGAGTGTATAAACAAATAATAATATAACATCTTCCATAAGAAACACCCATTTCTTAATAACCACAATACGGAAACTTGTTATAAAATGGGTAACAACCTTCAGTTGTTAATAGTTACTGGAAAGCAAGTGTCTGCTGGTCCTTTGCGTTTACCCCATCAAGTGATAATAAATCCTCATCATTTTAAAAGTGGCTGAAGAGTCACCCACGGGAAACCGAGAATTCTGTTATCCCTGTCACGAGCCCCTTGGAGGTCAGGCGCTGTGCTGTGCTGGAGTGACTCTCGCTGCTCAAACTTTCACATCTACTTTGAGCCACTGTCCTGCATCATTCAGAAATCCTGAGTCGTATCCGCCTACATACCACTGTTCCTGTCCCTGAGGTGGTCGACTTCCCGCACAGTATTAATTGAAAGATTGTTTATGACACTGCCAGGAGTGACATAAGGGTCAGTTTCAGGGTCAATGTTTGGATAACCTTTCCATGGTTCACCAGGGCGAAATTCTGGAAATAAAAATTTAAAATTAGTTCAGGCTTAATCATCAGCTGAAAATCCATCGGTAACTACCCAAAAGTTTTATTCCTAAAGTCTATGCAATTATCAAATATCTCCCAATACTCTCAAATTATTTTCCAATACCCTAACAGGCTGACTCAATATCACAATTAATATACTGTTTTTTATGAATAACTTGCAACTTTTTTCTGGGTTTATATATCCTTAGAAGTAACACTTTAAAAAAAAAAAAAGTAACACTTTAAAGTGCTTTATTACAAATCACAAAGCCACAGCAAGTTGGAGAGGACGAAACAGGTCACAGGTGCATTTCTGGTGATTCCTCAGTAAATGCAAATGCTGTCACCTCTGTCCCCAGACACAGCTAGAGAAGAACAAGGAATGAAGGTTTATATCATTCTTCGCGCTGGCCTAATCCCTTTGTGGGACTAACCCCGCCTTCACAGACTGGAGCATAAAGGCGCTGGCAATGGGCCAGGTCACTCATCAGCCCAAGACCTGGGCTCAACTTCCCTTTCCCATTTCTGTGTTCTTCCTCATCCTTCGCGTAGTTCAGTCCAATCACAGATTCAGGGCCAAATCATTAGTATATCTAGAGGTATCGAAACCTTA